>NC_066365.1:46818449-48274699 GCF_013377495.2 Cygnus atratus | reverse complement strand
AAGCATCTTTTCCGAGATGTGTAGTATCTTTGAGTTCACAGACGATAAGAGATCTAGTCACTTAGGCTGAACATACCACATCTGCATAGAGCAATTCTGACAAGCATCACTTACTATACCAGAAGCCATTCAGAGCACAAGTCAACAACTCTAACAAGAGTCTCAGCAACCTGTGCTGCTGCAATTACATACAGCCATATCATTGCACTGCTGAGGATGGATCCACAACAGAAAAAACACTTTGCCTCCAGGCGTGCCTAATCCAAAGTGTGCTTTTTGGCATCTCTCACCTGAGTTTTCAGCATGTCCTTAGAGGAATGTAAATAAGCATGACTTCTCATCAGACATCAAAGAGCTCTTTCTTTTCCCTAAGGACTTGTGAAATGGAGCTTTTTATTCTAATAAGAGAGGAGTTTAAAGTGTGCATGTAAACACCTAATTTATAAACAACAAAACTCTATGCTGGTTTTGTGGAGTAAAACCCATGTCCCAGGTGATCTGGGATTGATTGAAACTTCCTTATCCTTCAGCTTTAACAGACACTGAAAAGTTGCTGAACTTCCTTAAATGTTCACATAACACAGCTCAGCAATTCAAGTCCTATTTTCAAATCTGATAGCAGGAGCATAACATGATTTTATAGATATTTTAAATGTTATCTAGAAACCTGGAGTGGTAAATAGGAACTTATTTTTATTTTTTTCCCCCAGAACTGACTAGGTATCTTCACTAGTTCTGTGCTGTGTACAGATTCATTTTAAAAGTTCATTTTAAAATTTGGTTCTGGACACCTGTGCTTTTCAGAAGTTGAGTCTATTTTTGGACACTGAGAAAGCAAGCTGATCATGTGATTCCCAAACCACCAGTCACATCACTACTTTGGAAACCGTGGCCTAATGATTATTTGTCAGTATCAGTTAGGTCCAAGTGAACTAGTTTATATTTAATTAGAATCAACACTAGTCTTTACCAAGAACCTAGTCTGAACAAAACTAAGCTGGAAATAACTTGATTAACTAGGTATAACCATTCTCTGTTATTCTTGCTCCAGCCAAAAAAAAGGAAAGGAAGAACAACTTGAACAAGTTCACTTTAATTTAAGCGTTATTTTTAGCCAGGGACTCTTAGTGTCCAGTACGAGAAGAGACCACAAATTGGGCTGAGTAGTATAAAAACTAATGGACCACTGAGCAAAGGATAACTAATTTTATACAGAAAAGCATCTTGATTAGAATTAAACATACTATACTAGCCAGAGTACAGTGAATGCCAGTTTGCAGTCTGCATGGTGGTGCACATTAATTTTATACTAAAACTAATTGTAAAGAGAATTTGCTGAAAGTAACAAATTCATAATTCTGCTGCTGTATTTTCTGCTGTGACAACAAAGAGATCAATCATAAAACATTGTGGGAAACAGTATTTTTGTTTGCAAGTTGGGATTTTATAGTCTGAAAGGGTGGATAAGTATGCGATAAAAATCTGACTGGAGAGGAGCTCTGTGGAAAAGGCCCTGGGGGCCTTGGCAGACTGCGAGCTGAACATGAGCCAGTGGTGTGCCCTGGCAGCAAAGAGGCCTGGCAGCATCCTGGACTGTATCAATAGGAACATGGGCTGTGGAGGGAGGGAAGGGATTATCCTCCTCATTGCTTGTTAGACCATGTCTGCAATCCTGCATCCAGTTTGGGGATTCCCTCCAACAGAAGGATGGCATCAATAAAAGGGAAAAAGACCAGGATAGGGCCACCAAGCTGGTCAAGGGCTGGGTCGCTTAGCTGGTGAGCTGAGGCTGCAGGAGTTGTTCAGTCTGAAGAGATGGCTTCAGGGGAGCTAGAAGCAGCCCCCAGGACCTCACAAGAGGGTACCAAGAAGATGAAGACAGCACATTGTGCATGTAAAGAAGACAAGCGACAACAGGCAGAAAATGAAACCAAAGAGGGTCAGATTGGATAGAAGGAAAACCTTCCCCTCCATGTGGACAGTCTAGCAGTAGAACAAGTTGCCTACAGAACATGCAAGCTCCATCCTCGGATGTTTTCAAGGACAGATGGGGTAAAGTCCTGAGCAGCCTCGTCCAACCTAAGAGCTCACCCTGCTCGAGCAGGAGGTTGGATGAGGTACTTCTGAAGATCCCTTCCAAAAGGGCTGTCCTGAGTTATCCCTTGTTTAACTGTATTTAACTAATAGGTGATGAAGTCTTATGAAACAGTCTTACAGATTGTCAATCTGTGATGAAACTTATATTGTTACTTTCAAAATATGTTTAAGAAACTTCAATGCTAATACCTTTTTTTTTCTCTCTAATCAAATAGTTTCTGGGACAAAAATAACTTGCCATAACAAGGAAAGTATGCATAGCCTTAGAAACACATTGAATTGGACAGCAAAAGGACAGCTGAAAGATTTAGCACAATGACCGGCAGCAGTGATCACTCAGCTAGAGCTACATACATCTTTATTTCTATCAGGGAAATATCTACATTTGAGTATTTGTAGATAGGTATTTAACGCAATTGAACACAATCAAAGAATCTAGAAAAATAGTCTAGCTACAAAAGCATTAAAATGCTCAATATGTACCAACATGATGTAGAAATAATGGCCTATCCATTTCATGGGCCTAAAATAATTTAGTTAAGCTTTTCTAAGTTTTTTTTTTCCCCCTTCCCAGGTTTAAATAGATGAGACCGTGTTAAAGAAATGAACAAAATTGAACATCTTTAATGATAATAACAATATATTTTGATTTTAAAAGTTTTTCCAAAGAAATATAAGAACATGCCCAAACTGAAGGTCCATACTAATATAGGTGGAATAAGAAAACAGAAGCTGGTTAAATTTATTATTATTTTCCTGAGAATCTAATATACAACACATTCTGCTAGTTTTCAGATACTGCAAGTGTACATTATTATTAACGCAGTGCTTTGGTGGAATTCATTTTAAGGTCTTACAGGAACCACTGTTTTTCTGATCCCTATTTACTATTGTTATTTTGCACTGTAAGAGGTTGCAGATGCAGAAAAAAAATTTCCAATAATTATCACTTAGGAAATTCCAGTACAATAAAAAACATTGATGTGGATTTTTAAAATTCATTTCAGTGCTTGAAAAGAGGCGAAAGATCAAAATTAACCTAACTGGTCTGATAACTGACAGTCATACTATCAACACTGATCTCCTTTTCCTTTCCCCATCTCTTGCCCATTCAGGATCAGGCCTTGAAGGTGTGAGCTGCCCTTTTTCAGCGGTACACAGCCTTCTTGACTGCTGGCTCCCCCTTAAAGTACATTCATGCCACATGACACTACACCACTTCTTCTTAAGTCTCAAGAAAGTAATATGCAACAGACAACCATGAGGAGCTTTAGGGACCATGCTGCTTCCATTACCTTTAGCATGGCTTTAAATGGACTTTCAGAGGAAAGATTTGGTCCCAGGATCTACCATCCCTTCTGAAGCCTAAGGGAAATTGCCATGGAACCTTAAGATTAATGAGTCTTTGGCTCCACTACAGTATATTTTAAAAGTTTGTGTGCTTATATGCACATGCATGCAGTGAATATGGCATACATGACTTAAAATGAAGTAATTTATTCAGAATAACAACTATGGTAGTGTGCAGTTAATAAGCTGCTAAAAATCAGCTTCCAAAGATCATAACATCAGCTATTTTGCTGTCTTTAGGAAAAAAGAAAATAAAAATCCAGCAACTAATTATCAGGGATCTGAGAATGAAATGTCAGCTTTCAGTATCCATTGGTATCACAAACCTTTTTTTTTTTCTAGTAATGAAATAAATGACAGTGAAATAGAAATATATCTATTAGCATCTATTAGTGCTTGGCAGACATCCACGCATACTCTGGCAGTATTTCTGAATCTGTTTTCTAGTATGACAGATTGAAGTGCAAGTGCTCACCTGACGTTTTTATTTAGAAAGCAAGCACTCAGCTAAAACAAATTATAACTGTTGCAATATCAACAGTAAAAGAGAGATTACCTAGCTGAGAACTGGTACTTCATATTAAGGTCTCACAAAAACAGTAAATAATATAAGACTGCTGTACTAAAACCAGATACGATACTTATGAGAAGGAAAAACTAATACTTCATTTTCCAGTTTATTCTACAATACTGGCTAGAGATATGATAAAGCAACCAGAAAACTAGTAACTGTGCCAACTGACTTGTATTTCTGTCCAGTGTAAATGGAAACTGGTATCTCATGGCCAGTAAGATTCATTTAAAAAAAATTTTTTTCAAATCTAAGTCTGATCTAGTTTTGAAATAAGTTAGGTACAGATGAACCTTTAATGACGTTATGAAAACGGAGCATCCAGTAGGTACTGCTGATAGAGAGAATTGATTTAGTGCAGCTTAGAAGAAAACAGTAGTGTTAAAACCTGAATCCATGGATAGGAGGAACCAAAAACCACTACACCAAAAATCATACTCTCACTCACGACGAGCTGCAGGTGGGTAATACCAGTCTATAAATCTAGAGCATGCTTGTAAGAACCAGTGGAGATTTTTTTTTTCCTTTTAGATTAGAGCTGCAGCTAAATTTAATTAAAAGAGCTCTACCTAGTGTGCCAAGCAGTTGGTCTTTTAAGTGCTTTGCTTCCTGACAGTGAACCTGTCACTACTGAATGTTCAATGTCCTCCTGCTGCAGACCCGACTCGCCTTGTCATTGCTCCATCACGCCATGTCCTGCCACTCACCTCACTGTGGGGCTGAGCACCACATGTCCACAGCTGCCTGACTCCAGCAATTAGAGTCTGCCAGAGGAAATACCCTGCAGTTAAGGACTCTTATCATCTGTGTATTTTTTTTTCCTTGCGAATCAAAGGAAACCAGGGGAATTAACACCAAAAAACATTGAGTCTGTACTTTATTAAATAGTATCTTTACTACAAATCTAAAGGAGATGTAGAAAAAACTTGTTCACTGCTAGGCCCATATTGTAATACTAATATCAAGAAACTTTCTAACACCTCACATTGACCAGAGATTTGATGTGGCTACTGTCTTTGAGCATGGTTAATACCTTATCCTCTTGCTTGCTGGTCACAGAAACAGGGGCAAGAAATGGGCCATCCTATCTGTTCTACTCCATATCAAAGACTGGCACTTATTTATGCAAAAGTAGACCTCTCTAAATGAGTAGTGCATTGGTAAAAGGGTATGTGGTGAGATTCACCCAAAGAGGTTTTGCACTTTTTCCATAGTACCTCTTAAAAGCAGGAGGGAATATACACTGGCAGAATCAGTTAGACTCTTAATCTCTTTCACTTGCTGTTCTGCTATGGACTTCACTGTTATAGATGAGTAGTGCCACTTGCACTTTTATGAGTTCTGTGTTTTTGAATTGATCCTAGTGTGTATTTAAGAGCTAAAACTTAGTACTTTTATTTTTAGAGCAGCAACTCTTCCAAAAGTCTGTTCAACCAGAATACGACAGGGCAGTTTTCTTATGCACAGGAAAAAAATATTTATTATAATACTGAACATAATGGAGCAATGGTGTTAATATTTATTTAGGGCTAGACTAAACTTTCTGCCCTGTTTATGTGATAGCACATAGTTTCATCACCTGAAGAGAAATAAGCTGTGTCAGTCCCTGACCAGATGTGGATATTCACTCTGCCCCTCCTGCTGGCTCTGTTGGAGCAGTAATATTTGTAAGTTACAGACAGACAGAGTTCACTGTTCCCTACAAATATTTGAGGATAAATTGGGAAATCATGAAGTAGGTTCACAAAGAGACATAGACCAGGCAATACTTCACTTTTGTTTGTGAACATGGCTCCAGAAGTTAAGTTAGCTCTGACTTTGGGGCCTCACAGTTCATTCACTGTAATGAATATTGGTATCTGTCAAAGGACCCATCCTGACTCTACAGTTAGTTAGTGGAGAGCTAACAAATAACATGCATAAAGTCTGAAGTGTCAGCATTTGATTCACTGATGTGAATCACATTTAGACAGGGGAACCAAGGGTTTCTATGTTGATTATTTTTAAAGTCTAAAAATCGAACTAGGACCACTACTTCTGACACAGACCCCTTTATTATGGACAGGTGAAATGAAACCTCTGTCTCTCAAATTTCATTCTCAAATTCTGGCCATGAGCTGTGATAAAAACTACAATAGTCAGCAAGACAAGTAAAGATATGGGAATACATAAATTACCCAAAAGAAAGAAATCTGCATCTGAAAAGAGTTTTGAACCTGGCTGCTGGCCTGCCTCCTTGATTTAGGTGCTAATAATCCAAGCCCAGAGTGATCTTTGGGCTTGAACCGCCACTTTCCCCAACTGTGCATGTTGCTTGATCTTCTACCTTAAAAGAGCTCTCTGAAAGATTATTTTTTTCCCACCATTACCAGAAGTGTCAACAACATTGAGATTTCTTAAGAAAAAAAGAAAAAAAAGCATTTAAAAGCATTTCTGACTAATAACTGATGACCAGTACATCATTTGCAATGCCCTAATTCACACAACTTGAAGCAATAGTGTACATGGTCAGGCATGACTGATGTCATACTCAATACATGGGTCATTTATAGATTTTTGCCAAGGGGACTCTGCAATTGCAGGTTTTACTGCACTTTCCATGGGAGGAAAAAAAACACAAAAACAAAAACCTCATTATGCAACTCTTGAGTTATTAATTGACAAAGAAGCAATGTTTTTGGATTATATTTGACTTTGCTCTAAATTTAATGATAGCTTTTTTTCTTAAGAAAAAAGTACACCACCTTAAAACTTGCATCTAACATACCCTAAATATACTTCAGGATGGAAAACATATAAAGTTGATTAATTTTGAGCATTAAGAACTGCTATAATCAGTCAGCAACGTGTGAACTTCTAAGCTGCTTAAGCAGCTTGGTCTATTTACGGTCTAAATATTTGGTTGTCTATTGGAAAATCATTGAAAGTTTCTGGAATCTACAGAATACTAAGTCTTGTAAAAAGAGGTTTTTTTTTTTTTTTTAATATCTAGAATTTCTGAACCAGAAACATTGAAATAAACAGCCTATTTTCTTGTACTTCTCATTCCAGTCCTAGATGAAGCTAAACAGTATTACATAGGAAGGAGGGAACTATTACTTTAAGTTCTCAAAATAAGAAAAGATGTTTGACCAGGCATTTTGAGTGAATTTTAAAAAACAATTTTAATGTCACAATCCAAGCTTTTTATCCTTGTGCTCTTAGCAGTGTTAGAAGTAAAATAAAACAGCCCTTTCTTTTTGTTCTGTAATGCACTTTATTCTGTTTGTAATAATATAAACTAAGAAGAGTTTGATTGCTAGTATTTTCAAACAAATAACAAGATTAGTATTTGTTTTGTTCTCTTAGAGATACAAATACTCAATTATTTTGTGAAGGCCTTCACACCATACTTAATGGCTTTGTCTTTCATTCGTTTTGCGTAATGTTTGCGTAATGATTTGGTGAACTGTAAGCAGCAGCAATCAAACAAACACTATTTAGATCACAGAACATGAGACCTGAATGTCTGAGTCAAGATACATTTGCATTCGACAAAAACAGCACGAGCTACAGTCGGACATGTGATTTCAGTCAATGGATCTGATCTAAACAGTCACCTCCCTAATGTATGCTCAGTATTTCCAAAAAACATCATAACCTCATGAGCTCCTGAGCTGAAAAAAAGTAAAACAAAAGCTAAAACTGATAAAAAAAGGCAACCACATTACCATTCAAAATCCAGTTTGTGCTCAAGTACAGGAAAATGTAAGCAAACTAATTCCACGTGGCATGAAGTTCTACTTAATGTTTGTAGACACTGAAAAATTAAGCATAGAGCTATGAGTTTTATTTTTGATTCTGCAAGATATTAGCTATGACAACGGCAAACATTCATTCTGGCTTTATTCCTGCAATATGAAATTGAAGAAGTTGTTACACCTTTACGGCCTGGAGATTTTTTTAAATGACTTTCAGATATCTTATCATCTTGAATAGTAAATATTGCTAAAGATGTACAAAAACAGAGTGCTGGATGCCTGCTGGACAACAAATTTGAAATTAGCTACACACAGTAGTGCCAGATACTGCCATTGTCACTTGCAAAGTATGCCAGTTTGCATGCATGGACATAATTTAAAGGACATAGCTAAATGAGACCCACCTCAGAAGAAATACAAAAATAATACCACCTATGAAATCTATAAAGAAAATGCTTCTTAAACATGGGCCTTGGTTTGGGAATTATTTAACCTCATCCTCTCACTTAATAAGCAAAAGAAAAGAAATAAGCCAAACCAGGATAATACAATAAATAAAAATAACTAAATATATAATCAGACATAGGTCAGAATGCCAAGTGGTATATGGATATTTTGAGGCAATTGTGAAGGTCTAGCAGCAAGCTATCAATTAAAATACACGACTAAGAAACCAACTGAAACACTAGAGAGCTATAGAACTAAGAGCTGGAGCGTTCTCAAGCGTTCATCACAACACCATATCCATTCGACAATGTTTCCTTATGTTTTTCACTAAGCTCACTAATATATTTCACGTACCAACACCAAGGTACACGTAGTATTCATAGACCACATATAACAGACAAGAATAGAAAAATCACTTTTTAGTTTTGTGGAAGAATTTTCTCAAAAAGAGAAAAATTCTCATCTACAACGAAATACTCCAGAAAAAATCAAAGCTTCCTGTCATACTTATAGCCAGCAAAGTTCACAAGAAATCAAATCTCACTGACCTGAACAAACCCATTCGCATCTGTGTTTTTTAATCAAGACACCAAGTAAGTCACAATAGGTTTTAACACCAAGTAAGAAGTTAGCATCTAGAGGACAACTAACATGTAAGGTACAGCTGCAGTTCAACCAGGTGCTTTGTAGGATAACATCAAACAGCTTTATTAGCATCTCACAGAAAGGTGGACGTCTTCTCAGAAAGAGAGAATATCCTATTCAGGAAGCAATGAATAACATTTACAGACATTTCTCGGGTCTGTAAACTTATACCTTCAAAACCTCAAGGACAAAGAGACTTTTACCACTTAGTTAAGTAATGCTGTATTCCAGGAAACAAATGCAAGGAAACAAGAAAAAAAAAAGTAAATATTTACTCACCAGCCTTCTCCTTCTCTGAAATAACTGGCATAGCCTGAAGGGGGAAAAAAAAAAAAAGAATTAGGAAAGAAGGTAAGAGATGGAGTTAAGATGATATTCCAATGATTACATTTTGAATAATCATCCTAGAAAACATGCCCACAAAATTCCATTGGGAAATTACTGAGTAATTCTGAAGGAGTGAAAAAAGAAGATGAAATAAAACACAAAAATCTTTCTCCTGAGGAAGTCAAGAATAATTCTGCCATTGAGTTCATGAAACCAGGACTTGTGCTAGAACAGGAAAGACAACCAAACAGAGGAAGTAAAGAATGAGTGAATTAAGTATAAACAGAACAGAGCAGTCAGGACAAGAGAAGGAAAGATGGGAACAGGCTACGATCACTTTTTAATTTTAAGCTTTCTTAGCCAAAACAAAACAAGATGTGAAGGTATTCTTTAAGATAAGCTTAGAAGACAAAATTCAGATAACCAGTCATTGACCATTGAGGTGTGGCAACAAACAGTGTCAGCACTGAAATCATAATCTGTGGAAAGAGACAATGGTTTGATGGGGAAGGCCTTTGTAGGGTTGAAAATGCAAGCCCAAGATCAACTGCTGTGACTCAGTGGACTGGCAGAAAGCAATTATAGAACTCAATGGGGATATGACAGAGTGGCGAGTACAGAAGATAATTTCTCTGGTGGGTTTATGACAAACTTAAATGGATTTTAATAATGTTGTCTATAACTGCAGTGTGAGTCACCAGTAGTGCCTTTGACCTGGATGATTACTTCTGAATTTTTATAGCCATAAAAGAGAGTGATAATCAGCTCTACTGTTATTCATATTAGCAGGCAGGAAACTTTGTTTTTAAAACATTGTTGACCTTGTCATTTGTTTCTTCCAGTTATTTCCCCAAAATATTAGTTTTTTAATTGTAAACTAATATGTTTTGGTGATCATCAACCAAACATAATTTTTTGTAAGTTTTTTAGATGTTAGGTCTAAATGTTGTTAAAGACTTTAAGTGGGTTTAGTTCAGGTAAGAAGTAGCTGGAAATACACAGAATCATATAATGCCTCAGGACAGACGTGTAAGTCACAAAGTTAGTACTTCTGTTACTTAGGATGAAGAAGCATAAAATATCAGCATCAAAAAAATGAAAATAAAATATATTCTTTAGAACAGAACAGGAATCATTTTTTCCCTAAGGAATATTGATTCTTTTAGAATGTTGATTCTTTTAGTTGCAAGCAAACAAATAACATGAATGTTTGACTTAGAACACGTTATTGTAGCACACTTATAAATCCCAAATCCATTAAAACAGTGAGATAAAATGATGTTTTTCCTAAAGTCATGTATATAAACAAGCCTTACTCATTAATTAAGAATTTGTGTCATTTTTAGTCAAAGGTTTAGATTTACTTAGTTTACAGAAAATTGTAAGTTTTCCTATTTTATTAAAATATTGTAAATTAAAGGCCCTGATTTTTAATGTCTTTTTTCTAATCTTTTTCCACAAAGATACATACTTGAAAGCATTGTCCTAAATGTATATTTTCTAAACAGTGTAATTCTACTGAATCAAGATGCTTTTTTTTTTAATTATTATTATTCTGTTCTTGGCAAAGAAGTAGAATGAGCTAAAAATTCTGACAGAATGTTCTATTGCCGCTTAAAAGCTGAGAACAAAATCCTAAATGAACATAACATTTCTTGAAACTTTTAACTAATGTAAACAGTGAGTGGGTCTCATCCAACACCATCTCAGACACCCCTATTATTGGTTTAGTTTTTTGTTAATACAGCCACATATGCTGCTTACATGCTGCCCAGTGGGAGAACGTGGCTGTTACTTATGAGAAACGCTCTCATCTCCAGTACAGTTTTGAATTCTCTTGGGACCTTCCTCCAATGAGTTCCATATGGTCCAAATGAATTGCATTCCCAGGAAGTGATTTAACATTTCTGGCAATGGAGCAATTAAGCCAGATTTTCCTGCTTGGCCAGATGGGTTCACTGTAATTTCACATTATTTTTCACTCCTCACAGAACTGAAAAACTTCACTAACAATTTCCACATGATTAGGGCACTTTTTTTTTTTTTTTTTAAATAACACTGCCCCCCCCCCCCCCCCTCCCCCCCCCCCCCAAAAACAACCCCAAAAGCCAGCTATGCTCTTTTTATATTCCCTCAGATATCAACACCCCCCCAAAGTCAGACTTCTTTCTATATTTTTAATAGCATGTGCCCTTAGCAGCACCAAGCCAAGGTTGGGGGGAAGTTGGGGGGAAGGAGGGGAAGGAAATCCCTCTAGAGGACTAACCAGGTATGACTTGCTTATCAGATCATTGCTGAAATATACCTAAGACTGTTTTACACTAAATAGTGGGATTTTACCCTAGTTAAAACTTACTTCAAATGCCATATTTAATATTTCTGTATGCATCCTTGCTCTACTGCAACTGATTCCCTGTAAATGCATTGTCTGCAAATACGACTGTAAAGAGTGAGTAAACTATATTGATGGGACATTTTAATTTAAAATTGCAGTTGCTTTGCTCAGACATAAATGAATATCTGCTACACTGGGTTGAACAACCATTTCCTTTGAATTTTATTAGAAGTTTGGTAGAAGACGGTCATCTGGTTACAAACAAAACGGTGGAAAATTCTAGTAAATTTAAACTTAAAATCAAGATTTTTGCTCACATGAAAAGCTTTATTTGACCAAAGCTGGAATATCTGATTTTTGAGCTCTTAAGAGTATTTTAAACAGGAAATAGAAATAAATATGTTAAAAAGCCTGTCATTGCAGATGGTGATCATGAGAGATTCATCATGGACAGGTTGACACAAAATACTTTTTTGTCTGTTTTCAGACAAAGTGGAGGAAAGACCAGGGATACTGGATGTTTGAACAAGCAATTCCGTACAGCAATATGAACTGCACCCAATATTGTCTACAGTTTTTCCACTACTGAAAGAGGAAAAAAAATAAAAAAAATCCCCCGACCCTGTTAGCTTCCTTCTATAACGGAGGCTGAATTTTGACTGAATTCAGCAAAAATACTTAGCACTGTAGGTTTCTATAACAGAAGCAGTACAGTCAGTAGATGGACGCAGTGCCTCAGTTTTAAAAGGGGAAGGTGTTATCTGCAGAGAAGAGCAAGTGTATTTGGGAACAGCAGGAACCTGAATGCAACTTGACTCTCCCATAACTATAGTGCAAAACCATACTTTTTTTTTTTTTTAAAATACTGATCCAAAATCTGCAGACAAAACCATTATGAATTAAGGTAACTATCTTTTTGTTTCCTTGCATTCACTAAACAAACAGCTGTATCATGACTGAATCTTCTGCAAAAGGCTACAATAGATAGGAAAGTTTTTATATAACCTAGCAATAAACTTCAATTTTCCAAATGAGATTCTTTATTTTAAAAAGTGACTTAATTCACACTCCCTACCTCCTGAATAATAGGTCTAAATTTATGTTCTGTTACAACAATAATAGAGAAAGTACATTTGGCACTACATGAATCATCTTCAGTACTGCCAAACATCCACGATGAATATTTGACAAGGCCCTTCCATCACTAAAAACTGTCAGCTATCCAATCTTTTTTCATGCATGTATTTGAATAGACAATTAGGTAGAAGTTAATAGAATGCTTCCTGCCAGTTATCAATGGCTCATGGAAAGGTTAGGTTCAAAAGTGATCTCAAAGATTTCTAGATTTCCCTCATCTAAAACGCAGTTAGACCGGAGAGTTTTGCCTGTGGGGGTAATATCTTCTACTGCCCAGAGTGAAAGGAAGACTCCAGGATACCCATTACTATACCGGGATTTGACTAGAAAGAGAAAAATCCAACCTTTATATAATTGTGGGCAGGTGCATCTATTGCTGAGCTTAGGCTCTTGCAAATCCACCACCTTATTTTTTGGAAGCACTTTTATGGTGATCACCTGTTATTGCTGCAATTAAAAATCATGGTCTAAATTTTCACCTTACTGGATGCTACATGCAAAAGTAGCAGTAAGACCTATGTTAAATGATTTGCTTTAAAAACAAATCATCATGTTCTTTTTCTAGAAATCTGGAAATCAAATATTGCATTAAGAGCAAAAAAGACCAGCTTCTAACATTTTTTTTAAATGAACTGATTTTGAGACCAGAAACAATTATGTAGGTTGAAATACATCTGTTGTCTTCCTTATGCCCAAATGATCAAAACAGTCAAAAAAAATCAAAATTCTCTAAAGAATTTTAAAAAAGAATCTGCTTAGCTTCTCACAAGAAAGTCAGTTCGGTGACATCAACACAATATACTATTACCAAGGAAGGACTGGTGAACCAAAGACAGACAATTCTCTCTTCCAGTAAAAAAAATGGACAATCTTGTACTTGAAAGTTGATGTCATCAATGCTCAGATAGAAAGCAGATTTTAAGCATTATATAACTTCTCAAACATTGTATGTTCTGTATCACCTGGAGCCCTAAAATAGATTTTATTTTATTTAGAAGGTATACTCTAGTTTTCTTAATTCAAATAACTCGTAGTTAATTTTAACTGGGTTATTTTATGGAAGAAAAATCCATGATCACTCAGATGGCTTAAAATTAGGGAAATACTGCAGTTCATAACCTGGAGTTTCCTCAGTTATATCCTCATTATAAAGTATTGAATTAATATCTCCACTGGAAAAGTGTAAGCCAAATCCTTTAGTGTTAATGAACTCGATTTGGAAAGCAAATGTTAAAAAACCTAAACACTAGCATTTAACTGAAGTCATAGCAATAACGTCAGAGAAAAGAAATATTGGCTTATAATTCAGAATTATTAATTTTCCACAAGTTTCACAAAAATTATTTTAAACAAGTTTTCAACTCTCTGCAGTTTTTACCCTTTGGTTATTATTTTCATCTGGATACAGAAAGAGAAAAGAGAAAAACCACCAACAACTTTCAGGACAGACCAGCTTTAGAAGTGGAATTCTGCTCAGGTCTTTCTTCTTTGTGGTCTTTCATCTTACTGAAGATTGCAATTACTAAAAGTAGAGCAGAAGGCAATTAAAATCCACCCAACAATAAAGCTGCATGAATTCATTAACTGAATTTTAAAATAGAACTAACATCACATTCAGAATTCTGGCTAAATTTATGACAAGTCTATGAATTTTGTTCTAGTAGAAGTACAGAGCCGTATGCTTGCCTGCATATGTTGTCCTTCAGCCAGTTGCATGCCTCTCCCCAGCCACTTTTTTGCTGCCTAGGTATTTCTGTTTGTTTGAGCCTCTTTATGCCACTGAGGTCATGCACAGAGACCCCTTCTAGTTAGTGCTGGATGGTTGGCAGTTCTCCCTCCCTGAGCCACTTGCCAAGAGCACGCGCTTGGGGTGGTCTGGTAGCTTCCTACATCTTCGTCATTCAGCTGGCATAGCGTGACTCTTGCTGGATTGGAAGTGCAAAAACAAAGATGCAGGATCACTGTCTTGCACTGTGTTTGGTGTTACGATGGGCTTGCCATAGATCACGGTAAGCTTCCAGCACTCTGAAGTCTGTCAGGATCACATACAGCTGGTTTATATGACAGATAACAGCAACAGCCTGTCTGCAGCTTGTCCTCCATTAAGTAGAATTTAACCATAGTATAGAATAAAGTCCTGTCTCTTTAGGGGTGCTTCTGAAGACTTTAGCCTTCAAAGCAGCAGCTGGGAACTTCTCAGTACCCTGAGAGTCTTCACCACACATTTGTGGGGAAAAACCAAAAAAAAAACAAAACAAAAAAAAACACAAAACAACACACCCACACACCCTAACAATCACTAATTAAGTAGCAGTTGTCAGATCTCACATTATTTGCATATCAGGTCTTGAAATAAAAACAAATGCGTAAAATAAACTTGGTTTTGATACTTCCCAGAACTTCTCTAGATGAAGAACTCTGTTTCCACTTCAGCTGCTCTTTAAATCCTGAGCTAGACATACAGCCCTTAAATGAGGGATCAGTTAAATTTTAGTTTAATGTTAAGGAACTTTTATATAGCTTCTGATAGTAACACTGTGTGCTTCCCTCCAGTTCCACCAAACATATACATCTCTTCCCTAAAGGAAATATAACTTGAATGTTAACACCAAAGCTGAGATGTGACACACTACCTCTAGAACTGGAGCAGCCCCAAGAGTACTCATGCTTTTCATCAATCAACAGAGGTTCTATTAGGGTTCATTTACACATACAGAGCTTTTTCCCAAGCTCAGAAGTCATTTGTTTAGCTAATGTTTATCTTATAAAACCTTTTACAATAACAAACACATCAATAAACCCTGAAACATTGGCAAAGCTGAACTACTTGAGAACCAAAGGGCACCCAGCTCTAAGGCAGCAGTAAGAGATGATTAAAATCTCATGTTTCCCATTTGTTTCAACATCATATAATGTCTACAAATGTGATTTTGCCTTAAAGCCCTTAAATCTGGAAAATGCTTCCGCATGGCTGACAAGAATCCCAGGTGATTTTACTCTTTTCTCATCTCTTTATGTATGAGACTTACAACCTTAGAATAATTCCATGCTTCATAGAAATAAAAAAAATCTTTCAGTCATGTGATGATAGAAAGTGAAATGTTACACAATGACTAAGTTACCTAATACTTTGAGTACCTACTTCCAGAGTAAAAGAGGAAATTAAAAACATCATTTTACCATTCCGAGAACGCTCAGAGAAAATAAAGGAGCAACTCCTACCCTTCATCCCAAGAAAAGAAAGTCATTCTTACTAATTTTGAAGGCTGTAGATGGGAAAATCAGTAAGCTTGTCCCATTCCAGCAAGTGCCAGTCTAGAGAAATTCGGAAGCTGTATGTTCATGAGCTAACTGAGAGCAGATTAGCAATATAAATCATCAGGTATGTAAACGAGCAATCTGATTCTAGTGCTCTTTCCATGAGGTCAGCCCAAATCTACTAATTGATTGCTATCTACGTTTTTAAAATTCGCTAAAATTAGTCTCCTGGATCTCTCTGGGTTTAGCAGGAATATCTTCTTATTCGAGTTTCTTGAAATATAACGGATTGGTATTTATGCTACTTAGGGAAGATCTTACTATGTTAACCTTTATATTCTGAAAAAGAAAATCAGATGTAGAGCGTTGTAGCAACTGATTGATAATTACTGGGAGGGAAGCAAACTGTTGACACTTACTCACACTCTGATCCTGTTTGAGTTTACTCTTGAATCTCTGCAGGTAACCCCAGCTGGCTATTCTTCTCATTGTCAGCAGCTGCAGGCTGCCTTTTTTTTTTTTTTTTTTTTTTTTTTTTCCCCTCCTCCTTTCTCTCAAAATAAAAAAGCAATCCCCAAGAAACTAATTTTTAAAACCTGCTATGTATGCTTTGGCACAAATCTTTATGTTAATAATCTCATGTGAATTCAGTGACTGTGATAGTACATTTGTTCAACCAGGTGGGAAAGGAACAAAAGCAGATCCCTACAGAGGCTCTTGATCTTGAACTTCATTCAGGCATAGAAGAATAAATTCCTACAAAAGCTGTATCTCTTCTTTCATGATGAAACCCTTACTTTCTACAGAAGATCACAGCTCTTTGCTCAGGAGCTGAAGAGTCACATAATAGCAATGCTAATCATAAGGTGATGGAGAGAGGAGGTGGGTAGCATGCCAGACAGAATCAGCAATAGTTTTGGGAGAGCCACTGGGGGATTTTAATCTGGAATAAAGAGCATCTGACTTTGGCAGGTATTAGAGGTGATCATAAGAGCGTAAGTGCAAAGTTAATGTATTTCCTTAAGTTATCATTGAGACAGCTAGGTGTGATAATTGCCACATCTTCTTGGTTTACTAAAACGTGAAGCAAAATTGATTAAAATAAATGACCCTGTTTGCTTTTACAAGTAGAAAGCAAATGACAAGAAGTAGAAGCACATAACCACAGTAGCTTTGTCTTGGGGAAGAGGGGGAGGTTGAAGGAAAGGGAATAAATTCTCAAATATGCTATCTGGATCTTGTTTGTCTATTTGATCATATTCTTGGTATCTCATTTTGTTCATGCTCCAACTCATAGTGAGTGTGAGTTTAAAAATCACCAAACGCTACTGTGACCTTACGCTATTTCTCTAAGTCACAGAAGAGAAGGATAGCTGAAAGGAAATAGAGGTTCTTGGGGTATTCTGCATGTGCTAGCCTTTAAGTGCTGTTCAAGGTTGGGGGTGACAGATACAGTAAAACAAAAAGACATCTTGTGAGTGAAAAATTAAGAAAACTGCTTTCCAGTTCATTCAAGAACTTCCGTTTCTTTCAAGATTTTTTTTTTTTTGATTAGGAAATGTATTGTTTATATGAAAATAACTCCCCTTTTTCCATTAGGGAAAGGAGAGGAAAAAAAAAAAAAAAGCAAAAATATGTAACAAGGAAAGATGAGAAGTTCTTTATCACTGAGAAAAGAAACAGGAGCGATGTCTCCTAAAAGGGCCTAAGGAGATGACGCACAGTAGTTTTTTTAATCCAAATATAACAATGAAAGTTCTAAAAAATACTCCAATCCCATGAAAACTCTCTTTGGAAAACAAAACATTCATCTGCACAGCTGTTTTATGCTAAAATGCTTGTAACCAAATCCTTGTTCTTTTGTTTGAGGAAAGAAATATATAACCATTTCTGCTTTAATACCAAAACTCTGCTCAAACTGAGTATCAAGTTTCCTTTGCTTGTATAGCCAAAAGCGTGGTTCCCCTGGTATGGTTAATAAACCAGACAAATGCATATTTCATCTTCCATATAGTTTCCTCAGCTGGAATTATTACCAGCATAAGCAGTGCTCCAGGTCTGGTGTACATTTCTTCTCCTATTACATTTCTTTAGGATCTTGCAGCTCCTTGCTTAACTCAGTAATGCCCGAGCAAACTTTTCGTAGTCCATACCTACATGAACAGACACAGGCACAGAGAACCCACATGCTACGTATCTTCCATCTCTGTGCAGTGATGCCATTTTATTCCCAGGTACTATCTGTCAAGCTAGAATCTCTGATGTCATAAAAATCCAGAAACCAATAGAAGTGCTCATGTCTATAAAACTTCTCATGCTGCTGACATATTTTCCATGTCTGGGAGGAAGGAAGACATATTTTACACCTGGGAGATGTTTTGCAGTCAACTGTAGTGAACTCTAGATTTCATTCACCACCTCAAGGTTCAACCATAGAAATGGCACTATATTTTTTCTTAATTAACAGGTATGATCTTTTTATATTCAAACAACAGCTAACAACAGCTTGTGAAGGATACGTTCTGTCTGCAAATCCTTTATCTTATAAACTCCTTTTATGGGATACTTAAAAGTTGGGTATATTCAATATTGGCATTCATTTACCTAATACAAGTTCCAAGCAATATTATTTTCTATAAAAGAATTTCCATTTTGATGATATCTTTCTAATTAGTGGGGAAAAAAAGAAAAAAGACAAATTAGTACAGATACAGAACAGAATTCTGCTAAAGTCAGTCAGATATTTGCCAATTATTCCAGTAAGCGAAGCCTCAAGTTGACACTGCCTGACTCAAAACCTTCTCATTTATGTTGTCTCCATTCCCTTTTGAAAGACACAGTTCTGTGTGTGCATATCTGCACAGAAATTTATATCTACCACTAAAAGTAAGGATTTGTATCAAGCCTTTTACTAATCACTACATTTACTATGAAGACAGTCTTTCTAAGATCCTTCCTTTTCCAGAAGTTTCAAAATTGGTCTTCTTTCAAGGTCATTTTATTTATTTATTTTGTTTTGAATTTTATTTTTGGTTTCTGCAGGCACTAAGCAAAGAAGTATCTCATCAACATTTGTGTTCCCACGCTATTCCCATGAAAATCTCACTCGGGCTTGCAAACAGATGCATTGCAGATCCTGAGAGTAATAAGTGGGTCCAATTCTGTGAAGTGCTGGGCATTTTTTTGTGTTTCCCCAGGACCATACCCTAACAGAACAGTTTCTTTCTGAATTGTTTCAACTTTCCCAAACTTTGTGTGGCATAGTACAAAAATGTAGTTCACAGTTTCTAAGCTTTCAAAACTTTCCAGCGGGAAACAGCACACAAGAGTCCAAGCACACTCTTGGCTTTCATACTAATACCAGTCCCCTGAGGAGAGTTTGACTTATTCCATATTTTAGTTAAGAGGGACTATTACAAGTATGAAACATTTTCTGCAAAAACACTTTTGACTGAATCTCATGTTCACACTCAACTCTACTAGAACCAATATTTCACAAGCATTTAAAAATATTCCTGGCCATTAACAATGGTGCAAAGAACACCAGAAAGCCACAAATCCTGTTTCACCGCATGAAAAGAGTAGGTGCTTTTTGCAAGCAGATAGTCTGCAGACTGGCAAAGTAGATTTCTGGCAAAATAGATGTATTTCATATGAAAAAAAAGAATTTGTGAAATGAATTAATGAATTATACAGGTAGAATAAATGTAAAGTTTAAATCCACCCACGTTACTTCCTAGTTTTGTATGTAAATTTAAATTATGAAGCTGCCACAGAAAGGGTAGGTTTTTTTTGTTGTTGTTTTCTTTTAAGGATTCGTTGTTTGTGTCTTGGCAGCTAAGTAAACAAAAATATGTCTTAGTGAAAACCCAACAAACAAAACAACACTATACAAGTCCTACCATGAAACTGGTGCCTGTTTTTCATTGGAAAGTACACAACAATGCATTACCCTTGACCACCCATGTACTTAAGAGCTTCTAAACTCAATATTTGCATGCTGAACTCGATGAGGAAAGAATATAGTGTGTTTGCAGCAAGTTATAAAATGTCTCTCAAGACAGAAGTTTAGAATGAAAGTTCTATTTTATATTTTACTGTGTTTTGATATGAAAATAAAAGTGGTGATAGGAGTTGGGGGGTACTCATCACCTTGAGGTCACTGAAAAAAACCTCAGCCTTTAGTAGTTGGTGCCAAGGAGAGTGAAAGAAAGAAATAAGCCAACCTACATTAGATCAAGACTTTTATAGTCTGCCTCTTTATACTCATCTCTATTTTGTACTTCTAATCTTGTGAAAAATAGACCATTCTGATTCACTTCTATTAGGCAAATCCTACTCCCACATCCTACTCCCTGCCATCTGGGTTTAGGATGATTTAGAGAGAGGAAGGAGAAGTAAGGACCCAACAGGTTAGGGACTATTTATAGAAGCTGCATGTATTCCAACCTGTGAGGCTAAACAAAATCTACCCAAGCATGCTGAAACAGATGACTGATGTGGTTGCAGGCCCACTAACATCTGTGAAAAATTATGACTGTGATGGCCGGAAAAAGACTTACACACCCATGTTCAAAAGGGGCAAAGAGGAAACGATCTCCACACTTGCCAGCTCGCCTCAGTCCAGGGAAAGATCATGGAGTACACCATTCCAAACACATGAGTAAAAAGAAGGCAATCAGGAGCAGCCAACACTAATTTACTAGGAGCAAGTCATCAACCTGATTTGCTTTCCACAATGAAATCACTGGCTACATGGACAAGAAGAGAGCAGTAGATGTAATGTACCTTGACTTTAGTAAGACTTTGTGCATTGTCTTCCAAAGCAGTCTCACTTATAAGCTGAGAAAGCATGGACTGGAAATGCAGACAGTAACACAGGTTTAAAATTGACTGGCTAACATAATTCAAAACTGTCAAACCATCCAAACAGACAACTTCAGTTAGCATATCCAGATCAAAACTGGCGTATTTTTCAGAGTTTTTAGCCTGAGGACAGAACTCTGCAACTAAGCTCCTATTGGCATCTCTTTTAAAAGCAGGACAATATGGTTGAGAAGATAATGACAAACATTCCTGAACACAGAAGAGCACCTCAGCACTTAGTCTGAGGAATAGATGAACTTCTGTGAAGGGAGAATCAGGGACATTTCACAGAGTCCATGAAATAATGAGGATGGAGATGGTGAAACAAAGGCACTAGTGGAAGCTGAATTAAGCTCCCTGCTGTGTGTACTGAGCTTGGCTTATATGACAACGAAGTGTATGAATGTCTTGTGAAAATATCATAAAAAGGCATCATTTCAAAAATTGAAATCCAAGCAGGAAAAAGATGTTGGCTTAAAGCATACCCTTACAGATATATGACAGCTTGTCTTGGAGAACTTCTCTGAATGGACATCAGGAAGACAAGTAATGCCAGTAACAGGAGATGGTGTTGCTGTAAGTATTAATAATAAACTTTCATGTGTTTCCAAGAGGTCTGAACAAACTCAGTCTGTGATTGTGAGAATGTGACAGCATTTACAAGTGCATGTAACTTCAAAGCTGCATTTGAACAGGAGTAAATAACCTAAACTTTCAGCATAATAAACACCACACAAAGTACCACAGATTTCAGAACTCACTCTCCTCATTGCTCTATGTCTTATGAAACCTGTAAGCCCCTAACTGACTCACAGTAACCTTGTGCAGTCCTGAACACAGAGATACTGATACACAAACAAGTTATGATGAAGGTGAGACTAAGGTAAATATGTCACAAGAGAATGCTTTAGTATTTCATTACTATAAAGTGTATTTGCAGACAGCCTCTATCCTTTAGAACCCTCAAAAAGGTATATAAAATCTTTTTCAGCTACAATTTCTGTCTGCTGTTGAAAATCTCAATGTTCTGATGGCAATTAAAATCTGTTAAGACCATCAGTAATTACAAAGTAGTGAAAAGTATGACTTGATGTTATTCCTATTTCTATTGCAAGTTGTTTAACGTAAGTCTTATAACAGTCAAAGAATTTCAATAATGTAGTTATCTTTTCTCCTAGATTGTCTTTTTTGGTCTTGTCTGGTCTTGCTCAAAATTTCCACCTGAGTATTTTCAGCTTTTATATGCCTGGACCCAATATTACAGAAGTTTCATGACACAAATCAGGAACAGAGCATGCTAGCAGTATTTCTGCCAGTTGTGTCCAGAGATTCCTCCTGAAAATTGGCGTAGTACAGGAGTATATGGTAAACGGGAGAGGAGAAGAGTTCCTGGCCATCACTGGCCATCTCTGCTCTGTATGCTATCTCCATTTCTGGTGAGTGCTTCAGAGAAAAGTACAGCTGGTCCTTTGTTCTCTGAATATCCCTTACAAGTCAGGGGAAATCACTCTGTTCTGATGCCTAGGGGTGATCAAATCAAGTGCAAGGTTTTATTTTATTTCCTACTTTGCTGAAGAACTAAAACAAGAAAGTTTCAGGCACACTGCTTGAAGGTAAACAATTTTGATCTTCTCATAACCTAGTGAAAAAATGATTGTGCATGGGAACTATTGGAACAAGACAGACCTCTGCAACCATGTCACACCTTACGTAGGCATTAAGCTAGTTTGTTTTAAAGACTTAATTTAAATCTGCAACCTCCTCTAGTAAGCCATATCAACTATTAACTATCTTTTTGCTATGAAAGTGAATGTTATTGCAAGGTTGAACTTCAACTGCATTCTGTAGCAAATGAATCTTCTTATGCCTTTGCTGGCAAGACTTAAAAGTCGTCCACTCTTTGATATCTTTTCCACATTCCTACATAGAGTTATCAAACCACTCATTATCCTTTGGGCTGATTCCTAAGTGCTTACCAGGAACTGAAGATACGATACGCTATCAAAGTACTCACTTCTTCTGGAGTGTCAGACTTGGCTAGAAGTGACAAAATTAATCCCAGTTCCACATATGTGTGTTTATTTAATTTGAATTACCTGGGGATAAATGATGTTTTCCAGAAGTAAGCACTGGGCATGATCCCTGAACACTGTTACAGCCCTGCCACAAGAAATTTGGTAAGAATAAACACCAATTAAATTTAAAAGAAATCAATGGCAAGCCTTCCTCAACTCAGCAAACACTGAACTGGATCCTACATCAACAAAGACTAGATTTTCACCTGATCTCTTCTGACTTCAAACACGAAGGCACTTGATGTTCCTTTGGGCAATTCAATTTCACCTTCAGGAGGTGCTTCAGTGGCCCGCTCAGCTTTACAGTCTGCAACTGAGATAAAGCTTGCAAGAGTTGGTACCTGTGAACCGAGAGTACATTTTTAAGAAAGTCCCACCAGGGCTTTGTCATATTGTACCTCCCAGAGGAAGGAGGTGAGCTGTAGAGCTGCCTCATGCTCAGAGGGCCTTCTGTCACCTCATTCACAAATCCACTGATAACACAAAGCCCGCATCCTGCTGCCAACTATAGAAAGAAGTCTGAAAGCGATTACCCTCCACTACTCCCCAGGTATTAAGAGTAGAATAGAAGGGGACAAGACTTTTGCTTTATCCTGTAGTGTTTGGTTAGAGGAGCCGTATAAACAAGAATCTTGAAATTTTGTTCAAGTACCTTCTAATACGATGCAGCCTATAATAACTAAATTATTTGTTATTTAACTCAGTACTGTAATGCTTGAAAATAATTTTCTCGAAGTAACATAAGTCCTTATTTCATGGAAATATTCTGTGTTATACAGACTTTGTGATGAACAACTTTATTATTACCTATGTATGAAACCTCTTTTTTTTTTTTTTTTTTTTAGTTACTTGGATAGGCAGTAGAGCATGAATACTCTAACAAAATGCTCTGTTAGTCTCTCTCAATTGGATGAGTTCGTCTTCCAGGTGAAGAGCAGCTCTTTAATGCAGTGGGAACAGTTTTAATGAGCAGCTGATTGTGCCAAGACTTGGAAGAGTCACAGAAGGAACTGATACAATTTTCCTCAAGTACTGCCTTTTAATGGAAGGATAACTGCACTATTTGGGAACACATTTGCTCAGCTGAGTGAGAATCAGTTCCAGAGTATCCAGAATATGACAGTCAGAGCATATCTGTTTGAAGCAGTGATGGAAATACAAATGCTTTTTTAAACACCGGAGCTGCCAGTGCTAAACTTTATGTTTGAACTGCACCGATGCTTGCAACAGTGGAAACTTCATACATGCCCATACAAAGCCCATGAGACAAAAACATGGAAACAGCATAATTACTAGTTTGAGGAGCTGAGCTACTAGAGCTTCAGTGAAAACAATAAGGAGAGATTGAATAGCTAGAATTGCTTCTGTGGGAACTTCAGATAACCACACGGAACTCAACAGGAATTAGGAAAGAATTTCCCATGCATTTTATGGAACAAGTTACATATGCCACGTGGATTCATGCAGTATGGTGATTAACTGGTTGGAAGAACTGAGTTCATTTCTCATTTTGGAAGGTGATACTGATTGTGGTTTTTTGGGTAGAATTGGCTAATAATACCGTCAGACCACAAAACAGCAGGGAATGCAAAAACATGCTATTTTTTTTGCAGTAAATCTTAAAGATTATCTGTTAGCTGATAACAATGATGTGTGGGTTTTTGAAACATAAGTATAACATAAAAGTAACAAACATAAAAGTATAATTTATTCATGCAGAACAACAATAAAAAGCCAGTATTTAGTAGTTAGGAAAGAGAGAATCTTTACAAAGAAAGATGAAACTAGGCAAAAAATACATGCAGACATTTTTTAAATTCCCGTCTGTTCTGTATCAATAATATCAGCTTTTTATTTAAATTTCCTAGTTGATTCCTCATTGATGCTTTCCTTTCTATACTGATGTACTGTATATGTTCCTGGCCTAGAGTAATACTTTTGTCATGCAATTTCCATATTTCAAAATACAAACTATTTGCTGTATTTGCTGTCTGAAATTGTTTTCATCTTCATTTGTACAGATAGTCAAGACTCACCAATTTCAAATAGAAATTCTCATTCATCATCATCAGATTTTACCTAACACTGTCTAAAGCAGTATCTTTCCTACTCTTTGTTCCTTGCTTCTGATCTTTACTCTGAGGCTGATTTTGATCCCACTGATTTGTTTGGTTGTTTCTTTCTTTCTTTCTCCCAGTGTGCCTTCTTTCCAGGAAGACAAAGATGATCATAGTACCTGGTCCACTAGCTTTTTCATATTTTTCTCTATTTGTACAGAATGAATTACAAATGCCAGTTTGCCAATCATTCAATATTTCAGATTTCCCTGAACCTCTCTGTTTTCCCTCCAACACTTCTAAGCTTCCCTTCCCTCATCAAATACTGTCCCTAGCCCATTGTTATTTGAAGACAAGTAAGTCAATAAGAAAATGTTTTAGAAAAGGTTTTACTTGCTGATCATTCTGTAAATTTTTTTTGGCCGTTTCCTAGTGTGCACTGTCTTACCTTGGTCATTAAACTGAAAACTGCTTCAAACAGGACTGTTACTGAAATTTCAGAGCATACTTGCAGTAATTAAAAAAAATAATGGTGATAGTGGTAGTTTGTTAGTATGTTTCCTTTCATTCTCATAAGATCAGCCATGCTTACACTTCACAAACCTATTTTTAAGTGGTGACAACATTATTTGTGTTACTGAAGCACTCAAAACCCACAGACTTGGACCACAACCTCATTGTGCAAGATCCTGTACAAACAGGGCAAAAGAATTACCCATACACCAAAAAGAATGCAATTAGTATAAAGCAAGAATCCTCATGCAGACTGATGTGGGAGTATGTGTGTTTTGAGTAGTCTGAGAACACGGTGATTGTGACTGATTTCAAACTTTTTCAGATACCCCAGAAAAAGCATATGCTAAAGAAGGCATGGGGAACAGTCAATGAGATAACTTTGCTGGTGTATGTGAGGAGGCTCCTAAGGAGAAAAAATGTGAAGGTATCTAGTCTCTCGTATTCCACTTTTACCTGAAATTGTGAATGTTACCCTATGAGTGTTTTTCTGAAGTATTAGAATTTCATAATCCTAAAAATACATGGAATCTAGAATACTTCTAAAATCTAGAATATATGTTCTTAAAAAAAAAAAAAAGAGCACAGTAATACATACAGATTCTTTCCAAAGGTATGTTCATTTCCTTTCTTGAAATCTCTAAAAGTCACAGCAACAACCAGATTATATTCTTTGTAAACTGTTTCCTCCTTCCATCTGCTGTGAAACATGAACTGTCATTATCCTTTCCTCCCACTTCTAGTTTCCTCTCAAAGAGGATCATCCAGTTCTGAAGATTCCCAACCCTCAGCCCCTGCGGCACACAGCTGCTCCAGAGGCCAATACACCCTTATGGCTCCTGTCTCCTTTGCCTCCTTCATATCTAAGAAGATTATGAGAAACAGTGACAATTCTGGAGCTTTTGAAGACTGTTCAGGAATTTACAAAACATGTTAATGTACTTCATGTGCTGGAAGGGCTGTACTAAAACCCCTCTTTGAGTGTGTACGAATGAGATATTTTCTAAAGCTCTATCATTGCCATAAGATGACATATAAAAATTTGTGAGCTGCCCAAATCTATGACAGAGCCCATAAAAATATGCATTAAAGATTTTATTATTCCACGAATGATATCATCATTAAATAAGTTAATATTCCTTAATAGCTATTACTCTTTACAAGTCATGGATCACAGGACTGAAGCATGTTTATGTCACTGCATGCTTACACGCTGAATTTGTTGCAAGATTAGAGTCCAAAACACTATTTATTTTCCCACACCAATCTTTCACACTACAACTTTAGAGCAGTCCAGCATACTCATAGCAACTAGGTCATTAAAGGTAATACCAATAGTCAAAGGAGACTTAACAGGAAAAAGGCATTTCTTACACTAATTTCTATACACTATTCTATTCTATTTCTTTACACTAATTGCTATTAGTGTAAGCAACTGCTTACACTAAATCAATTAATGACAAAACACAACACTGAAAAAGGTATGCTAACTTGAAGGAATCTTCTTTGCATATTTTGATAAACTCCACCTACCCCATTTGCAAGAGATTAAGGAAGTTTAGAATTAGAAAATACATGTGTTATACAACTATGGCAGTCCGAAAGAGCAGGCTGACAGACAGACACCCATGAAATGCCCCTTTGGAATTCATGCATCCTGGCTTTCCCCGCTGCTGGCAACCTGGGCAGCAGCAGCAGGCAATCTGAGCAGACTCACGTTCTGCAGGGCCCTGCAGCAGAACCACCGATGACCCCGAGCGATTAAAGGTCAACAAACTTCAGCCTGAAGCAACTGTGCTATGAACTTTGGCACATTCTGAGTCGGCTCCTGCTGGTTTGTTGCCTTTGGCCCTTATCTTGCAGTTTAGCAAGGATTGTGAAATTCTGACTAAAGTTACAAGACAGATCGGTTCTGACTCAAGGTCTTGCTCTTCAAATGTCCTCGGTCTTCAGAATTCCTTTGGCAAATAATCTCATCTATCAGCTAACATTTTCCAATAGGTGTGTCAAAGGGCCCAATGACAACAAAAAAGTCTATAAATATCAAGAGCTGTACGGAAACATGGATCAGAGTCTCTAAGATAGCACTTTGGCAAAACTACCTGCATGTGTACAAACTTCAACCTGCAACTGAGAAAACACTCCCTCTTTGAACCTAGTACTACGTACTGCTTTGAGGTGGGAAGAAGAAGGGAAGAACTACTTCAGAAAAGTGCAAATATCTTTGGAAGATGGGAAGAAATATAAGAAAAGAAGAGGAGTTACCCACTTGCAAAAGTGCTTATAAGCCTAACCTCACTGACTCCCAAATGTCCAAGCTGCCTATGAAACAGAACTTTCAACATAAAGTCACTTAGATTCCTGTTTTGTTTTCCTTCAAATTTTATTTTCATGCATGGCACAACTTAGGCATTTGGCGGGAGTCGTAACTTCTTCCTCCTCAAAAGTACAAGGAGGAGAACATATAACTCCTTGTACTCCTTTTTTCTTGGAAATGTTTCTTTCTGTCATTGAGGTGGCCTCAGTGCTGCAAAAGAATACTTAAATTAAGGCCTTCAGCGAAAGGTGGACATAGGAAGATATACAAATAAAAAGGGCGTAGAAAAATATTAAGAATGTCCCCTGTTTCTTGGAAAGGGGCACCTCATTTCAAATAACAAAAGCTCTCCATAGTCAAGTACTTGCTATGAGACCTGATACATCTTTCAGCATACTTAGAGATGTAAACCTAATCAGATTCAGCTAAATAGTCCTAGTGCTTCTGCCCTGGTCTTTACCTGCAAGCATGTAGTTCCTACTTGTAGTGTGTATTTTAACAGCTGTTCTCCCTCCCCTCTCTCCCTGCCCTTTCTCTAAGCTCTCAGGACCAAGTAAGAAAATGATTATAGAAATAATTTCATTCTTTTGCCTTGAAGGACAATCCCTTCCCTCGCCCAGCTGGTAGTGCAGTGCTTGATGCACCCCAGGGTACATCTGCCCCTCCTGGCTGCCAGGGCACACTGCTGGCTCATGTTCAACTTGCTGTTCACCAGAAATCCCCAGATGCCTTTCTGTGGGGCTGCTCTCCAGCCTCTTGTCACCCAGTCTGCACATATATTGATGGATAACCCATCCCAGGTTCAAAATCTGGCACATGCTCTTGTTAAAATTCATGCACTTCTGCCCTTCTAATAGTTTTCAGAAACTGTAAAATAGTGGCTCAATTAAGAAAAATAAAATAAAAATCTGAACAATTACAGGACCTCCTGAAGGTCTTCTTCAACATGAAGGAAGAAGTATGCCTTCTGCGTACCCAGAATTTCTGAATTTTAAAAACATTTCTTAAATCTCTTTTTTTTTTTTTTTTTTAATATTGAGTCTAACTTTTCATGTGCTCTGATTTTACCTACTTACAACTTCTGTAATTCCAAAAGATTATTCACAGGATATTCTAAACAATATGAGAAACTCATTAAAGATATTTTTCCCCTCTCATAAGAATACAGAGCACAATACAGAGTCCCAAAGCACTCTGAAATCCCTAGGCTTGTTGAAACCTCACTCAGTGTGTTGGCAACTGCAAAACTGGATCTTTCTTGAACTACTTTTGTATTGGCAAAGGAGCAAAAGAAGAATTAGAAAGAAAAATTGCATGTGACTGTGTAGCAAAGCTCCACAATGAGCCAGCACAGTTCAATTTTAACAGTTTGGAAGCTGGATATAAAATTGGCTGTGGTACTTTGTTACATTTTTGCTATCTGCTTTATCCCTACCACACCACTAATTCTCCAATGACATACTGAATTTCTGACCTTTTTGTTCATTTAACATATCAACCATATAAGTTTGTGAAAATAAACTCATCTCTCCTGTTCAGCTGAAAGGTCTATACATAATTTTACTTTTTCTAGACAAACCTCTCTGCCATTTGCAGAGAATACAGAATTTCAAATATTGTTAGCTTGTACTAAAGTTCCTTCAGGTTTTTAAGGAGACTTAACTTTGCCAATCATTTGAGGTGCTTTGAAACTCATCACATTTTAAAGAAACAGTATATTTAATCTCGCATTTATCTAATCTTGTGTCTACTCATCAGTACTCATAAGGTGCCTTGAGCATCCCTACGACCGTACCATTGCAATATGAAATATTCTGGTCTGAGAGTTACATCTTTTTGAATACAGCGCTAGCACGCTACAGGATCATGGGTTATTGAGAGATTAAATGTCATCTACTTCTCTCCCTTCTCTGAGATGAAATCCTATTTGGTTACATTTCAGTCTTTAGACTTAGTGGCCTGAAATTTGTCAGTGACTGCTTCTCATGTGTTTTTTTTTTTTTTCACCTAATAGATTACTAAGGAACAATAAACTTCTTAGACCAGTGCTAAACATAGTTTTCTCAGAGCAGGAACTTCAGAATGAAGACTGGACAATCTTCCCACTTTCACTCCTGAGCAGTATCTGCCATTCTGTATTGCAATGCATTAACCATTAATCTCTACATAATCCATGCAGTATTATTTCAATATTTATTGTGAGGTAGCATATAGCGAATACCTGAAGAACCAGTTTTGGTTACTTGCATTTTATTTCTCTTTTAAAATAATGCTAGTACCAAAACACCATATAGATGGCTTGGTTAAAGAAGGTAAATAGAACAAAAGTTCAGAGCATACTCTATGCTTTAGGGGAAAAACAAAACAAAACAAAAAACTAAAAACTTTGCTATTCTCTGTATTAGAACACAAAAAGGTTCAAAGTGCGGTAGTTAATCTGAAGAAAATAAAAAGTGGCAACATGCTGGAATGTACAGTTTCTATGGATAGAAAGCCCAACAAACTAGAAGCTCATGCAATTCAATTAACAATTTACAACACCTTCCTTGTATAGTGCACTGCAGAAAATGGTAGGCTGTTTCATTTCTGTATTTCCAGACGCGTGTCATTTCCAACCCCATATTTAATAGTGTGTAACTGCCTGAAGGGGAGAGATCAGAATGTGTGGCATGTCTCACTGAGAGGAATTTTGTGCATTAAAAAACCCCAAACCAAACTCTTTCAACTTTTAAACAGAGACGCTAACCAACTCCCTTGCTTCCACCCTGACTTTGAAGACAAAAATAAATAAATAAATAACAAAAAGAAAAAAGAAAGGAAAAAGAGACAGAAAATATAAAGTGAGAGAGAGTGAGACACACAGAAGGCAAGGGAGAGGGAGAAAGAGAGCGCAGGAGCAAGCAAATTCCTTATGAAAGAGGCGTATGTAAAGGACAAGAAGAAATGGTTTTCCATGATGTCACTCACAGCATGTCTGTGTCTGGAAAAGTGTTTGAAAAGGCAGACATGGATTTCTTCCATTCCAGTAATGCAAACTATTCCTGCCACATTTTCAAACCATGTTCCAGGAGTAAAGAATACCGTATGCAAGGCATGAAAGAAAATAATATAGATATTTATTAACTACCACCAAGCCAATTTGAGTGAGCTGATAATTTAGGTACTATCATTTCCTCTTTACCTTTTAAAATCTAGTTTTTCCAATTTCCTCCCACGCTGTAATCCACCCCCACCCCCCCACCTGCCCCTTGCTTTTTTCTTCTTACATTTCTCACCCCCTTCGAGATGCTAATGCAAAGATCTTTTCCTACTTCTTCATGTGCATGCTTCTACTTTTCCTGTGCTCTCCATCTACTGGTAGAGAGATTAAGCTATTGCTGCTACTGTTTCAGCTCACATTCTGTGTCTTTGTCCCCTTGTTCTGTGCTCCCTTACTTGTCTTGGACCCAAGCCTGAAATTCTTTCTTAGATAAAACTCACAGGAAATTCTCACCAAAAGGCTTATTTACATATGACATTGTTTCTTTCCCCTTTAGGACTGCTTTTCTTTCTTGGGGCTTTGCATATTCTCTCTTCAGCTCAATGCATATTATTTCAGACATCACCCTCCCACCCCCAAAACAACAGCCACCAAGCAAAAAACAAAACAAAAACCCAACACTAAGCTGACAGCACACTTAAAATAACCATAGCTGCAAGTGGAGGCATGGATTCATGGGGGCTGAATTCAGTACTAACAAGACTGACAATATAAACAACAATTATTAGTGATGTACTTTTCCCCCAAAGGCACTGGTCTTCACTCCATGGCCTGGAAAACATCTAATACCTATCTTTGCTATAAATGCCGACAGTTCTTCCACCTTGCTCTAGTCACAGTGAAACACACTATCCAGTTGCATATAAAAGGAAGAGAAGTAATTTGAAAGCTCAGAGGGATAGACAAAACTGTGTATGCACAACCACTGCCAGGACTGGTGAAAGACAGCCACAGACCATGGGGAAGACAATGTGTACTGTAGAACAGGGTAGGAAATTGTATTAATTAATTAACTTTAATGCAAGACACAAATCCAGAATAGAAGTTAAGAGGATGGAATAGTCAAAGAAAAGAAGAAAAAAAAAAAAGAGAATAAAAAAGAAGACACAAAAAGATGAAAAATTGGAACAAAAAAGAAAAAGACAAAATAAAAGGAAGAAAAAATAGACAAAAAAGAGGCAAAAAAAAGAGAAAAACAACACAAAAACAGAAAAAAGACCACTTCAAAGATTCATAGCTAACCTAAAGTAAAGCATCATTTTAAAAATCATCCTCATCAAGAACACACACACTTGCCAGAGGCATTCCATTTTCATAACATCCCAACAGGGGTCAAAGTCTCAAGCACTAAACTTTTGCATATGTGTATGAGGAGATTAGTTGAAAACACTGTACAATAAATAGAACAATCCTAATCATGTCAAGACAACAATATCGTTTTAAATGTACACTAATAGTTATTTTTACTTTGGATGTCAGCAGAGTTGATGCTTAAGGCAATAGGTTTCTTGGTAGTATCTAAGTAGCTCAAGTGTGATTGCTGTACCTGCAACCAGAGTGCATCCCATGTGCTCCACTTGACAGAACTAGCATGGGAAAACTGGATAATCTGAATTGCCTCCTTGTAGGAACTTCACATGAGGACAAGAAAGGACGTGGTACTGCCTGGGACACAACTGCACCTCTAAACCAGCAGTCTTAAAAATGAACTCCTGAGATCCCACAGTTTTCTCCATCTTTAAACCACTCGGTGCTCTCTCTTCTTTTGAATTGCTGAGGGGCAGGTTAAGGGGCTGGTGGCTCTCAGTCCCCAGGATGATTTTCAGTTTGTGCTATTTAGTTTGACTGCTGCTGTCCCATGACACTAATTCCTAGCAAGATGTAATAATCACACATAAAGTCTGATAGAGAAACAGTGGATTTCTTCATAGAGCTATCCAAAACCAAAATGGGAGTTGCCCTTGGCAAATTACAAGTTAACCAACAATTCAGTATCTAACAACAGTTTATCCTAGCTGACAGTCTTGTGCAACACTGTTGGACTGAATAAAGTTGCAGCTTTTTGTCACCTATTGGTCTTCTGCTGGCAAAAAGCTCAAGTTCTTTCACAGTATTGAAGCCCCTTAGTCCCAGTTCCCAGAAAAACTGCAAGCCAGCTTTCTGCAGCAAGGCTCTAAGTAGCTCTTCCTTTTCACTCCATATTATCCAGCAAGGGGACCTGCCGACCTTTTCTGGTATCCTTTTTCTTTTGTTCTGGACATTTTGAGATATGTTGTTGTTACTGAACAGGATGGAAACAGTTATACATCTATGAATATTTCTATTTTCATGCTGTTTATTAGTCTTTAATGGAGAATATAGTCTGCTCAACTTGATGCAGTAAGTTTTTGTTCAGAGCTATCCTACGGACTTACATCATTAAAAATCCCTATGTATGTACTCCGCATGTGGTGAAATTTATTCTCTGACATATCTTCCAATTATTTTCTTTCAATGACAAAATTCTAAAAATGGTGAGATGTATAGATGTAAAAACTGATGCAATACATCCTTCATTTTAATAGGAGATTTCAGATTCCTCCTTTTCAACAGACTTTCCCAGTAATGTTTGGAATTTATTACTTGCTCTGAAATCAGACATTAAACAGAGATGGCATGTTTTACTAGAACAAGTTATATTGAGATAAAGTGCTATGCAAGAGAAATAGCATCCACATAAGAGAAACAGCCCTTGTAAGGGCTTCCATGCCCAGCTGTCTATGGTTAAGAGAACATCTGTGGTTGTACTAGATCAGTCTAGCCTAGTTTTCTCTCCCTGACTGAGACTTGCAGTAGATTACAGAATGTGTATATAAGCATGGCAGCTGTAGAGCATGCATGTACTGCAAACACTACGCCCAGCAGATGAGGTTGGCAACTTGCGGCTCTTGAGTAAAATGCAACTCCTGCAGTAGGATTTCATCACATGTAAGACTGTAATGGTAACAGGCAGAAGATATCTGCATTTGAACACCTTTTTATGGTGTTATTGTGTTATTTGTATTTTTTTTCTCCATAAAAATGTCTAAGCAATTTTGAGACAATTTATTTTTACCTTCAAAAATATCAGCAAGTTCCACAAAATTAACCCTTAACAAATATTATTGCCCTTTGTTTTAATAAGTAATTATTCCCTATGTACCTCACCTATACCATTCATCTCCTTCAGTTATCTCTTTTGCAAGTGTTGGGTCATGCCAAAATACATGCAACAACGTTCAGATGTATAAACCCCTCCATTATAGCAATTTAAGCAAACAAACAAACAAAATGTAATTAATTGAATAAGAATGCACTTCCATACATAGTAGACTTTTGCTTTTTTCCACGGAAAATAAATTTTTTACACTGTAGACATTACAAATGATTTCACATCTTTTCAGCAGTTTTCCACACATAGGCTTCTAACTTAGAATGATTTAAAATAATTTCCCATATTTTCTTATGCATGCAACAGCAATTCAGAGCTGGATTATGGGATTCAAGTTCTTTGATGCAAAGATTCACTATATGAATTACACGCTGACAGAGAAAATTGTTTTTTTTTTAAACAAAGACATAAATGTCACGTAAGATTTTTTTAGTGCTGAAGAAGTGTTAAAATTTCATACTAACATACAGCTAAACATATTCAAGTAACTTCAAGAAAAAAAGGGGAAACTTGGTATGGATTCAACTGAGTCCATATGGAAGAGCACAGAAGAGAGACTCACAATAAACTTATGAGGCTATAAAAATGGAGAACAAATGGTAACATTTCACATAGTGTCTGACATTCAGAACATACTGCCATGGAAAGAAAAGCCCAACAAGTTCTGAAAAGTTCAAACTAAACCAGCTTCATAGCAAAACTGTTTAAGTTAAAGAAGACATTAATATCCTGTCATTCTATTAAACTACCATTTCTGAATGGTTAGAGAAAGTGAGACTGTTCCTACTGATTTCATCTGAAAGAAAGATATACTTCTGAAGAATAACATTTTTAGATAAGCTTTAACAGGACTTTCTTTCCTCCTTTCTTCGTGTAAATCAATGAAGTTTACAGAAAGTATACTCTTGCTTGCTTCCTTCACAGGTTTATATCTAATAAAGCAGGCTGAATCCCTGCTAGTCCTCAACATTGCTAGTCTGCAAAACCTGCCTATTCCTGATAAAACTAAATATTCAACCCAGTGTCAGTGCAATCCCCTCTAAAATTTGATTGAAAGGGGTGTGAATAACTAAATAGGTTGATCTGTGAATAATGGATAGACCAACTATATTTTCTCAATGATAATCACTTGCAAATTGATATCTTCATATTTCTTTCATTTCACAATATAAACAAAATTTGGGAAAACATGCTAGTCAGCAAGTCACTTACAAATATTCACTTACACTTAATTTTTGGTCAAAACATCCGGCTATCAAAGTCCCACTGTGTCACTTCTAAATATTGACTGAGAAATAGACTAACAACTAATTAAAAGCTGATTTATTTATGCATACCAATCTTTTTGTTTGATATAATATAGAACTGTCAGTCCCCTAAAAACTGAGACAGTAATCTATCATGTGAATCTTCATTACTAGCAGTATTTAAATAACAAGGATTGAACTATGTTATTCAGAATACAAACCTATAGTCACAAATGCTTTTTGCAATACTTAAATCATCTTATACACTTAATTTTGCACCACAAGGTATATTTAAAAATAGTGGTAAAATTAACTAATAGTGATATTACAATTTCACATCCTCCCCCACTTTTTTTTTTTTTTTTTTAAATACCGATGTCTAACCATTGCTGGAATGAGCCTCAGCTGTTCCTTACACACTTCTGGGATGCATAGCAGCAAGTCAGAGGCAGAAACGTAAGTTGGTGGAGTGGGTTATTTTTTGGCTATCAAAATCATTAGCTTTGAAAAAGCACTGAAATCAAAGGGGAATTTTCTGAGCAATTTATTCTTTATTACATGTATGTTTTCCAGGACATCTCTATTCGTAAGCTAAATAGAAAATGCTCTTTTCCACTCCAGCTTCATAGTAATTTAGATTACCAGCCTGAACCCTTGTATTTCACATTCGAGCTCTCAGGGAATTCCTCTATTCCAGACACTTTCTTGACTGAAAATCAGCCTAACATTGTTTTTGTGCAGAAACTTGACACAGTTTTTGGATCATGGTACTTGGCAGGCCTGAAGTCATAATGTTATGTTAGAGAAACGTTATGGCAGTCAGATAATTGAAGCATGGCACTGACTACTCTCTTGATTTTTATAAGATGGGATACCAACAATGCTTCTAGGAATCAGACATTCATTTGGAACTGGAGGACATACAACTCTCATTTATGTCATGAGCCTGAATGCAAATTCAGGCTGCCCTATGGTGAGTGTCTAAATAACCATATTTATTAATCAATGGGGCATGACTTAATGCTTTGAATATAGTGATAGTAGGCATGAAACAAGCTTCCTGAAGCATGGGAAAAGTGACATAAGACCACGTGGCATTTGAAAGGAGTATTCTGCATCCTTGTGGTAATTTATTCTAGTCAATAAATCTTTTAGCTCTGAGACAGGCCTTAATTCTGAAAAAGAAAAATACATCCGTATACTGATTCATGCGTAATTTCTGATATGCACAGCCTTGTTTATTTAAACAGACTTACTCCTGTGAGAAAATACATTTAACTGATTGCAAAATGGGGTTTGAAGACACAAACTAAATTGTGGCTGAAATTTTTAATTGTTTGACTTCTTATGACTCACATGATTAAAGTTCAGATAATTTGTTCTTGGAGAACCTGGAAAGCTCTCTTTTTCTGCATCTGCTCATGATCATCTAACAACAACACAGATGATTTCCTGCTTTTAAGCCTTGAGTACTTAAATTTGAACTACATAGAAGGATATTGGTCCTGAGAGCTACACAATAAAATGCATTCAAAGATTTCAGTTTCCATTTGTCTACCTTAGACACAGCAATACTCATAAACACAATGCTGGTGTGCAAGAACATAACAGATTTGATTCCAAGTGTCAGTAAGCCAGAACTGCAGTGAAGAATAAGGAGTGCAAAGAATGAGATGCCCCTCCTTTCCAAGGGGTTTAGGGATTGTCTTGCCCAGACCCAAATGCAAACAGAACATCAGAGAGTCCAGACTGCAGTTTCTGGGTTCCCTACCACAGCAGCATTCCCATAAGTGACCAGAAATGGTAATACCCTCAGCCTCTTTGCTCATGCAGAAAAGATGTAAGTTGTGTTCACAGGTCTAAGCAGATTTTGAAGAATTTTGAACTTTTTGCCCATTACATTTACAGACAGATATAACCATGAAACTTTCATCTGTAAAACATGTAAATGTGATATATTTCAATGTAAATACACATGCTTTTCTACTGAGCTACTTGAATATCCACAACTTCAGGTATGATCGATTTTTAGCTTAATGTAATTTTTTCTTACAGAGAAGATGACGTTTCCCATTCTCAATCACAAAAGGCTTGGATGAAATGAGAAAAATGAAAACCCTTCTGGATTTTGCAAAACAAACAGAGACTATCTTCTGAGAAGCCTGTTCAATGCTCACTATTTTTTCCTCACAATTGGGTCTGCTTCAAGCAAAAAGCAACATGCCAAGGAACCATTGCACTCCAGTATAACAGTGCTGTCAAACCCACATGCCTCCTATGGTGATACACATGTAAATGTGATATTATATTGTGTCAGCTATCATGGAGAAGACTGAAAACAGGATATGATTTTTATGGATACTAGCACTTAATGTGCAAATAGATTATTGCATGTACGAATATAAAATGTGGAATTCCTTATACGAAACTTAAAGTTCAAGGAATGCATCTAAAAACCTTCCAAACATCTTATGTCCATTAACAGATAATTTTTTCCTCCCTCATTGTAAAATCAGTTCTGTTTAGGACTAACTGGATTTTTTTAAGCATTTCTAAAGTCTCCCCACCCACTATCATTTCCATTAAAATTTAACTCCCAAAGAAAAATATCCACCTTTAGTTTATCATATCTTATCAATATTTAGAATACTTCTGTACAAGATGAAAAGCTTTTGAAACATGATACAATCTACACGTTTGTTATAAAACGTTCTATTCAGCCTGCTTGTCTGTAAAGGGTTTAGTGACCTGTGTCCCCTTTTCATTGCATTTACAAGATTCAGACAGCAGATGGCAGAATACAGAGATTTTTTTTTAAAAAAAAAACAACGCTATAAAAATACAATTAGCCAAGTTACTCTTAAGTCGTAATTTTTTCCTTCTGTGTATAAACAACAACAACAAAAAGACACTTATTGTACATAACCAGACTGACACACTGCTACAGACAGTATCAGCAACACTCCAGAAAGTTGGAGGACATGCGAAAAAAACCTACGTAAGCATAGCTGTTATAAACAGGTTGCAAGAAGAGACAGAAATATAGACATGCATCTTGATGTTACGGAAAGCACTCAGAAGTCTTCATGCTTAGTAACATGCAAGATAAGTATTTAGATTTCTGATACTGTGTTAGGATCAAACTTGGAAACAGAAGTGGGCAGCCTAATATATATATTTCCTGGGTGATACTGCAGTTACATAAAATGGCAAATGTTTTATTGCAGTATGAATTTTGGTTCACTTTGGTCACTGAGGAATCAATACTGATGGACTTAGAGACTGTCCCTGACCAGTGCAGCACTGTCAGTGATGTCATATCTGGAGTCTGTTTTTGGTTTAAATTCTATCAGCTGATAACTCTCATTGCAAAGAGTGTTTACCTTTTAGGACTTGTAATGCTTAGAAACCTTCATAGAGCAAAAAGCACCTCTACCATTTGCATTTTGTTTCTTTGTTCATTAGAGAAAAAATAAAATACATTTGGAGTTAACATAGGAAGTTACACTCAGAATATGAATTCCTTCGGGGGCCAAGCTAGAGAAAGAAAGAGTCAAAGAAAGATTTTTTGAGGTTCATGTAACAATCATAGCATAATCCTGTGGTTATCTACTACAAGAATGGCAAATGTAGATTCATGGTGATTTATTCTTTGGATAAAAACTTTATGGGATGAAAAAACAGGCTGTTAGAATCCAAATGAAAATATGATCATTTTAAAATTCACTTTCAAAACTGTCTAACCCTGTCTTCTAAAACACTTTTTTAAACATTGAAATGAAAGCTGGCAAGCAATACTAACTTAATTAACATGGTCATATCCTGAAATGCTTTCCCATCTTCTACTCATGAAAATTCTTAAGTTTTAAAGAAACAATATTTTGAATAATGTTGCACATTGAGTCTTTCTCTCTTATGCCTACAAGAATGACTTCCCATTTTGCCTGAAGGAATAAATGAATAACACAAGGAACACCACAGTTAATAAATAAGTATATATTAAACATAGGTATGATTCAGGGAGACAAAAATCTATCACCTTTCATGCGGCATAACCCACTCTGCATGATTTCACTAAAATATTCTGGATGTGGTTACACAACTCATAGTTCATCAAATTTAGTATAAAACGTAATACAGTGGGAGATGTAAACGCTTCAAGCAGTGACTTCCCTGATAATTCTTCTTTAGGGATATTTAATTATGAAATCAAGGTTTCCTTGTACTTACCATAAATTTTAGTTTAATTTTGTGCAGTAAAGCAGCAAGAAACATGAACTCTATTTTTCAATCTACAAAGCTATAAATTATTATTCACAGAATGATTTGGCTTTCTCTAAACAGCTGTAGTTTTAAAATATAATATGAATCAAAAGCATATGTGAAAGGCTATTATTTTATTACATATAAATGAACAGTTTGCGAAACTGTCATCTAAATAACAGAACCTCTTTCTCAATCCAGTAACAGGATTTGTGAAAGTGGATTTACGAGCTCATCCAGGGTTTCACTGAAATCAGTAGCTGCACCTGAATACCATTCTAGTGCTTAGCCAGACTAGGCATTTTGTACTTGCAGGCACAACTGTGCCTAAAATCACTTTGAGAAATGAGTGCATTTTAAATGAGTCATTACAGCTAATCTGAAAAACAATCTTCTCCTAGATACCAGCTTTTCTGGTGATAATAGATTTCTGATTACTTTGCACAGCATGATTAAGGCTAGGTTGGACATTGTTGAAGCAAGTAGGATAGGACAGCCAAGAAAAGCAGTAGGAAATAATCATGGCTGTTTTTTTTCACCTGATCAGAGAATAGATAGGCTTTGCAGAGCAGATGTTCAAGGACAAAAATTTGACCACAACTTTTAGGCCTGAGTTGCTATTGTCCTTTAGCCAACTTTTCTTATTCCTTAATTAGTTAACTTTTAACTGCACACTGGAGAAGGCTATTGTAACTTATCTTTTGTTATTAAAATATACTGAAGTTCTGTAACCACATATTGTTTTTATAATAATCAAGACAAATTTAGAACTCCGTCATTTCTGATCTTTACTGTTGAACAATATTATAAGTGCCCAGATGCGCGGCATTAGTTTGCAGAAGGCAATGACATATAGGATATTTACATTCCTTGCTCTCCAAATCCAGACCAGACACTCCTATTTTTCAGTGTTTCTCATGACCACTGGGGCAAAACATGTTGATTTCATATTTTTTTAAGCTGATTTCAACTCCCATGTGACATATGCTTGCCAAGTGTGCAGTTAATATTAAAAAAATCATTGTCTATTTTGGAGACTGGTGCATAAAAACCCCAGAACATAGGCACGTGCTAATTATAGATGCATGAACATTCTTCACTATGTAAACATAAATAATATAAAGATGCCAGAAACATTTCTTATTATCCAGTCCTAAATGATTTGGGAAATGCACCTATTCAGCCACATGAATCCATATTTCACAAGGACTATCCACGTATGCACTTTGCTGAATATGAACATTTTAGTTGTTATATTGTGGACCAAACTCTATTGATCACATCAAACTCTATCACTCTGATCATGAAATATAATAGTGGCAGATTCATCAACTTAGAGCTAAGATTATTCAACCATACACTTCTCATAAGACCCAAATACCACGTAACATGTACCAAATATATCTGCACAGTAAAGGCTTTCATGCTGCACCCTGCAGAATCATAGGAATAACTTTGCATAGAAATACATTTCTATAATGCTCTGGGGAGAATCCTGTTCTTCCTTGTCATGTCTCTGTGCAAAGAGTAAGGAGCGCTCCGTGCATGCGTGTGTTCCTGCATGTATATGTTTATGTTCGTCAGTGTGAATGTGTGTACATTACACATAAGAATGGGTTTAACTATTCATAAGTGCATTTTTAAGAAATGTTAAAGAACTTGTGCATGCATATACACACACTCATTTTTCTTTAAAAAGAATATTTATTATTAATTTGCAGAGAAAGTTTTAATTGCTACTGAATTTTAAAAAACATTTTAAAATTTTAAAAACCTCTGCAACTGGAAAGGTTAAGATTTCATAAAATCTTCCCATGAAAATTTAAAATGTCCTGCTTTTTCATTAATCAATCAGTGAATCATTTCTACCAGAACTATCACACCGAATTCTGCTTCCAGATATTCCAGCACAGTGTGGCATTGTTAGAATATATATTTTTTAATTTTTAAATCCATATAAAAATTAATAATCCTGAATAAATATAGTTGGTCTTTACTCAATTTTCCTATCTGTAAGATAAGGTCTTGTGAAGTTAATATGCTTTTCCGAGTTATTCAGCAAGGACTAGATTTGAACCCTTCCTGCCTTATTATTCCCACCCTCAACACCCCCAGTCTGAACAAGATGCCTTGTTTTAATTGTACATTCTGCTTTTCATGCAGTCAAGAGTTTGCTGTAGTTTGTTTAAAAATACCACATATCATTCCATAATATAACTAATTGCAGTTGCACTCTTGTTTACATATTATTAATAAACACAACAAAATAAGTTGTCCTTGGAGACTAAGCATCTGGAGTCCTTGAAGATATGCAGTTGTCTGCAGCAAAAAGGAAGTAAAGCCATTGAAACAGTCCACTGGGATTAAAAAGTAGCTTGCTGAGTTTTCAGTGCAGAATAATCCTATTCCTAGACCAGTTACTCTGACAAAAAAAAAAAAAAAGAAAAAAAAAGAAAAAAAAAGAAAGATGACAACTATGACAAGAGTCTCCATTACAGATAGAACGAACGCAACACTTTGAGGATTTTCATGGGTGATCTCTACGTGGAAATCACTGGCACAGAGGCATCCCTGATGTCTGTTCTGGGCAGTGTTTCATGGCAATGCCATTCACCACACTCTTTTTAAAAATTCATTCTGTGTAGAGCCCAATGCTAAACATGACCAGAAGAGTACAGGAGCTTCTTTTCTACCAGTATGGGGTGGGATCACAGTCCAGCACCAAGCAGCAGGCTATCCAGCCATGTAGACCAGATGAACAATGGGGCTAGAGACATACAAGGGTAAGGACTGAGGATGAATTTAAAAGATATCTGAGAGGATCTTGTTTTTCCCAGTTTGTAGGAGAGCTACATTCAAGAAAGAATGATAGACATTTTTGTACTTATCAAACCCACTGTGATAAAAATGAAAATATGGTCTTTGTCTGAAAACAGTAAAAAAAAAAAAGCCCACCCCCAAATCCCACTATAGCATGTGGTAAATCGCAGCATGCAAAACTTCAGGAAAAAAAGATTGTTTGGAGGAAATTTGGATTCACTTATCATCAATGTTAATAAAAGTGGACTCTGGACTGTAGCGGTAAAACCCACAAAATAGCAGATTTTTTTTTTTTTGAATATTCAAAGTTGCTCTACAAAGTAAGAAAAAAAAAAGGATCTCTTCAGAGTCACATACATTAAACATGCATTCAAAAGTATATCATAGAACAATATTCCCAGATGTGTTCAGCATGATATATCCAGCACAGTGAAAGTCAAAGAATAAATACTTATTAAAAGTGAATTAACACATACTGTTTAACTTCAAAGGAAGTGACCCACACCTCTGCAATGCCAGGTGATAAGAGTTCCCCAAATGTTAATAGAGAAACGCAAATTTAAAAAGGGATGTTTAATACCTTAGAGAGTGTCTTCGCTCTTCTCAGGATCTGGCAAAATGGGATATCACCTTCCAGCATAACATATGTACTTATTTGAGAATTTGTGCTTCTTTGTATGCAGTGACAGAGTGCAGAGCTCTCTATTTGCTATAGTTATGCACTGATGATAAATTACAAGTGAATTTATTTTTGTACAAGTGAACAATCCTAAATGTAAATGTTTATTAGAACTTTTGTTACTGCCTCAGTCAAAGGCATCAATTAACTTGCTATTATTGCAGTATAGTAAGTGACAGTTTGTCTCTATTTTACTTTTTATAAACTTGTTATAAACATATATATTTATGCTAACCACACTTTATATTTTAATATTTTATCCCAGATTTTGTGCTGGTCCAGTTACCAGCAGTGGTAGAATAGAACAGATGGAGCAGTCATTATGCTAAGACTTCTCAGCCAAAGTTTAGAAAAGTTTAGATTTCTCAGCTTTTTGAGGGAGCATAAAGAGCAAGTGCAAGTGGAAACAAAGTATGTCAGGAGTTTCTTCAACATCCAAGCTTTTCTGTGCACACTGATGGCTGAAGTGTTATGAAGAAGGATTCTTCAGTAGATGGACAATGGCAGCAAAAGGTAGGATCATGCTCCTGATAGCTATGAATGGATACAGAAGGCTGAGAGCTCCATTGTCTCCAATCTGAGGAGTAAACTATTTTTTTTTTCTCCCAAGCAAAGCAGGTTGCTTGGGAAATCTGTTTCCCAAAAGTCAGTGGTGTAACATACAAGTGCATCAACTATGTACAGAAAAAGTATGCACAGCAGCCCCATTGGCTGCTTACAAGAATTTCACTGCAAAGGTGAAAATGACACCTGGAGGACCTGCCCGTGTACTGCATAATAAGGAATGCTTCCTTTTGAGTGCATTGCTCAAGGCTGGCACCAGTCTTTACAAAAAGGCGCTTTAGCTTTTTTAACAGCTTGAGGAAATCTCTTTGCCATCTCTGAGCTCTCAGGCTTGTGTCTCAGGAAATGTATCACTGCTGTGTGTACTGGCACCTGCAGGAAAGGGTCTGCCTGCTCAGAGGCTTCCGTTTGATGCCAAACGTGTGAAGCTGCTTGCCATATTTGTCCTTAGAATGACATTCCTCCTACAGCCATGTAATACCTCTGCTTTCAGTACACAACGGTTTAGCCTTTCAAGATGACTAGGATGACCGGGTTTAGGCATCATAAATCAAGCTATGTGGTTCAACTGTCTTTTTCACTGGCTGCATCCTCCAAGAGATTTAGGAAATGTTCCAAGTGACACCACTTCAGGAAACATTATCTTCCAAAGTAAAATGGAATAGCTCCATTAATCTATTTTCCCACATAAAAACTTAGCTTATTATAATCATCACCCTATGTTTCTAAATGTCAAACTTTTACTTTGCCACTCAAAAAGCACCTTGATACAAGTAGCATTACTTGTCCATTTTTTTCCATGTCACACACTTACTTCTGTACAATCAAAGTAGTAATTAGTATAAAATAACTATTTCATTTCCAACCAAGTATCATGACTGATGTTAAAACACAATCTTTATACTCACCCCAGCCTTTGGTTTAGCTCCAGAACTGGCTGCTGAACAGGATGGTGCTGGGTCAGGAGTTTGAATGTTAGGAGATAGGTTTGTTTGTGAGTGACTTACTGAAGCAACATCCACTCCGCTTTCAGAACCAGATTCAACATCCTATTAAAAAAAAAAAAAGTTGCAAGTCTTTTCAGTAAATATGAATATGAAACAAAAATCTCCATCTTTTAAGTAACAGAAATGTTTAAATAGGACCACTCAAATTTATATGCCTAATTCTCTATATTCCCCTTATTCTTCTCTGTAATTCCCCTTATTCTTTTCCATCACCTACACATTCTCTTGCTTTCCTTTTCAATGTGGTGGTTTGCATTAGCTGCTGTTATGAAATTATAAATCACCACTAACATCAAAGCTATAATTCCCCTAAATAGTAGAATGCAGGGTAAGAAAAATCAGTTCAGGGCTGGAGAAGTCTGACATTTTTCTCTGATGTTCAGCATTTCCTGTGGGCTCCCACCTTCTGTCTCCGGCAGCACTGCAAGCTCTGTGAACATCTGTAAACCATTACACAGCTGAAATGACATCACCACGCAGCAGTTTATACAATTCAGAGGTACAGCTCCCTCATTTTTTGGAATCAGCAAACACTTATCAGCCAAATGTTATTTCTGGTTAGAATGCCCTTACTTTTAATGACACTGGTTACATTCCTTATTTGAGAATAAAAAGAAGAAATATAGGACATTTTATTTTTGAGGAAGTAAAAATATAGCATGTGGTTGATTTACTGCATAGAGTGAGGGTAGGGGATTATATTGCTTGCAGATAAATTGTGACACATATCTGGCAAAGAGCTGGCTATGTGTAGGACCAGCCATATACTGTCAGGATTATTAGCTGAGGTGCAGCCTGCGAATACAGTGCATGCAGAAAAGCCTGAACTATTAACCCCATCCAACTCTGCAGATAAAGCCTCAGTTTCCTAATACCACCTTCCTAGAATAGCTGAAATATCAGGCAGAGATATCTCAGGGGGTTGGTCCTGAACTGCCAATTAGGCAGGTGCCTCTGCACCACGTACCTAAGCGTGCTATTTTCTGGAAAGGGTTATTAACTAGAAACAAGGCTGTGGTCTAGGTGGAACTATGCATTCAAGCCAGGCTGTTCCTGCCAGCATGTCCTCTGCAACATGAAGCGCCGGGAAATGCAGCAGAGCCACAGAAATGCCTCTGCAGAAGACAGTTTGGGAACAGCTGGTCTTAGAAGCTCCTGTTCGGTGGAGCTGTACTGCCTTGGTGCAGAACCATGCTGCCTGTCCTAATACCCACGTTTTTGTATCATATTCAAATGTGCATTAATATGAGACCGAACACAATGCACAAGTGTTCTGAAGACCAAACCTTTTAATCTTCTGATTCATACTACTCAAAGGCTCAAAAATTCCTAGAAAATCTGTATATATATATATACACACATACACCATATATACCATATTTGTTGCAAGCTGTCCTTCATGGGGACTGTCTTCCAGCACGGAAACAGGTACCGACCCTGATTATATTGCAGGCTTACTCATTTAGATTGCCCCAACTCCCTATATTGCTATAAGAAATTAGCTAAAATGTTGGCACTCATTGGTGAGATATGGAGAAAAGATGTTACCATTGTATTATAGCCTTCCCCTCTCATCAGTGCCCAAGGAGATACTGTGAATACACTGAAATCCAGAAGGAAAATGTTTAACTATTAAAGGTGTAATTATGTTGCATCCTATAAAAATGATATATTATTTAATATTCAGCTGACCAAACCCACTGACACGTAAATACATCTTTTCTCACCTACAGACCACTTACTAGACTATATAGCAATAATGAAGTCTGGTTTTAATTGGAAAAATCCCTCATATTTTAAAACAAAATACCACCAACAAAAACAAACAACCTGAATATTAGCCGAGACATTTTGGGGCAGTATTTCTCAGGTTTCTTAAATTGAAAAACAGCTGCAACACATATGGGTAAAATTAACAGGAAGCCTGCATGAGAACACCTTGGGTCAGTCATTTCATGTTCTTCACAGTTACACGTGTAAACATTTTTCAGAAAAAAAGAATGCATCAATCACATTTGTGACCTGTGTAATCTCCCTTCTGACTACTCTCAGCAAGGAATTCTCTCATTTAAATAAATCAAATAATTAAACTAATTAAACTAATTAAAATGCATGACCAGAATCTTTCTTAAAATGAGAGAGGATTTCATAAGTGTATCTCTGCCAAAAAATTCCTGGACCTTCTCACTGGCGGAAAAGCAAGACCTGCAGCTCATGTTTACTTTCAGATCTAATTTAATGTCAAATTACATGTACACATATGCTCTGAGACTGGTGTGATCCTGACTCGGTGATGAGACTGTGTTTACAGTAAGTGATAGTAAGAGAGCTAGATATTTTCTGGATCTTGATGACCTCTTTTTCTTTCATCTGAGGAACCTCTGAAGTGCTCATTTACAAAAGGATGCCAAAAAGGAAATATTGGATGCCACTACCACTGCCTTCAAAACATGTACAAACAAAAACACAAGACAAATTCTTTACAAACAGAGCTTTAGTTCTGAAACCAAGGGGCTGATAAATGTGAGGAGTGAAATAATAAATAAATAAAAATGTGAAGTAAAAAGAGATTTTACTCAGAACAATAAGAAAGATTAAGCTCACAGGTATATGCCTCCGTTTGTATGTTGGGGTGCTGGATGGAGAAGAGCCTGCACTGAGAGCATTTTCAATATCCTGATCCAGCTGGTCCAGTTTCATAATTAACAGCACCATTGAATCCAGTCGTGGTCGATCCCGATCTTCTGTTATTTCCTAAGGAACAAAACATACAATTGCTAAATCTCAAGTGATATTACTTGAAAAGAATAAAATGCCTATTACTTGAAAAGAATAAATAATCCTGTTTCTTAATTTGGCATGAAAATACATTAAATAATAAGAAGAAAACTCTCTATTTTTTAGCCAGGGAAAAGAGTTTTGTAACATCAATTCACTAAGAATTGATTTACTGCTGGAAAACATTTTATATTAACATTTAGTATACATAACAGAAATTAAAATTAAAAAAATCGCCCACTTGTTTGATACAAAGACATCATTGTCATTTCCTTAGTACACATACTCTATAAAGAGTTACAGATTCTAAACTTTCCTCCAACATTTCACCCCAAGTTAATTAAATTGTTTGTACAAATTAAAATTATAATAGTTAATATATGATTGAAATGGGAGAGAAGGAAGTTCAAAGAAATCATTGTCTGGCAGAGGGTAACTGCAACTGCTTTTCCTTCTGGAGCACATCAGCATAACTATGCTTTGTAGTTTTTTGCTGAACTCTTTTCTGCTCAATTTTTTTTTTTTGGCTGGAAATTCTCAATACACACAAGATACATTACCTCTATAGAAAACACAGCATAGTAGATACTTTGACTGGGGAGAGGGATGAGGGATGTTAAAATGACAGTTTTGAACATCTAGTTTACGCAGTTTATTTTCCTGTGCTCCATTTGTAGCAAATGGAGACAAAAATGATCTTCAAAAGGGCAGCTCAAAGCAAGGTCTTCAATTAGATGGAGTAAATAATGTTCTCAAGGAGCTCCTCCCTGTCTTTTTCTTTTATATAGAGTGTTATCACAAAAGTTAGCCAGCTAGCCTGCCTCAAAATTCAGGAATATGAAAACCTCCACTGGTTCCTGTATGGATTTCCACAACAGGAAATTAGAAAATGGGAAGTTCTATTAACTCACTTGAAATAATATTTTTACAAATCCTTCTTGAGAAAAGGAAACAAAGATGTTATAATTGCTTCATTGTGTCCCAGAAGTAGGGAATATAAATGCCTAAATTAGCCAGTTCTGATAGTTACTAAACTGTTTTTCCCGTTATACAGAGATTTCTCCATTTAGTTAGCAGTAATAAAACTGATAGCACTTTTTATAGACTGCTTCAAAGACTTTGCTAAACATGAATTAAATGTCTCCAGTTAGAATTTAAGGAACAGTATGGATAAAACAGTTTTATAAAACATGGTCTACGTGGTCTATATGTGAAGACAAGGTTGACCAAATGTTACTTAACCAAATCTTAGAAAAGCAGAAATACAGATCTCTCAGTCCATAGCAGAGTTATGTGTAATGTTCATAGCAAAGGCCAAACCCAAGAAGACTGCATTTCATTTTTCATTAGAACATGATATTTTGGATTGGGTTGCTGAAAAAGCTTACATGTTTGCAGGACATCCTGATGAACCCGAACTGAGTTTAGAATGATCCTGTAACAATATTACCTCAAAATGACGTAGCAATCAGTGACTTGGTTTAAATTTCACTTTCTTTCAAACTGAAAACAGTGTCCCAAAAAGATTCATTGAAACCCCATGCATCATCATTTTAACTGATCTAATTGATGTTCAAAGTTTATAATAGTCAGAACAGTTACTTCATCTAATCCACAAAGGTGCAGAATGCACAGCAGAGTCTGCTAATGAAAGAGAGAGGACCTTCTTTGTGCTGTGGATTTATACTCCCCATGCTGGGTGATGTGGTAGCCAGTTTGCCCTTGTTGTAAAGTGTGCACAGCAAAGTCACAATCTAGAGAGAACCAGTTGCTGCTAATAAGGTCTCCCCTGAGCCTCCTCTTCTCCAAACTAAACAACTCCACTTCCCTCAGCCCTCAGTCCTCATAGGACTTGTGTTCCAGGTCCTTCATCAGCTTCGTAGCCCTTCTCTGGACATGCTCCAGGGCCTCGATGTCCTTCTTGTAGTGAGGGGCCCCAAGATGAACACAGCACTTGAGGTGCAGCTTCACCAGAGCAGAGTACAAGGGGATGATCACCTCCCTGGTCCTGCTGACTACACTATTCCCGATACAAGCCAGGATGCCATTGGCCTTCTTGGCCACCTGGGCACACTGCTGCCTCATGTTCAGGGGAGCATCAATCAGCAGCCCCAGGTCCTTTTCCTCTGCACAGCTTTCAAGCCACTCTCCCCCAAGCCTGTAGCATTGCATGGCATTGTTGTAGCCAAAGTGCAGGACCCAGAACTTAGCCACATTGAACTTCATCCCATTGGCCTCTGCCCATTGACCCATCCTGTCCAGGCCCCTCTGCAGGGCCTTCCTACTCTCTGGCAGATTGACACTTCCCCCCCCCCCCCAACTTGGTGTCATCTGCAAACTTACCGAGGGTGCACTCAATTCCCTCATCCAAGATATTAAAGAGGATGGGCCCCAACAGCGACCCATGGGGAACACCACTTATGAGCGGTTGCCAGCTGGATTTCACCCCATTTAGGTTTGATTGGAAATACAACACTGGAAAGGGTAATCAACATAAAATTCATAACTGACTGATAGACAAAACTAATTGCCCTACCACAACAAAATGAGTGGTGGTGAATGGATGTTTTTGTTTTGTTTTGCTTTGTTTTGTTTTTCCAGATTGCAGAGATAGTAGATATTTTACACAAAGAAAAATAAAATGAAAAAACACAAATGGAGTTTTCTCCAAGCAAATTGTTCGACTCTTCCTGCCAAACAAACTATAAGCTTGCTCTGCATGTAGCAGATTGAGAATGCTAGAAAAGAATCTGCTGAAATGAATAGGTGGCAAAATATTGCTCAAAGTGATATTCAGGCTTGACACAACCGTCTGGCTTTGCAAGCAAGCACCTCTTTCGGAAACAATAATATTATCGGTATGGTATTCAGCTATTCTGTTCAGTAGTCCTAGCAATGGTTTGTGGTTCTGACTGCTGTTGACCTCAACCTTGTCATGAGAAGTTTCAACATTTTAACTAACTTGTTTTCACATTTTACTGAATAGCACAATAATCTCCTTCTGTTTGGCCGTGTTGCTATTAAATTGTGTACATATAAGCCTAAAAATTATATCGAAAAAAACATATACAAATAAAAGAAGGCTAATCTTGAGTTGGAGATTCAATACAACAGACTAAATAAATATTATTAGGAGATTAATTTATGTTTAGACATTTTTAGCCTTGATATTATTTAATAAATTTCCAAGAGCTTTATAGCCTATTTGTCTTTTCTGTATCTCTCTTGTGTGTATATTCTGAGATTTTATTACCAAAGTGTGATATGATCCAAAGCCAGCAAGACATTAGCAATTCGTTTTCATTTGAAAACATAGTATTTCCTTTGCATCCAGTCTCTCACATTTTCCTACTCTGGCAGTTAGTTACTTTCCAAATTAGTATACAATCATATAAATGACATTTATAGAATTAAACAGAAATTCTACCTTTAGCATTATGAAATCAGAACTTAAGTATTAGAAGGTAACTGTTTGAAAATGACCCTTAAAACCTTAATTTCTGCCTTCAGGCATTTGTACTGGGCAATTCAAGAATGTATGATGAACATACAGGGTAGGTTAAACTTTAAACTTGTCTGGAGATTTTATTTTCAACATCTGCACAAAATGAGGAATCGCTTTAGGTCACAAACTGGAAAAAGCAATAGTTCTTTCAATTTGTATACTCCCTGCTGTGAAAAAGGAGTTAGTTGAATTTGAATGTATTCATATGTTTAGAACATTGTAGAACATTGTATTGTAGTCATTCCCAGAATGAAACAAGCTAGAATTACTCCTAAATTAAGTATTTCATCCCCAAAGTTAAGTTCATATTAAAAGAAATCCAAACATTTTTACAAGGAAAACATTTCACAAGCCCTGTTACTAGCATCAGCATACAATGCTAATACAATGAAAATATTTCGGGAAATGTGGCTACAGATGAGATTCAGCCTCTTTTTAGACGCTTTTGCCATTTTGGAGTTTATATTGTCATTGAAAAGAATAACACTATTTTCTCCCCCTAAGTACTCCTATGTCTTCAAATGTTTGTTTGTCTTTTTGCTACCAAGCTCCTTTGTGCTTAAATTTGCAAACTAAGGTTGTTTAATAGGTGTCACTACAGCAATAACACTCTGCACTAACACCTTGCAATGTCTGCATATAAAGTTCTTTGTGCAAAATGTTATATTTTTGATTTTGAATGTTTCGTGGATAGACAGCAACTGACGTAGAGTATTTCTAAAAATACAAAATACCTCTTTTTTTTTTTAATTTAAGATTGCAACTTTTATATGCGTGTTATCAGTACAATATGATGATTGTAACCTACTCAGAAACAAAAGAGACCAGCCAAGGTGTAATTTCAGTCCTTCTACACTGCAGTGTTCAGGTCACAGGCTTTGAAAACTACCTAAAAATGTTATCTTTCTCTAAATTTTACACTCATACTTTACAGTGCCATATTGGAGTCCTATTCTCCATTATATTAGGGGAGTGTTCTGAGTGGAGAATATTAAAATACAATGAGAAAACTAAAGCGCTCCATTCCTTTTTGACACAAGACACAAGTCCAAGACACCAGCAAAGATCACAGTAAGGTTACTATTGTAAATCATATTTTGAACAAATATTTAGAATAGACTGAAAATGGAACAAATAACATAAACATACACTGATGTACACATGCACAGGTGTGCTCATGCATGCAGATGTCAACACACATTCACCCACATTTTTGGGAAAGCAACTTTTTTTCTGATTCTTCTCATAAGCAATTTAAATAGCTGACTAAATATTTCCAAACATAATGTATTCTGTAGCACTGGTTTACAGTTCCCTCCATAACATGCACTTTTTAATTCCCATTAAACCTATAAATGAGTTATGTTTGCAGAAGTTAAGACTTCAGAGACACTTGATTTCTATATAATGTAGAAATTGTGACTTTCACAACCATATCCTTCTGGAAAAGAAAGTTAATAAATACAATAGCATCTGAAAATCTACCTCTGAAAGACACAACCTTTTAATAAAATGCATGCTGTTTACAGTTCCAGACAAAAATAAATGGCTTCTTCCTTCAGCAATAGTGCTGTATTCTCTAGAAAGAGAGGAAAAAGCACTGAAAAATGATACAGAACATAAAATCTGAATCTACCCAAGCTGGAAAATGCCAGGAACTCAAAGATTTCAGGACTAGAAGTGAGGTGAAGCTTCTCCACTTCCCCAACCTTTCCCAAGATCTTTCAAGCCTGTGTGCTCTTCACAAATAAGGTCTCCTGAATTTCACCTGATTTCGACTGCATAAACTTGCCATCTTTCATGTTCTAAACTAATTTAACCTAAACAAAAGCCTAGTAACTTCCTTTCTACAGACATTTTTGCCTAAACACATGCTCAGCCTGTAGGCTGTACTCCATATTGGTTGAGACAGATTTGAACGTAGTTCTCCACGTTTCATGTTGGCCAAATAAACCATCTAGCAGAGATGTTATTTTAACAGTGAAATTCAGCAATTCACTATTGATGAAATGGAAAGTCACTCAAAAACCTTGTGACAGAATAATCTGAGGAATTATTATTACTTGGCTGTGTACACTCATCAGGGACTGCAGGCAGTAGTTATGCATGAAGTGGTTGCTCTTGAAACACAACAGCTCTGCACTGTACAACTAAGTCAAGCAGGGTCAGTCTCTAGCTAACGTCATATTACCATGGGTAGATACTGGAATGGAAAACAGACTACACAGTCTGTCATTACTGCGTTAACGTTATATCTATTCTCCTGCAATAGTAAAGGAAAGAATAATTGGTGGAGCTAATTCAGGTAATCAACAGAAGATAAATCAAACCTAAAATTAACAACCAGTTTTAACTAACAAATAATCTAAAGTATAAGATTTATAAAATAGTGTTTAAAAAAAAACCACAGAGGATGAAATCCAGCTCTCTTTCTTTGCAGTTACACTTGTTTACAGTAGCTGGTCTGATGACACTGAACTCCCAGTAGTCATTCCTGATTTAGGATCATGTCAGCGTTATGACTATGAAAATTTGCCAAAATCAAATCGCATAAGGGTACAGAGCACAACACGAACATTATGGGTCTTCAATGGGTGAAATAATATAGTGAAAACATAAAATCATTAATCATGCTCTTTTCAGCATAGACAATATTCAGTTACTTTCTGATTTCCTTCTTCGTATTTTGTAAATTGGCACTATATGCGTTCTAAGAGTCATGCTGGCTATGACTGACAAACTAAGCAAAAGACAAGTTTTTACCTTTACTGGACCCCTTGCTACCTCTGCTTGCTACAAGGGGAAAGACTTGTGCTTTGTGGAGAATATTATGACAGCAATCTGAGCACTTATTATCAGACTGGAAAAATATTGCAGTTGTATAGAACCTCACAAGTGAAAGATGACAGATGCTGCATTCTTGATATTGCAAAAAACACCTCTGGTTTGGTTATTTTGTGCAAAGTCAAAAACAAACTACTTCAGTGAACATCTTACTGCTTTCATATTATGCTGAAAATCTAGCAGGGCCATACCACAAGGCAAAATAGTGACTTCATTTTAATTGTCAGAAATTAAACCAGAGTACTGACATTATGAAATTTTGCTTGGATATATATCTGTTGTTGGTGTATGTTTTACAAATAAACAAATATGTTTGTGCATTTATATATTTGCGCATTTATATATTACATGTCTATTTTGTAGGTTGATAGGAGGAGAACGGTCTTATTTTTGCAGTTAAATCAGAGGAAGGGTTTGTCCTTCAGGAAACCTGTTCTGGTCTTTGCAATTTTATTTACACTTATTTTTCTTTGACTTATCAAACTAGATAGTTCAGGTAAATCAAGAATTGATGCCAACGATCATTCACATGGGTCCTCATATCTAGTGAAATCAAATGAATTAGGAATCAGATCTATGAGACTGTGCATGGTCCAAACTCCAAATTATATCAGCTACAAGGAACAACATGTGAGAAAATTTAAGTAAATTAATCATAAATCATTGTGAATCTCTTCAAGTTTATCTATTATGATAATTTGTATTGTTTTATAATGTTTTAAAAATGTTATACCACAATTCTACCATTTGAAATGCGAAGAGTTACTGAGGACTTACACCCATTTCTGATGTTTGTTCTTTTTCTCACAAACTATGTATTAAGATTAAATAGCAATTCTAAATATTTCAAGGCAAAAGTGTGAACAATGGGGGGGGGAGGAGGGGCAGGGGGTGGACCAACTGAACACCCTTCTTAATGTTGTGGGAGTAAGCACAATTTAAAATAATAAAAAAAAAAGTCCCACTGGTATTCAAGAAAAGTCAGTCACTTCTGAAAGAAAATAAATTCTGACATCTCTTGATACTAAGTAGAAGTTTTAATTTGTTCCTTATAATGATGAAGTGAAATTGAAGTGAATATACCTAAAGTGATTGTAAAATTTAATACAGGTGTTTCTTAGAAATGAAATACAGACTCAGCCACAACAGGTCTTGACTACTATGTGCAATAAAACTTTCTATTCGTAATGAATATATTGACACTGTTAGGTTGATACTATTTTAGCTTTGCTGTAATATCTTCTAGGCATAGATGGTGCCTAAACCTGGACATAAGGAATTATTTATGAACAGAAAGTGAACCTAATGCTTTCAGTTTTACACTGCACTGAAGACAGTTCAAAGAATACAGGGGAAGAGGTATGAATATAACACCTAGTTTGTCCTTCAATTTAACAATGAAAATATTAGAAACCAGGTAATACTTATATGAAGTCTGTTAGTGATACTATACCACAATACCTGAAGATATTGCAATTATAGTACTGAGCAGTCTCCTAAAATTAATGGTACTCTTTCCACTGATTGCAATGGGCTTTGAATCAGGCTTCAGACAGAAATAAGTATTAAAAAACATAAAATCATATTACACTCTGACTTTTTCCAGGTGAGAAACAAAGTGCCTTAGATGGTTATCATGCTAACCGTGCTAAGAGTTCTGAGAATACAGGTTGCACCATCAACTCAGTCTTTTTAGGTAAGTTATCTGTTCATTAATATGAATGCGATTTCAGTAAATGAAAAAAAATACTATTAAAAAGAACAAACAAACACAACACAATCCACTGGCTAATAATATCTTAATCAATCTCCCTATTTTTTTGTGTGTGGAAGGAGATGAGTTTCTATTCAGTGTATGAAGTTCTGGTAACTTAAGAGCCTGCAGAATATTCACTATATTTGCTTTTCTTTCTGAGAAAAATGCTTATGCAAAACTAGAAGGCACTATGGAAGAAATGTGCTGTTATACAAAAACTATAACAAATTATCAGATGAAGGGAGCAGGTTTATCTAGTTACTTAATCTTGTAAGTTTTGCCACATGAGGGCTTAGCTTGAAGAATTCCAAGTTATCATTCACCTTTTTTCTAATTTTAGGGGGTAAAAATATAAATATTTAACTGCTTCTGCCTTTCATTTTAGTTTTATATTGCTCTTCTAAGTCCTGTGGGCCTATTTATATTTCTTTGTATACACAGTCACATAAACAAACACACACATCCATGCATACACTCTGATTTGCAAAGCAAAGAGACTTTGTACATTGATGATAGGTTTAAATTTGGCATTCTTTTCTAAATATAGAAACAAATATTACAAATATTTACCTGGAGAGACTATTAAAAAAACTAGATTGCACTAGCTCATTACCAAGATTTTCCTGAGAATTTGTATATCTTGAATGACAAAATGTAGGAACATTTTGTAATAACCTGCAGCTCACTGAAATGAGTCCAGTGCTTATGGCTTCTGAGAATCCAGTCATGTATTTAGATATCTAGATAGAGACAGAAGAATCTGCATTTATCATTCTCTTTTCTGTAATCTTGCTCAAGTTAGCAATTTACGTGGGAAATTTACTAGGTCTGTCCACCAAACACAAACAGTTTGTGATGCCTCTTGTATCTGGAGAAGGCCATTAAGAGAGAAAGGGAATCGAGGAAAACTAAGATAAGGTACATCCAGCAAAGAATACTATTCCCAGTATTCTGGGAGAGATCATGGAGACCTCTGTAAAGAGAAAACAAAGAAAATAAGAAACTTCAGAGCTGAGGGTATGAAAAGACTGAGTTTGGGGAATCACTGTTGACAGAAGAGCTAGAGTCTTGTACAGAAAGTTATACGATATCAACAGGTATGTATTGACCGCAGCGGCTCTCAGGGAGTCCAGACAACTCCATGTCTAAAAAAACAGCAGGATCAAGGCACAAAAAGTATGAAACCAACTGCATGATGCCTATTTTAAATGAGTCACCAGTTAATCTGCTCTGCTACAGGATGGACTTAATTTATGCAGTAAGGAAAGTATCACAGCATCACAAAAGAATCAAACTCCATAAACCACTCAACTTCTTCCAGGTGAGAAATAAAAGTGCCTTAGATGGTTAAAATGCTAACCCTATTAAAACAAGAAGTTTAAGGTTACAGGTTGAAAGGGGTGATGTGATGTGGGATGTTCTGCATGTGCTGTGACAAGACCTACTTACAGTCTTTTTGCCCAGTCACCAAGATAGGCAAAAGTATATATAAGTTCATTGTACTATTCTGCACCTCTTCTTAGTTGTGTTATTCAGTAGCACTAAAGTGGAGCACTGAAGATCAACAAAAATCAAAGAAAACAACAAAAGTGTTAGAGCGGAGTTATTTTGTGCAAATGTAGAAGGGCAAACATCACAGAAGCTTTGCAATATACAAAACTTTTCCTACACTGTTAATATTCTGTTTTTGCACAGACCACCCTTATAAGCAAAGGGTACTGTCTGGAAATCTTTTGCAATATTTTGGTGTTATTTATGGTTCATTTCATCAGAAAAAATGCACTGACTGAAGATTTTGAAAGTCATGCAAGTGACCTGAAAGAATTGTTTAAAGATTTTCTTACACTTACTGCTATGGCACATATAGGGACAAGGGAACAAAGTTCCAGAAGTTGTATCAGTCATATTTTTCTAGTGCAAGCATTTTGTGACAAATAGAGGGGGGAAGCTGAGAATTTAAACTCTTTTCTAGTAAGACTGAACTCACTTAGATACATTGAACTTCAAAATAAAACTGTTTCTTTTTGAGTCAATTTGTTCTCTGAAATAAAAACAGTGGAATAGATTCTCAGAATGCTACCTATGATTGCACGTGACTTGCATGACACTATTGATTTAGTTATCAGTCTATCGAGAAAACATTTATAAAACTGAATGACACTTTTACTGCAGGGCTTAACCAGTGTGAAGTCCCATAATATCATTGTAACAATGAGAGTATTTATTATGGCACATGCATCTCCAAAATTGTCTCTTTGTACAATTAAGGACTATGTTCAGAAATGGAAAGAGTTGTGGTCAAACACTTTGAAAGCCCCCAAACTCAAAGATCTACTTGCTTGCCTTTCAGTTTTGCCTCCCCATGCTGCTGCAAGACTGGTGCTTTTCTGTTACTCCAAGTGTTCTGCTCAGCTTCTCTATATTTACTATATTTAGACTGATCCTACGTAAGACTATACAAGTGCACTTGATTTTGACTCTAGCAATGAGATGGCTGTACTGCTCCATGGATTTCAAACACTGCTCATTTCTTCCTTTCAAACATTCTTTTTAGTATGAAGACAAACTCTAATGGATGTTTACTATTATATAGTAAATCCACTGTTAAACCTTACAGTAGTCAATAATTTAAAATATACTTTTGCCTTTTCTTTTACCTTACATGATATTAGTAAGAGTTTAGTATTTCAAGATTCATATATATCACCGTGATGAGGACTAACTTGTTTAGTAACTTTGTTCTGTTTATAGCTCTGCCCAAACTTGGTTGTATAAAATGGATATCTGAACCATGATCTGATATAGGCCATGATTGCTTCAATTTTTCCAAAATTCACAGTTTTACTATTAGTTGCAGTTCCCTTGTCTTCTCTCCCTGGCCACCCCTCACCTCCCTTTTGCCAGCACAAGTCTCCAGTAGAGAGACAGCAGGGATTCATCTGAACACACTCCCTGGGAAAGGAGCAGTGCCGAGCAGGATCAGTTCCCCAGTGTGGAAGGATCTCTGTAACCATGCAAATATCAGTCCAGGCCGAAGAGGAGGGACAAAAAGTGGCACTGATTTTTATTTCTTCCAACAGCTTGGATTTATGTTGGTGCTAAGTGACCACATAAGTGTAACCTTATTTTTAAGGATTGGGTTACTCTAACTTTACAGGCATTGAAGAGTCTGAGGGTTTCTCCAATGTTTTTCTTCAGGACACCACCACAAAGAACTTAGGGGAATCTCAACATTCTAGAATAGCTGGGGAGAGTTTGAAAGAGAGTACTGTGGAAAAAAAAAAAAAAAAAAAAAAAAAAGAGCAGTCATTTTCTGTACCCTGCCCCTCAATTCACACATGCATCCTTTTTTAGCTTTGCCAGTCTATATAGCTGATGAAATGCCAGAGATACTTTTTTTTTTTTTTTGTCACAAGCCTGTAGGAGAATATGATAGCATGAGAAAATCCATAGCTAATATTTTATATTCAGTGAAAGGATTCTAAGTGCCTTGTTTTCTTGGAAAAGAACTCATTCTTTCCCATGTGAAAATTAGATTGTCCCAGTGACAATTACTTTCTTATTAAATTACTTCTGCACAGTAAGATTTGAACTAAGGGTAGTTTTGTGTCACAACCTGCAGCACATTTTTATTTATAAGAACCATTATTGGTGACTGAGCAGCTGGAGGTAAAAATCTTGGTCTTGGAGAATGATAAAATTTCTATTTCCGAATAAGACTGAAACAAAGTTAGAGTTCAGGTTTGGGTTAATACTCAACAACCTTAAATATTCAGATCTCACTTCAGCAAAGCCATTTCAACAAAAGGATTGCAAAATCAGATTTTCGTTTCAACCTTGTAAACTTAACTACATGAAAGCCTAGTCATACGTAAATCAAGCCCCCAAACTGTGACTGAGAACAAATATGTGGGGAGGGGAAACTGTCGATCAAGTGAACAGTTATTTCTTTTCAGCCACATGAGGAGATTCTAAATAGCTCTGAAAGCCTTTATAGTGCATGCTCTCTCTTCAACTCTGAATTCTTAGAAAATTGTAATAAATGGCAATCAGAGGTTTTGAGAAATTACAGAATCAAAGGAAGCTGGATCATCCTTTATATGGCCTGCTCTGTATTTTACAGCTAAGATATTTCCTGCATTAAATAGCCAAGATGCTGCAGTCAAGCCAGCTTCTTTGAAATTCTACAGCAATTACAAGATTGCTTCTGTGGGACTGATAATGTCCCAAATTGGGTAAAAAGAACCAAAAAACTTTGTTTACCTCAGACACCACTTAATATCATCTGTCTTCTGCATATTGTTGTCTGAAATTCATCAAAGCTAAGTGTCTGATCATGTGGTAAGTGGTTGACTGGAATTTTGTAAAAGTCTGTGGTTCAGACAAGTTATTCAGCTTTCCTTTATAATATATTCAGCTATTTCATGTATGCCTTTGAAATATGTTTATGCATACTGGAATTATTCTAGCTATAAAATGTTCCTTAATCGGACTGATCTGTGCACAGCGCATGGCATTGAGGGCTCACTCAGACACATACACTGGCCTGTAAACTAGCCCCTAGGGTGGGCTATCCATTCACATCAAAGGACATAGCCAATGTAACACACAAACAGAAGACAAAGTTACTTTGAAAGCCTCATTCTTCTGTAGCTACCTTTCTGAATCCTTGAATTTATTTACCACTTAAAAATTTCTTTTCTTAGATTTTTCTCTGTCATCCACTTTAAATACTCATTTTCCTTTAGCATTTCTATCCAAACTCCACACCCAAAGATGCTCCCCATGATGGCCACTAAAGCAATTTCCCATAAACATTTAAATGAGTATATATTGTTTACTTAGTTTTAAGCATTCATTGCTTTTTCAACAGCAAGTTCAGCTTCCCAAGTCTACTGATCATTTTTATCTGAAACCATCAATAAAATGGATTCCAACTGCATTACTATACAATAGCAAACATCACACATTTATATACACTATTAATGAGCTAACAATAGAAAGTCATAAATCTATTAAAAATACAACTCGAAGAGATCTTGAAATGCAATGTCATCTGTCTCCCTCTCAATGACAGCACTGTCATACTTGACAGATGGTCCTTCAGCTCCTCTTACAAACCACCACATATGCCCCAAGCAAAGGTTTTATTCCAGTGCTACCTTCCTCAGCACTAAAAAAAAAAAAAACTGTTCTAATATGGAATCACAATCTTTCTTTAGCTTGAACTCATTAATTCTTATTTTTGCCAATTTTCACTCTTTGTGACAGACTTTTTATTTTTTTTTCCTCCCCCTTGGAGATGGTATGATAGTCCCCCTAGTCTCTCATTTAGGCCAAATCTTTCTCCACTACTCTGCAATGGCAGGAACTGCTTTTTTTCCATCTATGGCCACCCTCACAACTCTCCTCAGCTTCTCCTAGACTCTCCTGCTGCTAAGCAACTTGCAAAAACCTTTACCTTCTACATAGGCTTCACCCGTAGTAAAAGTTCATCGCTAGCAAGAGAAAGGCCCAGTATGCTGAAGGGCCTGGTATTCTCAGGGCATCATTCTGTTGTGAAGCAAATAAAAGTCATTTGGAAGCCATTTCACCTTCCAGCATTTGTGAGGTGAAACCTACTGGCAGCACACTGAGACCTCAAGGCAGTAAACAGCCATCAATTACCATGGTTAACAAGAGGCAGGTGAGATAAATGCTTGTCAGAAAGATGGCTAATCTTGTAGACTCTGGGATTAGGAGGCAGCGATTGCTCCCCAGCCATTGCTGCAGCCTTCTCCTGTGCTTCTGCTCCCTGCCTTCTGTGGCCACACGCTGGCATAGGCCTAAGCCTCAGCGCTGCAAGGCCTCAGGCCACCCTCCCCACAGCCCCCAGAACCGATGAGGATGGAGCCAGAACTTTCCCAAAGGTGCACGGGGCTATGACACAAGTGGAAAGGTACAAATGTTGAAACAAGAGAGGATCAGGGTGTATATAAGTGAAAACTTTTCACCTAGGAGAGTCCAGCAGTGGAGCATGTCACCCAGAGAGGCTGCACATCCTTAGAGGTTTTCAAGACCCAAGTGGGCAAAGTCTTGAGCAACCTGGTCTGACCTCACAACTAGCCCTGTTTGAGCAGGAGGCTAGACAAAAGACCTCCCGAAGTCCCTTCCAACCAATTGTTAATGTTGTCCTTAGTTTCTCCATTACTTTGTGGAAACTAAGTAAACTATTATCTACTAAAATTACTAGTAAAGCAAGATTAGGCAGAAAGTATAGTTACTATTACTGAATGCAGCTAAGCATTTTGCTCAATGATTTACCACTTTACTGCATTTCAACTTAGTGTTAGTACTGTTGTTGGATATGTATTGCTGCTTTTGTATACAGCCTTACACAAAATACTTGCCAGTCATACCCTGGAACCAAGCCCATCCATAAACTAATTGCTATTATGTGATAACTAATCTCCTTTAGGAAGTAAGAGAAATAGATTAGTAACTAAATAGCACTGTACATTCTTTTTAAAAACACCCCAAAATTATTGCAACTAAAGATAGATTCTTTAAAGAAGAATCTATCTATCTATCCACTAAAGATTCTACTGGGATATCACTATATAGTTTTCTTTCACATCATTTCATAACTCAGCCATGATTGGCATTGTGTGACTTACACCAGCGCTGGCTGAGGAATTTTGCTTCCTCTATCAGCAAGAGCAAAAATACTGTATTCCCAAATTGCAAGCCCAGGTATTAGATGGAAAACCAGGTCTAGATTTTATCGTTCCCCCCTGCTTATTTATCTACTTCTAGATTTTCTTGTACAGTAAGACACTGAAGAAATAAGCTGTTCCAATAAATAAATAAATCATTAGAAATATTGACGTGACAGATTACTGCACAATTGTCATACCTGAATTCTCAACACATTTATCTACAGGCTGTGTTTACACTGAAGATCAAGGTAGTAATAAGCAGTAAATGACAGCCTGAAATGAAATGTGGGCCTCCACAGCCAATGAAGAGGTAATTAGCGATGCAATAGCTGGCCTTGAGTCTGTCTGAGGCTGGGCTGCGTCTGCAGCATTTTCGTTTTTGTTTCTGTGAATTCCATTCGGGGTTTAGCAGGTAATGGCATCAGTGCTCAGCTCTGATGGTCTAGATCAGGAGGAAGGAAAAGCATTGTGCTCTGTGCTGGTGCCAGCTGAGAGGTGAACTCCTGCCACCCAATCCAGCCTGAAGCGCAATTATGTGCCTGCACATCTCTGTTTTGGGGATCTGATGACTGATAGTTTCCCTCTGCAGCTGCTGCCTTGCAGGAACAGAAGGGGAGAAGTGCTTATCTCAGAAATGACATGCTGCTCAATTCGAGCTCAGTCAGTCAGCCTGTGTCAGTGTGTGCATCCACAAAGTAACCTATAGTCAAGAGCTTGGAAGTTTGAGTGGTAGATGAAGTTGGCAGTAAATCCTGAGACTCAATGTATCTACATTGTAAATATGATAACAGTGATGTAGGAGATTAATATATATGTATATGAATGTATACCCGCATACATAGTATATATACACACATATATAGGAAAAAAATGGATGCAAATTTATTATTTATTCCATCTGTGGCTCTGCCAAATTGGAGGTTTAAGTTGAAGAGTTTTCTCAAAAAGGAGGTAGGATAAAACAGACAAAAATGACAGAGCCAGCATTAAATCACATGCTTTAACTAATGTTTAACAAATTTGGATCACATTTAAAGAAGCATTACTCATGTGAATATAATTTCACTCTTAAAAATTGCAAATATTTTTAAATGATTTAATTGTAGTATGTTTTCGATTCTTTTTATTTTTTTTTACCCACCTGAATCTAGAAGACAAAATTTCATTAACTGGAGAATTCTAGTAATTGTGGCTAGAAATATTACAAAATCTCAGAACATGACACAGTCAATTTTTAAACTAAATATAACATTTTGAAGCATTCTATAGTTGTAGTAAGATTGACATTGAAAAGACTTTTTGAATGAAAATGTAAAAAACTGTGGCCAACAATTTAGCTAGTAAGAGATGTAAAAAAGAACACAGGAAAGGAAAACTCATTATCACTGTGAATAAGGAAAGAGAAGGATCTGAAAGGAAAGAATAAGAAATTCAAACTTGCTCCAGATTGGAAAAAAAACAAAACAGTATTGTCAATCAGCACCTTGCTATGATCTCGGCAATATACTTCTGGTGGATTTTAACTGGAGGAACACACCACTATAAACACTCAAGCAGGATGTTACTAACAATGAACAAGCTGCGTTGTAAAAAAGCAGATGGAATAAAACTCATGCATGCCAAGAAAATAGGGTACAAAGAGCCTTGGAAAAAGTAGTATTCAGGACAGGAAAAATAAATAACATAAAAAAGAAATAACCCTAAAGACAATATGAAATTGAGATTTTGGGGTCTTCTGTTATTCTTCACAAGCAGCCTGAAGTTTCATGTGGTCAATGTAGCATAGAAAGTTCAGATATGAACAGCAACTAGCAAGGAATATTTTTAAAGTGTTGAATATCACCATTTTGAGAAGGTGTTTGAAAAAGTTGTTAGCTCGGATATATTGCAGGGAAACTTATTCACCTAGATTTAATTGTATATCTTTGAGAATCTCAGCATGGTGTGATTGTCATTTCCTAATGGCATGAGAGCAATATCAACAGTTCAGCTTCAAGAGAAATAGACAAAGCAGATTACTTAATTTATTCAAGTATTTTCAGAAACGCTAGCTTGCCCTTTGCCTAACTCACCCTGCACCAGGCCACTGGAAAAATCTGAACCAACTTCTATGGCTTTGAAATGGGCTTACCTGACATGAACCAATTCTGTTAGTTCAACTGATCTGGGGCCACTAAATGGATCATCAATGATCCACACAATCTTGAAGAAGGGTCAGCTGGTCTGGTAGTGATGTAGTTTCCAAAGTCTAGGGTTAAGAGGCAATGATCACAAATCATGGCTCTCTAATTCAACCTTTCTACCCTCAAGTGAATTTTTAAGGAAGAGATCACAGCATAAGGATTGCAAATGGCAGAGTGAAGTTTCCTTTAAGTTCCTCAGCTTGAAATATTAAAGTTAGTTTCTCTAAAATATAAGTTTGTCTTGAAGCATATCTTTATCTCTCCAAATTTGGAAAGCATTGCCTTCAGGAGTGTTGGAGAAAAATCTTGTTTCTGCTTGTTTTTTTGTCTGTCTCCCTGAGCCACAAGTACCTATTTTTTCCAGTTACATGGAGTGTTAGTCTGTATTGTGTCACTGAAAATATGATTCTGACATTTGTGGTTTACTAATGGTTGAGTTAAAAAATCGGTAGCACAATCACATTTGCAATGAACAATGAGCATATATCGAGGAAGTAGGGGAATAGCAGAGCAGCTGTGGGGCATGTTATGTCTGGCTCTGCATCTTTGATCCAAAAAAAGAGCATAAACACAGACAAAAGGAAACAAACAACATAGGCTATTAAAATTGCAAAAACTTTAATAACCAAGCAGCATAAAACACCTGGTTGTAACCACTAAGCCACAGTAAGAACAGAGAACAAAGTCAATATCCCCTATGACACATCTGTGGCTGCAGACAGAACACAGTTCATGAAATAACCAGAAATGATTGCCTAACTAGGTAAATCTATCTTTTCAGTGATGTCGCCCTACCTTGATGCAGAATTTCTGTGAAAAAAATAAAATGAAAATAACCCCAAATTCCCAATTTGCCAGTTAGAGAGGATAAGGCGTAATTTAGTCTCTAGGTAATAGAAAACTCTTGAATTGCACTTGAACAGTAGCTTTTAGTGCTTAGTGACATGATTTAATGGTGGACTTGGTATCGTTAGGTTCAGGGTTGGACCAGATGATCTTAGAGGTCTTTTCCAACCTAAATGAAATGATTCTAAGTGATTTTCAGGTTATGCAAGTAGGGTAACATATAATTCATGCTCAGCAAGATGGACCTATTGAAGGAATCATAACACTCATGCGTCTAAAAGTTAGTTTCTGAGTTAAGCCTCACCCAAGACTGAGTGGAATATCAGTGAGTACAGCTGTGGGAAGGAGTATGGTATAGTTAGCCCAGTGATATTTAGTGAGTCATAGACTACTGCAGTATTACTTCAGTTTCAAATAATTCAAGTTACTGTAATCTTAACTACAAAGGGATGGGACAGATTATTAGTAGATACGACAAATGATACACTTAAAATATAACAAAAGTAATCTCTCTACTGTTAGCGAGCACCATGGGAAGGCTTCTGACAGGTCTTTGAAATCCAAATATAAGCTCCAAGAATTCATAGTGTTATTTTTGGATCAGCTAGGCACATTAGTGGGTCTATGCTGCGTTATCATTCAATAACAATGATGGTGCTATAGAAATTCAGTGCATTTAGAGACTGGTGCTAAGTGAAAGTAGTGAAACTATCTTAATTCTTGGGTTTAACAAGATTCAGGATTGTGCCTGTTGGACACTTAATTATTTAAGTCAAGAGTCTGATACTCTAATTGACCTTATGAGATCAGAGTGTAAAGAGAAAGCCCAGCAACTGGCCTGACTTGATTTTCACAAATCCTCAGCTTCACAAATCTCAGCTTCATTTTCAGTAGTTCCAGCTTTCAAGTTAAGAGAGTAAAATAATTAACTGTTCCTTTCTTCACGATTGGTGTTACTGAATCTCCACATAAGATTTAGTGAATCAATTTCAGGTTGGTAGAATTCAGCTGTTAACAAGCCAGACAGACTTGTTAACAGCCAGACTGTTCTGCAAAAATGTAGACTCATAGAATGGTTTGGGTTGGAAGGGACCTTAAAGACCATATAATTCCAACTCCTGCCATGGGCAGGGACACCTTCCACCAAACCAGGTTTTCCAAAGCCCCATCCAATCTGGCCTTGAGCACTTCCAGGGATGGGGCATCCACAGCTTCTCTGGGCAACCTGTGCCAGTGCCTCACCATCCTCTGAGTGAAGAATTTCCTCCTAACATCTCATCTAAATCTCCCCTCTTTTAGTTTAAAACCATTACCTCTTACCCTGTCGCTACACTACCTGATAAGGAGTCCCTCCCCAGCTTTCCTGTAGGCCACCCACATAGAAAACACCTATTTGTAGGGCTTGAAAAAAAAAAGTGGGGGAAGGAGAAATGTCAAGATCCAGGGAGCGCTGGTAAACTAGATAACCAATGGATAATAAAGAATCAGAAAGAGTTAGGAAGCAGATTGTATGCATTAATGTTTCCCAAGTACACATCTGTTTATACCAATTTAGCTGGATTCCAGAAAAGCACAATTTAAATGCTAAATCTTTTAGCCAAACTGCTATGCTCATATAAATCAGTAAGTCCACAATTCTGGCTACTCTTTTGTATGGAAATATCTGATCAGGCTAAGTTTTTCAGTCTCTTAAGATGCATAAGCACATGCCATGTGATTATTAAGCTTTTTTTATTAAGCAAAATAAAAATGAAATTTGCACGCTTCTATTTCAGCTGGACTGGCTCCACAGTTTCCAGCTGGGCAGGCTTCTTTTCCAGGTGACTCATTCCCCTTTGCGACTATGCAATGTGCAGCCTATGGTATGTCACTAAGACGTGACCGCTTACATATACAGAGAAGAAGTTTAATGAATCATAAAACCATGATGTAGTAACAATAGCATGTCCTCAAGCAAAAAGTATAAAACCACCAAAGCACGGAGTAAAAACGTTTGTTTCAAAATCTGCCCTAAATGGAAGCATTAATATGTATATTTTTAACCTTAATTTGCTTCTTTCATAAATTAAAGTTTTGTTGCTAACAACAGAATGAAATGCAAATCTTCATTTTAGACTTGATCCTTTGCTTTTCAGAATTAAAGTCCAACTGGTTTTACTACAATTCACACTTCAGAAATTGTTCATCTTGGAAGACTCCCCCGGTGCAACACAAACAGCGACTTTTGGTAATGGGATATCATCTCCAGTTAACTGGCAAACATGGCTAGCAAATAAATGAATAGACTCATGCTTCATTGAAACTTTACTATCTTCTTTAAAAATAATAGTTCATCTTCTGTATGATGAAGCAGTAACATTACTCTGTCCTCTACATTTCTCTCTATGTCCTATAATAACCATACAACTGTATGGGTATCTAAATTCATAAAGAAGGAAATAATAAGATGTTTGGCTACTCTTCTAAAAACCTTTGAGATGTAGGGTTTCCTAATATCAAAAAAAAATAAACATTGCCACCGCATCTTGTGACAAAAGCCTAAAACATCTTTAAAGGCTGGCATAGCTTTTGCATGAAATATGTCTGCAGAGAAAAAAAAAATTGCTCAAGGAGGGAGAATGAGGCTTTTGGAATAGTTAACGACAGAGCAGCTGGCACAGATTAGCCTATGTCCTCATACAATCAAAATGTTTCTATTAGAGAACTTGAGATAACTAGCTTGAGAGCATTTAAGTGTACTCCAGTGTTTTTTTTTCAATTTAATCAAGCATTATCTCATGAGATATGACTACATTATCCCAGTGGAATTGAAGAATTACCAACCCTACACTATTTTATACATATATTTAATATCAGGTTATTGGGCTTGATTTTTATCTGTGGTGTATGCCAACGTTTATTGGCTTAACAGAAGACACACCATGACAGAATCCACTCGGGAAGAAAGTAACATCGCATGAAAGCTCCAGCTACTGATTCACAGGTGAGGCCAAAAGCATGAAACCACAGCCTCAGAAATGCAGAGAAATACATGTCTGGGGAAAGATCCTGTCCCATTCCACAGCCAGTGCCAGGGAAAACTATAGTGAATTTATAGGCAGCACCAGCTGGCCTCCCAAAGGAAGAACGGCAGTAAGAACACTGCAGAGTTGAGGAACATTCGGACAAATTATAGCAACAGTCCTGGACCAGGGATTGCTGGGTTTGAAGAACAGGGCATGTGGAATCTCAAAATATTTCTTACTGTATTGCAATTTAATGTTAAAATAAACGTCATTGTTATCAAACACGTCTGTCTACACGTTGAAGAAAGATAAATGCATAACTACAATTTTCAATAAAATATTTATAAACTTTAGTTCCACTGTTATTTGAGTTAAATCCTGCTTCCTCTGACTCATATCAACGGGACACAAATGCCAATATGTCTGTTTCACTAAGTGTGTTTATTAACACAAGCAAAATACCATTTGGCTCCTCTGCATTTTAAAAAATGAGATAATAGAGCTTATCATCAAGCTAAATTACTAGATGACTGTAGATGAAATCTGAGGCCTTTTTAAGTAGCCAGGAGTTTGCTAGCAACAAAAATAGGATTTCAACTAGGTGATTTCTATCCATCTGCTGTGTGTATCATCCAGGACAAGCATGCACAGGAGAGGCATTTTCATTCCAAGAGTTTCTTTTTCTGTTTTCCAGGGCTTTCCAGGGCTCATTTTCCTGTTTTAAAGGAATGGTTCTGACTTCATTCATGCTAGACTCTGCTGCCACTAGAGGTGTTTATGCCTAGGAGGATAAATGTCTCTAAATGTGCAATTAAGTTCAATAGTCGTATTGATATGTATATACCATCAGAAAAGGCTAGGCTTTTATTCAATTCCTGAAAAGAAAAGAGATGAATAGAGAGCTGAGATGAACGTTTGCTTACAGAGAAAAATTGCAGAAAAAGGCATTAGGAAAATTGCAACGTATTTTCCTCAAACTGCTGTTTGAAGACCTCAGGAAGCACGTGCAAATGTGTAAGAGCACACCTACAGGTTACTTTGTGTGGGACTGTGCAAGCATCAGAAGTTCATCTAAGTATGATTTGATGCACAGTTGCTGCAAAAATACAAGACTTGTCCTCACAGGGATCAAAGTGTGAATTTTAATATGGAATGTGAGGGAGTACAACAAGCAGAAGCAATACTGCAACACTGAAAATTAGCTTTCAAAACTTCTAAGGAAATTCTACCAATGTATCTCAGATAATTGTATGGCTCCTATTACTACAACGTTTCTGTGCATCTTTTTAATATATTTAACCACCTAGTACTCTGTGACAAGGGAAAATGATTTTAATTCCATTTTAAGGATGTGAAAATGATAGGCAGGAGAAGCGCTTCTCCTAAGGCTAAACCAGGACTTGAAGCTAAGCAACAGCACTGGCCGCTCGACTAAGTTCCCCTCTGTTTTTAATCCTGCTTCTCTGATGTATCCCTGGAGTGATAAAATTTGGAAGTGTATTGAATGCTCTAGTTAGTGGGGTAAGAACTGTGTTCACTATGACTGTGTCTGTGGGGGATGTTGCATTACTGGTTCTCATGTTTCAGGCTCAGTTCTGACAGTGTAATCAAACCGGAAAAATGTAAATGAGAGTTTTCTTGATATTTGTTGAATGCACGTACTGTCTTGATAAATTTAACAAGTGGGTTTTTTTTTTTTTTAAATGTTCTACCCCCACCTCTCTTCATCTCCAGAGACTTCCAAAGCAGCTCTGTGTAGCTTTATGTTTATCAGATTTTTTTTTTCCCCTTTTCCTCTCTGAGACAGGAAGCTGAGGGTTTTGACCTCATCTGGATCTTTCCCAGTGTCAGGAGGTGGTCTGTTCAAAAAGATTCCATGACACTGATCTCTTCCCGATTTATCAGATAGCTAGGTCAATAAATAAGGTCTCTACTGTTTTTTTCCACAGCTGTGAAACAACCAATGGACTCCTCTGAGGGCTAATTATCAAATCTTTTGAGTTTTTCTTTCAAGGAAAAAGCATTATCTTTCCGGTTAGTAAATTCCATTGCAGCATAACTTAGCAGAGACTGTCTAATTGTAGGAGCCCTGGCTCCCATAAAGCAGTTCTTTTAAGTGAAATGTTAACCTTAGAGATCTCTTTCTTGTTGGGAATTTTTCTCTGGCCTGCTAGCAGTATATTTTCACATAGTCACTAAACCCTTTCAGTGTTTTTATAAACAGGTGATAGGGCAATTTTCATGCACAATGAGTGCAGCAGGTAACAAAGAATAGGATTCTTCTGTGTAACTTCCATGGATATGGATAGTGAAGGTACAGCAGTAAGTGACAGACAAATAAGCAACTTTCCAGATTTGTCATTTTTCTGTCTCCTAGCCAAAATACCCAGCCCTTGTGCTGCTGCTGCTGCCTCCCCACAGGACTGGACATATCCTGTCCCAGGTGAGGCAGTTCATTTGACAGTGGATACAGCTCAGCAAAAATATCTCCATCACTAATGAGAAAGCATCTTTTCTGACATTCTAGGAAACAAGGAAATGTGGATGGCTCTGGTGACTATCAAAACAACTTCCTTAAAATATCTGGCAGAAGTAATCAGAACACTCCTAAAAGATCACATGTCCTGATAGGAACACTACTATTTTATTCCAGAGGAAGCTTTTAATTAAAAAAAAAAAAAATCAATTAAATGGTTATTTATTAACAGATTTTCCTGAGAGTTCAAAATTCCTGGCTACCAAAGGTCAGTCACAGGCTTAGGTTCACAAAAATACCCATGATATGGCCAAATTCTTTTTCAATTTTTTGTCTTATTTTCCGTGCATTATATTATTATGACTGGGATAATACTTTTGTAAGTTACGTAATTAATAGGATTCTACTGTCATAATAAGTGAAAATACACATAAATGCCCATTTTGACTACATGGTATACCCTCAAGGTTTAAAGATGTATTGGAATTCAAAGAACTCTCCAGCCCTAACACACCAGCGCCTTTGATTCAGAATAAATAACAGGACTTCCCTGTTTTGATTTGTTCATGACTGCACTGATGTTGCTATCAGTAATTCTTCTCCCAGTGTGCTAAGTTTGAGCTAGAGTCTCTCTAAACAACAAATCAACAAGGTAGGATGTTTACTGGAGATTATGTGATAAAAATGATATACAGTTTTTAACAAAAAGCTTCTATAATGAATATTTCTAGAAACTCTCATACTGCCTTTTAAAAGACAAAAGTAAGATGCAGATGGAGATCATTTCTAGAGGACAGACTGAACTAGAGCAAATGAATGCTTATCTTATTTCCCTACAGAGCATGCAAAGTGATATAATCACAAAGCAACTGTTCCACACACTGCCAAAAATGATCAAAACCACTGCCATATAATACATATGCATACAACATGGAGGCTCCCAGAGAAAGAGAGAAGATTTTATGCTTTCGTCATGGTAGAGAAGACAAATCTCACTATTTGTCATGGAGTAATGGGAACCATTCAGGCACACAATGACCGACAAGGTAATGAAGTAGATGCCAGAGATTCCTCCCAACACATGGAGGATCCTTGTGCATTACTGGGTTAAGTCACAGACCACATTGCTATGCTTGCTGGCATTATGACCTGGGTGTAAATCTTTGGCAGTGTTAAATAAAAGAGCATCCTAACTAGATAAATGGCCCAAATCCAAAATATCCACTATAAGCCATACTTACCATTAAACAATTCTATACACAAGAGTTTTTTTTTGTTGTTCCTTTTTTTCCCCCCGTCTGTACAGAATTATATTTCAAATTGAATCCAAGCACTGTATACCACTGAATCAAATGTTAGGGCTCAAAATAAACATGAGTCTTAAAACAAAACTGTATACAAGTATTTCCTTTGCATATTTGATACCAAAGAAAATACAAAAGCCTTGAGATAACCAGGAGAGAGCAATAAACTCTAGCTATTGAATTTCTCTTTTGTCTTGAAGATCCTGGGGTAATACCAGGGGTAAAACCATCCCTGTTTTCAGCTCCCTTAACACTTAGTTTTTAGTAATCCCACAAGCCATTTTTGGTGAAAAATGTGTTCCATGGGTATTAGGGAACAAATTAGCTATTTCTGTTTCAGTCTGCTCACACACTTTCTCTTTCCCTTGTACAACCAAACCACACCTTTGTAGCACACAATTCTGTCCTTACCAAAGACTGGAGCTAATCTTTATGGCAACGGTGGGGGATATTAACTACCTTTCCATAGAGTCCTACTATCAAGGGCCTACAGAATAGTAATAGATGAGCAAATAGCTCCCTTCTCCTACAGGCAGTAATTAAGAAAGTAAAAGAAAGGTAGTATATAAGACCTAGCCTCTCTATTTCCATTTCAGACATATTAAATCAATTAAGCATTTACACTATGTAATGCTCATTCCTTTCTCACTCATCACTTCTTCAGACTGAGTTTGATTATACTTGCATTATGTTCCCTGTCTAGATCATCTGCAGTATATAGTTTTGTTTTTGACAATGTTTTATGTTGAAGTGCAGTAGGACACTGACTTGTAAAACTCTGGGAAATGCACATCAGGAGGATGCATTCATGGAGAGCTGAACAGCTGGCCAACAGAGTGAACAAATTACCACAAGACTACTGGGAATTAGCGAGAGAACTAGAAAGCACAAGCACAGGGGGAAAATATTCTTCCCTAGTTTTACATTGGATCTGATGCATTTCAGACAGCTGAAACAAAAACTGTAGTATAAAAACCTCAAGAGACTGCCAAGTTTGCTTAGGGGCTAAATTTTAATCTTGAGTCATGAACCCATATTTTTCTACCAGGGAATATTTATCAGATGCATCTACAAGGAAACTGCAGCATATTGACCTCTTTTAAAAACCTCTCTTGAGAAGATTTGTTGGTAGTTAACTTTGTCCAGTCATAACAGCTACATGTCTTGCAGCCAGTTTTGCCAGGAATGGAGGACAGACTGGAAAGCTTTGCAATACCCTCATGCCGCAAATGGCGGGTGTATGATGCTGTGACCAGTACTGAGAACGGAGCAGGAATTTCACATTTCCTTCTTTAAACCTATACCTGCTGCACTGTGCAGATGTGCATCTGCTACCCTTTGAGGTCCTTTTTTTCTTTCTAATATCTGAAGAATTTTCCCTGGCTAATGGCCATCTTAAAATACATCTTTTTCTTTGTGGAGCACTGCATTACCGTCAGTCAACTCAGCCATGAAGCTAATGCAAGATACTAAAGTGGACCACCAAAAGGAATCCAGTTTGCATGTTCTGAGCCTGCTCCACAACATCATCTATCACACTTTATATCACATCAATCAGCAAACTCACTTCAAAAACATGCTCCTGGCCCAGTATAAAACACTACAATAGATACGTGCCCTAACCCACTAGCACAAACCTAACTGAAAACAGTGAGAAAAACTGCTCCTTTAGGAACTGCAACTCACACTTTACCATTGAGGTTGTTGAATTTTACATGCCATTGCACGCTGAGAATATAAATTCTAGTTTCCTCATTTTGGGATGGTAGGTTACTTATAAGCAACAGGAAAGAACATAGAATGGCTTACAATTCACACATGTTCATTTTAACCATTATATGATAAATTTGCTTAAATATAACATAGCTTACCTAACCACGAGCAGTCAAGTAGTAATGTTATATAAAAATCCAAAAAAGAGAGTGTAGTTTAAAATACAGATCAAAACTGTCGGATTAAAGGGTTGGGTAATAAATACTTGCAGTTAAAGCAATGGCATATCTCATAAAATTTTACTAGTTCAAAGGCTCAGAATAATGAGAGCAAAAGCATCTGTGATGGGCCAATATAGGTTAAGTCCCTTCAGCCAGACCTAGTGAACACTGAGGATGGTAAAAATAGATAAGGCAGAAAAAAAATGTGATAATAACAACAGATAGTTTATACTTTATCAAATCAACACACTGGACTTCAAAGAGGAAGTTTTTACACCTGCCTTTCACACCAAGCTTGTTCCTCACACAAGTATTATTTCAGTAGATGAGATCAAAAGACATCTCAGCCTCAAATAAGAATCAGCCACAGTGGTCCTTGAGAATCCTCAGCGCACATAAACACAGAAGTAAAACATACCCACAGAATAACTGAAAGGAAAAAAAAAGCAGGAATTGCAAACAAAAGTTACAGTTGCCTACTCTGACATCTGCTCCTCAGTGACTTTTTTTTTTCCCTCTCCCTTAGGAATTGCTTGTGATCATTTCTGGCCTGAGTATTCATGTGAGCACTCAGGAGTGATACGCAGAGGTACAAACAGACAGGTTGCTCTGCATTTTAAAGGACAAGTTACTTCTAGATTCAGCAATTGTTTTAACCTTTTTTTCCCCTCCCCCTGCAGTTGCAGAGCTCTGAAATTAAGGAAGTACATCTGTACCCAAATGAAAACAATTTGTTTCTCAAATGACTATTTTTTGATTAGAAGTCAGTACTGTAACAGTAATTAAAACAGCTGTAACAGTAATTAAAACAAGAACATATTTTCAGCTACTGGCTCTGCAAACTCCTCCTTTCCCTCCCCCAAATGACGTGCTTTAGCAACAGTAAGGTGACTTCCCTTGAGGTCACCAGCAGAACTTCAGGGTTTAACAGATTGGCTATAATTGCACTATCCCACTTCGGTCAACACAAAAATGCCTTAAGTTTTCAAAACGACACTCTCTTAAAGCAGAGGTCGGTGGAAAGCATAGGGACGGAAAATCTGTTTCTATTTCAGTTGTGTATCTGGTAAGATGGAAAATTTTTCAAGTCTACACAGATGGTAAATAAATTTCTGCTACATGAGGCAGTTCCTGGAATAAAGAAATTTTCTCAAATAACAAGTGCCAATTTTTTTTTTTTTTTTAAACAGCAAGACTTATTTTTAACTTTCCCAGGGACTTGTTGAGAGAACTGCAGAAGTGTCCTTTCACCTTCAGAATCCTGGTCTAACTCCAGAAATAGCCTCTAATGCTGTTCTCAGCATAGATGAGTTTTCTTTACACTTTAAAAGATGTTTCAAAGCAAAGATCAAAGCTCTGCAATTATGCTTTGCTGCTGGTAAACACTCCTGCTGAACACTGGGGTTAGAAAATAAAGCTTCTATTTAAACCCTAAGGCAATCGTCCCTGCTGACATTTAAACCCTCATCATTATGCTCCATGAGGCAATGCTGTTGACATGGACAGGTTGTCCTCCAGGAAGTGTTTTCTCGGGGTGCAAGCATCACTAAGCGTAATGGAAAGGACTAGTCCAAAACTAGGGACCAAGACACTACAGGCTATCCCTGCTGATGAAGTCCTGAGAAGACACTTTTTTTTTTTTTTTCTCTGGTGTGTGTGTCAGATCATCTTAGACAGCCTCATAAGAGGATTTGGGTAGAGATTTGGCCCAAATGTTAAAGTGATGGCTGGGCAAAGGTACTACGAATCTTACTGTTAATGATGTCTGGAATAGCTCTATCCATCATACCAAGGCAGAGTACAAGTCATGGAAGTTGCTCATCTTTTCTTCCAGCAACTTTATATTCCCTTCCTAACCTGTTCACGGGACTCCGTGACTCTGCGTTGCTGCTGCCTTAAGTCTGCAATGAAACCCTATAAAATGATGATGCTCACAAGGAGAAAAATACACAGTATTCTCAAGTCACTGAGTGATCTTTCACTCACATACATGAGGAGAAACAAGCTCTATAAGTTTAATACTGCCACACAGAGATGAAGGTGTGAAATGAAGATAAAAATTAATCAGAGTTTCTGAAAAGGCAGGAGTGAAAGGGAAGAATTAGTGATCTTAACATGCTGACAAGAAGAGTACAGATAAGATAAAGAATAACATTTTTGTCTGACTGAAAGTGTGGATGACCTAGAAAAAAATTAATTGACATTCTGATCTTAGGCTTTTGTTACTATCCCCAAGACAGCAGGATTCAGGAATATATGTTTTTCTTCTGAATCTGATTAAAGCTGATTCCCCCACAGTCATAACTGTTCGTAGGCTTCGGTCTGCAAAAACACTACTGATTTAAAACACACATTGCAAAAGAACCTGCAGTTGCAATATGACTTTTCTAAAGGCTTATTAGAATGTTTGTGAAATTTGCTAAATTACAACTTCTGCAGAATATTTATCCACAAGAACCTTAATCAAGGAACAGCTATGGAGGAATTTCTCCCCAAATTGTTTGTGACTACTACTGCCAGTATTGAGGAAGGCTTGAAAGCAGATCATTCAGGAGGTACTTCTGTGAACTGAGAAAGCTTTGTGCAGCTAAGAGTTGAACAATCACTCTACGTGGGAAAATCAACTAATTTTCACCTACTCAATTTCCAGTTTTCCCCCACCTATATAACAATCTCTCCATATTTCTGTCCTGTTTGTCCTATTTCTTCTCTTCTCCACTCCCTTGCTATTTTACCTTCTATATAAGTGTAAAGCCTGAACAGGATACTATGCTCATCTACCACAGCAGCTCGTCACCATCTCTCATGCAGTAGGGAATTTTTGTAAATAGGTGAGTTTACAGTGCTGGAATGAATTCAGTGGATGCAGTGAGGTGTGATGTACACATACAGTTACCATGAAATTTGTGTGAGATAAATACAGCTTGGCATTTAGCAGAAGAAAAGTGGATGGTTTCAGAAAATCTGGGTGTAGGAAAGTAGCTTAGTTTACATTCCCAAATTTTTGCTTGTGGCCATGCTCTTTCATTTCCATCGCAGTGAAAGATGTCAATTTTTGTTCCAAAATATATTCAAAGTTATGTGCTGCACAAGCCATAAGCTTTAGCACTGCTGATTTTTCATGTATTTCATGCCCTCATACCATACAGCCATGAATCACACATATCAATGTGCATGATATCATCAGTGTGTGTAAACCTTTTAAGGAGAATGATAATACCAGCCAAGAGATTAAAACTTGTAGTACAACAGAATCAGCTCCTTAAAGGTTTTTATCATTATTAAAGTAGATATATTAGATAATATATTTTAGGCTAAAAAAAAGCTACCCAAATGAGTAAGACACTCAGGATATCCAAATAGAAACCTTTGTTTAATTGAATCTGCTATGTGCAAAAATGTTTGGGAAGGAGGCATCCCACGGGAAAGGATAAACAAACTTCCATTTAACATAAATATTTTATGTATTGCATTTGCTATTTTAACTCTTACGTAAGGTGAGACTGCAAAAACAATGTGAAACTTAAGATATGAAAGTTATTGCTGTAACAGGGCACATTATTGAAGGACATCCTCACATTACAGTGAGCCAATTTTTCATTAACTCTGTGTGTATAAGCCAAGTTCATTGTGTTCTACTGTTGTAAAAGCACGAGACATCAGCTAAGACAGACTTATGAAGGAGACTAAGGATCTGGTTTACATTTGTCATACATTTACCCCAGCACATGCACACAGTCATGCATACATACAGAGAGCTGTATTGCTGCTCACATTTTTTTTCCCAGGAGAAAGAATATCCTTCTGAATTTGAATTCATAACCATTTTAGGCCATATCCTTCAGAGTCTGGAATGTTTTTTGGCAGCAGAAACAGTATTGTTTCGTTTCGTAAAATGTTCAATACACCCTATCTGTGGCATAGACCCCCTCGTCTCCACAAACCTCCTACAGTGTCATTAAGAGAGAGAGAGAGTGCGGTAGAATGACACGAGCATGAGCAACACATTTTTAGGTAGCTTTTGAGCAAAGGTACTACCAAGGTGGGAAGTGAGCATAAGAAAACCTGCAGAAAACATTTTGCAGATTGTTCCCACCCTGCTGCAGTTCAACCCATGGGGGCTTCATTGCTTTCTTTGCTTTTAATTACTGGAATTGGTCAGATGCCTGTGGACTTACCCACCACCATACTAATGTGGCCAAATACTCCTCAACAGCAGTGGCAAAGATGCCACTGCTGCAAAGCCTCAGCTCCCAGGGCTGGCCAGGGTGGGCTGCTCTTCTCTGCCTCCTCCCCAGGCACAGCACTGCTAACAGAGAAGCTTTTGGTTTTAGCACGGGGCAGGTCTGCAACAGACAGGTGTGCTGAAAAAGCTGCTGTGCTCTTGCTACAGCTTCAAAGGCTTACTAGTACAGACAGAGGGCGTGCTCTGATACTGACTTTCCAGGTTACTGCTCCACTGCCTGGGTTTTGATGGAAGCTGTATCTCCATACACCTCTCAGATCTCTGTTCTCTCTCAGTTGTTAATTCAAAGTGAACATCGTGGTGGTGAAAATGCAGGATGAACAGTTCCAGGAAGCAAACTCCTCTTCTTATATTTTGCTTTTACCAATGGAAAAACGTATTGTGGACAGTGGTGATGCCCCATGTACTCCAGAAGGCTTTGCCCAAGTGGTTTAATTCTGCTTCACATTTCCAGAAGCTATACGTTTATTTTTGTCTACTATGCCCGCTCCTTTCTCATTTCTTAGCTTAGTTCCCTCAAAAATGTGGTGTTAATTGCTATTCTCGTGCCATTTTAGGAAGTCGGTCATTAGTCCATTCATTTATTATGACTTCAAACTGGCAATTTATAGTCTACAAACAGCAAATAATTGCCCTTTACTGTTCACAACTTCTTAAAAATTAATTTTAAAAACAAGAAAATTTTTAAAAAAGTTTTCATTGAATTATTTCGAACCCAGACAAGATTAGAAATTTCTGAGTATTACTGCATGAAACTAAAGTTCTCTGCATTGATCCCTAGAGGTGTCTAATATCGCTTTGGTGGAGTGATCGTGTGTGACTATGAACCATATATAAATACAAATACTTTCATGACCATTTTAGGTAGCTGAAATCCAACTAATGCATAACTTGATGTGCAACAGTCTCTTGGTTTGCAGTCTAGACAACGCTGGCAGCCTCTAAAATTTATTGCTGAACACTGTCACAAAAATGTGTCAAATTAAAATTTGCATAAAGGTTATACTGTAATGGCCTGGCAATCATCCCATCCTGTACTGAGCTTGTTTTAAATACTTTTCAGATTGTTTGGAATACATCATACTTCAGTCCAAACACAAAGGAAGTCTGTGGGAAAGCATTCTTTAGCTTCCCAGATGGAGATAATATTTAAGATACATATTTTCATGAGAGGAACAGAGTAAATTCATGGTCATCTAATCACATTAACAGAAATGCTTTATGATCACCACTTTCTACTAATTACCATAGATAATATGCAAAATTAAAAAAATTCAATCCAACTGTTTTAGTCGATTTATATTTTTGTACTATATCTTCATTATTAAATGGTAAATTTAGGAAGTAACTTCTCAATGCAGAAAAGAGAAATATTCATGACAGCCAAGATGGTTTAAGTTTGTTTTGTTTTTAAAGAAATCATACTATTCATTTTGCTTTACTTGCAGCTCTTGCCAGATTATTCCTGATGCCTTGAAATTATGACCATTTAGTAGCAATGTGCAAATACAGCAAATTCTTTGTGGTGAAGCAACTGTTGATTTCAGTTGCCCACTGTACTAATACTACAGACTGTAGCTCTGAGACATGTGGCTTACAACTAGCCTTTCAAAAGCTCTTGCGGCTTCAGATCTCTCATCAGTTTTTGATAGCACTCATATTAACATTATGGCTTTGGAAAAACATATATATATACTTTCCTAAAACCTTTAAAAAGTAGGTCTGAAAATGAAAAGAGATGTGGAAGTGGAACAATAGCAAATTTAGATTCCTTACATGAAAAAAAAAAGATTTCCACTGTTTGAATGACCATTTTGTGAACAGAGATACCAGATTTCCACAATTCGTATTTCCCACTGTCCTTCACAAAACTCAGAAAAAAACATTTGCTAGATGCCAAGATGATATTATTCATCTCCATGTATGAAAACAAATCTATTCTGGCATAAGTGCGTATCTGAATTATACAGGAAATATAGTTAAAGAACCATAATTTGAAAGTAATTTTGCTGCGATAGGTGCTTCTACAGTTACTAGCTTCTGTGGTCTCTAAGGTTACAAATTACTACAACACCCAAGTTCAGCAAGGCACTTAAACACATCCAAAAAACACAGCAGTTCCACTGACATACATTAATGCTTTTTTAATGTCTGGATTTAACCTGCAGAGCCTTGGTCTCTTATGACCATTGTTATCCAAATTTTCAGAATTTCTAATTATCATCATAACTGTAGAATGTAGGAGATCATGTTCTGCATGTTGGATTGCTCCACTAGAATATTTGCAAGAGAATTATTAAAAAAGTACATAGTGAGAAAAACTGTGAAAAATAAATGCATTTATACATCACTTTTTTTTGTAAAGATGTAAGTAAAAATAATTGACTTTGAAAATTACTAACCTTTACAGCTGTCATCTTGGTCTAGCTGAACCACATTTGCAGACTAAATCTCATGATAAGGTAAATTCGATTCCCTATGGCCAAGTCAGGCTATAGCATGTAAGTCATATTCTCATTTTTAATTGTGTTCCTGCATACTCCTGGGTTTCTTTCTTCATTTACTGCCATCCTTATTATCTTTTCTTTAAATTAATTTGCATCTTGTTGACACCGACTGATACTGGCTGTATCCTTTGCAGAACACATAGCATTTAATCTAGATACGTGGCTTAAAATAGTAACAATAATAGTGAGCATTAGGGAATAGCCCTAATTGTTATACTCTCCAGTCTTTTCGGAATGACTTAGAGATAATATAAACTATTTGAAACTGGAAAGCTTCTAAGGTGGCCACCAGAAAGAGTTATGAGTAGATAACACTAAATGTAGAAGTCCCATAAAAGAGTAACGTGGGATTCATGCACTGAAAAGATTGGTTACTTCATTTCTTTTTTCAGTGTCACTTAACCAAAATCTCTTCATGAACTTAATCCAGTCTGAGATTACATGTGAAGAGAAACTAACAAAAAATCAAATATACTCCAGTTATTTTGATAACCGAATTAGCTCTCCCTGAAGGAATATCCTAGGCTATATCTTTTCTTTGAAGGAATAGAGCTGACATAACTTTCAAATCTGGCACAATACATCCATAACATTTCCTGAAATCAATTACATATTGATTTCTAATTTCACTGCACTATGTGCAGTAAAGTTCAGCCAGCACTTTATCACCATTAATCTTACAAAAATTTATTACTACTCTTTACCACTTGAGTGATAAAGATGCTCAAGTATCTCCATAGTAAAAGTTTCACATTAGAAGAGAACCCCAAAAGTTTCAGAATTAATACTTAATTTAGATAAGCAACCAAAAGTTCATCCTCTGATCCAAAGTTTATCTGAACTATCTTAAACATGACTTAAAAGTCCTAGAGAGCCTATTTTTAGAAGATTTACTTGAAAGCTCTTTCTACGGAGTTCTCAAAAAATACTGTCTTTCTCTGTTTCTCCCACAGGTTTATGAAAATAACATTATTAAGCACTGCAAAAGAACATTGGTTTGAGATGCCTGAGGAAAAGGCTGTTTTCAAAGCAGCAAATTTATATTTTCTTATATCATTACAGTCTGGAACACAAAATATGGCAGACTGAAAAGTATTAAATTATTGCAATGAATTACAGATTTTCAGTAAACTGTTCTTAATTGTGTGCACCTCTTCATAGGAGAGGTTCTTAACTCTGTGCCTTAACCCACCTTGCTATTTAGTGTTGAAAAACAATTTTAGCTAACATTTTACAGTTCTGGTGCACTTGTGCACCTACTCAGTAGTCCCCACCAAAGATTTTGCTTCCTATCCCTAATCTTGATGAAACGAGCAGCTTGGAGAAAGTGTAAAACAGAGCACAAGCAAAAATTTGCAAAGCTCTTTACAGGGTAATTGCTATTTTTTTCCCATTTTACAATCAACCTATGGTAACTAAACTTTCTCCTTTTGGTGGTATGCCCTTGAGAATAAATAATCAATACTTTCTGGTTTTGCATAAAGTTGTTCTCTAAAACCTCCATTGCACTATACACATGAACATACATGTGAGCTATCGGTATTCCCCTGAGCTAAAAACGTTAGAGCTCATTTGTTCCAAAGATTATTCAAATCTCTGGAAAATCAGAATGTACGATTGTCATTGCTTTAAATCTAAAATTTATATAATCCAGGACAGCATACAGTAGGGACTGGTTGGTGTAACCACATTTAATAAATCCATTTATGCTTTTGCTACTGTGTGTCATTAATAACCATCAGCTTTATGTTGTAGATAAACAGAATTGACTTTTACTCAACACACACAAAAAAAAAGGAAAGTTTGATTACTGTGGGATTTTTCATTTAGACTTATCATCATTAATTTATCACAATTAAATTCAGGCTCTTCCTACTTCTGAAGCTTAAGAAGTCTTTCTCAGAAAGCAAAGGAGAAGAGAGCACTGTGCCTCAACTATCTGAACCCTGGTGACTTGAAGGAGCAAAGAATGCTGTAACAGCTGGACCTGACTGCAAAAAGCATCCGCAGTGTCAGTACATCCATCATGACTAAACCAATTTACTGAAATGGAGCTAGTGTTGGTCAAAGTTGCTAAACTTAAGCCCTTAAGCCCCCAAACCTATATTCATCTGCAGAGCAAGCACAACAGATTCACACTGTCTCACCTCAGCTTCAGTTTGAAGGCAGCAGATCACAAGATAAGAGGAGAGGTCATGCACTGTTGCCACAATTAAAAGCAGTTTAAAATATGTTAACGAGGAACAGGTTTTCAGAAGAATTTAGTACCAGCAAGAGCAAAGTGATGTTGACTCAGAGGTCCTAAGATCTTAGCTGTCATCAAAGTACCTGAGTTCAGCACTTTTCTGTGGTCCCCCAGGGTGCCACCTTGAGGTGTGGGTGCCCCGATACCTTTAGCAATTCATCTCCATTTGCCTCTTCCAGTATTCTGACCTCTACGAGCACATATTTATGTGCAACTATAATTGACACTGAGCATTAATCAGACAGTGGTGTGTTTTAGGCCTTGACTTCACTGTGTGAACTGCTGACCTTGAGAGAAAAGGTTTTATATACCATTCCCAATTCCTTAGGTCTTCCTGTCACTGCAAAGCAAATACTTGACATTTATGGATGGATTCAGTTTCAAGTCTGTTGTTTTTTTAATGTTTTGTTAAAGTTATAAAAGTGGCTTTCAGGGAAAGTTTGTAAACATAGGCACATTTTTCATTACAGATTATAACCAACACAGACAGCCTTTTGTAAAAGTGAATGATTAAATATAAGTGATAAAATCCCACAAGCAGGAACATTGTTTGTAGAAGTGTCCTGCAAACTTAGAGATAAATAATACCAGATGCAACAGATCTCTCTCCCCTTTTGCCAAGCAGTTGTTGGTTGAGTTCTTTAAACCAAAGCTTTACGAAGTGACTCCTTCAGATCTGCTCCTTCTGAATTTGTCCCCCTTGACTATAAACATGGCTTCACAGTTGCTACAGCCATGTAACTCTCAACCTTCCCTGAAGCAACTCTTTTTTTTTTTTTTTTTTTTTTTGCTTCTTTCTATGCTCACTTGCTCTCTTAGTGTTTCTCACTGTTACAGTCTCCCTGGAACCTATATATTTTGTTTAAGTATTTAATGACACAAACACAAAGCACAAATATATTCTCAAATATAATTCTGAGCTTACATTTAAAATATGAGTGCATGACCTCAAAACAAGAAATAAGAAGATACATAGGAACCAGCATTATCAAAGCTAGTCAAAGTATATATTACACTGAGAGCTAATGTGGGCAGAGTCACTGCACAGTGATTGTACATAATAAAAAGAAACTGAATCTGCATTTTTGAATGAGGTTTTGAAACTACACTATAAAAATTAATCTTGCTAACAATATGACATGTCTGTATCAATATAAGCAACTATGCTTAGTAAAAAAGGAAATGCAGAAAAAGCAGTTGAGACTACGGTTATCATAATCAATTAGTTTTCCAATATGATATCTATTAATTAAAAAAATAAAAATTGAAATTTTACCTACAGATGGGTGTTTAGCATTTCTGGTATTGCTAATCATGTGGTTAATCCTGTTTTTTTAGTTGTAACTCTGAGTCATAGCTACTGCAAGATCAGTCAAACGGCACATTAACTGTGATTGCATGAACTACTAAGGGAAGACTGGCTTTGAGAGCTTCTGAAACCTTTTGCAAAAGTCACAAACAGTTTCCAACCATATCATTTGACTGTTAACTTTAGTAAAGGGATTATGCAAGGGAGCAAGGACCAGCTACTCAGGATGCTGTGTTGGCATACAGTACTTTAGAACATGTGAGTTTGTGCTCTAGGATTTGTGGTTCAGTGAAACAACTACTGAGGCGCTACAACTGATTAAAAAAAAAAAAAAAGAAAAACAGAACCAACAAACAACACCAGAATTAACAGAGAACAGATTTATAAAAAACAGACAAAAATGGATTATGTCAAATGAAAAAAAGGCAAGGAGGAGTAAACAATTAGACACTGGTTATTAAGAAGAATTAGCAGCATAGCTGGGAAAGCCAGACTTCAGGATGAATCCTGTAGTGCCACAGCCAGCAAAACTCCTTCCATGAAAGCCAATGGGAGCTTTACTGCTGGGGAATCTGGACATTAAAAGTTTTGGAATGATACTCTTCCTTACTTTGTGTAGAAAGGGTAACTTCTCAGGTTGCTTTAAAATTACATTGTTTCAAACTCAGAAATACTTGTTTTTGTTCATAGGGCTGACCTGAAAACTGAAGAACTACTGTAAAATTTTTCCATGTCTTTTTTTCCTCTTGCAGTTTTGTTCCACTTTTTCCCGTTCTTTTTGAATAAGATTTCCAAACCTCTAGGCACAATCTCTTTCCTAAAACAGCTAATGATACTTGATAGCAACAGAAAAAATAAAAATAAACCCAAACCCACTGAAGATGCTAATCCATTTAGCCCTGAGCAACATATAAATATATATATATAAACACAATGAAGTAAACATAAAAGAATTTCCAAATTCATAGCTCAACCATTCTCAAACCTTAAAAGTTTCTGAAACTCAAACCTATAGCCACATTTTTCTCAAAACTATTTGAAGAAAAATCTGACAATAAAAAAAAAAGGCTGAAAAATACATTTTATCTCCAATCAGTAAGTCACAGAATCACATTTGTAAGAAACTGGGGGAAAACACTGGAAACAACCTCTGCAGTTTACAAGCATCCTACCTTTCTTTTGCGCAGTTTCACTTGACTGTCTGAATATTCTTGTGTGGTCAAATGATTCCTTAAATGTAAACACTGAATATCTTCTGCTGAACTGACATTTGAAAGGCATTTGTTTTCAGGGGCCACTTGAGGTTCTGTGAAACCACTTTCATCCAGACCATTTTCCACTGCTGGGATGTGAGAGCAAGGAGAAGATTGCATAAGGCAGTTGCTGGATTCCACTGATGAACATGGTTGTCTATCACTGCTGGTCCATGAATCAGAAGAAATCCCACTCTCGACCACATTACACTCAGACTTTCCAAGCCCATCTTTAAAAGCATCAGATTTCCTGCGCTGTTGTGCAATTACAGCAGTATGAAGCAGCTGTTTCCCAGGCATAATAATTTCTTTCACATTTGGAGAATTAGAAAGATTTTCTTTCTCTACACTTACTACTTCATTTAAGCCTTCATAATTACAAAGCTCCAGGCTTTTTCCAATACTGCCACAAGTGTCTTCTTCCATCTCCTCTTTAGGAACTATGTCACAACCAGGTTTCTTACTAATATCCCCAATTATGCCAGATGCTTCAGTTTCCTTGTTACCCTCCATCATTGGTACCATCTGTGCTAAGGAGCCTGCTCCATTTAAATTCTTTTCTTCAGCTTCTGGTTCCCTTCCAACAGCAGTGATGTGGTAGTTAACACTATCCAGGTTGAGTGTCGAATAGTCATCATCGTCATCAGACACATGGACTAGAGTTTCTGTGCTGGCCTCCAGAAAATGCTCCTCATCTTCATGGTTATCATTTTCATCCACCTCCTTTGAAACATTTCCAAGCTGCTTTGCAGGGAAGCCAATCGGCTCTCCACTGTGACAGCATTCTGGAAACGAAGCGCATTTTTCTTTCCGGTCCACACTCAAAACCTCATCTTTTTCCATACTTGTCTGCAAGTTATCAGCTACGAGTCCGTGACGACATGCTGTATTATACTCCACAGACTCCAAAGCCAATCCCATCCACTGGGTCACATGCTCTTCCCAGCTTTTCTTTCTGATTGCTAGAGACATGTCATAACAGTTCAGCAGCAGGCTACAGCGTACCTTCCATGGAGGACCAAAGGAGATGTCATGGCTGCTGTGCGCTGCTCCAGAAGGAGAGAGGGTTTCATCATTTTAACATCTGCAAGAAATGAAAAAATAAATAAAATAAGGAAAAAGAAAAAAAGACTAGGTTATTGAATCAACTCCAAATTTAAAAAGAAAAAGAGGGAAAGAACAGTTTAAACAAAAGTGTAAAAGCAAGATAAGTCTGTGGGACCAGAAGGACAGGAATTTAGAAGACTGTTTTGTTTAAAGTTTTAATACTTTTCATACAAAACTTGACAGTACTCATAATTCAGTAGAGCTTTTTTCTGATTATTCTCCATTATCAAGTAAACAAAAATGTTATAAATAGGCACACGGATATGCAAGTAGCTCAAGAGCCAAATTCTGACAACGACTCTCTTCACTACGTCTGTCATAAGATATTAATTTCCATGGACATAAATTGCATTATGTCTTATGATTGCTTTGCGCACACAGTCATTTTGTATTTCTTCTTCATTCAGGGATACCCCTCCGGAGAAGTACTTTGGCAGTTTCACAAAGAAAAAGGGCAAAACTCAAGGGGTATTCTAAATCTTACCAAAGTTATAACCACTCCACTTTTGAGTAGCTTTGGGCCAGAATTTTTGCCATTCAGAGGCTCTCATTTTAATGATCATTTCATTCTCTTCAGGACAAGTTATAGTTACAAATGTTACATGAAACTGCAGGAAGTAGTAGTTGTTGTGTGATAGAAAAAAATACAACTCTAGGAAAACTAATTTGAGGTTTGAGCATATTCCTTACCTCAAAAACATCATAAAACCCAGAGGAAAAAAAAAAAAAAGGAAAAACTAAAACCAAACCAAACCAAAGACAACCTTGGTGAATATATTCAGGATCTACTAATGTAAGGAAGGGATTAAACCCTTATTTAGGGGGTCTCCAGAACGGTAACTTGTAAGCCAGCATGGTCAGCCACAACCATGCATCTCACCTGGACTGTCAGGGTCTGCCACAGCCCACTGTCCCCACCCAACTGTACAGGTATTTTTCATTGACTTCCAGATGATAACATTTGAGATACATTAATCTTGTCACATTGCTTGTTCAAATTAACACAAAGAAAATACCTCATTAATTTATGGATTATAAAATGTTCTTTGTCAAGTAACAAAGCAGAACTTCCGGCCCATAAAATATCAGAGGTTCAAGGAGCAGGTGCTTCTACTTTACACTCCCTACATAAGAACTGTCAGCACTCAGATCTGCTTATTGATTTCAGCAATAAAGAAGATTAAGTACTAAGTTTGTTCTGGGTCATTTCAGTCCACTAAGACAAATTCTGATTGCCCACCAGGCTACAAAGCTGTGTTGACAAATCACACGCCCGAAGGTATAAAAGTATTCATCTTCAAGGAAATGCAGAATTATGCCCGTGCAACCAAACCTCTGTAAATTATGTCTTGACAGAGTGACTTTTAGGACTGAGTTGTACACACTCTTAGATTTTTAACCTTCTCTGAGGATGGCAAGTTTTGTTTCACATTCACATTTTCCACCTCTGTGGAGACTGTGCTTAAAAAGAAAATATATTCATAGGGTAAGAGAATTCCATGCACAAGTCATTAGCGTGTGGGAGGCAGAGGAAAACGGAAAGTAACACACACAGCCAGGCCAAAAAAAATTATCTGCTTTCAGAGGCAAAATTTGGTAGTAAGAAGTTAATTCAGCTTTAAGTTTCTCTTTTCTTTCCTGGTTGAATATGAGAGCAAGCTTAAATATTGATGTGTAAAGTCAGATTACTGCATAAATTTGCAGTGCATTTGCACTCTTATTCTGACTTCATTTCATATTTATATTCTCCTACTATTTAACTGTGCATGGTCCAAAATTACTACAGACCCATAATTAAAATGTATTTAACTTCTCTTGCACCTTTCTCTGATTGACCATAAAGCTCTCCAGAAACAATTTAATTGGTTTGACAACAGTGCTGTGTTTTGACCTCTGAAGGTTTACTAAAGTTTACTAAAAGGTGCTCTATGGTTTCTGCTGTCCTCCATTAGCACTGCTAAAAGTCGCACCTGGGTGCAATTCATTTGCAGCTTCCCTCTGTCTTCCTCCCCTACTAGAAGCTCTGCTTAAGCTCCAACTCCCTTAAAAAAAGTTATAAAAAAAAAAAAAAAAGTTGCTACAGCCACGCATGGGAATTTCTGACAAAAATACATATATATCAAGAAAAAAGACTAGTGTGAGAAGTTAAAAAAGGCAACTTCCTAATGGCATTCATGCATCCACCTCCTTCAGATTTAGGCTGCTCATGGTGTGCAGCATGCAGGCATTCAGAGAGTTAAAGGGCGTGTGTTAATCTTGCTGCTGTTAAATGGAGTTACACGTGTACAGAAAGGGGAGAACAGATCCCTTACTGTTTCTCATTTTTTGGATGTAGAGAGTTATATTTCATGGGGGATGAAAAACAAATTTTACTTGAGGAACCCTTCTGTTTTACTTGTGCTATCACTAGTTTTGGGTGCCTAGTAGACTGCAGAAAAAAAAAAAAGATTAAAAAGCAGAATACCCAATTCCTTGCCTGAAATGCAAGACAAATAAATATATGACAAGGGCACTTTCATTGTTCTCTAAAAATATCAGCTTATGTTAATGCCGAGCATGAAAAAATTACCTTACGCACGCCTGCTATCTGGGCAGCTCCGAGTCACCAGAGCCCCCTCATTCCATTGGCACGTGGAGAGCCCCCAGTTTGATGGAAGCTCACTTCCCTTCAGCTCCCTCCTCCACTCCCCAAAGGCTGCATTATCTGCTACAATTCAGCTTAGAAATTCTTTCCCTGCTACAATTGTGCAATAGTCATGGGCCAACAATGAGCTTTTCTCTCTTTTCCACCTCCACACGAGGGTAACTTATTTCCTTTGCACTCACATAAGCTGTGCTTGGGAAGGTCCACCACTCCAGACCTCTGAACAAGATTCATGACTGTGCTTCCTCTGCCAGAGAGAAAAGAGTGCTGCCTCTTTGCAGAAGAAAGGGTTCCTACTTTTTTGCCTGTTATTGTTGCCTACCTTTTTATTGATGTGCAGCCCCTTTCTGTTCAATGTAAATCGTAATGGAAACGAAAAGCAGGACAACATTCTGTGCGTTCAGTTTTGAAAGCTTTGCATAAAGTCTCATGGAACTTATAGTTACTTTGCAATAGACAAAGCACGGAGTAAAAACCTGTACGAGATGAACTGGTAGGCTATCCTATAAGTAGATTGTCTAATATTTTCCTTTAAGAAGGTTTCTTCTGATTTTTCCTCAGCAGCTCAAATTAAACTGTTTCAAGGAGGCTTTTGAAATTGGGACAGAGAAGCGTCCTCTCTTTATCTCATGATATTCCACTCAGGGGAGGCTGGGACAGACAGCCAGGGCTCTCTGGTCCCCCTCAGCCTCCCAGGACACAAGACAGGAGCCCACCCTGTTTTTTTTTTCATGGTGGAGAAAGTGGTGAGGGAAGAAGTGTGGAGCCCCTCAGCAACTGCCACCCCATGAGACGGGACAGTGTCACCCCACAGTGGCACAGGACAGGACAGCTACGGCAAGGCAGGCACAGTGAGCCATCACCATGCAGGGGGACACCCCGACAGCATCCCTGGCAGTACAACCCCTACCACACCAAGTGAAATTCAGTTTTTGCTAATTATTTGCACATGATGTAAATCTTTGTTGCAAAAGAGTAAGGCAAAGTGTTAGCTTAAAAACTTACACTGAGATGAAAGGCTGTTTCATTACATTTTTTACGTAGCAGGCACATGTAAGCAACTGAGATCAAGCAGAAATATTTATTTGGTTATCATTATTTTATCTTTGTTGGTCTGTGACCCCGGTCAGCAAACTTTGTTTAAGGAAGTCTGAGTGAACAGGGTCTGTTTCCTATAAACTCATCTCACATCTTCCTGGTCTGGCTTACATTCAGCTCTTTCAGTAACTCCATACCAAGCTCTGAGACAGAATGTTGTTTACAAATAATTTGAGATAAAACATAACCCTCTAGGTCTTCGCTCAGCTAGTTATTTTAACATATCTTCTGTTTTAGAATTTACAGTCCTTCCTTCTCTTATTTCCTGGATACATACCATTCATTGGATTTCACTGAAGCGGGGACTCACCTTGTCTGCAGTTGCTAAATAAACAGGCTTTGTGGTGCATTTGTGTAGATCATTCTAAACTGATTTCCTGGAATATAAATATAAGGAATATTTGTTGCAGGGTATCCATCTAGTGAATACCTGATGCAATTCCCTTATTTTCTTTTAAATGTAGAAGATAATCATGTAGCTGCAAAAATTAAAATTATTGAAAATAAATACTAGTAAAAGGCTATGGCTATTTTAACAGCTTTTTTTCCAGAAAGTATGTGATGCATACTTTATATATATATATATATATATATATATATATATACACACACACACATATTTTAAAGCTGAAGAAGACTTACCTATACTAAGGTAAACAAGATATTAAAACTGACTCTGGTACACTGCATATTATTTTTAAAGGACTCAATAATTAATGCAATATAAGTATAGAGAAACTATAGCTTATTAGACAGTGCCCACCTAAAACTTTCCCCTTCTGCTTCTGCTGTTTTTTCAAAACAAAAACTATTGAAAGTGTCAAAAATAAAAATTCTAATCTACCTTTTTCCTTACATTTTCTTTGTCAATGTATTTTTATGCTGAAAAATTAATATTAGCAGCTATGTTGCATATATAACATTTAGGACCATAGCCTATCTCACAAACCCTAAAGAAGTTGCTGTCACCTGTGAGATAACTGATATGAATTGTGCTAAGTTTGTCTTGACAAGAATTATCCAAATGGAAAACTTTCAGTGACTTAGTATTCTTAATACTTTTGCATACAAAGCCACAAAGCCGGACAGACAGGGATTTTCTGATGTAGTTATAATACAATGGTAGGTGCGTAAGAACTGAAGGATACATTGCATTATTTTGGATTACTACAAGCCATTGGCTAAGTTTTTAGTGATACTCATGTCCCATAACAGTTGAAGAGAGAATGAATAACAGTTATGGGCAACATACAGCCATTTTATTTTACAAAACAAACCAAAACATTCTAGCATATGAAACAAGTATTTTCTTGAATTACTCTTGTTCCTCACTTTGTGACACAATACTTGAAAAAAAATAACATGCAATACTAAAAAGAAAAATCACAAAACTCTCCCAAAGACTAATATTAGAATGATATTGAATTGTGCCTTTAATATGCACCAGATAGATGCCCTGCAGTGGACAGTGTGGCTTTAGTATTGCCATTTATTACAGAGGTATGATCTAAGTGCAATATGCAATAATTCCTACCAGCACATAATATAGGGTTTTAAAAATAGACTGTTTCAATGCATCACCAATTGCCAGCCGGCTATAAATCAAGCAGGAAAAAAAAGTCAACAGATCACAACCCTCAGATCAAAAGCTAACAACCCACAGAGATAAGTCTGAGGAACTGACTTGGGTTGAAACATCAGTCAGAAGAGTTTTCAGGACAAGAAAACAAAGAGATCAGGAACAAAATGGTTGAACTGCATAACAATACTCAAATAAGAAATCACTTGTAAACTTTTTAAAAAGAAAACAACAGAAAATGTCGCATAACTCTGATAGTTACCCACTACGTACATGGGAATTAGAAGGAGACAGTTATGATGATTGCAAGCCAGAGGGGGCAAAAACTGGGGAACTGCAAGATGGATATGCTTTTAAGCTAATGGAAAGAGTGTTTGTAGTCAGAGATGAGTTTTACGTGAGCAAAGGCAGAGGGGATCCTGACCAAGGCTCAGGTGTGAGAAGCACAGCCTTTGGGGGGCAAGAAAGACTCTTGCACTCTTCTCACTGATCATGAAGAAGGAGAAGAAGCCGAGGGATTTCTGGCCCAGACACTTCCATCTTCTTACTAAGCCTCATGGATTGTATCTCCTCAAAACGAGAAAGTTGGAGAAAGTTGGAGGAACAGGAAGAGCTGCCCAGCAAACAGCTTTGAAGTGCTGGGAGCAACGCAGGAGTGTGCCAAAAGCTGGTTTCAAAACCAAGTCAAATCAAATCCACTTGGTCCTGAACTATATACTTACAAGTCTGATCTCTGTACACAAAATTGGCTGAAAAATCTAATGATAGTGAAAATTAAAAATGAAAAAAAAAAAAGGAAAAAAAAGAATATTAGATTTATTTTTTTTAAACAACGAGGGAAATAATCAATAGATTTGTAATTTTGAATATTACAACTTGTGCTGTTTAGTTTATTCAGAAGGAGAAAAGAAGTGAAATGGCAAAGTTTGTTAGTGACACAGCAGCATTTATTCAGAAAATTGACAGAAGAATTACAGAGGGACCCAACAGTGAACAGTTATGAAATGAAGTGGTGTATGAAATTTCCTGTCAATAAATACAACAGAATGCAGATAGGAAAAAAAAACTCCAACTATAAATGCATAATAATAACCTCTATGTTATCTGCTACCAATCAGAATAAAAGATCTAAGAAAGGCTGTGGTTGATAATCTGGAATGGAATCACAAAGTTTAGTCAAAATCAGAAAGTATGTAGCACAGTAGGAAAAACAGAGACTGAGCATAAAGTTACAAAATGATGTTTTCATCTCAGAGAGAAATAGAGCAGGAAAAGGTGTAGCAAAAAGCAATAAAGAGGATGAAAAGTATGGTATAGCTTCTGTTTGAGGGGCCATGAAACAGACTTAAGATTTCCTGCCTGGGAAAGAGAGAATTTAGAGCCACATAAGACATCAACAGTATAATGGAGAATATTCACCATGCCCACGCTGCAGGAATTTGCAGAAGATCAAAGTAGAAATAGCAAACAGAAGTATCAAACCAGATTTATTTTTTTGCTTTGCCACATAAGGAAATAGAAGTTAAAATGAATAGTAAATATAAATTATACACTGCAAAACGTTCACAATTTCTAATTGAAATAAAAACACACAAAAAAGTTAATCAAGTGATGTACCTGTACATTTACGACTTGATAAGGATTTCCTCTCTCCAGTAGTGATCAGTTTCATTATCCTTTTAACAAATTAATTTCTGTTGTCCTTTATAGATTCTGACATGTCAGATATACTCATTACAGTTCAATGTCTATGAAAACGTATAATACTTTTAAGTCTAATTAAATCCATTCCGTAAATGTCATTTAACATATTACAGAATATTGTAGTACTATCCAGCAGTATTATAAGAACTCATTATAGTAGATGCCTTAAATTACATCAGGAGGTTGGCAAGTTGTTCATTCAGACACATCTGAAGTCTCATTTGTTTAGTGCAAATATTATTGGTTCTTAAGATATGAACCCTAAGGTATGAACCCAAAATTTGTCAGATGCCTTTATTTACTGTTACAAAACAAAACAGTATTGAGTTACTTTTCTTTTTGTTGCTCCACAAAAAGGAGCTGCATTACCAGTGCTCATCATCATACAAAGAGGGCTTTTACTTGTAGCCAACATGTGATTACACTGGGGTTTAGCTTGGTTGCATTTGTATTTGGTACATTTCCAGCATTGAGCCTCAGATCAGCTGAGCCTCTTCCTCAAGGATGAGAAAGGGGAAATGACAGGATCCAAGCTGATCCACAGTTATCCACGCTTACTTAAGATCTATATTATTTACACCCAATTTAATTATCAAATCAAAACCAATCTAAACAGCAATTAAAAATACCCAAATCTGTAGTTTTGTGCTATTTGACATTGATGAAAAGTCAAGACAAAAGTGAAAGAATATTTTAAGTATTTATTGTGTAATTATTCTAATTCATATTAATGCTGTTTTAATATATTTCAATATATTTAATGATCAGCATTAAATTCTTATTAACTATTAATGATAATTGAATGTTCCCCCATCACCTTATTTCAGAGTGAAAACAGCCATCAAATTTAAAACTGTCCACTAGAAAAATAAGGTTTTAACATAAAAATACCATTTTCAGAAGTGAGGTCTCCTATAAGAAAATCTTGTTTTTGTGCTTTCATGTCTGCCCTACCAATCGTCTCCCCAAATTCATTCTGCTATCCACCCTTGGAGAGCAGAAAAAAAACACATCATTAGCAGATTACTTAACACCTCCATTCATGCTTCTCTTGGCGAGAAACAAATTGACAAGAAGACAAGACAGTACAAAAAAAAAAAAAAAAAGACAAGAAGTAAATATAGCCATCTCATAGGACATGTCAAACCAGAAAACTGTGGCTATTTTTCTGGTCCTGAATTAGGATAATTTTTTCCCACCCACCCCCACTTTTTATTTTGGGGGGGTGGAAGAAATGCCATTTTCTAGCCAGCTCTAGCGAAAAAAAAAAAAAAATAATTTTCTAGCTTCAGGAGGTCCTTTGGAAAACACTACATTAACCAGATTGTATTCCTGTTGCTTTTTAAATTTAAGGTTCTAATAGAGTGCTTCCATATAAAGAAGAGTTGGTAGTGCTTGTTACAGCGTATGAATCCCAAGACACTATAGACAATGACTGTTGGAAACCATTGCCCTTACTGAATAGAATAACAGAATCACAGAATGGCTGAGATTGGAAGAGACCTCTGAAGATCATCTAGTTCAATGCCCCTGCCAAGCAGGATCACCTAGAGCACATTGCACAGCATGGCATCCAGGTGGGTTTTGAATATCTCCCCAGAAGGAGACTCCACAGCCTCTCTGGGCAACCTGTGCCAGTGCTCTGTCACACTCAGAGTAAATGCCCTCTCATATTCAGCTGGACCACTAGCATGTTTTCATCATGGCTGTGCAAAGGACTACCAAGTATTTTTGTCACTATTATACTTATCCTTCATAAATAAAACATTGAAAATGATTTTCCAGAGAGACCTCAACTCCAAACATTAGCTTGTCTCCCACTTGGATGCTGATACTCCCCTATTCAGCACCCATAGCCTGCCTGGGAAGACAAACTCAGCCCTGTAAGTTACTTCTTCCAAGTACATGACTACAGATTAATCTTGAGCTCACACAGACATCCTCCCCCAGTTTGAAGATTAATTTGGATCTATTTCCTTTACCACCTACCAATCCTCACATGACATGTAAAACCTTTTCAAAAATCTTTAGTTATATACCCAAATGAGCTGAAACTGATTCCAGGTTTGGAAGTTGCCAGGAAGGCACTGACATCTCCTGCACACAAGTATTTAACTGAATTGGATTTGGTGGATTTCTCTTTGTACATGGAGCCCTCCAAGCGCAGCTTCTATCATGGAGGGTGCAACTCTGAGACCATCTTTTCAGGAAATTCTTCTTATTTTAGTACATTATTGATAGTTTCTACCTCTCTGATAAAACAGTATTATCTGATGATGTACAATTCAAGCAAAATGAAAAGGGATATTTGCCATTTACCTGCAGGAGGGAAAAAAAAGAAGTGTAATGAATCTAACACTACAGCTTTCAGTGTGTTGAGCCTTTCAGAGCTGCTCAGAAGTGGAGGCTTCAATGCTCCAGACTGAATCAGTGAATCCAAAGTAAGTCTCCCATGCCTGTAAAGCTGCCTTCCATCTCTGTCCTGCAGAAGAAAATTCAGGACAGGAGAAGAAAACAACTTCATATTTTGTGATGGTCCCAACAAAAATCGCCAAACAAACTTGAGGTTGTTGGATGCTCTTTAATAAGCTGCAGTTATACAGCTGTACCAATATAATACCAAGGGCTTTGGCTAGGCAAGTTTCTTACTGGTTCATCTTGCCTCTTCCATTTTTACTTAGCTCCCCCTAAGAGAAGTAACACTCTGTAGTGATCTTCCCTACTGCTATAGATTTTCATCACTTTCCATTATAATGGCATTATCTTTTTGAATCTTGACACCAACTCCCCCTTATCCAAATGAAACTTTGGATCCTGATGCAAACTTTACACAAATACAGCGATGTTCAACTTGAAAGATTTATTTATGCAGATGTGCATTAAATAGTACTTGCAACTGATGAGGTCTAGTACAACAGACTACAATACTCTCACTGATACGACATAGCACCTACCCTGGAAAGCCTACAGCTGATAGAGAGCTAGAGGGTGGGAGAAGAATCAGATATTTAGAAGTAACAGAAGTTGTTTACAAACTTTCCCGAAGTTCAACAGCATTCAATCTAATCTTACTGGAATTTGACACAAGACATAATAAAATAAAATAGCAAACAGGAAATATCACAACTCAGAGTAAGAGAAAGGACAGCCTACAGGAAAGTGAAGACTAGAAGTAAAGAATCAATTGTATGTTAAATCAGTTTTAATGTAGATACATAGAGACTAAGGCAGATTTATGTTCAGCGGCTGATGTACAATACGGCAGATAAAACTCCACGCATTTGTAATTTTGACATAAGAGACTTTCCTCATTCATGAGAAACAAGCAATTATGATAATAATGGATTTGAAATTCTCCACCAAAAACTGCTCTTAAAATAAACCGTTTCTAAAAGCATGCATAAATACCAATGGTAAATGATGAAATAGGAGAAAATCTTGAAATGCAGTCAGCAGCCTAATAACATATTCAAATTCAATATTGGTAATTTTTTCCAAAATAAAATCATATAGGCAATCCTATTTTACATAGGGTTTGCACACGAAAATTTTATATACATTTGTTTTGGGACATGAATTTTATATATACATACATGCAAGTATACATGTACACACATACATATATAAATGCACACACACAAAAAAATTTGCATACCTTTATATACCTGTATATACAGAGAAGTTTAAAGTCCTTCCTAAGTATTCACACTTATCATCTTTGGAGATATTCAAAACTCAAGTGGACAAGGCAACCTGGTGTAGTTGACTCTCCTTTGAGTGTGGAGTAGGACCAGAGACCTCCAGAAGTTCCTTCCAATCTCACATTAGGAAGGAGATCAAGATCTAGCTCTTCTGGCTATGCTATTTCAATTGCTCTTATTACATTTTTGTCTTTTCCCTTTTTCTTTTGTAAAAGAACAGAACACTGACATTAAAAAAATAATCTTTTTTTTTTTTTTCCTCCAGACAAACAAACAACAGAAAATGGAACCAGATGACTAAAAGAAAAAAGGCAAACGTTCTAAAATATATCTCCTATCTGAGAAAAGAGAAAAATGTTCCTAAGTTCTCTTCCTGCTTCTGCTACTGCCCTCCTCAGGGAAGCTTTATATTGAAGATGATACTTTTCAGCAACAAATTTCATTTTAAGAACAACAGAAAATTATGTTAGAAAATTCAGCATAACGATTGAAAAGTTAGATGAAAAAGGCAAAACGGATATTCCTTCTATTTTTCCCACCACATTAAAGAATGACTTAAAAACAGATTTTAAGCTCAGCAGTTCACAAAAATTACTTTAAGTCTTGCCGATTCAAAAATTATCTACCAAACTAATTATGTTTTTCATTTTCTTTTGGAAGGAATTAAAATTTGTCAATCACAATGATCTTCATGGATTAGACCCAAATATCACAACTAATTTTGTTCACATGCTCTGATTACAGAATTTAACTTGGAGTTCAACAGGAACCTTGGCTCAAAAGAATTTGCAGGGATATAAGTTTATAGCAAAGCAGAGCTCTTTGAATCATTTCTGTTATAAGAATGTGGTCACTTGCATTAGTTTTCTTCAAGGCTGCAGATGTTAATTCATGTGCTTAATTGTTCAAAGGAGTCATCTATAACTATTTTGTCTGTATGTGTGTTTCAAGTTAAGAATATTAACATTTCTGAAGGAAGAGTACGTCAAAAACTTTAGATGCCCAATGTGAGATTGTATCCTATGTATCTATGTTCATTATTGCTATATATAATGTAATATCCAGAGGTTTTTCAGACACTTTTTTTTTTTTTTAACAACAATATCTAAGAAAATAGTATAGCGTAACACAGAATTTAGAATAAGTAGAACCAGGAATAATAGTGATTTGTCTCCAGAACTTTTCAATAAACCTTCTAAATGAAAAAGTAGGGTATCTATCTGTTTTACATTTTCTTATGGAAAATATTCTTCGGGTTTTATTCTGTTGTCTACCTTATAGTTCAACTGTCTCAGGTGTCAGATACCTTTATTTGCAAGTGAAGTCAAACGAGGTCATTATACCCTTTAAAACCCAGAAGAAGATACTGCAGAAGGTACCCCTTGATGTGTACAGTTATTTTTATCATTTGATATTTTATCCTGTTTATCTAGAGTCCTGGCTAATATTCAGTACATATATGCAGACTTGTAGGGACAAGTATAGAAATAGAATGCATTAAAAGGCACTAATGCCAAATCCCTTGGGACATCAAAGTTCCAGCACAAATTTCTTGGGAGTGACACAGACTCAGCCGGTCAGATTCCTTTCTGAACTTCTTAGTCCCACCACTTACCTACCACAGCTCTCCCAGCCCAGGGCAAAGAACTGCAGAAGGCTGTGCATAAGCAACAGTGACTACTACTCTAAAATTCACCCCAGGATATTCCCAGGAGTAACTTGCTGCCTGCCAGCTGTTCTCTATTACCTTCAGACCCATGCTCTTCACAGTCCAGAGCTTCTGACCACCATGAACAGCTTTCTTCTGTCCGAATGGGTTGGGCAGTAAAGCACACATTCTCAATCTAATGCAGAAGAGATATCGGACCTTCCCTTCCTTTCAGACCACAAAATAATTTAATTACTCATCAACTGCTTTGAAACAATATTCAGTAAAAACACAATTAAAAATTCATGAAATTCTCTCCAATGTATGCGAACAGATGATTTCTGTTTTGTTACCAAACTAGCCAATAACTATATGGGGTCTTAATAATGCACAGAAGCAAGAAAGAACCTCTTACATTACTTATAAAATAATAGCTGTAATAGCTGTCCCTTAGATTTTCAGAATGACAAAGGACTGCCCTGAAAAATGCTTGATGTCTGTAACAATTTAATAATTAAAACACTACCTTATGTAAAATAGCCACAGCTCTATTCACGCAATAAAAGTGCTATCCCGAATTTTCCCCTAAACACTTCAGCAGCAGGTTCTTTTAATAACTTTTAATACTTAAATGTTAACTAGGTTAAGGAAGGTTAAGGAAGACTGAGTAAATTCATACATGTTCACCAAAAGTTATGCAGGCAGCTGACGTTCAGTGAATCTTGCTTTCCCTCATCTAAATGCTAGCGCAGCACACCCCAAACTGCTTATCTAATTAAAGGTTACTAAAAATAACCTACTTTAGCAAACACCAAGAAGGTTACCTTGAAATTACACATTTAGAGTGTACATATTTAAGACCGTATTGTCAGTTATGCCACAAACTTCATCTAGGACTAAGAAAAAGCCAGAGACCAAGACCCGCAGAGGTGTAACAGATATATATCTACCTAGAACTCTTCTCAACTTCATTACTGCGGGAGGGGAGGGGAGGCGAGGGAAGGTGGGGGAGGAGAGGGGGACACAAAACATAGCCCTAAACGCCCTCCCTGTTGGCAAATGAGGTGAAAAAAGATATCATTCACACTTCTAGCTTTCCTATTTAATGTCTATTAAAAATACGCAAGCAAGTCGATGCAGCTCTATTTATATGAATGAAAATAAACAAAGTTCAGCGTATCAAGCATACTTTTAAAAGATTAAGTAAAACGCACAAGAAGATTTTGTTATAGATCTAGCACATTTTGATAAACAGAATTGGCACAGAGCCTACAACTAAATGTACATTTGTAATGATTATTATTTATTTACCTCTAATTTTAGTGCTGAGATCCTGAACGCTGAAAGCTCCAGTGCTGGATGCTGCTTGTTTCTCTGCTGTTTTTTCTTTTCTTTCTATTATTATTTTCTAAATGTTTGTATTTTGTGCTATTTTAAAGTATAGGAAGATTCCAAGACAGCCATACCTAGATGAAGAAAATGTGGAGCTCGGACATGAACTCCCTGAAGTCTTTGGTAAAAAAGCAAAAATAAAAATACGAAATTTTAAAAAAGGAGCAAAACCCCAACAAACAAAAGAGCCCAGTCCCAGTTAGCTCCTGCTAGCATAAAAGTTCAGATTTCGCTACTGAGATCATTGCTCTATTCTAAGCAGTTTTGCTCAATGTGTGATTCTAACAAAAACACCCTCTGCAGCTGGAGGGAGCCTTAGCTAAGCATGAGCCTGTCAAGCTTTTCCCAGTGACTTCTGTCTACTAAATTCAGACTGATGTTTTGTAAAAGGGGCCTCAACAACCAGGCCCAGATTGCCTGAAAAGTATTTCCTGCCTTTGAGAGAGAGGGAGAAAGACAGAGAGAGAGAGAGAGCGCGTGTGTGCGTGCATGAGGCAGAGAAAGGGAGAGAGCGCGCAGAGAGGGGGGAAAGGGAAAAAGCCAGCCAGCCTGAGCATTTCAAGACGTTCAGCTTAACACACTGCTGAGGTATTTCTGTCAAACTGGAAGGTCTGTGCTACAGTTACATAATGCAAACATGTTTTCAAACCCCGCCCTGTTTTCTTTCCCTTAGAACAATATAAATTTCATACGTCTCCAGCGTACGTGCAAAGACAACAGTCATCCAGAGCAACAGAAGAACGGCTGCGAGACGCCTGATCTTTGGCACCAGGTAGTTGGGAGCAGGCAGAGAGCAACCCAATTTAAATTCAACTAACACATCACATTTACAAAGGGTCTAGTGCTAGTCTGACCAGCAACTACACACAGTTAGATGATACCACATACATGTGTATGCTAAAATTATATCCCTACTTGAGAGAATTAGCAGGATCTGAGAAAATGAATGCTACAATTTAAGTGCATGCATAGCACAGGCAATGGTATATGTTGCTTTACCTTTTCCGAAAATCCTCCAGAGTCACACAAATCCAGCTCTGTGAAAGCAAAAGGACAGACTCCATCTTGATCATATTAGTATTTTGCTGACATAAAACACTTGTAACTACTTCGTTCCAGTTTGACAGGGTGCCTGAATCACGTCTCCAGAGAAACCCACAGCTTCTACATCCTTTGCTCTATACAAATTTAGTGAATATCATCTGTTTATCTTTTCTGCTTTCTTCTGCCTCCTCTGAATGACTTCCTCTTAGCTGTTCCAGCCTGAGAACTTGGATTACCATTTGGTTTTGATTAAAACCAGACGGACAGCTCTGTAGAAGTTTTAGTAAGCTAATGGAAATGACTAGTATGGCTTTAATTAGGGTATCAATTAATAATAAACACTAGTTATTCATATAACAAAAGCTACTAATAAAAACACAAAAACTACATGTTTGGTCACAGGTCTCATATTTAGGTGAAATAATTTACTCACATTTTATTTAATTTAATTTAGCATGAATCATAATGGCAATTACCAGGTATGATTTCCAAACCACAGGGCAAAGCCAACAGTTTTTCCCTTCTTCTTGAATAAAAGAAGTGGTGTTGATAAGTTTAGTTGTCTTCCCAGGTGGGTTGGTCATGCATCATTTACCTTCTGGCAACTCCTTCAGCTGTTGCAAACCCTCTTTATTAATTATCACTCTGATTAATTGATTTTACCATTACTGATTGAATTATTGATTGGCATCTTTGGCCTTTGTCTGACCTTGAGAGGGAGCTAGAGATGCAGCAGTAAGACATCACATAACTTACACAAAATAGTGCCTCAACATATAGTGACCAGATAGTCTCTGCTCAGGGGGCCTGTCACAACTGGGACAGGATATTTATCCTGAAAGGAGATAGGAAGCCTTCATAATTACTAACTGTGGATATATGATCTTTCTACCAGCCTCCTACAACTGCCTTTTAACTGTTTATATAATGCCTTCACTAGCTGAAGCAAGTCTTCTGGAGGGCATTTCTTCAGTCAAAGAAAAGCCAGCTCTGTAAGGCTGACTCTGGGTCTCACTAATACAGCCATATCTGGAGCTAATTTGTTAAGTTTCAGTTCCTCAGCATGTGGAACTTTGTGCTAAAGTCTGCTAAATTTGCCAAATGTGGTCTTCATTGTCATCCGTGTAATTTTATATATGCATTTTTCAGCCTTAAAATTACAGTATTAACTTTAAAAGTTAGTTGCAAAATTATGCAGGCCCGAATGGAAGTGGGTTTGAATTTTTTCCCAGTAGCTTTAAATGTACGTGCGTAGTGGAGGTAGACAGCCTTAAGTGAAATGACTTACTAGCCTAACCTCTGCATCTTCAAAGACAGAAGACTTTGAAGCCCATGCAAGGAAATGGCATATGTGGTAGTAAACTTGGATGGTAAACAGTCAGAAGTGCAGCTAAAGGTAAGTAACTTTGCAGAATGATTTTTAGCTATATTTGGTTGGGGATCCAAATGCAAAACATTTACTGCAATCTAAATTGTGATTTATACTATTTTCCTGAAAGATTTCCAGTTTGGAATTCAGTGAATAAATTACAGGCTGTGAAGGGACACATTTTCTTGCAATTATGCAGTTGCACAAACTACACAATTATGAAATTTGTTTTTATGGGAATCAAAATAAAAACAAAAAGCTGTTAGTTTCCTTACAGTTAAAAGTTCCTAAGAATGTTTTTTTTAGACAATACCAAAAGAAAAAAAAAGTGATGAGAAATTGTAACACAGTGTTCCAAAACAATAAACCCAGTTCTGGGTTTTTAATTTTAATTTTTTTTTTTAAACTAATTATTTTTCTTCAGCTAAAGTTCACTTAACATTGATCATCAGTAAACTTTGATTTCAAAAAAGTTTTATTTTTTTAAGAAGCTGGTCACAAGAATAAGAATAAAAAATGAGTGAGGACATATTTATAGGTTATGAAATTATTAGAACATGGTCTGCTCTGTGAAACAGTTTAACAAAGACAGCTTGATTTTATTTCAGCACCTGCTGAATAACTAAACCAAAGAAAAGAGGGACATCATAGATGATGTCTGTCCATTTCCTATCTGTCTGAGAAACCTGGGGATGGACTGTCTCCTATATACCTTTTCCTGCTTTTACATCTACAGAAAGGAGGAGAATAACCAGAATACGAATGCTTGATTAAAGCTGCTTTGATAGATCTTCATAATGATAACAATAAAAAGCACATAGCAATATTTTATGGTGAAAAAGTAGAAGAAAGAACATGAGAAGTCAGAACACCTAAGTTTGAACATTTTAATAATTCTGTTGGGTCTTAGACAATCAACAGAACTAAAAAAAAGTTGACAGGAATGAGAAACAAGGTAAGTCTAATGGAACACAATCTAATAGTACTTTATATGCAGTGGTAAAATGCACTTCAATTGCAGTCAGCCTAGGAACATTAAAATTCTAGAATTTAGTTCCTCGCTATGCCCAAACTTACATTAAACACAAAGGTAATTTTTTTTGTTGTTACCTCTGTAGCTCAGAAAAGCATATGGCTCAAAGCTAGGCTATATAAATCAGGTCTTCAGACAAGTCTAATTTCAATTTAGGTAATGTTAGATAATGAATTCTAATATCCTAACTAGGTTATATTTCTATTTATTTCTAAATTAATTATAAAATGAGAATAATGTAGAAAATCATTAACATATATGTCTATAAGGTTATTTATCCATAATATAAAATATTTTTGTCATGCTAGTTTAAGCTGATTACACCCCATGACTTATTATGGAAAGAGAAACCAATTTATATCATCCTGTGTTAAATGATCTACCAAAACCATTCAAAAATAAGAAAAATTCAAAGTACTCAAGCAACTCTGTTGTAGCTATATGCAAATATCAGTCTGAATCAAATATGTATAGTTTCAGCCACACTTTGTCTGAATATGTGACTGTTCCTTCTAGACCTAAGATTAGTTACATATGGTGGTAGTGCTCTTCCATAACTTAGTTCTTGCTCAATCAACTATGCAACTTAAATTAATGAGAGTTTGTCCAAATCATGCAGATGGTTTATAGAAAATCATTAGCACTCAATATAGCTGTGGTTTATTGCATGCAAAATTCAGAGTGATTCACTGAAAGAAAATCAGTGTTTGTGGACTAACCCAATCTGTTTTCATGCTTAAAAAGCAATCCTGCTGAGGAAGTAATATATATTTTAAAAAGCGAGAGAGAAAAGAAGAGCACCTGAAATCTTAATCTTATTTTGCCTGGTAGAAAAATATAACGGCTTTTGCTGACATCTTTTTTTTTTCTCTTTCCCTAAGAAGTACATATACAACTAAACCTGAGATATTTTCCTCAAATAAAAAACAAGTGTTTTGTTTAAATACACCCAGCAACTGCTGAAAGTACAAGATAGACCTGTTTTTTTAACCACTTTCAGAGTTTCAATATTTGTTTTTGCTTCACAGTGGAACCACCAGATTTCATGAAATATTTCACACTTTAGCATTTCATACTGAATGAATTATTATTTGGCTGATGTCAAGACATTTCATCAAGAAGTTTTGGTTTTGATGAAATCACTATTTGTAAAACACAAGAAGGAGCAAGGGAGAGAAGGAAAGAGGGGCATTCACCAGGCATACAGACATGATTATAATCAGGAGGTAGGGGCAGTGGCCAGATATGAGAGATCTCCAGATTTCAGATACTTGCTCTGTTCAGGGACATGAGCATGTCTCCTATATCCTTGCTAGGTTCCAATCCACTGGGTTACAGTGTAAGCGGATTGCATGAAGAAGACTAAAAATGGCTCTGTACAATTTCATAGTTTCAGCAAACTTACAAATGGTTATTTCAGCACAATTAAATTGATTTGAAAGTGTTCAAGCCACATCTATAGGCGGAACTCTTCACCTTCAAAACTTTTTGAACGGGGTATAACTGGAAATACTTGACAAATGTCCTCATCAACCTTTAGATATTAGAACACAAATAGACACTTCTCAGGACAGAAGCTCACCAAGTGGAGTGAGAATGTCAAAGTGTATCAGTACAAGAAATAATATACCATTTTTAATACCAAATCAAAATAATTGTAAATAAACTGTTCATTTGGAATTTGTTAATTACACTTCTACATTTAGAAATACTGGATTCTAATTGTTAAAGAACCTGAAGTTCTGAATAATTTATGTGGAACTATTTAGATCGTTTCTTAGATGCCTTTAGTCTTGCACTTGCTTATTTACCTTCCTTTTCTCAGTGACATGCTAAAAAGGATTATCATCAAGCCATCAAAGGGAAAGAAGAAAGATAAAGCCTTTTTTTTTTTTTTTAATTCAAAGATACATGTTTTTCCACAGAAGATAAACTCAGAAATCTGAAGCTTCTCCTGAGGCAGGTACAAGCACCAAAATAATATGCCAAATGATGATTAACATTGAAAGAATTAAATGACTTCCAAAATGGGTAGATGAGAATCTTTATGTAGATTACCCATTTTAATAGTTTGTTCTATTTCCTGCTTACGACTCAAAACCCCAGTTTTCAATTATCAGAAGGACTTTGTTTATAATACATGTCTACTTAAAGTGCATTTGTCAGGTTTAGTTATATTTCCCCTGGCATAGATTGTTAGCCATTGATCCAAAAAAAATCTCCTTTGCAAGCTTCAAATATCAGTGGGAATTTGTCTTAGTATTTTTAAAACTTTTATTCATTAATCTTCGTATGATATCCTTTCAGGATACTCTATTTTATTACATGGAAGCGTTTTAAAACCACCAAAGATGGATGCAATTAAGTGTCCTAAGGGCAATGAAACTGTCCTCAGATTAGCTCTCCAGTGTACCTGTTACTGAACATGCTGGTTCATGATCATACTCTTCTGCTTTTGTTGGAGCACTGAAGCAAACTGATGACAAAAAGTCTAAGAGTAAAATTACTGTGGTCCTCATGGAAATAAAAAACCGTCACAATCTACAGCTTCAAGTTTCTAGATAGGCAATGCTAAAGTTCAGCAAGACATTGCAAAGCTATTTGGTTGAAACAGTTATATGATGATGTAAACTGAAGTTAAACCTCAGTTTCAAGAGCTAATCGAAGAATAAGTGGTTCCAGTCTCAGTGGAATATCCTATCCAGATTTTGGCCTTCCTTCTACCTTTTAGTAATCAATCAGTGTATCTGTCATAACTTGGCAAGAAACTCAGAATGCTGTATATTGTTGAACTGTATCTTACATTTCCTGTTGCAAAAACTCTATTTTCTATTCTGGGGATGTCTTTCAAACAATTATGAATTTCTAAATCTAGCCACTGTGAACACAATTCTTGTTTCAAAGACTTTAAATTTCAAGCAAGATTAAAGCATAAAGATGCAAGTAACTTCCCTCTGTTTTCAAGTACTATACAAAGTCACTGAGTTTGTAAGCTAAGTTAAAAGTAATTGCATGGGTGTGAGTGGCATATTTTATTTCTGTAATGCTTAGACCCTGATATAGCAAAATACATGCTTACATATGGTAAATATTAAGAATAGCACCATTAAGTATTGCGTATGAGAAGACAATATACAGTCAGGTTTTCTCAACTGGGTGAAGACAATTCTTTCCCTGTCATTTAGCATATGAATGTTCTTGGAAGGACGCTGAAGTACATTTACTTTACAAGTCACGTTTTCCTGCTGTCATTGTTCTTGTGATATGATCAAAATAGTTGCAGTAAACTCAGGGGAGATACTTCAATTTACAGCAGTTGAGGATGTGGTCCATTTGTTCCATGCTTTTGGAAGCAATTTGAAGCCTTCCTAATTGCTTTCAGACCTGTGGAATGATGTAGCCTCCCACTGGCTTTGTCTATTCAGTATAACCTACATGAGACCTTTCGTATATCTACTGATTTTTTGTCATTTTTTCTGTGTATTTATATTAAGTGATGGTTATTTTATTTCTGTTCACTTACTCAAAGTGGAATCTAAGAATATAAAAGCTGTTGATCCCCTTTCTAAACACTCTTTCTGTGGTTAGGATCCACAAGAGCATTCAATATCATCCAGGCAGCTTATCTTCCTTTCTCATTGTAGTAACATCTAAGTTTGCAGTGGGTGAACAGGGAAACCCAAAGACCACTGCCCTAAACTTTTTGTAGTGCTTGCAGTGAGAAATTATACCAGTGGACTTTCTCCTAAGAATTGATTTTAAAAAATTACTTGAGCAACAAGTCCAAGACATGCTTAATGAAAAGCCTTATGAGCTATTAGTTCAAATCCAGTTCAGACAGGTATATTCAGTGTTAGTCGGTTCCAGGATACAAAAATATACATTAGAAAAATTATTGCCACTGCTGCATTAAAGGGAAAGGATAAGAAAACCGAACTCCATCAACCTGTACACTATTTGTAAAAAAAAAAAAAAAAAAAAGGATTATGAACACACAGGAAAAACACTATTCAATTGTTGTTTTTGTTTTTCTAACACAATATGAAAATGTAAAACTCTTACACTACCATTGTTTATAGTATTGTCTTCTGATGATGTTAACCAATAATGTAATCAGTTGCTCTTTAGATGTTACATAAAAGTTTTCTACATGCATAAGGCTAATAAAAACACACAGCTGTTTCCAGAAGGAAACAGGATGGTAAGGACCAACACTTTTATGCATGCTTTTAGCCCTTAGCCTGATTTGTGAATGGCAGTATCTTAATATATTTATTATTTCAACACTGCTGTTATGAAGAATATTATGCATATACTAACCCTACATATTCACAGGGAAATATGCATTTTACTTGAATGTCTAGAGAGTACTTTTCACTAGTTGAAGGTGTGCCAAATATCCCATTAAAACAATGTCAAATGTCTTATCAATGACAGGATCAATGATGACTGACATGTTGATGATAAGAGCTGATATTTCACTGAGCACTTTTTTATGCCTTTGATAGTGTTAATCTGCTTTCCAGATTATTTCTGAATGCAACGAAGCTTATGATTTTAAGATGCACACCTAATTTAATATGTGGTGGTATTGTCAGTTTTCATCCTGTACAGCACAAAATGACAAGGCCCTGTTTCTTTTGCATTTGAATGTGTACACAGTATTTGAAATTCCTACTGAACCTATGAAAGTTTGTGCAAACTCTGCCTTTATTTTCTCATTTGCAAAACACCCTAAAGATTTGCTCTTTTAGTATCATATTTCATTTTATTTCATTTCATCGTCAGAGTCAACAAGAAAATACTTAGAGTGGTACTGTGTGTGTTCTTAAACCAAGCAAGGCTGTTTGTCTTTTTCCAGAGAAAATATTTGGGAGACATAAATATAATTATCACTGTTTTCTTGTAGAAACCAATGATTACTCAAAATAAATTCAGACTTCCAAAACAATAGGGAATTATTGGATTACCTCAGACAGATTCCTTCCTGGTGTCATTTTATTTAGCATCATTAGCTTTAGCTGTACTGGGCTGACTTAAATCAGTTTGTATAATCATCAAAATAAATACATTATTTAATAAGTATTCATTTGCATGACAACATAAGTCCTCATATATGATGACTGAACAATCGATCTATACAAAACAAAAGCATTCATTCAGCTCAAAATTGTAAGACTCCTTTGAAAACAGTAAGAACTGCATGGGTGCATTCAGCAAGAGATGCAGGCTTCCAAAAGTACTAGATAAACTTACATTCCAGAAATACATTCAATTCAGGCCAAATACATTTATAGCTTTAATATATTTATAGCCTTTAATGCCGTCCTTATGGACTCAGGTTTCGGAGTTACTGCCTCAAAGATGAAGATTTCTATGTTTTCTGGAAACACACCAAAATATGCAATTCTTAATCTGGTATTTAGTTAAGATTTGAGATAAATGTTGATTTTATATAGTTGAACATACCTCAGAACGTAGAAAACATGGATACAATTTTTATTTTAAACTAAATCTAAACTACCACTGGAGAAAGGAGTATACCAAAGACCTTCCAATGTCCGAAGCTGAGTATCAAAAAAGCAGCTCCCAAGGTATCAGAAGAAAAAATTGGAAAAGATATCAGTATCCTAAATAAATTGTGCAATATACTCACATACCACCACCAAACTTCGGGACTGAAAAGAGCCACAGAAATTTTGTCTAGGTTTAAATTGGCTTAACAGCTAAAAGAGATGAACAAAACCACAAAATTTGAGCAAGGGTTCACAAAACCCAAGAAGTCTAAGCTAGCATTTTTCTTTCCATTTAAAAGAACAATATAAAGTAGATGAGTCTTCAGATAGCTATGGTACCAAGCTTAAAATTTATAAAGAAAGCGGTATCTGTATGGACACAAAGAGTTTGTTTTGACAAAGCAGTAGTCATTCTAATTTCTGTGCACTAAAAGTACTTTCAGTACTTTATTTTTCTGCTATCATGTGGACAGGGTAATTCTTTATGTTAACAAAAAAGCTTTGAAAAAAGTTAAGATGTTGCATTTCCCTAACTGATAGATATTATAAAGGTATGCTTTTTTAATTTAATTGGTTTTGTGAAACATTCTATTGACTAATCAAAGACAGCAACTTCTCAACAAAACATCACAATATTAAAATCCCTGTTATAACATTGCTAGACTGTAATATGAGCTTGATACAAGACAACTACAGTCTGTGCATGACTATAAACTTTATCAGGATTTTACACAAAAAGAAGAAACTGTTCTCTGTTTTTGGTGGTTTTGTGAGTAGCCATATAGGCTCTGAAAACTGGTAAGAATGCAAAGATCCTAAATCTGTTCAATCTTAAGAACTTTAAGTGACAGAGAACGTGCTGGTCTTTGTCCAAGAGGAGTAAATATTTAAATAAAATGTTTGGGGGCATTTTAGCTAAAATGGAAATTTCTCAGAAAATTAGTGGTATAACAGCAACTAAAGTAGATGTACAGCCAGCAGGCAAGTCACTTCACAACACAGTGCATTGAGACATATGTTTTTTGGCTATTTCAGTTAAAAAAACAACTCTACTAATTAAAGAAATAATTGCTAAATTACCAATTGAGAAATATAATGGCTATAAAGAATTCATAAACAAATGTCCTTTTAATACCAAGAACATATTGATGTTAAACCATAGATCAGAATCTGCCTTGAAGCTAGGCAGATTGATGAGGCATATGGAACATGGATGAAATTTGGCCACATTATTCCAGTGAAGTCTCAGCGTATGAGAACCCATAGATTTGAAAGGGAAGCAAGTTAATTCTGGAGGTAGGTCCAAAGCTTGTCATTGTGGTACTTCAGGTACATGCAGTGTGGGGTGTTGCCTCATACTGAGTCTTAGTTATGGAAACAAAAAGGAATTTGCTGACTGCATCCCCACACCAGGTGGGAGTGCAAAGCCCTGTCCATGTACCCCAGTGAAAGCACATTGTCTCACACTGTCCTGGCCCTTCCTCAGGCCACAGCTTTCCAGAGCACTCAATGAAAACGGAGTTCTCCATCCTTCAGAGACTTGGTTTGGTTTTGGAAAATTTAGTGTAGATCAGAGAATAGAAGAAAATAGCAAGCGAGCTCAGATAACAGGAGCAAACAAAAGTAATTTAAGCATTTCAGACATTGATCTGGATAGCATTTTAGATTCCATAACATCTGTGTTTTCTAATCTTTAAGCTACTTTCAACTATGACTCTCTGATGAAGGATGATCCCTTCTTTGCTAACACCATTTTTTGATATTTTTTATGTACGGTTTTTACTTACGTGAAGAGAGGCAGAATAAATTTTCCAAAATTTGCTTCAACATGAAACTCTGGTAAGCATGCAGATATAGAGATTCCAGAAGACAAATACAAGTCTCAGAAATGCCATTTAATTCCCTAATGATAATTTTAATATTTGTTTTTATAAGTATTTTTTGCAGTATTCCAAGACTTACTACTCACGGTGTCCAAGAAAGAAAATCCAAATCAACAGCCATATAAATAAGCACAGATTTGGTTCCAAGAATTGCTACTATTTATAGATGAGGGTTCCCAGCTGTGTATAAAATTGCTCTTAGCACCATGCTTAGTTTTGAGATTGTACCAGTTACAAAAGATGGACAAAGATTGACATTCTACAAGACATGGGCTAGATTTCACATAGGAAAGAGGAATGAGAAAGAATTACTGAAAAAATAAGTGTGGTGTAGATGCATGCTTTTTGTTTTTATTAGGAATTCCATGGGTACAAATATTAAAAATACATAGGAAAGGGTAATGATAAAGATAAATTGAATTATTTTGGAAATACAGTAGGATTTAGGATTAAAAGGATTAAAAGATTAAAAGGATTAATGTTTGTGCATGACAATTTTGTCATTCAATTCATGACACTTCCTGGGAAAGGCTTCCTCTAGTCTTGTCTCTGCTCCTCTGAGACCCCACCTAGAATAGTGCGTTCAGGTCTAGGACGCCCAGCACAAGAAGAACATGCACATGTTGGAGCAGGTCTAGAGGAGCACCTCTCCTATGAACACAGGCTGAGGGAATTTGGGTTGTTCAGCCTGGAGAAGAGAAGGCTCCGGGGAGACCTTATAGTGGCCTTCCTGTACCTAAAGGGGGCCTACAGGAAAGTTGGGGAGGGAGTCTTTGTCAGGGAGTGGAGTGACAGGACAAGGGATAAGGGCTTTAAATTAAAAGAGGGTAGATTTAGATTAGACATAAGGAAAAAAATGTTTGCTGTGAGGGTGGTGAGGCCCTGGCACAGGTTGCCCAGAGAAGCTGTGGATGCCCCATCCCTGGCAGAAACCTGGTCAGGTGGGAGGTGTCCCTGCCCATGCCAGGGAATTGGAACTGGGTGGTCTTTAAGGTCCCTCCCAACACAAATCATTCTGTGATTCTATGACAGAATCTGATCCACAGACCGTGGAGCTAGATGATGCTAGAAGAAAAATATCTGGCTTTTTTTTTTTTTTCCTTCTCCTTCCCCTAACTCCAGCAAGTATTAAAGTGCAACTAACTAAAGAAATATCTCTCATCACAACTGGTGGTTAATACTGAAACCTCGGAATGATGGGCATCAGAAACCCATCACGGGCAAACCCATTTGCTTCGTATACCCCACTACCTCCGTACAGCATTGTTTGAGGTAATCTAAGAGGTGTTTCAAAATACGAGTGTGCCAGAAGCACAGAAAGCAATGACTCAAGCGTGAAAATATTATCATAGTCCTTCTAGTTGTCAGATGGCAATTAGAAGGACACTGTGATGAAAACAAAGAGGCCATCAATAGCTGCAGAAGGTTTTTTTTCAAGTATCTTCCATCAGGGAATGGGACAGGGCTCTACAGGGACAGTGCAATCACTTAATGAAGATTCTGTAAGAGGATCAGGGCATACACTCACTATAATAGATATGAGGATAGACATATCTGCAACATGAATGCCAAGTGAGTTGGGAGATCACAGCCATACATTGCATACCAGTGCAACCACATTGCATACATCTCAGCTTATGTTGAACTATATTTCTTAGAATAGCTTTTGTAAAAAAAAAAAAATTAAATGAAAACTGGGGAATTTGGTGGTTTCCACATTAATCTGCTCCCAGATCTCATTATGAAAATAAAATGCAAATAATGTCTTCATGATCCAAAACAAAATATGAAATGTAACTGCTGAAAATGCTGATAACTCAGAATTTATCATTTCTGCATAGCATTTAGCTAGTTCGCTAATTCCCCCAAATGGCAAGTTGCTCCATGAACAGCATGGATAATTAAGTCTGATTTTCATTTCCTTATAGTTAGACTCACTGTCTAAAAGGATTTGAGCTGCCATAGAACCATCTCTCAGCAGCATTTGCTCTCATTCAAGTTGCTTTGAGCCTCGTATTCCTAAACTGTCAGCAACTAACCAGTAGATTCAAAAGTTACACAAGACAGACTTAGTCAAAGTTGCACACATCTTGCTTATTTAAGAAACTGACCTTAAATAGAAAGGAACTTGAATGAAAAGCTAGGCCTATACAAATTGTTTTTGAAAAAAACAATGAAGATTAAACAGCAGAAATGCATTGATAGTGTCAGAAAAAAAGCTGAAAGAAAATTTCATCCATGTTTTTCTAAAATGAACATTAGGATTCTTTACTCCAATTGATCTTACTTTTAAAGCATCCTTCCTTATTATTTATCTTTAACTGGTAATGTAAAACACTAGAGATGTTTTGATTCCATTCATATAAAGTATTACACCCATACAGGTCCTCTTTCATTTTTCTTTTCAAAACTGCCACTGAGCTAAAAAAAAAATCAGCTATTCACAGAGCTTTCAATGCAGCACTTGCTGCACCAGTGTGTACTTGATCTTGCGGTCTATTTAGTCTGGTCTTGGACCACAGTGCTTATGTCTACATTGGTAAGTAGTGTCGACCAATAAAATGTAAACCTGTAGAGGAAAGTAGCTGAGAAAGTGAGGTTTACATTATACACATTTCAGAGGTTTGTTTCTTTGAACTAGTGCTGGTCGGGTGCCCTGGGCTGAATTTATTAGGTATGCTCCATGCAGTGCAGTTTAGTATCATCTCCAAGTGGGAGATACTCCTTGAGTCTGCTCTGTAATGCAACCTAAAACATCGTGAATAAGGATGACTGGAAGATTTGCATCAAATTATGCTCCTGATTTGCACTAACCTGCTAATGTAGATGCACCAGAAGTGGGAGGTGCTTGGAAAGAAAGAAGCTCAAGAAAACTCAGTAAGGGAATTTCTGAAATAAACTGTCTCAAGGGAAGACTTGTTCTTGTTCGAGGAGGAAAGAGCTTACCCTTGTTGGTCTTGATTAGACACTAGGGTGATTTGCTAATCTGACTTTCAAGATGCAACTAATTGAAACCATTATAATTACCATTATAACAGTTCTTCACTAAAATTGCATTGCTGATTCTCTGTAGAAAATATCACATACTGCTTTAATCTTGAAGACTTTCTGCTTCCATTTTTGCGGAATAAATATTCTATTCATCCTTTGCTGATGCTTTCTTCCTTTTTCCATTCTTGATATTTTCATTGGCGATATTTGGTTCTTGCATGGTATTTTAAAATAGAGCATATTTCTCCAAATTTAGCTTAGTAAGACATTTTTTCCCCCTCTCTCTCAGATTTCCTACTTTTCTTACTCTGGCTACCGTTATTGTTCAGAGCTTCCCAGCTGCTAGTCCTTCTAGAAATGGCAAAACTGACAATGATAAAGACTGTTTTCACAGCTTTTTTTTTTTTTTTTTTCCAAGACCGTATGTTTAACTTAAGCAAAACCAGGATAATCACAACAGCAGGTTTTGAGTTTCTGTAATACTTGAGGAAAAAATGACTTCCTCAGAGAGGATTGATCTCAAAATACAAGGGGAAAATAAATAAAACATTGGAGAAAATAATAGCATTGTCTCCAATTTAATAGCATTGTCTCCAATTTATCAATTTATTTCTCGTTAAAAGAATGAAACTATTCAGAGATTTGAAGGCAACGGAAACTTCAGATAAATAGTAAAAATATCTGTTCTACTTCTATACTCCATCATTTATACTAGCAACTCCAATTAGTTTTTCTATATAAACATTAATGTTTACATTGCAATGAACCTCCCAGCTCAGCTACTTTGATAACTGTAGAATTTGGTCTTTCAAACAGAAGTTTATATTGATAAAACAATCCAGATTCAGAACAAAATGACACTGGCGCACAGTGCAACTTAGCATTGTTTGCAAAATTCTATTTTATTTTATATAGCCTATCATTAGCTGCTTTACTAATTAAATTTCTCTAAAGGACAAAACAAGCAAGGAGATTCTAGCAAAGGAAAACGCATCATGCTGTGAAAGTGAGGAAAATAAAGATTGTATCACGTGGATTGGGAGAAGATAAAAGATATCTGAGAAATGGTAAAGAATTACACATCAGATATTTTGAAGGATGATCAACAACTAGCAACACATAGGGGAAAAGATTACAGTTACATGTTTTTAGAAAGAACCTAGACATTGGTAAAACAGAAAGGAATGGAGAAGGAGCATTGTGTTAAAATCTGAGGACTTCACCAGGAGTTGTGCTAACCTAAAACTGGCCTGAACACAACCTAAAGATTCAGCTGATGACATATTCAAGGTAAAGCAATGAAACTATTTTCACCCTGCCTGCCATAGCAAAGCAATGGTTAAAAGAAACATCAAAAATATGATATGCTTTACCCATAAGATAAATTTAACCAAAAGGACAATTTTAGACAAGTTTTTGTCAACCAGGTAGTTAAAGAAGAATAATGCAAGATTATTGGTTTGATAGGTCTACTTTCATGTCCCGTACTAGATTTTTAAAATTAGTTGGGATCTTATGGCTTAGTTCCCCACTGAAGTGAACCCACACCCTCTACAAACTAAAGAAAAAATAGATTAAAAACAGTTTTCTGGGAGAGAGGCAGACATCGGGAATGTTTTCCGGACATCATAAATTTTTCAAACAAAATTTCTATTTGCTCAAAATGATAATTATAGCAAAGACATGCATTGTATGACTTCACATGAAGCTTTTATTGCAAGTTGGGAAGTTCTAGAATTTTTAAGATGTAAATCTCTTTCCTTAAAAACTCTGTTTCACTTAGATCAAACATAATTGCCTGAGGGAACAGTGTGATGTTCCTTTTCTCAACACAACCGCATTTCTGGGTTTGTCCTAGAACACATGCTAATGAATCGTATGTCTGGGGAAAAAAAGGGGGAGTCATTTATGCTCCGATACTAAACCTTGCACAGGTAAACAGATTAGGGCTATAATGAATGTGTTTCATCCATTCTCATGTTTATTCACCTACACATATAAACATCTATCAGAGTATGAGATATCAAACACCTTCATATATGAAGAATTCTACAATGCTTTCTGTTGTTCTTAATCAAATTTTGAATTAGAAAAAGCCAGCATTGCACTCTGGACATGGACACTTGTCCTTCTAACCAAGATCAATGGCTGGATTATTTGTCTTGGCTAGGCTGACACGCACCCTGTTTTCAGAGAACTCAGCCTTCTTACATTTATCAGCATAGCTTTAAAGAAGCTATACTTCTTTATACTATGGTAAATTCCCAGTGACTCAGTTCCCTTTGCTTGTTAAGGAGGGATACTCTTCCTTTTCCTTCATTATCATTCAAGAAAATACACAACGATTCAGCACTACCTGCCATAATTACCTAAAATTACCTAAAAGATACCTAAAAGCAAAAGTAAAGTGCTTAGCAGGGGTTGTTGCACTAATCTAGGGGAGGCTCAAAGCAGAATGTGACCGGAAACACTGAAGTTTGCTTTTCTGCATATCTAAGTTACCCACAAGATTCATTATGTATAATTCCCAAAGATCAAATCGGTTTTGATCCTCTTCCCATCTTAGAGTTATAAAGAACATCTAGCTGTTACTGGCCTTCTCATAAAATTTTGTCTTTTGAAGAGGTGTTCTTGATACATTATAACCTTCATGATTAGAATAGTTTGAGAAAACTCATGAAGACAAATTCTTCACCAGTGCGCTAGCTGTTACACCACAAAACCTTCAAGCCTTAATTTTTCCTCTTCCTTTCTTCAACAAAAATGCTGAATGTATTGCCTGTATTATTGGATTACATGCAGGCTCTGTGATGAGTTAGCAATACCAAATTTATGTTTGTATACAATGGATGTAATTCTTGCTGTGATTTAAGGTAGCGTAAACCTTGCAAGTGACGTAAGCATCTTATCAACATGAAAGGTTGATAAAGAACTGTTCACTTTACTCAGCCCTAAGCCTCCTTGGACATCCTTGCTATATTCCCATGCTTCCTAACGAAACTTCAGGGAGCAAGGGAAGAAAATCTTTATTCCAAAGGACTGAAGGGAAGATCTGCAAGTCATCACAGCCAAGTCTGATACAGAGCTCCATGGCTACCAAAAGTAAGTTTCCTACTGGAGAACAACCAGAAAAAGTACTTAAGAGTGGCATATGAAGGAAAGAGAAGTTCTTCTGGAAAGAAAATGTAATGTTTCAAAAGAAGGTCCATTCCAACTAAACAGGTGAAAAACAGGTGAAATATTGCAGCATCTCAGTAATAGCCTTCTTGTTAAACACAACCTACATTAAATGTTTTTTACATTTCCCTTTGTTACCGACTCCAGTGCTAATAATCAAAAGCTCGACTATTTACACCATTAGAATGTGTTTATGATTTAGTAATTCATGGAAAATTGAAAAATCTGAAACACTTTTTTTGAGGTAAGCATTCCAAATAACACAAATCCTAAGATTTGTCAGTCTTAGAACTTTAAGCTATGTTCTTTAGTAAGGGAGAAACAGAAAAACCTTCTTAAGAGTCAGCTCAGCGGTTGTCATCAAGTACCATAATGCTTGGAAGACTCCCCTCACACAGATGTAGCCCCTTTATCATTTCTGATAACGCAATAGATAATTTTAAAATCTAGAAAGAAGTCTTATACTATAATTTATTTATATCACAGTTATAAATTAATGCAGTAAAAGATTTACAGGGACTACTACTCACAAAAAATGTTTTAAAAACAAATCCAAAACATTTTTAAGTAGACTTATTCAGTTAACAACATGCTTAACTGAATTTATCCTTGTACACTTACAGTTCAGAAATTTAAACTCAAACAGATGGAAGCAATCATCTATCATATGCGGTCTGAGACAACCTGAAAAATGAGCTGGTTTACAGGACAAAAATTTTTGAGAACTGATTTGTTACAAGCTCAGCAATTGAGGCCAAACAATTTCTCAGCTCATGAGCTTTTACTCACACTGCAGTAGAATTTCCCCATTCCAATGAAATCTGAAATGGAATTCAGCATATATAAAGCCTGTTTATAATGGGAAACTTCTGGAAGACTTGGAGATTCATCCTGATATACAAAAGTTAAAATGAACTCCCAACACTTTCCCTTGACGAATGGCAATTTCTGGGAGAGCTTCCATTCTGAAAGGTTTTTTCCACCTTGATCTCTTCTCTTTGTAGGTTCCAGATACTGCTATTCACTGTTTGGAAGATTAAGTCTCTGCTTCTTCTAAGAATTAAAGTTTAGTCATGAAAATACTCTGCAGTTTTCTTCCTTGCTTCTTCTATCCAGTTCAAAGAGGCCCTTACACTCTCCTCCCTCTCATTAGTCACAGCTGCTTGTCTCTCTTCTTGCACATGCAGGCTGAGACCAGAATAGATGGAGATCTTTCTCCATCGGTGACTTGACTTCTGCAGCCTGACAAATCAAGATGCTGGGTCAGCACAGAAGTTAAGCAGAACAAGGAAATGGTATGGGAACATTAAGGAAGCTCCTCCAGTCCTCAGAGTTAATTAACAATGAAGGGGCAAAGACAGAAGCTCTGCTCTTTGTGGACACTCAAGGATTAATGAGACACACTGCAGAGGATAGGGCATGGGGTCAGTCACCCACATCAGATGCATCTACAGATTATAATTTCCTCTAGTCATTATTTATACCATTTATTTTATACTGCAAACAGATGGAGGAAGGAAAGCCTAAACACAGCAAACCATAATTAGTGGAAACAGATACCAAACGTACATCCCTTCACCATAACTTTTTACTCATCTAACAGTCATGCCTTGGAATTATTGACTTGTTCCAAGATCCAAAATTCATATTGGTACAGCATGCTACATTCACACATCCTGAAGGCTGGGTGCTGTAGCCACCCAGCAAACTTAACAGAGGAACATAAACTATGCAGAGGTATGTTGGATTATACCAATAATAAATGCAGATTCCTAGGGCAATTTTTTTATTTTTTATTTTTTAAAATCAAATGAGGTGTAAACCTGAGCCTGGGCTTTCATTCATAATTCAGGGCCTAATGTGGTGCAGAACAGCTGTGATGCTGGCCCAATTTTACTGAAGAAATTATTGTTAAAGCACAAGTATGTAAGTAGCAGCTGTATGAGAAAGTGCATAAATTGGGGCCATGCAAGACATGAAAAATAAAACTCAGAAGCATAATTGTTTTGCTAGTTAGCAGCTTAAGGATTGAATAGGAACAATACTGACCTAAAAATGGGTAAAACTCTATACAAAACCAAGAATCTTTGATCAGGTGATCATCTCCAGAACACAAAGGATCAAGCTGTTAAAGGAGCAGAGACCAATTCCCCAGTGCTGCCTGATAATTATTTTGTTTGAAAGAATCTTCTGGTTTCTTATCACGGGCACAACCACAATACTAACAAAACTATAAGTACATACTTTGTATATTAGTGGAAAAAATCATTTCTTTACACTCTTCATTTACAAATATTCTTGTTGCGGGGTCTCTCATTACTAGAAAAAGATACTTTAGAGTGATTCAGTGACATCAATCCCACATTTCCTGTGAGGTTTATGACTTTTTTGGTAATCAGTTGTCAATCTGGCACATATTCAGCAAAGAGTATGCAAAGGGGTAACATTTCAAAAGGTAAACACCTTATGAAAAGAACACAATGCAACAGTGTAAGTAATTACATATTACGCACTTTAATAGCTCATTGCATAGATTGCACTTGTGTCATATCTTAAAATATATTTTCATGACATTTTCACAAAGTCTTCATTATTGTTCAAAATACAAGGTTAGGAACAAATAAGATATCATTACCAGTTTGGGAGCTAAACAAAATCTACAGAGTTCAGTGATAGCACGACATTCAGTGTTGTGCCTAGCTGCATAGTTCGTTCTATTACTAGAGCTTTTAGAGAGGTAAGAACAATAATCAGGTAGAAGAAGATACTGTTAGCAAATGATTCAGGCCTAATAAGGTAATTTCAAAAGGAAACATTTTCCTATTATAAAGTTTAATTATGCTAAAGATCTACAGCAGAAGTTTCATGCATCTTTCTTATTCCACTGAAATTGTCTGTGGAAGAGTATGTTCCTGTGCCATTCAGGAAAATAAATTAGTTATTATTGGAAACATAGAAGGACATGCATAGACAAATTAACTAAAATTGTGTCTTCACAAGCTCATCTCCATGACCTGTGCTTTTTAATCACACAAAAAACAACATATATAGCAAATAGGTACAATATATAGAATAATGTTCTGTAACTGAGTTAGAGTTTAGTATTTGATGAGTTTCCTGGTAAAGCTTTGCTGACTGAGACCTGTGACAACAGGAGTCAGTGACTCTGATCCTAAATGAAAACTTGGATAGCTGGTATTTCTGTATGTTATGGAAGCACAAGAGTTTGATGAGGAAAAGATTTGAGAGTAAGAGTGCCAGAAGAATGCAGCACCCACAACAGCAAAACCAAGTGAACTCATGCAAGAAGTGTTTGGTCTTGAGGCAAAAGTAGAAGGGTTTCAGGAAACACCTGTTTGATCAAAGGTCTCTTTCAATAGATGCTAACTCCTCTTCTTTAATAAACAGGGAAATCCAAGAGAGATGCTTGACTCAAGAAGCAGGAGTCAAAGATACAAATTGCAAAAAAACAGCAATTAATACTTGGTTCCATTCTTCCATTCGTATTTCCTATCAAAATTTCTGGGGCAACTCCAAATACACATTACTAACATTGGTCCCAATTAGTACCAACTGTACTAATGTTGCCAACAGTAATATAGGTTATACTGAATCCTGCTATTTTTTCAGATTATTCACGATGATTTCTTATGAACAATGTTCACATCCAATACTTTTGAAAGTAATTATGGAATGGTGCATTTTTTTGCATTAAACTTGCATTGTGAGACAGTTTTGATGCACTGTCAATCATTAAAATGACTATAAAAAAGATTAATATGCCATTTTATAGTTTTGTCCGCTGTGATCTAACATCTAAATTGTGGTGCACGACTAGCGGTGAGATTTTAACATTATGATGAAGAGTAGCTACTATCAGGCATGCACACAGTTGAGAGGATAAAACGTACACATGCAAAAAAAGCACACAAAACAACCCCTGCTCCCCTCAGCACATTTATTCCAAGAAGAGCTTTAATATTAAATATCCACCCTTTAACTATGCCAGTGTGGTTTTGTGGTTTAATATACTATAGTATGTGAAAGGTGAAATAGAGCTATTGCAAATATTTGTCTGTATGCTCACAAAAAGTTAAACATACCTAAATATAACTGCTTCAGTAAACCTTCCCAAAGCCAATCACTGAAAAATACTGGACGATGAGCTCACTCACACATGAGCTTTATATATATTATATTCATCCCCCCCAAGTCCTCCTGCAATTTGTACTACAGGAGCCCAAAGAGCTCTTGTATAAGCAAAACATGGGCAGTGCCCCTGCTCACCACAAAGCAGCACATACATCTGTGACTAATATCCAGGTCATTCTATTTGTTGGACCCAGGACAATAAAAACGGTAGATGAAAATTTTGTTGATGATTTGTGGGTGGCCAGTCAGTATGACTAAGATACAGACAGTTTCTAGCTCATTCAAAGAGATTTCAGTCTGACTGGTCAGAGTCCATGTGGTCAGCATAGAAAAGTGGAAGCCACCAAAAAAACAACAAAAAAATCAGACATTACGCATGCTCCTGCATAGCTTACTCTTTTTTGATAACCCTTCTTCTCAGTCATACAATCAAAGTAGCGGAGAGTAGCACTATTTTAGTATTTTTTGTCCAAAAACTGTTCGCAAATTGAAGGGAATTCAGAGAAAAAAGGTAAAAATAGCAAAGGTAACTTGAAATATTATGAGGAAATAATATGTATCTTTGCTACATTACAAATGCATGAATAATGTAGATATCTATAAATACTAGCAACAAAAAGCTAAGAAAGCATATGGGCCTATTCCACAATGATTTAATTATTTATAAGTCAATTTATTAATAAAGGTGATGACCTCAAGAAAGATAGAAGCCAGGAATAGACAGGAAGACACCTATCATTAATAAATAAAAATAGGAAAATACAAAGCTTCATTCTAAAACTAGACAGCCTACTATGACATGCCACAGTCAATGCCGTTGTAATGATGCAGTTGGCATTTGAAGCTGAGTTACCCTGAGATCAGCAGAAAGCTCAAACTGATTCTCCATATGTATGCCATAACAATTCAGCTGCTTTGCAACCACATCCCACAACCAGAAATCACACAGGAAAAACAATCTAAATCTATTCTAATTATAAACATTCATGTTAATTTAATAGACAGTCAGGTGTGTACCACCCAGATTACCTTCAGTTCAGGTATCACAGTTAACATCCATTAATAAATCTGAGTATCTGAAAGTGGAGGAAACACATGAAATTGGGATGAATTGATATTTGCTCATACTGCATCTGTCTTCCAATGGTTCTTTACATCCCTGTGGAATGGATTAATCTACATACCAGTGTAGTCTCTGCTGTTTGGGAATCAATATATTTGGATATCACCTGCTTGTCTACAGTCAGGACAAAAAAGCAATGAGGGTACCTGCTCCAAAAGCAAGCATAAGGCTTCAGATTACTCTGCAACTGCACTTCGTATACTTAACTGCAGATAAATTTCCACACAGCCTAAGAACAGTCAGATTCAGTAAGCTCCTGAAATGAAACAGAACAACCACGATAGATTGAGAGAACTGCTAAAAGGATGGAGTCACAACCAGGTTATAATTTATTGCCAAATCAAAAGCAACAATTTGAACAAGGATGAGAATCTAGCCTTAAAAATGTTCACACAATCCACCCACATTAAGATTTTGCTGTGAGACACACTGCAGGTTGAGGTTTGGGCAGATATTACCAATTTAGGCAAAGGAAGAAAAGATGAAGACAGCTTCTGCTGACTCTGAAGAGGAAAAGTTGACTAACGGCCAAGACTTCTTTGCTATGCATGAGACTGTACCATATAGCCCAAAGTGGACATGACTACCCAGTTTCCTGGATGTGTCAGCTAGTAGCTATTTATCTTTTGATTTAATAGACTTTATAATAAGTAAGTGGTATCCTCTGCTAAGGGAATGCCTCTCATTTACTTTTCCAGTTTATACTTTGAGAATTACCACATTGGATTCCACATGGTAAAAATAACAACTCGATTGCAAGATTTATATAGAATGTAGTTCTTCCTGTGTACACCAATGCCTCTGCCTGAAACAAAAGCCAGCTTTATAAAGCTTGCTAATCTTTTCTTACCTGTTTTCCTGTCATTTCTACAGCAACTCTGCCATGCTCCCACTTTCTCACTGACCAACTTGATAGTAATTATTTATTACTGCATTGTATATCCTATCCATCCCTTTGTTTTTTATCAGCAAGCTCACAGTTACACCATCTTTTTGTTGCATCTACTCAAACTGAGGACCACAAGATGTGTTTTGTGCAGAGCAAAACCCAATTTTATGTAGTGGGCTTGGAAATTAACATTTTACAATATACTAAAACCATGACAGAATCTCTAAGTATTTTTTCCTGCATGCTATAATTGAAACATTTCAGCTGTATGATCTCTCTCCACCCCAGTTCCAAGTACAGAACTTGCATTTACATTATATTTCTAATAAAACTCTGCTTAAGAAACCTACTTAGAACTGTAAGATCTGGTTGCACAAAACTCCAAATGTCTGAAATAAAGCAGTTCACATATTGCTCTCAGATTTCACCAGTGTATTGTGATTATTGTGATTGTTGTAAGAGATAAATTTATGCATTACACTCAAAAAGCACCAATGAGCATGTTAGGGATTTTTTTCATTACTTCAAATAGATTGTGATGCCCTTCTAAACAAAAATCATCACTAGGACCCAATGTCTACTTCAATGTATTTTCTGTGAAGCTCTGTTCAGCCTTCCACGTATCTCAATAAATCTTCAAGTATCTTGTCATTAACTCTTGAAAACTCCTGTTGAAGTTTAACTTCTTGGTGAAATAGTCGTTTCTTTTAACCTGAGTTTGCCAAGAACTGTACAAAATCCAGTCCCTGTTCTCCCTTCCCCTGTTCTCCCTTCCTCAAAATCCTTGCCAAGGAGCTATTAGGAGATGCAGACAAACTGACCAGCACTGTATCAATAGCTTACAAAAGACAGACAGTCAAAACTCAGACATCTAGAGGTTATATACAGAATTTACTGCACCAGAGATTGAAAGCATATGGAAAGCAACATATTGCTTTCAGTTTCTCACCATTAGAAAATTATGTGACATCTTAAGGCTGAGGAGAAAACTTAAACAGAGTAATTCATGGTAATTATTTTTCTCACCTTACATAGCATCCACACCTAAGTAGTTCACTCTGCCATGGCTTTTATCTTATTTGGCAAAGTAGAGCATTTTTACACAGCACAGATGTTAGAGAACTATTCTATCAAGTGGTAGTCATCCATCACATCTACTACTGCCTCACATATACAGGAGCATTGAACTGCCTGTCCATTTGGCATTAGGAAACCCTGTAACTCCTGTGAGCCCTCATGCTCAACAATGTTACTGCACAGTGTACCAACTACTTGTATTTCTAAAGCAAGATTCAAAACAAACAAAAAGACAAACCTAAACCTCCTGTGGCAGGTCTGGCTGGGATGGAGTTAGTTTTCTTCACAGCAGACCATATGTTGCTGTATTTTAGATTTGTGACTAAAACTGGGCTGATAATACACCAGTGTTTTGGCTGTTGCTGAGCAATGCTTTCACAGCACTGAGATTTTCTTCCCCCCCCCCCCCCCACTTGCCTTCACAGTGAATAACTGGGGGTACACAAAAAGTTAGGAGGGGACACAGCTGGGACATCTGACCTGAATTGACCAAAGGAATATTCCATGCCACGTGACACATTCAGGAATAAAAAGTTGCAGAAAGTAGAAGGAAGGGTGGACATTTGTGATGATAGCATTTATCTTCCCTACTAACCATTAGATGTGCTGCTGTCCAGGAAGTGGCTAAACATCTGTCTGCTGATGGGAAGTAAGAAATTAATTCCTTATTTTACTTTGTTTGTGCACTCAGCTTTTATCAGTAAGTTCCCTAAACATAACATTTGTCTAATTCATTAGTTCCCATGGATCAACAGCCTATTCCTATGTCTAACCCACAGCTGTTAACTTACTGCTAATTAGATCATCCCCAATTTCCCAGGTATCTATCCAGCCCCACTCCATTGAGTAGCTTTTAGCAGAGCAGAGGTAGACAGTAGGAATTGGTTCCATGCTTTTTGGGAGGTCTTAAAAGTAGAGAAATTAATAATAGAAGATGCAAAAATATCTTTAAAAGAAGATTGCCTTGAATTCTCAACTTGGCCATAAGAATAAAAAGCACTAATGGAGCAAGAAACGCATTCCTTATTTTGGTATCTAACACATGCTAATACTCAAGTGACTTGGGTCAACTGCAGCTTCCCACCCAGAATAGGTGCAGGTACGTTCAGAACTGCAGCATATCAGATGTTTCACAGAATAATGCAGCCCATGCAGAGAAAGCACAGAAAAAAAAAACAAACATTGTTTAAAATGCTTTGCTTTCTCCTGCATTACTTCCTCTAGCTTATTATACCAATCACCTGGAGCATAAATCTGTCATCTTCAACATCTGTTCTTTCTTCTAAAGCAGCTCCCCATTGCCCTTGACTTTTCTCTTGTATATAATTCTTTATCAAACATAATTGGAAACAGCATTGAAACCAATGCTCATCATCTTCCCAGGCATTCTGCTTAACCCTTCTGCATCCAGAACAGTGTTGAACATTGCATAGGATAGAGTAATCCATTGAAAAGCAAAGGATTTTCTCAAGCGTTGAGTTAGCCTCCTCCTCACCATTGAGGCTACGGAGTAATTTAGGTGTCCCATGAAGAAAACAAGATTAGAACTTCAAAACTTCTAAGCTGTCAGCTATGAACAGAGATGGAAATATCCCATCACACGAGATATTAAAGAGATTACATGAAAAATAGCAGAATTTGGTTTCATATCACTGAACCATGATCACCTATTATGACAGATAGGAGTGTTGAGGGAATAATTAGAGACATTCCTTGGAAATAAGAAAGTTTCAGCTAATAGGGCTCATACCTACAGTTTGATTCCAGCTCAGGTAGAGTCCTTCCTCCCCTTTTAATTCTAGCATTGTCATTAGTTATGGCAACATTGCAAGAAAAATAAAAAAGCATTTTGTTGCTGTTTGAAACATAGTAACAGGATATATTTTACATAAATTCTGAGTTCAATGCTTGGAAAGCATGACTGATTCACAGGGTGCACCGCAGGATACAGGGGAAGCACACTGCTTTTCATTTCCAGACATCATCAGTTTGTTTTTATTTGTGCTCCCTGACGATACATCTAAATCTTTAAAAGCTTTAGATTTTGAAAAGCTGAAGCATTAAACACTGTATTTAAAGAAGCTTCACACACCTTTAAAGCAGATGTTTCATGGTAGAAATAGAATAAGCTGTGTTTCTGCACAGAACAAAATCTTTGTAAATGAAATAACACAAACCTTCTAATTTCTTGATTGGTTTAGAGGTGCAACAGTATATTATCATTATGCCTTGCTTCATTTGTAGGGTATTGTACTGTCAGGTATACAGAAATCCAAAATAATTTTTTATAATTTGAAAACCACATGTTTTGGGGCTACATGTTGTATTATCAACTGTAATAGAATAACAAATAACTGATTTGCTAAGAAAGCAATTTGTTCCCTTATAGAGAAGTCAGCCAGTAAAATTTCAATTCACTTTCATATGAATATGAAGTGCCTTAAAAATGAATCAAAAACCAACCAGCTTTTCAAAGTCAACATCAGATGTATTCTTAAACCACAACTGCGGATAAGTCTACGACAATATCCTCCAGCAATTTATAATTTCCCTCAACTCATGCATTACATCAGCTCTAAGATATCCCTATAGGAGCTTAAAGCTTAACTAATGACCAGAAAACTATTCACTTTCTCCAAATCACATATTTCTGCTCCAAATCCTAAGTGCCAGATATTCTGAATGACAAATATTTTTAAGTCAAAGCAAACATATTAGAATTAGAGCTATAGTGGGTCCAATTTCCACTGTAGCTTCAGCTCAAAACCATTCCTTTTCAATGTAAGCTACAGAGATTTGAAGACTAAGAATATATGGATGGTAGTTAAACCTTCAGTAGTGTCTCTGATCAACACAATGTACGACAATAAAGCTCAAAAAAATGCAGGTACCAAGGGGTACTAAGAGCTATAACTGTTGTAGATATCTCATAGCCTTCTGCTTGAAATGAGATAGAAGAGACAGAAATGAGGCAGAACACAAATATTCAACTTCTTTATTGCTTTAACAGGCTATTCATTATGTCCTCACCAGTTATACCTTAAGCACAGCTTTAATAGCTTCTCCTGAACATGTTTCTTCCTCAAATGTTTAAATACCACTTTTTCTAGATGTTTAACGCAACATCCTGATTTCTACTCACATATCTGCAGGTTACATCTTTTTGTCTGTGCTTATATGTATATATTCATATATATAATGATATCACTCCTTTAGATATGAAAAAATTAATCAAATTCTTCTGAACTGCTTTCCCACATTCATACATCTAGCTTGCTCTTAACACGACATAACAGATACTTGATGCAACAAGCCCATTGGCAATGTATTTAATGGAATTAGACACATTTAGTTGAATAATCAAATACATATTTCACTTAAATCACATCCAAGGAATCAATTTATCTCAAATTCACTTAATTAACCGCGCCTAGCCTTCCACTGCATTTTTGAGAGGGGGCTGCCACAGAAGTCCCATGAAGTACATAGAAGTAGAAGTCCAATGTTCGTTTCCCTGTGTTTTCAGGGCTGCTAAATTGAATTGAGTTTTAACAAGCTCCAAAACACACATTAACTGAGACAGCTTTCACGTGTTCTCACCAAAACTAGTGACTGGCCTTATCCTAATCCTTGCAAAAGTTTGTACTCCCCAGGAGAATTTTGCACACCTCTGTTCTCGCACCCAATCCAAACATTCTTCATAAACGTAGAAGTTCTTATAATTTTCTGTTCTAAAGTTAATTCCAGGTACATCGTCAAAACAATGAATGTAATTCAGTGAATGACAGCAAAGACCAACTGATAGATTTACATTCATTAGCTACAGGATCTGATTGTATTTTGCACAGAAGTCTACAGAAGCATCTATAAGGACTCCTTTAACTGTTAGTTGGTTGATTTCTCTTTTGGTAGGGAAGATTCTTCGGTAAAGTTTTGATTTTTTTTTCCCAGTTTTCCAAATCAGGGTCAATATAAATTTTAAGAACAGAACTAAGATTAAGAAGACACCTGGCTATACGGATAGATAAAAAGTACCAGCATGACATTGTACCTGTATACCAGTTGCACTATTTTTAATAGTATTTTTCATATTTCTTCTTGTTTAAGTTAAAAAAAATTGACAACATTGTCTGTTTCCTAGTTAGAAGTTGTTATAACACTTTCTAAACTTGATAAATAATGCATAGTGAAGCAAGCTTATGGTGGGTGAATATTAATGGCAGGAATTAGAGCACAGAAACTAATCTATAGTCAAAGAACACTGAAGCACAGAGTACTAAGTGACATAAGTAGGCTAATTGGATGCTTCTTACAGGAACTGCTTTTCTGCAAGCTTGAGATTCACCTGACAGATTTACTTGATGACTCTTGGCAGGAGAAAGAAAGAAAATGCTTCTCTTTTGTGTCAGATCTGAATCTTGAAATCAAAGGGAATAGAAAAAGATCTACATAGTACCTTAACAGCATATTATTTTCCTTCATTTATTTCAAAAATCAGAATCATCATTCTTACGGTTTCACTCCCTTCACAATCCTTTTCCCAGTCTTGACAAAGACAACTCAGGTAAATGCTCTCTTCTTATTGTGACATACAAAAATAGCTACAGAAGTTTCTCCCAACTTTTTTCCTTTACAATGTCTCCAGTTTTTGCACACACTAGGCATTCTAGTTCAAGCAGAATTTAGTTGCCAAGAACAATTCCAGACCCACAAATCTGCTTTTGATTTGTGAATTTATTAACTTTTAAAAAATGTGATAGCCACATCTTTCAGAAAGAGGCACTGTAGAACTGTAGATATATGCTAGTTAGCAGCACTACCCACAGATAATTTACAGCAATCTGGGTGCCTGTCTGGCCTGTCAGTCCTAACTGGGGCAGAGCCCTCGAAGCTCATTCAGCTTGGGTGACAGAAGGTATGCTGAAGCAGCAAGGGCAGACCCAGAGTACTTCCTAACTAATGGTAGGAAATGCATTTGTAACATTTGACATTTAGCAACGTGCCCAAAGTATTGCCCACTCAGCCTGATCAAAGCCCTATACCAAGCTGAGCCAAAAGAAAAACTGAGGGAAGACCTTAGTACTGAAATGTCAACATAAGAAAGCGCCAGGAGTAAGCCCATGTTGTGCTACAGCTTTGTCAAACAAAATCTGGTAATTGCATGCTTGATAAAACTCATAAATAACATGACTGGCAAATGCATAAAATCCAGTAAATTATAGCATTATATTTAATAGCCTCAAACCACCAACTTCATCTTACTCATAGCTACATCCTCTGTAGCACTCAAGAGTTCTATTGTCAATAGCTATTACAGAGAAAATGGAGAGTATAAGTTATGTTTACATTATTGAAACTTTTGGAGGCTTCCAAATTAGAATGGAAAGTGAGGTTGAGGCACAGAGCCACCTCAGATTAAATTTATGAGCAAAGCAGCCATGCTGGCAAGTGTGTTCATTTGCTGAAAACCTCTAGATAAAGGAACTTGAGATTCAGTTACTTACACCTAGGTATCTACTGCTCTTCTCGATGCCAAAAAGTATCAAACTTTCTAGGAAATTCACCTCCCTTCTGGAGCCCTTCTGGTCAGGCAGGACACCCTTGGGACCACCCACCACATGCCTGAGATCAAGCTCTTTCACAGGTATAAAATTCTGGCACAACATCAGTATCAGAGCTGCCTGAAAAATATTGCCCTAGTTTATTCCAGTTTCTAGTGAGATATACCTAATTACATTTTTACATTTATGTGACTTTGTTGATATCAATAGAGCTCTCAATTTAGGGAATGTAAGCTCATATAAAGGTGGATGTTTCTCAGTAGCACTAAAGGATAACTTCAATGTGCAATGTGGAAGCCAAAATAGAATTAACAGTGTAGATACCTTATCCATAGCGATTCTGTAAAAATGACTGTTAAAACTATTAGAAGTCTTTCGAGAAGACTTTGCCACAGGGAAGTTATTCATAAAGTAAATAAAAAAATGGGTGAAACGCTGCAAGTACGCTAAATGCATTATGTACATAATGAATAGCTAGCTCATTGCTCCCTCATGCATCAATACAGATTGCGATACATTAAATATCCTTTCAAAAGCACATCTTACTTAAGCAGCACTTAAGCACTGCATTTCAAGGACATCTTTGCATTTCAAAAGACTTAAGATTTATTCTTACCTTATGTAACCACATGAAAATTATCATATAAAAAACCAGTTAGAATTTTCCATAGAAACATGAATTGATACCTGAATTCATCGCTTCATACTTTCCTATGCTAACGTTTGCACTGTGAAAACAAACTAGAAATCTAAATACATTTGTATATGTTTTAAATAGCATACAACTGCTTCTAAGTTTGCCAAAGCACACCTATTTATATATTTATATTACATACAAGGATTAATAAAGCTTAGGAGACAAGTAGCTCATTAGCTTACAGACGACTAGTAAGAAAAACAAGTGCGAAATCCTGTTGTAAACTTTCCCAGTCCTTTAATTTTCAGTGAAAATAAATCACATATAATAGAAAATTTAGCCCTTTCATTCCAAAGCAAGAAGAGATTTTCTTTGGTTGAAGTTGTTAGAACTCAAGTAACATGTTGAGTCTCTTGATACATATGCACATACTTGTACTATATGAAAGTTTTTCATCACACAAGAAAACTTTCTTAAAAGGAAAATACTTCAGTATTATTACTTCAAACTAAACTGGTATGATGTTAGCTCACTCAAAACAAGGAAAGGAGTGGAAGTAGATACCTGAAGTAGGAGGAAGTTGGGTCAAACTCCATTTGTATTTTCCTCGCCGCTGCCTACTTATGACACTACATGCAGTAGTCAACTACAGGATTATGTCTTATTTTACTGAATATTTCCACTTTCAAAGGAGAAGGATTCCCTAAAGTGTGCTTTAACTACATGCTATACTATTATACCATGCTCTTCTACATTACTGGTCTCCTTTGGCATTAGGGCATGGTTTCTATATGAGAAAACCCACTGCATTTCAAAGATAGACCCTGTTTCAAGGCAGCCAGGCACGAAAAAAACACTATATTTGTGCACTGAAACTTGTGCACATTTAAAATAAATATTCCACATTTGTGCAGATTTACTTGACATGGGTCTGGAAGTCTCCAGGCATCCAGTAGCTAATCACTGCATTTACAAGTACTTTCAGCCCTATCTTTGCTGAAATAATATATAATAATGCAACTGCATTATTTTCTCCCTGAAGATGAATCAAGTGAAGGGCATATGGTAGTAAACAACAAGACAGAGCTGGAGCAAGAGCAAAATGCTCCAAAAAGTGGTTTGGTTTTTTTTTTTGAATCCCAGAGTAACTTCTATCTTAATTTCTTTACAAAAAAAATGACTTTTGGGAAAGGATTGTATAGTAATTTCAGATATATAAAATGGAATTCAGAATATTCAGCATAACAAATGGATTTTTTTTCTGGTGGCCCAGAATAAACATATCTGCAAGGCCAAATACCATTATGAGAGTTCCTGAGAGTTCCCTCATTCACTGAGGTGCCTTTATCAATGTCAAGAAGTTAATAGCCTTGTTAGCCATCAACCAACCAGTTTGGTAGAAACTGAGATGTGTTAAGATACCACCACCAATATATTTTCTTAAAACTGCCTGCGTCAAGGCTCTGCACATGAACTACATCAATTACTACTATAATTTCCCCCAGCATCTCCACTTTTCACGCAACAAAACTAGAAACAGGTTCTTTCTTACCAAGCATGGAAAGGGTAGAAAGATTTCTCACTCCCCATGCAAAATGTTTGCATACCCCCATGAAGTCACAGAACTTGTCTTTTCACTTTACAGTAACTGTTTTCGGCCAGAGCAAAGGATAGCGAAAGATGTAGAAGCAGGTATGTAGGAGCTCACATTTTAACAGCTTGGAAAAAAAAAAAAGTTATTCATAAGCGGGATAACTTCATTTGTGGGTACGAGCCACAAGAAGCCTCTTCCTTTGACTTCTGCTGTTTCCTCCTCCCCCACCCCTTCTCTTCGTTACTCTGGAAAGCCATCGCTGGTCCAAAATGTGCAAGGCACTTGTGTTGTCTGCTTTGTTCCAGAGAGGAGAGTGGAGAAAATTTAGAGAATAAGGCAAAAAAAATGTATAAACTTTTCACAAATTTTGGATATGGATGGCATTGAAGTGTGAAAAGCAAAGGACAGGTTACTGCTCATTGTCAAATTTCCAGGGAGAGTTTTTATTCCACAGCAGAACTGTGAGATAAACATTCCCAAAGCTTTCTTACAAGATACAGGAATGGTGGGAACCTCCCCAGTCACAGCTGTGCTAAACACTAGCGTATACTACAATGAGCTATAGGACCCACGGGGTAAAGGCTAAGAAAAATAGTGATTTTGGCAATGGACAAGCCATGATTGCAGGATAAAGCCTGCTAAGGCCAGCAGGCAATCCTGTTGGTCTCAAATATGTCCAAAACTCTACATAATTAAGAAACAAAGAATACCTGCTTGCATACGCTAAGGGGCAGCCCTATTAATATCAGATTCTGTATGACGCAGAAATATATACCATGCTCTCGACTGGTATCTCTCAAAATAAGTAGCTGAAATGTATTCTGCCCATGATCAAGAGCCCAGGAGGCAGAGTTAGATCTGGCAATAGTAATATTGAGGTTTTTGTTTTTATCTAAAATATGTACAACCCCAAAACATGCTTAAAATTCCTGTGCCAATAGCCATTTTCTGAATTGAACTTTGGTGTTACAAAAGAAACAGTTACTAGGTCCTTATCAATATTGTTTCCTATGGAATATTTAAACTGATAAAGTGATTTTTTTTGTTTTTAATCAGAGAGCTGTAGTATACCAATGATGAACTATTTTCTGGATTTGGTATAAACTAATATCTAAAAAACACAGGCAGCAAAGCTAACCTACCAATCACAGGCTGTCTGGCACATGCTTTATGCCACTGCACGCTCTGAACCACAACATGTTTGGATTGGTCCAGAAGAGGTGCTAGGTTTCAGGGGTGAAACTAGGGCTGCCAAACTGTTTTGTGGCTTGGATTGTCATGAAACATGTCTGCCACCAAAACAATCCCCACCATGCTTTGAAGAGACACTGCAGGAAAACTGCCAAAAAATCATAACAATTAACTTGCACCCCAGACTGTGTCTTCAGGAAAGAGTCCATGATATCACAGCATTAACTTTTAACACAGTAACACATCCATATTAGGACAAGCCCTAAGAATTTCTGGAGCTCTGTTGCTGTTGAGTACTAGAGACCACTTGGCTTTAGGTCCAGGCCCTTTAAGGGCCTAAAGGCCCTTATCAGTTTAAGTCCATTTCTTTGTAGTCTCATTCAGATCTCTATATTACAATTGTATCTGTTTTGGGCAGAGGTTCATACTTGCTGCTATCATGGTGTCTTCTGCTTCTTCAGTGTGTCACCAACCCGAGGTAAAGGAGGTCACTGTTACCTCATGCCAAATGCCTGTTCAGATCATAACATAAGCAGCTGGACCACTGGCAGCATGCAGTTCCTTTCTATTTCTCATGACTATCATTTTGCATTTCACTGGACATCGGTTGTGACATTTGAACATGAGTTAGTGACTCCATCTATGCTTCTGCAGCTGAACAGCAGTCTTTTCTGAATCCGTTTCTCTCCTTTCCCCACTCTGAGAAGAGGTTGAATCCAGACTTTCAGGGTGGAGGAGGAGCACTGAGAAGCCATGACATGGGCTAGAACTGAGTGACAGGTACAGGCTCTCATCAAGTGAGTGTGCAAGGTTAGCAGCTGAAAATGAAGGTGCTTCTAATCACTAATAAGAGACAGGGTAGCTGGAGGAAGTACAGGAAAGGCAGCTGCCTTTCCAAACTTTTTGGAGACATGGATCACATGAACATTAATTGTTAAAACATTTCTCATGTCAGAATCCTAACAAGAAAACTAATTTGTAAGTGTCTAGATCTTATTACATAGCCTTTTATACATAACTGGCAATGAAGTCATATACACTTTAGCTGATTACGTACACAAAGAAACCTGCTTTACTAATAAAACCTGTATTTTCCCCTCATACAGCAAGCAGTGTCTGAAACATGGAACATATTTTAATAAATTGAGATACTTCCCAGCATCCACTCACTCAGCTTTTAGAGTTTGTGAATAGGGGAACATTTCAAGCGCAGGTTAAAACGATCTTCAAGTCTCTTACAGTTATAAGTAGGTGCGCTATACATCATATTGACAACTTAAATCTCCGAAGTATAAATGTCAAAGACCCTTGCCCTGTCTAAAAGCACCGTGCTGGATAAAACCAGGGAGTTTCAATTAAGGATGAATGTGCAATTACTTTAAGGAAGAATAAAACTGAACTCTCCATTAGGAATATATGAGCAGCTGTTTAAAAAAAATGCTGTCCGTTCATTCAATTAACTTCCAGCCTTGAAGGCCACAGATCATTTCATTTGTCACCACATCGATTAGGCAGCTCTGCATTTTGAGAGAGCTGCTATGCCATTAGGTTATTAGATCTGGCTAATTTGTTTTCTTAGATTTACATGAATACATCCTGCACATTAGCTAATTAAGAAAGTTGAAGATTCACATCAACCTCTTTTTATACATATAGCAAATTACTATTATTAAAATACTGTTGTAAAAAGTATATGCATTTTTGAGGTAACATAAAATGAACAATATTTTAAAACTGAAAATTGTCATTTTAATGCTGCTATGAAATTACAAGATAGAAATATAAACTGAGGAAGCAATGTTGAGCAACAAAAACCCCTTAAGTACTCCCTCAGAATCATAAAAAATAGCGTATGAAGTACAAAAACAATCTTCAGCATTCTTACATGTTTTTGAACATATTTCTTCTCCAAACAGTAAAACAATCTTCACATTTATTGGTTGTTTGAATTGGAAATATAATAATTCAAACAAGATTTTTTTTTAAAGTAAATGTAGGTTTAGAGTTTTAAAGAGATCCCCTTTTCATAAGAACTGAACTGATAATGCAATACCTAAAGGAATATTATTTACAGCAAAATAAATGAGAAATGCTTTCTTATTTTGTTACAAGGTGTATAAAAATCATGCTCCTACCTTAGTCAAAGATGCTTGCTTCTGACTGACTGGAACAATTTTACTTGCATCCTAGTAAACTCTTGAACAGTAATCCTGTTATGTGTCTACAGCAGTTTCATAGGGGTGGGACTTCTGTGTAATAATGAATTCACCAGGGAATCTTCCTGTTCAGAGAACACTGCTGCAGACAAGGAAACCACTCTACATTTGCTGTCATGAGCTTTTGGATGATTAGGTTAAGACACAGGGAGCAAGTACACGTACATACATATAGTGATGCAGAATCAAGTATTTTGTATATAGTAACACTGACAAATATGTTAAAAATGCATTATGCTTTACAGGGGGATGTGTGCATATGTGTATATACACACAAAGTAAATTAGAAAATTGCTCATCTACTCTGTATGGATGTGGTATACCAATACGACTGGCATGATTAGTATTTCTAACCATTTAGTCTGAGAAGCAGAAACTAAAAAACATACTTTCAAATGCAAATTCGTACTTTAAAACTTATTTTAATATTTCTTAATCCTAAATGATGAACTGCATGAAAAGCAGATGCACATCCGCCCACTGGCAATCACCAATTTCCCCTGTACAGTGGCAGCACAGATCTAATGAAGAAAATAATAATAACTATAACCCATTATAGGTTAAGATTTAAGATTAAGATCTATGAGCAAATAACCGTGGAGAGTACGTGTGGTCAAAATTAGAACAGACGACAAACATGTGAGAGCAGACGTATATGACTGCTGAGAGGGAGATGTATCTGGCAAGGTTACAGCAGCGAATGTGACAAAGGTCCCAGTATTCAGCCAGCCACTTTAGTGAAGCTCTAAATAAAAAGGTCATATGAACCCATTATGGACAAAATGTGCATATCTGTCTTTATTACGTTAAAATCATCTAACATTTCTCTCATCTCATTTACAATTACAAAAGCTACGAAAGCAAAACAAAGCAAAATTTATGTCTAGATGTAACAACAATGCAAAAACAAGTTAAAAATTGGACTTGGATAGATTTTAATACACCCAAATTAAAATCAATTCCCATCCACAATCTTTGCTAATGTCTAAATCAGGAAAACCTCTAAACAACATAATATAAATACATTAAAGCCTATATAACTCTAGATTCATGGATGTTTGGTGGATGACAAGGTTAAGAGTTTTACCAAATAGTTCTTTCAAAATATGGAGGTGGACCAGAAAATAGCTTTCCCTAAAACCTTCAAGTGCCCATCATAATTTTCTTGTTTGTTGCATCAAAACAGGTACTAACAATCATACCTTTCTTCTGTATCAATTCCTCCAGTACAATATTCATTCAAGGTGCAGAAAAACAAATTCAGCTCCCCTGCCTTCAACTCTAACATGCACTTCCCAGCTCTGTGCAAGTGCCCTTACCATCAAGGTCATGAAGAGGTCTGAGTGTCTACCACATTGTCTTTTGAAACTGTCCAAACAGAGATTCAAGTGGCTCAGATTCTCGAGTTTTAAGACAAACCAAAAGAATAAACCACATACTAGAAAGTTTGAATGTGAGCATAAGCTCAAGCAGGTAAGGACCTCACCTAAAGGCAGAGTTGAGTTTTGAGGATTTTATTTCAAGAGAAGTGGAAGGAATTTACAGTTACTTGAATCATAGCGCAAAAATTGAAGAAGGAGCAGGGAAGGAAGAGAACATACTGAGCTATGTCAAAAGCCAGAACACAGTAAAAGGAATATTTTGTTCCCATCCTTAGAGCAGATTAGATGACAAGGAAGGGGTTTAAGTTGCAGGAAGACTTTTTTCCAATACATATTTGTGGATCCACCAGTAACGACAGACTCTGTGGTCTGTCTGTAGCTTGACAGGGAACATTTAAGAACATAGTGAACAAAATGATCACAAACAATCTGGGTGCAATTGGTTTTCCACTCTACACAGAGGTTTCAGTACAAGTTTGAGTACTTAGCATGCAACAAAGAATGGATAAAATTATTTTCAATAAAAATGAAGTATAAAATATTTTTTAACTAGTAAAAAAAAGTTCAGAAGAATCATCTGTATGAGTATCACCCTGCTGACAAGCTTAAGATAAAATGATAAACTGGTGTCATATTGCTTTTAATATGCTTGCTTTATTTATTCAAAAGCATTTACCTTCACTTTAAAATAGCTAAAAAATGAAGCTTACCTAAGTTAACCTTGTTCTTTTCTCAATTGTATATAGAAACCTGGACTCTGATTCCTGGACTGATTCCCATAGCTCTGGGAAGAAAATCTTCATGTCAGGTGCAGTACTTTTATTCTGCTCTTTGTACGAAGTAATTGAACCCCGGTAGATCCTAGAACTTAATTATTCTGACTTAGACTGATTTTAGTTAAGACCTTCTTTTATCGATCTACTATGCAGTTGAAATGCTATTTCACCTTCTGGCTTGTGCATTGCTTGTATTAAATTACTGTCCAACTGTTTTTCATCTACTTTACAGATTACTTTGTAGAAAAAGTGACCCCAGACAGCACAGGCATTGTCTTTTAAGGAAAAAAAAATAAATGCAGTCTGCTTGTTACTGTTGGATATCCAAATTTTCAGTTACACTTTTGGTCTTTGTTACTAGTCAGTAAAGGATACAAGTCCCCTCTATAGCTGTTTGTTGATTGTAGCATTTTGTAAGTGGAATGTTTCCTTAGATACAGAAAATTAAATTTCATAAAACACATTTTTCTGCGAACACAGATTTGATTTACAGGTATTATATTGGAGAAATGTAACCACTGTAGAGCAATACCTGCACAGCATCAAACCAATGAATGCTTCAGTGAATGACACAAAGCACTTCAGTTACTGGAAAGTGCATTTCATCTAGAAGCCGTAAAGAGAGACTCCTGCTGTCAGAAGCAAATTCGAATAGAGTTGTTGTTCAGTAGCATTTAACAACACCAAAGATAACACAGGAGAAGGCTTATCTGCTCTTTTCCCCTTATCAGTCAGGAGAGGAGCTGAATATGCACCTATAGAAAACATGCAAGGTGTTTGACAATTTTCTTTACTTTTCCAAGCTGAAGTACAGACAATGTGAGAGACTCACATCCTAGATGAAGCTCCCGTGGACTCTATTTAAATAAAATATTAATGGTGTATTTTCTGTCACTCCACTTTGACTATGTGTAGACGCCATACAGTCTATCAGTAGGAAGACAGCAGAACTCTCTCCACTTCCCTGGGAAAGAGAGTGCTGGTATTTGTGAGGAGCCCACTTTAGATTTCCTTGTAGCAAGGGCTCTCAGAAAGTAAGTTAGAGGAGTCTGTGCAGTCACCTTGGTGTTTCTAACTAATGAGATTGCAGAACCACACTTGAGTCTTCTTGAAAAAGCTTATTCAAAAACCAAACAAACATCTTGTTCTACAGCAGAAGTACCTTGAAAAAAAGAAAAAAAAGATATTTTCTCTGCAGAAGTTTGGCTACATAGTATGCCTAGCCTAACTACTGAAGTCTGGAGGGGACAGAAAGAATCACAGAATCATTTAGGTTGGAAAAGACCTGAGATCATCCGGTCCAACCTTCAACCTAGCACTGCCAAGTCCACCATTAAGCCACATCACTAAGCTCTATATCTATACTTTTTTTTCTTTGAAGACCTCCAGGGATGGCGACCTAACTACTTCCCTAGGCAGCTTGTTATATTAACAGTTACCATAAACATGTTTTCTGTTGAAACAATTTCAGAAAGTCATAACTATAGGAAGGAAAACGAAGGGACTGCAAGACAGGTGTATTCACTACATGTACACTGGAATACATCAAAGATTGATACCAGTATTATACAGGGAAACATTTAATACCACTGTGCATATTTACTCCATTCAGAGAAATTTTTTCTTTTTTAAATTAAGAAACTATACTCTGCTGACTTGGTCTTACTTAAAGAAAAGAGGCTGCAGAGATTTATATAAGCTGCTGCAGAAAAGAGGCTGCAGAGATTTATATAAGCTGCTGCAGAAAAGGCTAGCATGGACTTCAGCATTTTACAGATGACTTACACAACTGTGTAGGATTATTAGTTACTGCCAGTCTAAGATTCTTAGAAATTTCCTCAAGTTAAAGACATGCTTTGCTTTCTACAGCATTTTCCTGGAGATGCATCACTGCACTAGCATACTGCTGAACACAAACCACTTCCTCCACATTTATTATGCAGTTTTTAAGCCAAAATTTTGCATTATCAATACAACCCTTAATGCATGCCTGTTGGTATGATCAGTTTGTTTACAGCTCACAGATGAGATCACTTATGCGTATTTCTAAAGACACCCATTTTTCCTATTGACTAAAAAGTTACTTTAAACTTTTTGCCCTGCATGCATTGGCAGTACTTCCTCTCTACTGATCACGTGTAGTACTTCAAGGGCAGCATCAGTTTTTGCCAGCACCGAGAACATTGCACTGGCATTCTATTTGTATTGCAAGAATACAAATTAACACCCCTTCTGAAAGCTAGGGACTAAAATGGAAGCCACACAATACACTTTACTGAGACTTCTTTCTACAGAGGAGTTTAGTCTCTAGTGTCATTAGAGGAAATTCAAAATCTTTTGTTTAATTAAAAGGCATAATGTGGTTCAATAGTCATTAAAATGAAGGACAGCTTTTCTTCTTTTAAGTGTGAATTGCCATAGAAATCATCTTTTTCTACCAACCCAAAGAAAAGCACATTAGGTGTCAGACTAGTAGAAAAATAACAGAAAACACTGCTATGTCTTAAATAGCACACTGCAATAATAGATAAAATATGGAAGAGTTAAAAATATCCTTACTTATTAAGAACTCTGAGTGGTTAAGTTGCTTACATTATTTGCACAAAGCTGACATTTAGTTACACTGGATGTATTTTCTTTGATTATAGTCACTCAACATTTCAACACGGAACTGCTTTGCTTCTCTTGGCACTAAGGAGGATCACCTTCAAAATGTTCCAAAAGTAGCTTCCAGGAAATCATCCTTACTACCACAATCTACATAGTACATTCTGGTGAATAAGGTAGGAAAGGAAAAACAACAGGGAATGCTAAATCTCATGTTTACTTCTATTTTTTGAAGTTATTTCTTCATTAGGACATAAACCAGAACTCAGCTGAAGATTGCCAGGTACAGAAAAAAAACAATTTCATATATAGCAGTATTTTTTAAAGACCAATGTTAGACAAAAACTTATTTCAGAACATTTACAAGTCTAGAAATTAAAACTTTTAGTAGTGGAGACTCCAGATCAAAGGATACAGTTTAGATAGGCATCAGAACGTAGGTTTCCTGTTTTCCTTTCATCAAGGCTGATGAGCATAGACTAAGAATTTTTTCGGGCAAGAGGCACTGAATGTAGTAAGAGGGATCTGTCACAGCCACAAATCAAGGTTTGGGAGGTTCGAACTGGAATTTAGAAAAAAGGCTTCCTCCAAGAGGGTGGTGAACACTGGAGCAGGTTACCCAAGGACACTGCATAGTTCCCATCCTTGAAGTTTTCAAGCCTGCTGGATAAAGAATTCTATTCAAGCAGCACATTCAACTAGATAACTAGATTACCTCCAGAGGGATCTTCCTTTTTTTTTTTTTTAATAATAAAAACACTTTTTGTCTGATCTTATTCTTCAGGTGAGAAAAGCTCTTAACTCAAATGAGTTTGAGACATACACTTTACAGACTACAGCTCTATCTGATCAGGGATAGAGTCAGCCAAGACATATCACCCTTTCCACAGAGGAAAAAAAATTGTTCTCAGGCTGTTTCTTTCCCAGTTTACATTTCCTAGGTGAAAATCACTAAAAATCTTTGAGTTACACAATATCTAGACGCACATCATGATGCAGAGTGTAGACTGAAGTCCAGGTCATCTAGCAAAATGAATCTTCAGACAGAAGTAGGGGAAAAACAGACCAGATATAATGTGGAGAGATAGACAAATTAAACTCAGGAGAGCCCATCTTTTTTTTCCTGAAGTCAAGCTCCACTTTTCATACATCTACAGGCAGTATAACTAAAGATGAAGAACTAATTATTGAATAAAATCATGACCCCATAATACTGACAAAGGCCTTGTCACTAATTTGAATAGCTCCAGGTTTTCAGCCATCATGCCACAAACTAAGTACTTACTTTTAAAGAAACAAACCCACCTCATCCTTCCCCTCCTCCAAAAAAGCAACACCACCTGAGACACAGGTAAACTGAATAATTATCTCATGGATTAAATCTAAACCCATGTGACCACTGTGGTTGAAGTAAGAGCAGACTACAATTTTTCTATCATGCTTCAAAGACAATGGAAAGTGTTCCTCACACTTGATAGTGCAGGAGTTACTGCATTTCTTATGAAGAACTAAGTAGATACTTTCACTTTGATATTCATAGACTGATATCAAAATACTGTAACATTTCTGAGTTTCCTGTTTCCCATGACTTCCATCTCAAATCTTTTTAGTGACCTTTCAGAAGGGGATTTTTTTTCCACCTCTCCTGGTTTCTGTGAAAATGAACAAAGCCAAAAGCAGACTTAAGACTGGTATTTAGAGACCATTCTGTTGTTCTTCCATTCCCTTACTCCCCCTCCCCCCTTTTTCCCATGCTTATTTGGGAATTAGCTTCATCTTTTCACATTTAGATGAACTGTTTTGCCTTGCTTAGAAGTCAAAATTTAACAAATATTTGGAGAGCTTCATATAGAAATGGTAAATTACAGTGGCCTGAATTACTTGCTTTTAGTTGCCTTACTTGTCTTCAGTTGCTTTAGTTGTGTAACTGGTAAAGTAGTATTTTTCCAGTGTGCTACAGCAATCTTCCAAGTAGCAGTAAGATATCTACAGAAAATATAAAAATTCATACCGTGTGCCGACAGGAAATCAGAGAATAACTAAACTTGAGCATTCAACATGATGTAGTGACTAAAGGGTAAAGTCAATGGGGCTGAAAGAAACCTGATCTATTTACCTAAAACAAGAAATGGCCAGGGATAGCTTCTTCATAGTTGAAGATTTCCAGGCCTGGAGCAGGGTGTAAATATTCTGTGAATGGACTGCAGATTAACTTTCCTTATATGAAAGCACAGCTGCTACTAAACATCTACATTTGTCTAGCCATTAGCTTTTGATACTTTGAAAGTAGGTAAATATGAAAGCATTTTGTTTCTGAATTGTCTATTAGATTGCACCAGTCACTTACTGAGCATATCATGGGTTAAACTGTAAAATGATGTTCTGAGTATCCTCTTAAACCTATAGTACTCCTCCCCACCCCCACCCCAATGACCCATAGAATCTGTGTCTTTCAGAAGAAATCTCTAGGTTGCTCCTTTTTGGAGGCGCTACTGATGCTTCTCCTGTAAAATTAACAGCACTTGGAAACAACTGTCAAAATGAAAAACATACAGTTTGGTGGGGTGGCAGCTGGGTCCCATAGTCTCAAAAATGGGAAGATAAGCAGTCAGTCCCTTAAGCTCAAAGAGAATAGTCCCCCTGTGCTCCCTCTGAGGTCTTCATTTACCCTATAGGTGGTCTTTTCCAGGTTCCCTCTCTTGGCTTGAGGAGATTTCAGGGTGGCAGAAGCCAGGGTCAATGGTAACTGCAAGAGTGGGATAGAGGTGTTTCAGTTTTTCTTCCCCTTGTAAACATCCTTTTAGAAAAAGATGTTGTCAAAACAAATATAGAAGTAAAATCTTCACTCCCCTTTTAATATAAGATTGTTTGTTTAAGAAAAGCTCACTTAAAAATTTGTTGTGCATGATTTCCCATGATTTAAAGCTCCCCTTTACAACCTTCTCTTTTAAGCAGGATCTTCCTGGATTTCTCCAGCAACTTGAGGTTATTTAAATAAAACAAATCTTCCTGCACAGAGGCAGAGAGTCTCCAAGGTATGTGTTGTGTCAACTAAACAGATTCAAGAAAGCTGAAGTTTCTAGAAGTGCATCTATTAACTTCAAGATCTACAAGCACATAAGAACTCAGTAAGATCTGGGCCATCATAGTTAGTTCCCCAACTTCTTATCTGTCCCTGGTGCAGACAACCACAATGCACATAATTGCCATTTTAGTGAAATTGTTCTCATGCTCAAGTTTAAACTTCTCAGATGCATGACTTGCTGCCATGACATTCTGCAGGAAGAAACACCTCTGGAGCAAATCTGCCTCCTTGGAACTAGCCTGAATGACTCAGTTGAGCTGTCAGCAGTTTGGTCTAGCAGCTGGTTACAAGTGATATCTCCTTGAAGATGGTAACAAGGTTAGAACTATTTTTAAGTCATAAAACTTAAAGAGGACACTATCATGAGGTTCAGCATGGGGAAGTTGGCTGATACACTGGAGGAGAGCAGGACTACTTCTTAGTACTCAAGTACCCTGGAGGACCAGTTCAAAAACAACCTCCTGATGTTCAAAGAAATCAGAAATTGTGTGCCCAGGGGACAACCACAGAGCAACTGCATGCATTGCAAAGTAGAGGCCAGCTGCAGACTGATCTGGCAGCTGAGGAGAACCCAAGGGCATAACTAGAAAGCAAGTTGAGAAAGAGTCAGCCACGTGCCCTTGCCCCAGCAATAGTTATGTGCCTACAAGACTGCAAAGAGTGAGAACAACCAACAGACCAAAATGGACCAAGGAAGTGACAAAGTTCTACACCAGCTGCTAATATAACCATAGAAGACAAGAGACTTCCATCAGATTTACCACTTGAACTAGCTTTCATCTATGCTAAAGGGTAGAAAGTAAGCAAAAGGAACAGGGGGTGAGTACATTGAAGTTTAAATAAAGATAACTACTATTTCTGATGAACTTTGACGTAGATTAGGGAGGGCCATAAGTAACAGAGAAAATTGCTTCTATACAACCTTCATTATTTCTTAGAAATGTGCCAAGGCAGTGTTCTTAATGAAACCTGATGCCAGACGGGGAAACTCATCCAGTTTCTCATCTAGATAAGTGTCTCCTTAACATGTAGTATTTGTTTCTTTCATCTGAAGTGGTGTGCGGCAGAACAAGAATTCTACTAGTTATTTAAAAAATAAAGGTAATGCTTAGTATACAGCCTGGTTTTGGTTGACATTGGCAGGTCACTTCCACTGGCTTCCGTGGCAAAAATGGAATAATGCTCCCTTCCCACAGAGGAACAATTGTCAAGATTTCCAAACAATTTCAATCATTCGTCAATGTTAAATACTACTTTAAGTTATTTATCACGACTAATTACAACACCAAATTTTCCTTGTAAGGTATTGACATCAAAGCAATATAGGGGATCAATGTTAGCATTGACATAACTACTTTGAAACTAACCAACATGCAATAGGTATAATTTATAATTTACCCCTTACGTGAAGAAAATAAAAGACTAGGACCTAACTTATTCCCTGCATAGATTATAAGACTGGAGATCAAGTCTTACCAGATCTTCATGTAACACACTCTCACCAGTCAAGACAGAAGTGTCAATGGGCTTTCACCACATTTTCTTTTAAAGTTAAAGCAAACAAATATTCCAGAAGGCAGTTACCTCAATAAGTAGTGAGAGAATATATTACTATGGCAGAGACATGTGGCAAGCTATCACCTCTCTCTCCAATTTTAAGGAGAGAGAAGGGAATGACAGGAAACGGGCAGAAGTTTCATGCATTTGCATCCAATTGCAGCAAGATTTTTAAAAAACAAAATATCAACATGGCATTTCTAAGAAAAACCCATGGACAAAATTGGGGGGGAGTTCCATTACGAAAACTTGCAACTCAAACAAGAATTATATTACATTTATTTTTCATATATTGTTATTCTCTCCTATTCTCTCTTCCACTCGCATTTGCTTGCGGGTATGGGAACTTTAAGTTTTAATTGTGTCCTGGACTTTTTTTTTGTAATGGAGCTGATCTGAAATCAGTATTATTTTTTCCCCCAATACTAAAATAAATAAATAAATAAAAAGCACTAGGATAAGATTCAGGATCAGATCTTTTGTTCTGCTGCTTCCTACCCCTGCCTTCCCTCCCCCAGCAAAGAATCATTAAGTAGCTGCTAGTGTTGAAGTTCTGGATCTTCAAGTATCTGCTTGGATAAAAAACAACAAAAAAGAAATTAGGTAGAGAAGTCCTGAAGTCTCACAGTTATGAGAGCACAACATTAGCCTATGTAAAGGTAAGCCTTGAAGTTCAAACTATTGATCTATGTAAATCCACTGCCAGAGAAACCGTGCTGAAAGGCTGAACAGACGCTCTGCGCTCCAGCCCCAAAGCTGCAGAGGGCGCAAGGACAGAACGTGCAGTGGCACCTCACAGAAAGGAAACACAACAGGGTTTCTTCCTTCCATATTTCCATATTCACAGCCCATTTTACCTATGGAAAGAGATAATCAGAGCTGTAACATGGTGGTAAAATATAACAACATGATCCCACATTAGTTACAGCTAATCACAAGTAGCTACCTCATAAGTATAGGACTCTGATATTATCCTTGTTATTCTCACTGTTGTTTAAATAGATGAGTAAAGACTTTATTAAGAAGTCAAAACAAAGCTTAAATTCCTGTTATATATGCTAGGAAACTAAGCTTTGGGCTAGAAATAGGAGGTCTGGTTTTCTCATTTGTTTTTTACTCCCTATTTATTTCTTGACCTCAATTCAATCATTTCACAGCACTGCACAGAAGAATTATCTATTCATTTTTTAAAAAGTACAGTTTCAGGTGCCCTATGGTGAACTCCATGGTAATTTGACATGTAACTTCAGAGCTTGTAAGACTAAGAAAATAGATGAAGCAAGCAAGATAAAGAACCTAAGTGAACACAGAAATGAAAGGAAATGCTTTTATTTAGTGACAAGAACTATAATAAGATTGATTCAGCATTTATTCAGCCTGCATATTCTAATTATAATTTTGTCAGAGATTTGTTGCAAATGCACATCTGGACTTTGTCCATTCGACCGCATTGTTACTTGTCCTGCTATTTATTCCAAGTTTATTTTCACATAGCTCTGTAGAGCATTTCCTCTTCCCAAGGGAGCTGTTCCTACCAGATGGTATTTACATGTACACACCATGCTTAGATTTCAGTAGTTTTTCCACAACTCTGTTTTCAAGAATTAGAAACTGAATTTAAGTATTACCACACAGTCGTGTTCCTGTTAGGGGATTCTGAAGGAAGAAATGAAACAAAGTTACCGATGTGTATTTTTCTTATTAGAACACTATGACTACACCTCAGAAAGGAAAAAGTTGTTCTAGTGTTCCACATGTCACTTGTGATGATACTTTTAGATCTTTTAAGCTTCTATCCCAGGACATCGTACCCTACCTTCTTGTCCCTAGAAAAGATCTTTCAGTTGCATGAGAATATACCTTTCAGGATCTCAAAATTAAAGGGGTCGAACTTGCATGGTTTTTCTTTTGAGACTATGAACATAGATACACAGGCTGGAAGAATTTTTTTTTCTAAAGAATTAAAGTCAAAATAAATTAGAATAATATCGATTAATGCTGTTAATACATCTCAAAGTTTAGCTTCATTAAAAATTAGCTACTGTAAATATGCTACCCTGGAGAAAAGGGGTTTGTTTAGAAGAGAAATGCAGGAAGTATTTTTTAGCAATAATTTAAGATGGTTCAGCTGCTGGATTTATTTTATTTTTTTTAATTCATCTTATATACGTCCTGCCAAGTATCTAAGAAGATTTATCTTGCATCACTTTCATGTAGTGATTCAGGGATATAAACTTATAGTTACATTGGTTATTAATTAAGAACTATGCATACTGGAATGTAATTTAATAGGGCCTAAGCCCTATTCAGCTCTCTTGGCTACACAGAATATTCCAAACGTATCACATTTTACACTTCATTTTAATGCTAGTATTTCTTCGTCCTATCAGTTTCCTTCTTAGGTTGGAGTCATACACAATGCAAGAAATATTGTTGCATTACTTATATCTGTTGAGCCCCAGTTAGACAGCACTATTGCCCAGTGAAGTTTATAACATCCTGGTAGACACATTTTAAGAGAAGGCAGTCAAAATGATAACCATTGTTATTAAATGTCTTTGAAAGGCCACTCAACGAAAATAGACAAGAAGAGCCATCTATACAGACCATAACAACAAGCATCAAATACACTTGGACAGACTCCAGCAACACAAAGGACTTAAAAAGTTAGAGACATTAAAACACCCTTTTACAGTACTAAGACAAGGTTTAAGAAACAAACCATGAAAAATTTATCCTTATGCCCAGCCCTGCTATAGCCCCTTATCTTCATTTCCATAGAACAGTTTAAATCCTCAAGTCTTGTACGCAGTGGAAAACAACAGTGATATGCAGTGCTTGATCCACACTATGTAATCAGTGATCCTTGTGTCAGGACACAAAGAGCATTTTCAAGACACCCACTGACACCTGACAGATACGCTAACTGAAATACAAGGGTAGACAGTACCTGACACTCCAGTTCCCAGAAATAGATCCCACACAGAGCAATCACACAGTTGTCATTTTCACAGCACCCCTTCTTAAAGCATTTATTTACAGCTATTGTACACAATCACCATTGCAAAAAAACAATGGCACCTTAGCATCTTTCATATATTAGCAGTAACAATGCAGGACATACTCTGATCCTGTTAATCTTTTGATATTGGCCAGGCAGCTTTGTTACTTGAACACCAACTTAATCATCCTTTGATGGCCAACTACCACCAGTTACATCAAACTAAATTCAACAATTCTGAGTGTTAAATAACAAATAAGCAAGCAATCGCTATTTAAAATGGACAATATTCTGCCAAATTCTTTAGAAATATATATTTGAAAAAGTATGAAGGAATATATAAACCAAGCTCACCTCAGCATCCCACCCCTGAAAGTTTCTTGTTTCTGACCAAAAGTGTAGAACACCTAGTAGAAGTCAGGGCAGAGATGTGGTTCTTCCTCTGCAGCACCAGACAAGAAAGTCCTCTTCTATCATCACTTCAGTGTTCCATTCCATTAGTAGTGCTTTTATAGAAAGAAACTGATGATAAAAACAGTGTGGCCCACCTCCCTTCCCTTAAGAACTGCTACACCTGCAGTTATATCTAAGGATGAAGTTAAAGTGGGAATGGTTACAACCAGCGTCAAAATATAGATTTGTATTTTCCATCCCCACCAGAAACAAGAGAAGCAACTCTTAGAAGAACAGTTTCATCGTCTTATATCTCTAAAGATGAAGTCATGAATGGCTTTAAAACAATTTTTTTCCTTCTAACAACGCAATGCTTGTTTCTTGCATTTCAATTGGCATCACTTCATACTGTTGTGTTCTACAGAACAATAGAGCTGGTTGTAGAAATGAGATGAGTCACAAATAACACGTGACTTGGGACATGTAAGGCAGAACTGACTATATCATTTTGTTTCAGCTGCCAAAGGGGACAACAAAATCATGTTTGTTTACTACTTGCATTCAAACTTTTGCTGTTGATCTAACTATATTTTTGAGCAACATATACCTTTTCTTTTTAAAGGGGACATTATATCAACGTGCAAAATTGCTTGTAACTATCAGTACTAACTTTCAGTTTTTATAGCTTTAATGCTTGCATTATACAAGACACTGGCTGTGTATTGCTAGTCATCTCGTAATATGGAAGTGAGAAATCTTCCTGCTAGATCACCAGGTAAAGATTAGTGCTTCCATGTAAAACCAAGCTTGCTGTTAATACAAGACAGTTTTGTGATTCTAGACATATTACTCTCAGATTGAAGCCATATTTCTCCTTCTGTCGTAGAAGAAGGATCAATATGTACCTACATAGATGGGCAGATGAGTGGAAAGCCCGTTTCTATTGAATTTCCTTCCTTATTGATCTTCCTATTCTTTGTCAGTAAGTCATCCAGGAAATAAGTTACAGCTAAATAATTTGAGTACTTGTCCCCATCTGTTGTGGTTAAAAGGTTAATCATCATCTTCCAAATATTTCTAGGCTCACTCCTCTGAAGTGAGAGAGCACATTCCTATTACGCAGTGGCATCCTGAGGCATTCCCACTCATTAGGTCCTGGTTTAGAAAAAAATTTTTCCTCTAACTATTACACTGTAAGCCAAGTACTCTGGTTCAAGAGAAGGGAAACAAGCCTTTCAAGCAGAACTTAAATAACCAAAGGGAAACTCATGGTGCCAGTCAGGTCATGCCCATGACTTGCTCCTGCAATTGAGATGTCAATCCCACGTTCAATGAACTGTGAGCAACAGTTCTCACAGCTGTTTCTTCCATTGCTACCTGATTAGTGTATATTTTGTTAAAATCCTTCTGAAATTTAATGTTAAAAAGTGAGAAGTAGTACAGGTATTCTTTTTACTCAAAGAATTCTAGCACAGTGTTTTTATGTCAAAGCATGGGTGGTCTCACACCAAAGCATTCACAGAATATCTCTGGCAGTTAGTTCAACTGGCTTGATTGATGTTTGTACATGTCTTCACCCAGTTCTGGTTAAAAAAGGTAACTGTGCAGAGTATGCTGTACCAGAAGTCATCTAGAAATTAGATATCATCATCATCCTATCATATTGGCAATATCAGACATGATCTTCTAACTTCATAATCTTTCTTTGGCCAAAATAAAGAGGTTTTTGAAGTTATCAAAAGTCTCAAGACTGTTTTCACTGTGGAGTAATACTGTAGAACACAATTGTCCATCATGCAGATGTGAATGCACACCTGAATGGCATTCAGTACAAGCCACCCAAATTGTGGCAATGAAGAGAACTTCACACCTCCCGCTGTGAAATATAGCGGTAAGACACTAAGCTAGTGTGTCACATTTTGCAGGCTACAGTCTAGAAGCATCCACATAGTTACTGCAGCTCAGCAGGTGGATGCTTACTATACTGCATTAATGCAATTCTGTAAGACTGTATGACCATTTCCAAGCTGTCATTAAGAACATACATAAACAAAAAAACACTTTTTATATTATCCACCACGCACAGTCTAGACAAATAAGTATTTGTATTTTTCATTACTACAAAGCTTAACCTCAGGAAATTTCACAAATGGCCAAGTTGAATAATCTAGGACAAAACAATTTAGTCAGATACATATGTATGTATAGTCCAAGAGACCAATAAAAAGGATTATTTCTACTGAAGTTTGTTATGTTATCATTTTCAGCAGTTACAGGTTACATTTACAGCAGTTACAGTTTCAGCAGTTACCTGTGACTTGACCATATTCTATGGAAACAAGCGTTTCCAAGATTTTCCTGCATACGGAATTTGTTGTAGGGATCCATTACAGAAAGGTTTTGAAAAACATTTTCTTACAAGACATTTTGTTCAGTAACTTAAGAAGCCTCACAAGTAAAATAACTCCGTTTAGGTTGGCAAATCACATCAGACATTCTGATCAAATGATATTATGTACACTTTATTCCACTAGGACCCTGGAAACTGAAAGACATCAGAAGACTTAATATTTCTTAACTGACAAAGTATAGTAGTTCATAAAATACTATTTCTTCTCTGGCCACCTCAGTATTACATTAATAGTTGATACAAACATTGAAAGCTATGAAGCTCTACATTGTGATTTCTTAATGAAGGCTCAGAGCTTTCATTGAGGTACAAAAGAGCACAGAAGTATGCAAGCTTAAATCAGCTGGGAGCTATTAGGCTCCCCTCCACAGTTTCTCTAGACAGTTCTCCCCTCTAGGTAAGATTAGGTTAATTAAATAGATATAAACTGTAAGAGCATATTTGTTTACGAGCACTATTATTTAAGAGAAGAGCTAGATGCCCAAACTTCTTTAAAAGTAATAGTGTTTTAGTTATTAATTCATATTTGTTTTAATTCTTAAGCATTTCCTGTAACAGCACTCCAGTGAAAAGGCACTTCACCTACATGTAACGCCTAAGAAACAGCAGAACACATTTTCAATTCTCACCTTCTCTGGCCAACAGCAGAGTCACAGGCAAACCAGGAAGAGCCTAAATTTCCAAATACCAGGTCTCCACCATGTCAAGGGAGAAGTACTTAGTAATGTAATTTTGCATATTATTTCCCTGTGAATACGTAAACTGTGTACCTTCTGGTTATTGTAGACTATGTAAAAACAAAAAAGTATGTGATTTTGGAATGAAGACCTGTAGTTTTGCGCTGACTAGGAGCAGGGACAGAATTGTGTTGTACCAGGGGATGAATCAGAAACAGCTCCTGACTCTTCAGGTGGACAAGATGATAAGAGGAGAAAAAAACTCCTTTCTCCCTAATCAATAGATTTAATCGCGTCCACCTTCCCTATGTTTTGCACACCACTTGAGAATAACTCACACTATTAGCGGCATGGAAGTCAGCGGCTGAATCAACTCTTGTGTTAAGAGCATACCACAATAAAAGTAGAACAAACAGTGCCACCGAGTGGCAAGATTCCTACAATACACTTCTCTGAGTCCCTATTAGAAACATCTTGCAACAGCCCATTTTTAAGGGCTGTAATTATTAATATTTAAATCAGCATAAGTAAAGCGGAAGCACTACTTGTGGTCTTACTTGTGTTTGAACCTTCAGTGTTTTCATTGGGAAGTACTCTTAAGGGAGGTTAGAAGAATTAACAAGCCACAGTTCAGATTAGGAACAAGCTTAAGTAGTGACTTTAAAAACACCCTAGCAGAAAGCCCAGCCAGTATTTAGAACATTTATAAAACAGTCTCTTCTGAACACATAACATCACTAATGTCATGGAAAAGCTATTTTCTGTGGTAAAAAAAGAATACATGTAAGCCACTTGAATGTTCCATCAAACCCTGCTTGCCCTCTTAGGAAGCTACCAGTGAGCTAAAGTTCTTGAAATTTTAATTACTTTGCTCTCTCCCTTTCAGTCCTGGAGAAAAGTCTTCTCCAAATGACACCACTATTGTGAACAATGTTTAGCACTGCTCTAAGCTTGGTCTTAAAACACGCAAACTGAGCTACCTTACAGAGACAGTCCTTTTCTTTAAGCAGTTATCTATGAAATGAGATACAAGTTTACTATTTTTAGTCTAGTTTCTTTCTAGGAAATACTCCACAGAGTTAACTGCTTTAGTCTTCTGTCAGGTACTTAGCCAGTGTGACAAATGCCACGTGCCATATTTATAGCTTGAAATCTCCTAGAACATAATACCCAGGTGGGTAGTTAGTGACTTCAAGACAGAAGAACAATAGCTTGTACTTTCTAGGACTGCAGCATCATACTGTGACTAAGGAATGGTAACACATAGGGGATTTTTATTAATTCACAACACAGGAGTTAAAAAGGGTTTATTCATGCAGTCCACAGGTCTTAGACAAGATATTTTCTGGGTATTTCACAGCACGTACACAGATGGATTTTGACAACATTGAGAAAACTACATTTGCTAGTGATGGATCTGCTATTCTCCCCCCAGTATCACTGTATTTGCTAGCTGCAAGCTATGAATTTTTATCTGTGTTTTCTAGAGGGCATGCACACAAGCTATTTTAAGGAAAGCACAAGAACCAGGCTAGAAAGAATACTTCATCAATGCTTTTCTGAACACCAAATTGGACAAGGAAGGAAAATGAAAGGTCAAATAGATTAACAAGAACGCGATATTAGCAGACATGTGACACAACTTTCCAGAGTAAAGCCAAAGACGATTTCATATTGCTTGATAGGATGCTATGCTTTCAGTATTTGTCAATAGAAGCCAAGACACTTAAATTACCTTTAGAGTATTCATACACTGCATGAAACAAATAGGATATTTTAGGTCCAACCAGCTACACTGTCCATAGAGTTATTTCTTCTCTGCAGTGCTATTTTCTCCCATGGATCGAAGGCCATATATTGTGTAAGCCTGTGTTTCTCACATCCTTCCCCCAGCTCACTACTGAGTAATGAGAGCTCCTAAGACAGACAGTGACAAGCTTCATTTAATTTCCTAATTATCGTGTCAATTTAACCAGAAGTGAGACAATGAAGAGAATCTGATTTTACCCTGCTTCTTCTAGGTTTCTATAGTTCTAGAAACACACAGAAGAAAACCATAAATTGACTCATGCAGACAGTCCCCCCCCCGACTTCCATGCTTAATCCTCACTGTCATATCATCTTGTCATGCCAGGGTGCTGTCAAGCCAGATACCACTAGCAGAAGGTACAACATCGTTGTTCAGGAATGATGACATTCCCCGAGAACAAAGTGTATTCTAACAACTACAATGAAATGTTGCTAATGAGAACGCAGTAAGAATATTGACTGCTTCTAAATTCCAGAGTTATTTTGCCTTTTACTCTAATACTATGCATTGCAAATAGATCCTTTATCATTCAAATTAGCATCTACTTCAGTACAAATATTAAGATGCTTGTGTTGACAATGGTATTTTCAAAACAGCACTTGGTTTAGAGATTGGTTTGCACAGTACTTCTGAAAATATTAGAAGTCTAGCAATTCTAGAGGGTTATCTAAAAGGAGCTACACATGCTCTGCATAAAAGACTTCTCAAACTTCATTTATATGTTAAGCAAACGATCTCTTCATGGAAGAGGTAAAATGACACTGAAGACTTCCTTTTTTTTTTTTTTTTAAACACAGAAACTTCTCCAAATAATAAGGTTAAAGCTTCCAGGGTAACAGTTCTTCACGAAGCTGAACTATTTATTTTTCTATTTCTTCTCAGGTGTTTCAGTGCCTAAAGGTACAAATTTACTCATCTCCAAAATCCGTGCCATAAAAGCTTCACATATTTTGTTATTAAGAAATAAGCACCACAAGGTCTGTGCACATGATAAGACCATTTTGCACTGAACTTTTAATCTCTTAGTTTTTGCAAAGCAGATACCCAAAATTAATCATACCATATGGGCCAGCTGTTTCCTATCTTTTTTCCTATCTGTATTCTGATCTAAATTACCACATATGCATGGAAAGACTTGTGCCTATTACACATACAGAGTTCTATTTTGTCCCAAACTTCATCCTCCTTGGAACATTTCTCACTGCAGATTACACAGTGGGAAGCCAGCTGGAAGCAACCAGAATTAAGTTTGACCTCCCAGCCCCTTACAGATTTCCCATGACTTTTCTGCTATACTAAAGTTTGCTTCCTTCATGCAAACCAGCATCAATTTTGGACAACTGTCAACACTACAACACCAGAACATGGATCACAGACAACCATTAATAAAGAGCTGATAGAAATATATTCAGTATTACACCTTCAGCTGACTTCTGGAGGTTATCAATTCCTATCTATAAAATCTTCACTAGCAACTAAAACGTTAAAAGAAATACTTATACCTACTTTTATAACAGGTCTTGTGAAATAATTTTGCTTATTTCTACAACCATCAGGAACAGCATTAAGAGATGTAATGATGCAGTTCAGTTCTGTGGCAGCTCTTTCACATGGTAAAGTCAAAAACTCAATCATCATTCAGCCCCAAACTACAAGCTTCAAAATTCAGTTATGATTAACATAAGCATGAACACAATTCCTTTTTAGCAAAATGTTTTATGAAGGGAAATACATTATGTGCATAGAATAGCGATATTCTTTTGATTCATATTCACTTATACTAAGAGCAATACATTTTTCTCAAAAACTACGAGGACTAATCTTGCAAGAAGGATCTCCAGTTTTTTTTTCCCATCCATCTTTCTGCTAGCTTAAAAATATGAATAGACTATAGAGTACCACAATTGTATAGCATGAGTTTATGACTAGTTTTTCTGGCAACCCTGTCTACTCATTACTTGTAACCCAATGTTTTAGTAGGAGTAGAGGCTTCTTCTCAAGAACAGCCCTTCTTGTCTGGCTTCACCTGCTTTACATCACCCAAAAAAAAAAGGTGCTGCTTTAGGTAAGTACTTACTGCTTGCTAACTAGCTTAGCAGCAATTTAAGAGTAGAAGAGGAGGAAACCTAAATGTACATTCTCCCCCAGCATAATATTTACAAACCCTCAGTCTCCTTACAGTTTTAATCATTTCACCAGTTTTCAGGAATAAAAATTGGTATTCCCTTGCAGACAGCAGAATCCAGCGGGTGCTGCCTTACCCATAAGGATAAGGGTACAATTGTGGTTTGATTTCGGCTAAGAATTGCCTAGAAAAGTGATAACTAAAGGATGCGACAAGAGGAGGCATCCACACAGCAGAGCTACTAGTCTTAGTGCAGATAGTATGGGGAAATAAAATTAAGTAAACGTGCTTCTCTGAAAGTACAAGACCATGGTTTGGGTCCATTATTTCATCATCTCTGCACAAGTGTCTTAAGAACCTTCGATGTTACTCTTGTAACGTCATGAAAGACATGAATTTTCACAGCTTTTATAGCAAATGCATCTAGGTTCATGCAAGGTAAACTTACCATATGCATCATGATAGCTGGACATCGCAAAGACAAGCTCTCCCCTTAGCAGCCACTCATCAACAACTCTTTTCTTCCCTCATTGTCTGTGGAACCATAGCCGACTTCTGATGCAACAGTTTTTTCACATGCAGGAAGTCCAAAGTCTCACACCAGCTCTTCAACCTTGGATACAGAGTTTAGTAGCTTCATTTCACTCTCCCCAGAGTCCTCAAGAAGAACTTGAATTTTCGTAGCATCTAAAACTGAAATCCAAGTTTGGGTTCAGACTCAGAGACACCTTCACTATCAAGATGAAACCTCCCATAAGCCTTGCAGTTTCTCTGAACTATATCTAGCAAGAACACCTGCTCAGAAACACCTCTCTTTATGACCTTATCACTACCACAAACATTACCATCATTCCTTCAACCTTCTCTAACATCAATAACAAAAATAATATAACCAACTAACCACTCACTCCACAACACTAAGACCTCCTAGGGGGACTCAAAGCTTCACTTCCTACAAAAGCCCTTTATTAATAACCAGTCACAGCTGAGACCGACCTTTAATTGCACCTGGCAGCTCTCCAGGTGCTAGGAGCTCACTATTTTTTAAAATTATTTTGTGTGTCTGGTTAACTCTTCTAAGGTCTGGGATGTTTGTATCTTCCTCTCTCAAGACTTTATAAGTAAATTCTGCTATTTTGCTTTCAGCCTGGGTAGAGGAATAATTCTGTGAAGAGGATATATTTGCAAAATATTTGCAGCACAACTACAGAAAATTAAAGTAGAGAGTATTAAGGACCAAAAATTTTGCAGAACATAAGGAAAAAAAGCTTTTATTGTTTTAATATTAACCGTGTTGAAAAAAAGAAAGATATGCCTGTAATCTACATCAATGCGTTCCAGAAATTCAGGCATGGTTTAAAATCTAAAGCAAGCAAATAGAAAAATATCTTTATGAAACAATATGAATAATTTCTCTGTAAAATAATTTACGTGGTGGAAATTATTCTAGAGAATAAGGCCACATTTTAAAGACACCATGAAATTACTAATTACAGGTTATTTTCATAAAGTAAGTTGCCATGTTGCCATTTGTTTTGCTTTGCTTTGGCTAATGGATAATAATTTCCTTATCACCTATTTTATATTGCCTAGTTTTATAGATTTCAGAAGAGCTATTTTTGTTTTGCCCTATTCTAAACGTGATCTGAATCCTGCTCTTTTCTTTCACTCAGTTGTACGCATTTCTTTTGCTGTTTTCTTGTTCTCAGCCCATTAGATCAGACATCTATTTTCACTCACAAAAAAAGAAAACATCCGTTCAGTGTTTGATTTTCTCCTTGTCAATTTAATAAATGCTGTATCTGAGTCTTTCCTGATATAAGCAATGGAATGGTTGTTCTTCTCTACTAAATTTCTTTCGTATATCTTCCCTATTCATTGCTGAATTTTCAGTACTCCATTATTACTGCAATACTTAATATTTGGTACAAGGCCAAGCTAAATTGTGTGCCAGTATTGTATTAGGTTTTTTTACTTTTTTTTTTTTTAATCTTTGGCTAATGATCTCGTTAATGGTTAATTGACTCAGAATCCCCTTCAATATTATGGTTTATATACAAGTAGATCCAGTAGAACAAGTAAAATGAAAGCTCTGGACACCTGCCTGTACATCCAGTGAAATAACTGAAACATTTAATTTCTTCTGCCAGTCATCATCATCCACCAGCCTGCCTGGAATATAACAAATAAGGCTACTGCTTCTTGCATTGATTTTTTTTTTTTCTAACTAAAACAATTTTTCTCCTGTTGTGTATAGCAAAACTAGACAAAAACCCTACTGCATCTGATCTGCCTAGTAATTCCCAATTGTAGTAGTTCTGATTGTAGTTCCCAATTCTCATCAAAGATACATTCAGAGCTCTGTAGTGCTTCTCCTTACTTATGTTAATGTGCTATATCTACGCTGTCATTATTGTGGCGAGTTCCACGATCAACTGTGCTAGCTCTGCACCTTCACATGAACATGAATTTGTGTACCAGGGAGACCTTCCTTGTTCTTGTCAAGCACATTTATTACCTTCTGGAATACTGTTAGAGCAAATGTAGCTTGCAATGACAGGGACCATTAGGTCTGTACTTAAACATTGATGACATAAAGGAATGAAAACCCCAACATATTAATCTTTTTCACCGTGCTAGCAAAGACTATGGGAATAAAATATAAAAAAGGACTGAGGAATTATCAATGAAGTCTGCGCTTCACACTCAGGAATCCTGAATTTTTGTATTGTTTCAAGGAAATCTGAAGTCATCTGTTCAACCTGGAACTACATCATGTTTGGATCAGGTGACGGGACTCATCTTGGGACTGGCTGCTCTTCAGAAAATTGTGGGAACAATTTCAGCCAGCTGTCTGTACCAGCAGTTCTGTCTCATGTGGGAAAAAATACTTCCCTTTTTCTCTTTCTCCTCAGGGAATCCTAAGAATTTCCTTGGATATTTACAACAGATGTTGTAAATATTAATGACTGATATCAATGGAAAGAAAAAGAAGACTACAAATATACACGAATATCTACAGTACAGCAAACTAAAACCGTTCAAGCATTCTCCTTCATTAACAAATAAATAAATAAATAAATAATCCTGGAATTCATTTGCTGAAATGCTTATTTCTGATAACAAACATCAAAAGAAGTTGCAAGGTCTTATCTAAACATTTTAGATTCAATTTTTGAAAAAATCCTGGAAAAGCCTGGAATTGTCTTCTAGAAGAATTTGAATGCTATTGTGTCTCTCAAAAATACACAGTAAAATCATGCAACCTCAAAAAACTGTGAAAGATAAAAATGGCTATATACGTGGCTGACATCTAAGGTATGCTTCCTAATAGATTGTCTCTATATATGTCTGATTATGTGAGGAAAATTGATACTAATTGGTACTAACGTCACAGGCATTACCTCTTACACTTGACTAACAGTGAATATCAAGGAGTTCAGTGGAGCTAGAGAAACATACAAATAGTTAATAAAACATGCAGTTTGTATTTTTTACCTCCTTGTCATTGTCTCTTGGTCTCCATCTCTTCTTCCTGTGAGGAAAAAGAAAAGATCTAAGCTGTGCAGTAAATCCTGCTGAAATAGAGTTGTTTGTGAGGGAGTACCTTTATCACTGAGCTATGTCTCAGACCCTTTTAGTCTCTCCTGGGTATACTTCATAGGTGGTTACATTAGTTTCTAGATGAAATTCTATTTTTCAGCAACTTCAATGTGAGATATCAGAAACGCAGCCCATTTTCATGCTGATCCACACTCACAGGATATTTGGTACTTATTTAGGATGTCGTCTTTAGGAAGGGTGAAGCATGCAGGCTTGCAAAGGCTTGTCTGCTCTTCCTAACCAATGGCACAGCCATTGTCACAATGATTTCTCAGAAGCCACTTATCCATCTTTACTGCCATTCTCCAGACATTTGTTTTCTATTAGCTGTCTTCTTTGACTTGTATCCTGACAGTCATACTCATTTGTAGTGAACAGATAAACTGATGGGGAACATGACATTTATAAAACTGGTATCCATAACTACTGCATTCTTCAAACTCCCCTACAAAATCACTTTAGTGATTACAACTCGAGACTCTTTTACTTCTCCATTTCCTTTACATGGCAATATAAACAATGATCTACTTCATTTTTGTGGTTCTACCTGTTGATGTTCCTTCTGCTGCCTTTATTTGTCAAATTCTTCACAATTTTGAAAATATCTTTTTGTTTCCTGCAAATGCCTGCGTTTTCTACAGTACTGTTTGTTATTCTACTGACTTGTTCCTTCAGGCTGTTATATTTAAGACTGATGAGGCATTCAGTTTCAGGCAAGAAGCTTTTAAAAAATACACTGAGTTGTATAGATAAATTAATTGCCGCAATTAAATGCTTGTATATGTTTAGGAATGACTGTTGACTTTCCCCCCTAAGCACACTGACTTTAATCAAAGACTGCAGAGGTGAAAATAATCAATTACTTGCTACCTACTTCTACTAAAAATATCCTCATTTCTCAGACAGGTTAGCTGACTGACTACAAGAAAATTTATTGTGCACACAATAGGTAAGCAGATACAAGCCACAAACTCACACTGGAAGAGGAGGCTTATGGTAATTTCAGATGTTTCCTCAAATGTGAAAAAACACATAAAGTAAAAAGTTCATAGAATTAGAGTTTGTTTGCATGCCTAGATTGCTAGCTGCTTTTTAATTTGCAGCTAGCACACCTATGTCCCTGAATGTGACTGCCATCACAACTCTAAAGGCATGTCTCTGCTACAGAGTTTTAAATAAAATTAGAATATCAGGCTATTTAAATATTAGCATGAAAAGAAGATTATTTCAGGAGTTACTCTGTGTTGCTGCTGCTGGGCTGTCTGAAACTTGTTTGGGAACTTCTGCTGCAAACTGCAGTGTCAACATGCCTTTAGTATGGAAAACGCTATCTGCAAAGAATTTCAAGGAAAAAGGTGTATTTAACAAAACAAGAACAAACAAAACCTCTGGGCAGCAATAAAGGATACTTGCTTAAATATTATTACAACTGTAAATTCATTGACAAGATAAGATGTGATATCTATCTCTGGACTAAAGCTGCATCGGTACCTTCTGAGTGAAGAAGTTATAAAAACATCTAGCCAAGCTGACAACATGGTTTTTCTTCTAGCCCTTACTGCTACTTTTTTTTTTTTTTTGGTAAGAATTACTTGGCAGTGTAACACAACAATGTATGTGACATTGCACTGAGAGATGTAGTTAATGTATGTCATCTTTGTTTAGCAGATAAAAATATATCTCAGGATACATGAAAAAAGACTATAAAGGAAGGCTGCTGAAAGGAGCTGATACGGTGTTACTGTACCCTTGGAAGAGGAGTCCTGCTAACCTGCTGCAAAGACTGAAGCCATGAATATTCACTTTGGTCTCAAGACTAGTCTTTCAGAAGTGAACGTTACAAAAGAAGATGGACAAAGGGAGAGGAGGAAAGAGAAAAGAAGGACAGGAAGAGTAGAGCTGCAGACTGGAAGTGCATATTTGCACGCCCCACCTCCTTGGCATGTGGGAGAGGGAGTTAGCTCTCCCTCAGTGGGCCCTGCCCCGTGCAGGGGAAGAGCACCACCAGTCTGGTTCCTGAGGGACAGCCTTGCCCCACAGCCCGCACCTTGACAAGACGACTGTCCTGCTCTCTGCCCGTAATGAGGTCGTGCAGTGCTGTTGTGGACATTTCTGCCTGGCAGGCCACTGCCTGCAAGCTTTTTTGCAAGATGTCTAAGCGACAGCCTCAGTGTACTGCCTCAGTTACATGTGATAATACACCATCTGCTCATAGGGTAGGACACACACTGATGTGTTCATCTGTTCACAAGGTATGTACTAGCAGCTGGACGCTTGTTAGATTTGAACCAAACAGTAGGAGGGGCCATTAGTGGGCTCAAATCTAGGTTTTGCTCCAAGAGGAGCTTTCCAATGTTTGCTGCCCTTTTAATTCTGGACTATTATATTTTAATGGTAGCATAAGGAAACAAGATACATTTTTTTGTGTGTCTTTTTGTGGGAAAGGAATTCGCAGGGAGCTTTGTGCTGTTTCACACGTCCCTGAGTTAATGAGGAAAACAGCGGTAGAACTAAAAACTTGAGCAAGGTCAAGATAAAGTAAATTGGCTACAGTGTTAAAGATGAGCTTTGGGCAGTGGCCAATTGCTGGCTGGCTCAAGGCACGTCTGAGGATCTCTAACCAATTGTAAGACAGATTCGGGTGCGTGGACAGCGCGTGGGAGTACGGGGAAACTATATGTAGTAGTGAAAAAGGGCAATAAACGTCTCCTGTTCAAGAGCCATCAGGAGTCCATGTCATGCATCCCTTCATCTTTTTTCTTCCACTTTTTTGTTTTGCTTTGTTTTATTTACTTTAATCTCGGTAAGACTTACTGTACTAACTTACTTCAATGGACTCATAACATTTTTTTTTCATAGTCTTTAAAAATTCTGCAGTGATGGACCAAAGATACGAAGCTGAAACACGCCGTCACTAGGAATGCACACTCTATCTGCTCCTGATTCCCCTAAGTTATTTCACTGTTCCTGGTAATACAATTCATCTGTTTTTTGCTGAACCTTGTAACCCCTCAGGCCAAAATAATGTTTCATAATATTGTCTCATCTCACTTTTGAACCAACGCATGCAAATACCTCCTGCCCCTCAGGGACCAAAAAATCCCTCCTCACTCTGCGTAGCTCCAGTTCAAGGAGCTCTGTAACAGTCACAAGGTAATGACTAATTACAGCGTAACCATCAGCACTACTTTACAACTTCTGTATTTATAAAACCTAGCAAAAAGTGGTTCTAAACTGAAATGTTCCTCTAAATAGACCAAACGGAAATGTATCTTCCTGGCACATTGTGATTCCCTGGCAGACTGGTGACTCTTAGAAAAGGAGGATTAGATGAGGCTCCTACACAGGGAGGTCTTTCTCTGCAGTGGAGCCCAGCTGTGGCTGGGATGAATCATAGAATCATAGAATCACTAGGGTTGGAATAGACCTCCAAGATCATCTGATCCAACCATCACCCTACTGCCAATGTTGCCCACTAAACCACGTCCCTAAGTGCCAGGCCCAACTTTTCCTTAAAACCCACACCTGGAAACTGAGCTCAGGTAATCTAGGTAGAGCACCTGGATACCATCTGTCCACTGAGAGCTGAAAGCACTCAAAATTTGTATTCTGGATGAGTCTTTATTAATCAAGAGAAAGGCGTGGAACATTATTTCTTGAGTTCTGCCTTTCTCTTCATTGAGCAGATCATTAATTAGCTTAGGGAAGATTTATTTCATTTCTTAAGGGCTGTCTTTACATAGTAAGAGCATTCACTGAGCCTGCAGCTTAAGAGACCAGTTCTCAGGTGAGGGCAGTGCTCTGTCATCCTGTAAAGGGTTTCTCCAACAGGCTGACTGAAACAGTTGACTGCAACTTTAACCCACAAGGTCAACTTTTCAGGCAATGACACTGACAGCACATCAGTTACACACAGATGACCAGAAGAAGACAGTGGTGGGATAGGGTTGGTGAGCTGAGATAGCTGTGTTTACCATTAAAAGCCAGTAATTTGGGGTTTTAAACCGTGATTTAACTGTCCTCCTCCTACTTCTCAAGAATGCAAAGGTTCTGGTAGGAGAAGGACTTACAGGGTCTCACACTGGCATTGCAAACTGCAGGGATATTAGATAATTGACTTCATACAATAAAAAAGAATTTCTTGTCCATAATTATGGCCATGATTCTACAAGGTGCTGAGCATTTGATAGTTTTGCTGATGCTCTTGGTACCACTGTCCACAAGCAGGAGCACTTTATAAGATATAGAGTATCCTGTCTTCATTAACTGCTGAGATGCTCTTGGGTAAATTTCTTGCAATGTCATTACAATGCAGAGCTTTTATAGTTGTTAAAGTAAATTGTATTGAATTATAGATGATTTTATATATAGCTTCCTCTTGCTGGTAAAAGAAATGGATCTTTTGGCTGTTTTGTATTGCCTTAGGGGAGGTTATTCAGTAGCTTGAACATCTTTTTTTGCATTTTTTGATTCAGCAAATAGTAGCCCCACATCTGACAAGCACCAGAGAGGATGATTTTTATTTCCTTTTAAACATACTTCACCAGGTATGGACATTTACTTTCTGTTTTCAAGTCATTTATTCCTAAATTCATATATTTAGGCACCCACAGCTTATATTACAGTCTTTATGAAATTAAAGTACAAAGCCCACATCTGCCCCTTCATGACCTCCTTAAAAAAGAAACAAGGGCAGAGCCCCAGCAGGTGGCAGACAACTCTAAAGTATGTTGAAATTAGCCCTCTGAAGTGTATGAATAAAAAGTTCTAGAGCATAAATGATGTAGAAATAAGCAAGCAGTGCTTTAAGAAGCAGTTTCACATGCTTCCTGTCCTACCTTTAGGTTCTGAAACTTACACCCTTTAGAATTTATTTATAAAAAAGACAGCAAATTCTCTTGGGTTTAGGTGACAAAATTGTGCTTCTTTAACCTATGACAGCTTAACACTCTTGTGTTATCAGAAGAGCTATCATCTGTATTCTGAGGAAAACATAACTGGTATTTTGCCTGAAAAATGTTCATGTTATAAGTTCAAAATAGTATTTCCCAATTTACTGATAATGTAGATCAGACACTAAAATAAATTCTATTTTTTTAAAAGAGATCTAAATTAGTAGTCTAACGTTTTAAATACACTTATCTCTGAAAGCAATGTCTATAGAAGTACTTTCGTCAAAATTGTTTTAAAGCATAAGCAAGCATCCTTACCCAGATAAAGAATGAGCACTATTAGCAGGTTCAGTCTAAGGAGAGATGTTCTATGCAGCACATCCTATAATACAATGACTAAAATCTGTTTTGTTGTTTTATGTGTTACCATACAAAACATATTTTTCAGTAACACTATCACACAAAAATAAATTGATTATTCAGTACAAACCAAGCATTATATAACAAAAAAAAATCCATGTCAAATTATATCCTTTTAGTTAATCCATTATTGAAAGTTACCAAAAAGTTTTTTGTTTGTTTGTTCGTTTGTTTGTTTTGTGGACAAAATGGAAGACACTATGTCATCAGAAAGACTAAAACTTTCCCTCATAAAGGATGCTGATCACCCAGTTAAGCTTACCAGATAAAGGGCTGTTGTCATGAGCAAGAGAGGAGGTTCCCAGTGAACGGGGAGGAACATATTTTCCAACCTACTCAGAAAAGACTAGGTCTGGTCAAAAAGTTGCTTTCAAACTTCACTACATCCTGTCCTTGTCCATATTCCCAGGGCTAACCTCAGCCTGCTAGGCAGGACACTCAGGGATAGACTTAGTCTAGATAGAGTATAATAAGAGCGAGTTATGCAAAAGCATGATTTGGATATGCCTGATGAGTGAAAAACCATATGCTTGAGCAGGCTCTGACTGCAAAATTCTGATTGATTTCTTCAGGAAACTTGCTGTTTGCCCTCCAACTACAGGTATCCTGGTAAATCAGGATGTGAATGCCACTGTTTAGCTAGCAAGGTGTGCTGCATTTAGTCCCCGCTGTGCTTAACACCGGAGTTTGAAGATTCCCTAGTGTGCATTCATATCCAAATCATTGGGCTTTGTTCCTGTTCTAGCTTTTCAAAGACAGTATTATATAAAACAAAATTGAATCTCTCTCTTTTTTTTTTTTAATAGGGAAGAAGTTTTAAGAGAGGGAACATGCCAATCTCCTGTTTGACTGTGAGCATCTAGATGCTATATTTACTCTAATTAGTTTAATTCAATCCAGAATTAGTTTAATTTAATCCAGAATTAAATCCAAAATTTGACCAATTAAATCTGAAATTCGACAATTGTGGGTCTTCATTTTGGTTTGTGTGAATGACTACCAGCTTTGGGGCATTGTAGGCTACCTTTCTTCTAAAGAAGAAGGGTAATTCTGAGGCTTTCCCTGGCGCAGTGCGTGTGAACAATCATAAGTTCTTTTTTGAAAGAATGTTCATTTTAGACTTGAAATACTTTTTTTTTTTTTTAATCTGCAGTTTTACTGAGTCTTTACACTTCCAGCAGTGACTTAAACATCTTACATATTTTGCACCAGATCTTTCCAATTTGATTTTGAATGACAACTGAACTGAAAATCTTTCCAGTGTTTCCTTCAGTTCTTAGGAGATACAAGTCCCAGTTCTCCAGAAGGTGATTTTGGAGATGGGAGTTTACTGAATCTCTTACTGTAATTTATGTCACAGCAATTACAAGTTACTTTTCTCAATTTGCCATGTTTTTGTTTACTCCTATATAAAACGTCACAGGATCTGAAGGCAACACAGTTAAGAACAATGCATCAGAAGCAAAGGACAAGGAATCTGTGAAAACCATCCTCTCCTGAGGGTGTCATGTAAGACACCAGGCTGTCTTACATGAATACTTAAAGATGACTCAAATGGCTTTAAAAATCCTAAATTTGAAAAAAATAAATGTTAGCAATTATAGATGATTTATCATGATTTTTTTTTCCCTTTTAGTAATACTTGACAACACTACAGTATAAGACAGTAGTTTCTGAGCAGGATACTGCACCCAGGTAGTTGTGAAAACAGCTGAAGCTAGCTGCACATTTAATACAAGCATCATTTAATGTTTTCCTTATGTTCTTTAAATGATTTGGGATCCTACCATTTCTCAGCCTTACTGTTCACCTTTAAAACTGAGAAGTATAAAAATATTTTGGTGCTCTTCAACTAATTGAAATAATTCAAAGTCCCATGAGCTTTATTAATGAGACTGCCTTTCTGTACCTATGAAGCTTCATAGTGTGCAGCTTTTCTGGAACATAGTTGAATCAGGTTTTTCCCTTGAATAACAAGCTAGTTTTTTTGTTTTGTTTTGTTTTGTTTTCCTATGGTTTAGGCCACTCAAACTGTTGAAGTCAGTTTCCTCCTTTGTGAACTTCTTATGAAATTATATAAAAGAGGCAGTCTTTGGTTTAAGATTTCAAAATCTGGGAAGTATTTTGACATATAAGGCATCACACTGCAACTAGATGTGCAATTCAAGTGTTATCCTGGGTTAACTTTTGTTTCTAATAACCCACACACTGCAGATGCTATTGATTTTTAAACAGTGATCACTGTAAATAAATGAACTAATTTTCCAAAGAACTGAGAGGTTACAACCTCCAGGAAGTTAATTGAACTCTATGTGTTTGGCAAGAAACAGATTCCCAGCAACTGGATATTTGATTAATATTTGAATATTAATCAGAGAAGTGATGACAAATAAACCATGTAGGGCAAAAGTAAAAGGAACACGCCAGAGGTGGTAGTGTGACAGCAACAGCATCCTACTAATATGTCAGAATTTCTAAGGAATTTAGTAAGGAAAGTACTAACAGATGTCTGTATGATTGTTGAAACTGCAAACTGAGAAGTAAAGTAAATATTTAATTATCTGTTTTTAAAAAAATCATTACAGAACTACAGTAGGTTTTCATGTATACTTAAAAAAAATAAAAAAGCTGCACTCATCTAAGAGAAATGACAATGGAGGAATGCATTCCAACATGTTTTTTTTTTCTTGCCTATCTTTTGATTAACTCAATACCAAATCATTCATGTAACTCTTTTTTTTTAATGTTAATTACTTATGCCACTACCTCTAAAGAGCTTCTGAGGTCTGTGAGTAGGCACTTGCACTGAAGTCAATATTTTTTCAAATATTGTAATTATAAATAAAACAGATTGCTCTAGATGGGCCTGAATTAGAAGCTACTTTGCCATAACATTACAAAAACATCAGGAGAAAAACACTTTAAAATTTTGAAGACACTACTTTATCTCTTATTTAGTTTGCTTTTCACAAATCCACACATGCATACCTGTATATCTATCCACATGAGTACATAGATATACTTGGGCAAACACTGTAAGGTCGCACAGACTGCAAAAATATCAATTAACTTATTCTCTCCAATCGCACATGTGCATTGTGTTATTTAGTCTGATTTTTTATTTTATTTTATTGTTTTGCTTCTCTTATTTTTTCCCCAGCAATCCTCTGTGTGACTCCCAATTCTAAAATGTAAATGCATCCAAAACCATCCACATCCACGCTTTGGAGCTAATTCTATTTTCCCATTATGGTAGTGACATAGGCAAAGGAAAAAAAAAAAAAACAACTTATTTATGTTAAGAAAATTAAAAAGTGAAGTGATGTTCAGGTGAAACATAACATAAAATTACAAAATTGAAGACAGAAGAATTAGTGCTTCTGCTTGAATTTTGTTTGAATCTGCTAGTTAAATATACGTAAATATAATGAATAAATATTTCCTTATTTTTCCGTCTATGGGTAAAATACAGTATCACACTCTAAAACTAACAGGAATTTTTCTAATTCAAAGTTAGGTCCCAGTGCATTCATTTTTTCTGAAAAATGTGTAATTGATACCAACGGACACATTGGTCCTGGTACTGATGTTTCCAAATTAAGAGTTTTGGTGTGACTGACTTAGTTTCAAGAAAGATCAAACTACAACTTGGCTGTCATGGCAGATAATATTTACAGAACATGCCCAAGATCTGGGCAGCTCATCCTGTAATTACCCCTGACAATGAGTTTGAGTGTGAACAGTCCCTTCTTACACTGTCCCTTCCTCCCTAAGGCTTAGGCAGCGTGGCTGAGGTGCCTTTCTTGCAGGCTTGGTTTGAGTGAATTTTATCTTAACTGCATATGTGCCTGCGGGGTCATTTATTAATCTAATTGCTTACCTTGTTTTCTAATTTTGGAATGTGCATGATTATGCATAAACTGGAAAGCTAAATTCCAGTAACACAAGAAAAAAACAAATACAAATTTGTTGTTCCAATCCTTTGTTCATATTCTGAAAGAATACTTCCCATTTACTTTTTTTTTTTTCTCTTCCCCCTGGCTTTTTAGCACAGAGAGGGGAGTGTCTAAAGCACAGGCATTCATGGCTGCTGTATGGATTCCCAGACAAAGGCTACAGGCTAGGAGAGGAAAGCAACAGCAGTGTTGTTTATGCAGCCAGCAGGTTCCCTATGGACATCTTTGCACAAACATAAAGGGACAGGCTGTACTTGTAAACCATGTAATGCTTTGAAGGCCTTTTAGCTGTAGGTTTGGAGCGTGTTTTTAGTTAGCTGCTGCTGCCACAAAGCAATTCCTGGCCTTCTCCTCATGGTAGAACAATGCAGGCCTCACAGTAAGCCAGGCTGGAGAAAAGTTTTAATAAATAAATAAATACATAAAAATCATTATTTTGATTATTTAATAGCTTCATTCCTGGATTGTGTTCACTGTGCAACCAAACGCTTTTAGGAACACCTGAGAAAGGCCATAATAAAGTGGGAGTAGGAGGCCGGGAGTGATAGGAGGTTTGGCTGCTTCTCTGTGTGGCAGTCCAGGCTTAGCAGGGCTTGAAAAGAAAGCTTGCCTGTAATTCAGAGTTTGTGTTTTCAGGGTATAGATGTTATAAAATTAACCAAGAGAGAGCGATACCCCAAGAAACTGACCTGCAGCATTGCAATCCCTGAAGAGGGATTACTGTACAGTCCCTTCTGTACTCCACGGTATCTTTCAAAGTTTATAAACTTCTGCATTCACTTCAGAGTTTTCCCAATTTATTAAGAAAACATCCTGAATCTGTTATATGCACTGAATTTAATCACAGACAAATAAATTCCTACCTGAAATAAGGTAACCCCCCTCTTTGAATTTGTTTCTCATTTGTAGCAAGGCCCAAAATGGCTCCTCCAGATGCCGGGTGTTCTAAGCTGGCAATCACTAATTTCCCAATAACCTTGATAAGGATGCATCTAATTCACCCTAGACAGTCCACTACAGAGAATCGTAACCCAGTGCTGATAAAGTTCACGTACCTCCAAAGTCCTGTCTGTGCGTTGTGCAGTGACTAAAACACTAGGTTTGGTTATAGAAAAAAAAAAAAAAAAAAAGCCTTAGCACAGCACTATTGCTGGCCCTCTCACCTGTACTTAAACAAAATTTTGGAGTAGTGAGGTGCTTGTAATAAGCTGTGCGGGACCCGGTTTTACTTTGCAACATAGCCAGAGGGTTATACTTGACAGAGATCCACATTTGTCAATGACAAATCAGTTATTATTATTATGTCTATTTATTGAATTTTGAAAGTGCATTTTAATACTGGCATTTCTGAAAATTCATTATTTCCATTAAAGTCTTTTAAAATGTGTTTCCTTATTTTATTAAATGGGAAAGGACTTCAAGTGCAGTATTCTTGGCAAATGTTATTCAGAATTATAATAAACATGATAGAAATTTCCATTTATCATTTGTATGCCTTGGCAGATTCCTTATTTCTATTATGTTTAACTAAATACTTACATGTTAAGGTAACATATGGATTTAGCTCATGGCAAATCCTTTATATCCCAAACAAAATCCTTGCACTTTTTTCCTTAGAAAACACTGTTAATTTCATTAATTTTAATCTGAGTTTTCTCACTCAGAGGAGTCATTTGATTTTTCACAAAATAAAATAAAATAAATCAGAAAGCAGTATTCTCTTTAAAAAAAATAAAAATAAAAAAAGGAAACAACTTGCCTGAGCTTTTCTAGGTGTGTTTGTTCTATCTTCCTATGACTAGAGTGACCACAAGAAAACTGCATTAAACATGTCTGATTTGTTTTGTTCCAAATTCTACCTTAGTTCTCCCCATCTCTCCCATTTCTATTCATGAGAAAAATAAGCAAGAGTAGAAAGGAATTATACAGACAGCTTAATAACATTCTGGAAAATCCTCCCCAAACTACCTGGATGCATGCCCAGATACGAATCTTGCAGTCTTAGTTTTTCTGTGAAATAATCTCTTCTCTAATACGGTATACCAGGGAGGACATCAGAGAAGCTGTTTAAATAAGATGTTAACTCTAGGAAGAAGTAATGGTGATAGAAAAAGTAAATAACCCAAAACTGGAATAGAAGGAAAGCTCTGCAAGTTTCAAAACATTCAACGGAATATTTAAAAAACATATTTTAAACTTTTTTTTTTTTTCCTACATTCACTGGTTCTGGTCTGATGACCAAGTATGAAAAAAAAATGCAAGCCAATGTGCTGTCATGGTATTTCTACCTTAACAAGAACAAGATATGATAGAGATCTTAAGATGATTTGTCTCCACTCAGTCTCTTTTCAGCAATAATATCTTATCTAGCAATACACTTACATTCATATTTTACAATGGAAATGATGGAACAACAGGGAGGGATGTCTCAAGAATATCCAGTCCATATTTTTTTTTTGGCACACAATAAAATATTCCTACATCATCCCCACTGGATACCTATGATACTCTTTAAAAGCACCACCACAGTCGAGGAAGAGGGCTGCTGCAGTTAGAATACTTTCCTCAAAAATGCAAATTATTATTTAGCATATTTTCTTTACTTTAAAATAAGCCATTTTCCCCCTTATATTTACCATGCAGAACCAACGAGAACAATACTTTATATCTTCTTTGTAACCATTTTACATATTGAAGGCCTTGCTACACCATGTTCTTTCTTAGGATTCTCTTTTCTATTAGAGTCAGTTGAGTGAATTGCTGTACTTGGTACTGAATTTGATTGTTGACGTTTTTACGCAAGTTGTTCACTTTTTCAAGATCATTTTGATTTTGTATTCTGTCCTCCAAAGAGCTTGCAAATATTCCTAGCTTGGTGTCACCATTAAATTTAATAAGTATACTCTCAGTTCTGTGAACCAGGTTGTTAAAACTAATCCTATGAACATGTCATGAGGAGCAGTATCATAAGCCTTATTGATGTCAAGGTGCAACATAACCATGGATTCCCTTTTATCTGCTAGTTCAGTTACCTTGTCAAAGAAAGAAATTAGAATAGTTTTTGACAGGACTTGCTCTTGACAGCTTCACACTATTCTAATGTTGTCTCACTGTTTGCTAAATACTCACAAATGGGCTGTTTTATGAGCTTGTGTTCTTCAAAAAATGAAGCTGGACTGGCTGGAACAGGATTGTCCCCAGTTTCTTCCCCTCACCCTCGCTGTTCTTTACAGAGAGCTGCTGCATTACTCTCCCCCTTCCCCGTCTGCTACTACTAATGGCAACTAGCATGGTATAGCATAGCTAAACAGTTGTAACCTGTTCTTGTGGCAATATCAGGTGAATTAGTCAAGACCTCTGAAGTTGAGCATCTAAGTATTCTCCAACCTTGTTTCTTTTTTCTTATCCACACTTCTATTCTGTTTTGAAAATGTCATTTTAATGATTAATATTTTTTATTAATAAATGAAAAAAGACACTTTCACTCTTCTGTATTTCATTAATCCCTTACTTAAAATTCTGTCTGCCTAAGTACAAAATAAATGCATTTATTTTCTTTCCCTTCTAACATAGATATCATAGATTCATTGAATGGTTTGGGTTTGAAGGGACCTTAAAGACCATCTAATTCCAACCCCTTGCTGTGGGCAGGGACACCTTATACTAGACCAGGTTGCCCAAAGCCCCATCCAACCTGCCTTGAACACTGCCAGGAATGCATCATCCACAGCTTCTCTGGGCAACCTGTTCCAGTGCCTCACCACTCTCATTGTGAAGAATTTTTTCCTTATATCTAATCTAAATCTACCCTCATTTAGTTTAAAGCCATTATTAGTTGTCCTATCACTACAGTCCCTGATATGTACATGTGTGTGTAGAAACACAGATAACATTTCTTGTTCCTATTCTATGTTCTTTGGTAATGTTATCTTGCAGCTTCACTGTTCTGAAATTACTCTCTGTATTTTTTGTGCTATTCCCATTTTTGGTTCCCTACTTGGAAGTCATTATAGGAAGGCCTTATAGATGTGTTTGTCTACTTCTGATCTTTTCCTGCATACTATACATTTTGGCTATTCATAGACGATGTCTCCTTTAGAAGATGTCAATGCTTCTATGTTCTTCTTTCTGCCTCTGACAATTTTTGTTGAGAGACTTACCTATTGTGTTCGTGAGTCTATTGAACTGTTTTTTGAAGTCTGCTGTTCTTGTGATTCTCTTTCTGTAAAACTTATTTCTTAATCATTCACAGACTGCTTACTAAAACTTATTTCAAATCATCACAATTCTTTTTCTTCTGCATTAAAATTTTTGAATAACTTCCAATGGAATATTGTGCCAGGAATGTTTCAAGAAGTTTTGAACTGCTCTACTATGTCAAACCCTCTGGAAGTTTTAGTTGCTTTCAAATATCTTCATCTACATTCTCCTAAACAGGAGGCTTGCAGTAAATCCTTATTGTGTTGTCCTTGTCTTTTTTATTTTTTTCATAGACTCAATGAAATTTTCTTCTACTAATTCCTTCCCTCAAATTCCATACTGACTTTAATGGCATAACATGAATAGATTTATATGAAAACAAATTATTCTGTTACATTATGATAACAAATCAGAATGTAGATTCCACTAGTGCAGCCCCACTGCTCATATGAAAAAAAGTTTATAAAGGATTATGCCTTTCTTATTCCAGGCTTTGTGAAGAGGCAAGAGGCAAAAGAATGATATGGGAAGGAGTTAAATTCAGACATCATAAAGCAGGAAAAAGTCAAAAGAAAATGCCAACCTCTACAAGGCAGATGAAAGAAGGAAAAAAATCCAGATAAGAGATCTGTGATTTCTTCAACCATGTGCTTATGAATATGTAAACTAAGTTACAAATATTATGGTAGTTTGTTTTATTACATGTTGGTTATAATGATTACATTATGGACATAATGACTGCCCTACAGATTTCTCACTCTTTTTGGAATGCCAGAATTTTTTAATTAAATAATTATGTCTGTAGTTTATTATCATTTTTAACAAGATTACGAAATTTTGAAGTGGAAAAAAAAGTAGAAAAGAAAAAGTCCATTTGGGGCAATACTACCTCAGTTTTCAAATCTAGTTCAAAACATAATATGTGCACGTGTTTTGCCTGTGCTTTCCAGTAAGAATTTTTACAGTGGTCCTATGGTACTTTACCTAAAAAAGAACATGCTTTTGTATTAGAAAACAACATTATACTACTGTGATTTAGTTCTACACTGGTGCATGTGTGTGTATTATTTACCTTTTCTGAGTGACCTTTATCTATCTGCCTATTTACAGCTGTGTGGTTATAATAATCCCCACAAGGTTTTTCCTCACTGAAAGTTGTTAGCCACACTGGAGCACAGATTTAATAGCACCTTCAGAGAATAGCTAATAAAAAGCTCTCCTATGCATATTGTTAGCGCAGAGTATGGATTTAACATGCAACATACATTTGTGAGTCAACAGCTTCTTGGTTGTGGAGTCATATGTGGACACTTTGCTGCTCTACTCTGTGCTAGTGTGGCCTTACCTCAAGTACAGTGTGCAGTTTTGGGCACCACGATAAAAGAAAAACATAAAACTATTAGAGAGTGTCTAATGGAGGGCTATGAAGATGGTGAAGGGTATTCTGATATGAGTAGAAGCTGAGGTCCCCTGATGTGTTCAGCCCAGAGCAGAGGAGGCTGAGGGGAGGTCTCATGGCGGCCTGCAGCTCCCTCACGAGGGGAGCAGAGGGGCAGGCGCTGAGCTCTCTGAGAATAACCAATGCTCTCTGCAAGGTTTCAAAAGAGTAGTTACATTGATAAGCAAAGACGTGGTATATCTGCGAAGGAAGAACAGTATTTCAATCCAGTATTGAAGTTTAAAATATAATTTCAGCCCAGAGCAGAGCAGGCTGAGGGGAGGCCTTATGGCGGCCTGCAGCACCCTCACGAGGGGAGCGGAGGGGCAGGCGCTGAGCTCTGCTCTCTGGGGACAGCGACAGGACCCGAGAAAACGGCATGGAGATGGGACAGGGGAGGGTCAGGCTGGGTGTTAGGGAAAGGTTCTGCACCCAGAGGGTGGTCGGGCACTGGGACAGGCTCCCCAGGGCAGGGGGAATTAATGGTCTTAATACTGAACTGCAAAAAGCAATTCACATAAATAATAAAGTTATTCTGCATTTGTGAAGACTGCAGCCTGTATTTAGTCCTGAGATTAGGCTGCCACACTCAGTTACTGAAACATAAAGAAGCAGTCCTTCACCTCTTTCCAGATGTTATGCTGGAGACAGCAGTTTTCAATTTATTTAAACAACTAAATGTAGATGATCTATATTTAAAGCTATGGAGGAGATTTTGTAAACTATTGTAGTATATATTACATTATTTTTTCTTTGTGAAATGTGGAAATCACTCATAATCGCTAAAAAATTTTAGGGACCTTCAAGCAGAACACCTTCTTCAATAGCCTTTTCTTGCAATACTTTCACTCTTCAGGCTAAAACAAAAGCAGAAAAACCTAGTGTTTTTGAGAGAATATAACTACATCTATGCTAGTGTGTAATTTAGCAAGATGGGGGAAGATCACTGGATTGAAGCAGCTGGGGTTGGAAGCTCTGCAACCAGCCTGTATGTAGTTTGGGTGTTTAGTATTAGCTTTGGTTGGGTCCTCTGAGCCAAATTTTCTTCCCATACATGTGCTGTGAAACTGATCAGTCACTGGTTCAACACTTCATGTAGTATATTGAGTATCATATTTAGTATGTGCCTGTTATGGAACTACAGACTTACTTTCCTCAGAAGAGAATGTACCTATCGAGTACCAGACCCATTCTGTCCACGCAGCCAGCGTGCACTAACTGAGGATGCCAAACCTGGACTACTGCTCTGAACCAAAATGATAAGGTTGATGCAGCTAATGTTAACTGGAATAAAGGTGAAAAATAATCTGTTAGTAGACTTCACAGGCATATGACAAGGAACACCAGATCTGACAGTCCTAACAATGCAGGTACTTAAAAACTATGCAACACAAAGCTCCAAAAAAAGATATAATCAAAATGTAATGATGAAGAACACTGCTGCCTTACACAAATCACACTCCCTGTATGAGAACTGTAAATATTAAGTCATAACTTGTCTTCCTTCAGGTCATGGCAAAAGGGATAGACAGAATCATATCGATTTGACATAGTATTAGCTATCTGCAAATGCAATATATGCTTTATGTTTTATGTTATTAGTTATTTCCTACCAGAGTAATAACTATATAAAACTTTTTTTTTTCTCTCATTTTGAAAGAAGGTATGAATATTTACTTGGTTGAATGATTAAGCCAGAAGAGCAGATGTACAAAAATAATCTAAAAAAAAAAAGGTGAGCAAAGGAGGACCGTGATCTTAATCCTCATAGGCAGCCTTCGAGCCTACCAGTGGATTGTAAAGAACATTAAACAGCCATATTTGACAGGATGCCTTAATGTACTGATCTAGTTTTACCAGGCATGAGAGTACTTGCGTAAACCGCGTGATTAACGTTAGGGGAAAATTGTCTTCTCAATCACTGTTATACAGACACAGCGTTCTGTAGAATTATAGGACATTCAAAGGACATAGGTTTCTATTTAATCTGTAGTTGATAAAGACAAAATTCCCTACTGCAGATAACACTATACATCTAAGCTGGCAAAGCCAACTAGCTATGTCTGTGAATGCACTAGCAAAATACCTGACAAAATTTCTTTTTATTGGGAGTTTTGTTGTGTGGCTTTGAAGAGAGCTCATCGTCACAGAGGAATCTGTAATAGATATACTAAATGTAACCATTAAACGGAGCTGATTTATGATACATTTAGAACATAGGAATGTATATTAATATATAATACATATATTAATATAATATTTATAAGTAGCATAGGCTACCTTCTTCATTACAGTCTTTCATAAGATTATCTCTGATCACAAGTGTTAATACATTGTTAGAATTAGTATTACAATTAATGTTAAAGTTGTTGAGATTTCTTTATCCAAAAGAAAGATGACTTTGGAAAGCACAAACCTGTCTTAAATGAAAGAATTTGAGAGAGTAAGAGTTCTTAAAGGAACAGCAAACAGGACTTTTCAAGTAAAAATATATGCATAACAAAAGCTGAGATAGACCAAATCTTATACCCTTTCTGAATCAGCAATCATGTCTGCCTTTGAATTTTAAAAGGTCTTAGCAGAAGAGGACTACAGGTTTAATACTTGTCTGATCCCCTGCCTATCATGGCAAATTAAAACAATTAAAAGAATGGATTAAGAATACATGTTGTCTAAATGCATATAAAAATGTTGATAAATAGATAGGAATGGTTGATTTATGTATAAAACATGGAATTAAAAAACATTGGTAACTAAAAAGTCAGATTCTGTACACTGTAGCTATTATCCAGAGATCACAGACTAGTTAAGTTACTGGTGGGATCTCACAAATAGCATGTTAGTGATAAGAAGCTATTACACACAGTGGTGACTCACAGCTCAATTTTTTTTTTTGATACTATTCTTTGAATAAAAAGCAGACAGTTATTGTTTCTGAGGTCCATTAAGAACTGGACTTATATATAAAAATAGGATATATCTATAAATACTCCTATCAGAAGAAATGGGAAGGAATTTATACTTGTAGGGCTTGGCTGGGAAGCAGTTTTATTCTCTGTTGAATATACTTACAAATGATTTGAAGATTTTCAGATTTACAATAATTAAAAAAAGAGAAAAATAATTAAAAGAAAATGAAATGAGAGCTTCAGTGAAGTTTCAAGAATGGACAACAAAGTGCAACGGAAAATATGAAGATGTTTACACAAAAAAAGTAATCATTTCCATAAATTCAATGCAAAAGAAAAAGCAGACTGAAAGGAAAAAGATCAGTATATCTTGCTGAGCTTAATGAAGCACCTGATTGTGGTATAGAAATGAGTAAGTTTGCCCTTATAAAAATAGAGGGCAAGGTAGCAAATTTTGAGAGAGTGAAATGAAGGAGGGAGCTTCCAAAATGAGAACCTTGCAAACAAGGTGAGAGGGAAAAGCAGGCAAAGAAGATGGTGAACTGTTGGGGACCTGTGCCCATGTCCAGAAGTAAAGCTGTAGTGATGAATGGCAGAAACAGGGAATGAGGACACAAATGGGGCAGTAATGCTGAAAAAACAGACTGATTTTTGGTATTCTGCTCAAAGATCAATGAGGAAAATCATTTGACTTATTATTAATGTTCACCAGTAGGGTAAGTATATAAATAAATATAAAAACAGATTATGTTATACGCATAAATATAAATATATTAATGTGAAATATACTAAAGCACAAATAACATTAAACATATAAATATATGAAATTCATAACTATAAAATATATATATTGATGTAAGTATGGTGAATTAAGGTTTGCTGTATTTTAACAGCTGATTCCACCAGCCTTTTGTATTGGCAGAAGGGGGAACCTTAAGAATATTACAATGCTTTTTCCAGTGTTTATCTATCTAAAGTTTACTTTACATCTACTATTGGTGCTAAATTATTCATTTAAGGTTCTCAAAAGTGTTCCTGGCTGTAGAGTAATTTAACACCTTTTAACTGCTTACCAACAGAAACCTGACACTGTGCATCCAGCTGGGTAATACTGTCTCTGAGGGGTTTTCTTGTTCATAACATCATTTATGGAGCACAAGTGCTCTCCACATGTACATACCCCAGAGCACCCAAGCTTTTTAGAATCTCTTTCCCAATTGAGAGGAGTAACAACAGATTCCCTTAGATGCAGCAGCAGCAGATCTGTTCATTATGGCCAGCTGGAAACAGACATTTTTGATTGGGGATAGGAGGAGAAAGATGCTTTGCCATTTGTTCTCCTGCTTCGATTGACACACTGAACCTCTCAGGTTTGAGGAACCTCTGAACAGCCAGTAGCTACCCTAAAACAGCGATGGGAAAGTCTCTGTCTGAGATAGGGATCCTGCTCCTTGAGCTGTCTTGGCAACGGTTGCTCTTTCCACACATCGGAAAGTTCACCTCAATAAAAAATAAAATTAATTGGCTTAGAGCAAGGTTCAGTGGTGCCTGGCTCCCAGGGGCAATGTAATTGAAGCACTTGCAAGATTATTATTTTTTTAAAACTTTCTGTATTTCCATCAGGAAGTAAATTTCATCTTTTAATCCAAAGATTTTACTGTTGTAATTTATTTTCTAGTTCCTTTTCCAATATTATTTTGCTTTTATATGCATTTTTTATGACAACATGCTGTTGTTTTTATCCTGCTCTGTGGATCTACTTCAGCAAATGAGCTGTCCCATAGTGCTAAAGCTTGTTGCATAGTGCTTTTCCTCTCTTTCCATTTCAAAATGTTCTCTTTTGGAAGTGCCATTTGTCTTTGGCTGAACTCCCTAGGATGATACCTTTCTGCTGACCCTATGGATTCATCTTTGATGTTGTGATGTATTTCAAACACAGTCAGAATCCAGGTATCAAATTTATTTCAGTCAACTCTATTTTCACTTCCTTTTTTAGAAAAACTAGCATGTTTCTTAGGACATGGCATTTTTTCAAAGTCATACAGGATATCTTTTAGCTCTGCTTTGTCCATGCTTGTCTTCTTTTTGATTCAGTGTCTTATTCCTCTCCTCCCACTTTTCCAGTTGGGAAAACAATAGCTCCCTCTTTGATGAGGTCAGGCTGTGGTCATCCCTTTCTTCTCCATGATTTGTTTTTCATGATGAAAATCTTTGAACCTAAAGATTTCTGAAACCTCCCTTTTTCTGCTGCTCCCTGTGTTCATAGCCCTCTTCTCTCTCTGAAGAGTGGCAGCTGGTAATGTCCCTGGGGCCTCCTTGTCATGTCTGCCTTTGATGGAGATCCCACCATAGCTACCACTTCTGCTCTTTGGCAATGAGGTTGTTTTCCACACATGGGAGAATGTTTAGGTAGTAATTCAGGCAGGAGAATGAAGAGACTGTGGGATGTGCTGGCACTGAGACTTGTGTTAAGGACTTGGAGATTAAGTGAAAATATCAGCCCTTGTTTGAGTACCATGAGATCTACTATATTAATATTTACGTTCCAGCCCCCACCCCCCCCCCCGGAGTTTATTTTCTCATATTCTGACTATTTTGTAATCAATTTTTAATTTTATTTTTTTTTATCATTATCAATATCTAAGCTGACTTAAAACCTGGAACACAATTATTATTTCTATGGAAGATCTAAGACCCTATCGAAAACTGCTGGGAGAAATCTTACAGTCTGTATCGAATCAGTATACATCTTGATATACTGTTCATTTTTCCTGTGTTTAATGCTACATGTATTTATATAGCTTGATTCTTTGTCTTAACTTTACACTGACTACTTCCCATTAATTGAAAATGATTTTTTTTCTGTGTTTTTTGTTTTCCCTTTCCATCTGCAATAAATTAAATTAAAGAGCTGGATAGAAATGAATACTAAAAATCAGAAATATTTTGAGAATGGTTTTACCTCCCAAAACCAAAAGTTTCCACATTCAATAAAGGGGAATACTTTGACCTCAAGGCCTATCACAGTAGTGAAAGGTAGATGTCATGTATAATTTAGAAAAAAATGGTGAAAATAATTTTAATAGTCAGCAAGATATAAAATTTGGGAGCTACGAAGTATGGAGAATTGGCTCTCAAATAAACCCCATGGCTCAAAGACAAGCATTTAAAGAGAGGAATGTATTTAACTTCTAAAGAGAGGTCTGAAAGGAGATCTACATACAGTGTACCACTTCAGAGGGAAACAAACAAACAAAACAACAACAACAACAAAAAACACAACAAAACACTGCCTAAAGTAAGTACTATCTGGCTTCTGTTTCTAAGGGATAACAAGAACAAATTGCTGAAATGTGATGCTAGAGAAGACATTTTATTTTCAGGAAAAAGTAGGAATGTTTCTACTATTAGAACAAGCTTCTAAGAACTTTGGTAGTTTCTTCATCTCTTCAGCTTGGCCGCTCTTCTGAAAGATCATTTAGGTCAAATGCAAACTAATTCTTGGGCTCTGAAATATCATGTGAAATTTAAACAGTCTAAGATACACAAATCCAGACTGGTTGGTCTAATGAACATTTCTAGCATTAATCTTTCTGCACCTGTGATTGTAATATTGAAACTAGAATGTGGCAGGAGAGACAGAAAATGTAAAACAGCTTACCCTCCTACTTAGCCTTGAAGCTTAACTATGGGGAACATCCTGCTGGCTTCCTTTGTGTCCTGGACACATGCAAGAGTGCAGTCAGGACATGGTCCAGGGCACACCATGAAAGGAAAATGACTTGGCACAGGCAAAGTTTTGGAAAGTCTTGCCCACTCTACCCTTCTCAGTTACGCAGCACCTAATCTGCTTCCCATCCCCTGGCATTGGATTCCCAGGCTGGGGACTGATGTTCTGCTTTCTAGTATAATTGCTTAGTCTCCCTGCTGAATTTTAGAACTGCTTACACTTCAAGCTAGGTTTCCTCATTTTAACAAACTTGTACAGCACTGTCCTTCCTTTGCCAAGTCTTGGCTTGAAGAGCTGAATGAGAAAGCAAGCTTTCCTTCTTCTCTATTCCTTCCAGTAGATCATTTTATCTCCTTTTCTTTCCTCCTCTTTCTGTACTTGGCATTAAACCTCTTCTGACATAGACATGTGATACATGAAAAAAGAGCATGTGAAAAGCTGCAGTAACTCAGACGTTCATCTGCTTGCGGTAGAAGTAAGTACTTTAGTGTAAGTCACCCAAGAATTTAATTGGGTCCAGCACTACTGCTTCATATAATAAACCTTACGAATGTGAACTTAAAATTGTCTGTCAGCACAAAGTAACTCTCAGGAGCTACTCCATCTACAGAAGAAATCCAAAAGCATATTAACCTAGCTATATTTCACAAAATCCAGAGTAAGTACTCTAATACAAACTAGGGTAACAGCGTCTCACACTTAGTGCATTTGAAGCAAAAATAGAAGTTTTGCATTCTGAGCCCACTTCTCTAATATGTGAGACAAGGATATCCAAAAACACTGACTCAAAGTTTGAGTCATGACTTGTGCTTTCTATCCTTTTTATGATATTCTAACCACTTCTACTAATACTAAAAGCCTTCTGGACTGATTCTTAGTTTTGCTATCTCCTGTTTCATAAGAAAGCCTCTTTGAAGTCATATTCAGAAGCCACTGCCAGAAGTTCCAGAAAAAAATTAGCAAGCATAGAAATTATGGCACATTTATTGTTATTTTATACCTGAAGGTATTTTTTTTTTAAATAATGACTGGGTGAATCATAATAATTTTTAGTTTAAAATGTATTCCTTTTGGTCATATATGAGTTTTTCTGTATTTTTTTAGTGTAGCATAGCTTTTTGAGTCAGGTCATTTTTCCAATCCATCTCCTCTTTCAACTGCTTCTGCATAACAGAGTTTCAAAGACCTTCTTTGAACCATTTTACATACCACTTTTACATACCATAAAATCTATTTCTGTATTGATCATTTCATCCCCCGAGGGAATTGTTTGGTGCCTGCACATAAGGTATTAGACAGTCTGAAACTCCTTGTCAGCTATGATTTCTAAAATGCCTATATTTCTCAGTGGTTACACTTAACATCAAATATTGTTTTCTCTCTTATTACACCCAGTACGCCATAAGTTCAGTGAAGAGTTTCTTTTGAATTAAAATTAGACTGTTGTTCAAAGGCACACATGAAAAGAAATAAAAGTTCAAAAAGAAAAGAGTGAAAAGAAGATAGCACATGGTGAAATTGCTCTGACCTTAGTTCCTTTTTGTGTTATGCAAAATTCCATCTCTTGGTGGAAATGAGACCCGTCTCAGAACACAGGACAGCAGAAGAGGATGCAAAAGATCCACAGAAATCCTTGTAAAACTCCTCATCGGAATGGACTCCCAAATGTAGCACAGAAGTTGTCACAGATGCTCTGTGGGAACACAAAAGCCTGTTACGATGTGATTAGTCATGGAAACTTGCAAGCATGCACACTTCAGTACATAGCTGTATGCAAATACATTTTTAATATCTGTTCCAAAAATTGCCACCAAGCACTTACAGTCTTTATAGAGGAGAAATGATTCTACAGACTAAGGCATCTCTATCATGCAGGCAATCAATTCTGTCTGTATGGGACAGAAGGGCTCTTTTCCCCATGCTTGCCTAAGACATCTCCTTACTCCCTGAGGCATGCTTTCTCCCTAGATTTTATTTTATGTCATACACAAGTACACATCTGCTTATTTGAGTATCCTCTTTACTTTAAGTCATTCTTTCACAGGCATTTTTCTCACAGAAAATAGGTGCCAAGTGTGATTGTCCCCCTCTTTGGCCTCCCGGTGACTGAGACATTTCTTGACTGTTTAAAATGAGATATGAGCAATAAATTCTTTTTATTTTATTACCCAAATACAGAGACATAACTATTATTTCCTTAGGGGTGCTCCCAAGCAGTAAAATTGTTGTCACAATTCATAAATAGAAAAGGATCGTTCCCCAAGTTACACTTTCCTTCGGCATTTCTGTATACCCACTGATTTTTATTTTTTTTAAGAGCCAAGAATGAAATATAATTGTTATTTCTGCTTTTCTCCAGATCATTAAAGAACAAGTTAAGTAATATTTAAGCTAACAGTAGCAGTAAAAATGCTCTACATGATTTACACCTCATAACTATGTACTATACTACGTATAACTATGTATTTGTCTTGAATGCAATTCAACAATTTGAAATTCCATACTGCTAAAAATAGGTACAGAATCTACCCTTGCTTCAGAACAAAATCAAAGCTTTATGGAAAAACACGGTGTCTGCATAACTCTTTATTTTGTTGATAAGTTAAAACGTTGCTTTCAGCCCTTTTTGGGACACACCAGAAGAGCCATCTGAGGCTTTAATTTTATACGGCTATGAGGGGAGAAAAGGAGCTAGGAAGTTATTTTATGGGAAAAAAAAAAAGGCAGTTTAATTAGGTATTCTGTGACTGAAATTATAGCAACTTGAACATGTCTCTCTGATTTATATGCAAATGACTCAAATACATGTCTTAACAGTAGTATGTCATTTAAATATACCCATGAGATATACCAACATCGTTATACTGTCTTTATGTATCATATTTTATTCAATAGTCTAAAAATTAAAAGGTAAGATGACTTCCCTTAAAAATCTATTCCTGATTCTATTTTATTAATTTTCTTAAAAAAAAAAAAATCAGAATAAATTGTGAATCAGGAATACTGATGTTAAAATTTAATTGGAAAAAATATTGAATCAATTTGTTTCCACTTCCGTGTTGACAAAAGAGAGCATTTCGAAAAAAAAAAAGAAAAAGAAACTTTATGTAAAATCACTGTGAACAATACATATTTTGTTTAAATTACATTAAAAAATTACATTATTAAATTACATTAAAAAGTTTGATTCCCAAATAATAGTCTACCGTGAAATTATTGTTATTCTATAATAAACAGGACATCTTAAAATTTCAGTTTCATTTTATATAACTTACTGTGTCTTCCATACGAAACTGGCTACCTATCTATTTTCTAGCCTAGCCAGGATACGTGCTCTGTTTTGTGAATGTGTTTAGAACTAGCCAAACAACTTTAGATCACGACTACCCTTTTTCAACTTTAAATTCTATCCACATCAGAGATGCTAACTTTCAAACAAACGTATGTACATAAGAAGCAGGAATATAATTTGTAGACAACAGAATTAATAAATAATAATAGTAATAAACACCAAAAGTAGTAAGGAGACAGTACTTCAAATAGTTAGGCCATTTTCACTTTATTACTATTCACTGTTAAGTTTAAACAGAAAGCAAGTGATGCTAAACCATATATGTAAGGAATGCAAAGTGGCCAGGATTCTATAATCTGGACAAGATTTCTTTGATTAATAGCATATGCTTCCCAAGAGTGATCATTGGGTATTAAAAAGGCAATGGATCTAACAAATTCTTCAGCAAGAACTGCACTGAGAATATTAAATTAAAATTAATATTCATACAAATCACAGTGAAAGTGCCTTAGTGATAAAATGGCTTAGAAATATATGGGGCTGGAGACACCTGCCCCATTAGCAAACTTACTAAATTTCTCCATTGGTCTAAACCGAGCTGTAGAATCTGCACAAATGAACAACAGAAATACAAGGAGGGGTCTCACAAGTGCAGAGTAGAAGGGGAGATTCCCCTCCCTCAACCTGCTGGGCACACTTCTTTTGATGCAGCCCAGGATACAGTTGGCTTTCTGGGCTTCAAGCTCACATTGCCAGCTCATGTTGAGCTTCTCATCTAACAGTCCCAATTCCTTCTCCTCAGGGCTGCTCTTAATGCATTCTTTGTCCAGCCTGTATTTGTGCTTGGGATTGCCCCGGCCCAGGTGCAGGACCTTGCACTTGGCCTTTTTGAACTTCATGAGGTTCACACAGGCCCACCTCTCCAGCCTGTCTAGGTCCCTCTGGATGGCTTCCCTTCCTTCCAGCATGCCCCATCTGTTTTATCTAAAAACAGCTTTTACCCCAGTCTCCAGAAATCTTTAAAAGTTTATTGCATTGGCTTTATTATTTTTTTCTTTTTAATTTTACTTTTATTTATTTATTTTTTATGTGGGCAATTTTGTCATGCCTTTGCTTCCTTCAATGTATACCTCTTGCATTTACGCACAGGTTATTCACCTCTACTGAATCGTTCTTTCCATTGTAAACCTACACCACTACATATTACAAACTAAATAGTTACATTGCTGCAGTTGATCTATAGCATAGTTCTTCACTCCACTGACAGAAAAGCTGATGTACTGTATTCCCTGTAATTATCTGTCAGTATTCTGCAGCCTTAGATTTACTTGGAAAAAAACTTTGAAGAAATACAATTGTGTGCTAATGTGTGTGTACATGCACATAAACATGTAGGAGGCTCTTTTGTTCATAACCCTAGGCTTACATTAAAGACAGAGCAATTTTAAGAAAAAAAATCTTTCAGATGAAATTTTAATATGTTCTGTACATCTAAAAATACTCAGTTTTTGTTTTTTTTTTGGAGCTGCAACCATTGCATTGAATGGATAGTTTGACTGTTGCAAACCCACAACATGCAATGCCAGATTTGATCTCCTGTCACTTCCAGACTGTTTTAGTAAAGTACAATAACTTGTTTCTAAAAAAGAAAAAAAAAGATACTTCTATTGTTATGTGAATATATTTAATATGAAGCAGCCTAATCAAGATTAACAGTTAGAATATTTTAGATATTTTTTATACATACTTTTCACTTGAGTAAGTAATCCAAATAAGTGTTTTAACTGATCTTCATCAGCCAGCAAGGGGTGGTTCAAGTTATTGTAGCCAAAAACAAGAATAAAAGGATATTTAAATTTTTATTGTGTCGAACAACAGTTGTTTGTCGGCTTTAAAAAAGCAGCTGAATCTTTCAACTTATCTATTATCCCTAGTCATGTTCCTAGGTCAAGACAAGGTAGTTTTCAGTTTCTTCAGACAATATCTTCTCACTTTTTTCTTTTTTTTTTTTTAATGAAAAAATATAACCTCACTCAAAACAACCCATGTGTTAATAACATTCAATTACCTGGGTACCCTTGACTTGATTCTAAGATATTCCTTTCATTCTCCTTTTAAAAATTGTTTGCCAAATAAAGCAGCCTTATTTCAGTTTAGTGTTCCCCTTACATAGCCATTGAGCCTACTGCAAAGTGGATATAATATATTGCTTCTCATTTTGTGCAATGGACATGTTAGAGTAAAGCTGTTTTCTCCTTGTGAACACATATATAAATATAAAATCATGTCAACTTAGATTTGAAAATGTAAACTTCTCCAAATAACACTCACTAAATTATTAAGTGTCCTTGCCTAAAATAAGTTTCTAAAATGTGCATGCTCCTTGTGGATGGCAGACTTGCACTTAAATATTGCTTGATCAAGAGCTGTGGCCCAAGTTTTGGTCTCCAACTAGACTCAGGCCTTTTTTTTTTTTTCACCCTGAGGACCAGCCAATTTTAGCCTACAGGTTTGTCATCACTGTCTTTGGCAGGCAGACCTGCCCTTGCTCCACCTTCCCTTCCAGCTGGCTGGGCGCCCACCAGCTCCAATCCAAAACCACTGTGCTCTCAGCAGAGATTATGGTACTAGCTCAGGCATGCTGCCTTTGCATCAGCGCTGGCGTACATCCATTTACCTTAGAGACCAGGAGGAGCAAGCGCGGGTCAGCCTCCAAAGAGTGTGCAAACACACTGTAAGCTACACAAAGATGTAAGCCTCTGCAAAGGGCCATACTCCCAGCCTGAAAGAGAAAGAGAAATTTGGAAGAGAAACATTCTGGAGGAAACAGTGTTCAGTTGAGACTCAATGCCTATTGTCTGCCTTTGCTTATTCATGGCTGCATGTACATATTTTGCAATGGAAAATGAACCTTGAGTTTTGAAAGCAGCTCATCCTGTCCCTCTGGAATATGAAGCACTTAAATATTGTGCCTGTTTTATCGTCAAGCTGTCAGGCATGATGTTTAAAAGTATCTGCTGCAACCCATATTTTTGCACTTGGCTAATCAAATGCATCCCTGAGGGGACCACCAAACTGTACTTAAGAAATGTTATAAAAAATGGTGTTTAGTAGATTTCATCAATAACCTCTTTAAAAGCAACACCACAGCATTTGTTTAAAAGCTTTCTGGGAATATCTAATACATGACTGTTTCACTGTCTCATTATACCAGTATTACACCCATGTAACTCCACTGATTCTGTTTTTAGTTCCATTACAGGTGTATCCAAGAAGGACAGGAATGAATCTAGCCCACAGAAGCAGGATAGACCTCAGCCTTCACTTAGCACACTGATGGTTGTATTCTGCCTGCAGTTACTATTGAATACTTAAAACAAATACTTAATAGTGAATACATATTATTTCCAGGCAAACAAACAGACAAACAAACAAAAACAATGAAAAAAGAGAGAGTATTTTTTACTAAAAATACACAGGTATTTGTATCTCATTCTCTCAAGGAAAAATGTGCAATCTTTGTTTTACAATAGCTGTTAAGAAAAAAAAAACACATAATAAAATAAAAAAAAAAGACACCCAAATTCTGTTCCACCACTGAAATAAAAGTATTATTTTATGATCAGCCTACAGGTTGGTATACTTGCTGTAATACAAATCAAAAAAGGAGCTGAGCATACAAGCTGAAGGTTATCTATTTATGTGACAACCTTCGACATAAGCAGCCCATTAAAAAGAGACCATAGGTGTAGACATGAGAAAATTAAATAACATTTTAAGAATGACATAGATTTATTCCATTCTCTGGCAATATATGTCTAAGTGATAAAACTCCATATCCAAGAAAATAAGTCTACTTAGTTTTGTACTACTGAAAACTGCCATTGCTTTTCTATCTTTACCTATCTGATACATTCATCAGTTGTGTTATACCCTTCTAGTGATTAAGCAGCCATTTCCATAAGAGTTTCTGTAGCAGTTTTATGTGCAATTCCTATAGAAATTTTAAAAGTAAAACACTGGGTCTTGTATCAGCTTTACAAAAGGCCCTTATGCTTTGTTATCTGTTGGTTCAATTGATGCATCAGTTTGAAGTGTCACTCTGAAGGTATACCATCTAAAATGTGTTTATTTTTCCTAGTCTCCCTTCACATTACCAATCCAGCTTTAAATTAGACTGTACACATGCTAAGAATATGAGTAATGCTGTGCTCTGCATCTCAAGAGGGGAGTACTTGAACAACAAACAGTGAAGGGCAACTGGAATGATTGAAAGGGTAGCTGTCTTAAGAGGGCAGAAAAAAATGCTGAGAGTTTTCACTTTGGAGAGCAAAGTGGGTGGGTTATGAAAGAGGTGCACAAAGTCAGAATGGTGGCGAAAAGGTAAGTGCCCTTCACTAAACCTTTAATACTAAAATTAGGGGTCACTTGATAAAACTGGTGTCACGTAGGTTTAAAACAGACAAAAGGAAGTACTGTATTACACAGCAAATAGTGAACTTCTGGAACTATCTGCAACAGGGGGTCGTGGAAGCAGATGGTATTATCAAAAAAAAAAAAAGAAAGGAGAAATATATAGACAACAAGTCTATAAACAGGTAATACAGGGAATTTGTAGTCAATTGCACTGGGGACTGTGAAGGGAATGACCTGTAGCTAGAGGCCAGGCTCAGGTATTCTCCTTAAATACCATTTCCTCTTGTCCTGTTGGAAGCAGAGCAGCAAATGTGGTGGACTAGCAGCCTGGCCAACAGGGCTTTTATGATGTTATGATTTGGCATGGGTTGCAAATTCTGCACAGAACATGCACGAACAACACTAAGCTCAGGATGAAGTCTGGGCTGCTTGCTGTGGCCAAGCTGTTACTGGTGTCTGAAGAAGGGGACATAAAGCTGGCTTCTACTGTGGGGCCATGGAACCAGACCAAAGCTGAGCACAACAATTTACGACACCAAGTATTTTGTGTCGTGCAGCTATAGTCTGCAATTACCTTCTCCCTGAAAACTGCTGAATGATGTTACAGTAATCTGTTAAAATGGCTTGCTCCTTCCATCATGTTCAGATTCATACAGATGTGTGACGCTCTCTTGCATGTGCTCATGCGTGAAGTTGAAGCTAATCATAATTTTATGAATTATAAAGATCTGCAACAGTAACAAGCCAATCTAGCTATGATTGAAACAAAACTAGAGGCAATGTCCTCCCCTTTGTCAATTTGAAGCTCATTAAGCATCTAATTTTAAGAGATGACTTGTGGCATTACCAGGAATAATGTCATGTGCTCTGACACTAGAGATAGGTTAGGTCATTATGTCACATTTACAAGAGGGAACTAAAAGCAAAAAAAAGAAACAGATCCACAGAACCTACTTTGACAGTTGTGGAGCATAACAACTGCGTAGTACGGTCCCCTATTTCCAAGTTAGTTATGAACAAAGTAGTTTGCAAAACTAGTAGCAGTATAGATAGTATAGATAGATAAGTTAACTCTGTGCTTTCCTACTATATTAGCTTTGATTTCAAAGTTTTTCCAGCAGGGCTAATTAGTGCCTATTCTTTTATCTCCCATGTAAAACCAGTGTGGTTCTCTCAGAGGCCACAGCAGTGTGGGCATCCTGGGAAGGAGCGTCAGTTGGGTGACCTTGTCAAATCCATCTGCTCTTTTAAGAAAGCTTTACACTATCAAAGAGGCTTTATGGTCAGCCTCTATTTCTGCCTCACTTACTTTTTTTTTTGACTAATATGCAAGCGATTTACTTCAATATTAGGCTGCAAAGGTAAATTTTTGGGAGTTAGAAAACATCAGTATTGTGATAGCCATACCCACTGCAGTTCTGCCTTATTACATGTCTCTGTTCTGTGCACTGGAATAAAGTAGATGATGTAAATGAAATTATGTTGAAATATGTTAACTCTCAAATAATTTTCTAGCAACCCCTCAGTCTATCAAACTGTTATGTAACTCCATTATTTGCTGGTGAGTTTCTTGTATATTTTTTCTTTTTAAATCTTTTTGTATTTTTTTTATCAGGAGAAAAAATAATTTTTTCTTCAATCAAAATTTCTGCATTTTTTTTTTATCTAGAATTACATACTTGTTCATAAAACAATTTCTTCATTAAAAGTCAGTACATATGGCCATAAAAGTTATACTCAGTTTATTGTTATTTCCTATAACAGAGCAGTTTAGCTAGTGAATTACATCATTGTGGCAATTCATGAATTGACACATCTTTTCAGTTTAAGCAATCTGTCAAACCCTAGCATTATTTTTATATTTCATCTTTTCTTCCAATTAATATCTTCCTAATATTTATTACATATTCAGAAGTGATTGAAATTACAGACAAAAAAGAATTACTTACAGCATAATTTCTGTTTAAGTAACATCTTCACCACCACTAACAGATGATTTTATTATTTGGTTTCGAATGCATTTGCCATCACCTCTTATCTGTTTTAAGATTGTCTCTCATTCTGCCTGACTTTGGATGCAGTCAAGTGGCAAAAAATAAAAATAAAGTTCAAGAGCTGGTGGAAACAAGGGAAATAGGGAAAGAAGATAATAATCAGAATTGTTTTTTTTTTTTTAATTTCCTTTTAAAAAATGCTGCACTGTAATTTGCAGCATTCATAAATGATACTACCGTAATTATTTGCACCTCAGCAATGATCATTTAAATAATCTATAACCAAGGTCAGTTTTAACATGTAGTAAAACAAAGCTGTTAGTCATCAAATGTTTATTTGCCCCTTAAAAAGAAATTGTATGTTGCATGCTGGAAAAACAGTTTATACTTCAAGCCGTCCTTGTTTTATTTAACAGAGCGCTGTGACTTCAACGTCACTTTAGAAATCTGGAAACTAAAGAAAAAGTAGAACACTGAACATACTGATACTTATGTTAACTTCAGTCTTATTCTAATTACACATCTCTTATTGTTTTCCAGTGGCATAACACGGTAATCAAGCTTTTCTGATTATTTCTAAGATAGCTGCAACATCAAGCTGGGTAACAGACTCAGGAGAAAGACAGAAATTGCAGGAACAAAGATACCTAGAAAATGAGATATAAGTTAAAAAGACATTGTCATCTGCCCTTTTCCACATGGCATAAAGGAACAGTCCAGTGTGCGCCTGGGCCAGAAAATAATAAATTCAATAGGAACTTACTGCGAAAACACTGAACCTGCCAGGTCCATGAATTCTTGTCCTTTCCAAGAGCTGAGCACCTGGAGTGGGTGGCATGGAGGCGTGTCCTGTCCTGAAAATAGGAACCATCACCCTTACCCTGTGCTAGGAGCAGTAGCCACAACATATTGTCAATACACCTATTGGCCAACTAGAAATACCAACCATCAATCAATTGTTGAGTTAGAGGGATTCTGTTATCTGCAGGGTTTACAGCAGTTTCATGGAATACACAAGGGAGCTTACCTTGTATTCAATATTAGTATTTGTATACTACTAAGCTTCCAGATATTTCACATATTTGAAATATGTGACATGTATAGTTGTTTTTATGATAAAGGAAACAAATGCAAACACCATTACAGAAAATAAGCTCTTTTATGTTTGTGGAAATTTTTTTATTCATTTAAAAAAAAAAAAAAAGAAGAATTTAAACTTATCTGTATTTTAAAAATAGACTGAATCGTTTTTTGAAAGAGGCAGTAAATTACTGAAGCTGAGCTGTTTTCCCATTTCTGCATGCCCTTGTAGATATCACAATGCCTCAGTAATCTCAAAAATAAACATTATTTATCTACTTCACTGAAAAGAAGATCTGGAAAATTCTAACAGATTATCCAGTAAGCAATAGGTTTATCCATGAGCAATAGGTTTAAAACCAGCTGCTCAAAGAGAATAAAAATCTCACATATAGTACTTGTTGTTGCATTAGGTACCATATGCAAGTGTTTAATTTAACATTACCTACTTTGAAAGCCAGAACACAGCTTCGTTGTCAGTCTCTTACTATTTGGCACTGTTTCATATTATTGCCTGTCAAATACCAAGGTGATCTACATGCGAAGCATTATATTCCTGACATGCAATTATTCTGCTATAACTAACAAAATAAGTTGGCTCTGTGACTGTTGTAAGGATAATATCGAACAACATTCAGTGCTTCCTACCGATGAAAAAAACAAAACAACCAACCAAACAAACAACAACAAAAAAAGATTGTTATTCCTGCAATTCATTTCCAGTCAGAACAAATGCTATATTTTAGAAACTTCAGATACTTGAAGCTTTATACAGCATGTTATCAGCTTTAGTAGAATTCAGTGTTTGAAGGTAAGTGATAAAATAATACTACTGCTACCTTAAAACAACAATTCTGAGACAATAAACCTCCTTGATGAAAATTTTATAACTTTGGACCTGAATTTTCTCTCCTTCAGAGAAAAGAAGCTACAATTGATTCAACTATGAATTTGCCCAAGTGCACTTGCAGCACTTGATACAGGAATTTTGGTTCAGCTTGGAGTACCACAACATAAAGTATGTTAACAGTTGATTAAAAAAATGATGATATACTTTAAGGTTTTACAATTAAACAATTAAAAACATTCATTTGGTAGTAGTGCCATTATAAAACACTTTGTATGAATATATAGGCATACGTATAATTATGTGTAATACCTGTCACCCACCTGTGAGAAATATGTGTAAGGAAGATATATTCACACTGTCCAAAACTGGATAAAGAGGGCCTGTAAGAGTCGTGTTGTTAAAATGAAGATGGGAATTAAAGGTGTAAATCAGAAGAAACATTCATGCTTCAGAAATATCTTGAGAACAAATGTTAATAGCAATAAAATGAGAATGAAAAAAAGACACTGGAAAATGCAGAAGTGAGGGTGTTTCTGATGTAGCTTTGCAATAGAGATAACGAGGAATACAACTCAATACAATGGTAGTTTTAAACTGAAGTTTTATGCTAACACTGACTTTTAGTGAGAGGGATGATGCAACATGGCCACGTGTAAACGCCTGTTAGACTGGATTCTACCACCAACTTGTCCTTTGCAATTCTGTTTCTATAATCTGAATTTCTACTTTGTATATGTAAAGTAATCTGAGAGTTCTACATAAGGTAAAGACAGAAAGACAGTTTCCTTTAGCCATAATCCATTTTGATGGATTCTTCTTTTCTGGATATAAATGTATATGCCAAATCTCCAGATGTTTTCAGATGAAACACCTAGTCCTGGATAAATTCCTTGATGAGGAGTAATGTCATCCATTGTTTTCAGTCACGGAAATTATCTTGTCCAATCTCAGTGATTCTAGATTGTTTCTGCACCAACTGCAGCAATTGCTTACTGGAGAAATAAATAAATTTTAAAAAGTACTTAGTGGATATTAATGCATATTCAGTGTGATGATAAGCAAACAGCCAACTCTGAACATGTGAACACAGGAGGACCTCTGCTGCAGAACAGAAAGTTTTGTTCCTTAGTCACTGATCATTTGTCTGTGTTGTGACAATTATTTTTTAGGCATAATGTAACTGAGCTGCAAATTCAAAAGAAATATATGAACATTCCTTAAAGCAAGAGTCCTAAATATCAATTAAAAAATCATGCTTTAGATAAAAAGCCTTGGCATTTTGCCATTTTTTTTACCCTGTACAAGCCTACTTTGGCAAAATCCGGATTATCTGGAGCTGCAAAAAAAGCTGAATTTCAAAAGATATATTTGGTTCATTACATTCTGAACATCTGAACAGTTGTTCATTTTGATAGAAATTGGAATTTTGAGCAGCATTCTAAAAAATTGGACTAATTTATATATTTAGGTACAGATTTGCTATCTCATTAGACACTTAAATTCAATATATTTTACAAGTGTCCATCTTTTTTTTTTTTTTCTCCTTCAATCGGTCTACTAAATCTGCTCTAAATGTGTAATAAATATCTTCTAGGAGAGGAATACCACTCAAAACCAAGGCATTAACGTTGAAAGGGGAAATACAAGACTGGAGGCACTTTATTAAGGGAGGTATTCCTGGGTCTATATAAGGAACAAGGCATAATATCATTAATGACTTCTAACAAAAAGGTTTGGATACCAAATCAGTGATGTTGATTGATCAGTGATAGCACAATATTTGGGAGTCATTATGATCTCAGAAAGGAGTAAAATAGCCAGATAACACTGGATTGCTTTTATAAAACATAGAAATAGAAACAAGATAAAATTCATTAACTTTGAAGTAACACATTTAAGAAGTAACATGCAAAGAAATTTTGCCAGCAGATACTGCCTCACCAGCTAAAAGCAGCAGAAGAAAAATATTTATATATATGTTTTTAGAGAGTAAATTTGAGCTCTGGCATTTATGTGGTCTTTGGCTTTAGTGTTACTACATAGCAAATGCGTACAGGCAAAGAACAGACAGTTTCAGTGTTGTGACAGTAAAGTACAAAAACCAAAACAACAACAACAAAACAAACAACAACAAAAAATTGCTACCTACCAAAAGGTTTTGCTTGTTAGTGCTGTTTCAATTTTTGTTGAACATAGTCAATTTTCTATGCCATTTATTACAAAGTAGTCACTGTTTTTACTTTCATCATACTAAAGTCTAGAACATAATCTGTGCTTTAAATATTCAGCTTTCTCTTCTGATGATTTCACAGTACCATATTGATTTATTGTGCAGTGCCTGCTATTTGGGGCTTGTTTTGCACTGTCTGTGGCATATTCTCATAACTTTTAGTTACGACATCTTCTAGAATGTAGAGAAGAAAATTAATGCACTAGAGCCGAATGTCCTGAGGCAATACTTTTTTTTGTGTGTGTGTGTGTGTATGTGTGAGGTATCACTTGACATCTACCAAGCAGAATTTTTCAACTACACCATAATAGTGTAGTTGCTGTTCACGTTTTCATTAACAGAAGGTTTTTGAAAAACTTTGAACCTATTGACAAAACAGTTCTTGAGTTTTCTGAATGTTTAGGAAAATGTGCTTTCATTAAAACATTTAAACTAAATTAAAAACATTTAAGAGAAAACTGTTAAGAATAGGTATAAAAAAATAAAATAAATCTTAGAACTAACTAAGTAGGATTTAATTAACACAGTCAGATGGGGCTAGCCTTTTAACATTTCAGTAGAGAAAAAATTAGAATCTTCATGTAGATGTTTTGTTGCCCAGAAAGATATTGTGAGTATTGTGTTTAGGTCTGAAGAACCTTAATTCTTCAGATAAATACCATTTAGGATGCCCAAGGTCTCATTCTAGTTCAGGTACTTAAGGTATCTGAAGAACTCAGATAATGGAACAGTTCAGAAGCAGTTTTTTTTTTTCTTTAGGCTAAAAATAAATGTATTGTTATCAGAGCAATGTCCTTTATTGGTTTTAGATTAAGTTGTTTTGGGATAAATTTACAGATATTCTGTGATATGCAGATAAAAAGCATTCAGAAGCATCTTGAGTAAAATCTCTAATCTCTAGACTATAGAATTTGTTTGTCTCTCTCATCTATAATAAAAATATTTGGTGGGGCTGGGGGGACATGAAATGGCAGAGAAAAAGATAAGAGATGTGCAGAGACCATGTTTTAAATTATGGACTTCTGGCTGCAAGTAGACTTTTATATCCCAAACTCTAGTATACTACACTATCCTGGAAGAGAGAAAGAATGTTCACCTCAGCACTCACAGAAATAAGGCACTGAACGCACATAGAACTTTGATGTGGGAAGAGAAGAGGACAGATAAAATTCATTTCCTACCTCATTATTTTGGATTGAATTGTAAACATTCTTTCAGCTATCTTGGACACAAAATTTTCATTCCTGTATAAAAATGATTATAATGAGCTTCTTGTATGTTGCATGAATCAGCCAACTATGAGTTCTGCAATATGCTAAAAATTGATATATATGTATATATATATATACTTGAAGCATATATATCTGTTGACATATATACCCATAATTTTTCATACCTAGGCACACACTTTGTTATGTTGATTTAAGTTAAAGACATCTGTTTCAGAATTTGACAATTATAGACTTAGACTGTTCTTTGCCAAACTTACATAATTTCAAATACAAATGAATCTGAGCTATAAATGCCTCCAAGACTATCACAGCTTCTGACATAAGGAGCAAGACGCTAGTCATAAACCAAGTGAAATACTAAGTTGTCTGAGCTTTTTACTGTTAGGATGTTAATAACCGTTTGTGTTTAGTGCCTTTTTGCTTGAAGTATTTATCTTCCTGTTTTCACTTGGTAATGTTTGCAGCCTTAAAAGTTTTTTGTTTTTTTGTTTTTTTTAAATTATTATTATATTTTTACCAGTGTTGAGAAGGGATTGTTTCTCTACGGGAAAGACACATAAAACGACCTATGAACAAAGAAAGATTTCACCTTATGGGGATTGCTGCCACTAGGAAGTAAAATTTACTCTAATAGTATTTTATTTCTTTTCAAGAGGAAAATATACTTCAAAATTGGTAGAAACAATTTGCATAATATGGTTTGGTTTACAAAAGGTTTTGATACAAAACAGAGTACTAATGACATTAGAAATAATTAGCTCCAAAGTTGACATACTAATTGAAGTCACAGTTTCAAAGTGTGGGAGTGAGAATCTGTCTGATTTCAAGTCAGGGATAATAGAAAATTCAGAACAGTAATCAGCTTGGAACATACGTATTGCAGTTAGGTCTGCTGGCTATGAGAGCAAAAAATGGTGGGTTTTCGTTGAATATTAATCACGTAAGGAAATAAGAAACTTAAAAGCATAGAGGTCATGCACTCAGGGAAAAGAATAATTTCTGTTATGAAGTGAGCTACTCCAGTGGAAAGCTAGAGAAAGATTTGTGTATCTTGGTCAATCAAACAGCATTGTTGAAACATTTATAGGAAGACGTTGTAATTGGCTTCCGCAAAATAGATGCATAAAGTAACTAATTAATCATTTTAGGTAGCAGAACAGTGTGAGATAAATGTGGAAATAGGCAAAAAATCATCTGTGGGACAGGTGACCTGTCTTAGAACAGAAGGCTAAAATATACTTATTTTCATTATCCCAGCAAAACTAAGACCAAAAAGGAAGATGACAATCTAAAGATGTGTCTTCTTTAAAACTGTAACATTAAACAATACAGAAGGGGAAGTATTATTTAAATTCAGAGATAATCTTAACATAGAAGAACTATTTATAATCTGGTATAGTATATATAAAAAGGAGATATTAGATTTCACAAAGCAATCAAGAATTTTCTAAGAGAATTAGATTAGATTAATATTGTCAAACACCTGACATGAGCTGAACGAAGAGTCATTGTTTTCATTATGTATTAATATTACACAGTCTCATAGCCTAAGAAGATAGGAAATCTGACTATTCGAGTTGCCCCTTCTGAGACTTAAGAAAGCCTTGGACCACTAAGCTTTCCCCTTCTATTTGACAAACACGTGGTATAACTCAATTCATGCGTGTATTAAGTTCTATGTTGAAATCAGGAATAGAGCTAGCTGAAAACTGCAGAACCTCCTATATAATCATGGAGTTTAGCTTTAGTTTGATGTTATACTGATGACATCCATGCAGAGAAATCTGTGAAGAATCCTCTCACACCAGTCATATTTTAGACAGAATGGCGTGGGACTTAAATGTGGAGCTTTGATCTTCTTTAGCAGGTTCATACCCTGCCTTTATCAATATCTACAAAGCAAATAATTTTAAAGATGCAGACTACATGAATTAGTAATTATTATCCAGTTACTGTAATTACAGAAGCCTATTTTAAAAACACAAATTCCTTGATTTTCAGAGCAGAAAGGAAAAAGTGCTTACCCAGTGCCCACAGGGAATATAATATTTTGGGAAATTAAACATACCACATTGCCAAGATATTTTTTCGAGTTGGCTACTCCATGGAATAATTTCAAAAAAAAAAAAAAACACTAGAATTTTTTTTTGAAAGAAGTCTTTTTATTTTTATATATAAAATTATGCCTATGCTTTTCTGGAAAAAAAAATATCCTGGAAAAGTCTTGTGAATTTTGGGGAATTAGCAAGAGAATTAAGCATATATACTCTGAAACAAATCTTAATACAGCATCTTGAGGTAGAGGCTTAAGTACTTCATTGCCACTATGGAAGCAATCACAAGGATTTACTGTGTTGTTAGATTGCCATTTTTTTTCTGTGTATAGTGTGCTAAGTGTACACCTGCTGTTTGAGAAAGAATTGTTTGGTAATACATTGAATAAAATATTGCAAACAGGGTCATATATTTGCTCTAGTGGATGCAGTAAAGGGAAACATTTCAATATAAATTATTAAGCCTGCAGTTCCATATGCTTTTATTTAAGTCTAAAAGACTCTTTTTATGAACTGCTGTACTTCACTGTGAGGTAGCAAATCTACATTGTACATTTGTTTTCTTGAACACAGCACATGGTTCACAGCTGGAGAACTAGAACATAATAAACACACTTTCAGTGAAATCCAGAGTCAGAAGGTACACTTAAACCTCATGTCAACTTTTTTTTTTCTTCCCATCTCCTCTTTTGATATTAGTCTTCAACAGAGGCATAACTATGTTTCCAACAGAGAACAGCACTCAAGAAGTCAAGAACATGAAAGAACAAGGCTTCTAAGCCCATTTATACATCTGTTGGAAGGAGAGAGATGTAAAAACATTGTAGATGAGTTTTGTTGATGTGTCTGAACTTCACATTTAATGCTTGGTCAAGTAACCCTTTTGTATTCTGGAACTCAGCAATACAACTAAAGTAACAGCTTGTGCTTAAGTCCTTGACAGCTCTAGTTCTTGTTATTCTTCCTTCTTCCCCTTGAACCTGATACTTGAGTTCTAATTCTGAGAGTAGGATTATGACACAATCTAGTTTCTTAATATCTAAAATGCTTGATTTGAAATGGCAGAGCACTTGAATGACAGCTCTGATCAGACCCAAGAATGAACGTGGATTAACTAGCTTCCAGACAGAATAATTTACACTTACTGCAGGAAGAAATTCAGTCTTTCACCTGTTCACTTACATTATCTGCTAGTGAAGGAGACTCATGCTGTAACAGTTTCAGTAATAAATCACGTGAGTACAAAATCGCATAATCCTATCATTATGAGTAAGAAATATATATATATCTATACACTATCACAGATAAAGAGAAAGGAAGGAGCTAGTAATTGCAGGAAGAACAAAGTAGGATAAGAGTGAAAATTATTTTATTTATATCTGGTTCATTTTGCTTATCCTTTGTTACCCTCCACTCCCAAAATCTGGGCACTCCACCATATGGCTTGATCCATATATAAATATTTTCAAAATACAGATTGTATTGCAATTTTCTGTCTGGCTTAAGAGATCCTACAAGGTGGGTAGAGATTTTGGATTAGTTTCTTTTTTCCTTCTGTTTTCATTTATTTTAAAGCAGATGCTCAATAATTTCCCCAAACTTATAGGAAGTTCAACATTAATGAATGAGAAATTCTAGGAATGCCTGTCAAGAGGCTTCAAGAATGAGATAATCCTATCCTCTTCCTTCCCAAGTTTAGCAACTTCTTTGAAAATTTTGTCTGCATTTTCTACTTTTAGTATAAATTCTTATGTAGAAAACAATTGTTCTCATCTAGCCTGCTTTGAAGATGTTTATCTGAAGAAAATTATAGTTCTATGAGTTACTGTATTTTTTTCCTTATTACTTTCTAATTATAATGCAGTGTAAACTACAACAGTTTGCTGGCAAAAACCACTGTTTTCTTCAAATTGGGCCACTAATTTTTTTTCTTTTGTTACCATCCCATTTATATCCACCCACTGATCACTGCTCAACTATTTTTCCCAACAGCATGTACTTCAGCAAATACAATAAACACACTGTAATAATCTGGAATTAATAGGAGTGCTGTTAGTTAGATTTGTGAATTTCTGCACTGAAGTTAAATTTAAAAGTCTTATATATACCTAAAAAGATTTGTATACAGGTGCAAGAGGAGATTCCGCCCTGCCCCCCCCCCCCCCCATTTTACATCACAAAACTTGCAGAAGCACTCATGAGGATAAGATTGATAGTATTTGATTCAAAAAAAATAGACATACATAAAGAAGTATTTAGATGTAAAACATGATTTATTGAAGTCACTATTTCAGAAAACTGATTTACTTAAATAGATATTAAACACCAATAAAGTAAAGTAAACATTTAGGTAGCTGGTTTTCTATAAAAACAACATACAATGGGTAACCTATGCCACATTAAATTGTCTGGCTTCTGCTGAGCATCCCAACTTCCCATGCAATTACACAAGAGGGCTTAAAGACATTAGAACAATGAATAATCTAGCTCGTAATTATTTTAAATGTCTATCTGCTCCCCTTTATGAGCTTGATGAAGGTCTGATAATCTGAATGCAGCACTAATTTAAATTGGATGGAGGGAATGATGAAGCAACTCTGAAGTTAATAGGATTTTACATGCTTTACTGAGAACAAAGCTTGAAGGTAGGTGATATAAACTGAGGGCACACCTCCTCAGAGACCCCACACTGTCAGCAGAAAGAGAGGAAGCTATTTTAATTGCACTAGATTAATTAATCTTCTAATTCACAAATTTGATCCTGGAGTCAACAATACAGTTATTAATCGTCCTACTCTGGATGAAGCTATTTTTTGAGTAGAACTGTATATCTGATACAGGATCAAGTTGGAACACAGGAGGTCACTGCAAACAGCACAGATAGAAATAATGTTATCCTATAAAGGTCTAGTTATGAGATAGTTAAGGGACACAATTTCCAACAGCATATATGGCAAAGTGACACTGAAAAGGGCTGTGCATGCTGCAATGAAGTTTCTTCCAAACATCTCTGCAACCTAGCTCTAGCACATGAGAAAGAAATATAATACAAACAGATATTGCTCACGGTGAACCTACATCACTGTAAATGGAAGCCATAAAGAAGTGTCTCCTTATTCCCCTAGCACCTGGATGGGCTGGCTCTTTTTTACTTCTCCAGAGAACAGCCGATTTATAAAGAATTTCTTTAACATAAGAAATTCTAATTCTTCAGTTTTATTTTTTTGTGTTTAACCCTCTCCTCTCCCAAGAAAATTGGCACAAAATATTCTTACAAAGAGACTGAGTTCAGAAGAGCTAACACAGAGCTCTGACATATTTTGAGACTTGCATTCTTCCCCTACATTTTTCTTTCATACTGATTTTTTAAGCTATTTTTAGTTTCCAGGCTTTTCTTATAGTGTCTAAAAAACAAGAACTTTGATTATTCTCACATTATACTAGACATTCTCAGCTGGTTCACATCTGTACTAGAAGTGCAGTGCCCTCCACTGGATGGAGCATACTAGCTGAATCCTGACAAGGTGGACAGAGAACAAAGTTATTTGATGTAGCCTGCAGCTGTGATCTGCTTTGTGTATTTTATCCCACTAGGCCTGTCAATTGGACGTGGATTTTTTTTTCTGCTTATTATTATTTTTTTTTAAGTTAGCATTACATTCATTAACTCTTCCATTCTTAGTAAGGTCTTATGGACAAACTCAAAAAACTGCATAAAATCCAACCCAATTTTTCTCAAGCCAAAAAAACAGTAATGTAGAACATCTTTTATTGCTGAAAAGAGAGATGTGTATTGGAAATTCATTTTCTATTGGTATTTGTTGTTGTTTCCTTTCTTTCTTGCAAAAGAGCAGTGTTCCAGAGGAACAGAGCTGAATTCCTCAGTTGTGGAAGGATCTAGTCTATTCCTTTGGTGTAACTAGTATTAAAAAGTGAGCCTTTTTATTCTGCTACACTTAGAATCAAATCTGATTTAATTTTTTTTTTATTAATACACTTAAGAATAGTATAAAGCAATAAAATATGGATAGATAACAATTCTAACTGATTTTACGTAAAATTCTGCAAAGGTAATTTTGGTGTTATAAGACAAAAACAGTTAGATTACAATATTGTCAAGTGATAAGTTCAAAGTGTTAAAGCTGCTATTGGGATACACAAAAAAGAAGAACAGTCTTTCAACATTTTGTCTCTCAACTTACATTTTCCAATATAAATATAGCTCTGCTTCTTTATGAATGATAGCACACAAATTGTTTTGGATTCAGTTTATCATTTCTGCAAATTATAAGAGGTAGAAGCAAGCCAAGAGCAAAACCTTGCAAGATTTTGTGAAAATTAATGGTTTGTTAAAGAAAGGTGCCTTGGGAGATGAAAGAAAAAAAAAATTATATAAAAACTCATCAGGCTATTGTATTGATATGGAAGTTAATGCAGTCCTGCGATGCTGGCATTGTCACTGCATAAAAAGAAAGTGGCACCTCAGAGCCATCAAAATAGAGAATTCCCTCCCCCATCCCCAAACCATCAGATATTTCATGACATTTGCAGCATTTTAAAATTAAATTCAACTGCAGGCAAAATGCATCTTGAATGCCTACTTTCAACATGAAGAAAAGCTTTGTTGGTCACTTAAACAGTCAAGCCTCAGTCTTGGCATCTGATATATCAAGACAAATGAAGCATACAGATCCTTCCAAAGCACTTAGAAATGGGGGGGGGGGGGGGGGGGGGGGGGAGGGAGCTTTATGACAAAGCAACGCTGCTATCCAAATATGATCAGCTAATACATATAAGGTACAGGTATGTTATTTTTCCTTCCCAACAACCACTATCCAACCCATTGAATTACCTTCATTGCTAAAGGATGCATATACAATTTCATTGTCTATATGTACTTCCAGTTTACAATAACTGAGTAACCCTTACGAACTCCTTGCTGGCATCTTGAGACTGTCTGATTACTCAGTCCTTAAAGGCCTCCCCATTGTGTTGACATCTAATTTCTTTACAAACAATTTGTTATGTCCTCTAAAGCAAATAGTACTGAAAACAGTGATGTGCAAATTACTAGGCTGGGTTATTTCTGAAAGTTAGAAATGAAATAATAGATTAAAAAAACAACACACTATTTGAACCTCAGGGAGCTCTGAATGCATGCTTGACTTTTTCAACTTTCAGCAATTATCACTGACTTGACCATTGGTCAAGGTAACCAGTACTTTGGTGAGTACCAAGGTTCTCTGCAGTCCTTCAGATGACCTTTTGCTGAATCTCCAGAATACTGGTATGTATTTGAGGCCATGTCCCATAGTTACTCGTGGTCACCGGGCTTTGATCACTAGGGTCTCTAGTTCTTCCTGTGGGTTTTCAATGACGGACAGAGAGCTTCTCCTAAACACTACCACCTGACTCAGAAAGAACACCCAATGACCCAACCGAAACTCCAAAGTGAAGAATTGTTTTAAACCAGCCCATTCTCCAGGTGGACAAGGTATCACTAAAAGATATTTAAAGATTTGGTTTTTGTTTTGTTTTGTTTTTAATAGAAATTCATGAAAAAAACTGTCTAACAGCAGGTAAAAGCCCAAATTCTAATACCAATGGAGACGGGCAATGACTATCTCCATTGCAGGTAATGGTATTCTGTAGCCAGCTTCCTCCTCTTAAGCAAGATTTCACTCGTTCTCAAAAAAATCTATCAGTACACACAATTTCACGAATAATTCATAAGATTCTTCTCACTAACATTTAAAATGCACCTGAACTGTATACAGAAATTTAATGCGAATGAAAAGTTATATGGTATTTAGCAGAGATTACAGCTGTACATAGTTAATGACTTGACTATATCTTGTCAGACAGACATCACTGCAATGTTGTCTAAGTGTTGATCTATCCCATAAATGAGCTTAGTGAGTCTGAATTTATTTATTTATATTTACAGTGTTTATTGCTCAAAAATAACTTGGAAAAAATTTCCTTACTTGAATCATTACTGACAAAGTTCAGAATCTTTAAGAAAAAAGTACCAATTTGAAATTCTTATGTTTTTACACTAAAGTTTAAAGGAAAAGTGACATAATATTATAAATTACACACAAAAGATCATTCACTTTTAAACAGATGTTAGTAGATTAAACAAAAGTGTAGCAGTGACTGAATCTAAACAGTTGAATTCATACAAATATGAATTTAAATCTATGTATTTGCACTCATGGTTTACAGATCAATTTGTGTTACGAGTCCTCTAATAACAAATACTGAGCACATAAACAGTTTTAATTCAAGCAGAATCCCCCTTCCACCCCCACTCATTCCCATCCCCCAGTGAATTATGATTTGACAAGATTAAAAATACCCAACAACTTGCTTTTATATATGGAGGTCAGAAATAATTTCATCTCATATTTACTCATGTCCTTGTTCACTCACTCATTGCTTGTGCTGTGCACGAATAAATGTTAAAAGCAAAGCTATTTTTTTCTTGGAAAGGTAGATGAAAAATAAAGCATTTGTGTTTTAAGTTTTTAAAGAAGTAACAGAAAAACTGGTCAAAAACAGAGGTTGATTTCAAAAACAGATGTTTTATCGAAAAGTTATTTTTAATTGCTTGGGTGTTTTTTTTTTTTGTTTTTGTTTTTTAAATCTCCTGAAATACATATCTTTAATTTGATTATCTCCTGAAGACTGTGCAGTATTTCAGACTCCCTCTGGTTAGTTTTGATCTGTCTTCAACAACAACGGAATTTTGTACCACTACACCCAATGCCTCAGTTGTTCCAGTTAAATATCAATTGGACTCCATTACCTAATTTGACAGCTAAAATAGGTAATCAAGAGTAGCAAGCCACAAAAGAAACAGTTTAGCTGATCTGTGTAAGTAAGCCAAGTCTCCCTTGGGGAAGGAGATGAGGGTAGAGAGCAAGATATGACAAAATGAATACCTTGGAACTGAGGGTGATGGAATATGAATCACTAATGGCACCATCACATTAAGAAGTCAAAGCAGCTAGTAGCCTAAATTCATTCACTGCTCTCATTAGCATAATGTGGTTGAGCTGATTTTGCCGCTTGACAATTCCTTATTAATGTAGAGTTAAATTATCTGTCATTTCACCAGTTTATATCAGATAGTTTGTAAACAAAGAGAGAGAAGACAGAATAAGAAACAGGGCTACAGATTGTGTCTTTCCCTTCTAAGCCCCAGTCGTCCCCCCCTCCCCCCCCAACAACAACAAGAACAAAACCAAACAAACAGAACAAAACAAAAAAGCAATTTGCCCATTGCAAAAAGCAGAGGGCACAGTGCCGTGAGACAACAAGCACAAGGTCATCACAGGATCTGGAAAACTATATAAATCTCTAGTGCCTGTCTATTATTGTGATGGGATCCACTTAAGTACCTAAGAGAAAACATTTTTCTCCTGTCTTTAGTGATATCATAGCCTCTGCTTGAAATTACTCCACTTTATTTCACAAAGAATTAAATACAGAAACATTATTTAACAATAAAAATGTATTTTTTTCAGAGGAACCAGGTTTTGCAACATTTGCTACAATATTTGAAACAAATATTGAAGGACTGTTAAAACAAAAAATTTGAAGAGAATATTTCTCATATTTGAGCTATTTCTCTGATCCCTGTACAGCAACATTCCTCAGTCTGAAAGGTCACAACTACAAATAAATCTAGACTGTCAACAGCTAGAGCATCATGCTGATAAAAGGAATAAAACAATTTATGGAGTTACACTTCTCACAACAGACCTTCATCAGACTGTCATCTATTTAACTTCAAACACTTCTTTGTAGAACATCATTTTACTTTGCTTCTATTGTGAGATTACCTTTAAGTGCCCATGGTGAACTTTCTAGTTAGTGGAAAAAATAAATCAAGTTTGGGGCATCTTTGATCAAGATAGCCTTTCATGTTGGTTATCCATGTATTTGACTGTCAGTTCAACACTAAAGTGTCAGTGAAAAAAAATTGTATTATTGCTTTAGTAACTGATATAGATATTAGTCAGATTTTTTAAAGCGTTTAAAACTGAAATTTTCAGATAGGTTGTCAGGGAAAAAAATGCAAGAGTTCTTACTATTTTTCCACCTAATACATTAGTGTAGCATAGATGCTCTCAGTTTCTTTTCTTCCTCTTAGCTGCTTCTAAGTACAAAATTCCATATATGTGACAGCTTTTATGACTGTCATTTTTATTGCCATAAACATTTTAAGAATATGAAGATAAGCAGACTAAAATTAGAAAAGTAATTACTAAGAAAGGAGGAAGTTATCAGAAGTTATTTTAAACCAGATTTTGCTAAACTACAAAATGGTCAAACAAAACTAAAAATGCTGCTTCAGCAATGTGTTTTAAACACAGGTTGGGAAAAAGAGAGCAAAAGTTCTGAAGAGTGCTCTAAGTCCATATTTTTCTAGATTTCCAGCAAAAACTTGATTCACGTGCTTTGAGAATGGTGGTTACAAGCTTCTGCAGAAACCCTGGGACCTCGGAATGTGCATGACCCTTGCTGTCAGGAGAGATGAACAATGCTGGAGGAACACATGTACCCTTTGCACCAACACTTTGAGAGTAATAGATTTTAAAAACTCTCAGTGGTCCTATTAAGACTGTACTTTAGTCGAAATGGAGCCAGTCTGCTGGCACTGAAAATTAAAAAGGTTGTAGAAGAGTATTTATGCTAGGAGCTGGGTGAAAGCCAACAGGCACATAAAAGCACCTGGTTCAGACTCATGTGACCCCTGAGAGGATGCGGTTAATGTTCAATGTGTCTCTGAAAGGCCAGGAGGGAATAAACATCAAATTCACAATAAATAGAGTAGACAAACCAGCCTGCCAGCCAGCCAGGCCAACTGGCATGTGCAATGTCAAACAAGAGAGCAAGGGCAAAATTTACAAGTGCTTCTTCACCAGGGCCACAAGCCCAGCACAAAGGATAGGGACAGAAAGACCTTAACTGCTGATGGTACCAGGGTCCTACAAGCAGTGAGTACATTCTCTGTAGCGGTTAAGTCATAAGGGCTAGGTCACTGGGGAGTAAATGTAGAAGGATTAGACCCAATGAATTAGGTGTTAGCAAGTGACCAGGACTGGATGGGATTTATCTGAGAGTTCTGGAGAGTTATAAGAAGAAACTGAGGAGAAGATTAAGACTCTTGAATTTGAAGAGCCTTTGGAAAAGCTTGAAGGGGTTGTGTTTAACCTCTATGGTATCATGGAGGTGGCGGATAAAGTGGCTGCAGAGCTATTCTTCATCAAATCCCACAATATCAAAAATAGGGGCCCTGTATGAAATTATCTGTAGATCAGTTTAAAGGTGATGAAAGAAAGCACTTCTCTAAGCAGCAGGTGATGAATATTATGAACTTGCTGCCAAAAAAAAGGCGGCCGTGCCAGCAGCTTTGCAAAAGAAGTAGAGAAACTCACAGACAACAGAGCCATGAACAGACACTATAGGTACGGGTGGGGAATATAACTGTGGCTACTAGGGGAGTCTGTGGGGAAGGTGCTGTGTAACTTGGGCACTCATATGCAGTCCCTAAATACCATCCCCTGCTGCCACTATCAGAGATTGGTCCGACCTAGACTTGGGCATTGGTTCTCCAGAGTCCACAGAACTCTGTTAGCAATGGAAATGCTAACAGGAAAACGACTCAGTGTGATATCAAAGGTATTTCACTCACGGGGCTGTTAGGATTGTTTGATTAAGAATTATGGCAAGACCTTTAAATTTGGCTTGTAAAATGAAACATTACTTCTGTGCACTGTTTCTGCTAAACTTGACAACGTAAGCCCATTAGCCTGCAGAACTTTTACAATATTAGTATTTACTACAGACTCTTAAAGAAAGAGTCCTAAGGAGTTACTAGACTAAAGAGCAGAAAAAGAGAAGGCACAAGCAGAGTAATTAACATGACTGAAAATACATAACCAAAATTTTGTTCAGAAAATTGTTACCCCTGCAGTACAGCTGACAAGATATAGTCAATTCTTACACAGCTGATAGCCAGATCTTTCCATATGAAATCTTACATTATAGAGCTGACATTTTCATGGGGGCAAGGCTGTGAAACTTGGTATTTACATTCTCTTCTCCCTTCCACCATACCGTGATTACTGATTATTGCAGGTGTGAAGAAAACTCTTTTCTCCACTTGTCTGAGCTCTTCAGTGTCCCGTGATAATTAGGGCAGCGATGCAGCTCAATAGCTTGCTACAAGTTACAAACCAATTTCTTGTTTGTTTTTTTTTAAATCCCTCTCCAAGATTCCAGTGTTGTGGAACAGCTGGCAACATACAGTGGCCATCTGTACTACCTTCATCTTTTGAGAGTTCAAATTGATTTTCTTCAGCCTAGCACGCGGAGTTAAGGGGTGCTCATTGCCTGATGATGTGCATTCACACTATCCAATGGAGCTGGGAAGACAATTTTAGCATGAGACCATCAGCATGAACAAACTGCACTGGCAGATGGACTGTGAATCAAGCCGCCTTTACCCTTTTTGTGCAGGGTAAAGGTTTTATCCATGTTTTCAGATTTCAAATACAGAAAATTTCCAGATCTGTATATGTGAAACATAGCCAAATGCCACTGATTCACTTTGCTGATTGATGGCACTTATCCTCAAAGACACAATAGAGTATGTTCATATAAAGTCAGCAGGGTTTTTTAGGACTTGCACAGAACACTTTCAACATAATAGATGCTGATATAATTCAAATTGAAAGTAAAAATGGGTGTGATGCAGACAAACAGTGTGCTGAAGTCAAACATCTGAAAAAGGAAATATTGATTAATGTATCTTCTCAAGAGTGGCTTTACTCAACTAAACTAAGCAAAAGTGAAGCACTGTGTAATATTCAGAAGAGTTTTTCACCTTTGCTATTTTATAGTAAGTAATTTTTAGCTCTGCAAAGTATTGCCTTACTGTGCTTGATTTATGAAGACTGATCAAGAAAAAAAATTTATCATGCTCCCAACTTCAAACTTCAGAAGTTCCATTAAGCTTACTGGAGGGACTCACGTATTCTGGTTAAATACATGTGCAAAGCTTTGAGAGAGCTTAACCTAAATGTTAAGTGTAGTGACAAAATAGTGTTCAGGATAAATAAATACAAAGGATAAATTGATACTGCATTAAGTAATAGAGCAAAAATATATGAAGTTTGCACACAAAAATACTGCAAACATTAACAAGCATAACCCACTCTTACAAAGGGTATGTGAAAGAATGGAAAGCAACATAAAACATGAAAAGTATGTACATAGCTTAGCATGTAGCTTAATGTAACTTCTGGATAAACTATGTTAATAGAAAAGTTCAATAAATTGAAGGTGCACATTTCACAGAAGTTTATACTAAAGATTTTTATTTACATTTATTTAAAAATTGATATAACTTAACCTGTCATACGTCACAACATGATAATACATTATATACTTCTAAAAGGGAATAATACACCATTTAGAAATTTTTCTTTGGAATGTAAATACTTTGTCATCACAATAGTCTAACTGAAGTGGTGTTTGTTTGGCAAACCATATAGGGTCAGATTTAATTAAATGTTTGCTTGCTAGGTGTCCTAAAAATAGATAGGAAAATTGCCTAAATCAACTGAAATTATACTGTTCTGTAAAATGTGAGACAATGTGATTTAAATGTATTTTTCCCTTTCAGTTCTCAGAAACATATGGCCATTAATAAAGTTTTATGGTTTAGATATATAATTTAAATCTCTTAAAAAGTATGTAATGTACTATAGTTAAACAAAAAGATAAAACCCACATTATATTAAAGCCATGCAAGATTTTGGAAACTGGAGGTAAATAACCAAATCATTCTAGGAAGCAGCTCCATAATCTGGTTAATAATGTGGTGACTTGCTCACAAATGTATGCTAACATGCATGAGAAGAGATGGTTATTATCAAAGAAGGGGCTGGTACAGTGTCCTAGACTTTCCCCCAAAAAACTAGAAGTAACAGTAGTTTAATATCAGAATTTTAGTAGGTCTACCATAATCTAGCAGTTGATACTAGGACACATGAAGACAAGGTGGCAATAGTCATCATGGAGAATAGATACTCTTACGTAAAATTTGCACTGTATATGATCTAACTCATAACTAGAGAGATAAACTATTTCCTTACAAAGTGCTGTAAGAGGACTCATCTCGGCTTTAGAGTTGTGAAATGTCATGTGTGTAGATATAAAAGTATTGTGTGTCAACAACAAAAAAAATAAATATCTTTCAGCAGCCCAGTTCTTTAGCTGGTGGGTCTAACTTCCATAACAAAAGAAAGCTGCTGTTGTCGCTAAAATGCTTTCAAAGTAGGCCTAACTTCTTATATATTTATAGCTATGCATATGCATTTCTTGTCTGCTGTGAAACAAATCTCAGTAGAAATCAACACTTGCCCCTAGATGCTGTTAAAAAAAAAAAAAAGTCTAATAGAAAAAGTACCCTAGAGTCCAGATTCTTACCTCAAAATAAATAAATAAATAAATAAATATTCAACAGACAGGTCTCCATTTTCTAACTCTTGCTCCAGTTGTTTTCCTTTTCCACTACTTTAGGCTAATGTATGCCTCAGTGACTACCTTCTCTGCCCATGACTGTCTTTTGTACATACAGCCTTCTGTCCTCTACGTAGCTTCCATACAGGGTCCAAAGCTGCACCTCTCATCATGGCCAGAGTAGCAACAGAGGTTTGGTGGTATTGCCTGTTATGAATAGCATATTTCTGGTCTTGGAAATGATTTCTGAATCAATGGTATCCTGAAGCTTTGCTCGTGCTTAGGGCATGACATAACTGTCTAGGTCAGAGAAATAAAGAGAAATTTTAACACCAAATTATTATCTTCTCCTTAAATGTACATATGTTATAATACCACTCTGTGTCTCTTTTGCACACACCTTTACTATCTCTTTTCCATGCTCCTTCTCTGGTTTGTTTTTTTTCCATTTCCTGTCGATTGCTTGGACATCTTCTAATTGTTAATTTGATTTTAACAAATGAATGACGATACACGCTACAGTTAGAGCTGTCTCATGCCTGGTGGGAGTCAAAGTAGTGCTACCTGCAGCTTAGAAGTAGGAACAATATTCAGAGGGAAAGTCATATTAATGTTAATGACATACTTTAGAAATGCAGTATAAAAAATCATGGAACATGATATTTTTATTTTTTTTTTGCACAAGCTTTAATGAACCTTTAAAGCTAATCTAAAGACATTGAATTTGTCAGGTTCCTATTCCCATTAACAGTGTCTGAATCACACCCTATGTATACTGGGCTATTTTCAGCTCTTTTTCTGCCATAACCCAGACACTTATACACAGAGAGTTCACTGTCACCTTCTATTTGAGAAGTACAAAATTTATACCTTTTTATGCTTTTCTCCATTTCCAATGGTGTTTTAAAAAGATTCAAAAGAAAGTAAAGGGAAAGTTCCATGGATATAAAGACATAAAAATGATTCACCTCCTGACTTTCTGTCCATTTTTCTGAGTTATTATTAGCCTAGGGAAGTCTAGTGACTGCTTTTTCACCTAAACAAAATAATCCAGTTTTCAATTATATTTCTTTTTTTGTACTGTTGCAATTGGGCAGTTTGGCTTCACTACATGTGTATCACTGTTCTACCATTCCTATGCAGAACAAATACAACACTGCCTGTCTGTCCCAAGTCATTGCAATGCATCTCTGATTCACTCTGGTGAGCACAGGGCTGGAAAGCATCCTGACTGTTGACTTCACAAAGCTAAACCTAGGAGGCCCTCCCTGCTCACATAAGTGCATGCTCCCACATTTTGTTCAGTGCCATCATAAGACGAGATGCTACCACACTGGTTCTGCTACTACATAGACAGTATTTCCTTCATCATCGGGGCTCCCAATCTCCCAAAGATCATACAAAACAACAGAAAAGCATGCTGTTGTAAAAGAACCTAGGATGAATGAGAATGTCACCCACCTATAAGAACAATACTTCTGGTTTTAGTATTTTTTTTAATAGTTATTTTCACTATGTAACATTTTAGGTTGTATTTATTCACTCAAATTTGTTGAAGTAAATGAATACATTAGTAGAGAGGGAGAAACAATGAGTTCAGTGATTACTTCTCTATTGTATTTTCAAAAAATGAAAACGTTAATAGGATATGGTTTGCATATTTCTTTTATGGTATTTTAAATACATTCATTAAATGATAAATGTTATTTGAAATAAATAAAAAAATACTAAGGACTTCATAATCCCAAATCTTTCACTATTCACTCTAGTAAGTTGAGCTAAATTGATATTTACCTGTGTTTGTTTCCTTCTTATATAACTTATGTTTAGACTAAGCAAATAATCTTCCTATTTATATAAATTTCCCCTTTGATACAGTTCCAGTAAGTTACACAGGAACCTGATAAAGAGACTTAGCAAAATCCTTTCTGGTGCCTATCCTTTTGTGGTTTGGGAAGAAAGAGGCTAAGGGGAACTGCTGGAGCTCAGCTGAAAAGGTATGAGTTGGTGGGCCAAGGGGGAGGATTTTGCTTTCACTAACTGCTGCAAATTTTAGGTAAGAAAACTGAATAAATATCACCTGGAAAGAAAACAATAATGCATTTTTTGGAACAGTTCTAAACAGAATACTCAGAAATAGGTTATTGTGCTAGAATGAAGATCTCTCAGGGTTGAAGAATGACTATGCAAGCTCCCAAAGTACCATAAAGCACAGAAAATATGATTTTAAGGAATGATTCTCTTATGCATAAATCCTAGTCTTTAATATGCTCTAGATTATGCTGGAAGCTGAATTTCTCCCTCAGAGGTCTCACCAACACAGAGTATACACGTGATAAAAAGGCACCATTTCTTCTCAGATCAAGTCATGCATTCAGTGAACTTGGCTAAGCCAAAGCCAGACTTTTTTGATAATATAAATGGCCTAAGTACTTAAACACTTTAGAACTAGAGAAATTGGAAGAGCAGGACATTCTTCAGAGGGTCAACTTAAAAGATGCCCTTAAAAGATTTTTAAGTTTTCTCAAAACTGAGGGAAACTTTCTTGTTCCATTTTTTTTCCCTCAGATAACTAGGTTCGGCTTATTGGTAGTATATGTAACACTGACTTGAATCAGACCAAGCATAGAATATATGCTTTTTCCTTGGCTGTTCCAAACTTGCCTGGTTCTGGCCTGTATAAGAAATGTATTGGTTAAAGATCAAAGTTCCAAAGGAGACCCTATTTTTACACAAAAAATAAATTGTATTAAATTGTAGTCTCAATATGGACTGTGTTGAATCAACATAATGTTTATTTTTTTTTTTTCACTAAACTTACCATTATTTGTGTGTGTGTTTGTGTGTGTGTGTTTGTGTTGGGCTTGTCCAATCCTGAATAAAATGGCTAAGAGTAATTTTTCTTGCTGTATCAGCTATTGTGTATTAGTCACATGAGGCTTAGCAGGACCTGCATAGTCTACACTGCTCTTGTACAGAAAATACAATTTTTTAGGCATTGTCAGCTAGCTATTTTTGGCTACTGTGGATATTGCTAAAATCATAACATGGCATCAAGTAGCTTAGTGCAAACAAACCACCCACATGCTTACTCTGCTTTTTGCCAGAGATGTACAAGGCTACATGGTTAGCAGAATCACACTATCCAATTTAAATGTAGATAGGATTTGTTCACATTGACGAGATCACTACAAGACCTTTTACGTGACTGTGTAATTGCCAAGTGGCTTGTAAATTGGCACAGTTTAAACATACAGCTTTGTTTATTCTGGCAGGGTACAAAGGAACTTGAGCAGTGTAATATACTTTTACAGTCCATGAGATGCAGGACTCTAAGTCTTAACTTTAGTAAAGCTGATGCAGAAATAAAACCTATATGTCTTCAAATTTTGGTTTTCTTCACACAAGTCTACATTTCTGTTTTCAAAAATACTTTTGCAATAAAACTTTAATAAAATAAATATTGTGTGTGAGGAGAAAAACTGAAAAGAAAGCCATTACCATACACCTAATGTAGCTAGAAGAATGCAAAAAAATATAATAGAAAAACTAACACTTTTTCATCAGCTATCCTCCATCTTCCTCTACTCTTAGAAAGTTTTCCATTCATATTCTTGAAATGAGTTCTGATTATGTTTCCTATTTTATAGATCACATTTATTTGTTTATATGGTAGCACCAGGTGAATATGCTACAATCATGAAAGAAATACAGGAGAGATTTCAAATGGACTATGTTAATTACATGCTGTAAAATTTCTATCTTTCAAAGGAAAAAATTTCCAACTTCCAAAACCTTGCTATTATTAGCATAAAATAAAAAATCCAAGGAAAATGAAATAAAAAATCTTAAAGTTTCAGTGTACTGCTTTTGAATAATGTCATCTACAATTATAAGACAGACAATCTGTTAAATAGAAAAAAGATTTGTTACATAAAGCAACAGAGTACAAAAGCACAGCTTTTGTAATTTTGGTAATATTGCAGTTTTACAAACATATTGCATAGTATCTGTAAGAAAATAATTCCCATCTTTTATATATTAAATACACAAGGTTCACTCTCCCTTTCTTCTCCTCCAGGAGTGACATGGTAGCTTTTAAAAACTTCGACTATCCTTGGGATGTTCAGACCAGCATGTTCTTATCGTTATGTCTCCTGAATACACTTCAGGTTTTGTCTAAGGTTAAACAAATACTCAAGAGTGTCATCCAGAGATCTGTCCTGACACAGGATAGTTGGGAGTGGCAGGGAGAGTGGGAGGATATGGGCAGGCATCTAGAGCGGGGGCAGCTCCACTGGAAAGACCACGAGGAATCCACAGTGGATGAATTGACTCCACAGTGGATAAACTGGTCCCCAGATCCGGTCCCTAGGATTTTTTTCGGCTGGAACACGATTCCACAGAGCAGTCAACTGTTTTTTTAGCTTTGAGGATGCTGAAATAGTTCCTGGCTTGAAAAGAACCAGTTCCCAGCCTGTCTCTAAAAATAGTTGCTTTGGCCTAAAATCTGACTTTCCTTTCTGTTATGTAAACATCCAGAGAGACTCATCCTCCCTTCTCAGTTGACTTTGGCGCTGCCTAGTCTTAAGGTTTTCAGTACTCAGTTGCGTACCCCAGACTCTCGTATTTTGAGATTTTGAAATTTCTCTTTCTATTTTGTACTTCTATGTCCGTTTCAGGATACACAACTGCCTCACCTCCTCACCCGCTGCTCGCTGGCGCCGGAACCGCGTGCCCCGGCCTGCTTCGCCGCCATTTTAGCTCCCTCCCGGCCCTCGCCAGCGGCCCTCGGGGCGGGAACATAAAATGGCCGCCGGCCGCCGCGTGCCCGGCCTGCGCTGCCGCGTCCCGCTCCCGGCCCTGCCGAGGGCTTCTGTCAGGGGGCTGGGCCTGGGCCGGGAGCGGCCTCTGGCGGCCGTCGGCGGCACACAGCTGCACCGTGTCCGCGGCAGGCACTTGGTGGTGGGGAGAAAAGCGCCGCGGGCTGGGGGCGCGCCGTGAGCTCAGTTCCGGGCAGGCTGACAGGTCGCTGCGGCTCCGGCAGAGGTGGCACGGGGCCTGCCGAGGTCTGCCTGCTGGGCAGGGGGCTCTGTTTATAAATCACAGAAGGGGTTGAGTGGGGAGGGACCCCTTAAAGCTCCTCCAGTTCCACCACCCTGCTGTGGGCAGGGTCACCTCCCCCCAGACCAGGTTACCCAAAGCCCCATCCAGCTTGGCCTTGAACACCTCCAGGGATGGGGCATCCACAGCTTCTCTGGGCAGCCTGTGCCGGTGCTTCAGCACCCTCATGGTAAAGACATTTTTCCTTATACCTAACCTAAATCAACCCTCTTTCAGTTTAAAGCCATTACTCATTGTACTAACGCTACACTCCCTGTTACAGAGTCCCTCCAGCTTTCCTGTAGGCCCCATTTAGGCACTTGATTTTCACCGTTGAAGCAAATGTCGCCAGCTTCTGGAACTAGAAGGTTTTTTTCCTTTTTGGAGGACTATAAATGACCCTCGTGGACTTTATTTTTATCTGAAAACTTTGGATTCACAGAAAAAAATGCATGTGGAAATATTCAGGGCCCTCCTCATTGCATCCTGCTTCCTTGCCACAATGAGAGATTTATTTTTTTTTGCCAGACTCTACTGCGCTTCCCTGGAACAAGTACTGAGGAGATGCCTGGACAAGAGGTGGCAGTGGGTGCTGTGGAGGCATGGAGTGTGGCCATCCGTGAATATGCCTCAGATGCACTGCAATGCCATGCAGCTCCTGACGAGGTGAGAGCCCAGGACCGCATCTCACCTCCCCGTGGGTGGCTGTGCCCCGGGAAGCAGCTGCAGGACCCTTCCTATGTGCCCAGGGAGTTCTCCTGGGAGGCAGGGCAGCGCCTGCATCACAGCAGGGGATGTTTCGGGCCGCGGCCAATGGCCTTCCCTCCTGACCACTTCACTTGCTTGTGCTCTGTGTGCAGTGTGCTGCTCCATGCGTTGCTCGTCTCGCGTGACTAATACAGACCTTCCTGCCATGGCCGCACACCCCCTCACAAAACCTGCAGGTCACAGCGCTGCCTTTCTTCACTGAGGTGAGGGGGTTCTTTGATGAAAGAGGTGACTAACACAATGCATAATGGCTCTTTGGCTGGTACTACTCCCAGCACACCTTATCTTAGGGCCTAGTGACAGGGTATTAAATCAAGGTGGACTTGAAACTTGTGAAGTCATGTGTGATGGTGACAGTATCAGTCAGGTGTGCTGAATGACTGGCACTGAGTCGTGGGGTATTTCACTTTTGCTTGGAGGGTTCTGGTCAACACTTACTCCAACTGCACAGTTAGCCTCTAAGACAGTCAAATCTTAATTCTGAGTGTGGTGCTGAATATTGTAGCCCAAGTACCTTTCCTCAAGACAGAGCTATGTCAAGAGCAAGATACATGTTTTCTACTTTTAACAATACTACATAGCTGGGTTGGGTTTGTTTATTTGTTTGGTTTATTTCATTGGAAATATGCACTCTACTGAGCAGAATATCCAAAATCACTTGCTCACACACTTGTATATTCAAAACTGAAAGTATTCAGTATACTGCACTTCAGTCATGTGCACCTAAAACTTCTTGTCAGTCCCACTTTTGGATGCCGAGGTAATTCTGCTTTTAATTCCAAAGGAAAAATGTGCTTAACGTGTAAATGCATGTAAACATGCATAATAGTATGTGTTTTGAGTGTCTGCTTGGTTGTTTTATCACACGGGTCTGTGGATGTTCTTCAGCAGCATGTACTGTGAGGTGTGATGAGGTGCTGTTTGAGGATTTTAATTTCTTTTCACTCAAAATAGTGAAAACATTTCCTTAAAGGATTTCTTTAATTAGACACTTGATAGCTCTTTGAGTGACTGGGTATAGCAGACCTATGTAGTTCACACACTAGATAGCCTCACAAGAGCCAGAAAAGCTTTGGAGTTGAGTTTGTAGGAGCTCTGATGGCATTAAGAGGCCTTAAGTGGCCTAAGAAGCCTTACCTGGTGCCTTTACTCACTAGCTCTGCCTGTTGGCTAGGAGCACCATTAAATCTTGGGTTTAAATGACTCCCTGGAGATTGCCTGAGCTCTGTCATGGGTGTACGTGTGCCTGATTCTTTTGCTGACTGGTTTCTAGATGAAAGACATTTTTTTTCTCTGAGAAAAGCCAGAAGCTGCCCCATGTTGGATAAGAACCAGTTCCAGCTGGCACCAGAAGAGTCCTGCTGCTGACCAAGACTGTGGCAATGAGCAGTGCTGCACTTTGGTGACAGCAGATTTAAGAATGGAAAGAACATACTGTGGAACAGCAGCTGGAGAGAGGAATAAGAAAATGTAGAGAGAAACAACCCTGCAGACACCAAGGTCAGTAAAGGAGGGGAAGAGGTGCTCCAGTTGCTTGGAGGAGAAGTTCCCTGCAGCCTGTGTAGAGGCCCATGGTGGAGCAGGTGGATGTGGCCTGAAGGAGGCTGTTGCCCGTGGAGAGTCCCTGCAGGAGCAGGACCCAGGCCCGAGCTGCAGACTGTGGAGAGGAGCCCACGCAAGAACAGGTGATATGGGGGGAGCTGCTGCTTGTGGGGGACCTACATTGGAGCGGTTTGCTCCTGATGGATGGACCCTGTGGTAGGGACCCATATTAGAGCAGCTTTTAAGAGCTGCAGCCTGTGGGAAGCCCATGCAGGATCACTTCAGGAAGGACTGTGTCTCTGTTGAGTCTGTTTGGCCTGTGATGGTAATTGATGACTGATCTCCCTGTCTTTATCTTAACCCTCGAGCCCTTTTTCGTTGTATTTTCTTCCCCTGTACCTCTGAGGAGGGTGAGTGAGTGGTGTAGAGTTTAGCTGCCCAGCAGAGTGAAACCACCACAGGAGGCAGTCTGTGTGAATTATCTAAGCACTTTGGTTTGGGAGTATCTTCACTGGCAGTGCCCTGGGAGATACAAGTATGGTTATTCAGTCATCTAATTTAGTTTCTTTATCAGATACACTTAAATGCAGATTCACTGTATTGACAACTTAAAACTAAGGTAGTATGTGTAATATATGCAGCTGGCTTTCTATTACCTTCTGTATACAGGTAAGAAGTCTTAAATTTGACTTTATACATCACATGTTACGCAGAGCTTGTTCCTGAGACTGGTGAAGCTTCCCATTTGCCTAGAGCAATGTGGGAACAGATGCAGATGCAGAAGCATGTCAGAACACAAATACTGGTTTCAGCAATGGCCTCTACACAGCTGATATTAAAGCTTCTTACCCTTGACCAGATCTGCTTCAGGTTACTTGCTTCTAACCATCTATTTGGAATGAATACTTGTGAAATAAGTGGATAATGTAGGTAGCGCTAGTTAGAAACAGATCTTAGACACAATGGGGTTATCCTCATACAATAATAAAACTGCAGTTTTTGAGGTCATGTACCGAGTTGATCCACTGAAACTTCTGGGTTAATGTTATCTTGCAAGATGATTCTTTTTCAGGTTAAAATTAGCTTTATTTGTAATGTGCTGCTTTTCAGCCAGATTGAGGCTTAGAGCATGAGTACATCATTGGCTTGCCAAGCAGATTGGCTAGAAAATAGACCAAAAAAGCTAAGACCTACTTCAGCTTTTTTGTCAGGTAGGATTTGTCTTGTGCTTTGCTATCAGTGACACTTTGCTTCTGTTTCTGAGCCCCTGTATGAATTTTTGCTCTTGAGTTAAGTCTGTACTTTGCTTCTGAGTTATTGCAGAGCTGTGCCATGAATGCTGTGCAATAAGGGGGAAAGCTGAGGATGCCTGTGGTATGGGGAGCATCTTGAGTCAGTACAGGTGAGGTATATAGTGTCATGCTTCCAGGGGTAAGGAGAGACTAATTTTCCAGGGCTGTCCAAATGTCATCTTCTATTTATGGCAAAATTATCTAAAATTATCTAAAGCAAATTGATATTGTCTCTTTAAGAAAGTGCTGAAGCCCATCCTACACTAGGAATGTGGATCTTGTTTGATTGAGAGCACTTGGAAATGTAATTAAGGAGCTCTGTTTATTTGAATGGATTTAGTGGTCTTTACGTGTTATAGAGGACATTTAGGATGTATATATGGATTTTTGGAATCCCTTTAGGAATTAAGATTAAAAAATGAAACACCGATAATGTGTCTGATCTTCACAGTGCTATTGAAGTATTTCAGTTAAGCATCTGTCCTTGTTACAGCTCTGTCAGCAGGCAGTAGCCCTCCACATGGCAGTTTGCTTCTGGTAAGAGCAGTCAAAGGAACGACGTTATTTCTAATCTAAAAACTTGTAATCATGAAGGGCAGGATAGCTAAAAGTGAGAGGCTGCTCACGATGGTAGAGAGGAGAATGGATGGTCTATAGAGAATATATTCTGGAGAGTCTTGGTGCTCCTGATGTAGTGCTGTTCTGTCACTGCATGACCTCATCTGCTTTCCAAGAATGGTTTCAAATGAGTTGAAACTGCAGACAGCAGACACCCAGACGAATACACGTGGTGTCAGCTTCCTATGCCAGTGACTGCTTTACAGTAACGTGTAGCTTTTCAGACTGCTCAGGTAAATATGTTTTTGTTTCAGTTGCAACTGTTAAGGTTACCACAGAAAACTTGCTTGGGAGCATTTCTGATAGGAGTGTAATAAACTCAACGTTTTGGTTGATGGCTTAATAGGTTTTTCCTTTTCTTTGAAGCATTCAGGGCAACAATGAAATACTGTTAATGCTCTACTTAAAAAGCACGTAGCAAGATAAATGGTGTCATGCTATCTCTTTTCCTGCTGTGTTCTCTCGCTTATTCCAGTAGTATGCGTATGCCAAGATGATGACTGTCTAGCAGCTTTTCATGCTTGTCCATGTGCATCTCAGTTATTTGCTATATGTCTTGCAAAATGATTTTAAGTGACGTGAGTTCCAGAGCAAGCGATTGCTGCACACCTTTCAAGTTCTTTTGGTCACAAAGTGTGTTCAAGGTAAGGACAAATAGCTACTTTATTCCTGACGTAGCCAGAAATTATAGCTACTCCAGAAGTGCAGAAAGTCTTTGGGACTGTGAATTCAAGATAGTTTCCCGGTAGTTTAGAGACCCTGTGCTTGATTTGTCTCTGCTCCATTGTGCTTGGCACCTTTTCCTTTAAGGTTTTTATGCACTTAGAAACACTTCAGTGTCTTTTAGTTAATTCAGTAAGTTGTGACAGCTACATTTTGCTGCCCTGAGCTTAGTTGTTAAATCCTAGTACCACAGGGCTTGCAGTAGCCTACAATAATAGGGCAAGACGTTATCTTTAGTAGGAATGTGGCTGCCCATGAGGGCTGTTAGCTGAGAACACTGATTACTAATTTTCCCCCGTCACTAATTTTCCCCCGTCACTTAGAGGAAGGAAAAAAAAAAAAACACACTAATTTGCCCCCCCCCCCCCCAAGGGTTTGACTGAGGCAGTTATTTCAATATGGAGCTTCTAAGAAGCTAATGTTGCTTGGGAATGCATTGTTTGGTATACAGATGAAATCCAAGCCTGTTTTCCTCTCTGGGTGGATATGCATTTACAAGAGTAACTCAAGGTATATTAACCACTTAACTTTTTCCTCTAATGACCCAGCAGTAGCAGGTCTCTGAAGCCTGAGTATGAAATGAGTTGTGTGGTATAAGAAGGAAGATTAGGCAACATCCTTACTGTATAAGCCTCTTTCTCTACTGTTTGGTAAGGCCACAAAAGAATTGATTCTGCATCCCTGCAGCAACAAGCCACAAACTCTTCTTAAGTAGTCAACGGACATGCGTGTACTGGTCGCTGGTCAGACTGCGTCACTGATGTTCGTTGCCATTGCCATTTTGACCACCAGATGTCTACACTGAACTTAATAATGTAATGTAGCCTCAGGAAAAAACATTCTGGAAATAGGAGGAGGTTAAGTGGCAGGGAAGGGAGGAAAATGCAAACGGTTGAGAAGGCTTTCTCCCAGGCCTTGGGTGCCCTTAAGGCAGGGATGATTTTCAGGCTTTCTTGTCATTTTCTTGTTACACAGTCCAGGCTAGTTCACATGACCTCTAGTGCTAAGTGAGTAGGTCTCGCTGTGCAAAGTGGGAGGAGAAAAGATCCTTAGGTTCACAATAAAATGTGAACATGGTTCATTATGATGTGGCCTTACGTTATGGCTATTTAATCCATAGGTGCACATGTCTCCGTAGTTCCCAGTGGTCCAGGGCAGAAGGGAGGGGTGTGTTGAAGATGCTTGCATTTGGTGTTTCATTGTGATAAGGAAGCAGTTGGACTGAAGCAAAGGCTTGCTGTGATAGTTTCTTCTTACCTCAAACTGGTGCTTTCTGTTTATTTTAGTGAAAAGGAAGCAGGCCTGCTCAGGCACTTCTTGCACAGCCAATAGAAGACAGCCCTAAGATGTTTCAGCACTGGTGTGAGCCCGCTGCTCCATCTACTTCACCAGCTCTTGTTATAGACACCCTGTGTTTACCATGCACTTGCTGAAATATGGAGCTGCACAGAATGTAAGGATCAAGGTGAAACTAATTTTGACTTCAAAGGGAATATGAAATGGGATGGGTAGTAGGCAGATGACAATCTTGTAGCAGCCAATCTCGTGCTGTTGCCTAAGCTGATTAATATCTGTATTATTTTAGAACTGAAGTATAACAGTAATTTGTATTTAGGCTTGGAATAGTTATTTGTTACTGTGTAATGAGATTCATGGTACTTCATGCTGTAGTGTGGGAGACTAGTCTAGTGTGACAGCAGAAGTATTGATAGATAAGGCATGTAATGTAGTGTGCGGTTGAGGACTGGTAACAAAAGGATCACAGGATGACACTGGAGACCCTAGGTCTATCAACAAGTCATGGATGGTCAAAGTAATGAAAACCTGGGAGCAAACAATTTTAGGAGTTTAAAAGAGATCCAATAAAAGCTATCTAGTGTGTACCATTTAGTGTTTTTATATGTGAACTTTGATGTGATGAAGGCAACTGAAGAGCGAGATGCCTTATGTCCTCTGGTGGACAGTAAAGGGGGAAGATGGTATATCATGCCTTTTTTGCCAAAGGTTTGACAGCTTGGAATAACTTATTTCCCAGTTAAGTCAATGACCTTAGAATGAACAGGTGTAGTTGAAGGTAAGCGCAACAGCAGAGGGGTAGAAAGAAAGACGCTTCTGGACAGCATTAGTGTCCTCAGAATTCTCTGTGGATTATAGGGAAAGATGGTGCCCTGCACTGCAGGCAGTGTAATGTGGACTCCATGGCCTTAATTGAGACCCCCCCACAGAGGTCACCGATGTCCCAGACAAATCCCGATGACCCTCTCTATGGTGACTGGCACAAAGACAGCCCTGAAGAAGCAGCTTTTGTCTGTAAGCTTTCTTTCTAGTCAAAAGTATTCTGTGAAAGTTGCTGGTGCAAAGCTGTTCAGCGCCTGTTTTATGTTGTAAACAATAAGCCTTTGAATGGAGCTGTTTCACAGCTTACTCAATTTTCTGTTCGATAATCCATAGGAGCTTGATGTTTAGTGTAGAATTGGAATGTTTAAAATGTCACATAGCCCTATCCCTTTTCAGTGAGTAGAAAAGATTTTTGTCACAAGTGCAGCTTTTACAGTTGTTTTCTGTGTAATTTATTTTAGGAACAGAGTAAGAATGTACTGTAGACAGCACAAAGGATTGATACAGTTCAATCTGCAAGATTCAAGAGTTTGCAGGCTATAGGTCATCCATCAAATATTTTTATCCTTTTATCCTTACCTCTTGTGTTTCAGGTGTCTGAGGTGTGTTCCTGAGAACCTGACTGTGATGGAGACTTTGGAGTTGTACTGAAAAAACCTATGTTTCTCAGCGTAGAGAGTAGCAGGTGAACGTCAAACCTTTTCTTAGTTAATAAAACTCTTCTCACTTGTAGAAATCAAAGGTCTAAAGAAATGTTTAGGAGTGGCAAGCATTCTGGATTTGTAATTTATTTTTGGCTTTGATTCAACAGAGCTGTTCTCATAATTGTCTCAGAATCTCATGAATAAAATGGCATTAGTACTGCAATGTGGCTGTCCACTGAAAATGACTGATGGGATTCTGACAGCAGGTGTGGTAGCTTCATTTCAAAGTGAAAAGTGAAACTGCCTTTTCTTGGAAAGCCACCTAATGAGAGCTATTTTTGTACGCAGTGAAAATACTGTGGTGATGGAAAAGCACACTACTTTGTGGTGTTTGCTGAAGAAAACTAGAGTGAACCATGGCTTTTTTAATGACTAGCCTTAAAACTGCTCAGAGCAGAGGTGTTAATTGAGTCTCTAACTCAAGCAAGTCTAAGATCAAGCAGCACCCTATGGGGTTTAGTATTGCCTGAGTAATTTTTTGAGCTAAATTAATAAAAATGTGAAGTCCAACTTGAATTTAAATTGATGCATATGCCCAGGTGGCTATAGTCTTTACTGGAACTTTTGGTGTAATTTTTCAGACATCTGGATCCTTAATGCTTTGATTTCTTCTTAGTGTCCACCATCAGGAAGGAAGCAGTAAGATGAATCTTGATGATGCCTAGTATGTTTCCAAGGAATGTAGATTCTTTGAAGTCTTTGTGCACCTCTGATATAACTTGAGGGCTTCAGGTGGAATAGCAGGTGGATCAGAGGCTGCGTATGCTGTCCTGTGGTTTTACGTCAATACTTTCTGAGTGTACTCAGGCAGGAGATGCTAAAGGCAGCTTTGTTGTACTTCAGTGCTATGTCTTAGTAACTGACATTGGAGAAATCAGTGTCTTATACATAGCTTTCTTTTCAACCTTGCAGGAAGTAAATCATACATATATCAAATCACATCTATACTAGGTCACTGTGGGAGTCAAGCTGAAAAATACACCTTAAGCAGGTATCTTGTATAGTTACCTATTCAATACATTAGCAGATTATTGAGACTTATTTTTTTTCACGTCTTCAACTAACAACTACTCCAAAGTTTTTTCATGGAACTGGATATCTGAAAACATTTTTCTTCTTACAGATAAAGTCCAGTGTTCTTAGAAAACATTTGAGTATTGGCTTCAAAACCTGTCTGCTTATTGCAATCTAGACAAGTCAAGACAATTTAATTAAAGGTAAGGTGTTTTTTTTCATACCAGAAAGGAGCACTTGCTGCTTTCATAACAGAAAGCCAAGATTCCTCACTGGGTCTTGGACACAGTCCTGCACTATGCATGGGTCATTATGTTTCTGCCATTTATTAACCATTTTTTTTTTGAGTCTTTGCATTTAATGTAGTGCCTTCTTTCCCATGTGGGAACTTGTCCTTATTCAAAGTAAATGATACAATACTGGACTTGTATGGTGGATGCTGCTTAATTATCTCAGTACTATATTACCCAACTTTAAACCTGACCAGCTACGTTAATACTTCAGTTAATTGCTCCCATGTCACATAAAAAGTGGTCACATAAAGTGGTTCCACTGCTTTGAATAAACATTTGATGTGGGTTGTTTCCGAAATAGTGTTTTTTCAGAAATATTCACACTGACTGGTAGCCTTTTGTAATTTGTCTTTACTTCAGTTGTTGCAGAAACCAAGTAATATTGGACAGGTTTCTGTATTAATTCTTTAGCAAAATATGGGTGGGCAATTGCAGCCAGCTCCAATGGCCATAATATTTCGATAATTGGTAGTCCACATCATAGATGTGAAGGTTAGTAAGACTCGAATTTTAGCCCTACAAAGTTAGTGATGGCAGATGATCTTTAAGGTCTCTCTGAATCCAAGCCATGGTATGATTGTGGTGTATGTGTAGTGTGGGAGCTCAATAAGGAAAAGATTAGTTAATGTTTTGCAAGATCTTTTCCCACAATACGGAGGGGGGAAAATGGCTACGGTCATCTTGTTGGGGTGACCTCACAGGGTTGAGGTCTGTTTCTTAACACACTTGTGAGACCCTGACAGTAGCAGTGTCCCTTCAACTACAATTTAGCACATGTAAGATGCTATGAATAGACACTTGTAACTGCAGTACTTACAAAAACTCTAGAAAATCAAAGCTGAATCCACTGGAAAGCAGGTGTTAGTAGACATCCTTGGAAGGGACTTTTGATTTCTTGCAAAAATGCAGCATAAAGAAAAATATGGTACTTGTCAAAATCTTGTTTTGCTCCTTGGCACTGCTTACTAATAGACTTGGAAGGGTGGATTTGGAAGTGCAGTGTTTTATTCTACACGTTCATTCTTGGGGAGCATGAACAAGTCGTTCATTAGAAGATGAGCTTAGAGGATGAATGTCTTAAATAGTCTGGGCAGCTTGAGCACCTAATAGTGTTTTTTTTTTGTTTTTTAACGTAGACTGCTCAGCAGCTATTAAATGCTTTGACTACAAAAATAATTTATTTAGGAAAAATTTGGCTTCATGGGTCTCGGTGTTTGTGCTCTGGTGGAAATCTACTAGAAAGCATATTCAACTGCATCCTGAACTGCATCTGTACTGCTCAACACCCTTGAATAACACACCTACAGAATAATAAAGTAGCAGGGGAAACCTGCGCACTGTATTGCGAGATTTGTAATATGCCATTGAAATGAGTTTACCAGGACTGGAGTAGAAAGAACGTGAATTACTTGCTGAAAGATGTTGTCAAAGGGTTTTTCTTGTCATATCTTGCTAAAAATGTTGTTTCTGTGAACACTCTTCCAATAACAAATAGAGTGGGAAATGAATGTCCTGAAGCTACAGTATCTGAGCTGAGTGTTTCAGCTGGGGCCCCAGGCTGGATGGGGGTTATGAATACAGAGGCAAGGTACCAACATGTTATGGAGGGACGTTTTTGGCTCAAATATCTGTATTTATTAGAAATATTCTGAACCGTTTCTCAGTGCCAGGCAGAACTGCTTGGAAAAAGAGGGGTCAAGTTGCTAGTCAATATGGGGAAAGACCTCTAATGGGAGAGTGCACAGGTATGCTGTGAGCTCTTCAACACTGAATGTGTTGACCTCCTTTCATAGGCAGCATGTTCTGCATTAAGTAGACTGAGCTGTGCTTACTATGGAAATGTATTTTGGTACATCCAAAATACAGGAGTCAGGAGACAATCTTAAAGCCCTCTCAAAATTAGTGATGGTCCTGGCTGGTAAGCAGGGGGTGAGCTGCACTGGCTGTGCTTGCTGTGTACTCAGCTCAGCCATCCATGACATCTGTAGTCTCCTTAAGACAGCTGTCATTTGCCCCTCCTGGTGAAAATGGACTGCTTTAAATTTAATGCCTAAGGCAAAACTGAGAGTAATTAGGGTAGAAACTTTGTTTACATTGCTTCTCTCTGCAAAGAGATAAAGCATTCTGTGTGACCTTAGGAAGTCAATGAGAACCAATTCTTTTGTCTTGAGGGCATCCTGAAGAGGCTAATGCTTTTGAGCTTATTTTAATGGTTTTGAGAGCTTGCAAATAGAAAGTAAAACTAACTTGGGATGCTTTTCTTCAGCCTTAAAAAGGCTGAATAATACAAGTATATTTAGAGGGAGGGGTATGCTTGATGCTGCTCATGCTGTTGAAACTTGAAACACAAATACAGGACATCAGGTGTCATCGTTCTGTACAGGTAAGTACCCTCAACTGCTGTGAAACTAATTTAGAGAGCAGTGATAAGACATATCCTGAGTATTGCGTTCAAATGGCTATTAACTGGGATAAAATGTCACAGAATGGTAGACTTGCTCATTGACATGAGTACTTGCTGATACTTTAGTTTCCTTGATACTGTAATAAAGAGCTTACTACTGTTTTCTAAGCTTTGCAGTGCCTATATATGCCCTGGACTGTCTGTGCAACAGTTACTGCTTTCAGGTATATGGCAGGGACTCCTAGAAATGGCTTTCCAGTTGCAAAAGTTCCAGCTGCTGTCTCCTTCTAAGCATTTACCTCGTTTAATACCAGATTATGCCTGATCAGAGATTTAAAGCCTGAAAGCATGGCTGCACATCTTCCTCATAGTAGGTCTGGGGGCTAACGTGTTAATTTGGGGTTGATGCTAGTCAAGAGAAGATGTGATTCTTATTCCTACGTATCTGGCAAATTAAGTCCCGATAGTGCATGGACTACTGATGGGAATGCTGCTGAATTTAGCTGTGGTCTTCTCTTTGCTTGGCATTTGGTATTGTCCATATCCAGTCTTCTGTCTATAGCCGTGAGACTTAAAAATCCACACTTGGATTAGTTAATACTCATCAGAAATGCTGGAATGGCAAGTTGTAGGCAAACTATTTGTATTTAATATTTGCAGTACTAGCTGTAATGCTGAGGGCTTTGTGCAAATTAACAGTGAGTAATGAGCATCAAGAGGTTGAAATTAAGTCCCAGATATTCTAAAAATAAAATAGGATGACCTTTCCCATGCTTCTGAAAAGCATTTATGATGTTCTGCTTTAGAAATTACTCCAAAAATTAAGTGCTTCCAGAGGTGTTGACTTTTCTTTTAATATAGGCTTGAGGTATTTACTCAGTACTGTTATTTGAGATGTTATTGGATGAATAAATGCTTTTTTTCTATCTGTAAAGGTCATAGTTTTGTTAGTCTACCATACAAGTCATGAGAAATAGTTCAATTCCAGTGTTACCTTCTAGATGACTTGAGGTGTTTCTAAAACCAGTATTCCTGCATTAACGTTCACTGGTGAATGTGAGGTTTATAACACTTTACAACAAGAGCATTTTCTCTGTTCTGTACCCTCTAGAACCTTGAACTGGGCCTTCCACAGCTCTGCTTTGGTTAAGTGATATTTCTAGTTGACCTTAGAGTCATATTGTACAATATTTCATCCAGTTGGATTGGTGCTCAGAAATGAAAGGTTACCAGTGGCAGGCTTGCCTTGGAATCCTTTGTGTGACACCGACAGCCGTCTCTCCGATGAGACCATTATCTTTAATTTTCTGCTTGGTGCTTGCAAAGCACTGAAAGGGGCTTAATTGTCTAGGCACCAACTTATGAAGGAAGGCCAGTCCTGGCTTCAGAAACATGATTTAATGGTTACGTTCCATTGTGTGTTTTGCTGGGCTTACACAACAGGCCATAGTTGCTCAGATTAATACATGGTTTTCTGAAATGATAGCAAAATGGTCCAAGATAGATAAAGTAAATGGGATATGGTAGCTAGGAGAAACTGAAAGGAAGCTTTTTTTTTCCAGAAGGGGAATAGGAAGTGTAGGTGAGGGCTAGCACCAGAGAACTCAAAGATTAGCATAGGAAGAAAAAGATGAAACTTTCCTAATGAAAAACTACACTTAGATCTGTGAAATAAAGGCAACCTGATGAGGTTTGTATTTGTCAGTTGTCCTAGCTAATTACAAGCCAATGAAATGTACTCACAGCATAAATAGTTTTTTTTCAACAGATTAGACCTAATTCATGTTAAACGGCTAATGGTTGAGGACTACTTGTTTCTCCAGATGGCAATTACTGTTACCACAGAAACTAACCTTTGCTGGAACTTTTTTCTTGATGAAAATATAGAAACAAGCTTGGCAGAAAAGAATCCGAGCAATGGAAGACAAAAGTAAAACATGCTTGAACAGAAACAAGTAAGTCAAGCTCCAGTACCAGTTGTTCTTCTAAAACAGTTTTTGTAATGAACTGAAAGGCCATTTTCTTGCCTCTGAATGGCCTGTGTATGCTACCTGAAGAAAATGTGTAGAAAGCACCAGGCAGGAAGATGGCTTTTTAGATCTACCCTTTGATTCTAATGACTCCTGCTAGGTCTGTGCTCCTTGAAGAACAAAGATGATGCATCTTAAACTACTGATTCCTTTGTTCACCCTTTGTTTAGCTCAGTGATATACATGACGTCAAATTATAGGAAAGCTCTATTTCCTGCTATAATGGCAAGTGACAAGCAGAGGAAGCTGTATACTGCTATTTCGTTTACAATCTTAAACTCAGGTGATTTTTTGTAACTCCAGATCATCCATCAAGCTTGCATTTTATAGATTCTTAGTTTAAAACTCCTTAAACTTCGAAATAATTTTTTTGTGTAAATAAATTCTTGATTAGTTTCCAGACGTATTTGGCTACTGTCTAGACTTGCTTAAAAGGTCCCTTGCCAGAACAATTGTGGTGAAAGAATGAAAGTTAGACCAATAGACATGACTGGGATGCAAGTGTGCTTACAGCAAGCAAAGTGGTTGCTTTCTGATATGTTTTCCAGAGGGCTGTGTCTTCTTTCTTTCTTTCCGCTGATGTCTTACTTTTCCAGTATTCAGCCTGGCTGGCACACATATGCAAGTACTAGTTCAGTCTGGTAAAAGGTTGAGGGTCTTGCAAGATGTAGTAACTTCAGCTTCAGCCCTCAGTAACATTTGAATAAGAGGTAGAAAATCCCGCTCCTGCTGTTGTCAAATTGTCTGGATTTACTTACTGGCTGTGCAGGAATTCACGCTGCAGACCAAGTACAGCCCTTGGGTTAGCCGCACTACACAGCTCCTTTCCAGACAGCAAGGCCTTTTTCCCAATGTTGTTCTCTGCCTCCTTAACCTGATAAGATCTCCCAACTCCCAGATGCTGTTTTTGTGGTCTTAAACTCATCCAGTATCCTGTTCTGAATATCACTGTTGCAGCTTAATAAAATCAAATTCAGTGCTTACTGTGAGTGATTTCTTGTGTAATAAAACAAACTCCCTTACTTGAAATTTATCTTCCTGCACATATATTTCAATGCTTTCAGTTTACCTTGTTTTCACCAGAGGTGGGATTAAAAACAACCCTTTCTAATTGAGAATAACAGTATCAGAGTCATCAGAGTGAAGTTTCTACTAAGAAGCTGTTTCCTTTCTATTTCCTAGGAGGGATAGAAACTAGTATTATTCTGGTGTGTCAAAATGGCTAATCTGAGCTGTTGAACTATCCCAGTTCTTAGGTAACTGGTAAAATACCAGCTCAAGGGCTGCAGGGAGTAGAAGAGACCAAAAATATATGACCAAAAATATATAAGGAAGACATGACTGTTTTGACAATACAGCAGCTTGATAAATGAGTCTGTAGTTCACTACACCGAGTGAAACAGTGTGAGGAACAGTTATGGCGTTTTAAGTAAACGAGAGTCAAAGGATGATTTAATAGTGCTTTTTTTTTTTTGTATGTACTAGGGTTAAGACCACATGGTCATTTAATCTGTGTTAGGAAAGCAGCTCTGCTTCAGGCAAGTTCAGCACTGAACAAAGGCAGCAGCTTTCAGAAAAGGTGTAACTTAGGGTGCTCACCAGTCTCCTTAGTATTGTACAAAAAGCTAAACATTGGGAACATTACAAGCACTAAGCATAAGGACGTGTTTTGCTTGTCAGCTGCTTCGTCTTCCCAGAGCAGTTTTTCCTGTTTGTGCTGTTTTTATTGGCATTAGAGTTAAGGTTTAATTCCAAAACAGCAAGGAGCATAAATAATCTTTGGGTTCATATCCTCACTCAATCCAGTGAAAGCATTCACATAATGGAAGGCATTTACAAGCCACTGTATTAACAGTTTATATTGTTCTTCCCATGCTGTTACTTAACTGAATCTGGAGGTGGTGATACATTTTTATCTTTTTCTTTTGACCACCCCCCTGCCCCCCCCCCCCAAAAAAAAATGGTGTGGTAGCTGCCCAAGTTCTCCAGTAAAAATCTCAGGCTCCTTTTTTGTTAGCTATAACCAGCACACAATGAAGAAAAAGATGGCAAGCTAAAATGATTATAGTTATAGATAGATATATAGTTATATAGATAGTTGCTGGTATGCAAATCAGACCTCCAATGTGTTGTCTTAGAGTGTTATATTGGGTGATTAGGTGTATTAGTTATATTAGAGCATAATATTAGGGGAGACGTAAGGAAAGAATTCAAGAATGTTAATAGATAGGTGTTTTTCCCCGATTACTCCATGTTGGTATAAGAAGTAAGCATGAGTATATTCGGTCTGACTTGGTTAGTAATGTGATGCTTTGAAAATGTGCCCTATTAAATGTATCTAGGGCACAATCATTGCCCTTGTTTTGATTAATAATTTTCTCCTTTATTCATGGGCCTTAGCACCATCCTTTAGAGAGAGAAGCAAAGAACTACTTCAGTATAATAGCTAATCTGATCACAACACAGTGATGAATCAATTTAATGAAGCAAAGAGCATCCAACTTTAGAGAAGTCCTTATAGAAAATAAGTGCCAATAACAGGCCTGGTTTACATGCATTTCATTTAGTTTTCTGTTATCAGTTGGGCTGGAGGGACATGATTAGCCTCTTATTATTGTATAAATTGATGTTGTTAAACTGGTCCAAAATTTCTGAAAGGCTAATCATGAACACACTTTTTCAAACAGGAATGGCAATTTCAACTTTGCATTAAAAAAGCTCTTTATGTTTGCTGTCCTGGATTAGCATCCAGATAAGGTTATGCAGTATTTACCCAAGATAAATATGAGCATTTGCTTTAACTGCACAAATCAGACACGTTGACATAGAGTTAGCGTGGACTGACAAGACATCACTATATATCTGTTTTCTGAAACATCTTGAAATCTTTCTTTGTCATGCTTTTGAGGTATTTCTCTTCATGGTTCCCCCCCCCCTATACTCCATGTAGCTAGGTTCCATTGGAGGTATTTTTCTTGTATTTTCTGCTTGCCCTTGTGGTCTTCCATGTTTGAGGCAGGAAAGGTTCAATCCAAAAAGTCTGGGACATTTCGTAAATGCATTGGTTGTAAAGACATGCATCATCACCATCAGTCTCACTGAGAGAGTGTTTTTGTTCCATTACTGCCAAATGACATGATGACATGGAAGCCCCCTGACTGAACAATCTCTGCAGAAGGAGGGGAAAATACTTGCAGTGTGGTGTTTCTTGCACTGGTTTGTGACCAACAGGCGGAGATCAAATGTGAGTGTTTTCAAAGGCTTGACAGCATCTACAGAAAGAGTTTTGTTTGTTTTTTCGTTTGTGTTTTACTAGAGAGAGGACTTGCACACGACAAAGTTAAATTTGTGATTAGTAGTGTTGAAACAATTTAACAGAAAAGTGTGCTTTGCCCATTAAGTCAAGACAAATTTATGGATGTGTTGTCTTGTGCATGTTTGTAGCTTAGAAACAGAGGGATAGACCCTTTGTTCTTACAAATGTTTGTAACATCATTATTTTAATGGAGTCAAGATCATTTATGTGATCTGATCAGCCTCAAAATGTATTCACTGGGATGGTACCACCACCCCAAATGAACGTTTCTCTCCTCTTCCATTCCCATCTTGCTTGCACCACTGTTTGCATTTTGAGTTTCTCTGCTGTTTCCCTTCTCCACCTACAGCTGAGTATTGAAAAAAGCCTACAAATTGCATAAAACTTACCGTACGTCTTGTTCCAAACCACCGCCTGGAGGATGATTTAGAGACCTCAGAAAGAGCAGCTATAAAAGAAATATCATGGACACACTGAGAGTAATGAGGTCAGAGCTGCGTTGTTCTTTGCATTTTGATCAAGACTGCTCATTTATGGATGAAGGATTCAGCAGTAACAGGATTTGCACGACAGTTTTCCTGACTGTATCATTTCTGCCCAGAAGATGACACTGAGTGGAAAGCTTTCAAGGACAAAATGACTTCAGAACTTTTCTGGATATTTTATGTGCGAGAAAAATTTAGGAGTTAAAATTAGGTAGTATTACACTGAGCTGTATGTCCAGAACATTAAGAAACAGTCTTTGTTCTTCCTGTCAATAATACTTGTCTGCATAATAGCAGGACTTTGCTTCCTCTTTGTGAATGCTCAACATGTGTCTATTTTGACCATGTTCCATATATATGTACCTATTATATAATGGCGCTATACCTGCTGGGGTGATGTAGAAATTTTACCTAATTGCTTTTCCATTCTTCAGTTCTGCAGACCCAATTTGGCCTGAGATGGAGTCTGTTTTGTGTCAGTTTCACAGAGTGATTCTTTTCAGTTTCTTGGTGGGTGTTTAGGTCAAATTCAGGCAACACAGGTCGTTAGTCATGAGATAATGAAGGGTCTTAGTGAAATTAATGGTAGCATCACACTAATTCTCTTCCCAGTGATGATAATTATACTTTGCGATACCTTCTTGAACCAGGTCAAGGGTCCTCAGGTACAACTTTCAGGCTCAGAGGACCCTCTCTTTCCTTGCTTTGTTAGACTTGGGACTTTCAGCATCTCCCTGAAATGTCCACCACAAGCAGGTATGTCCCACGGGTTGCTGACTGAACCTACCCTCTCTGTTCTCCAGCCAAAGCTTTGTGAAGGGCATACCCTGCTGGCTGAACCTTCAGAGTGGTATTGGTTTTGATGTAAGGACAAATCACTGAGCAGCAAGGAAGGGTGAAGGCTGAGATTAGGGTTATGGTCTGACAGAGATGCAAAGCTTCAGGGAGTTGACTGTAGGCCTGGTCAGACAGGAGTTGTCCAGGCCCGAGGAACTATATTTATCATTGTGTTTTCATGACACCAGAAATAAGGCAAAATCTGGAGCCAGAACTGTCATACCAGGTAGTGTTTTCCTTCAGACATCTCTGAACTGTTGTTAAGATTGCTATGAGGTTTTTCAATGAGCAATCAAGGTAACAGGGCACTCTTAATTCCAGGGGCTGATCGAAGAATTGCCTTATGCTCATTTAATTTGTGTCTGTGAGAAATTGGATTGGGGCTGCAGAGAGGTTGTTTAGGAACAAGGGATGGAGTGTATCTGCTCATTGCACGACTTCGCAGTGCCTCTGGGAGAAGGATCCGCACTGCTGTGCCATAACCACAGTTGTTATCCAGCTGTCCGGTGTAGGAGGCTCGCTGATAAATGGTGTGGTGGGGTCAAAATGAATATGGGCTTTTGTCAGGCAGGGCTGGTCTTGCTGGTGAACCCACTGCTCTGTTTTTCCTGTCTGCTGGCTTTGGAGCAATTAAACCTGTGTGCTGCTCCTTTAGAGAGCTCCTGTATGACAAAGGTATGCAGGAGCTGAACCTAATCATTTAGCAGTAGCCACATGATTAAAAAAAAAACACAAAAAAAACAGAAACCACAGCCATTTGGATTTGTCAAAAGAGAACAGAAAGCCGTGTTATTCATTAAAAAAACAAAACAACAACAAAAATAAACTATTAGTGATCATTTTTGCTACATAGCTAATTTCCTTTGTAATTTTCAACAACAACAAAAAAAGTATTTTTACACAGAATGTTTGAATCAACTTTAAAAGGAGCTGTTAGGAAGACTGTGGCAAAATAATTCTGGCAAAACAATGTTGTTTTCTTGAGGCGCTCTGTTTATCTGTTTACATTTTTTTTCTTTCCTTTTTCTCCTTCATTTTTTTCTTGCCTTTTTTCTGGTTCATCATTTCTCCTCTGGCTTAAATGTGTTCTGTATACTCATGTTAAGTAGGAAGCACAGATTTTTCACTTTTTTTTTTTTTTTCCCCAACTGAATTGAGACTTTGGGGATTATGGAAGTCTGAGTTATTTATAAGCGGTGAAAAATCTGCATCCCCTATTCCTGCAAAAGTTTATCATTGAAGATATTACTGTTGAACACAACTTTTTACAAGTTGGTTTGGTGTCTTGCACGTGCTCAGTTTCAGCAGCTCAGCTGCAGATAGCAGCAAAACGTTGGCTAGTATTATACATAGCAGACTTTGCACGGAGTTCATTAGCTTTAGATTGGCTTTGTCAGCTCCTGCTAGGTGACGAGCTTGAGCTGAGCATGGTAGTTGGAACAGAAGTGTCTATCATTGGTCTTTGTGTGCAAAGTTAATTAATTTTTTAATTAATTAATCTGACAAATTAATGTATCTTATGTTTTTTTCATTTGATTTATGCTGTTTTAAACAAATTGATATTCTGGTGTTTATTTTCTAGATATTTCTGCAAGTTTTTAATATTTTCTTCCATGAATGGTCTATGTCATGCCATGACTACTTTGATTATGGGGTCAGGTAGAGATAAGTGAAATTATTTTTGATTATTTTGACTCTTCCCAAATGGAAGTAGGCCACTATCTCACTCCTCACGATAATCACTCAAGGCATAGCAAGTAGCTCAGTGCTAGCAGAGTTGTCCGAGTAATTACAGTGCTCGAGAGACTTAAGTATTAATAATAATCCTGTCGCCGCTTGACTGCAAAGAGTCGATCCTACAGTTCGAGGCTTTTGAGGAAAGAAAGGAACAGAAGCTAACCAAGGGAGAAAGAAAATGAATGCCCTGAAACTGTGAAAGGTGGTGTGCAGTCAGGGTTCTAACAAGAAACAAGATAGCAAATACAGCGATCTCATTAAAATCATGAATTACCTCCCACCAGTCTCTTGGCGCTGCCGTTCTACTTGCAATTTTGCCATCTGCTTCCTTTGAGCAGGAAAAACAGTTATCTCTTCCTATCCTTTGGAGGTGGAGAAGGGAAGGAAGGATTGTCACTAAGCCATTTCTCCACTTCCCCTGATTTTGTGACTTTCACCCTGCCACGCCAAAGCATTTGGAAACAACTTGGGAAGCATTGCCCAGCTCTGGTGTCACGGCAGTATTTCTATATTCAGTGCAGTCAGTGGATCTCTGGATCACCCAAGGGTGTTTGTTAATTTGTAAATTTAGGAAGTTATTGTCAAAAATGTAATGAGTTAAATCTCTATGTTTTCCAGGGCCAACAAGAAAATCATGATTTCTCCGACCTTTCTGTGAAACATGGTAACTTCATATTAGAGAACTACTGTTATTCTTACATTCAATTTTATTTATTTATTTATTTATTTATTTATTTATTTTTGGTTTTCAGACACACCAACTAATTGAAATGGAAGAAGTGTTTTTCCTCATTGTGCAGTCTTTTAATTATATGATTTACTATGAAGATTCTTGAATGAAAAAGTCAGTGTTTTCTTTACGAGGCATTGTTGGCATAGCTCTCTGGTGGTATGGTAAAAAATGCGCTTTTGGCCAAAAGCTCTCACAATAGCTGCTGCTTCTTCATTTGTTGCACTTACTTGGTTGTAGTAACGTTAAAATAATGAGGAAAAAAAATTAACCTGAATGTTGGCATGAAACTCTTTCTCCACTAAGTGTTTCTGTTTATTCTAAAGCCTTACAAGAGAACAGTTGGAACACTACTGCAAGCATGCTTTGTATGTTCTAAAATCAAGAAGTGAAGATTGCCATTACTGTTACGTCTTGTAATGCCTGTAGTGTTCAGAGAGACTCTGGGTCATGCCAAGGTCCCATCTACTCTGCCGTCACTGGATCTTGTTTTAGAATTGGGGTTAGTGGCTGTGAACCCTAGAGCTTGGGCATGCTGTCCTCCAGAACCTCTTGCAAAGTCAAAATCATTTTTGTGATGTTATGTAATTTGGGGCAGATTATGGGGTGCATGTACATTGTTTAACTGTAGAAATCTGGATTTCAGTTTAGAATTTGGGGTTTGGAAACAGTACACTACAAAACCCGAATGACTCTAGAGATGACTGCCCTCATATAATAGCAACAGCTGTTTATTATTTCAGATTTTACTGCAGCTATGGGCAGAAAAGGCAAGTAAAGTCAAGGCTTTGGATTAGGAATTCTGAAAGCAAGGACTGGATGACCACTTATTTGTTTATGAGTGTGTATTTTAAGTCTTGCAGGACTGGGAAAAAGACTCTTCCAGTTACTGAGCTGTAACGAGAGTTGTTGCAGTTTGGAGCTATCTTGTTATTTTAAAGGTATAATGATAGAAAATTTTCAAGGATATTTCAAGAGCACCATTTCTAGCTGGATCTTGCTCAAATTGCAGCAATCAGTTGAAGTTTTTTTTATCTGTAAAGCTTAATGCCTTCTGGTCAGCTTTCTGGTTAGCACGTTCTGAAGAGCAGGGACCACGAAGTTCTTGCTTTTTAAAAGGCTGAGATGAGGGCTTGTAAAAGTAACACAAAATTGTTATTGCTTTTTGCTGGGTACATGTTAGACATCTTGATGAAAGTGCAGCAAGCTTGCTGGTGGGGTTTGCTGTTACTAAAAGATAGCATTTGCTCTAGTAGAGCTTTCAAAGCTACAGTGCTAAACACAGGGCTCCCTGTTTTCTGTTTTTCTGGGGGTATTTCAGCACTTTTCTCTTTTTTATTAAATACTTGGGTCACACTTGGAATCAGAAATAGGTTTCATGGTAAGCGGAGCTGAAGAACTTTGTTGCTAAATGTTGCAGAATCTATGCCATTAAGCTGAAGTAGTAGCTGCAGAGGCAGATGGTTTCTGGTATTTTCTTTTCTCGGTTGTCACTGGGATGTTGTTAGTGCAGAATTTCAGTTTAGAGATTTCTTCTGGTTTCAGGCTATACAGGCTGAAGTGTCTTGGTTGCTGCAGCCTGTAAAGCTAAAGGATAACACTTAACAAAGTGGTCTTTATTATAATTAATTTGGTGTAATCTCTTGGACCATCTTTAAGGTCGCAGGGCTGCAGGTATGCATAGAGATTGGTGTTAGGTTTTTCCTCTTTCTGGATCGAGATGGAGCTGAATGTTTCAGGTGGGCTGTGTGCAGACTGGCCAGGTTGTAAGCCTAGGATCAGTTTAAAGGATAGGGTTATGTTTTATTTCAGCAGGAACTGAGGAACCTTGCTTAGGCACAGAAAGGCTTCCACTAGAAAAAATATGTAGATCTCGTGGGCTCTGTGTTTATATATGAGTAGTGAAAGGTTTGTGTTGATAGAATTGACTGTGCTGTAATTAAAACTGAATTAGGTAAGGGTTAGTGTTTAACTTGAAATTTAAGGTTTGGGTCCACATGCTGATTTGGACCAGAATTAGGATGAGTGGCATTAACCACATCGTAGCTTTGTAAGTCAGAAAATCAGGGACAACAAAATTAGGAAATAATAGAGCCTTTCAACATTTGAGACCAAAGGGAGACATTGCTTCTCATTTGACATAACACATGACAAACGTGTCTGTCATAGACTAGACTCCAGCTAATGTATGATAACACCCTGGCACAGAGGGATCAGTTCCCTTCTTCCTTTGGATTGTTGTGCTGCATGGACTATGTATGGTATACCTTAGCTGCCAGGTTGATGTTTACACTTCCCAAACTGTACAAACTGTAGGATTTGTACAGATGTGCTTCCTCCTTTTTATTTATTTTTTTCCCTCCTTATTCTGTGAAGGATAAGGATGAGAATTTGTTTCTTGTCTGCTGGATTCAGTCAGAGATTGCTTTTTAATGGAGAAGCTGAGTCAAGGATGGACAGCTGCATTTTGTTACATCCTGAGATTTTCTCCCTCACCCTGAGATTTCCTCCTGATGTGTAGCTGTTGTGGAGGAGGATGTTTGCATCTGAGCAAACAGGACGTAAACCTGGACATTGCGTGGGTGTTGCTGGCATTTTTCTCTGCTGTTTTGTCGTCTGTGGGCAATTTGCTCTGGAAAAAAAAATGGCAAAAGGTACTGCTGAACAGTAAAAAAGTTAAAAACAGCTATCAGAAAAAAAAAGCATCAAGCATTCTCAGAGGAAAATCAAACCTGTCTGAAACAAAGCAATTCTGTCCTCTATACAGAATTCTTCGCTATGATGTATTTTTTTGAGAGGCAAATTCCAGATCTGTTCGTGTTAAAGAGAATTGGGAAGAAGGGTTGGTTGCAAAGTAAAAAAATTCTCTGCTGCTGAACGGTGGATTTGGGCAATATTCTCAACATCCAAGTCCTCTTCCAAATGTGGTTCCAAATTATACTTTTCAGCACTAGCACCCAAACCCACAAGGTTTTTTTTGTCTTCCATGGAAGACTTGCAAAAGTCAGGCAAAGCATTTGAGCTGTAACTTCCATCACACGGCACTTCTTCTTAATTGTGTACTTATTAATTGTGAGCCGGGGTTACTGATGGGCTCCTAAATGTAATTAAACGCCCCAGAATGAGTCTGCATTTTTTTCCTATCTGCAATTCCTCCACAGGAAAAGCTCCTAGTAAAATTCTGCAGGGAATGAAGAGAACAAATCTTTAAATTTTCCTATCTGGAAAAGAGGTTGAATCGTAAGGCTTCCTCTGCCATTAAATTGGATACTTCAGGATTTCCTATTGTCACGATTAGCATCCACCTCAGGCAGTTTGCTTTAACAAGCCCTGGAAACCCTAAAAATGAGGTGGAAATAGCAATGCTTTATTATGTCCAAAAGTGGAAGTTAGCATATTCCCTGATTATCATTAGATTTACTTTTAAAGTTCACCAGCTTAAACAACACTGGGGAAAAATTGCAGGGGAGATCTTGTTAAGTTCAGTTACATATTTGAAGAAAGCAAACCCCGGTTGTTTTATGCTTGGTATACAAGGAAAGGGAAATATATGTCCTCTCACTCATAGAATGTTTATTTTCACTGTCCCAGAAAAGGCATCAATTGAATGCTTTAATGTGAATTGACTGGGTGATATATTAACTGCACTGGCCTGCAGCCAGCCCTATTCTTCCCCCTGTTACAGGTTACATTAGGCATTGGGTCAGTCTTGGTTGTAACCTGCGCAGTCTGGCAAGATGTGCTCAACTCCTGCCGCGGATGCGCTTCTCATCCCCACCTCAGACTGACAAATGAGCTGTGAGATCCTGTTGATCTGAGTAGTCCTGGACTTGCCCTTTATGCTTCTCATTTCTCATGACCTTTGGTCAATGTGAAGGGGTCAGGGCAGAACTATTTGACCGTACCTCTGTCTGCCACCTGAGCCAGTAAGCATTGACGCAGCTGTGGCTTCTCTCTGTCTGCATCCAAAGGGCCAGATATCGTGGGCACATATTTAAGGGATGTTCTTCGGTGCATCAGCTGACACAGTAAAATGAAGTGAAACACACTGAAAAATGCAGATACTGACTTCTCTTTGTGAGCCATTAAAGAAATTTCTGTAGATGAGACTAGTAAGGAAGTGGCAAATGTTGAAAGAAAGATAGCTGCTGCTGTGGCAGGGCAAAAGGTGCAAGCTAGTATTGGTAAGTATCTGATAAAGGTACATATCAGATCGTTTTGGTCAGAGCTAGGCTGAAACATGCATTTATATCTCAGTGATAAAATACTTCTTGCAATTCATGCTCCTAGTAATTATCAGTAAAGATGTGTTGCAGCACTATATTTTTCCCTTACAACTTTTCAATTTTAGTTGTAAAAGTACAGAAAAGGAAAATATTTATACTCAAGTAGCTGTCAGGTTCCTCTTGACTATTGTGTTAGAAGTCAAATGTCTGCTCTACAGGAATGGGCATAGTAGATGGTGTGGCAATTACTGTGTCAGCTGAGGTACTAGAAAACAGCTGATGATCTGCTTTTCCAGAATTAACGCTTTTTTCTCAGGGCATCTTTCAAGATGTCACTTTGAAGACATTGTGCAATTACTGTTACCAAACCATTTATCTGTTTCTTAATGTGTGTGTTGATGCCTGTAAGCATAAGAACCTAATGCTTCCCATATTTAAAATAAAAACTGGCAGAGAATGTTGTAATAGAAAAAAGATGCTAGGAATCCAAGTGACAAAGCAAAATAGTGGAGAGAAAAAGCCCAAACGATCTGAAGGTAGCTGTGCAGAATTTGGCTTTTTCTTCCTTCGGGTAAAGGAGCATTCTGGTGCTGTCCCCAAAACAGCAAGAGATGCGTATGGTGTACCTTGTTCTGCCTTGTTCTTACAGAAGGCAGAAAATGATTGGGATGAAAAAATAGACTGTGTTCTTGTTGCAGTCTTTATCTGATGTTGGACAAGTTGTGCTAATGTTGCAGGTGTTCAGTGATGACCCACTTTGCATTTGCTAGATGCCTAAGCAAATATTCTGTGGTCTGATTGACAGCTGTGGAGGACAGTCAGCTGAAAGCTAGTGGATATGCTCTGTCTAAACTGCTAAAAGAACAGTAACAAGTTCTCCAAAGAAAAGGAGCACAGACACTTCACTCTGGATGCTGAAACAAGTGTGTTTATCAAATACCTAATATATATATATATATATATATATATATCTAATATCTCAAAGTTACCACTGTGCTTTGGCTCCTGAACTATAAAATATTTTTATGAACATGAAATGATTAATGATTATGGACCAGTTGGATGGTGTGGTGCTCATACTATCGGAAAGATGGCAAGAAAATGGACGCCTCGATATTCAAAGCAGATTTTGTAATGGTGGGCAGAAAAGCAGACCTGATGCCATGTACTGCAAAAATTACTATCAGGAAAAAAAAAAAAGGATATTAAGGAGAAATATTCTGTGCACTGAACATGGCAAGAAAATAACCCAGATTTGTGGCAGTAAGTAGGATTATGGTACATATAAAGAGAGACCATACTGAAGTATTAGGGGTGGTCCACTCGTAACCTTCCCTGCTTTTTCTGACTTTGTGTGATTCCAACAAAATCAGGAAAGAGTATTTTGTACACTGAGTGCCAGTTAGATATGAGCAAACCACCGTTTGCAGATGAAACCTTTCCCCTGAATTGCGGGTTAATAAATGTGGTTAGATGCACCCTGTAACAGATTTTGCTACAAATAGGGATGCTGTTCTTTCTATTCCCGGATCTGCTTATAAATTAGAGGTGTATTTCCTTTTCCTGTGCTCTTTATCATCTTATTTTTGACAGATGATCTGTGGAGACTTCATATGCATGAGTCCATGTGTCAGGAAGGAGAAGGCTTTGCCATAGCCAGGTATGTGAACTTATTTTCCCTACTTTCTGAGCACATCCAGGAAGCGTTCCTCTCGCTGTGGGAGGATCACTCTGGGACAACTACTCCTTCTCTTCATTGACAAAATAAGCCAAAGCCCATCCCTGATGTCTAAATAAGCCAGAAACCATTTAACCAGAAAACCTACCGACCATTAATCCTGGGGAGATGAGAGCCTGATTTCAAACACCACAAATGGGATAGAATAGCAGGCTTGAGTGCAGGGCAGCACTCCTAAGGCACAAGTATTCCATACACTGAGGACTGCAACCCATGAGCTGTTTGGAGGGTAGGGAAATATTTCAGTTTTCCTTTGAAGGAAAGTTTATGACTTGAGCCTTGAAATCTTGAAAGTGGTGGTTGGATGAGTTCAAGGTAAACTTGGCCTAGAAACCTTGTCAGAAGTTGAACAGATGCTGCAGTAATCCCTATTTTGGAGGTCATTGCTACAGTGCAGGGAACTACACTGCTACGGTACATGGGAAACTCCTTGTACCGCCTTCCTTCATAGTGTTTTCTCAGACTTAAATACTCACCAGCCAATGCTGCCCAGAGTGAGATTTATATACTCAGTAATTTGCTGTTGAGAGTGTCATCATAGATTCTTTTGAGTAAAGCTAGCTCTCATTAACTTCTCTGAAAATCAAGCCCGTTAATGTGTTTTTTTTATTAAGCAGTTACCTTAAGGTCTAATGTAGAATGTCATTAGGAGAATTACAGTATCATGTTCATCAGTTTGAAAAATATATTGTGTAGAAATTTTCTTTCTTTTAATTGCTTGATGTTGAAATAGAAAATAAATACCATCTCTCAAAGATCTGAACCTTTGGGCTATTGTGTGCAAAGGAGCACAAAAGCATTAGCACACATTTGGAGCAAATGAAAATTTCATTATTCAAAGCATAGGCTTTCTGTGGGGTCTCTTACTGAGGAGATAAATATTTACATCATTTGTGAGGAAAGTAGCAAAAAAAAGAGTACAGAATATATATTTGATTGCAAGGTAAGGAAGTAGGCTTGTTAAAACTGTGCTGATTTATGTGCTTGCTTATTTTTTGCAAATGAGTTGGTCTGAACTGCCTGGGAAGACACTACAGAGGGTATCGGTCTTGCAGCTCAACCCTGGCTGTCATTACAGGAACACCTGCAGATCAGCTACTCAGCAGTGCCCAGGCAGAGTTGCAGAAACGGCTTCCCAGGCAGTGGGAGGGTAATTATGTTTCCAGCTGAGGCAAAAACTCCAGCCGAGATCAGTGCACCTTCTGCATAGTCTTAGATATGAGAGACGTTGCATTGGCACTGCATGTCTGCAGGCTTGAAAAGAGCCCCTGCTCCAAGGAGCTGGCAGCTCAAGGAAACAAAACAGGTTGGTGCATGAATCACTGGCCAAGGCTGATGCAGGCAACATGAAGGGTAGGGAGTTGATGCGAGCCGTTGTAGCTTGCCTGCCCATCATACTCCATCTTCCAGTGACCAGGGGATTGTCACCTATGGATGCATCCTGCATGCCATGACTGTTGCTGTAAACAGGGCTCAGGCAAGTCATGCTTTTCACAGCGGGGACAAGTTTTCAGCCTTCTTCAGACCACGTGGGTTTGAAACATTTTGCATAGATGAGGAAGGCCCCAAGCACAAAATCACTTCAATGTTCAAGGTATGACAGCTCTGGTTAAACTGCTCTCTCATGTTGGAAGAAGGTTCCAGGTTTTGGATGTGAAATCAGCAGACTGAGCTGACTTTGTGTGCAGAAGTGCAATGTATGGAGTCCCATCTCCTTTCCTGTGTGCATGTGTGGTACAAGGCTTCTCTGTGATACTGTTGGGCTGGTGCTGAACGGCCAAGATCATGAGAAGACACTTTTTAAAAAGCAGCTACAGAATGTGGCAGGGACCGCAGAGGTGATGAATAATACTGGGGTTATTTTCCACTGAAATATTCTTTCCGCTCTTGTGTTCCTTCTTTTTTTCCTGCCCTTTTGGGTAGGGTTTATCATTGGAGTTGAATGCCCTGTACATTTTGTTGATGTTCTGGCATGGATATCAGTGTGTGACATTAGTATCTAGCACTTGAGTTCTCCAACAGTAAAACTGAGATGGTTATTTCTACTTTTCCCAAGTACCATTCTAAAGAACTTTAAGAATTTGAATGCACCTTGCTGAAAAAAAAAAGAAAAAAAAAAACACAAGCTTTTTAATTGTAGAGTGGTGACTGAAGAAGCCTGTGGTTTCTGGGTACCCAGAGGTTTTTGAGATCTTTGTGCCTGCTTCATGAAAGGTAGCTAAGGAAAGGCAGTGTCTTGTCAGTAGGGTTAATTTGACATCAGGAGCAAGGCACCTACACGGTTCAACATGTTTGGACTTAGTCATGGATGCGTATGATGGATACACCTTTGCATTTGATTATGTATCTTGTGTGCACTTTCATGCATGAGAATTACTCTCTTTCTTGTAGTAATACTTGGTGCAGAATAATTTTCATGTTAATAAGGCTAATGTGATTATGTACATGTTATAGTGGAAATTTTGGCCAATGAGAAGCCTAGGCTTTTACGGACAATGGAAGAATAAAAGGTACGCTAGGGAGGATGGGAGGTATGTACAAAGGCAGGAATGGATGGAATAAGAGGGGTTCTGAACCCTCAAGGTTTGTGCACATGGGACAGGGTCTTTGGGCTGCCCATTATTTACATAGGCCACAAGTGCTTTGCAAATGTGTATGTGCATGTGTGTTTGCCTTTGGGAAGACAACAAAGCAGCTGTCTACAGACAGTCCCATGCCTGAGTGCATAATGACCCTTTCAGACCCCTACTCTGTGCCTGGCAGTGGCTAGTTCCACTTGCAGGAGAGGAAAAGCTGTGAACTCAACTGTAGAGAATCACAGGCCACCTTTCTCACAATGGCATGATCTTCCTCCCCCCCAGAACCCAGGGAAGGCTAACCACAGAAAGTCAGTGACTTGTGAGATAATACAATTAGAGCTGGCTTTTCACCTTTGCTGATGTAACTGTTGTGATGGGGGTTTGACTGCTTGTTTAAGAAAAGTTTCTGTGTGACAGTATTGCTCAGTGCTGTCAGTATTACAGTAGGTTGACTATTGGGTACCAAGAGTTCCACTGAAGGTGGCTGGCTGAGAGTAAGCAGTGAGTAAAAGCACTGAAGAGTTTCATAATGTTTTCCGTATGTCTTTTGGAAATGGAGAACCCAGAAGGGCTCACAGTTTCAGTGTTCAGGACCAATTCTCATCAGCTCTCATCACAAATAGTGTAGCTCTCTCGGGATGAAGAATGTGACCGTTAGCTACAAAACAATCTTTGTGAAAAATTGTGTACCATTTATTCAGTACTTTAGAGGGACTATTAACTGTTGAGGAGTTGTTGAGTTCACATTAGTGTTGTAGTACACAGTTCCAAGTAACAGCATCTGTTTGATTTTCTACTTTGCACTGCTAACATGCTCAGCATGTTTCTCATTAATGGTTTTTGTTTTCTTTTTCTAGCTGTACTTACATTCTTATTTGCCCACCATGCATGACCAGTTTATAAACCACGCACAGGGTGGTGAAGGAATTGACTCATTTTTTTCCTCTCTCTTCGTAGGGCTTTTTGTGAGCTTTTGGGCCTTGTTAGGTAATGTGTTTTTACCTTTGTGAGGAAATTGTCTTTGGTAACTTTTGCCACATACAGGTGAGCTGTGTCAGCTGATAAAATTATCATAGAGAGGAAAATATGCCACAGGTCCATAGTTTCTAGCCTGACTGCTGCAAGGAGTTCTGAACAATGGAAAAAATCACTGAGGGAAAATTGATGGCTGTGGGAAGAGGGGCGTTGAACTTCCCATGATGTTTTATAGCGCCAGCAATGCCAGGATGTGAAGAGTGAGCCTTGGGATTGTGTCTGCATGGGGGTCAGCAAAGCAGCTCTGGCAGAGACAAAATAACAACTCTCATCTGAGACAATACAGACCTTGTTCCTTGCAGGAGTTTGTGCAGTGAAGTTCGTGCAGTGAATGAAGTGTGGATCAACTGTAAAGAGCCTAGTGGAAGGACGTGCTCATGTCGTGCTTCCTTTTTCTGGTGAGAGATGCAGCCTTCCTGCAGTCCCTCAGTGCTCCTGCTGAGCCTGGTACCACATTTCACAGGGCAGTCGCAGCATCTCCAGAAATTAACCACCTCTCTGCTTTCCTGGCAGCGTGTTGCTAATGCTGTGATGCTTCCCAGCACTGCAATGGGCACAGCACCAGTTCCTGCCTGCACAGCTGATTTCCTAAGGCTCAGCTTGCTGAAGAGCGCCCCGGTGCAAGGTGACTTGAGAAGTAGTTTTAGAGTTGGGTGACATCTCCTCTTACCTGAGAAGAAGAACCTCATGCTTGGTCCATTTGTGTCTCTCTCTGTCCCTGTTGTTTTCCTTTTTTCCACATTGTTTGTTTAGCACCCCTGAGTGATGCATCTGCTAGCCAAACTCCAAAGCATTTTGAAGATCCATTGGAAATGATATCCAGCTTACCCATGTGTAAATATACCAGTGTGTGAGAGTGGGAAAGGGAAGACAGCATGGTTTTCTCCGAGTCTTAACCCTGAAAGAGCAGTATCTTTTTTTCCTGTGTTGCTCACTTTAAAAAAAAAAAAGTGAAGATTTCTCATGTGCTGTGTCACATAATCCTGTCTGCCAAGAACTTTGCCTCATAACAGTAGCAACTGTAAATGCATAGGAAATAAGTGCTGCAGCTCTTGTCAGAGAAACCTCTCCTGATCTGTTAAAGAAAGATAGATCTGTGAGGCAGATAATTAAAAGCCTGTTCTGGTGTCCAAGGTAGGCAATGGGAAGGCTTAACTGCTTCTTAGAACCTTAACATCTACTGTTAAGTCTGTTAAGTAGAGCAGCAAAATGTATTGTATTTTGTGATTTTTGACTTGGAGCTAAAGGATTTTTTTTTTAAACCAGTCTTCACAGATCATGTGAGGCTTCCAAAAGTCTACTACAAGGCAAAACTCCTTTTGCTAGCTCAGTTTTTTTGTGCTTGTGGGACAAAGAATAAAATGGAATGGGCCATATTGATATGCCTACTTCCGTGACTATAGGGACAGTCAAATACACAATTGATTTTAACTGTGTATTTCTAAGCAGTTTACGAATGGAAAGCTTACTGCATCCTGCTCTGCAATTATTATATTTTTCCAGATAGCTGCTGCGTCCGGAATGAGATGGACTCAATTTTAAGGCTTCAGGTTGATCTTAGCCACAAGGTATTCTGCTATTCAGAAGCCTGTGTGGAATCTAATTCATATCTGGCATGACTTTCCTGATTCATGTAGATTTAAGGCAGGCATTAGTTGGCCTCCAAGCATTTTAAAGCGGATAGGAGGGCATCAGACTGAAGATACATTAGGCATTGTGATAAAGCACATTAATATGTATATATAGCTCCAGTGCTTTCATTTTCCTTCTCTGAAAAATGCTTCTGTCTTTTCCACTTTATTTCATCCTATCTCTGTTTCTATGGATGTCAACAGCACAGTGCAATATAGGCAGAAATATCATATGCATACAATTTTGATGGAAGGAATTGTGATGTAGTTTACAAGCCAGTGGCACATAATACTTACTCAGTCACGAGTCCAGTGTTCTGCGTTCCTTCCCTGGTGCTTTTACCAGCAGAAAATACATAATCCACATACAAACTTTTGTAATTGCAGGAAAGAGGACAGCAGTATTCCCGTAACGTCTTTGAGCATCTTAGTACGCTGTGTCTGTTACCCTTAATGACACCATGAAGTCTGACTAGTCTAGCCTTTAAAAGTGCAAGTAACTGATGAAACTTTACTATCCTGTAAAGAAAGTCAACACTTCAAAGTCTGCTTTAGGAGACGTGGGGAGCCTGTTTAATCAGAGATACTATCTTAACACTTCTTGAGTAAGAACATATTCCATGCTTTGTTTTTTTCTGCCTTGTGAATCTGAATGTCCTGGTTTCAGGTAGGACAGAGTTAATTTTCCTCCTAGTAGCTGGCAGGGTGCTATGTTTTGGATTAGAATGAGAAGAGCGCTGATAACATGCTGATGTTTTAATTGTTGTAGAGCAGTGCTTACACCAAGCCAAGGACTTTTCAGCTTCTCGCTCTGTCCTGCTAGCGAGCAGGCTAGGGATGCAGCAGGAGCTGGGAGGGGACAAACCCAGGACACTGAAATATCCAGATTATTTCCAGAGCTGCTTTTCACCCTCTGATGACGTGAATCAAGGTGGTAGAAATATTCCCTTTTCCCTCTTTCAGAGTCTGAGTTTAAGAAGTCGCCTGGTTATTTATCAAATTCAAATCCAATGGACCGAGTGAGTATACTGTGTACACAGTCACTTAGCTCATTGCTCATGCATAGATTTAAAAAGTGAAGGCCATACTGTGTATTATGCCTAAATTACTTTCTCATTGCTAAAGATGAAGCTGATTTTTTACTAAAATGAAGCTGATCGTGCTACAGTTTTACACCATGCTCTCCTTTATGGTCAGGGTCCTGTCTACCACTCTGCTTACAAAACATTGTAGAAGAATATAACCTATTATTTCACAAGGAGGATTGGTGCATCTGTCTAACTTAATTAGATACATCCTGTACCCATTTACTCAGCTGAGATTTTCTGTTCACAACTCTGGATGTGGTTATTTTGAAGAGTAGCAAAAGAAGCCCTGATTATGCCCTTCTGGCCTGGAATGCTTTTCTTTGAGGATAAGGGACAGCATGACATTTAAGACCTCAGGAAACTTAAATGCTGTGTGTGCTCTGCTCACGCTGCTTAATACTTTCTTACTCAGAGACAAACTGAGTTGCTGTCACTGCAAATGCCATGCCACCTCACGTTTGGGGAGTTGTTTACTTCTTGCAGCTATTCACAGCCTGAAATACAAGCCTACATTTATCCCTTCTATACTGTTTGAAAATGTACTTTTAAATGCATCGTGTGTGTGAATATTCTTATTTTTCCAGACAGGACTGAGCGTTGTTGAAAATTTAGCCTCGTCAGATTAAAAGTTTGAATGAATAGTCACCAAAAAAAAAAAATCACTTAGTCAAACTTTGGTGCTTTCATGCACCACTTCACAGTCTTTGTTTTCTGTGTGGGATTCTCATCTATTTGTAATGCAGAATTTTAACTTCTAAATTCAGTCCAACAAATCACAAAGGCTATTAAATAAATATTTATTCTTTACTTTCAATCATGATAGCTTAATCTCCAAGCTTCTATGAGTGATTTCTTAATTTCTCTTTGAGAAAACCAAATTACACAGACAGTTTGAAAAGGAGACCGTAATTCTGTTTTGAGAAGATAGTGTTGACAGATAAGCCTGCATGTGCAACCTAAGTATTGCAATATCCACATAGGCTACGAAAATGACTAGCCAAATATTATTAGATGAAGCAGTATTTATTCACTGAAAGAGGTTTTCTGACTTGCAAATAAATCACCAAATATCAGAGTTCTGCTTCAAGTCTTTCCACAGTCTTCTGATGATTGTTTGGATTATTTTGAAAGTATAAATAGCTGGCTTCTTTTCCTAACTGATGTTTTAAATTTTTGCAGAATGAGAAGTGGGAAAATGGGGGAAAACATGATTGTCGTTTGCAAATACTAATAAGATCAGCAGATTAGTAGCACAACCATGGGCCAAGATGATTTGAGAATATATTTTCCACTTTGTAACAACTTCTGAATTTTTGTAATCTGCTTTTGAATTGTATTGGAATTAAGACATGGTCTACCTTCTCAGAAATCAGCCAGGCAAAACACTTAGAAAAACAGCAAGTCCTTCCCTAGAGAGCATCATTCAAATCATCAATTTGTAACGAAATACCTGAATTTTAACAAAACATGCATAATGAATTAGGCAAAATAATTGCCCAGTTCTAGGAACAAAGAGTCTGTCAAAGAATATATCTGTGGAGTTGGAATTTATGTAGAGAATTAATCTCAGTACAAGCAAATGGTCTTTTTCATTTTTCCCCATTAATGTGCCAGTATCTTGCAGACAAAGAAACTTTTCCAAGTATGACTCTGCTTTTTAACCTGAGATGTTTCCTTTTCATATTGACTCACAAAATCCACTACTGTAAGTAAATGTAAGACATTAACTTCCTGCTTATACATGATGAGCATGTTAAAATCTTGATTTAGTTCACAGAAAAAACGTTTTGCCCAAATTTTCCTGCATTTCAGTTTTTGTTCAAGACAGCAATTTCAGAGAATAAAATTTTTTTTTATGGCTAGAGAAACACTTTTGACCATGCAGTCTGTCTTTGTCTGTATAGCCTGCATAACTTTATCTCAAGGCTGTATAACTTAATCATAATTTAATCATTCATTTATCAGCCCCAGTGGTGTCTGATTGAGCTAAATTGGAGCATGGCTTGAAAAGCTGTGGAGGAACAGCCTCTCTAGAGAGGCTGAAGTAAAGCAGAGCAAACTCCCAAGACTGTGAGTTGCCAGGGAGCTGGAGGCAATCAGGCAGTGGGTAAAATTGACCAGGGACTCGGCTCCCAGTTTGAGGCATTGGCTGGGCAGGTAGGTCTTTTGTCAGTTTCTTGTAAAAGTCCATCATTTGGACTGAAGTATTTGCATGTCAGTGTTAAATTCAGCAACCAAAACCTGTTATGGCATGTGTCCAGCAGTCATTATTCCCATAACAAAAATCAAAAACAAGTGTTTTGGATGGAATAACTTTAAAATGTAAAATCAATTTTTTTTATTTTTTTTTTCTCCTTTTGGATAATGAAATTCCCTCTCTGGAAGTGTGCTATGTTCTTGCTGCACCTGGCCATCAATCTGCTCAGCTGCAGTTCTTTAAACTACTGTGTGATGGTAAGTCGTGTTGGGTGTGAGATGGGTTGCAGAGCCAGCTCTACCACTTCCTCACTGCTGAAAAAGGCATAAAACATATTAAAGACACAATTTTATTACTATTTTTGTCCTCTCCTTGACCATGGAGTTATCTGAGTAGATGTCTGGGCAGTGCCAGCTAGGGGTGTGTAGAGGTGCCTCTTACTGCATAGACCACAAACTATTTTCTTTCTTGCCAGTGCAAATAGTCCTCAGATTTCCAAGAAGCATCAGAGCCATAAAGTAATAAGTATGGCACCAAAATCCTAGCTTAACTCCCTCCCCCCTGTTGCCTTTGAATGTACAGGCACTTCCTTATGTCATTTCACCTGCTGCATCAATTTCCACAGGTCCTAGCTTGTGGTTTGCCTTACACTTGTCTTTCCTCTTCTTCTATTTGTTTAATGCACATTGTAGCAAGCCAATTATTTTAAGCCAGTCTGACTTTCTTTCCTGAAAATGGACTTGTGCTTTTGGGTAGTGAGTTGAGTGTTTGTAAGTGACTATTTTCATTACTTTTCTGTTTTCTTTTTTGAAACAGGTGCAATTAAAATAGTAATATCTCTAGTATGTGTCTGGACTTCAGAATGCCAAGATCTTGAATGTTGTGGCATATGCATGAAGGTTATTCAGGCTGTGAAACATTCTTCTGTATCTTTTACTGTGAAAAATATCCTCGATGAGTACTTTCAGTGTACTTTTTTGGGGGTATCATTTTTCATTTGTTTTTTGTTGTTTGCCTTGAATTTTGGAAAGGATGCAGCTCTTCTGCCTGAGTTGCCCACTTTACTAGATCTTTTCCATAATCCCAAGCTGTTTTTGTGAAATCAGCTTCACTCTACCTGTACTTAATAAAACTAAGTGGCAGGGTTTCCATCAGAATGCCTCACTCATTTTCTTTGGTCTTGGTGTTTGGTGAAAAGTTTTTTGTTTAAATGAAATATGCTCTATCACAGAAATGAAGTTGGGTCATGTACCATGTACTAGTAACCCCCTGTCACAGATAGACTTGGTGCTTTTCCCTTCTCTTTCTTTTTGATTGGTTTTGTCTGAGTTGCTGCTGGTAGGTATCTATTCGTTCCAATGAAACAGAAGTCTGCTTTAGAGGCAGCAAGCAAAATGAGTCAGAGCAGGTTTCAATAAAAAACAGCTTGTTGTTTGGATTTTGTCCTATGCATACAGAAACAGGATATAGCCGATAGCCTGCCCTGCTGACTCTTTTTGCCTTTTGGTCTCTGAAATACAATGGCTGCAGAGATGACTGGTGTCAGCTAATGAGCTTTACTCGCAGTCAGAGCTCAAATGGGAAAGAAAATTTGCTTTTTGCACCCATGAGATTGTGTTTGGATCCATGCACACACACACGAGATCTTTTTCTGGCAGGACATTTGGGCATGAATGTGCATGTGTTATTATGTTGGTAACTGACTATAATGAGTAACTACTTGGCATTTAGTTTTTAATAGGTTATTGTGATGGCAAACAACTGCAAGAAAGATACAGAACTGCAGATAGCACTTGTCTAGCTGAAACACCATAGAGCTTATTATCAATATTCTTCCAGGTATGTGAGTGGTTCCTAGCCAGGACAAAGCAGCTGTTTCTTCTCCTCCTTCTGTCTCAACCTATAACGCTTGGTGTGTAAATTTGTTGACTGTTACAGATTCCTCTAGCATTAAAGGAAATACATAAATACACAAATGGCCTGTCACCTGAATGTTTATGGAGGTAGGGTGGTAGATTGTAATGTCTCCTTCGGAGAAGACACCTGTGCAGCATGTAACTGAATCTTGACAGAGAGATCCTAACAAGAGCTATCACATTACTAATCTTCATTTAATAAAAAGGCCTAAGCTTTTCTAAAAGCTTATTACCTGGGTACGTTAAGTGACATGGCTTGTATCTTCTTTTTGTCATCACCTTCTCTGTAGGAATTGTGTGACAATTGCATATGTTGTTGGCTATGAAGACTGTTTTTGAGAAGGGGGTTTAAAAATCAATAAGGGCAACTTACAAAGCCAGGCTTCAGTGGAATATGTTTTTCTTTTGAGGTTAAGAGCTTGTAAAGATATAGATGTTGTCCAATGATCACGTAAAGCAGAACTTTTAAATTTTAATTAGGGAAACAAAAGCAAGCAATGCAAAAGCAAACAGAATACAGTGATAGCCTCGCTAGGGATTTTAACACATTTATTACTGCATAATTTACTTTACTCCCTTGATATTCTGCTGTCTTGGGATTATTTAATTTTAATGACCTGTTTTTTTTCACCATTCAGCAATTATGTTTACTTTTCTTGTCAGTTTAATTCTACAATTTTTTTTGTTTGTTTTCTTTTAACAGCAGCTTATTTTCTATAACATTGTTTTTACCTTATGGCACAAATTTTATCTGTTTGCTTTGTATTCTCAGCAGAATGGGAAAGCAGTGACCGCTTAAGTGGAGCACCATGAATTTCTTGATTATGTTTCCAGATTTACAGGGTGTTTGGTAAGTGGTTTTGAATCATTTTATTATAAATGCCCATGACAGGTTCTATTTATGTTTTAAATGAGACATACAATGAAATATTTGGGTTTTGGAAGTAGACAAAATGGTCCTTTAATTCTTAGCAGTATAGTGATGAGGCAGTTGTTAATATTAACAGTACATCTACAGACATCACGCATGATACCTTTTACTAGGCAACATACAGATACAGATGCCTAATGAGAAACAGCCCTTGCGCCCAAAAGATTGCAATGGAAGGCAACAAACAGGTAAATAGTGAAGAGTACCAGAGGTATAAAGCCCAAAGCAGCACGTTGGTGTTGTCAGTCCTGAGTGTGCAGAAAGAAGGAGAAATATTGAGAAATCTTCAGTTTGTTTCTACTTGAAAAATGAAGAAGCGCTGTGTTCTTTTTATTTGCCTTTTGGATTTTGAGCTCTTAAACATACTTTTGGAACTTCATCTAGATCCAGGACAAGTGCAAAGCAGAATGTTTTTATTTAGAGTGTAAGAGATGTGGCATATTAAGGATTGAAGATTGACCTGCTGTATCACCCCTCCCACATCTCTTCATGTTACTTGGCTGTTACTGTGGAGCAACGACAGTGCTGCTGAAAAAAAATACATGCGCACCAAACAAATGGCAAACGGTGTGAGTTGCCATCTGTGGCATCTGCTGGTGTCTGATGCTCCTGCAGTCCCCTGGGCAAAAGAAATGAAGGTTGTTCTCTCGGCAGAATTGTGCTGTCACTCTGTGTACAACTGTACCTCAAAAGCTAAAGAAAGCAGTCAGTACCAGCTTCGTGGGACCTCTGTTACTGCCCATCTTTGTTTGTGGAAGGCCTAGAGGATGGGGTAGAAGAACATTTTTAATACTGCATGAAACAGTTTGTTACAGATGAGGACTGAAGAAAATGGCCAAAAATGCAGTCGGAGCCCTTGGCTGAGCTATGCGGAGAGATGTTTTCCTGTTGTTTATGGAGCCAGGGTGCTGACAGCTTTAGAAGCACATGCCCAGAGAGATGAAACATTCATTATTTCCTCAGTGGAGAGGAAAAAAAAAAAGAAAAAAGAAACAAAAAAACAGACCCCAGAGTGCTACCAAATAGGAGATTAGAGAGTTATTTCTGTGTGTTATCTGCTAGTCTGGCACATGTGGTTGAAGACTTGATTTCTTGTTAATCAAATAGCCAGGAATGGCTGATAGCAGTTATCAGGTCCTGAACACCTGTAAGCATTGTCTAGTAGATTGGAGCAGAAATACTTCTCTGGCCCAAATTTAGGTGAAGAAATACGTTTACAGATATCAGTTAGGGATTTGGATTGGATGACTTGGATTTCCGAGTTATTTAACAATATTTGAGGCACTTGGCTAAAAGCAGAGTAGTACAAGAAGAAGCATGGATGGAATTTAGGCTCAAAAAGATGATGAATATGTGGGGATTGTAAGTGTGTAGGAATAATGTGTTCAGGAGCAGGTTTTTGTACCCTACATGCAGGGTATAAAAACACACTAGACTCTGGAAACTTAGTACCTTACTTGTGACAAAAGATGATTGATTCTAACTCATTTTGAAAGTGGAAGGCATATACTTATTTGGTTTTTCATTGATTAAATGATAACTGTATCAGTAGTGCTTTGAGGTCTGTGGTCTTCTGAGCTGAGGGTTGTAACTCACAAATGCTTCTGGTTCCAAGGACAGCGAATTGCTAAGACAAGTAAGTGGTGCCAAGTTCTCTGTACTGATCTTATGTAATAAAAATAAGAGTGTAACTAAGTACCAGACACTGTTGCTTTTGAATCAGTCACTTAGTGCTGATGAAAAAGTCAATTGGGTATGTCCTAAAAAGTCTGCTTGTGGGCATTCTGGGCATGTACAGTAGAAGAAAAAGAAACCTAGGTCTGCTCCTGCATTTATTGAAATATATCAGTTGTTAGAGCACCTCTTGCTTTGAACAGATATAAAAAAGACTTGGAGAGGGTTAAGGCAGGTCAGATTCTAAACTAGTCCTAAATAGCTGCTAATGTGGGGTTTCCTGCGTTCACAAAATGAGAGGAAATAAGAGCATCTCTTGAATACAACTCAGTTTGGTAAGCCTTGGATTTTTATGGTTAAACTCTCAGCTACCAGTTGAAGGTACCTTGATGTCTAAATGGCTGTGTAGTTTTGAAACACATAACCAAATAGGTGGACTTCTCACTATTGCTACTGGAATCACAACAACAAGAAAGAAAGAGAGGAAAAAACAGTAAATTAAATAATTGTCTAATTGTGGCAAGAATCATAGGGAATCTGGAGGATGAGATCTCTTCAGTGACATTGGATTACAAATGTGCATTTTAAGTAAAGGAAATGGGAAAATGTTGATGGCTGTATTTTCAACTAGAAAGTGTACTCCTAGCAAAATTGGAATACCTCATGAAATCCTGTCAGCTTGTACAAATTTATTTGCCTTTTCTCTATATCCTTTCAGTTCCTCCCCCACAGGCTAATTACTTCATAAGGAACTGTTTGCAGAATGAAATGTCGCTTTTAAAAATACTTTTCTTTCACCATTTTACATTTTGTTACGCATAGTTCAGTGTCAGTGGGATGTTTTTGTTGCAGCATTCAGAGAACATTCTGAAATTCAGTTTTAAAAAAGCAAACTTTTTAGTTTTGAAATAGTCTTTAAAGCATAACTTCTGCATTTAGCACAGGTGAGTGTCTAGGGAAGGCAAACCATTTAACGGCTTATACTTCAGCATCCTTGCATAAAAGTGAAATGCTAAGGCTGTCTTGAGAATCACCACCTTGAGCCAGACAAACACTTGGGGACGTTTTTATGCCTTCCTGGCATTTATTTTGAGCACGTTTTTCAGTGCTTTGCTGAACTGAGATGAATGCAAGCATACAATTACATACAAAAATATTCTCAACAGTTTGCTGAATCATTCAGAAGCACAGGAAGATACAGGTTAGAAGGGACCTCCGGAGGTCATTTGATCCTTAGCTTTAATGAGAAAACATCTTTGGCAAATGCTTTTGGGGAAAGAAAAAAAAAAACTGCAAAAAGAAATTGTCTCAATTATTAGCATATTAAATGTCACTCTACAACCAATACATGACATGACCTGCATGTCATGAAGCAGCCAACAGGGTGTATCCATTTAATTTGATTTTTAAAGAGCATAGTTTTACATGACAAAATATGTGATTCAAATTGTATTTCTTGTTGCAGTGAAACAATCTATCTTTCAGAGATTTGGTAGTTGTTCAGATCTAGAACCCAAAAGCAGAACAGATTATGTTATCAGACCCTGGATATTTTTCACCAGAAATCTCTGCATTTGAATCACATATATATGAACTGTGCCATAAGAAAATGACTGTCCGGATAGAGCCATATATGGTTTAGCCTTTTGCGTTAAGAATGGGGAGACATAGCTATAAACTTCAGGAATCCAGACAAGTCAAACTTTGACAGGTAAAATGGGTCTCATTTTCTTAAAGTACAAGTGAAGGAAAAAGGACTGGATGGATGGAAGAGATGCAGGAGCTGTGGAATACCTAGGATTCCATAAACCCTTTGTAATGGGGTTTTCAACAGAGCACAGCAGGGTGAGGCATCCATATTTGATTAGATCCTTTGAAAACACCAGCCTAGCTATAATGCATTATAAACAAAAAACTGCAAAATCAGAGTTGTTGCTGCAGCTTTTTCCCACATTACTTCTTAGATATTTTCTTTATTTTATGGTAGCTCAAAAATGTACAAAGTTTGTGGCAGCACACCTTGAGAAGTTGTCAGTTTTCCTTGACTCTGTAAATCTGTCAAGATCAGGAAGGTACTCCAGTTTACTTGAAGGACTGCAGTTAGATGAACAAGGATGCCTCCTAAGCACTAGGAAATGACCTTACCTGGTAATTGGTCCCCAGAAATCCTCACAGGCTAACACACGGTGATGATCTAATCTTGTGGCAGATCTGCAAAGGCTGATCCTTCCCCTAACCTGCATGCCTCCTTGATTTCAGGAGCCTCACTGAGATGCTTTTGGGCTGCTTTTGTATGTGCTGCGCTCTGTCAGACCGAATAGGCCCTGACGGCATTTTCTCTCCTGCTACTATTAAGTTGCAGTATTTTAGGTGATTTATACTCCTCCCCCCCTCAAATGATAAACAAAACCAAATTGAGATAACCATAAAAAATGTAACACAAATGCCATTTTTCATCATTTATTTCTCAAATTTTCACTCCTATTTATTTCTCAAGCTGCAACAACAATTAATATCACAGAATTAACAAGAAGGAAGGAACCAGAAAAGTGAGCAAAGAGAATGCGACTGAAGATGCTTTACTGGGTTGGTGTTCAGAAAGTCCAGGTGGAAGTAATATGAGTACAACCACATGAAGACCTAGGAACAGGTGAGCTAAGTTCAAATTTTCAGATTGTATCTCCAATATTTGAGTTACTGAGTGTAATGGAATAACAAATTGACAAGTTCTAGGAACAGGCTTATGCTTCACTGAAGCACCTAAAAGCGTAGTACCAAGAGTCCATTGCTAAACAGAAATAGAGTACAGTAAATCAAGAAGTGGATTTATTGGATTAGTTTAGCTTTTAGAAGAGGATGTTTTCATAAATTTCATTAGGAGGTGTTTTGGTCTATAGATAAACGTATTTTTTAATGCAACAGTAAAATAATATATTCTAAGGGAATAGTTTGGTCTGGGTGCCACGAGGACCAGGTGCTCCCCACAGAGGCTGAGGGGTGTTGTGGGGCTGGTAGGGCAGGCTCCTCACCAGCCAGGGCCTTTCCTGCTGCCCCCAGTCAGGGAGCTGGATGTGAAGCCAGGTTTGGCTGAGAGTCCAGATCATCAGAGAAGTTTATGGTGATGAGGCAGGTCTGAGATCAGGCCGGGAAGTCAGTCTGCAGGTGGGGGTTAGTGCCTGGACCGGTCAGGCCCATGCCAGGCCCAGGCAGTGCTGTGATGCAGTGAGTGCCATAGTTTCAGTGAAGGATGAACACTGGCAGTGTCAGAGCAGCTCCCGGTGCTGGCTGTGGTGTCCCCACAGCTGTCTGAGAGCCTTTCTTCAGGGTCACCATTGGGAAGGGGGATGCCTTTGGCTGCATGGCGCAGAGCTGTCCTGAGCCCCGGCAGTCGAAACCCAAGGAAGGGGCATGTGCTCAGGGCCCTCCCAAGTCTCATGATCCCCTCCGCTATCCAGCTCCATGGTCTAGCTGGATGCTACACCAGCAGTGATATTTTTGTTGTCTGAGATCAGAAGAAAGTTGTAGGCATTAGTAACAACTAGCCTTACAAGCTGAAATGTTACCATAAATATTGTTCAAACAACTCTGTTTCAGCCACTCTGAGAAATTCATAGAAGCAAATGAAGGAATGTTCTCCTCTCCATCGGTGAGTGTCAGGTATAATTCTGTCAGGGTACATAAACATAGTTCTCTTTTTCTCTCCCTTTGCAGTAAAGGGAAGGTAATCCCATTTTAATCAGGTCTTTGCTGCAGCTCAGTTCAAGAGCGGTGAGTCATCGCTGACTGCAGGGGGGTTGTCCCTGGCTTAAGCTGGTGACAAAGAAGGCTGAATTTTGCTTCTTTCTTGTATTAAAGTTCAGGTAGTATGCAAGTTGCATATGTTTTTCTAAACAGAAACACATTGACATTTTTTATTTTGTTACAAATCCCTTACAGAACATGAATTTCACATCCCAGTAAAGAAATTCTGCTAGGCATGAATCTTTTAGAGAGTTCATAGCATGTTTCACTTAATCTCATCATTGCAGGGCTCTTCGAGATCCTCCATCATCAAATCTTGCTGGTTATTCATCCAATTTCCTTTCTGAACTGGCTTCCCCTCCACCTTGGCATGTTGACAAGCTTGATCCTGGGGTGTCTGGTAGGTGGCAGCTGGCAAAATGGCATTGCTTTGGCCTTGCTGGGAATAGATGTCCCTGTGAATGATCTTCCTAGGGCAGAGCTGAAGTTTAAAGGCTGCCTGAAAGCCTCTGCGAAAGTTTTCATTAAAGAAACCGTAGATGATGGGGTTGACACTGCTGTTGAAAAAGGCCAGCCAGTGAGCAAAAGGATAGATATAAATGTTGATGATCTGCAACTGGACATCTGACAGGTTGGCGTAGTCTGAGAGCATCATCAGAGTCCACAGGGGAAGCCAAGACAGGGTGAAAAGCAACGCTACGATAATGAGCATTTTGATGACTTTTTGTTTCTTCTTAGACACGCTGTGTCGCTGCTCCTGGCTGTGCTTTCCCACTGTGGGCATTGCTGTGTTAAAGAGAGCAATGCCTATCCTAGCATACATGATAACAATGAGCAACAGGGGAGCAAGATAGATGTTGGCAAACAGAACCGTTGTATAGATCTTTCTCATTCCTGCATTAGGCCAGTTCTCCCGGCACCAATATACAGGGCGGGTTTCATTGCCATAGCCAAGGATCACCCTGAAATGCTTCTCTTCTTGTACCTGCAACATGACTGCAGAAGGACACATGATTGTGATGGCCAGAATCCAGATGACTGTTATAATAATGATTGCAGTTGAGATGGTCAGCTTCTGTTTAAATGGATAAACGATGCATCGAAACCTGCAGCAAAGACAGCCAGGGGCATATGTGGAGAAAATGTTTAGAGAAGGTTTAATTAAACAGGCAAACACATACGTGGTTTTAAAATTGCATTTTATTTTTTTTTTTAGAAGTATGGGTGGAATCATGCTGCGTAAACCAGTGGAGTTGCATTTAATTGTTTCATTTAAGAGTTTTGTTGAGAAAAACAATCTTAAAAAAAGTCACATTTATTGTTAAAATTTCTTTGCTATGATCCGTCTCCTTATCAGCCTGTTGCTGCTGCTTCAGTTAACCATGGCAGCAGGTACCAGTGCTTCTGTTATCTTTTCTATTAGTTTAATAGCTGGGGAGCTAACCAACTCTAGGCAGCCAGGTATAGCCCAGCTGCACCATTTTTAAGAGATACCAGTTGAGGAACGAATTGCTGCGACTGCTCTTTAGACCTTGGCACACTTTTTTTTGTTTGTTTTGCTAGATTTAGGAGCTAAACCAATTTAATCTATTGCAGGGTTGCATGAATTAATGAATCCGTCTCCAGTATGATTGTGTGGCCTGAGGAAGATGGAAGTGACAGTTTGTCATTTCTGCATCATCTTACCTATCTATAGCAATCGCAACCAGAGTGAAGACAGAGGCAGAGACAGAGATTCCTTGGACCATCCCACTCATCTTGCAAACCATGCTCCCAAATGGCCATCCTGGAAGGAAACAGGCTATTGAAATTGCCTCCATTTCATTGCAGCACTATTCTTACATGCATAAGAGGAAATTTTTGCCCCAGAACTAGTATATTTATTTTGCTTTGGCAGGACACAGTAGGAGTTAGGGAGTCAAAAGTTATGTAAACAAATGCTTTGCCAAATGCCTAGTTAAGTTTCTGATATTCCAAAAAGCAGCAAAACAACATGTTGTGTTTTAATATCCCATTAAAACGGGATGTCAAGATAAGAAAAGGGATTGACCACTACAGTTGATTGCTCTCTTCATGTGGCTCATAGCATCCACTGAGACTTCCTAACATATAATCTAGTAGTGGGATAATCCATTGCTAAAGATGCTGGTTGTGGAAATCAGCAAGGACAGCCCCAGTCAGAAGGTGGGTTAGAGGCTTGTCTTCCTCACCTGTTCCATCCCCTAACTTGAAATGCCTATGGAGCTCCCTCAGAAATGGTAGTGTGCAAGCGGGGCTAGTGATGTCTCGGTTTAAGGTGAGCTTCATGCTCTGTCACTAAACACATTGCATAGTGAACCCCTTGAGCCCAACCTGCAAAATGAGGGCTTCACATTTTCCCATAGCTTTCTCACTGGGGTTTGGATTCTGAATGCCAGGGACAGAGTAAAAGAGCAATTTGTGTTGGTCACTGTCACATGCGCTAAACACTTGGGTTCCTCAGGGAGGACTCAGAGATTAAGGCAAATCCCCCTCAAGCCGTTTTTGCTATGTGGTGTGAACTGGCATACCTGCAATGATGTTGTCCAGGAGAGTGGTGGGCATGCAGAAGATTCCCACCAGTAAATCGCTGACAGCCAGGTTTAAGATGAAAAGATTTGTGACTGTACGCATGTGTTTGCTCCTCAGAACAATATAGCAAACCACTCCGTTGCCAACCATACAAAGCAGGAAGATTAAGAGGTATGAGACGATGAAGACAGCTGCCACTGAAGGTTGATGAAGGTAGAAGTCCACGTAGGAGACATTGCCTTCGAAGTAGAGGTACTTGTATGTCCCATTATAACTCAGCAAGTGAGGCCAATCGAATGAAGAATTTAAGTCCATTTTCTTACTCATGTTGTAATGTTCCTTGAAACATATTTTTGAAAAGGTCGTTGTAGTATGTTTGAAATGGATTTGAAGAAATGTGACTACTTTGGAAATGCAGTGTGCTGAAATTCATGCAAAGCTGTATGTATACTTGTCTCTGTGCACCTTACTTTAACGGTCCATGTTCTGCACCCCCATCCTCCCCAGACAGGAAAAGCAACAAATACTATTAGTTTGATTTTACAACGCAGGCATATAAAAGTGACCAGTAAGACTACTAAAGTTTTTTTTTTTTTTCTTTCTGCAATCTCCATAAATGAAGTCCTTCCCTTCACAAAGAAGAGTAAAGCCAGACAAGATGTAAACAAGCCTATGGTGATGTGTCAAGTAAACAAAGAAACAACCTAAGCAGTTTATTTCGAGGGGAAAAAAATCAGAATTCTTGAGAAATCCATTTATTCAACAGCTTGAGTAATCTAACGCTTAGGTAACAGTGAGGCTGCTGAGCCATTAAAAACAGTAATTAAATTAAAGCTTTCAGAAGGCACCAACGTTCTGCCTGAATGTATCCAAATCCAGTCCCATTTAACTGAAAAGGAGATATTTATGTGTACAACTGATATTAGGCCACAATTGATTTTGCTTTCCTGCTTAAAATCTGTGTAGATCAGGAGAAAAGTCAGGAAACATAGAATACTTCTGGGTTTAAAATGTACAGAAGCATAAGATTTGTTTTCTAGCTCTGCTGCTGAATTTGTGTGATTTGAGGGAATTCATAATCTCTTCATGTTGTGGTTTAATTGTTAAAAAGCCTGGGTAATACTTTTCCCACATTAGGTATTCGCTCTGTAAAGAAAATATTTTATTAGAGTATTACATTGCAGTTGGCAAAATCTACAGGCTTTTTCTTGGAGACACTTATTTTCAGGTCTGAACTCTCTTGAAATTGATGTCTTCTCTGTTTCAAGCCTCAAGTATCTATACCTTTTGTGTTGTAGTAGCAATGTTTTTACTGGTGGGATGGTTCAAAGATAAGGGGTACAAGACTCTTTATTAGACCACTTGGTATTGGTGCAAGAATCACTTTATCAGGTACAGAATTTGTGTGCCTTGAACTTACTAACTTCCAAACATAACTCACTGAACTTAACTTTGCAGGTTACGAACTATTTTCTTGCCTTGTAAAACCTATAACTCTACATGACACTGCACCAAAATTCTAAATCAAATCTTAACCATGGCAAACTTTTAACATGTTTATTATATATATAGAAATTGTATCAGCCTCCTGTAACAAGTCAGCACTGGCTTCTTGATATTTACAGTTGACACCAGGTAACGTAACTTGCGAGAAGCATTCAAATATATTTTTCCACATTGATTTTATCTGCCAGATGGAGACTTTGAAACTTAGGTAAAGGGAGCAGGGAAAATGATCACATTTCAATCTGCTGATTGCTTTTGGATGGCACTTAATTAAAATGGGCTCTGGGGTTATATTTCTTAAACAGGCGTATTTATATAGATACCTAAAGGGGCAGAAGGAAGGAACTGTCCCTGACTTAAAAGAACAGCAAAACTAACTCCTGGCAAAAGGCACCGAATTAATTTGTGGGTGCAGGTGACTTCAGAACACTTCCCAAATTCTTCACTATAAATGGCATTTAAATTGAGGCACAAGGATCCAAATCCTGATGACGTTGTACATAAGGGAAACAAAGTGCTGACTTTATCTCTTTCCTTATGAAAGAAAATTCAGAGCGGGGCCTTTTTTGTGCAACTATGGTTTCAGCTGCCTCCCCAGATTCCAAATGCTGAAGGTGGTTTTTCCCATATTTATGTAGTAACAAAAGAAGGTGATATTCTGCTGTCATTTCTAGTATAGCAGCCCTCTCCCCAGAAAAAGAAAATGAGTGTTAGGTAATGTTGCCAAAAGGATAGGGTATTTTTCTTCATTCTTCTTGCTGGGTTTTACTTGAAGACTTTCTAATTAAGATTCTGTCTCTGCCTGTTTTTCCCTGGTACATTTATTCACATCCCTTTGTCAGGAAAGTACTGCAGGGTGTTTTTTTTGTTGTTGTTTGTTTTTTTTTTTAATATATATTTTGCTTGTCAATGAAATTCAGCAACATCAAAACCTCTATAAGTGCTTTACTTCCAGTAACAAATGCAGAACAAATCTTGTTTGGAACAAGCAGAGTAGTGAAAAAAACATAGTTTTATCATATCTTCTGTCTTTTTAGACGTCAGTAACAATACAATGTTTGCAGTGGGTCTGTATTTTTATATATTCTTTATATATTTTAACAAATCAGTATATACAAACTAGCCGTACTAGTTGTATGTTCTCTTTGGTTGCTCTTATGCAGAAAGACTGTATTTTTGAATTTTTTTTTAAATTCAAAATAGTTTCAAAACAACTGAAAATATTTTTATTCAAATATTTAATGTATCCGATGTTTTAACTAGACAGAGATCAGAGTCAGCTACTGCAGAAGGTTTTTTGATGCCAATTTTATTATTCACTTAAGAAAGCAGTTACTGATGAAGTTGCATACAAACATGCCCAAGATGAACAGTGAGAGCAGGATTCAAAAATAAACATTAGGCAATAGCTTACACTGTTCACTTAATCACAGATTTGGAGCTGTGCTTTATAAATCTGAGGAGGTGCTATGTCACTAAAATCCCATTTAAAGCTCAGCATCTCTTGTGCTCCCTTTTGGCTCCTGACAAGAAATAGATTTATTGTTGCTCACTTTGCTCCTCTACCCGAGACAGCTTCTTAGGGCAGTAAAGTGCAGGAGGCCAAGTTCTCCGTGCCCAGGGAGATGACAGTCTAGATGAGAGGCAGCGCTTATCATATGCGCATCCTTCACCAGGAAAGGCAGTGGGGTGACCTTTCTGCTTGGCATGGCTATTCTGGGTATGGCCCAAACACGTACCAGCAATCTAAAATGTCAGCGTTTGGCCTGTAGCTCTAAGTCATTTATAAGGCTGCCATCAACAGTATTAATCAAGTTAGAAATGCGAGGGTTCTTGGGTTCAGCCACCGTTATCCGATGGCTAGTGCTGAGAGTAAGCAAGAGTTTGGTTTAACAGTGGAGGTGTAATAGGAATGGAGCAGATGGTGCCAGTAATCTGACACTTGGTATATGTTTGGAGCAAACAAAACAACAGATGAAGGTTCCCTAGACTAATTGCTGCATTTCACACAGTAAATACAGTGGTGTGAGAAAATGGGAGTTCTGCTCTACACGGAGCAAGCACGAGACTAGTGCTCTTGGTAGGTGTCACGCCCAGCTTTTGGGTTTGGCAAAGAGTAGCAATCCAATCCCAACCCGAAGTTTGGAAAAAGTCAGGCCTCTTGCCATCTAACAAAAATAGATGTGTGTTTGGCTTTTTTTTTGTTGGTTTCTCTGAGGTTCCACCCAAGTTCATGCTCTCCAGCATTTCTCTGCAATAAGAAGAGCTACAAATGTATTTATTTTTACTGTAAATGGAAGCTAATTTTCTTCCATATTCCCTTGCTTTCCAGAGGTAGTGCTTTAAGGAAGATATTCCAGTTTGGGGAAGCTTGCGTTTGCCTCACATTGTGTTCCCAGTCCTCATGACAGACAGGACGTGTGCTGTCATGAGGCAGCACTACCAATGAGGTAGGGGTGGCTTTCCTTCCTTGCTTCCAGCAGTATGGCTTTTTGAGGGGTTGCTGATGATTTGAGGGAGAGGTTCTTTATCATTCTGTGGTAGAAGAACATGTTCTTCTGTGTAATAACAGGAGGAATATCTATGGTTCAGATTTTATTGCTACTTAGTACCATATATACACAACAGTTCACAGGCTATACAGGTCTTTGCTGGGCATTTTACAAGTTGCTACACAGTTAGTACTGATATGAAACTTTGGTCCCAGGAATACAAAACCTTGTGGGTCATTTTTATGCAGTAGCAGTATTTCAATGAATTCAATTGAATTCTGTTCATTAATACAACTGAAATTATCCCTTTTCATATTAAAAGCATAATTTTAGAATACTTTACATATTAATTATTCTTTGGATGCTTTTCTTGGATTTGGTCGCTTTCTGACAATGTGTTTATAAAGCAACCATTTTCAATCTCTTCAGTAAGGAACTCTGGAATAGTTTTTGTTTGTAACTGATGAACAAGAAATTGCAAACAACCTCAAGGCACAATTGGAGCTGTGCCTGTTTGTCTTACACAGACTGATCACAGTTGCACAAATGAAACTTTGTACCACTGAAGCTGTACCAAATACAGTGAACTTGCCGTACAAATACTGTATTTTGCCATCTCCTGTAAGATACACAAATTTTTATTATATTGAAGCAGAGGGGGGATAGGATTGGCTGGAAGAAGAAATGAGGGTAGTGCATTGTGTTTTAACAAGCTAAACAGACAGTGATAAATAATTGAGTGAGGTATAGAAGATGGCAGTGCAAGTCATCTAAGAAAAGGGAAAAAATAATGCAATGCATAAATATCATAAGATGATAAATAAAAGCAATTTGCTTCCACATGGTAATTTGATAAGGGCATGGCCTCAGTACTTTAATATGCCAGAGGAAAATCTGCAAAAAAAATAAAGCAAGAGCCTCAACTATTGAAAAATTGCCCACGCATTGTTTTTAAAACATGCTAGACTGATACACTAGTGAAATGTCAATAACAATGTCCGTAGACAAATATGCAGGATTAAGTCAGTGCAACCAGGACAGTCTTATGCCATCAAATATGGAAAATTAATCTTCCCGTATAACGATTCAAGGTAATTATGAAGTCAATGTAATTACTTTTATGTTGGCCACACAGAAGAATTCTGGCAACCATGGGAGCCAGCCAATACTGTTTCACCTCTGTGTACAACCATTTGTTTCTGTTATCCTAATTTGTGCGTGTGAAATCTCATCACAGAATCCTCTGGGGGCTTAGAAGAGGAAAAAATGATAAGGAAACTTTGAAGAACTTAAAGACAGACATTAGGGAAAAAGAAAATGTACTGTGGTAAGTGCTAAAAGAAGTGTTGTCTTTGTCCAGAGCTCTACACTCAGTGATGGGTTAACTGCAGAAATTTCCTGGAAATCTTTTTCCTGGAAAATGAGAGCGTCTCTGTTCTGCTGAAAAATGAGAAAATCCTTTCAAAATGCAGACATTGTGGGGTGGCAAAAAAAAAGCAGCACCTCATTCTATAAATATATTGAAAACAAAGAAAAGATGCACAGGTTATCCTATACCTTAGTGGATCAGAAGTGTTACTGACAGAAGTCTAAACTGTTCTTGCCTACAAAATCATGAGAAGGTCAATTGTGGACATTATTAGTAGTTATTTGTAACAATTAAGTGGAGCATGTAAAAGAATGTGAGAATGGCAAATGGTCGTAAGATCTTTGCCTTTATGAAAAAAGATGTTTGGAGTAAGGGGAAAGACACCTATCGAAGCAACAGCAAGGAACAAGGTCTAATCGCCAACCAGGCACTTCGGCTGCACATTACCATTTCGTATGGAAAAGAGCCTAAATTCAAAAAGCTGTTCAACAAGGACAACTTACAGAGCAGTATTCAGTGAAGGAAAAAAAAATGTGAACTAGTTGTGTGTCAATACTAGGTACAAGGATCTATGGTTTGTAGGAAGTTACTAGCTGAAAGTCAGGCAGTAGCAGCATAACACTGCAAAACAAGTACTCTATAGTGCGTAAGTAAGTGTGACAATAGCTGACTAAACACATGGGATACCTCCAGTGTTGTTGATTACCTAGGGCTCACCTGATCTGTTGCATGTAGATTTGGTCAACTTAATTCAATGCAGACTTGGACCAAGTGGAGGAAGTCTAAAAGAAAGCTACAGGAAAGATCGAGGGGCTCAGGAGTACAACATAGGGAAACAGTGGAAGTTATAGGGCCATTTCATCTAAAGAAAAAGAAATATTTACAAAGGGATGGCAATACATTCTTCCATTTTATTAATGGCTTCAGAACTACATCATAGCATCGTACATTTCAAAAAGGTTGGATGTGAAGGGCATGTATCTGCAATACATTGTAAGCAGGACTCATCTCTCCCTTCTCTTTCAAAAGGAAGAAGTCCTCAACAGCCAGAGATCAAGTTCCAGCCTGAAGTTCATGAAGCATGCAACAGGCAGAAGTGCAGAAATTGTTCCCAATAAAACACAGCATCTGGATTTGCCAAGTTAAATGCCACAAGCAAAAGTGTCTTTGTCAAGAAAAGATTTCATTATGGAGTACAGTTAACTTCTTGGAACTTGTTACAAAGTATGTTTTAACTTGATATTGCACTTAATGTCATTTTCCACTACAAGCAGAAATGCTTAGTCTGTACTAATTCATAAATACCCTTAGAGTTTGTACGTAGCAATTCCAAATAGAGTACTTTGGAAGTTAACATTTCCTTTACCTTTTCATACATCTTAATTTCATGGTCATTTGTACAAAATACCTATGATTTTCTTATCTCAAATTAAATACTGAGTATGTCACAAGGAAAGGGCAGGCTTTCAGCTAAGAAAAAAGCTATGATAGAAAAGACTAAAACCATCAAGCTGAAACAGAAAATTGATTCTTACTGCCATATATGTCCAGGAACCAAAAGTATAAATGAGAAATTTGTTTCTCGTTGCATAAGCGGACAATTCCTGGGAGACATACCAAGCTTGAGATTCCATGCAGAGCTCTAATGAATGGGCTTGAACTGTCTGTCTTCTCCTAACAGTCATCTGGGAAATCTGAGTTGGGACCAAAGGAAATATTTTGTCAAAGATTTATTGGGTTGGTTGTTTTTTTCCTTATTGTTGTTTTTCATCTTACTTTTCCTGCCCTAATTACAAAGGGCAATGCTATCAGTAGGAGTGCTGTAATAGACAAAACAACTTAACTGTCAATTACTCATCCACTTAGGCAAGGATTATAAAACCCTTTGGCAAAAAGCCAAATTCAAATGTAAATCAAAGGATGGTATAGCAGGTGAGGCATTCACAGCAAGTTTGTTGTGTGTCTTGAGCACATCAAATTTTCACTTTGCTTCATATTTCTAGCATTCAAATATTGCACAGCTTAAATCAAATAACGTTTTTATTGCCACACTGAATGAAGAATATGAATGCTGGAAATTTACGATAGGAAAGCCTCGCTCTAACCAACCATTTTCTGCCTTTTGCTATTAGGTGACCTTAAGGCACCCATGTGCATTCTCTTTAAACGTGACTTCTACCACTTTGCCCAGAAAGATTCCAGATGTGAAGTTCCCAGTTAGAGTACAGGTCAAACCTGGGATAAAAGCTGGTCAGTTAACTTGTTTGGCTTTTTTATCCATCATGAAGCTGCATGCCATGCCACATAGGAGACAACAGGGACTAATAGGATAAACACAGATACAGTGACAGGGCTTTTGTGTTAGCTGATAGGGTTCTTGGTTACACAGTAAAGTGTGATTACTTAATGCTTTGATAGCAAAGGCACACAAAGTGTTTTCTGTGTACATGTTATATTTGATGGCTGTACATTACCATACATGAATTGATAGACAAGTAGAGTTTAGTTGAGCTAAGTTTAACTATTGCTTCTCATTATAATATTTCTGTTGCTTAATGCTTAGTCAGCCTTTAAGGTTCTGAGTTTGTAGTGTTTCCTCTTGATGTCTCACAGGCTGTTTTACATCTGAACTAAAACCTCAGCCAACTGTTCCCCAAAACAAGATTAAAGAAAGATTTCCCCCATGCAGGCACATTTATCCAGCCACTTTATTAAGAAGCCTAGCAAGTCCTGAGATATATTAGCTCCCTTATACTTGGAAATGGCTTTTGCCATTTACTCAACTGTTCCCCTAAGACCACTCATATCCCCAGTCTCAGTCTTGAATTTATTTGCAGCCTCTTTGCAACTAAGCAGTCTAAGGAGTCTTTTTACCCTTAGTCCTCTCCACCATCAGCAGGATGCAAAAAAAGGATGACACTACCACTACTGTCAGCAGCACAGGAGGAAAAAAATTTTATCAGCTAAGCACTCATTAAGTAAACTGCAGGGAAGTCATATAACCCATTCAGTACAGGACATAGCTTGCTTAGGATAAACACGACTTCTGCCCAAGCCCTACATTGATAGCTACAGAGTCAGAAGCCTAGCACATATGGGAGAGAATATGCCTAAGAGATGCACAATAACTAACTGAAAGCTATCAATTTGTATTGAGGCTAAGTTAAAGCACACACTTGATGTGTTTTCTGTTATGTCACGATAGCATTCTCATCCTCTTGATGCAGTGTTATACAGAAAACAAGGATTTTAAAAATAGACCTTTGTAAGTTTCTGTAGTTTACCTGGTGCTTAGTACAAACACCTCTCTCACTCAAGAGATGACCCCTTCGGAGGGGTTCCCACCACCCCCAGCTGTTATCTAGCACTACCAAGAGGGGTGTTGGACTTACTCTATGAGAGGAATGAAGACAATTCAAATCATGACTGCAGAAAGCAAGAAGTGTACTCACTCCTTCTTACCTTTGCTCAGAGATGTGCCTTTCATAGAGAAGTAATGAGATTCTCATTAAATTCAGTGGGTCTTCGGGACTCTTCACAGAAAGTGCTGCAGAAAAAGACTAATATAGCAAGAGCAACATTCTCCCTGATCACCAGTGCACGCACAGCAACCAAGTGCAGTTGTGTTAACACTGTTGTGATAGCAGGTAGCAAGCCTTTTGGATTGATCTCTTCTCCTTAGCTAAGGAGAACTGATCAAAAATGTCCACTGCTCCTGCAAGCCAGACATCAAATATAACATGCTTGGTGCCATCTGAATATTCCCCTCACACCTTGCTCCATTTGCCACATTTTTTTAAGACATTACTTGAACTCAGAAGAGGGAAATAAGTACCTCAAACACACTGGTAGAGAAGCTTTTGATAGAATAAAACTATTTTAAGTCCTCCTGAGGTCTAATCTTCAGGAAGCAGCTTCCCATCCATGATAGGAAATTGGCTAGGGAACCCAGTAAAAGTAACACGAACCAGTCTGAGCTCTTTCACTGGAAAGAGACTCCCCTGAGCACTTAACAGTGAGTGTTTTGGATTAAGCTGTACGAACAGATAAATACTCACCTCTAGGCTTTTTGCAATACTATGTTGCTGCTGTCAGATGTGCCTCCTAAATAGCCAACTGTCAGGCACAGCAGCTGACTTGTAACATCCCCAGACCTTCAATATGGGCTGAATCATCTCATGTGCTGGTTGAGGCCTATTCCTTGCCCGTTCAACCCATCAAATTCTTCATTTCCCAGCTCATACCAGAGTGACGGTGTTGCAGTTGAAAGACAGAGGTCGTAGTTCTGCCTCACATTTGATTATGAAATTATGAACCATGTCCAAAACATTGTGCTTGATGATGTGGGGCTTGACATACCAGCACAGAGCAATCTTCCCTATTTCCAAGCATACAGTTTACTGCAGGTGACGGTGTGCTTCCTAGGTTTCACTGGTCCATGCAATGACATGGTTCTCAAAGTGAAGCCTTTGAGTAGTAAAGAGGTTAACTACTCGGTTCAGTAGTCTAAGAAATTAAAAGCAATTTGCTCTACAAGTTTTTCAGCTGTCCATGTCCAATACTACCTTTTCCTGATGAGTTTTTGTGCTGATACATTGTAGTAAAAAAAACTCAGGATCTGATTGACAGCTGACAAGTTCCTCTTCCTGTGGCAATCAGTGTAAAAAGCAGTGTTAAGTCAAAAACCTTTACTCTGTGCAAACAAATTAAGAGGTATAAACTCAAAAATAGTGCTTGGGGCAGCTTCCTAAAGTGCTGTGTTGAATCCAAAGATACAAGCTTTTAAAACTAAACAGGATAATGTTTATTATAAAACAAAAGTCTTGGACAATAGAAGTTAGCCATATTTATTACAACAAGCCATTTATGAGCTGATGTAAGACACAGCTTGAAAAGATGCAAAAGATACTTTTTTTACGTATGTACTTTCCCAGAAAATTGGTTTCTAGCTGGAATTTAAGAAGTGGAATGAAGCATCTTGTACTTCTCCACCTGCTTTATTCCCACCCAAGAACATGTGAGCTGCCAGTCAGCAGTCTGAACCAAAGCAATACTAATGCAAATAGCACATCATCTTGGTGTCCTGCCCCATATTATATCTGTACTTATTTTGAAAAACAAGCAAGAGCCATAATTGATTTAAATCTCCTTTTGCATAGATGTGCTGTTGCATGATATAAAGTAGATATGAAAGCACACAGAGTCCCATATTGGGAATTTATTCCTTTCTTCCCTGTAGCTGAAAGACCTATCTAAATACAATACTCATGTAGGTGTTCTAATTAGTCTACCTGCAACAAACACAGGTGGTTTACAAATCTGCAGAACAGGCAAGAATTGAAGTCATCCTACACCTTCTCAGTGCTAACAGTTGGCTTTCAGTTAGCAAACCAACATGTACGTCTTACCAGTTACTGTAAATAGTCACTGATAGATTAAGCACCTGATTCATTCTGTGACTTGCTCTAATCCTTTGAATCCATTTATTCCTTCAAACTCCACACAGTAAATTGCCGCAGTGATTTGATTTTCATTGTGTACTGAACACTTAGCACTCAAATTTTAAGCCTCACTTGGATGCCATTAGAAGGTGCCTCTAACAGGGATGTTACACACTCACATGCTAACTTGCCCTGCCCCTCAGTAATCTGTGGGCAAAACCTAGCTTTTGAGAAGGTTTTCTGTCCTAACATAAGCTATTCCTGAGATACCTCTCCATGCCTCTTTTCCTGTGCTGTTTTGCAGGTGTGCTGCAACCTTGGAGGAGAAGAGCATGCAGCACTAGTGACATGAATGCACCCAGCAGTTTTAGTGACAAGGTAAGGTGTCCTGCTTTGTCACCCCTGCTTTCCCAATGATGTCTTGTTTGACATTGATTAGCGTGTAGGATTGTTTCAGAAAGTTAACACAACTCAGAGACAGTGAAAATAGATACCAGAAACCACCAACACATATACCTAATCCAAGTTAATCATGCAGGTGATTGGAGCTCCCCCTTTGAGCTCTAAAACTGTTGATTATGTTTTGCAACTGTACTGAGGACTCCATCGGAATTAGCTTGAGCTCACGGACTGAGAGTCCTCTCTACCTCTTAAAATAATTCTGTTTGAGAAATAACTGAAACTGAAATATAACAATTGCTTCTGCTTCACTAAAGAGTAAGTTGTACCTGTAAAAAGGCAGAGTTAAAAAATGATTCCCTCCCCCCCCCCCCCCCCCAAGACTGAGTTTTCCATATCCTTTTGCACACTTGATGTTCACTCTGAATGCAGTTACACTGGTAGCACTAACAGCAGTGCAGCATGGACAAGTGCAGGTAGAACCACCAGAAAAACTTGCTCCAAAATACTATAGCAGGCATGCAGCAACTTCATTCGCAGCAAAATGTACCTCTGATTCCTGGCATCAAGAGTGACTAGACTCGGCACAGTATTGTTAGCTAGCAGCACTGACAATTGCCCTGTGAAATATTTTCAGCCCTTTAAAACTGGGTGTCATATATAGTCAGTCAGGGAAAATAACAAGTCCAGTTAGACAAATGGCTCTAGCTGTTGACCTTCTTCCCCACGGGTGCTCTTACTGGGAGCAGGCTTTTCTCCATAAAGCCCCAGACCTCTGCACAAGGGTTAAGTGGCTGCCACGTGTAGGTATACACTTCCAGCAGCAGCTACACAGATGCTCCCCCTGTCCAGCCATCCCTGCTGGGGGCGGTGTGGGTGTCCCCCACCTCCCTTTTGAAATACAGAGCTGTTGGTGTCAGACATCCACTGTCAAGCTCTGTACCCCAGTATCCCAGTGCTGACCAGTACAAACTGGTCAGGATGGCTGCATCACCCTCCCTGGGACCAACTGAGGCAGGCACCACCAGCAGCCCCACGCAGCCCGTGCCCTGTCCCCACCTCAGGCAGCGGGATCAGCGTTCCCCTGCACACACACACAAGACCTGTTGCTAACAGCGCTGGCAGCTCCACCTCAGCTCCCAGCCAAGTAGAGGGGAACAGCCCAGCCCGAGTCACAGCCAGCCCCCCACCCTCCTCGCCCAGGATCCCCCACTTACAGCAGGGAAAGCTCCGTAGCAGCCACCGGTGCAGCACTGTGAGGAGAAAGGCTGCAGCCTCAGCGTGGCAGAGAGGGAACAGATCCGGCAGTGCCTGGCAGATGCAGGGAGGAGGCAGAGAGAGAAGGAGGGACTGGAGAGAACAGCCCAAAGCCAGGCTGCTGAGCCCTGGGGCCAGGGGGCTGTCACCTGCAGCCATTGCTACCCTGGGGCAGAGGGGGTGCCTACTTGGCACGTCAGGGTGGTGCTTCTTTATAGAGCCTCCTCCTGTTCTTTTTAGGCATCATTTCCCCTTGGAAAGCTCTTTAGCACTGGGGCTGATGATTTTCTCCCCAGGTACCAGACCTAATTCTACCACCCCCAGCCATCACACCCGAGGGGGCAGCAGCAATCCAGAGCCATCTCTGATGCACTGGGCACTCCTCAGCACAGCACCATACAGGCTCCTGTTCTACATGCTGAGCTCCAACATCTAAATCAACCCCCTCGCCCCCCTCAGAGATAAGGCAGGGTTAGCTTTTAAATCAAGAGTGGGAAATTGGGGGAAAGAGTAACCTGTACTGCCCTGGTCAAACTAGTTGGTACATGGACTTTTTGGATTACAGTTTTCAGCTTTACTTCTTGCATTCCCTTCCCTGGGAAACTCAAATGCCCTTGAGCCCCATAGCTAAAGTGCCAGTACCCATCCCCCTGGGACCACCACAGCTGCCTTCTTCCTTGGGAGTCCAGAGGAAGTCACAGAAAGGCCAAGGAGTGCTCTGATCTAGCCTTTACTCTCTGCACACAGAGCAAGAAATCCACCTCCAGGGTTCTGGCTTAGCCTTGGGGTAAGAGCCCCTGCTCTGCTGTTAATTTTCAGGGGGTTCCTGGAGTGCTACTCTGTGGGGACAGGTAACAGAAAGGTGCCTTTTATGCTGTACTCAGCTGAAATGGATAATAGAAGCCTTGCCAGAAGTCAGGAAGATAAGGATTACTACTAAAATCTATTACCAAAATAAAGGTAGAACACTTCTGAAACCAATCACAATGACAAGAATTATCAGGCATGTTTTGAAATGAACATGTTTCAACCTCATTTACATAAGCTATCAGAAAGGAAGTAAGTATTCAGTGATATACTGACATATACTTAACTAATGGAGACAGAACACACCAAAACTGGTCTGCAAAAAGACAAAAAATATAGCAAGGTTAAATCTAAAGACAAAAGAAAAGCAGTTCTTCCACCACCAGGGGTAACCCCAGAGCACCCATACAAGGACTCAAGTCAGCCCAACAACGTTGCTCAGACCAAGGCAGAAAAGAAGAGCAGCGCTACAACATCCCTGTTGACAAGGCAGAAGAGCACTCACAGCACACTCTCTACTGCAGTGAGAAGCCACACCCCCCAGCCAAAGCTTAAATACAGCACCGGGACCAATGGGGAGGTGTGTGTGGGCAGCAGGGGCCCCAGGTGAGGCCATCAGGGTGAAGGCCTGTATCAGCAGCCACAACCCAGCAGCTCTGACATCTCCCTGGTGGCTTCCTGGCAGTGCATGGGTGACACGAGCTGGCAGCATGCTTGGGACCGAAGGATGAGGTGGAAATATCATCCCAGTTTAGGGAGGGTCAAAGCATCCTCTGTGCAGCGATGCACAGTGAGGGAGAGCAGTGAGAAACGTGTGTGGTAAATGTGCTGCTGACACCCTGCACACGGTGGTCTTTGTGATACATGTCATAAGATCTCTGTGGTGAGTTCAGTCCTCTTCTCTTTCCTGATGGTAGGAAAACACAGACTACGGACTGAATGCTCACTACCTGACTTGCTTGCTTTCCCTCAAGGCAATCAACAACAGTTGAAATGAGAAGGGACCATTTCAAGCAGTAAGAGTGGGGACAGCCAGTCAAGGAAGACACTTTTTCAGCTTTTCCAGATCCCAGGCCCACCCCAAGCTCCAGGCTGACACGATTTGCAGCCAGTGACATAGTTGGCTGCAGCAGAAGTGAGAAGGTCTCCGAGAAGTTTGCCTGGCGATGGGAGCATCAGTCTCACACTCAGGTGTTTATGTTTTATTATACGCCTCAGGATAGATACATTGTGAGGCATGTGACTGTTGAGGAGTCCCATCTGACCTGAGGAAGAAAATAATTCCCCTGAAATTTGAAAGACCTCTTTCAAAAGAAGCCTGTTCCACTAGGAAAAAATAGAAGCATCCCTCTTCAGCTGTAAGTGCTGGTTTTTTGTGTGTGCGTAACTCAGATGTGCCACTCTCAGGTTTGTGTCCCAGGTGAGGTGCTCACACGCGATGGTGTGAATATTTGCTGTCTTCCTCAGAGTGGCTCACAAAGAGTTGATGCATTGAGGAGCTACCGTGTGATCTAATTTCTTCTCCTAATTTGAAAGCTTTTGCATTGTTAAGGGGAAGTTGCCATGCAGGACACGAAGTATGCTTGGGCTTGCGGTTACTGAGGTGGCTTTGTTTTTGCAGGTCCTGAAGCAGCCTGGGACACTGCTGTTGCATGGGATGTGGTTGCAGATGCTCTTGATATCCCTAGAGGATAGTTGTCTTCTCTTCTTGGGATATTAGAGCAATGGTTCCCAAAATATATCCAGCTCAGGGTAAGTGCTTTTTTTTTTTTTTTTTTTTTTTCCAATACCAGTGTGTGCACACACTTCAGCTGGAGTGCTTTCGGTCTGCCACCAGACCCGTTAGAGGGGGTTGCCTGTCCCCCCCAGCACAGTGTCCCAGGCACGTGTGCAATCAGTGCGTGTTGTGTGAGGGATGGCTGAGAGGATGGGATGTCACTGGCAGATGAAATCATTAAAATGGTTTCAAACTTCATACTGAGTGTAAGGCCATGATTTAAGTTGTAGCAGCAATTTGTGACTGCTTAGTCTGGGAGCTCATCAGGAAGAAATGTCAGGGAGTAAGGAAGCTCAGGGATTACAAACCCAGCGAAAGCAGGAGTGATTATTAACTCAGCAGGATCTTAGGACAACACAACAGGAAGTATTTCTGATGGAGGTGGTAGCTTTGAGAGTTCCCCAGGATATTAGAAAGACTTGAGGTGGGATAGCATGTATTACTCAAAACCCACGCATCCAGGAAAGGTGAATTTAAAATCAAACAAACTCACAGAGGTACTGCTGAAGGACTGAATGAGGACATTCTTTGTAGGAGAGAAACTGTAAAGAGCTCCCTGTTGTGCAGACTGTACGGCACGTGCCAAGGCACGATCCAGTTTTCTGTGTTCTTCAGTCTCAGAAGGAAATAGTGGGAAACGCAGTGAAGATATTTACCTACAAGAAAATATTGAAAAAGTACATGTTGGGTATAAGCTGGCAATGAGCAAATTCAGTAGGAAATTAGAAGTCTTTTCCATGGGAAAAACAGAAGCCAAAAGTACCTGAAGTGAGACTCTTGGGAAGCCATCGTGGCACGGGGATATTCAGTGGGTGTCAGCAAACAGACTCTGACCCGTGCAGGTGAGAAAAGAGCTCATAGTGGAAAAGTTTGTTTGAATGATATTTCAAAAGCTGGAATGGCTGGCTCTTAAACTCTGTATGGCTTCACTGCCCTTTCTCTCCATCTTTTATTAGATGAGAATTTGCAAGGAAGCTCTAAGGGGAGATGATGGGGTACATGTAGCAAAGTGAGTCCAGAAGTTCTGGCAGGCTCAGCAGCGCGTGTACACGTGTGTTCAGGATGTAAGATGTGGGGCTATTTCAGAACAGCCGAGTTCAATCTGAGAGCCTTTAGACCTTCAGCATTTTACTTCATTACCCTGTTGTGACATTATGCTGGACAGCCTTGAAAAAAGGATTTGAGCTACAGGGATTTCAGCAGACAGTAGATTTCAGCTACTGTCTCAGAGGCGTGGGAGTCCCGGATGTTTCTAAGCACGCGTCAACATGTAGCATTAAAAAAAAAAGCAGCCAGGCTATTAAGGTGTTAGGTGTTCATTCATTCCCGCCTTTGTGTCTCGCAACAGAAGATGCTTTATTTGCTCACCAAGGCTTAGAGGGGAATGACCACATTGAGTTGCTACACTTAACCCCACTTCAAGCAGACCAACACTAGTCTGTAGGTTGTACATCTTTCTCTTGTTTGCAGAATGGACACATCCTTCTCTGAGGGATGTGTCTTGTTCTCCCTTAGTCAGTACAAAACTTGACAAAAATTCAAGGCCAGAAGTGTGCAGCACCTAGAGACCCTCGGAGGGGTGGGGACACCCCCGTGGGTTCCACCTGTGCTCTGTTGGTAGGCAGTCGGCAATCGCTGCTTGGCAGCTTCAGGTGGTGGCAATTAATTTGCGACCTGATTTATGTCCCCCTGCAGGAAGGTGGGCAGGAGCAGCCAGGTCTGGGGTTGTTGCAGTCCTCTAGGAGGAGCAGGAGGCCCTGGTGCTCCCAAGGGTTGAATGAAATGCCTTGGTGGTTACTTTTTCTTAGCCTATTTAGCCACAGTGTTTAAGTGGCTGTTTGCAGGTCCCCTGCTTGTTACTGCCTGCCTACAGCTCAGGTGTGAAGTTGGAGCTGAGATTAAAGTTGGGGGCTTTGATCCTGAGTCGCACGCTGACTCTCAGTGCCTTTCTCTCCCTGCAGGAGACACAGGGTGCTGCTGCTCCCTATCCCTCCTTGCAACCTCCCGTCTGTGTGTGTGGCCCCACTGCCCCTCAGCTGCCAGGTGCTCACCAGGAGCCCACAGTGGCCATGGTGTCCACGATGGCCACGGTGCTGGCTCCTGCTTCTGTGGTGCCCAGCCGCAGGCCGGCACCAGCACAGCCCCAGGGCACAGCCATGGTGCGGGGCTGGGGCAGCTGCCCCTCGGGGTGCGTGGGGCTTCAGGTCCCCTACGGCCCCAGAGGTGTCCCCAGCACAGCCCCTGCAGTGGGCCGGGCCCTGCTTACTGCTCTCTTCACATGCGGGTTTCGGCACGGATCCTCTCAGCTCCTATGGGTGGATCAGGAGGCGCTGCTTGGCTTGGGGAGGCTGGCAGCTCCCAGCAGAGCTCAGGAGCTCCTGTCCTTTGCTGCCTGCTACAGCCATGGAGATGCTGCAGAGGCCTCGTGCACCTTCCTGCCCAGCATGAGTACGAGCCCTTCATGCTGCTGCAACCCAGCCAGGGGCTCTGGGCTTGACTCTGTGCCGCGGGAGGGCAGGGGAGGGAAGGGGGTCCCGTCCCTGGGCCTGGCCCCAAAACTTGAAGGTTCCCCTGGGACTGGCACCTGCCTGGTGGAGAGGGGCCTGAGTGCTGTCCCCCTGGCACCTTCCTTCGGGGTCTTCCTTCTCCCAGAACAAACACTGCCTTTGTTCCTTCTTCACAGCTTTCAGAGCTGACCGCTCGCTGCTGTTTTGTGCTGTTAACTTTGCTGATCAGATGGGTTTTTGCACCAGAATCCCCTCTCATTGGCTCTTCTAAGTAAAACAGGGCTTTTCCGTTCTCCTGCTCTCATTCCTCCCTCCTTTCTCGTTTGTGGTGTGCAGCAGGGCTGCGTGGCAGGAGCTTCTCCCTCAGAGGCTGCAGGGAAAGTGGCTTCTGCCCTGGACATCTCCAGCTCCAGGTAATTACAGTCCGTGCTTGTGGAAGCGCTCTGGACTGTAGACAAGGTTGTAAATCAATTGGTGTCATAACCAGAGTATTAATATTGAATGTCCTAGTTGTGCACTGTACGGATATTGACAAATAAGTTTGTACTTATTGATCAGCTCACCCTGGGCAACTGCAGCTCACTGTGCCTCTGGTTCCTGGACAGCTCCAGCTCTGGACACCCCCAGCTCATGGACGTCTCCAGCCCTGGGAGTCTCCTGGATGCCTCCAGGTAATTACAGCTTGTGCTTGTTACAACAGCCTGGGCTTTAGGCCAGTTTGTTAATCAATCAGTAATGCGAATGTGAGAATTATATGTTACGGTGGTACGCTGCCTAGGTATTGACTAATTGGTTTGCATTGTATTTATTGGTTAATTGGCCCTGGACATCTCTGTCTCCCTGTGTCTCCCCCTTGTGGATGGCTCCAGCTCGTTTGCAGCTCCAGCCCTGGATGGCTCCAGCTGGATTTCTGCTCCAGGTAAATAAACACAGCTCGTGCTTGTTAACCCAATCTGGGTTTTAGGCGAGGTTATATATCAATCGCTTTTGTAACTTACATATTAATATTGAATGGCGCAGTTGTGCATTGTACAGACATGGATCAACCTAGTTTGTATTGATCTGTTAGTCCTGGACACGGCTATAGTTGGTGGACATGTCCAGCCCTTGACGTGTTCAACTTGTGCTTGTTGCAATAATGTGGGCTTTAGACAAGGTCATAAATTAATCAGTCACAGCTTCAACACTGCACGTGTTGTGTTTGTATGGTGTAAAGTATAGGCTTTGGTATATGGTTTGTATTTTTTTGTTAATGAGCTCTTTGTGTTCATGGATGGCTCCAGCCCTGGTTGTCTCCTGAATATTTTCAGCTTGTTCCAGTTTCCAGTTCGATGTCTTCTGGCTGTCTCCAGCTTGTTGCAGTTTCCAGCCCCATGTCTCCTGGATCTTTCCAGCCCTTGAAGTCTCCTGGCTATCTCCAGCTTGTTTCTGGCTCAAGCTCTTTAGAACTTGTGCTTGTTTAAAAAAAAAAAAAAAAAAAAGCGCTGTTTTGACAAAGCTATAAATCAACCAGTCATAATCAGAATACTAATATGAACTGTCATAGTTGTCCAGAAACTGCCTAAATACTGCACAATTAAGGGGGTAACCATTCTGCACTGGGTACAATGAATGAGCAGTGGAAGCGGGAAAGCACCATTTTGCCCAGAGACTATTTTGAACACTTTGTTCGGCCTGGTGCATGCCAGCATCCCAGACTTTGGGAAACGCCACAACCAGACCCCCACCTCTGGTGGGGGTCCATGCACCCAGCCCACCCCCCTCCCACCTCCCCTCCAACCCACCCTCACAGCCCCCCAGCCCCTGGGGTGCAAGGTTTGCCCCAGAAACAGCCAACATGGTCTCCATTCCTGAGCCCAACCACACAGAAACTGGTCCATGCTGCACACCCCAAACCGAGTGACCCGGTCTCCGTCTTTGAGCTCCACAATTGGCTGAACGAGGCCGTTCTGAGCCCCGCAGCCGTGGCACTGGGTCAGTCCATTGGGGAGCACGGAAGTGGGCCTGTGGCAAAGGCTGGCACAGACACCCAGCACCATGCCTCTGAGCCCCTGACCAGCCCCGCCCCACATGTGGGGCTGTGGCTCTGTGAGGTAGGCACCAGGAGAGCTGCAGGAGGCTGTGGGGGCCTCAGCCCCTGGCTCCCACCTGCATGCGTCTGCCCCGCCTGCACGGCTGGCCCCAGAACAGCTGAGGTGGGCTCCAGCCCCAGGCCCAATGCACAGCAGCTGTGCTCTTTGCCCAGCCCCAAACACACAGCTTGGTCTGTTTCTCTGAGCACCAAAACAACCAAAATGGACCTGGTTCTGAATCCCCAAAATGTGGGATTTGGCCTCTGTTCTCAGTACCACACAGCACCATACTGAGCCTGTTACAAACGTTCAAGAAGGCACAACTTGGTCTCCATTTTGAGTCAACAAATAACCCTGGTTTGAAGTCCCTAAAAGACAGTACTTAGTCTTCAAATTCTGATCCCCAAAACAGCCAAATGAGCCTGGTTCCGAGTCCCCAAAATGTAGCACTTAGTTTTCGAGCTCCCACTGAGCCTGTTGCAAAGGCTGAAAATTACACAATTTTCATCTCCATTTTGAGTGCCAACAGTGGCTGATGGAGCCTGGTTTTTGAGTCCTTCAGAAACATGTGCGACATATATTTCCATTTCAAGCCCCTAAATGAACCAGTTTTGAAGCCCCCAAACCACAGGACTCGGTCTGTTCCTGAGCCTCCAAAGCAGCAAAATAGCCTGGATCTGAGTCCCAAAAACGTAGGGTTTAGTCTCTGTCTCCAAGCCCCCACAGCAGCCCAGTGAGCCTGCTGCAAAGGCTGATGGCTGTGGGGCTGAGCCGCCATTTTGAGCCTTTTTCAGTTGAAACTGTATTTCTGGTAGTGCAAGGCGTCACTTGGAGGCACACTGGGAAACACTCCTGCATTCTTCAGGAGCTGAGACGCACCTCAACCTGAAGGAGAACTAGAGCCTGTTTAATCTGCTGCTGCTACTTTAATTGTAATTGACTTAATCACACCACAGTTCATTCTGATTCAGTTACAGGATGTGATTTCTCTCTCAGAAAAGTCTTACAAAATTCAAATGCTCTTTGGGGGAAAAACCAGAATCCTATCTGGAGAGATGGAGGGACCTGGGGTTAGAAATACAAGGCAGGCTGAGCTAATTCAGCTCCTCAGACTTTCAGCTGAAAACATTTCCTGCTTCTCCTGCCCATTTTTCTGAGCAGCCCTAGCAAACGTCAAAACAAACACAAATGTAGGGCTCGTCGCTGGTGGGTGTACATCCAAAATGTAATTTCAGAGCTAAATACTGACATCTTACCTTATTTTTTTCTCCCAGGTGAATATCCAGAAAGCATGTCGTCTTTAAAGAGTGAAGGTTTATCCTCATTCGTAGTTCCAGTGTCCCTGCAGGCATGGTCTGTGCTCCTGACTCATCATGACTGTTCATCAAATACTGACAAGGCTTTCAGGTAGAATTTATACCAGAAGGGTCATTCTACACATTTAGGAGCAGTTGCCCCCAGTAACGATAGTGCCGGTTCTTCTTTAAACCATTTCCCCAGAAAGACAAACTGGGATTCTTTCCTCAGCGTCTTCACAGTGTTAGGAAGATTTTCAGTTCTTGTTCTTTAAAGTGTGTTTTGGGTGCTTTATGAAAGTTAATATATGTCTTTAAAAGTAATGGATAGTCTGCAAGCAATATCTCAATATTTGTATGGCAACTAAACATGTTAGTGAGGAAACAGGCACACAGTGCAGAGCAATTGTATTTTATTGTAGCATTTGAAAGGGAACCTCCTTCCAGTATCACAGACTGCACTAATTACATGTTGATTTCACAGTTATTTTCACCTGTATGTACCCTTCCTTCCATAAATAAATAAATAAACAATCAAACCAACCCACAGTGCGACATCAGCAGGTAAGATCTAACAGTTTATGGATGCCTTATTATCTCTGCTTCAAGAGAATGATGCAAAGGTAAATGTAAAGGTATTGACACTTCATACACATAGCCAAGGGGAATAAACACCTCACAAGGACAGGCTAACCACAAACTGCAGAGGACGTGTGATCTAGCAGCCTGGCAAGTGGGAATTGTGGTCTTTTGAAGCATTACAGATCTGAACGAGTAACGCCTCAGTACATTTTTCTTCCACTAGTTTGTGGCACGGCAGTCACAGAGCAGTCCCCATGAAAAGGAAATGTGCTAATTTGTATTCTGCAGAAATCCTCTAAATTGATGGGAACCGACTGCTCAGTCACCAGTCCTGTTCTCTCCTAGATGATTTAAGCAAGTAAGTCAGCTTGTCCCAGAACAGGAATTTGCTGTACCTCTTTGCAGATGGAGTTAAAATGTGTCACTGTGTGCCAGGAGCATGCCAGAGTTCATGGAATTGATTCAAAGGAGAAAGCAGCCAGCAGCAAACCTGTTATTATTCACTTTCTTCTTTTGTGTTCCAGTTTGGTCGATGCCACATTCAGTTTCGCACCCACTATGAACTTCTCTTTCCCAATGAGGGCTGGCACATCATCCCTCACAATGTCAGATCCTCTGCTTGATCCTTGCTGCTCCATCCTCAGGGAGAACACAACCTTGTAGTGCCTCTCTGTTCTATCCCCCCACGCACACATCTTGGAGAGGAAGAATATTTATTATGTTCTTGGGCACTTACTGTACAACATACTGTACATCCAGCTCGCTGGCTGCCTGCATGGGGCAATACAAGGGGATGAATGCATCTGAACACTCCACGGAGCTCAGCAGAAATGGAACATGTAGAGGATGACGGTGTGTGTCCCCAGGAGGAGAGGCTCAGAGCTGGAGGAAGGTCTCAGGAAGAGGTCGGGAGATAGCCAGAGCTGTACAAGGCATTTTGTAGCACCCAAAAAGGAAAGGCTAAGGCTCCTGTACATCCATTTTTGGCCTTAAACATACTTTTTATTTCACGTCCAAGAATGCTTTATGTGCGTGTGACTGCAGAGGCCTGGGCGAGCTGCATATATGTATCGGAAAGTTTGCTTTTAATAGCATTGCTTTTAGTTTCTCCTTGCTAATGAATTTTCCCCTTCCTAAGTGCATCAAGAGTCTTTGGAAACATTTGAAAGTGTTTAATATATTTTGAATGGCAGGGGAGATTAAGCAAGCCACTCAGGACTTTCAAAATGTGTTTGCTTTGACTCAGAAAGCACTCTGATTTTAAAGAGATTTCCTCGCCTACTGTCAGTGATTTTTAGTAGTACCCTTTTCCCGAGTCACAGGAACCTGAAAGTGTGTCAAATATAACTGTTTGCCAGAGAAAGACATGGTGAAGGCAATTGCTTTTCCTCAGAAAGAAGCATGAACTTCCACAGTGGGCACTGAAATACCTTGAGCCATTTGCACTGAGGTTAAATTTGTGGAGTACATGGTGTAAAACAACTGTGCAATGAGAACTCAGTTCTGGTCAGTTTTGTTAATTGTAAATAACAGAAATTTTGTAAGGGGTTGTGAGGACAAAACACATGGAGCAGAAAGACCGTCAGGGAACAGAAAGACAATGCTTTCTTTGCGCATAGAGTCATTCTTTAAAGAAGAACTAATCTTTGAGAAGAAGGACTATCTATCTCGAAGCATTCCTTTTTGACTACAGCCAGAATGAAGATGTGAGGCTAGTATGCCTGTTCCTAGGCACTAGGTTTCTGAGGAAATAAAAGGAGGACAGCTTCAACTTGTGGCTTGAGGTTGAGTCTTAGAGTTGGGCTGTCTTTGAATTTTTGTGTGAAGAGTCCTAAGTGTCTCCTAGAGGTGCTCTTGTCTCGGGCCTGGCAATCTGGCAGTGGCTTGGGACAAACTGAGCATAGGAAGCCCTGTGTATTACTTGCCTTAAACTCTGCAGAGCTGGTAAAGTAATTTGGGATTGGTGCAAGAATGTGAGAGTTCCTCTTGTACCCTGCTGAGGGCAGTCATACTGTAAAAGACTTGCTGTTTGGCTACAGGACCCAAGTAATGTGAAACACCCCAAATGCATATCGTTTACTTAAATAAGCAATGAGCATTTGATTTCATGAGCATCTGTGTAATTATCCTTATCACAACCATATGTAATCTGAACATTCAATGCAAAGCAGTCATCCTGAAATGAGCTGAGACTTTCTCCACAGAGTAGGTCACTTTTCTTCCTTCGCACGTGTGTGCACACAGATTGATCACCCCTCTGATTTCAAAGGTGTTTCTCCTTTTACTTACAATGTGAAGCAAGGCTAAAATAACTGCATCGAACCCCACAGAAAAGGTACATCTGTGAAATGAATACCAGGTGTCAAACAGAAAAGGCTCCTACTCTTTCTGAAGCATTGCCTGCCTCTCCTTTGACAGTATCCCAGGCATCATATCTGCACTTTTGTCCTGTGTTCTGGTGTGTGGCTCTTGGTGACCCCTTTGTAACCCGTACGCCCTGGTTTGAAATTTGGCTCAGCTTGAGGCCAGCCAAATTCTTTTAAAATTGCAAGCAACTCTGTGTGCTGTAAGCATCACTGGTGTGTGGTTTTTTTGGCTCGATTCCCAAGGAAACAGTTTGTGGAAAAGCCTGAGAAGGCCCTCAACCCACCCTGGACTAACTGATGCATCTCCCAGTGAAATGCTCAGCATCTGTGTGGGCTGAAAAAAATAGCACAAGAATAAAATGCAGTCTCATCCCCCACTTTTTTTTTTTTTAAAGCAAGTTTTATCTGGTGTGCATTACTAGCAAATTCCTTTAACTAAAATGCAAGAAGAATCAAAGCAACTTGGAAGTCATAGACAAGACTGGACTAATTCAGCCGGAAGGGACCTACAAAGATCAAATCCAGCTGCCCAACCACTTCAGGGCTAATGAAAAGTTAAAGCATTAAAAGCATTACCCATATGCCTCAAACACAGGCTTGGGGCATCAACCACCTCTCTGGGAAGTCTATTCTAGTGTTCGACCATGTTCATGGTAAAGAAATTTGTCCTAATGTCCAGTGTGAACCTCCTCTGGTGCAGCTTTGTGACATTCCTGCACATCCTGTTACCGGTTAGCAGGGAGAAGAGACTAGCACCTCCCTCTCTGCTTCACCTTCTCAGGAAGTTGTGGAGAGCAATGAGGTTATGAAAACAACTGGATTAAGTAGCCAGTTTCTCTGGTCTCTATGTAGAGATTAAGATCTCCCTTATCAAACTAGTTTTACTCTAGAAGTTCTAGTTTGGATTTGCTTTTCTTGAAAAAGGGCAACTGGAAATGGAGAAAAATGTTCATAAGTCTCTTAGGACAATCCCAAAATGACCTACCTCAAGCAGTGAAACCAGAGCATGGGGTACTATGGACAAGGCAGCTTTACTTCCTTAACCTTCGGTGTGAATCTGTGGGACTGTGTGCCTGCCCACAGATACATAAACCCATCGAGTATCCCCACTTGCCCCTGTATCACACCATCTGCTGGTCATGGAGAAGTTGTGACGTTAGGTAATGCTAACTATACATGGAAGCCTGTACTTGTCAAGTGAGAAACAGCAATTATATCAAAGGATGCATTCTTGCAGACATATGGTCTCAAAACTGCTTAAAGACAGATGGACCAGAAGGCCAGAACGTGCACCTGTACTAAAATAACATGGGTGAGGTTTTTGTTTTGTTTTTTAAGTCTTCAGTGGCTGGCTGCTGAAGTCCTCTCACCTACTCAGAAAACATTTCTAGCTAAAGGAGAGGAGAGCAGACGCCTCCTGTTCAGCAGATGCAGAATCTCTTAGATACCATTCTTCATAAAGCAAAGCCCAAAATGTTACATGTTCCCGAGAAAAGGGTTGGAGCTGCTATCTGGACATATACATACACACGTACCAGGAAGACTCCGGATCACCGGACATTCACTCCTTCCTTTCCCCCAATTTCCCTGCTTATTCCTCTATAATGGTAAAAACAGGATGTATTTTTAAAAATCAAAATTTTAATTCTTTTTTAATTTTTAATTTTCAAGGGAGTGAAGCTTTGGGATGTAAGTGTTCCTTCATTTTGCAAAAGGCAAACTAATGAAAAAAAAAAAAAAGACCCTCCCATATGAAGCAAACCAGAGAAAGATTTGTTATGTTAAAGATTTTATTGCTACGTGCTCCCCAATACAACAAACAGGATCAGTAGTGTACACTTTAATGAAAGTGAAATTAGCTTGGTAGAAAAGAAAGCAAAAAGGTACAAGGATTATCTACACCCACATTGTATATATGTAGAAGATAAAGACAGAGAAAGAGAATTTGACATTTGGGGAATTTCCAAGGAACAAAACACACCCTATTTGTCTGTTTGAGGCTCAGGGATTGTCTGCACAATCTATTTAATACTAATTTCTTTGACCTTCAAAAGCCTTGCAGAAAGGTAGCAGCAGTTCTTTAGAGGTGTTGAGTCAATACTTTAGTGGGTTAGATTATGCACATCACAATGCAAGATGCGTCTTGCATAGTGACCCTATACTTCCCTGAACAGGATTCATCTACTTAAAAGTTTCATTTACCTTAAAAGTCTTCTGACAACAGTTTTCATCCTTACTTCATCATAGTAATTTTGCATAATCACTATGGAAGTTACTATCCAGAAATTAGCCTTTGGAGTCTCAATTTGGAGTCCTGCTATTTTATAGGATGTTAGAGGTTCACAATCACTGTCCTTATAAATGGGTCAATCATGAGGACCTTTTATGGGGAGCCAAAAATTGCACATGAATCTTTCATAGCCTATTTAGAAATTAAAGATGCCTGTAACAAAAAGAAATGTCATGACTTTTTTTTTTTTTAAAGAATAAGATCAACAATTTCTCTACAGTAGTTTAGTTAGCTTAAATTTCTGTTCTATCCGTATGACATAGCATGTACAGGTATCTAGTTACATCTCTCTATTTTATCATGGCAAAAAGAATAGTCAACTGCCCTTAGTGTAAATATTTAGTACATAAAATACTATCAAGAATTCAACTTTTAATAAATATCTTTAGTTCTCAATCCTATATACAAGTACTTTACAGCAACACACAGGAGAGAGTGTGATTGGGTGGACTGTGAACAAGATGGTTATTGACATAAATTACTAGTACATTATTGCAGTCAGATGCATTGTGGTTGTGGAGATTTTGAGGTGAACCATGCTGAAAAATAAATATCTCTCTCACCTTTAAATCAATGCTTCCAGTAGGAAAAAAAAAAAATCTATTTTAAGTCTTGCCACAGCTATTTCTTTTTAGTGCCTATTCTACCACTGTGATGCTTTTTCAGCTTCATAAAAAACAACCGGATCGTCTGGAAAACACAACTCATTTTTGACTTGTGAATATTACAGTACTTACAGTATATACATGGTTTCCTACACTGGTCTGACCTTGTAGGCAAAAGGAGACCAAAGGGACAGCACTGCTACTCCTAAACTGAAGCAGTGCCTGCTCAGCGTGGGCTGTGGGTGTCAGTGTTCATTTCACAGGCACATACAATTGTTTTTCCAACCTGTGACTAGAATTACACTAAAATTTCTAAACCTACTTTTAACAGGCAGGTGGCAATAAGTAGACTCATACCTTGAGAATTACACTTTTTTCCCCCCTATTTCAAAAGAAAGCATCACATTGTTGATATTAATAAAAACCGAACTCTTTCCTAGTGTCAGTAGATGTAATTCATATGAAAATGGAACTCCTCCTTTTATGACAACGCTGCTTAAAAAATCAATTTGTGGAATGTAAATAAGGCAGTACTCAATGGCAGGCACCTAGCAATTGTCCAGAACGTAACATAGGTAAACAGTTGTCTGACAGCACAAAACTCTTAAAAATAATACTGATTTTCTGCAATATACAGTATTTACACAACAGCTGCAAATTTGCTCATACAATATCCATTTATATAGATAAATTAGCAAAACAAGTCTTATGGATTCGGTTGTTCCACTGCAAAAGTATTTTGTATAGTGTAAACGTTTGGTACCTCTTGTAGTGGGGCGTTTTCTACATGTGTTTAAAAACAAAAATAATGAGGTGAGTGCTGACCATCAGGGCTGCTTTCCCTGTACTAGAGCTTGACCGATGCCCTCAGCAACTTTTTCTCACTGTTAGAAATATTCTTTGGTGCTTTCCTCCAACACATTCATGCTACCCAGGTGACGCAGGATGGGAGGAGGATGGGAGCAACTAGAAAGTGAACCAGCACTTCTCGTTCTTTGTATTTACAAGGAAATGAGTTGATGATCTGCAGTGTCCTGCTCGTGGAAAGCAGCATGCACCATAGTGTCCAGAAGTAAAAAACTGAAACACAAAGCCAAACAAAGCCTCTTTCTGCTACTATCCTCCACGTGGCATTCGCGTTCATCTTTCCACAGTGGAGGACCTCGAAGGCCATCTCCTGTCAACATGCTTCTCACCCTTCCGTGATGTTCTCGATGGAGAAGGAGCACCCACCACGGTGTTATTAAGTGGCACCACAGGAACCGCTGCTGCCAAAGCAAGGGCGTTACGAGGGCCAAGACTGCTGCTGTTGGCAGGTGGCTGGTGTAGAAGAGCAAACAGCCTAGAAGTCTTGCTTGCCTGAGGAACTCTCCATCGCGGAAACTCAGCACCTTTAGGCTTAGTGTTTGATGGGGAGACGCGTGTATCTGCGTCCTCTTCTGCGAAGCGAAGCCTGCCCAGAGAACTTCGCCCAGGCAGGAGCTCTGCGTAGCGGGGCACTGATGGCGTTGGCATTGCCAAAGCCCTAGGCAGGTCACTGTGATCAAACAGTGCTTCCTCTTCAGTTTCAGCAGCCTCGGTAAGGAATGGAGGTGGGAGGGTGCTGCTGCGCTTGCTGCAGGACTCACAGCACAGCTTGTTGTAGCCAGGGATGGAACAGTACCGTGCAAGCACTTCCATCTGACAGAAGATAGATTTGTCTCCCATACAGGGTTCATCTGCAAAACAAATCCAATACTGATTACAAACCCAGCACTGAAGAGTGCCTGGACGGAATTTAGATGGGCATTGATAAAGTTCTGCCCATGTTTCCAAAATGATGGGCTAGTCTGAGATGCTTCATCCAAAGAACTCACCAACCCCACCCCCTAAAAATAACCCAACCCCTTCAAAGAGGCCTAGCTGGGAACAAAAAAAAAAATCATTGTTCACTCTGAAAATGCTGGATTCTGTGCACACCAGTCATGAGGAGAGGAAAGTCATGCTCTATTTCTGGAGGGCCACAGACAGCAATTTCCAATGATAACCTAATAACTCCCAAATACTCTGCTAGTTGTCCTTATACCCACCCCAAATCACCTTCCCGTCTAGCCTAAGGACATTGTCTATCAACAACATTAAAAACAATTAAATTTTCCCTTAAAGAAATCCCGAGCAGTAATTCTCAGAGATGCCTTTTATACAATCTCTTAAAATAAAGTGTTAGATACATTTCTTAGTTTTTCAGTGATCTAAACATAACTAGAGAACCAATGGAAAGCTTTTAACAGATAGTTCAGATGCCTTCAAGTTGTGCATGGCATTCATTTCAGTCAGAGAAAAGATCTTAAAGAAGTCAAAGATGTACTGGAGGGTCTCAAAAATGTCAATGTTTCTTTGAGCATTTGCTGTATATTTGTATTCAACACATAGAAATGCAGTGGTCATTGCAAGAATATGAAAAAGGAAGAATAAGGCTTTCATATTTAGCTAAGAGCACATCTGTACCCAGTCTTCTTCAGAGTATGATCTGTCACATGAACTCATTTGCAAAGTTCTAAGTTTTAATGACACCTGGACTGGGACAAACACTGAGAGTTTCTAACACGCATCAGTAGGTGGCAATGTTGAGAATTTTATGTTCCTAATCTGTTGTACTAGTACCTAAATCTGGTGCTGAGGCTCTAGCAGCAGTTCAGAAGCAGACCAGGAACACAGGAATGTGTAATACGTCACAGGACAGAAAACCAGCATTGAGGACAAGCGAGTTGCTCAGTACATCCAGTAACTATTCAAATACTTTGGGAAGAGACCAGCAAAACATTCCCATTAACAGAATTTTCCTAAGATATCACAGTTTACTTGAAATAGTATTGATGGATTTTACTTAAAATAGAAGCATGTAAAATTATAATGTAAAAGGCCAAAAGCTAGCCCCAACGATTGAGAATATCTGTTCCATGTCTAGTCCTCAATTCATAGTTAGCAATTATGTAGTCAACATTTTAACGAGCAACAGATGGCATGTGTTGCCACTTATTAAACTCTGAAATTAAATTAGCTTTCTGTCCTGTGATATTTTCTCACTGGTGTACAGATGCTGTCTCACCACATGTCAACAGTACGTTAGGCAACCGAGTTTTCCTATTTTAAAATATTAACTGTAGCCCAACCCCTCAATCAGCGTAAATCAGCTTAATTCCACTGAATTCAGTAAAATTACACACATCAGTGGGCTTGTGGGGCGTTGTTTATAAATAGCAAATTATATGACTTCAGCACGTAATATAAATTTTTTCCTTGCTCCTAGTCCTGATGTGCTTCCTTGGACGGGTGTTTATTGGTTCTTGACAAACTTAGCATTAAATCTGCAGCTTTGCCTGGGAACATATGTAGTCCATGGAGGCACTATAAGACTATTTTCAGCAGGAATTAGCATGGGAAATTCAAGGGCTGTATTCATAATTCATCTAAACTAGAAAAGCTAATATTGAAACACAAATCTTTGCATCATATATAAAGTAATAATTACGCCTTCATGGAAATGAAAGCACCTGATCTGGAAAACTATGGCAGTCACCTTATTAACGCACTGTGATTTATATCAATATATAAGTGAAAGCAAACATTATGACCTAAAATGACAAACAAATCAAAAAATAAAGTACCAAAAATTATTTTTGCCATTCCACAATGACAAATGCATTTAGTCCTGTTCTCTCACGGCTAATTTTTCTGGTATTGGTTTGCAATGGTTTAGATTTTGTGACTCACACGGTAGTGCAAAGATTTGGTTTTGTACTTATCTACTTTCAGTAGGTTCCGTAAGTACAATCTTGGAGCTAGATACTCACATAATCCCTGTTTTTTATTTTTTAGGTTAATTCTGCACAACCTAGTCAACCATTTCCTATTCAGTACTGAAGTGCTTGTATCCTTCTGCTGATGTTCACAGTAAAAATTCTCGTTTTCACAATTTGTTACTTGCTTCATGGTAACTAAGAGTAGAAGACACAAGAAAGTGTATCGGCTCCCTAGGGAATTTTTAGAAGATGAAACTACTAGAACAGAATTTAAGTTAACTCAAATTTTTCACATTAGATTCTAGATTTGACATATCTCTTAAAAAAGGCATCACTGTGACTGTATATCCAATGGGATGTTTGCTGACAACATCCCATTGAGAAATCTTGCTTTGAGCTGGAAGTTGCTATTTAGGTTCTAAAATTTAAAACAGGAGGTGGGTACTTCTGCATGCATGCCATATCACATCTGGCAAAGTAGGGCTTCCTCATACAGGGTTCTTACATGAAGCTCATCAGTTTGTGTCAGTACCACAAAATCATTTTTTTAATTTGGGACAGATAAAAAGGAAGCTTGATGGTAACATTTGCACAGCCACAGAAACATGACTGCTGCTCAGATTATTGCTATGGACCTGAAGGGTAAAATCTTGCCTCCTTTTTCCTTCTAGTCACAAATACTTAAGAAGAGTAAGTGAAACACTCTTCAGGTGTCCTCATTTTTCTACACTAGAAAACTCAGCTCCACTGAGGAAGAGCTGGTGACTCTTCTGTCTGCAGACATGTTTTTTCATGAAATGAAACAGAAAAGCTTTAACATAACATAACATAAAAGGAATCACACCAGCTATGGCAAATGTCCATCCCAGCTCCATTAAGATGAAATTCTCAGCAACTGTGCATTTATACAGTAAATCACTGGTCAAAAACATGTAATATAGACTAATGTTTTGCTAAGTCTAAAGCCCTGAAAATCAAAATAATAATCCAGGCTATACAGACTTAAAAATAAAGGTCTACCACACATTACATAAAGGGTTTATCTACATAAATGTTACAGAACACTATTTATATATTAGCTGTATTCCCCCAAAACAGAGTGCGGTAGAAACCACATCAGAAGTGTGGTGAAAAAGATAGACTACTTGGTCTGAAAGAATACTGGCAGCTACTTAGTGCAGAGGTTGAAAATCCCAGTGCTTGGTAAAAGTTATGGCCCTAATCCCTGAGCAGAGTAGAGAGGTTTGTGCTCAAAGAGGAGAGTCGGGTGTATGAAGTCTGGCTGAGGAACAGAACCCACAGGGCCCCTGTAGTTTTTTCAAAAGGATGAAGGACTTGGCTGGATGCAGCTGTTCGCGCCCTTGTAGTTAGTAGCATTTTCATAAAGCCCACATTGTGCTGTAGGTTTGCTGCAGCAAGGCCAGGTAGATCATTGCATTTCCCTGGCCATTACTTTTTTTTTTTTTTTTAAACAGCTATTGCAATGTGTGCTATGTCCTCTCTCTTGAGGAAATGGACCTAGGGCTTCAGAACCCTGTTAAGCACCCCCAGTGCCTATATGTGACCACAGAAATCCTTCATTCACCAGGGCATGTGAGATGGGGTCCATATTAAGTATCCAAAAAAATAAAAATAAAACAAATATTAACCAAGGTGATTCAACTGCAATTTGTAGAGGGTCTGCACAAGACCATCTATTGCTTACATTCCCTATTAGTGGATCCTAGGTGTTGCAGGTCAGTGGCACTGAGTATTGCTGAGGGAGAACATAATACTCACGTGGAGAAAAAAGACTGTGTGATACTTAATTTTGAATGGCTGGAATTTAACAGTCTGTTACAGAAAATCCCAGGTGATGCTTAAAGAACAGATTCTTTAAGCTAATGCTTCAAGCACAAGATCAAATTTATCTGAATAGTTTTGTGAAGATGTAACACTTATTTATTTTAGTTTTGGAAATGTTTCTATCACCAGTGAATAATCAGTCCTTAATGAATAGATAATTTTGTTTTTAAAGTCACAGATAGTGATTTGCTCCCACCTAGTGGACCCACCACTTCTTAACTGTTCATTGCTCTGAGAATTGTTTTCTCCTGAGTTCCTTCACTGGCAACAACAGAAGAGAAAAAGAGCAAAGTAGACACTTTTACCAGACCTGTGGCAAGCAGTTAGATTCAGCCTGTGGGAGAGCATACTGCACGTTCTAAGAACTCTTACTCTATTTTTTCCTACCAGCCAGTGGTCAGAGTATCAGGACTATCATGACAGATTGAAAAACAAAAAAAAAACAAAAAAATTGTATTGTATTTTCATTTCCTTTCAATTGGCAGGGTTGTAAAACTCTACCTGTGATCTAAAGGTCAAGCAGGGTCTTCTTTGGATTGACCTTCGCCTTTGGCACGAATTTTTGCAAATGCAACTTAGGCTAACATGTCTAAACCCCCTTATTTCAGCACGTTTACAAGAGAGAACAACCCTGGCATGTGAGAAACACCAATCCCGTGGAGTTAAGGTATCAATAATAGGCTGGACTACACAACAGGGTGCCTCTAGCTGGAACACAGCAAGGCGATCTCCAGTGAATGATGTGTTATCTAGAATGCAAGAAGTGAATGGTGTTGTGTGGTTGTCATCTGACAGTGTAGGGTCTTTAAAATACGGTACAGTACAAGCTTGGTGTGTACACTATGTCATTATAAGCATGGGCTCTGCTTTGTCTTAGAAACCTGTACACAGAAAGTTCACCAAGTAAAATTAAAGCTTTAGGTAGGATTAAATACAGGTCTAGTATTTTTCATTGGAATTTAATGAGTATGAAAAGTCTTAACCATCTCTATCCCAGAACATTGCTATGCCCTGACATGCTGCCCTGAGACAGGGACTGTTACCCTCATCTGATGCAGTCATATTAAGTTGTTCGCTTACCATTACAGGGAGCGAGTTTACAAGTCCTCACTGATTCTGGCTTTTCTCCATCACAATGGTCACCAGCACGGCATATGATCTGCCGGGTCTCGGTGCCCTCCCCACAAGTCACAGAACACTATGAGAGATACAAGACAATTCAGGATATTTCACAGCAACGTGCAACAGTTAATGTGTGTAAAATAGCCCAAGGCTGTCTTTCACATTAGGCTATACATTCCAGCAGTTTGTTTTGAAAGCAGGCTTTAGTGAAGAGTGGCATAATGGAAAAATAAGCAAAGAAAGAGGATGGTATTTTCTGCAGTTCTTCCTTTCTGTAATGTTAAATTTATTATTAGAGCATATTATGAATTTTTCTACTTCGTCTTCCTATAGCCAATTCCTGATCTTGACAGTATAACAAAGAGAACACAAAGGACATGGAATTCTAACTCGGTGCCTGCTGAGTTAGCTGTAAAGTTCAGTTGTTTGTTCCTAAGACATCATAAGAATACTGACAATTGCAGAAACTTCGAGATTCTACCACAGTCCAAGTTGGTAAAACAAACAAGCAATCAAACAAACAAAAAAACACCTATCCATAAAGTTGTCCTCAGAGTCAGGGAAATACAAAATTGGAAAGTTGGAGAAAAACAAAATTTCAATATTTGTTTTGCAGGATTGTATATCTAATATTGTGGATGTTTTCCATGTTGTTTTCTAGAGAAGTTGGATGGCATTATCTGCTGCCAAGTTTCATGTCTTAGAGAACTCCGACGAAGTGCAGTCAGGAGCTTTCACCCCAGGCCCAGCTCTGACATTGGAGGCACAAGGTGTTAGCAGAGGTATGTTATTTGCTCGTGACTGCTGCTCACCTACCTCAGACCAGGGTCCAGCCTTCCACTGTGCAGGGCATGGTACGCGGTTGCACGGCCTGCGACCCTCAGGGCGATCTCCACTGCAGTACTTGAAGTGGACAGAGCGGTTTGCGCCATCATGGAGGGGTTGAATGCAACGCACAGTACGGATCTGGTAGCCTGAATTCCCACAGGTTTTTGTGCAGTATTCCCACTCATCTGCTGACCACCTGGGGCGTAAAAAGAATAAGATGCCATCAGAACTTTTACCCATTATCCAAACTGCTGCCAGCTCAGGCAGCCCTTAGCATGCAATTTTTTTTGGTGGTGAAACCACTCAGATTAGTAACCAGTCTTACACAGGTAGGAAAAAACATCCAGAACACAGGAACTCCAATCTAGATAGCTATCGGATAGCGTCCCAAATCTGGCATGGGTTGATTTCCACACCTACCACAGAAGGCAATCGTTTGTATCTTATCTCTAAGACACACTTACAGAGGCTGTGTGCATTCCTGAAGATTGCACATTCTACGAATGGGCTTTGGCTTTTTACTGGCTTCACAGAAGCTGCGATGAACCATTTTGTTATCACTTTTCCTGCGGCACCCATATTTGGTATACTGGAACCCTGGAACATATTTCAGAAAAATCAGGAAAAACAGGTTCCTGTTAGATTTTTTGGTTTAAATATAAGTTTTATGTACTATTAAATGGTTTTACATGACAGATATTTACAAGGTATTTAAACATGCTCACAATTTGTTCAGTTTCCAGGCACTACATTGTTGCAGAGTGCTCTGTGGATGTTGTTTAAAACATGGCACTACGGTAGGTTTTCAAGGCCAGAAGAGACCGTTAAGACCCTTTAGTCTAACCTCTGTATTGCACATACAGATTTTGGCAAAGAGAGGGTAGAAATTACCTCCTTATTGTCAAGTGGCAGGTCACTGACTAACAAGGGAATAAACCTATGTCCCAAATCTTATTTTAGTGTTCCTGCTGCCGGATGACATCACCCACTCATTTGCTGTACAAAAGTCTTAAAGTTACTTAGAAATTTACATTCCCGTTATTTGTATAGGAGTAATGTGCATTCCATAAGTAAAGTGAACACTCAGTAGCATAAATGGCTGGGTTTGTACATCCGAAGAGGCTTTGGGTGCTGCATTTAAACACCTAAAAAGGACTTTTTCTTTCTAGGCTGAAGCGTTACACTTTTGAATAATCAGACATTTCAGATATTTTAAGCTTGGCCACCCAAAATAACAAATAACAAGCTGTTTTTAAAAAAGGAAGCCCAAGATTTCTAAAGCATTCACTTCCCCCACCTTCTACTCTTCCACTTCTGGTAATTTGTCATTTATTACTAGAAGGTGCTACATCATCTGTTTACCTCCACCACAGGGTTTGGAGCACTGCGACCAACTCTTTAATGCCCACTCAAAAGTATCTATTTCCTCCTGTAGGACGTTGTTGCTGTTGATAGTTGGCACTGAATCCTCGTGAATGATGTATTTATAAGTCAGGCTAGATCTTGTGTCATTCTCCCGAGGAATGATCTATTAATAATCAAATGCAAACAGTGGTAGAAAACCAGAGCCATTATTTATTCTGTGCTGTAAAGAAACTATGGCCTCTTAAGGACACGTGGAAACTGCTGGTTAGCTAATTGGGAAAAAAAAAAAAAAGTCTTCTTTTATCTTCACAGTTAGAACTAACAATGGTAAGATCAACAGAGAGCTGTTTAAAATGAGATGCCTTTCTAAGCTAGCTTTCTAGGCTGGCCAAGTAGGACACCATCATCTGGGATGAAACGATGCAGTGGCCCACTCATCTACTTGGCAGGAGACCAGGGTTGGTCTCAAATACTGTTTGATGTGCAATGCCTTTTTTTGTCCACTGAAAGTGTCCCACTGAAGTCAGAGACCACAATATTTGGCTTGTGACTGATACTTTACCACTGCATGAACAGGCAGCAGTTTACAAGGGAGGGTAACAGTTAGTGAGGAAAGGATTTCAGCCTGCCAGCTGTCTCCTCAGCATATGTCTTTCTGACAGGCATTAACACAGCAAAATTTATCTCAGCACAATCTCCGTGCTGACTGTGCACTTTTACAAAAGACAAAACTACCACGTTCCCACTGCTTGACATACAACCTACCAGCACAACCACTGCGTCATGCAAAGGCCCATCAGTATGAAGAGTTTCTATGTCGTCTTCTATGTTGTATTCCCACTCCACGCCCAGGTCGATGAAAGATCGGGATCTGGCCTCCTCCCCCTTCCCATTCAGAATATAGTGTCCTGTAGCCTGGTTCTTAATTGCTGAAAGGATTGAAAAGAGTGGCAGTCGTGCCTTCCATCATAGCGTCTGCAATCGTAGTGGCTTATGTGAAACTTGACTGGAGATATTACAGAAAGCTTTTTACAAAAAAACAAACAAACAAACACTAGGAAATGCTATAGATGCATTCTCAGAAAAAGGCCCTCCAAGACCATCTTATTTAGCCTCCAAATTCCAGTCTGATGATAGACACATTTGCATGTTTGATTCAATTTTGGACCTCCTTATCCATATGAGTTAGATACAGATACAGAGCTAGAGATGGACTGAAAAACTTCTTCCTGTGTAATAATACGCACATTTTCCATATTGGTTTAGTTCCCAGGAAGCATGGGTAGTAGCAAGAAACTCAGGTCAAATCTTCAGTTTCCTTTCCTCCTCATTTGCATAAGACCAAACCAGCATCACTGGGAATACACACTTCAGGAGACTCTAAATGCATTTCTTATATTCCTCGGGTTATAAAAATGACAGCTTTTTTCTGTATTTCACTGTCTTTTGCATATGTATTTAAGTACCAGATGCTAAAATCAGTAAGCAAAGAGCTGAGGCATTTGAACCCCTGGGAAACTTCCTGGTTTTGGGTTCCTGCAACACACCTTGAAAGTCATGTAGTGCAAGGATTATTATTGCGCTCTGATTACAAGCCATTACATTAGAAATCTGAGAGATGGACTCTAATTTTTTCTTTTGTGCAAATTTTGCAAATCACCATAGAACATGATAAAATATATGCAGAAATCTCACATGCTCCTATGATTAATCAAAATGCAGGAGCTCTGCAGTACCTTGTTGGAAGTGTGATGAAACTACTTACTGCCAAATCAAAGCTATCCCCTGAAAGGTATTAGCAGGCCGTGCTTGGTCGAAATGAAGATCTTGGATCTCAAAAGCCAGGAGTTTTTCTCTGACATTAGCACAGCCAAAACTATTGCCTCTTCTTTTTCTTTTTTATTCTTTTGGTTTTTTTTTTAGTAACTGACTTAACTTTGCCTAAAGAGTTTAAAATTCAGACAGTGCCTTAGCACAAAAAGAGCTGACTAAAAGTATGTTAGAAACAATGGATGATCTCACCCCTCTAGTGTAAGCTAAAAATCCCTTAAGCATTAGAAAGTGGTAAGTAGCAAGATACAAGCTGATTAACAACAATATGGTATTTCTTACATAAGAAAAATCTCAAATGAAAGGGACTGCAATTATATGACAAGTTCTCCAGTCTTTCTTTCCATTAAAAATGCTGTTGCTTACAATCTGCAGCGAATAAGAATAATTAAAGATAGTGAATTTCATTCACAAAACAGGATGCATCTTTTTTTTACTCTGGTAGCGCCAGTTTAAATATGAGTGATGATAGTCTTTTATTAGTAAGCATGCGAATTGGGATCAGTTTAATATTTTGAAGAATTCAGATGAGAATTAAATTTGATTGCTAATTTTATGCTGTTGAACTCAGTCCTTAACATGCAATGCTGAATGCACATATTTACCCTAAATACTTTAATTTGGTTATCTCATTTCTCAGGTTCTTTTGCATGACTGCCCCATGCTTCTCATCATGCCTCAAAGCCAAACCTGAGGAGAGAAACACTTACCAAGAAAGTGAGGAGAAGCCTCGTCTTCTTGGATAAACACATGTCGAGCACCAGGAGGGATATCAAACATCTTAAGGTACCCTTTGGCATGTGTAGTAGTCAATGGAGAAAGCAGAGGAGGAAAGAAAAAGTAATAGCCATGGTTAGGAGCGCTCTACATCATCTAGCTTCTACTTGCAGAAGAGGGCATCCATCAACTGAGAAGCAGTGCCAGAGAGAAACTGATCAAATAGTTTTGTAACATGTTTGGCAGGACTTCCTTGTGCTTTTCCTCTTTCAGGGAGAAAAGAGAAACCAGTTACAAATCTATTTGTCGCTTGATTAGCTACACTGCTATAGGCCATAATGATTAACAATTCAGGCAAAAATATGTTTCGTATGTTTCTGAGCATACAAAGGAGAAAAACAAGTCTTCCTGATTTTTTTTTCCAGATCACCCATCAGCCAGACTGTTAGATTTGAATTTACTTACTGTACTGTTACACGTTTATGTCTTAAGTGCGTCTATTTACTTCTGAGACATCAACGACTCTGGAGAAAGTTGGATTTAGTACAGAGTGTATTGTTGCTACACTTAAGGAAGGTCTTGTCTACGTGGAAGTTAATTATTGACAACTGTGAAATGTAAAATGAATCAATTCAAGTATTACTGCTGAGGTGAAAGGGCTGAACTCAACTCTCTATAGCTAAGAGTAAAAAACAGTTCCCAAAGACAAGAATTCCTATTTTAAATTTTAATTATTTATCAGTCCAAACCACAAGTAATTAGTGTGATGTTAAGCACATACTATTGTAATTTAGGAAGACTAAAATCTGTCTTCAGAACCTGAAATTTAAGAAATTTAAGGTTTTAAAGAAGAGCTACACAGGTACCAAAGTGAATGTATAATTAATTGGATGTAAGGACGTGAAACTCTGAGTTCATAGCATTTTCATATTCCTCTATTTTCCCTATAACACCTGCATATTTAATTATGATAAATCTTCTTGGATCCATTTTTAAAGAGCTGAATAAGTTTTTCCTCTGATTTGTACTCCACAATGCAATTTCCTGCTACCAAAGCAGTGTAGACGTGACAAGACTTGTAGTATTTGTGCATTGCAAACAGAAGATTTAGCATTTAAGTAACTGTTTCATCTGGGGGATTCTAGGACTAACCAATAAATGTGGTTTGCCATGCGTCTGACATAGTACAGCTGCTTGGATAATCAAAGCGAAGAAAATGAACTATGAGTGTGTAAAATCGTGGTCTTGGCTCATGAGTGAATGCAAAAGCAGCATTTGCTGACTTTTTTATTGACCATCATTTGAGCATATGAAACACAAAACTTTTGCCTGATTTTGTGTTATCTATCAACGTCTAGATGAAGATGAGAACTATAGCAAGAACTCTCGAGTTGCCATGGATGCCGCTCTTTCTGCAAGCACTTGAAACTTACCCAGAGTATTTTTAGACTCCTTTGTTTCAGAAAGGGAAATATTGCGAGCTCCTTTGGGCAATGTAAATGCTCCTCTTGTCTTCCCTTAAATAGAACGTCTGTAATTAGTGTTATGGGAGCCAAGTCCTGTTATTTCATTGACTACATTGTCAGCCAGATGGTCTTAACAAATATAAAGCAGAACTTACGTTCTGTGTTCAAAGGTATTTAAAGCAGTATTAGACACATCTAGCAAATTTTAATAGTCAATGAAAATTAGACCAGTGAGAATTCAGGTAGGTGATTTTAAGTTGGATACTTGCAGATTTCATTTTCCAGAAACTTGAATTCTTTTTGGCACCTCTTGCTTAAATGTTTTCCTGTTGGAAGAGGTCAATTAGTCCTTTTAATGACTAGATTGCCAAAGTTACCATAAAACAACAAACATTTCACAAACACTTTCATCACTTTCATTAACATTTGGAAGTGGCTGATTAACAGCAGTCTTTCCTGAACCATATCCTAGCACTGTCTGTCACTTTGAATTGTAGTGCTTTCCAGGCACTGAGAACATCGTGAAAACATCCAGTCACACACTATCACCCCATAAGACAATGCAGTATTACTCAGGGCCCCCAGGCAAAAATGCTGAGACAAAACATGGTGAGGTCAATAGCATATTTTGCCCTCTGCTGGCCTCTCATTTGCCCTGTTATCTCCCAGGCAGTAAGCCAAACCACAGGCGTAGGTACACTGACTGCAAGCTGTGAGCTGCAAACCACTGCTATAGAAAATAGAAACTGGACTCATTAGAGAAAGCTCTCCCTGGACTGGATCCAAAGTTGTGACACGAATATTCCCCTGCCCCTCAAAGTACAATCATTTTTCTTAGTGAAAAAGATTAGAAACACACTTAGAAGGCTGAGCACTTATTTCTGATGATTACAGGAGGTGTTTGGTCTGTTTTTTGTTTTTTGTTGTGTTTTTTTTTTTTTTTTTTTTTCAGAAAAGCATAGTATCTCCCTGCTCAAGAAATACACAGGTCTGTACATGAGGCTCAAGTTACAGTCTTAAGTTTGAGTAATTCTTATATTATTCTGTGTCTAATCCATCAGCCCCATCATCCCTTTCAGAAAGGTTTTCTACTGGCTTTGATAATTACAATCAGTAACCTTCTCCTGTTGGTTTGTAATAATTAATAAGCATTTTCTGCAGAATATTTTATATATTTTATTTCCATTCACACATTAACTTGTCTTTGTCCAAGTTTAGTTTGGTTGCTCACTTACTGTCCAAAATTAGTTACCGATGCTGCAGCAAAGCTTTCTTCATGGCAGCAATTACCAGCCTCTGAACTGTTAAAGAAGATATTCACAGTATCTGTCTCCCTAAGCCTTTCTCCACTCTGTCTTAGAGCACTTAGTTCTATCAAACAGGTATTACTGAAATAGCTCCCAGTCATACATACTCATATCCCTGAGTAGCTTCCCCAGACTGAAATAAAAGCAATAATAGGAAAGCCCTGAAATGCAAAATATTCTCAGCGAAATATACAAGATAATGCTGCCCTGACTTAACAAATAACTGACTAAATATCAAGTTCTGAGGAAGTCCAAGGAGATCTTAAATTATTATTGATGAGATGTGCTGCAACGTACTCCAGTCTAGTCTGAGCATTTTAACCAGCACATTCTTAGTTCAGAGCTGACAGAATGCTTTCATATGTTTCACTGGATGTCAGTTATGCAACTTGAAAGATGAGAAAAATGAGGGTTTCTTCCAAAATATTTTTATATTTGGTTCAGAATTAAGTTGAATTTATTTTTCATTTGTTTATTTGACTAAAAGTCTGTAATTTGTGACAAGACTAATTTGATACAAGGATCTACATGTTCATATGCAAACAAGTTCAGACTTCCACTTAAAAGTTGAGTTTAGGTTTGAGAAGAAAAACTTGTGAAAACCTTCAAAGAGAAAAAAAGTATTTCCTCTAGTCGTCCTACATATAAAGGTATGTTACACTTAGCATCAAGTAAAGTACCTCAATTTCTTCTGAATTTCACTGTTAAGAAGAATAGTTCATTTTTGTTTGGCAGAACTCGGTGTATCCCCACTTAACACAAACATTGTCTGTTTGGGCTTCAGCATTTACAAAGAACTAAACATGTTCTGCCTGGTGAGTGTTTCTGGATACGCCAGACTAATCAAACTTTCTTCTAATCAGTCCTTCAAAAGACAGAAACATTCCAATGTTTTAAAAGATCTAATTTCTTCATCAAAGACTAAACTATTTTCACACTTACATCTTTTATTTTGCTACCTTGATGTAGGTTGAATTTCTGACCAGTCTGCAAAAGCAGTAAGCATGACAGAAATACCAGAGAAAACAGAAACTACATTTATAGGCAAGAAAATGCTATTCCTACCAAGCTTTTTGGGAGTGCGGGTAAAGGTTCCTTTCACAGTTCGGCAATGAGAGTTATCTCCGCCACAGACACCACACTTATCTTCAGCTTTATTGGAGCCAATTTCCTTGTCACAACCCACCTTCTGCAGAAAGAAGAGCAAAAAGAGACATGGCTTTATTGTAGGCTGTAAGGTTTAGTTATAGAGGGAGCAATCTCAAAATCAATGCATTCAGGAAATTGCCACCCAACACTGATCTATTTTATTTAAACACAAATTACTTGAAAGCCTGGTGCCACGTGATGGTTCCTAGGTGAAGAACAAGAATTGATTCTCATGTTATATCCACTCTATGTCAAGACTAGGAAAGATGGAAAAAAAATTCTTTTCAGACAGGAAACTAAGTGTAAATGAGGCAAATGAAACCATTAGTTGAAGAAAAGTGGAGTATTTCCATGGAACAGATCCGTGCCATTGCTCTAATTTAATTTAAATTTCAAGTAATAATGAGGAATGTGATGCTGCAAATATTTAATTTTAAAACATCTGCATAGTCTATCTCTGCACTATTTACAGAGTTCTGATTGCTGCTAAACAGAGTTGTTAGGTAACAGCACAGTTCAAATTCAGTGATGGTCTTGGGAAGGTGCCACTCACCACACATTCTCCACGAACACAAATGCTGTAGGGATCTTTATAGGAACAGCGAGTCCCATCATGTGCCAGCTGTTTCATATAAGCAACGTCTCCTGTTTCTTTGGATTGGCAGTAAAGGTGGCATCTCTTATTAGCTGCATAGCAGAGAAACAGAAGTAACTGCGTAAGTTAACGGCAACCCAGATGAGCTTCAGAAAAAAATCCCACTAAAGGCAGACAGAGAATAAGACAGAAAGGACCTTAAACAGACAGATGTGGGGAAAAACAAACAAACAGCAAGTTGCTTTTCTCTGAATTATGGGCCTGTCACTTTGAGATATTCTCAAAGAAATCAGTTTCCTTCCAAAGAGGCTCCTAGAATTGTGTTCTCCAATACTCTGCAAGTAGCTTTCACTTTGATCTTATTGGGAACAGGGCTGAATTTAGGAAATGATATCACATGAAGAGAACAGAGGGTATGGATCTTTAACTTTCTTTAGCCTTTTTGGAAAATACCAGCTGAATGTGTACTTCCTGGTCACTATCTGAATCTGACTCCCTAGACAAGCATATAAAGGGTTTCTCCAGGGATACCTGAGGAAAAAATGCCAGCAGTTCAAAGCAGCTCTGAAACACCTTTCAGTAAGCTAAGAAACTTTGTGCTTGAGCTGTCCTCATTACTCAGGGTAGTTGTCCTGGTTTCAGGTAGGACAGAGTTAATTTTCCTCCTAGTAGCTGGCAGGGTGCTATGTTTTGGATTAGGATGAGAAGAGCGCTGATAACATGCTGATGTTTTAATTGTTGTAGAGCAATGCTTACACCAAGCCAAGGACTTTTCAGCTTCTCGCTCTGTCCTGCTAGCGAGCAGGCTGGGGGTGCAGCAGGAGCTGGGAGGGGACAGACCCAGGACAGCTGACCCAAACTGGCCAAAGGGGTATTCCATACCATCTGACGTCATGCTGAACAATATATAGGGGTGGCTAGCCGGGGTGGGGGGGCCGGCTGCTCGGGGATAGGCTGGGCATCGGTCAGCGGGTGGTGAGCAATTGCATTGTGCATCACTTTGTACACATTATTACTATTATTATTATTATTATTATTATTATTGTTATTATTTTCCCTGTCTTAATAAACTGTCCTTATCTCAACTCACAGGCTTCACTTTCCCGTTTCTCTCCCCCATCCCGGAGAGGGAGGGGGGAGGGTGAGCGAACGGCTGTGTGGTGTTTGGCTGCCAGCCGGGCTAAACCACAACAGTAGTTAACTGGGTTCAATTACAGTTAGGAGTGAAGAATCAGGCTCTGGCAGGTGGACCCATACAAGAGTGGGAAAATACTACAAAAGGACTTCTCCAGTAGTGCCATTAGAAAAAAATACTACTTCTGGTGCAAATTACTAGTAGTGGTAGCATTAATGTTTTGCACTCAAACAGACAAACAGCTGTATGGAAGAGAGGGCAGGAAGAGTCTTTCAGAACCTGAGCACAGCTTTCTACACTTGGCCCCAACAGTCAGGGGCATTAAATGCAATGAGCACCCACCAACTATTCCAGCAGCAGCTGAGAGCTGCAAGCCTCAGCTTTCACACTGTGTTCTCACTAGGAAGAGGATGAAAGTTAGGGGAAGCTAGCTGGGCTAGGGTTGGAGAAAGTACAGAAATTTCAGAAATTTCTTTTTGGGCTGTTCTTTTTTCCTGCTTTTTAGTCTCAGCTACGCTCGCTCATACCCCAGTTATTTCCAGTCTCTGCATGGTGACTGGAACGAGACTGCCACAAGCTCTGCGAGATTTGAGGACTGACTTGTAATAAACACAAATAACAGAACTTACAGTCGGGGTGTTCGTATGGCAGCCAGTGGTGTTTGCTGTTCTGATACTCAAAGTGGGAATTGCGTTGCTGACATTGCTGTGCTCTGAAATCCTCAAAGTGCTTTGGACACTCTTCTGTACTGCAGAGTTGAAACTCAAAATTGACACCGGCACAATCTTCACCTCCATTAATCGGCCTGCGAGGAGAAAACATTCAAGAGATTCTAAAACCCTCTGAACATTACTTCTTTTTTTTTTCCTTCAATCTTAAAGTGAAATTCACACTCAATTGTAAGTAACAATTTAAAAAAAAAGGGGTGTGAACTGACAGAAATGGAAACAGAGCAGTTACACTGCACAGATACGCACTTGCAATGTAACCTCCACGCTTGCCCAAACATCCCAAAGGTATGTGCTGAAATGCAGTAGCAATGCATGTGCACATATATGCTGCCAATTGTTGATTTACAGTTAGGGATCATCTAATAGTTTATCCCGCAGCTTGCTGAGCTTGCACACTATGTTCTCTTCACTCTTACACATCAGCTAAATCCTTCGTGGGATGGTTTTCCACAGGCTTTCCTCTGGAAATTCTTGAATTCTTCAAGAATGATCCTGGCTCCCTGCAAAAAGCCATGTTTCAAGGGGCTTGAACAGAACGTGAATTTTGGCAGACTCCATCCCAAAACGTAAATGCCATTTCGGCCAACACCTACAATGATTACCAGTCACTGGAACTACCACCAAGGCAGAAGACCTACATTGGATTGTTGCACTGGCGTGTTCGGAAGCGAACTCCAGTTCCACAGGTTCGTGAACATGATCCAAATTTTGTCCAGGGTCCCCAGTTGCCATCCTGCTTCAGCTGGTTAGCATTCTTCCACATGCAGTGACCTTTGTAGCACCACTGAGAGAAATCGGGCAAGGAAAACAGAAACCAAACCAAATGTATAATCACAGTAAAGTTAAAAGTCCACAGAGGTGAGCTCATGGGGCTAAGAAGGGACGTCTCAGAAAACAGACTGCAAACAGTGACTTTCCTGGGGACAAAGTGGGTGAGGGTCTCTGTACTCTGGGCCCAGCAGTGCCTGATCCCCTTCCTCAATGAGCAGCACTGCTATACCTGAGCCTGTATCCTTTCACCGGCAGATGCACAAAACATGTTATACTCTTTCCACTTGATTTAAATAATACTTTGCTTTATTTGAGTCTTAGTTGCTACCATCTTTTTAAAGGAATTTTCATGTTCTCACTATTGTATCACAGGATGAAGTTCTTGATGAGGATTAGTAGTTTTTTTATTTTACTTTTTTTCCTCGTACTGGCCAAATAAAACACTCATGCAAATAAGCTGGAACAGAGGGCTAGTCACTGGGCAGGGTATTTTTTTGCTGCTGGCTAGGGCATATCCAGATAGTATAAGTGGCTCTCTTTTACATGGAATTTGTTAAACAAACATTTGCTTGAGTATAATTGTATAATTAAAAATGAATTAGCAGCAGGACATTCACTAATGGGGATATTAAAAGGCAAAAATAAAAGCTAATCCTAAGTCTACACAAACATTTAGCCACAGGATGTCTGGACCACAAGCACTAAGAAGAGTTTGGGATTACATACTCCTGTCCTACAGTGACAGCATCATCTGCTGCCAGGGATTCTTAATGACACTTTATGGGCACTTTGCAGATGGGAGAAGAATCAAAAAAACAAAACAAAAAAAACCCTGTAACTAAAATGCCACAGAAGAGGATGGGAGTGGACTACACCTGAACTAAGGGCTCAGTGTCTTCAACATCCAAAATTTAGTCCGTATTACAACCAACTTCGAACAGTTCACAGAACACCACAGTGGGATAGCACAGCTCCTGCTTTTCCCTTCCTCTGGCTCCACCCAGGTGATGCTGGACAATTTCCTATTTTCCTACTTTCCCTTTGACCCAAATGAATGCAGTTGATTTCGCTTCTTTTAACACAAACATAGCAAAAACACAGTACTCACTTTCCCAGGGGCACATTCTGTCCCATCGAGTGGAGGCCCTTTCTTAGTCTTACAGAAGTACGGGTTATCTGGATGGCTGCACCACAACTGCTTGCATGGGTCAAACGTTCGGAACTGAAATGGAGGACATTTATGAGATGAAACGCAAAATTAGGTTACTGATACTTTTTGGATAAGGGTTCATTCTACCCAGTCAATTAATCTACCACAGCTATCAGTAAGTGAAGTATCTTCAGAAGGGGAAGGGTAGTGCTTATTCCCTGCATCCCCTGGTCCTGAACTGGTAAGAAGAGGGAAGGAGGAGGCCCCAGAAGTGGGAGGAAGATGATTTTTTTCCCTTCTTTCTCGGGATCACAGGCTTCATGCCACAACTCTGTGTCTTGTCGACTGTGATGCTGTCCACCTGACCATTAAACCAAATGACTCAGATGACTGGGTTTCACCCATAAATCTCTCTCCTCCTTGTATATCTGTTTAAACTACTGCATTAACTGCTCTTCAACTGTGAGAAAATGCATATTTTGCAGCTATTAAATAAGGCCAAACACCAACTTGCTGAATGAATGTTTGTCTTCACAATGACTGCCCTGGACATACCGCTGTGCACATTTTATAGCCAACACCAAAATCAAAGCGGCACTGTTCATCCATGGAATAATTGATGCCTGGCAGCTCAGGAAGCTTGGGCCAATCGTGTTCAAAAGGGTCATCGAGAAGACAGTCGTAGGAGCTGTGGAAAGATGCACAGAAAAAAATAGCAAGAAAGTAATAATCACTTTTTTGATCAGTAAGATCCAAGTATTTTTTCTTAGATGTCAATATTGGCAATATTCCTTTACTCTAACGTGTTTTCTGCCCTGTTTATATATGGGTATTATTCTCTGAAGTGCAGACAGTCCCTTCTGTAAGAATATTGCCTAGCACAAGGTGACTGGGCACTGGATGGGAAGATCCGACAGCAAAATCCCCACATTTGCTAGCGACTGTGGAGCAGCATCTTCTGCTGTTCCCTGCCCTAACAGTACATACAGAATTTGCGCTTTACTTTCCTGTCACGAGAGGGAGAAAACAAACACTTCCAGTTCTCAGTGCCAAAGTCCCTCAGTATACTCAGTTTCTCAGTATGCTTCAAACTACCGCACAAGTCCTAATACAACGGCTAACACAAAGCCTGCTGGAGTCAAAGGGAGCCTTTCCACTGACTTCATGGGACTTTGAAGCAGGACAGTAGTCTGAGAACAGGCCCTGAAATCTACGGTGTACCGCTGTTGCAGTGAGTCACAGGGAAGCCTACTGGAAGGCCTTTGAATGCTGAATCCCTGTCTGGAAGCAGAGAGCAGCCCCCACCAGAGGATCCCATTCCCCAGAATCTCGGAAGCCCCCATACCACTGTGTTTATAAAAAGGGACTTCACAGGCAGAGGTCCCATTTATGACAGTTGTGTCTGCTCCTGGTGGGCCTCTCTTCTTTGCCATCTAATGGAGGGCCGCCCACTGGCCCCACATCCCAGGGAACTGCATAGACTTCCGTTTCCTTTAGTAAAACAACTACCGATGAGTGCTGACAGGTCCTTACTGTATGTATCTTTTGAGTTCTTGGCCGCTGCATCTGGACCAGTGGTAACGATGAAAGGCAGCCTGCACCAAGGGAGCCATAACGCTCCCCATTGCTGTCTCATCCCCACATCTGTTCCCTTGACCATCGTGCTCCATTCCTAGCCTGAAACAAAGAATGGGTATAAGAGCCCCAGTAGTTTCTGCTTTGCAAATGGTAAAACAGCTGTAAAGAAAATAGTTTCTCATACACACGTAATCATTCAAAATGAAATTGTTCTCTGCGTTCTAAAGATAGCACCTGCATTTCAAACAGATCTTCTTTGATGCCAAACTATAAGGACTCGCTGAATACTCTTCCATTTATACTTCATTTTATTTGTTAATACCAGAAATGAACTACCTAGATGATGATTTCTGCTTCCATTTCAGATAAAGGAAAACAACAGTTCTGCTATCAGTGATCAGTTCATTCAGACAATGAATTGTTTGTGTTAGTATACTTACTTATCTAAAGCACCTATTTATACTTAGAATTAACGTAGTTATGTTGCACATCCAAAGAGCTAATTAGGTTAACACATTAAATTTTGAAGTGTGCATCTGGTGCAGCTTAACATGGAAATGACTTGGTCATCTCAAATTCATCTAAGTTCCTCCTATATTATTTCAACGCTGACAGAAGAAGAAACAAATGAGTGAACTGAACAAGTAGCCTGCGCTAATTAAGGAAGACAAAAAAGCAGATCCTCAGTGCTTGACATTAATTCACCCAGCAGCTAACAGAGATCTTTGCTTGATCAGTTATTCCCATTTTATCATTCTTTACAAAGTGCCAAATTAACACATCAGTACAGACCTTTTAAAATTGAACCACTTCACATAAAAAGAAGATGGAGCACCATTTTGCTGATAATCTAATTTTATAAGTTAGACTTACACGTGACCAGTTTCATGAGCAACAACAAAAGCTGATGAAAAGCCATCCTCATGGTTGAGAGTACAGCTTCGAACCGGGTGACACATGCCAGTAACAGGAGCATATCCTATTGAGAGAAACCATGTCTGATTCTTTTACCCATTATATTTATTTTAAACTAGACACCTCAATAAGTTTATTACCTGAGAAGAACCTAGAATTCTTTTTCTTTGTTTGTCAATTTTTCTTCTGTCTTTGCAATTACTGTCTGCAATTATTGTCTCTGCAATTACTGACAAGCTAGGTTTGGTTCTGCAGATTATCTGGATTACTTCACGTACTCATACTCTTATCACCAAAAATGTACAAGATTCCTGTTCAATTAAACAGAAGAGCAATAGGCTGTTTTTTTTTTTTGTTTGTTTGGTTGGTTTTTTGTTTGTTTGTATGTGTTCATAGTAGTACCTTCATCTGCATCTGCATTCTGCTTGGTGCATATTGCATACCTTTTCCTCAGTAAAAGATGAAATCTTTCTGAAGACAGGGAATTCTGCCTAACATCTCATCCTAACCAGTTTCACTCCAGGCGCGCTAGTCCAGATTTAAGGGCAGACTCAGTGCCCTTGCCTCATCCTGAAAGGTGAAGCAACTGAACACAAACATTTAAGACATCTCCAGCTGGACAGCCAGAACACGGTACATTTTTCAAAAAACTATGTGGAGAAGCAGAAATGTACGTCAACCAGTAAGGTTTCACCAGCATAAAACTGAAAAGCCTTCTTGCTAAAGGGCATTTCTGACTGAAAACATGTCACTCTTACCATGTGCTAAGCAAAGACTGGTAAACTTTGGACATTTGACCTGAATGTACTACTGGTACCATATTAAATTATATATATTACGCTGCTTCTCCATGACTGGATAATGAATTGTGGCCTTTTCTTCTGAGACAAGTTGCAGGATTTGAGTCAAAGGCACAGAAGATAGGCACAGCAAGCACTAAAGGGGACTGTAGTAGCTGGCAGAAGGAATGGGACTGTAGTAGCTGGCAGAAGGAATGGAACCAAAGAACCATTTGCAGCACTGGAGCTGGGCATGTGGCTGAGGCACCAGGAGGAGCTGCAGGATTTTATTATGACAATCTCTGTGGACTGACACAGAGAACATGAGAGAGGAAGCAGTACTGCTAGTGGGCTTGTGGAAACTGAGGCATTAAAGACAGAGGGCCTGTTTGACTGTCTAATACTACGTTTATTGCGGTGGAGGCCATTACACTTAGCTGGACAGCTTTGTTTCAGAAATTGCTCAATTTTGTAGTCCTCTTTTCCACCTGCAAGCAAAGTAAGAAGCACACAAAACCACAATGTCTCAGTTAAGAGGAACCCTTGGTCCTACCACAGACCACAGCACAAGTGATGAAATTGCTTGTTTGGTCTGGATAAATCATTATGAGGTGCATATTCTGCAGTGTAACTACATAAGAAACAAGGAAATAAAAAAGGGAACGGTTTGCAGAGCTGCACAGAGCAGCAACATTTCAGAAGCCTCACCCTGACTCCTATTTTTCTGCACTGACATAAATCACACTGAATTTCTTTCCCATTATCATTAGTTCCTTGAATCATAAGGAGTAGTGCAGTATCAAACTAGCTGGTACACTGTTGTAACAAAATAAAAGCAAAGTTGAATGCAAAGTATATTGAGAGTTCCTAATATTCCCTGACATTCACTCACAAAACCACTAATTGTTTGATGAAAGTGAACAGCTATTTACTTACATCTGTAAGGTAAGAAACATCATCTGCTGCAGTTAGATATAAACAGCAAGGTCTATCATGGCAAGGACTACTTGCTTTTGAAAAAGTAGGTAAAATGAAATAGAGGAAATAATTTCTCTCTAGAACACAGTAATGAGTACATTCTTGGGCTGTCTATGTGGGCCTTTCCTAAAGTTAGGATAGGAAACTGAAAGTTATTGTGAGCGTACGTGCTTTCCTGAACAGGACCAAGTTTCAATATATATTTTTAAAATGGAACACTTAAGTACTTGCTGAGCCAATGCCAATATTCCTTATTGTCTCAGGATCATATAACAATGCAATTTTCTTTTTTTTCTCCTTTTTTTTTGGACAGGCACTAGACAAAAAAAAACAAAACAAAACAAGCAAACAAAAAAAAGCTCCAGGTTAGCAGCATTACCTTGCATACCAGCAGGCCCAAAATCTTGCCTTGTCAAAAAGATGGCATGATCGTGGTGCTCTGAATGATTGGGGTCTGACTTCTGCTGCTGATACGCCCAGCGACAAACATTTTCCAGGCTTCTCGAGGGATTACCCCTTTCAATCAAGCTAATGGACTGAAAAAGAAACACATTAGACCTGGGAGCTCCTAAAGGTAGGAAATTCAGACAAGTTTTGATTTTCTTGGAGCACCAAACAGGTTCCTATTTCTCTTTCCCTATTTCCCTATCACTCTAAGCAATGGTAGTCCTCTTTCCTATGAGGAAAGAAAACGAGTACAGCTGGACATTGATCTATAACACAGGACTGATATTCCTTCTTGGCCTCATTGTCTTTGATCCCCAGGCAGAGCCAAAGGGGTGTGCATATGTAATAGTGCATCTTTAGGATATTTTTTTGAAGACAGTATAATGAGTATTTACATCATCTACAAACGAATGGCCTTTCTGTGTATAGCCTGTAATGTGCAGGAGAAAAACACAACATGATGTTAGGATTGAATAAGGACATTTTTATTTCCTTTGTTGGGACTTGCTTACATTCTTGACTGCCAGAAGACAATGTGACTCGTTTGAGTTAAATGAGAGCACAGTGACAACATACAGCCTGTACGGAGGAAGTGAATAATATAAACACAGAGGACAATGCCTCACAACTGGTGCAAAACCCTGTAGCGCCAGTAAATCTGTACTGATTAACACAGATTAACCATCTGGTTCTGTGAGATTTTTGCTACAGAGCATGCTTACAAGCTCAGTAGTTGAAAAGGAAGTGACCGAATTTAATTACAAGACCAACATCATAGTGGTCTTTTGCCTTGCCCAAATTCAATGTCTGAGTTAAGTGGAAGGGATATGCAGCAGTAGCACTAAACAGCACTAGCACTTTCCTCTCATCCTGAACAACTTAACAAGCATGTTTGAAAACTCTCTGAATGTATTTTACCAACAAAATCAACGTCCTTGTACAAGTACTGTCCAGGGCAAAAAGCAGGGGAGTGTGCTATGACCCATTAAAAGGAGTGTACACAACAATGAGAAAAGGAGATGGTTTCCCTAGCAGCCTGCTTGCAGGTGGGGCACCAGCAAGTTGTGTTGGTCAGTCAAGATGATTGCTTCTACTAAACTGATTTCACTACCTGAGGTAATTCTTCCTGAGGGCAGAATTCAGGCTGCAAGCCCAAGCAGGCTGAGCTCTGCCAGTAGTGGGGGCTGCAGTGGGTCGAGGTGCTCCCCACCTCCTCTCAGCCCATCCCTCAATAGCATCATCAGGGGTACGTCATCAGGACAGATCCAGTCACTGCGACCTTGCATTTAAACACAGATACTTGGTGACATTACGAAAAGAATACACTAGAAAAGGAGCTTTCCACCTGACTGAATCTATCTAATACGACAAATATTTGGTTGCTGCAGTCTTTCAGCTTCTAAGTGATAAATCAGCTGCAAAGTGACTCTGCAACCGGTTGTGCACCTGCATCACAGAAGGGACACTGATAAACAGTCTCAGGTATGAGGGCACAAGCACATTTAGAACATGTCAAACAGGGAAGGCAGTTCTCTGGAACTAGTGGTTCAGTAGACCTCTGTCTCTGCACCCATTCACGTGGTTCCCATGCACTATGGTTACAAAGAACGTAAATGTGAAGAACTGGGTCAGAGGCTTGCTTACCTTTGCATACCCCAACATGATCATTCGGACCAATACAACATTTATATGAACACCCAGGGATTCATCATGGTAAATTTCATTCACCTGAGAAAATAAAAGGAAAACTTGAAAAAAATCACCAATGATAGGGAATCTTCCAAGGCCACGTATCTGTCATTTCAAGTGCTTATATTACTACAGTCTTCTCAGAGAAGGATTCAAGACTCAAATCATTTCCATGCAGTGAGAAATGTAGGCTACCCTTCCCGTCATCATATACCCTTCACTAAGAACTTTCTGAAGCATGTTTCAAGACTCCACTCAAATATAATGGCCTTTGGAGCAGGGCCAATAGAAGAGTTGTTTGGGAAAAGAGAGACCTCAAACCCTGCAAATACTTATCTGAACACTCGATTTCACTTGTTTGATAAACATAATGAGGGAAATGAAGCTATTCCTGAAAGCAAGGTTAATGCAGTGTGTTCATATTCACTGTGGGATTTAAAAGGAGATAAGAGTTTGTTTTAACAACAGATAAAGCCATCACCATCCAGCCTGCATGGTCACCACCTCTGCTATGCCATCTGGCCACTGTAACTCTGGATGAACTCCCAATCCTGTTTCTGTTTGCTTTGTCAACCGTTTGTCTAACTTCAATCAGTTTAAACACATGGGATGAGTATTTTAGTGGGGAGAATGAGAGCATATTTTTCATTTTGTAAAAGATTCTGCTACCATTAGCTCTCACTCAAGGAAATATGCCATTAACTTGAGCATAGGTTTGTCCTCAGAAAATACTTGAGGACTTGGCTTTGAGCCATTTTTGCATTCTGAAGCTCTAGAATATTCAGGCAATGACACAATCAATGAGGCTCCATTTCTGCATACATGTAGGCATGTGTTTAGCTTTAAAGATCTGAATAATACTCCTGATTCTAAATCAATCTTAAAATTAATGGGAAAAGTGTTTCCAAATCCCAGAAATGCTTTGGAAGTTCTCATCTGAAAGTTTTACAGTCAACAGCGTTGCCAGAGACATAAACCCTGTAGTATACCTCACAGAGTAATGATATCTCCAAATACGCTTGATTTCTGCAAGTCAACACATTCCATTTAAAAAGTTCACCAACTGCATGAAAGCATGTAACATTTATGGGACCTGGAAAGACTTAGTACAATAAAAACAACTGCTAGCCTGAGAAAACACCCATACATAAGACAACCTCATGAGACATCAAAACTCATCCTCAAGGGCTGCAGAAAACACACAGGAAAGAGCAAAATTAAAAGCTCACAAGGTGCCCTCACAAAAGAGTCCGTGGCATTGCACCAAACTAGGTTTGCAGAGGTCTACAGCAAGATCTGTACACATAATTTAAAGACAGAATTTTGATTTCAATGTTTTCAGTCTGGTTTCCAAATAAAATAAAGATTAGATAGTAATTTCCTGTTAGTTCTAGTGTCCCAATAAATTTTGGCCCTTTTTACCACTTTCCAGTAACAGTTGCAAATAAAGATCTCAAAGAAATCAAATATGTAGAAGTTTCCGAAAATAAGCAGCTGATTGGAAATAACAATGCTATTCCTGCTCCTATGGAAGCAAAGACTGCATATCCTTTATCACACACACATGTGGAAGCCCAGACATTGCACAAGCACAGGAGCTTCTGAACCCTCCTAGCATGAGAGAAGCTTATATCCCGTTAGAGAGCACAGCCATATGAAAGAAATCCAGAGGAAACATGGCAGTTCCACTGCTCCCTGAACAGATGAAATTTTTCACTGTGTTGTTTTGAAGACTTTCTTTAAGAAGCAGCTAATACTCATGCCCTATTTTTTAAATATAAATTAGTACAAATGTGACCACATAATTTTAAAAAGAGTATTTGTAGAAATTATGTTTTTTTTTTTTTAAAAAAAAAGAAACAGAATTGTGCAGATGGGCCAGAAATTGTTCTTCTTGAGGACCTTCTTTGTGCCTGGGAAGGTGAGAAATGTCCTTCCACCAGAGTGCAAATTAGGGGACTAAAACATCTGCAGTTCATCACTGAAGTTACTTATTTCCATCAAAACAAAATAAATATTATATGATGGGTAATTGGTGGAAAATAAATACCACTGTTCAGAGTAAGGATGGTATATTTGAGCAGTATTTAGAGGTTATTTTTTTTAGTCATGCTAAACAGAACTTTTCCCTTCCCCTCAGGGAAAAAGGTCATTCTGAGTTGTCCAGACTGTGGGACCTGGCACAATGACTTCAGTCCATGGTTTTAAAAAATGCAATCCCTTTTAGGACCAACCAAGAACAGACTGTCAGCAGGATAGTTTTACAAGAAATGAGCACATAACTTAGACTGCCTGGCTTGTGAAACAATTATGCCAAAGTTCAATTATTCATCTCATATTTTCTCCTCAGTAATGCAATACTGTTGCTCCCACCAAAGTTTATGTCAGAAAAACGTTTACAATTTCCCTTGTGCCAAGAAGCAACAAGCTCCCCAGGAGTGACTTTCATAGAGACAGAAAGGGTCCTGGAATTGACCTGAAGATTCAAGTTTTCTTCAAGATTTCTCCACGACACCTTTTGTTTTACACCTCTCTCTGTGGACTGCTTCAGAAGGGTCCACCACAGGATTCTCATGAGGAAGGAGCAAGTTCATATATACTCTTGTGACCTAGATACAGGAAATTTTGGAAACCTGTAACCTCGCTAGAAGGTCACAAATCAAAATAAGTGCTGAAAACTGTCAGTGTAGACTGCAGCGCTTTCAGACTGCTGTAATTGCATCTACACTGTGGTTATACTGGCAAAACAAATTGCATTCCAAGATACTGGTACTGGTACAAAATGCATATATAAATCACGCCCCAGGAAACTTGATTTGTCTGATGTGAACTTGGGAAACACATCACAGATGTCCAACTGGCCATGCAGCCTCTGGTGTAGTATTTATGAGAAAAAAGTAGTTAGACTGAATTCAACAGTAATATACACACGAAGAAGTAAATCAGCGCTCTCACTGGGACAGCAGTGACAGCTGGGAGACTCCACATACAAAGTGGGTTAGTATCTGTTTACTGAGCGGATAAATAATTATTCAAACAGGCAAAATAAATGCACCTGGCAATGAACCCTACAGCTGCAGCAGAGAGCACTGGAAAAGGAAGATAACCACAAACCAAGGGACTTAAGGGTTTCTGTGGAAACTCCCCTATGTTTACACAGTACCAATGTCATGGGTGACCCCACATTCCCAAACTGATGTACTCATAAAACAGCAAAGGTGAAATTAAAGACACACCCTAGCCAGACTGTGCTCCCTAAAAGAAATGTGGCTGGATTCTTACTTGACACAGAAATTGCTGCCTCTTGACCTACAGCCAACCAACATCCCCAGGTTACATTGGGTGATTCCTCTGAGTACCTCCTGCAGCACAAGCTCATTCATGGTAGCTGGCCTTTCAAATCTGGGACAGACAGAAAACTGCAGCTGCACAGCAGCTTTTGTGCAGGTACCTGTGTGACATGATTAAGGTGTTCCTGCTCCAGCAGGCGGATTGGACTAGATGATCTTTCAAGGTCCCTTCCCATCCCTAATATTCTGAGATTCTGTGATACCATGCGATTCCTTTTCAGGGTTGCCCATGGACTGACCTCCATGGTGTGCAGGTGGGGGCTGCAGGCTAATACACAGCAATCTGCTGGTATTTTCCTGCCTCTGCTCACTCACAGCAAGCTTTTCTCTGCTTACAACAAATCTTTCATGTGACTGTCCTTGGGTTTTGGAGACCGTAAAGCCTCAGTGACTCTGTTTCTGCCTTGATTAAACTACTGACATTTCTGTGTCTGACTTGTGCAGAGGAAAGTGCAGTTTTTTAATTAGCATTCTACACTGAAGGAGAGTCGAGTATTTCAGAATGTAATGATCAATACCATCATCTGCTGTACTGTTTGCATCACTGGAAAGAAAATGGCTTGAAAATAAAGTCCTTATTGGTCTACAGACCATCCACAGGTACAAACCACTAGATGAAAAGGCAAGGAATGAGCTGAGCTCTTTTGGTACACTTCTGCATGCCATTATACTTTACCAAAGTCTGAGGGTAGAATTAGATTAAAACTAACTAACTAATACATAGGAGAAGTGAGTATGTGATGGTTGCATCCTATAGAAATAGCTCTCTAACTAGTAACCTTGACAGACACTGAGGTAAGTTAGAACCCTGCTGAAACTGTGTGTTAACACTCACGGTTCTAGGACTAGAAGGTGTGGGACTTTGAAAGAGGCTGTCTTAGCCTCTTTAGTCCTTTGATGAAGGGAGAGGGCCTGAGACATTCTTGAAGCCACCCAATTTAGCTCCACAGTGTGTAACCCAGCAGCTGGATGTCAAGCAAGACAAGGACTCTCAAACTCCTAAGAAAAAGTCAGTATCTACAAAACAGGCTATTTGCCCATAAAGAACATCCTTCAGTGCTCACTGTGATGTGGAAATGTGAGCAAATAAAGCAGAGAGATTCTTCTGAACTGTGCCATTCTAGCACAACTGTTTTCCACAGAAAGCCAGACTGGGAGATGACAGTTCAAAGGTTTCAAATGAGAGAACAGAAGCTGCCTCCTCCCCATTCTCCTCTTCCAACTCAACACCCATCCCACAGCCTGGTCAAGTCGGCAGTGAGACTCCTGCTGTGAGATTTTTGTAGGTGTCCGGGCTCTGCAAACACTGAGACGTGTAGGTCTGCAATACAGATAAGCCTCCTAGAATGTCACTCAGCAGAGGCAAAAGAATGGGCAGGAACAGTGATCAACTTGGGCTTTTCTGGCAACCTTTCCCTTAAGATTATTTTCCCAGCCTTTATTTTGCATGACGCTTTTCTTCTCATTTCTTGTTTTCCCTGTGTGCTGTTTAAGTCTCATAACAAAGTTGTTAAAATCTTGACAGAAATGACTAGATTGTCATTACATCTAAAAAAGGTAACAGTCTTTACTGTAATTGACCTACAGCTCCTCATGGATGAAGTGTTTCAGCTTGCAACTGCTCTGTATGACACATACTCCCAGTAGATGGAGCCATTGATGTATAAGAAAAGCACTTCAGTTCAGTTTATCAGTTCTGCTGTTTACAAAGCTAAATGATTTAAGAGTAAAAAGCCAATATTCTGAAATCCTCCTTAATGAAGTTTTACCACGGAGAGGAAAAACAATAGAATAGATTATTTTCTGGAGCTCATCTCCTGCCAACAATGCACTGCTTTGATACATGCAAAGAACAAACATAAAGACAACGCTTTACAATACCTCGTATCTATTAATTCCTCCACAATAGCGGTCAACAACTAGAATTAATAACTAGAATTAATTAGTTGGCCAACAACTAGAATTAAAGACACAGAGGAGATGACAACTTCAAAATACAACACTCAATGATTGCTTATTTCAAGATTCCTTTCCCAGTAAAAGAAAGAGAAGACAATTGCTCAAAAAACATGTTTGTGTTGATGTTCCATGAGATACGTGGTAAAAAACACAATTCCCTGCAAAGTACTGTATCAAGGCTATTTTGTTACTCACAGGAATCATAACTTTTCATCTCAAACTTTCTGGATTCAAGTATTAACTTACTTCCACGTTTGCCAAAACTGCATTAACTCCTGTTTCACATTCTTCAGCAATATAAATTATCTGTGCAGTTTAGCATAGTCACAAGTGACTGCTCAGGGAAAATCTGGAATTAGCATTTCTGAAATGCTGTAAGAACAGTCCAGCAGATCTGCACAGAAAAATGCTGCAGATTACCTGCTACTTGATGCATGCTGTACTCAGTTGCCAGCATTAGCTCTTGTTTCCACATTGAACTGCAAAGAAAAGAATGAGCCCTGATCTGACTTTTCTCCTTTATCGGAGATAATAACATCCAGGCAAGTGATCATGTTAGAAACCAGAAAAAGTCAGAAGAGATCTCTCAATTAATGTGTTTGGGCCCTACTATGCACTTCTAGCCAGTCTGAATGAGAAAGACACTAAAATTCATGGTTATCCTATTTCTATTCTAAAAAATCTAAGTGAGATAAAGTGGATAGATCAAAAGCTGCAGGTATAGGGTGTGCATGGAGAACTATGGCAGAAGACATACCTGGCACTGTCGTCCTGCTGAAGTTAATCATAAAGCTCCTATCAACTTCAGAAGTGAGCACTAAGCAGTCCTGACACTCACCTCCTTGAAATAGTATTTGCACCAGAATTGAAATTAAATGTGGACATTTTTTCTGTGCTCAATTAACAGTGTTAATGGGCAACAATCTAGAATTATTATTTAGGAAGGAGGTGGTACCACAAACCTGCAGTGCTCGGTGGGTAGTGATTGCCAAAAGCAGAAATCTGTCAAGCAGCTTGCAATTTGAGAATGAATGATGCATAGACGTATCACTCTACTAGCTAATTTTGGTTTATTCTCAAGAAGAAAAAAATGGAAAGATGTAAATATTGACAAGTTCAAACCTGCGTAGAACCCCCGAGTATAACCTGGTGTCTCTGTGCTATCTTTCTGGTCTAAATACTTTAATCCAGGGAAACTTTGTCTTAAGTAACCACCAAGGGAATAACAAAGGTCACTTTGCTAATACAGGAGACCTTGAATTTCAGATCTAACAAAACCAATGCTAAAACCCTCCAGCTTACAAAGACAGGGCCTGGCTCCTGAGGGACCCACTGAGTCAAGGGAGGCTGCCTGGCTCTGGGGCATGACCCGGGTGGGGGAACAAACGGAGGGAGAGAGGAAGGAGGGCAAGGGGACAGTCTCAGTCCTGCAGTACCCCATTTCCCACTCCTCTGCCCATCTTCGCTCTATTTGCTTTCCCCTGTACTTCTGCAGGTTCTCCAAGGGATGCTCGACCGGGGATTAGGAATGGTACCAGCGCTATGGCAGGGTTTGGGAAACGGAGCCTAGAACCCCTCACATGCTCCCGGTAAAGGTAAGATCAAGAAAATAAATGTCAGTTGTGTGACCTCAAGGAATTCAGTTGAAACTGCTCAGTACTGGCCAGGCCACAGAGCTAACAAAAACAACTCCAGGGCAATGACATTCTCTCAAGTGGGTGATTTAGCCATCACCTCTTCTGGAAAGCAAGCTGTAAGTGACTTCAACAGTTTATGCTGTGAGGTAATGGTACAGCTTCACCTATGAGCTAGAGACCACACTAGATTTTTTTGTTTTGGAGTAGATGAGCCCACTGGGGCTTCTGACTTCCAGTTCTGTCCCTTAACACCTGTTTTAGATGCATCTCTGATGCTGGCTTTTCCTCCCTGTTTCTAAAGCCAGGAGTACACATAAATATTGAATACAGGGAATCATTTCAGGCATTTCTTTAGCTGAAACTGAACCTCTGGCTCTGGAGCTCCCAGTGACATCTCAAGATCATGCAGTGCTTGGTTCCCAGCAAGCCACCTCTGGCACAGAGAGCAGTGTAGCTGTGTCAGCATGGCACTGCGCCCAGGATAACCAGTCGTGGCACAGGGTTGAATGAATGCAATTAATACTGCGTTTTTGCACTTGAGCTAAATAGTGTTGCCTTTGCTGCCTATGCATATTATTTTGAAGCTAATCTGGAGCTATCTTGCACATACTGCATTACATATGGCAAAACAGCCCTTAATTTCCCTGCTTGGGAAGGCAAGTTAGACTCAGCAAGTTACCATCAGCCTTGCAAAATCCCCATGAATGCTAGTAACATCACAAATTGTCTTCCTCCTCCCATTTCTAGGAATAGTAAAAGATACAAGTTCAGATATGCCAAGTTCAGATCTTGAAACTTAACACTGCTAGATCCAAACCTAAACAATCTGAACCCAAAAGTCGGGTTCATTTATGTCATGCAAATTCAGCTGTGCTGAATTGTATCTGTTGATGTCAACAGTGCAGCACTGGACTGCAGCAGCTGCAGTCCTAGTGGCTGATGATCTTCTAGGAACAAGCAAAGGCTTGCTCATGTGCTTTCTAATTCCCTCAAGCCTAAAAAAGAAGCTTCTGCTAGCAACAAAGATACACAGTTATTAGACATGCATTCACAGCCACCAAAGCCTTGCTGTCAATTTCCTTCTGCCTCAGCAGTAATCCACAGAGCAGTCCAGGTTCAGTGGCTTGTTTCTCCTCAAAGATCTTAACACTCAGCTTCCTAACACACCCGAGTCAAAAGCCTTCTGTGTGCATGTCAGAGGAAGGCAGGAAGTTATGATTGAATGCCTTGGGCTCCAAAACCGAATGCACAGACATTACTCAACAGACCCTTTTCATCAAATCAAGATTCTACAGCATCCATTTGCTTATTGTTAGAGAGCAACTCCTTACGCATGCTGAAATACCACTAAAACATTTAAGCTCCCAATTAGAGAAACAGTAGGAAAGGCGTCAGTCTGAACAAAGCGCCAGGTTGTAAACTTAGCAGACTGAATTCTGTTTTTCTGTTACAATGTGTGTGTTATGTCTGGAGTTTCTTATTCTAGATTTATAGCAGAGTATAATTCTATACAGAGTTGTTACAATTCTACACAGAGTTTCACTGGAAAAGATATCAGTTGGTTTAAATTCTTACCAAGGAGATTTTTTTTTCCCTGTCAAATTCTATGGATTAGATTTTTAAATTGCTGGTACTCATTTTGGGAGCTCAAAAGGTGGGGCAGATTTTCAAAGGTGCTCTTGGAAAACTGAGACAGGACTGTGACAGGTGCCTGGTGCTGAGAACTTTTTTTTAAATGCACCTGGCTCTAAACATCTAAAAGGTAAATGGGGTCTTATGACAATAACAGCATAACTATAGGTACACTCCGATCCTGGCCCTATACTTCCTCCACAGTATTTGAGAGATTTCGTCTGCACCTAAGCAGCATAGTTTTTCACACATGTAGGATTTGTGTTGTTGGCAGCACAGTTCATTATGAAGCTTATTTAGATGACTGAGGAGCTTATAAAGGGAGCCAAGAGACATTCTCTAGATACTGCAGCTCATTTTCAGTCTGAAACACAAGAGGTAACATTTTCAGCCTCAGCTTTCCATGCTTGAATAGCAGCAATATGACGCAACCATTGCACAGTGCACTAAATGGGAGCTGTAAAGGTGCTCGGGGCAGGACATATTACAATACAAGACACGTGAATCAAAGCTTGGACCAAAGGGAAAGGACATGGGAGAGAAGTAACACCTTGACCATTCTAAGTGCAGTGTTCTCATTATTTCTGTGTTGTATGTTTTACACGAGGTCTACTGCGAAGGTGGTGTCCCTGAGAAGTCTAGCATATAGTGCTGAGTCTTCCCACTTGCTTTCTAATCACTTCACATTGTCACTGATCTCACCTCTTCCATGAGCTTGTTGAGAGTAGATTTTCCCCTGGCCTGATTAGTGCAATGGGGTTGAGCATGTTATCCCGGCAATCACCACTCATCCCTTACATAATTCAGGCTTAAAAGAACTAAGTGAGAGGGTGAACCTCAGTTACTCTTTTTATGTGCAAGAACCAAAGAGAAGCTTCAGTGCCTGCCACGGCAGTCAAAATGGTATTAAGTTTGGAGCAATTAAATAAATTATTAGCAGAAAATGTGTAAGAAAAATTTATCAGCACAAGCATATGAACTAACCATAAAACAGGGACGGAAGGCCAAATTCACGTTGGCTGTCCCTCCTGAAGTGGAATGATGTGTACTAAGGAGAGGTGAGATTGCTTTTTTTTGATACGGGAGAGTAGGCGTTTCTGATGCTTTGCACTAGTGAAAGGATTTAATTCTCTTGCTCAGGAATGATGGTGGCTGGTGTGACAACACAGAGTAAAGAGGATCTGTATGCCTTAAGAAATCATTTTGAAATGACTTCCAGAAATAAAACGGTGAGTGAAAAAAACCCACGTTGATTAATTTCTACATTGATCAAATCGTTATTAATTGTAAACCTGTTTTCCTAAACCTGTCTTTATCTTTTCTTCTTTCCTGGAAAACCTTATGACCCCCATAGCTTCTAAGATGGATCCATACAGGTTTGACATTGACATGCATTAAGGAAAGGCCACATGTTGCAAGGGATTACACATCTCCCTTTACATTCATTTCATATATACATTTTTTAGATTTCCTAAGATGGAAAAAACAGAAAACATGAAAGCTTGAGCAATTCTAGTGTTCAGTGCTGATATACTACGGGACTTCTAATGTACAATGTGAACTGTGCTCTTCTGTACTGTGCATTTCCATAGAATCTGATAGTATCTTGCCACTGATTTTACAGCCTGAGATGTATATCTAGACAAAAAATAATTGCTAACCCTAGAGGATACACTATAAAAGAGTTCTGTGAGTTTGTTTCTTTAGATTTTATTGGGAGTTTCTATTCATATTGCCACAGCATTTAAGCAAAAGACTTAACTAGAGGGTTTGCTTTCTTTTTAAAGTGCCATTTACTATTTAGAGCAGTTCTTTGTTCTGCATGTTTATTCTTTAAACAGGTTTTCCTTCAAAACCGTGCTGCAGCAGAAGCTAGGAATTATTAAGGATATTAGAAGACCTCTTTCTTCCCACTGGTTTTCAACTATATCCTCTCACTGTATAAGTACAGTAGGAACAGACTCATGTCCAGAGGTCCTAATCCAGGTCTTTCAGACAAAGTCCCCCTGAAACCAATGGCAATTTGTCAGACAAGTACACCTTTGCTATAGTTTTGTTGACTTTGAGTCAACAGGATAATTAAAGGTAAAAAACCTTCAAAACCTTTAAAATAGTTTTGCAAGTTTACACTACTACTTTTTGAACTAGTAGTATTGGCAGAAGCAACAACACTGTTAGTACAATGATATGTATAAGTTGACATATTCCAATTTAAAATCTTTTACTACTGTAAAATCATTTAACATTTAAGTATTATACAAAGACCTAGTAGTAGATTTTTTTAAATAAAAAGTTTGCAGAACCTTCCTGCATGAATAATCTCTCCTGGCAACGCCTGCCCCACAAAGGCAATCTCATAGGATGCCAAAACTCTAATCCCCAAGGCATCTCCTAAAGAAATGGAGAACAAATGCATGGTGTCACTGCCCCAATTCTCCCGCTTTCCTCTGCTTGGGCAATAAGAATGAAAATTAAAAAACCCAGCAGCACTGAACACTCCTGACAAGTCTGCTTGGCCTGCTCCCAGAAAATCTCATTTACAGAATAAACGTCTTGCTATCTGGAGTTCCTAAATGGCAGCAGACGTGGCTCATGTTGTGCTAGGGAATATTCACACCCTCTTGTTTAGCCAAGCAGCAGAGAAAGAGTGTGAGAATAGAAGCTGTCTTGTGATGATGTGATTAGCATTGCCTGCTCGATATCATTGCTGTGTTTATAACACAACTAACACAGGAGTTAACTAAGCTTGTAGAAGCCAAGAGCCTACCAGTTTAATCACTGTCATGAACTCCTTCCAAGCGCACTCAAAAACACGGAGAATTTTGGCCAGTATGAGCTCACATCACCCAGAGGGCATCTATCAACCAAAACCATTTATTGGGAGTGGCAATTCTAAGCCTCATGTATGGGACAGTATCTGCCATCATCCAATGATCCAGACATTTTTTTTATTTTTTTTTTTATTTGAGGTTTGGGAGAGGATATGGGCATGTTTCTGTTCTTAAATGACCCTCCTTTTTTTTTTTTTTTTTTTAAACCAAACCTCTTCTGCCCAAAGCATCAACAGAACTGTTAGTACCTGCCCTCTTTAGTTCTGTATAACCAAATTTTATGAAGGAAGGAGAATGTGACACAGCACATTACATGTTAAAAGGATGCATACTAATACAGTCTCACAGAATTCATCAAGCTTTAGTTTAAAGAGAGTCTGTTTGCACACCTTGAGTGTATGGGTTAGTGGAATTATTCTGTGTGACTCTGTAAGGTGTACAAAGGACTGTGCTTTCACTGAGGGTCAAAGATGACAAATTCTTGGAATTATCCTAGAACGTGCCCTAGAAAACTGTTGAGCATCTTGAGAAGAAAGAAGCAAATCCAAGAGCAGACAAATTTATCATCTTTATATAGGTATCAAGCATGGTCTCCTAGATATTTCTGCAAGAATTTAAAAAAGCCTTTAACATTTCAAAACAAACAGTGCAGCACTGTGGATGATACTCACTATGTTCATGAGGGTGAGGAGGTAGTTTTGAACATGTTCTTTGCCATGGAACCGGACGACAGAGTCGTCCACACCTAGCAGCACCTCAATGTTGTAGTCATCATCTCCCGCATGCCTGCGTCGTCTCAGGGTTTCATTCAGTTGCTGCTCTACACTGCTGTACAGGGAACTCAGGTCTCCAAGGCCCCCAAGAAGAGACTCTACAATGAAATAGCAAGATATAAACATCTACTCCAATTCCACTTCAGAAACATCCCCCCGTACAACATCCTCGCCTATACAGTCACCACGTTGGAAAAAATAAATCAGGAACTTGGAAGAGGAGAGATTATTCTAGGTACTTACAGGTAGGGGAAATCAGAGACACAATGAAAAATATCAATCACCGTATGGTTCTATAATTTACTACACAGTTCATTTCCAGCATAAAAACCATCCTTAAGGACAAGTTAGACCACATGCTTTACTTCCTAACCCAGAATTTCCCCCTTCCTTTTCTGCAACACATCAGGCATGTGTTACAGAGTGCCTGTGCAATACTTAACTTCTGGCCTCAGCGTCCTCATACCCAATCCATGGAACATCTAGGCAAGAATTTCTTTTTTTTTTTCTTTTCCTCCTAATATTGTTTAAAAAAATAGATGTTTGAAAACCCTATCCTGTGAATATCATAGAATATTAGAAGAATCCCTTGAAGACATGGATCAATGGGCAGAGTTAAGATGAATCATTTTGAATTGGCTTTTAAGGGGATATGTTTAGTAGCTTGTATCTGAAGACTCAAAAGCTATTTCTTCCCCTTAGCACAGTAAAGCAAAACGTTATCATGGATTTTTGTCAGGAAAAAGTCACAGCTGTAGGCTGCTTAATTCTTCCAAAAATCAAGCCAACACATCAACAGGCTCTAGGCAATAAACAACAATAAAGATGTCTGTTTGGAACATCTTACATTGCAAATCTTTAGCTAAATACTGCAGTCCTCACTAGGAATTGGACTATTCTTGAGTCTCTGGCTCTGCGACAGAGTCAGGGAGCATCACCATTCCCCCAGGTCTTCCATTCAGGAGAAACAGACAATCCAGCCCCTAAACACACAGAGATCTTCCTGCTTTACGAACCCTGCAAAAGCAACCAGCTTCAAAAGGACAGAAAGGAGAGGAAGGTTTTGCTGTCCACTAACACTGACTTGTATCAGAAGGGGGCATTTCCCCCAATGATGGCACAGCTTTCAAGCCCTATTCCTCTACACTGGAGCTGATGAAAGGCAAAGTTGCAAGTACATGAAGTAGACCTTCACACGCTTTCAGGCAAGACTCCCAGTAAACTGCATGCAAGTTTTGCTCATGGAAGGACAGCAGGACCAGGGCCAATGTTGCAAAATGTGCTGGGTGGCCACGATGAAATTTGTGATTCATCCTGAGCAGATTCAACACCCAGCTCAATTAGCTGGGCAGCCTCTCCCTCCCAGGTACCACAGTGGTTCACAGCAACACATAAATAACTCTCCCCAAACCCCACATCAAATGGCAAGGTTGTCCCCAGTTGTTTTCAGAAGCTTAGCCCGTGACTGTGGGTGAGAGACCGGGTCTGCAAACAGCTTTACAATTCAACCACAAGTCCTCACATACTCAAGAATGCAAACCCTGTGATAGCACACAAGTGGGAAATTCATAGACAAGCTCCAATTCTAAAAATTGCTGCAGCTGGCAAAGCTGTGGAGCGCAGTGTCCAACGGAAATATACCAGCAATGTCATCATATCACTACACCCGCAGCATGAATGGAATAGCTTGAGATCACTTCAGAAAGAATCAACTATCTGCGCTGTGCAGCACCGTTGGTTTGGCTGTCACTTCCCTTACTAAATAGGTGGTTTTGTGGTTCAAAGGAAGAGGAGAATCTCTTTTTTGTGTACCTGTGAGTGGGCAGGAGGAGTCAGAAAGGATTTCTCTCCCCCCACCCCCACCCCGCTCTAATATGGAGCTACTTTGTGCACACAGAAGGTACACTTAATATGCCAACATTTTCCATACACGTATCCAGAGAATTTTTTCATGTGCAATCCCAACAAAGCAAGAAAAAATAAACTCACTCTAGGAAGAAATGTATTGACCATTTTTGGCCCAGATCTGGGGGGAAAAAAAAGTACCAGAAACATTTTCAAACATTGAGCCTCCTGCCCCCTAAAATGCAACTTGCATACTTCTTTGTATAGAAGACCCCAGTCTCCCTCGAACTGGGCTCAGTGGTAAAAACAACCAACCAACAAACACCATTTCACTCACCCTGGCATGCAGCACTTTCCATGAAATGCACCAGGACTTTTCTGGATATCAAGCAGTGCCCACACTCTCTACATTTTTTTTCTGGTGCTAACTGGTTTTTAACTTCTTGTCTGCTGCTCCTGACGCTCCGTTAAGTACAGTACTCCTTAACAGAGAACTGCTAAGGCAGCACAACAACTGTCAGCTTTAAAGCTGATCTGAGTTACTTATCAGCCAATAATTAATTAGCCTCATCCTCTGAGTTGCCATTCCTCACATCTGTGCTGCGAAGCAAAGCTGGATAAGATTCTTTACTGAGAGGGTGGTCGGGTGTTGGAACAGGCTCCCCAGGGAATTGGTCACAGCACCGAGCCTGCTGGAGTTCAAAATGCATTTCGACAACGCTCTCAGACACATGGTCTGATTTTTGGGTGGTCCTGCATGGAGCCAGGAGCTGGAATCAATGATCCTTGCAGCTTGGGATATTCTATGGTTCTCTGATTTCATAAGTCATCTCCCTAAACATGCTCACTTTGAAGTGCTGTACCCTCTCTGAAAAACCCAGAGTAGTACAAGTGATTTATCTGTTCTCTTGTTTGCCTAGTTTCCATAGTCTAGCACTCCAGTGACTTAAGAGTTAAGCAACCAGATAAAAGCCTGGTTTATACATACTAAGGATAGCTCTGTTTACAAATGCTGCAACCTGCATCCGTTGCCAAACACTGTATAGACTGCAAAGGCAAATAGGATGATGGCATGACACATGAGAGCAGCAGCACAAAGTGAGAAGATGCCTGTGTTCCCATAACCCACTCATTAAAACTACTCTGTTATTCATGATTCAGCTGAGTACTAGTGCACTTGTGGAAATTTTAGAAGAGCTCTCAGACTTGGTGAAGCTTTGCATGGGACTGAAGACTGTTTGAAATACCTCAATTAACAGGAAGTGTTTTACCATAATTGGATCATTCATTCTGGGTTATTTATAAAAAGCTATAGCAGACACAAAGGGAAGGAGGGTCAGTAGACACCCTTTCTGAGCAGCACAGAAAGTGTCCTCAGATATGTCCTGTTCAGGAGACAGCACTGTTATTCTTAGAAATACAAAATACACACATGTAATTTGGAACCTCCCAGGCAGGTGGATGCAGAGACAAACACATTACATTTTTGTATCTGATCCGCTCTACAGAAAGCAGAACGGTTGTCCAAGTTATTTACATTTGGTCTGTGCATTGCATTGTGCCAAATGAGACCCGTGACAAAGCCAACACCTATGTTTGCAGTAAAATTTTAGTGAAAACCATCTTTTATCTCTTCTCAGTATTACTGAGAGCTTCCCTACGTTGGAAAGGTGATTTTTTAGAAGGCCACAGCCCCTCTGATTCACAGTTCTTTGAAAATTTTTGATGTAAATGTCATTGTGGAAGCTGCAGGAGGAGGAAACCTTATGGAAAAATGTTAATAGAGCTGTGTACTCTGCAGTATGATTGCTACAACCAGGGAAGACCTCGGCATTCTCCATTCAGTTCTTTCTGTAGGTACTAACACGTACTGGCAATCCAAGGGCAGAGTTCAGCCTGAAGGCTTCTTGCACAAATCTTGGTTAATGCAGAAATAAGATTGTTGTCTGTGGCTTGGCAAAGCTTTCACAGAGCCCCCATCAGTACTGCAATAAATAACAAATACAACCACCTTTTTCCTTTCTAACCCCTTCTCCCCAAACACAAAAGATATCTACACTGCAGGGAGCACATCATCTGCATATATCTAACCAGGGGTGGTTTTGGCATTGAGATAAAACAGTTAACACGTAGGGTAGCCCTGTAGATTTGCTAGCCAAGTGCTAGGGCAGTGCCTTTGGACACCCCCTTATCTGCACTTTGGAGCTGCTGTGAGCTGGTAATGCAGAAATAAATCTTTCCTAACGAAACTCTTCCAGAGCACAGAGCAGGTAATTCAGACACAGAGTGAAGTGGGAGAAAGAACCCTCCTTATTAAGACGAGTGGGAAGAGATCACAGTAATTCTTACTGCAATGAGTTGTTTAGATTAATCATTTGAAGACAAAGGTCCTCTGCAGGTTAATCTACAAAGCCTACTGGGCAGCTTTGAATGCACTGTCTAGCACACTGAGGAGGCAGGGCTGTTGTTGGATGGCAATTCTTTGTTATGGACAGAGGAAACTAGTCTGTTTGTTTGCAGATTTGTGCTAGACAGACTAATCCTTCCTAATCTCATTCTGGAATTAGCTGGTTCATTATCTCTTCCTTTTTTATTCTGCTAGTCACCTGCATCTTTTACTTCATGACTTTACCTGTCAGGAAAAGATTAGCCCATGCTCTTTCACCAAGTGAAATGGTTATGTAAACGTTTGGGTAGCAAGACAAAACATACAAGTTTGTATGCACATACGCAGGTGTGTATTTTTATTTTATTTTTTCCACAGGACACATCAGAGCCTGTCTACCACGCATCATGCAGCAAAAATGAGGAGAGCAAAGAATGACATCTTCCTCCAGTCCAGCTGGGGTTTCTCTGCCAAGAAAAGGCAGGAGGAGTTCTGTGGATGTAGCGAATGAAGTAGTGGAAATGGAACAGGAACACACCAAAAGGGAATCACCCCCACATGCTTTGTCATCGTATTTTGTTGAAAACCGCAGCTGCTAGCCTCGTCTTGCGCCACCTCTAGAGACTTGGAACCATGCTGCTGGAATCAGAAGGTAAGTTTCTGTCAAGCATGCATATATCTACAGGGCCTCTCTGTGAACCCAGATGGGTGTATTCAAAAAGACAACTCCTTTGCAGACCAATAAAGTCTGCCTCCCTTCCAGATCCTCTTTCAGAAACACCGAACACTTCACATAAACACCTACGTCAAAAGTCAGGCACAACTGTACCCCTCCTGAATGCTCTCCCATATTAAAAATAACATATATTCTGGGTCACAGAAAGAATCTGTTCATTTTTTCCTTGAGCATAACTTAGAAGAATGAAACTATAGCTGTGTCCCTACTATATTAATTAAAGCTGTGATCTGCCCAAGTCCAATTTAATGAATGCTGTTATCAGTCAAACCTCTCTATACCTAAAGAGAACCCTAAGAGTTTTTCAAATGGAAGGTTCTTACAATATTATTTTATACTTTAAAATATGTGGGCTGAATTGTATGATACTTGCACTGCCTGCCAATGCCACTGAAATCAGCAGCATTCCTTTTATGTATCTGTGTACATATGTTCCTTACATATACTTGCCTAAGGAATAACAAGACACAGCTGGATGCTGCATTCACACACATTTCGCTTGGTGAAGTTGAGCTGAGTGTGACATATCAACACTTCACTCATTTTGAACCAGTACTAGAGACCTCAGGTAGCTGAGGCAAGAGAAAGAAGGCAGGAAGATGCTCTTCAGCAGCAGGAAGAGTTATCTTCAGAATTAGATGTGCCTTGCTTGATCCCTGACTTTCCCCTGTGTCAAAGACATCTCAACAAACAAGGAAACATGCAGGCTCTAAGAAATACCTCTATAAGCAGAAGGCAGAGGTTAATGCAGTATAACTACGTACCTCTCCATGGAAACAGCACTTATTTACTTCAACGCACGTGTGGCTCTGAAGAGCAAGGTGATGCCTCTCCTGGACATCACACTCACAGAGGATCTCTGTGATCATCTAAATCTGTCTCTTTTGGAGGTGCTTCTCTCATCTCAACGTGTCTGAGCTAGCAGACAAGTGGTTCAAATTCAATCATGCACAAAAAGGAGAATGTCTCGAAACAGTGGCAGAGCAAGACAGGACTCGTGCTCCACTCCTAAACACTAACTGCTATCTGGAGAGGAGCCTGGCTCACCTTCCACCCTTTTGGACACTCTTGCATCTTGAGCTGGACATGGTCAGATGGAGTGGGCAAGACTGTCATAACTTAACGGTGACCTACGCCATTTAGGCATAGGTTTAATGCTTAGTATTAATAACAATGCTTTTAAAAAGAAAAGAGAATGAGCAGAGAAGGAAGAATTGCATTTCAGTGAGGATCCTAAGCATGAAAACAGTGATCAACAGAGATGAGATCTAAGGAGAGAAAGGAAGTATGAGTGAAGATGGAACGGAGAGATCGGGGGCCTGCAAACATCTCAGTGAGGTTCTTCTGAGCTTGGTGAAGGCCCAGCAGTGGTGCCAGAGGAGGACAGCTGTATGTCAGGGCACACTGGTAAAACTGTGTGTGAGGCCAGTGTGTGAGCTCCGGTTGTGTCCCCGCACCCACTGCTGCACAGCAGGTATATGGGCCACACGTTTAGACTCTAGGAGCAGGATGATGTCACAGAGTCAGCCGTAAGTTTCAATTTCTTTTTGCCAAAATATTACAACCTACTGACAAATTTAGGAGAAGCAAGCACTCACTTGTCTAATTTAACCTTTTCCTGAAAATACACTTGGCAGTGGAGTGTAGGAGGCTCCACAAATTCATAATGAAAATAAATGAGAAATCAGTTTGGAACAAATTGGGATCAATGTATATCCCTTCTTAACAGGTGTGTTAACACACAAAATGTCCCCCAAGACAGCTGTATTCTGTAGCAACAGCAACAACAAAAAACCATCCATCCATTATGCTATTTTCAAAGAAAGGAAACCAGGCCAACTCATAATGTCATTTCTAAAGTTGTGTTAAGTAGCCGTTGTGCATTTTTCTACTTGTTAAGGGCTGGACAAATGTGTTTGCATGATTGCTTTCTCCCCTAGTTAGAGTTTCTTGAAACTCTGTATTTTCTTCAGCTCTCAAAACCTTTGCTAGCAGGGTGGAGACAGGCATTCACAGTTAAATTTTTCTCTGACCCTTTTTCCCTGTCTCAATGCTCGAATCTTTCAGGCTGCTACAGAGCTTAGTCAATTGCATTATTTTTCTCTGTTGAACTTCAGTGCATCTGCAGGCAGGACAACAACATCTACAGCTTCTGGCTGACTTTGAGGGAAGGCCTTCAGTATCTTTGACCAACATGTTCAAAAAAAACCAAACAAATAAAGGTAAAACCAGGGCTTGATCACTGAAGAAACAAGCTCAAGATAACCTTTCACCGTCTTGATCTTAGAGCGAGGTCAGTAAGAGGGAGATCTGATGACTGAAAAGCTCAGGTTGGAAAGGCCCTCTGGAGGCCGTTCCGTCCAGCCTGCTGCTCGAAGCAGGGCCAAATTCACAGTTTCAGCAGGCTGCCCAGAGACTCATCCAGGCAATTTTGAAACTCTTGGTGGATGGAGGTTCCAGCACCTCTCTGGGCCCTGATCCAGGGAACCACCCTCCCAGGGAACAATTTTTTCCTAATATCTACTCTGATTCCCTGTGTTCCAGCTTGTGGTTGTTGCCTCTTGTTCTTTTGTTACCCATTTCTGAGATGTCTTCCATATATATAACCCCTGTACCTAATGTTATTTCCAAATATTTACACATTAGTTGTCTTTTTCCAGGGGTCTATACAGCACTCAGACATGAGTGCCTTCAAGACATAAAAAAGTTGTCATGAAAAAGTTATTCAGTAGCTTCAAACCTATTAATGACTGAGATTTTATCTAGATTTTAGCTATGCTGCATGTACAACAGATTGTCTTCAGCAACTTGGTTTATACAAAAGCTCAGCTCCCATTTAAATGCACACGTGAAACTCAGCCTGATTTAGAAGAATTTCAAGTATTACAGTGGATTTTTAACAGTTGCACAACACACTTTGCTGACTACGTGGTTTGTTCCCTACCAACTACCTCTACAGAAAAACCTAAGATGTTGGCACCTTCTAAAGACCTGATGCTTTAGATAGGGAACAAGAGATAGCAGGAGGTGATGACTCATCTGGGAATACAAGAATACCAGTTGGCTTCTGCAGAAAGTTTACCAAATAATTACCATGAGAAACAGCAGGCTGCTTATTTATAACAAAGGTCAATATATGCACTTCAATAAATCTATGAAAGCCCTTGATTTTTCTGCCTGTTAAGGCTTATCTTGAAGTTTGCCTTTTGAAAAGCCAAGGAACAAAAGAATCGTCACTTGGGTCAAACGCTGATTCCGAAATAATTATGATTACTAACTTATTTCCCCAGGAACTATGTACAATTTATTTTATTTTTTGTGGCACTGCTGGCACAATCCATTTAATAGGGATCAGTGCTTGTAAAAGAAACGACTCAGATTGTCATGTGGAAAATATTATGTCAGGATGTTCTCATTAGATTCTGGGATGTGCTGAAAGTTGTGTGCTTTGATTTATTAGGTCCTTCAAAAAAAATTCTATCAAGTTAACCATGCTCCCTTACTTTTTCTTGAAGAGTTGCATGAAATCACCTATTAAGTCTAGAAGAGTTAGAATGACTTTCTAACAATATCATAACTGTTTTTTTCACATGCAAAGAGCCCATCCTTAAGCATCACTGCCCTGAACCCCCCTTCCCACACAAAACACATACACTGGGACTTGCAAACTTCACCGAGAGCCAGTTCCTTAATATTGTTATTGTCTTTTTGGAATGTGTGTGCAAGTTTGTTGCTACTCTTCACTGCTTAATTGTTGCCAAAACTTCTGCTTGTTTGTTTTTGGGGGGCTCAGCTAAGGAAGAGTTTGTATCTGCAACAAGTATTACCAAGCAAGTCAGACAAAAGAATTACATGGTAGTGTATGTGCTTCTAGAAGCCAATGGACACCCTGCAGGGTGTCCCTCTGTGTTATGTCACAATAAATATTGTCGATTAAATTTTGATAACACTTAAACAAAAGCAGTTCTATTACTGCAGAAACATAGTGTGGAGGTACAGAGAGGAGAGAACCAGATTTAACCTTTTCCTTAAGGGAGACATAACCATTGCAAGTCATTCCTCCTCTTCTCTGAAGACTTCTGTAAATTTGTTGGAAAAAGACTGATGGGCATAGTAGAAAAGCAAGCTATCAGAAAATTACCTGGATGTGACTCCCAGTTGTGCTGCTCTGTCAACCACCCAACAAAACCAATGGGAAGCTGGTATCACGTTCAGTCAATTCTGAATAGTACTGTTCAGGCAGGTGTTCAAAGGCATCTAAAACAAGTTGCAGTGGGAGCTAGGTATTTACCTTGCTTTTTTAAGTCCTAACCAAATAAACATGAAATGGTCATAATTGCTAGGCACCCTCAGATCATCAGGCTAAGAAGGTACATGGGCGAGATTTCAGTTGTTTCCTACTTTTCAGAGCTGCTGTCAGCACCATGTCAGACATAGGTGGGAAGAGGGACAGGTGCTGAAAAGTCTTAGAAGAGCAATAGGCTTTTTCTTCATCGGAGGTCAATTTGTGCATGAATGACAGACAGAGTCTCAGAGGCACCAAGACGTACAGTAGAGGATAGTGAAGAAAACAGAGCTCCTGTGGGACCACCAAGGTGAGAACCTTTTCTACTAAAAAAAAATGGCTTGAAATGCTCAACATGAAACAGTCACAGTCTTATTGTTTGCACTGTGATAAGCCTGAAGATCTGTGCACAAAAATCAGCAGGTTTTGTACAAAAACCACACAACACTAAGTTCAAAGTGCCCTATTTCTTTCAATGGCAGAGACAGGCAGAGAAAAACAGCTGAAAAGCCATGCCTCCCATGTGAGAGCTGCAGCCCTATGGTAAATATAGCCCAGAATCTTTAAACACATAATTCCTCCAGGCTTTTTGGCTACTTTTTGACTGAAATTATATTAAATTCAAAAGTGAAGTAAAAATCCTGGGAAAGGCAAATACAAAAAATACACATTACAAAATACTTATCTCTTAAAAAGAAAGGGAATTTATTTGCATCCCAAAGCCTAACAGAGCCAAGGGGTACTGGAAACATATTTACATAAAGTAATCTTCACATGAGGGTATCCAAAGGGATGGTGAAAATAAAAAGCTGGTCATACAGCACAAACACAGAAGTCACCTGAAAATACCGAAAACCTACAAAACCATATGTATCACTTTACAGATTAAATAATACAGTGTTTAAATATTAACTGAAGATATTTAGGAGTTAAAGAATTAAGAAGAAAAACTCAGTAACGTTGCCCAGAAGATGCCAAGAAAATGAAGGCACAGGAAAGCAAAATTAAAGAAATGACCACACATCAGCTGTTCTTTCTACTGTATGTTATACACCACATATGTATTGAAGTGAGCATCTAATAACGTGACAAGCATGGTTTGTTGGTAGACGTCACATCTTGTAAAGCAAGCTAGCAGAACTGAAAAATCCTGACAGCATTGCAAGCACACAAGCTTTTTGAAACAGAAGCAACAATCATTCAAGAGTATATGCTGGAAACAATTGTTCTGAGTTTGATAATACTCAGATCTTCAGATCGCATGACAGGAAATGGAACTGGCATGTGTGGACCATTAGCAGAGGAGAAAGATGCTATGGCATTTCTTAACAAAAATGGAGTGATAGGTAATTTAGAGCTCTTAGGAGTGAGGAGAGCCTAGGGGAAGTCTTGGAGAAAGAAACACCAACAAAATGGAAGAAAGACCTCCCAGCCTACAGGATGACTGCTTACACTTCCAAGCTAATGGTGAACCTAGTCTGATGAACTATCCTCTGAAATAAAAATAGCAGCTAATATATTCATACACAACTCCACATTCACAGTACATTAACCACAGTGAGGAACCAAGGAAAAAAGCGAGAAAAAAATCCTGTGAATTCATATTCATTCTGGTTATCTTCCAACTTCCTCTGATGACTAAGTGAGCTGCCCCTTGGAGCATCAGCTCTGTTTATACCCTCTTCAGTGGGATCCTTAGAGTGACAATGGCTCAGAGAATTACAAACAAATGGGAATTAAAGGCAGGTCTGAATCTCTGGGTTGCAGGATTATTCATTAACTGCATGAGCTCAATGGGCCACAAACACAAATTATTATCTTACTTTATTGTTAGACTTTGAAGAGAAACGAAAATGAAAGTGCTGACTGACTCCATAAAATACTTGCTTCTTTGGTACCTTAGTAAATCTAGTTGCAGAATTCCAGGAAGGATGGAAGATTTCCTGCACTATATTCCTTGTTAGCTCTGCAGAGTCCGCATTGCCCTGACACAACAGGAATCGTATCATCAGTGAAAATGTTTCTTAGCACTTGTTTATGTGACAGATTGATGCCAGCAGCACACTTAGGAGACCATGCAGAACCACCAAATTCTGTATATATTTGAATATGTTTAGAGCCAGCTTGGGATAAATTTTCCAATGCAATCTGCTAGAATTTTACCCCCTAATTTTCTTGTCATCAACTCCCTACTTGGCATGAGGTTTTGCTAAAAATGTAGGTTATCCTTACCTGACAGCAAACATACACAAAACAAAGCCAGAAATTAAATGGGATTAAGGAAGCTATAATTAAGTATGTCTCAGTTTGAGTCAATTTTTAACTGTTTGTTTTCCATCCTATGACCAGAAACTGGTAATACCAAAACCAAAAGAAGAACTTCATCTGGTTCTAGAGTTCTCACTACTGGAGAGCGTGAGTTTGCTAGAGCGAGCTTACACTTGATATGCTAACATTGCAACATTTCTGTGTTCAGATGATTCCTGGTGAAAGCAATTTTAGATTCGTCTGTGAACTTGCCATGCCCTAGGACTTAGAAAGCATAAAAGAAGTGTTGCTAGAAATGCAAATGTCACTGTGAGGTTGTAACACTTAAAATCATACTAAGATAAGAAGCAGCTAGAAAACATTCGTGGGTGAGGGGTGCTGGCAGGCACAGTGCTATCGTAAATAATTGGATGTAAAAGTTATGGAATAAACCTGTAGCCTTTAGCTTGCAGAGCCAGAGTGGGTCTGGTTCATGTAAAGCAAGCAGGAGGCATACATCTGAGGCATGCCAACTTGAAAGACAGGAGTTGTTTTTAGAAAAGAATGAAGTCCATGGCATGTGCCAGATCTGCACCAAAGAATGCCTATGAGATCATTTCTCAAAAGGCCTTCCTTCCATAGTCCTGACATGATATAAACTGGTTTGGTATTTACGCATGCTGGAAACTCCTTCAATACATTTTACAGCTTTAAGTAAAAACAGCTGTCACCACTCTGAATCTACTGTTAGAAATACCACAAAGACACACACACACGGCACTATGCAGGCTCTCAGACTTGCAAAAAATAAAAAATAAAGTGCCACAGGTGCACTGGGATGTGAAATACAAGTCTACTCAGATACCTCAGGGTTTAGCAAAATGCTGTCAAAAAGATGCTGCGTAAGTCTCAGAATCAAACTGAGGCTCAATTTGAACATGCTGCCAGTCTTTGCTCATGGACTGCTGGCTTCTACTTTGGCAATCAGAAGCTTAAGAGCACAGTAAGGACACTCTCCATATCCACTACTGCAGCAAAGAGGAGAAGTAATGCTAAAAATCCACAGCCTACTTTCTGTATAGCCCCGTGGCCTAGGGAATACATTAGCACCTTGCCTTGCCAGCACTAACACGAGATCACAGCTCTGCATTAGCTTAACATGGACCTCAGGACTTGTCTGGCCTTGCCCTGACTCATCTGCTCTTGACCTTATTTTTAGCTTGGTTTTAGCTGTGACATCGCACTGCCCATCAACAGATGACTGCTGCCTGGTTTGTCTAACAGCAACAGTAAAGTTATCCAATAGTCTGATGATTAATGGATAAATTGTTTTAGCTTCAGCTTCCCCCCTCCATTGTTACTATAAAGACTTATTCTATATATAGAAAAAAGCTAACAAATCGAAGTGATCATGGGATAACGCTATCTGCAGACCTGTACCAAAGAGTTAGAAGCAGACTGCTTGACAACCTATATCAGTGACACCAAGTGGGCCCATAACCAACAAGGAAAAACATTCACCATCAGGAGCAGAGGCCTCCAAGTGAGGAGCTCACACCACTGCAACTCAGAGCAGCGAAACACAGCAAGGGGGAGAAAAAAAACAAAACAAAACAAAAAAGGGGCAGATGTTTGCAGGCTTCTATGTATCAGTTTTAGTTGCATTTTTAAAATAATTGGATAATTTGAATTGCACATGGTAGTAGGATTGTTACTGTATTTGAAGTAACAGCTGTATTTTGATCAGGTTGTTACAACATTAATTAGACTAACAATAATTTTTAGTTGTTTTGTATCCACACAGAAAGCGTATTCTGCCTGCCCATCATGATAACCTGAAAGAGAAGTAGAGCTATGGTGCCTGGGCACAGAGTCAACAGCTACAGAACAAACTGCTAATGGAGAAAGGTTCTCCCATCTTCCTGAAACGACAGAAGGATCCTTCCAGTCACCTTCCAGAAAAGTAGCTTCCCCATTTAAAAGCTTAGCAACAAACTCCTGCTCTCCAAAAAGGAAGCTCTGACTAAAGAAGAGATTAATCCACTGACAAATCCCACAGCAATTATCCCTAGGAGAGGAAACAGTAGTTCATTTTAGTTTCCTTCATCAGAGAATGAGATAAGGAATATATATATGTAGTTTTGCTAGTCAAACTTTGGTGTCAGAGTATGGTTTGTAGTAGACATTCAGTGCACACTGGCCTATGGCAGGCAGGCTGTTGGCATTGCCTAGCGGAGCTGGCAGCTAATATATTTAACTTGCACAAATGACCCCAGAGCAAGAGTTGAAACTGGAGACTTGAATCAGGACAGATCAGGGGACATGAGAGCACTTTCTGGATGAACTGTAACCTCTTTGAAGAAGTAAGAACTGCCTATTTATTATTTGACGCTGCTTAAGTCAAAATGGCATTTATTCTCTTTTATTTCAACCATGGAATGTTCAATTTTCTTGTAAACTAAACTCACTGTCAAAGCTAACCTGACACGTCCATGAAAGGACACGAGGTAGCCCTATCAGGACTGCTCACCACTGCTGCTTTAGACCTTCCACTGATCGCTCCCAAGGTCACTACAGGCAGTGGCAGTTTTAAACCTCTGATGTGACAGAAGGCAGCAATAATAGAAAAAATTTGCCATCAGGTTAAAACTAAACAAATCAAAAAAGCAGTAAACCCTATTTATAAATAGATAGCTGCAGGTGGCATGAAAAGGGGAAAATCAAAAATCAGAAAAACAAGCCAACCAATTCCTTAATCATAAAAGCCTAACACAATTCTTCCTTATGTATAATTTTCCCTCATTAATGGGGCTCTTACATCTTCCCTTTCGTTGGAAGTCTAACTGCTTTGGTTGTTCATTTCGCTTCGATGAAGCAGGTGATGTGTTTATATACAGTTGCTTAGTTTGAAATGCTTTGAAAGGAATTTGTTTCTAAACATGTGGAACCTGTTATTGCAACAGTAAATGTGTAACAGGAGCCTGGCGTGGCCTGTGCTCATCTGTACTCCCAACCACAGTTATTATCAGTACTGAGAAGCTCACTGTCTACTGTCAACAACAATTACATTCTAATCATCTCTTTATCTGCCTTAAGTCTCTGAAAGTCTGCAAAGCCTACTACAGTGGCCAGACAGAACAGCAAGACATCAGCTCCATTTGGTAGGGCCTTCTTTGGAACGGGGAGGAGCGCCTTGCCAAAAGTAGGGAAGTAGTAAGTAGACAAATTACTCTCATGGAAGGTGCCGAGCTTGGTAACTAACTAGGGGGCCTTGTATATGCCACCAACATGCAATTGAATGGTCTACCTGAAAGTAAATAGCTCAGAATCTGTGCTGTGACCAGCTTCCCAAATTACATAAAGTCACTGTAATGGGAGCCTGTCAGTTTGGGAAAGCTCTCTCATCAGCTCAGGAAAAAGTCTATGTCATTTTCCAGGACAGCTTTTGTATCCTCTTGCCCACAGAGAAGCAGAAGGAATGATTCCCTCACTAAAATGCTTCAATAGAAGAGCTCCATGGCTATGCCTTACTAACACAGACTGAGCCAAAATTTCTATCCAGCTGGAGAGGAGAGCTGTGAAAAGCTGAAGATGATGCAGCTAAGCTTTTCCATTAATGTAATTACCAACAGTGAAAACACATCATAAAAATCCAAGGAAAAAATGTCAGTTGTGAAAAGGTGGGGCATGGTAACCTGCTACTTCAAAAATGCTGAAGTACAAGAACATTTCACACGGCAACACACTGGAAAACCCAAAATATACTTTTCTTTTCTGTAGAAGGAAAGAAACATAAACACATTTCTCAGTGACTTGCACTGCTCTAAGTTCTCTTGAACCTCCGAGTCCAAACGAACCACTAACACCACAAGTTTTTAAGAAAGGACCTGTGAGTGCTGAGCATTCTCTACTCTCTGCTGCCATAACAACCCTTCCCTGATGCCTACCCACCTGTACAGATAGAGCTATGAAGCCTGGGCAATGCAGTTGGAGGACACTGGCTGTAGCAGACCTTCAGTCTGATGCAATAAAACACCTGAAGTCTGAATGAGAATGAGAAGTGGAAGAGGGAAGAGAGGAAGCTCTGTCAAAATGCCAAAGCTGGAAGCTTTGCAAATAAAGAAATGAAAGATTTCTCAACTTATTGGGATCAAAATAAGTTCTTCTTAGCTCTTGTATGTTCATGTGTCCACACAACAGCTGTAGAAGGAATAGCTAGGCCTGTTTCCCTTCTGAACTAAAGGAACCTCTTTACAGGTATAAAAAGGAAAATTATTCTTCAACATCCTCAGTCTCTCTTCTGATGTGGCTACAACAGATGCAGGGCTGCAAATTTTTCTTCAGACCGTATCCAGGCATCAGCTGATACTGACCCAGACACACAGACATGGCGCTCATCTTCCTTTCTTACAGAAAGGCTGATTTGTCTGCAAGGGTAGCTTTGGTAGATTAGGTCATACATGTAAGGTCTTGGTCAGAATAAATGAGTGTCGCTGTGTATTATACTTCATATTTTATTTCAGAAGAGATATTTAATGTTGGCTTTTTAACAAATAGGCACTAGCAGAAGTGATATCATACTAAGAATGAGGTCAAATACATGATATCCATGCAGACAGCCTACATGGCTATCCAGCAGTGTAGGAGGTAATCATACCACAGATTAGGAAAAAATACCATGTTTGACCAATAACTTTCCACTTTCATCACACTTCAGATTTACACTTTGTTCTTGTGCTAGTGAAATCGATGAAAAGGATTCAGCTTCATTTCTAAGAGAAACTGTTTACTCTTAAGAAAAATAAGAATGAGAAAAACATTCAGCTAAATCACAGGAGCTGAAAGGACAAAATATTGAACCTAAATACTGAAAAAGATGTTTTCATAATTTATGCTAATATGGACCACAGGAGCATAAGCAAGCATCGTGGCTTGGCTTAACACCTTCTTGAATTCATATTTTAAAATGCAACTTGACCATGGCTTGGAGTTAAGTTACAGCCAGGTAGATGTTGCAAACAGTGCTTTTAACTGCTGCATTCAAGTCAGGGTGAATGAAACAGTCATTCTAAAAACAAGATACAATAACAACTGAGGAGACAAAGTTAAAATGCTAGAGCATTACTGCTACAGATAAAAACTGCTAATTATACTCAGTCACTAATTTATTAAAAAGACAGGAAAGGCAAGAAAGAGCCGTAACATCCATTTGACAAACTATAAAACAATGGTATGGAAAGTGCATTATAGGGTTTTCTTCAAAATCTCTCCTGTCCAATCTTTGTCCCTTCTTCCTTGCTTTTCAATTAATTCTATAAAAAGTGTTGAGACACCGTTTAGTGTGCTTTGCTGGGAAACTCCAGGTCACAGATGGGCACTTCCTGCCTCAGCAGTGAACTTCATCTCCCAAAGCTAGATGTGCCACTGCTTTACCAATCACAGCCCCAGGACAGAGAGCATTTTTCCAGAGGACATTTCAGGGAACACCACTCGCTTCATGACTCCAAGCATGCTTTCCTCACATAGCCATTAGTGCAGCCAAAAGCCAAGGAGGTGAACATAATGTGCAGACTCAGCTGTTAGAGGGCTTATGCAGAGATAAACATTTAAAGGAGACAGAAGACAGCAATTCACAGTATTCAGTTGGATAAAAGGAATAACTGAGTGTGTATGACTGGAAAAGAATGTGGGAAAATATTATGGGTCCATATTACCAAAACAAAGAGAACTTCAAACACCCTTCCAATGATACCATGAGTCACAAATTACTCCAGTGTTCAACAATGGGTCATTTCCTTCCAGTGCCTTACTACCGAGTTACTTGTTAATGTAGCTGAAAGCATAATTGTCCTGAATTGCTCAGTTGTCACTAAGTGGATTCCAGCCTTCTGACATTACAAAGCCCAACAGCTGTTTTCTGGAGACTGGCCCTTCCACGAGCCCATGCACCTGCAGCGATACCAACTGAAGTCCAAGGCAAGGTTCCTTCACTGCTAGTAACCAACTGCCAGACAGCATCAGAAGCCAGCATTTAGATAAAGGTTTGTATGCATGACAGGCTGCTGAAGGGACACAAAGCTGTTTGCTCCAAGCATGTACCCCAGCAGATTACAACAGATTGCAACTGGGGATATCTTGGCAAAGGTTTCCCAGCAGCAGCTGGAGTGTGGTAATTTCTGTTTGAAAGTCCCCAGCAAACCCTGACTTTGGCAAACATTAAAGGCTGTGGATCTACTTGACAGCCTGGTGACTTCCATGCAAAGACTCCTGATGTGTTTGGATGACAGATCAAAACATGCAGGGGCTACCTAAGATACAAAGTGGTGCATTTCAACATCTGAACCGTCTTATCTTCTAGTAAGTGCTGCACATCATTACCACATTGTAACAAAGAAACTATATAAAGGAAGTTATCTTTCTTAAGCAGCACCATCTAATACACACACACACCTATATACACAATACATACATAGAGATATGTTAGATTATAATGTTTAGATATTAAGGTGTCTAAAATGGAGATTCTGAGGATGGTTTCATTTGCCCATCAACCCCTATGTCAAGCTGAAATACTTTTTTTTTTTTTTAATGTAATTTGTACACAAGAACTGGCTGGAATGATTTAGACTGAATCATTTTTCAACAGCAACTGTAAGGTTTTATTTGGAAAAAAATATATGAGGTGGGGGATTATAACTATATTCCAGATAGCCTTTCTGGCTTTTGAAAAGTTCTGATTCTTCATTGCAAACTAACATCCAATGTCACACGTACACACTAATGCAGATTTTGTGAAACCATGGCACATCAGTGAAAGCCTACCCAAGAGATTCATTTTCTGTAAGAGAAAACTTAAAAACTGGAAGGGCTAAAAAGGGGAGGGAGCTCTCCTAAATTAGAAGCCAGTTGTCAAATCTTACAATTCCTAATGAAGCAGAACCTCTCCTGCCTGACTATGGCTATAATTATATACAGTGCAACCCAACAGTGATATACTTATAAAAAGCATACAGCTTGACATTACATACATACTGATGTCCCAGTATGGTCAGTAAAGAAAGAGCAAATAGGCAACTTATGAATTTTAATTTTGATTGTAATACTACAAAACTGGTTTACAAACAGAAGAGAATCCCCCATTAGCCTTCCTGTTTCCTTTCAGGGGAGGGAAAAATCTGCAAGGCCCATAACACCATGGCCTCAGCAACTGGAACAGAAGTTATTTCATCATGGATTCATTAACGTTCGATACTTTGCTTTTTTCATATAGATTCTTACACAAAGAGGCAGTTTTTTTTTCTTTCCATCTCACCAAATTCCTATTAGTGAGCCAACCTTGACTGTACCTCGCACAGATGTGTTATGAATATAACTCCCAGTGTTTCCACACAGGATATTTTGATCATTCCCCTCTCTTTCCCCCCATCCCAATCCCATCCAAAATAGCACAGAGCCATAAATTCTCCCTTTCTGACCTCCACCTCTTTCTGGCCTGAAAGACAGTGCCGTCTACGTTTGCTTGAAAAAGCAATAACTAAACTGAGTTTTTCAGATAAGTTCATTTCTGCACTGCGTGTGCTGTCCAACAATGGAGGGGAAGTATGCTGAAAACACATTCTGTATGAGATTACTATACACATTGTTAACTTTTTATGCTCAGAACTGATTTTCTGCCTCCTGACACTTGCAGTTTGATTTTAAGACTGCTCGGATAACACCATACATTTCCAACAGTTACATTCAAATTAATATTGAGGGAATCTCACCCTAATGCGTGAGTATCCACAGTGCCATTTATTTGTGGAATGGCATTCAAGAAGCATTTCTTGCCCTGTATACCTCTTAAATAGCACTCTCTCTGTGTGAAGCTGTTCTTTGAAGCCAAGGAATTTCCCTATTAAAGGAGAGTTGCCAACTTTCCCTATTTGGCGAGAAGGGTCCCATTCTTGCGCCTCTCTTGATTTCCTGTACAGTATGCTTTAATGAGCCCTGCAGTCTGGTGGAAAGCTAACAAAGACAGTGAAATAATAATAATAAATAATAATAATAATAAAGGATAACCTGAGATGGGAGAAGATTTAGGAAGAGTTTTCCACAGAATATACAATGGGTCTGACTAGACATATGACAAAAAGGGACAACTCGCCACAAATGACTGAACGCTAGAGAGAAAAAAGCCCCAGTGTGCACACTGCTTGGGGTGGGCAGGGGTGAAGAAGGGAAATAAAGATGGCTAGCACATCACAAGAGCTGTTTCAAAGTGTACAGAAATGATGTCTTGGTCTCGAGTATATAAGTTTCACTTTATCAGATGGCCTGGTAACAGTCCTAAACTGAATGAGGCCGGTTAAGATGTCCAAGTCGTATCAACAGGAAAACTCCTGAGGATTATCTCTGACTTGCAGGAACAGGAGGTCCACATTTGACCACGTTTTACAGTCAAATTTGGTGCTGAGTTTTTAGTCTTCATTTTGTCAGTTTTAGACACATAAAAGGAACTCTTAAGCTAATGTTAATCAGTAACTTTTCATGCTTTTTAAACAAAATTACAAAGAAAAAATGCTTAGTCAAATATTATTTGTCTTGCAGAAATACTTCACAAATACGAGCTACAAAGACAATCCGAGGCACCAAAAGAAATGAACAGCATGGTTTATGGAAAGCTGAAGCAGGTGTTGGAAGTGAACACAAGGTATTTAGAGGATAGTTTCTTTTTGCACAGCCAAATATCCTGATAGCCTGTGCGACTGAGTTACATCATTGGACGTGTTTAACAGTACAGCAGAAAGTCCTGATAAATTTTGTGGTTAGTAAAGCACGGTGTCACACGTAAAGTGACAAAAAGCCATGTGTCACATGTAAAAGTAATAGAAGACTTGTAGAGGAATCTAATAACATACATTGATTAGGCAGATACTGGCAGCTGACATTCACTGCTGATAATTACAAAGTAGCTCACAGGAGAAAAGTGAACACAGTGAACACATATGCACAGGAGTGAGCTGTGTGTAGCCAAAAAGAAGCCTGAGCATCAGGTACTTGGTCCACACATCCGCACTGCAGCTGGTTGGATGTAATTGCCCAGAGTACAGATGTAGGACTCTCACTACCAGTCACTTCACTGGGCAGCTCTTCCCCCATTCAGCAGCACTACTTGCTTATAAGAGCACTCCATCTTTCGACTCATACTGGAACTTGGAGACCTGATCTATCAAAATGCAACAACTGACTTTCATCCCCCCTTCTCTCACCTTCCAAGTGCTGACACGGGCTCTGCCACATTGCCTTTCCGGACTCTGAGCCATCTCGGATATAGTCCCCTACTGCATTTGCAGAGACCACGGCAAAAGCAAGAGTCTTACCTTGCACTTTATCCCATCTAACAAGTATCTACACTGTCACTTCCAACAACAGGAGCATGATTCTTTTTCAACTGTCCAGCAGTGAAATGGAGGAAGAAAAAGCAGAGTTGTGCCTCTCCTAGTACATTTAACAGTGATGTCAATCAGTCACTTTTTCACAAGGGTTTAGAGAAACACAGAAATAAAAAAGCCTTTTAATTTGCACACACATATACTCTTCTCTAGGAATTCTTCTAGTAATGTTAGCCCAATTTTTAATCTTCAATTAAATTCTAAATAATAGACTGGTATATGAAAAATCTCCTGTGTTTCCAGGCTGTTGCATATTAACATAGATGCAAGCAATGGACTAGCAAACCATATACCATAAAGGTGGCCTATATTTGGAGTGATGAGCAATGTTAGTTAGATCTAAAAGTGAACTGAGATTCTAAGTTACAGGAAACTCATTTTTTCTGTTTTGATTTAAAAGTTACTTTAATAAGTGGTAATTCTTGATCTTGGAAAATATTTACCTTGAATGAGTAAGGCAGATAATGAACTAAAAAAGGTCCATATGACATTTCTGCTCTTTGTTTTGAAGAATTCACAATTTCAGCACTGTCATCTAAAAATCCAGACTCCAGCTTGGATTCAATTACTAACACAAAAACAAGTTTATCCCTACTCTGGATTCAGATTTGATAGTGCGGTTGCACTAGACCCCCAAAGGAAGTTGGCAGCATGAGTAACGTAAGAGTAACAACCAAAGCTAGAAGAAAAACTGTTTAAAATGATGAAACAACAGAATCGGCCAATGTAGCAGAAGTGTAAAAGTGGCATAATTGCAAAAAATGCCAATTAAAAAAAAAATAAAAATCTAAGTGTTGGTCACAGAAAGTAAGCCTCTTTTCCTTGCCACATGGAAGTTTAACCATTTTTCAAAATTCCACTGGCATAAATATAAAGGAAAAGCTCCAACTACAAACTATCACTGAATGCTGTTGAACTCTGGTTCCTGCTTTTTTTCCATGTAAGTTAGCATTCCAAGACCAACGAATGTCTCCAAATCCAAGCTATTTCCAAACATTATATGTACCATGATACCGTCCAAAATAATGGCAAAAATGTGTATGAAGCCATTCTCCTCGAACACTACATAAAAAGAGGAAAGGGGTGCACCAACAAAACATGCTGATCTGCACATGCAAGCTATTGGGTTTAATCAAGACAACAAAAAAGCTTCAGTAAACAACTAAGCAAAAACATTATTCTATTTCTGAACTGAAAAACAGTATCAAAATCAGCTCTCAGTTATGCCAGCTGAAATTTGATGTAACCATTAGTGAGACAGGCAGTGCAATTTGGAGGACCTGGGACTCAGGCAATTTGGATTGGGTTTTAAGCTCTGCCACTGATTGCGGAGCAGTCTCTTCCTGACCTTGGATATCAACTTACCTGCTTCTAAAGCTGCGGTAATAATTTGCAGTGTCCTTGAAAATCCTACCCAAAGTGTAATTATTATAACAATCCTAAATTAACCTTTTTAGAAGGTGGTGAGAGCAGCTTATTATGTCTCAAGGAACCGAATGGTTTCATGGAGGCTCTTTTTGTCCAACGTGTTGTCCAGCTTTTCCAAGGAAAAATGGAAAAGAGAGTTTCCTTTTATAAAGAAAAAAAGAGACCTAATACGGAATGGGGAACACTTGCTAAGAGGAAAATGACTGAAGCCTTTTCCTTGTTGAGACAGCTCCCCACCCAGCAAAGAAGTTGGCTTTCCTTCTAGGAAGCTGGCTTTCCTTGCTTCAGAAAGCCGGCTGCTGCCTTGGTTTCCCTCACATTAGAGCCAGAATCCTGTCTTTCCCTCTTACAGTAGCTTGAAATGGGCCAGGAAACTGTTCGCTTAATGTAGAAAATGGAAAGGAGGGCAAATGTCCACCTCCTGAGGGAGAGGCAGATGCTTTTGGCTCAAGGATAATGTACCAAGAACATCTGTACTGTTTAGAAGAAGACCAGATCTCAGTCACTGGACATGTACTTTTTTTTTTTTTCTTCTTATAAAGTCACTCAACAAAATCTTCCTACTACTGTTGTCTCTCATTTCACCAACATCCCCGGCTCACTCAAGTCCCGGAGGTTCACACACACATACCTGCCTCTCTGTTCTGAGTGTTGATATGCTGCTGCTAAGTCAGCAGTATCCATAGGCACTGGGGTTGGGATGGTATGGTACATTTTTTAAATGCTAAGACAAAACACTTGAGGTCCAAAGGTCCCTGCTATTTATGCCAAACGAGTAAAATCTCAGTCTTTTGATTTACTGCGTGAATACATCTATGAACACCTGTGTGTGTAGACAACCACTTGTTCTCTATAGGGCATTCTGTCCCTAAAAGGGACCTTAAGGACTTGAGGCAAGTAGAGCATAGAGATGGCAAGCTGCTGGAACGTGCCACCGGCTACCAGAGTGTCACAAAAACTGTGTGATCCCCACGAGGTATGGGGATAAACAAAGAGGGTTCGAAATGCTCTACTGGGTGACATGTTGACAGCCTGTAATGACAGCTGTTAGTATTCCTCATGGTGCGAATCAGACGGAGGTATGTTTTTATCAAGTAACTTAAAGCACTTATGTTTAAATATTTAGAAAAAATGATTTCAGTGGCACATAAATGTGGTTCCAAAGTCATTCCACATACTTAAGTTCTTTCACACTGTTTCTAAAGTTATTGCGGCCTGTTCAGACTGTGATGCGGAATAATGGTGAAAAGTAGACAAAATAAGGAAATATATAATTGCACACTACCTGACAGAACACTTGACTGAGAAACAAACAAACAATAAAAAAAAAAACAAAACACACACACAAGAATTTACAGGACCTGTAAACATCATGCTTTTGCTTCACCAAGTGTTACTTGCTTTAAGTAAAAGGCAAACCCAGTGACTGTTTTGTGAGACTTGAGACAAAACTTGGACCATGTTGCAGTCTCCTGGTAAAGAAAGGTTTTCTGGCTATCATAGGTGCTGGATGACACCACAGTAAACACAGAGATGAGTAGAAGCAACCTCTATGTTCAATTGGAAATAGATTTCCATTTTGTAATTCTCACCTATGAGCCCTCAAGACAAACTTAACTCTGGAGGTAATTGTTTATTGATCTTCCCTCTTAGGGGATAATCCCAAAACAAACTTTATTTGTACATCTAACAAATTAAGGATTAACCTTCAAGCAATGAAATAATTCCACAAATCAATAGGTCATTTCTCTTAGATTAATGAAGGACAGAAAAAATCAAGGAGACAAAAGCTAACATGAAGCAGCAGAAATTTTAAAACTTCATCCAAACAGCAAGCAGCTGTCAGGGTAGCCTTGTCCACAGAAGTCTATCTTCAGTCTTAGTAACACGACACTTCACATTTCTTCTTGACTGTAACACAAAGAGCTTTAAAGAACAAAGAAGAATAGAATACCTTCTTCTACAGAAGTTGTAGAAATTCTGAACACCAGAGAAAAGGAAGAAGAGTTCAGAAGCCTATTTGTACTCATTACCGTCAGGCTTCAATTTGTTCCTGCTATAATTCTGAGTCTGGTGACTGCTGTAAGCAATCCCCAAGTCCTCTTCTCCAAAGCTGCTTCCTGTCAAGGCAGCGTAGCCTGTACATGTGGCTGGCCCAGTCTAGGTGCAGGTTTTGTCTTTTGCCTTTGTCACACCTGATGAGGTTCTTGCCAGCCCAATTCTCCAGCCTGTCCAGAGCTCCCTTAACAGCAGCCCTCCCACAGTAACGGATCCCGCCGCTTGGTGTCCCTCTGAATTTACTGAAGCTGATTTCTCTACCATCACCCCAGCAGTGTCCACAATACCATTCCCTAAGAAACTCCACTGGACTTTGTATAGACTCATAAGGACAACATACAGTGTCCTAGTCTGAAAGAATGGCTTCTACTGGTCAGTACAACACTAGTCAGTATGATGTACTCTGGTATACTGGTTGCATTTGTGACATCTATTAAGTATATTTCATTTGTTCCTCTTACCTTTGACATCCACATTATTGTGGGAAGTAAGTGGTATACATTTAGTAAATACCAAATGAAATGGGAAAAAAAAATGAAATGAGATGAACAACTGCTTGGGAACAAACAAAAAATCTTTTTTTTTTTTTGTGACTTGAGATATCCTACTCTCTTGATGGTACATACCTTACACAGGATTTCTTGTCACTGTTATAATGCTATATTCAATTCCCTTTCATCATTTCAAACATTTTAAACTCAGACTCATGTATTTCATCAGTTGCATCACAACAGTTTTTCCATCCAGTCTAAATCAAGTCCAATTTTAGAAAATCAGTACATTGCCAGTTCAGTGTCTTACTATGGAAGGAACAAAGTCAACAAAGTGAGGTCATTCTAGGTCATTCTAGGTCAAAGGGATGTTACCCACAAACCATACTATGTATATTCACTATTCACTATCAAACCTTCTAATTTTTTAAAACTAAATAATGAGTTTGCATTCTTAAGCCCCAACTCTTCATTCATTCATTCTAATAAAACTCCTCCCGTGTTAACAGACACTCTTACAAGGGCCATACAAATCTATACTGGGAGCTGCGCACATCAAGATATTCATTTATACCTGGACAAGGTAATAGACAGTAAGACAATGAAGTTTTCTGGTTACTAAAGCAGTCACATCTAAAGCTAAATGAAGAACTTGCATGGATTGCAAAATACAGAGTTATTAGGAAATGCTGACAGCTGAGAATACACTCAGTGAAACATACACATGCCATTACCTATGGTGTCTCAGAAAAGGGACGCTAAACCCAATGCATAGAGTTCTCTGAAAATGATTTTGTTCAACTGAGAAGGTGAAAAGGCACCAATTGTTACAAAAAGGCACAGAAGCAAACCACGATGCCACTGCACAAACCCACAACACGCCCACACCGTGGGCACTGCACACAGTCTATCTGTACTGCCATCTCCAGGGGTGAAAAGCTGTGAAGAAGTGACAGCAGCAGCCACAGGTAAGGAACTGCTTGCAAACTGTGAGATAAACTAAAATATTTTCCTCTGGACTGGTAAAGAGATAATGAGGAGCGATACGCAAGATCAATATGATAATATTCTCCTAACACAAGAAATCGGATGGATCAAATAAAATGGACAGGTAGCAGGGTTAAAATGAGCAAAAGTGCTCCACAGCATCTAACTGAATTGTTCAAGTCATTGTTGCAGGAAAAGGTCAGAAAGAATTAAACAAATGAAGGTAGGAATGATCCAGGGGTGGCTGGCATATACAGCGCCCTAGAAAACCTAACACTGCTGAAGGATCCGAGGATGGCTTCATTTGAATGCTGTTCCCATGCACTGTCTTTCCATCAGCTCCTGGCCAATGTCACGGACAGGTTACTGAACTGAACAGCTCTTTAACTCTGGATGGACAATCTTATGTTCCTGTAAATACATGATTCAGTGTATGTTACTGTATCACCGTGAAAGCCCAGCTTCATCAATGTTTTCCAGTTGTAGCCACAACAGTTCAACAGTTCTTCCATATTAAGCAAGAAAAGAAAGGAATTTTTTATATTAATTCAGACTTCTTAGGCTTTAAAAATGAAGGAAGGGCAGCTCGAGACAGAACTCTGGGTTTACGAGGAGCATTACATCTGATGAACAGCTGTGAATGAACCTGGCATGGCAAAGATTCAAGAATACAACTACTTAGCTTTTTAAGTCCTATAGATAAAGCCAATGAATAACCTGAGGGAGACAATGCTTTTCTCTACTGCTTCCTCCCTCTTCCCCCTCAAATGCCACAAATTTATTCTTTACACAGGAACAAACATTAAGGCATCCTAACTATGTGGTATTAAAAAACCTGGCCAAGAAACAGAGATTTGTTTTTTAGTGCCTATTGAATTTCTTTCACTACCAGCAATTAGCCTGGAGAAGGAAAGAGAATCCATCTGCTCGCTGCAGTGCTACTAAGAAGTTCCTAATAACGATGCAGATGTTTCCAAATAGAAAAGTGGATGGGATGCCCAGATGTCTTTCATTGTCATATTTTTCCAAGCAGCCTGACAAATTTCAAATGTAAAAAATAAATATGAACGATGAGTCTGTCTCGCCAGCAAAAATAAAAAGCATGTTTGACAAAAAAAGCAAACAAAGCAGATCTGAGGATGTCAGAGCTTTACCGGCCTCTGTTCAATTAAGTTAGTGCGTAATCACCCACTGAAACGTTGTGTGGCATTACGAGAACTGAACTGCCAGTCACTTTGATACCAGATTCTTTTAATTGATTTATCTCGCCTTGTGTTCCTATTAATGAGCAACTGTTAACTACAGGAAGACATTTTTTTTTTTCCTCTAGTAGTTAATGTTCTGGGCATCAGACACTTGGAATCTCTCAAGTGCTGGAAGTAATGAAAATATATCATTATTCATTCTTGGCAGGGAAACTCTGCAAACTGATTACGAAAGAGGACTTGAAACAAACTGAGAGTCAACCCCATGAAAGCAAATTGAGAAATACCATTAAAATAGCAAAGCACAGATACAAAGGCATCTGTCTGCAAATTCACTTGCGATTAGTGATTAAATAAATAAATAATAATAATAAAAAAGCCATTTATTTGGCTTTGGAAGAACCTAAGCAGAACAGAGTTACACAGCATTGGCAAGGACAAGTAGTTATTGTAATTAATTACATAGTTTCTGCATAGTTAATGAACATTGGTTAAAACTGAGAGTTTTAAAAAAAAAAACACCTAAAAAATCAGATAAATTATTCTGTTAACTGGGTTTCTGTTTGCATCACAGCTCTAAGAAAGAAATCAAGGTTTTCTCTGAAAATCAACAAAAGCTCTGATGCTATTAATTATACAGCCTGTGATGATATTAAATATATTGTATTTACAACCCACCAAGCATACTGAGCATGCTTAAATATATTTTTCAGGGATTTTCAGGGATTTTTGCCACAGATCAAATTAAAGCAACAGACACACCTCAAAGTAATCTCAGTCTAGAAGTACCAGGTCAACTTTCCAGAAATGCCAAACTGAGCTTTGGTGAATAATAAAGGAAGCTTAAAACAGGTAACCAGGAGAAAACACCAAGTGAGAATGAAACACAACAAGGAAAATTTACAAGCGTGCTATATCTGGCACCTGAAATTCGGATCAGCTCAGTACCAACACTGCTTCCACATGAAAAGGGTCATGTGTGTAAAGAGAGCAACAGACATTATTTACAATCTGGAGAAAATCAAGTGCGTGACATTTGACTCTTGCAAATACACAGGTGCAAAGGACCAAGTATTTTGGACGTGACGTATCAGGAAATGTTCAACAACATGATTTTTAAGTTAAGCTTGATATGTGTACTCAATGTTATGAGAAACCCTGGAAGATATTAATGTTGACTTTAACCCTTGAAAGCTCAGGAAGCAGTTTGACTTAACCTGAATACTTTTCCCCCTATGGCATGGAGTCTTTTTCCAAGCAGGAGGCAGCTTGCTAACCATCCTTGGCAGGTGTCCCCAGACTCTGCTAGCTCAGGTATTGCTGGCAGAGGCAGCAGCACCCAGCTCTGGCCTGGATGGTGCTGGATGATCAGCCTCGTGCAACCCATCTTGGCTAGCTTGCGCATAAGGTTTTCAAGTAGGCTGTGGTACGCGCACCACAGTTCATACACATAGTTGAGGAAATAAAAAACTCCAGTTCTACTCGAGGATTGCTTCACAAAGAACTGATCTTGCAGAAAAAAATGCTGAAGGCCTCCTTTCCATTCTAAGCAAGTTAAAGAAAATGAAGATGCTTTATCATCAAATTACAGATACTTGAAAAAGCCAAATGAAAATCTACTTCCAACAACAGAAGCAGCAAAAGGCACTCATTTCCAACTGGACTCAGGAAGTCCAAGACCTATGTGAAAAACAGGGACAAAACAGTATCAATTACTGAATGCGTTTTATATTCTAAGAAGGTAACATTGACTTGATTTAAAATGAGTTCTTTATGTTGTGTTTTCAACTACTTTCAGTTGTGAACATCCTAAGTTCTCAAATTCTCAAAAAAATGATATTGTTACTTTCATGATTTTTTTCAGTGATCCAAAAATCTTCCCTATGGGAAAATCACTTCTTAACAACCGAAACTTCAAAAACATGTTAATAAAGTGGGAACTATGTTATTTATTCGAGCTTCTTTGGGAAACTGGCTTCTCTGGGACTCGTTCTTTGCTTTCCCCTGAGAAGCTTTCCAGGTTAACTCCCCCACGTTAAAACACGACAGTGAATGTCCCAATCACCCTGTCACTACGCAGCATTCAGTAGTGAGAGCAGAACAGCTCTAGGCAGCAGGGTGAAGACCAGATCCATCCTTGAAGTAAATGAGCCTAGGCATGTCATTGCCAGTTCCTGCTATGAAAAGTTTGTCAAGAATCAGACTTTATTCAACTATCTGAAAGAGTAAGAGAGGGACAGAAAGACAGGCTTCGCTTCTGACAGAACAGTTTTTTTTTTTTTCTTTAAGGGACAAACCACCTCAAAACCACAACTTCCTCAGGGCCAGTCATCATTCTTGGCAATGTTGGTCTTTTTTTTTTCTTTCTTTCTTTCTTTACAGCAAGGACTGCGATATTCATCCACAGTGGTTCTCCTCACGCCACTTTCATTTTTCCCAAGGAACCTCCTCAGCAGCAGCTGCTGTTCCCCAGAGCCTTCTCTAATCTACGTGCTTTGATCTCTCTCTCCCAAAAGGGCTGAGCTGCTGGGAGAGGCAGAAGTGATATGACTCAGCATGCCCTGCTGGACAAATGAGCCTTCGATTTTGAGAACATTTGCTCCCAGCGCTTCTGTACTGGGCTGCCAGGCAAGCCCTTAGCTGGAACTGTTGTCCTGCACATGCTGAGTAGCAGTCTGGCCAGTTTTGCATGGTAGCTGGACAGCGCCTCCTACATATCTGGTTCAAATTGGGCCCTAAAGGCTTTTCCTGAATCATTAGCTCATTCCCACTTGGTCAATTGTTGCAAACACAAATGGTGGACTGCCGGAACCAACATCCTAAAAAATAAAATCCGTGAGTATCTGCTTGTGTGGATCCTCTCAAATAGAAGGACAACACTTTGCACAAATTTGAAACACATTCCAGAAGAGATGGAATCAAAGGAGACAGTATCTACTACATCGGTAAACTATTACCACCTTTACATGAAAGGTAAAAACAAGCCCGAAAACTTCACGCCAACATGATTGATAAGATGTTTCAGTGCAGGAAACAGCCACAAACCTGTGGTCTCTGACTGTCACACCATTCTTTGACTTTCGAAAATAATTAACAGAGTTACTACCTGTTCTTTAACATTACTAACAGATTTATCGTTGAGGAAGTAAAAGCCCAACTACATTTTTTCCTGAACAAAAGCACTTTCTATTGCTTATTCCTACCATCAAGGCAACAAACAATCATGTTATATGGAGGTCTCAAATGCTTTTGAATACACAGGTCACACTAATTTGGACCACTGCATTTAATTCTGTATGACAATTTCATTAACACAGGACTGTGGCAAATGGTAACCCTTTTTAGCTTAGCTGCTCCACGATTCACAGTCTACTGGTAGCCTTTACAAAGACACGAGCAGAATTTTTCCTGCTGTCTATTAGGATAAAATCAGCAAGCAAAAACAAAGCTTTATTCAGGAAAAATCTCAAATCTGTTCTGTTCCTGCAGCAAGTAAAAAGTTAGTTAAAGAGCAGCCAGAATCCATCCAATTTTAGCAATAGCTGATCAGTTCCCAAGCAGAAACAGACACCAGGGCAGCTGTCCATGCATTAAAGTGAAGAAAGAGCAGAAACAAGGTCTTGAAGTCACCATTGGGTCTACGGAACTGTTTGAAGTGGATGAGCAGGTGCACCACCTCGCACTTAGATAACTAGGCTTTAATACACAGCATGTTCTCTATATGCTTTCTTGTAAAAGAAGGTGGGAAAAAAAAGAGCATGTAAAGGTACACAAAAGGCCTGGGTTACATTAAGACGTGTTTAAGAACTGAGCAAGATTTTTTTTGGCAGTGCGCCTGTCCCAACACACACCCCAGAGAACAGTGTGTCGGAGAAGCACATGTGAGTCCTTCACACTTCCCCTGCTCCCAGAGCACGGCTGATGTCAAGCTGGCCCCGCAGTACTTGGTCTGTCCTTTGATCTGGCCCAGCTAAACGAGCCCCTCAGTGCAGCCCATACCCACATCGCACCATTCCCTGCTCTCCCTGGAGGATAAAAGTGCATGAATCCAAGTATATCCAGGTGCCTGGTTAGGTAGGCCAGGCAGAAATATGGGAGAAGAAGGAAAATCTTACTGTTCCTTGCCACCTGATGGACTGAGTTGTTTGCCATTAACAACAGAAGTGAGAGCTTTTCCTTGTACAAGTCATGCATGAGCAAATATTTGAGTATGAGAAAGGCCTCTGAACTGTGTCACGTGCTGAGCCCTGCACAATTATTCTTCCTCGACTTACAGAGGGTGATAAGAAAGACAAGGTCAGAAAAGTGAGTGTCAACTCTACCTTCATTAGTCTCAGGAGTCATTTAGCTACTTTATCCTGGCCTGGGATAAACCTGCTCTCTGGCATGCATGTCACTAACTTTGCAGCTAAAGCAGCCTGCGTTTTATCTGTGGGAAGTGCTGAGATTCCAAAGGATACAAACAGCCCCACCGAGACATACCAGAGCCTTTACTTGCATCTCTCCAGAAATGTTCTCATTTTTCCAGGGAATTTTTAAAAAATGGCACTGCCAGTCATACTAGAAAGGAAGACGCACAAACAGAAAGCTTTCCTTAGCTATTCCTAACAGCACAAGCCAATAAACCTCTTCCTCACGCACCATGCTTTCTTCCCAAACCATACAGTATTTGACGGAGTCTAACCCAGATTTCCCACAGGTCAGCCCCTCCCTGTCATTACTGCAGGAGAAGCCAACTTCCCTCAGATAGCAATTTTCTCTTTTCCAACTCAAACTGCAGACTCAGATTTGTGTGTCTTTCAGTAACCTCCAGAATCCTATCTTGACATTCTTATCCCACGTTATTGGAATACTCAGAAGAATTATTAGACAAGGCATTCTGGAAAAAAAAAAAAAAAAAAAAGTTTTCACAGCAAACAACAGCTGGGTCATGCTGTTAGTTTGCTAAGTTTTACTATTGCATTTTGGAAAGATTTATGCATTTCTGTAAACCAGAAATGGATCTGAAGAAACTCAGTCCACTGGGAGCAAAATTAACTGCAAGGATGTTCTCACGTTAGTCATTTCTGTGCGCATTCCGATCAGCTTCGGTTGCCCAATGCTGTGTCACCCCGCATAAGACAAACAAGATTACTTATTCATCTACATAGCGCTTTAGAAGAACAAACAGAAGCATTCAGTGAACTCTGAAGGGCATCGATGCTAAACACACAGTACTGCAAGAGTTACTGCGCTCGAACCCCATGTGGCCCTCACAAAGGAAAGGTTCTGCGGAAAGGAGGAGGGAGCATCGGCTGCCAGCCAGTCTCTGGAAGCATCCAAATTGCTCGAAGTACACCTGAGATCAGTTTTCCTTCTTATCTAACATAAAGCAAGCATGACAATGTAATATCCAGAAATTTTTGGAGATTTTAACTGAAGTTGCCTAGTTTCCCCTAGGTTTGGATTCTTACCTACATCTGCATTTCTAAAATCTTTGTAGAATATACTGAGGAAAAAACCAGCTGACATGAGATATCTCACAATGGAAAAAAATGCCGTAACTCCATAAACTTCAGGGGGAAAAAATCCAGTGCTGGTCATGTGGTATGAAAAGTACAATTTTGTATTGCACTACAAACTGCTATATTCTCATTATTTGTCCCATAAAAGACATAGGCTGAAAAATCAACCTGCAGAACGCAGACTGATTAAAAAAAGAGCATTTTCTTTGGGTGAAGGAGAGTGTCTTGGTGCTTTCATAGTATCCCATTTCAGTACTAAATTTGTATGATGCACATGTAAAACACATAAACAAACATAAGCCCCCGTGAGCTGTAGGAGGATTCATTTCCTCATGTTCCTGACCTCTAATTCACATAAACTCATCTTGATAAGGCAGCCCTTCTGCTTCCAATTAGCGTGTTTTCTCAGGCAAGGACTGTCCTGCGCTGAGGTTCAGCAAAGCTCCTCCTTTTTAACCCAGTTGTAGAGCTTGAGGTGAGCGGAGCTGGGGAAGAGCAGATGACTGGCCAGAGCTGGCAGAACAAATCCCGCACACACCACTGGGTAGCCCGACCCTCGCCCCCCTGCTCTCATTGCTATTTTACCCAGCCAACTTCAAAGCATTTTTAACTCTCCCATGTGCATCTTTCTTATCAAACTCAATCGAAACAAGCTACTTTGCATCTGAACTAGGGAACTCGGTTCTGCAGTGCTGTCCAGCATTTAGAGTTTTTCTATATTAATATTATCCTTCCCTTCCTAAGGGTGGTCCTTACTTTGGTGTGACTTCACCTTAGAAATTGCTGTGAGAATATCATCTGTAATCCAAACAGGCTCCCCTCACATGGGAACTGTTGTTTACAGAATATTTAAAAAACTCTGCTGTCCGTTACCACCACCATTTGTCAAATGTTATCTTCTTCCTGTGTAATTTGGGTGCATGTGTAATTTTTATTGGGAAGCTGCACAAGCCTCGGAATGGCTGCATGTACTGATCTTTCTCTTTTTTTCATTTTTCCCTTCATACAGATTTGTGTGTGCTTTACTATTCTGGCTTTGGGTGCCTGTGGTGGGAATCAAGCCTTTATCCTTGGTTTTATTTAAGAATAATTTTCCTTTGTTATTGCCAAGAACTGAAGACGACTTAAACAGATGGATGTCCCTACTCCCATCGTCAGGAGGTAAGCGTAACCTCCCTCATAGAGACAGAGTATATAAGTCACTTTCTAGCACCTTTTGATCCATTCCTGCTCAAGTTTTTCTTTCTCAAAGTTTTACAAGCTTTTATTCAGCTCTGAAAAGTCTGGGTTTTCTTTCACTCATACACATTTCAGAGCAAACAGGATAAAGCCTGCACAGCAGAGACCAGGGACCATATAATTATTTATAATTTTCTTAATTATCTTGCTATCTTGAAAGGTCTCTTTCCCCAAGCTGTGCATGGCTCTGAGCCTCTTTGTCACAGCCTTGCTGACAAGCAGAATGGCAGCTCTAAAGCAGTGCACTTAATATAATTTCTTGAATGTACCTGGAATACAATTTCAATACATCTCACTACATCTTATCAATCTTTAAAAAATGAGGAAAAATATTTATAGTACACGTTTCTATCCCTAGCTTTGCCACAAATCTCCTGTTTGGTTACAGCAGATAATCTTCTCTGCGAGTTAGCTACTACCTACAAACTCTTTTCATCCCTGCTAATATATCATTATAATTCAAGCAAATGCTTTATGTATATTAACAGAATCTTTAATGTATAGCAATTGTTAAATCAATTTTGAAAAGGCAAGGCTGGATGGTGACTATACCAGGAAACATCCAGCTACCTCACTGCGTACTGAACTTCTAGACACAGTGATAATTTCTTCTCAAAAACTTGTTGTTGGATGACAGGTCGTGAATATTAGTCATAATTAGGGAAACTCCGATTAGATATTAGGGGAAAAAATTGTAACGAGGGTAATCAAACACTGGAACAGGGGCCTGGAAAGGTTTTGGCATCTCCATCCTGAGAGATATTTAAAAAAAAAAAAAAAGGGAAACAATTGCTGAGCTGCTGTGCTTTGATCCTATGAACTTTTGAGCTACAGAGGAGAAACAGATAAATGCACCAGGGGAACTGAGAGGCATCTAATGCACAGCCTACAAACAAGCACCTTAATTTTCCTCCATTCACATCACAAACTTTGGATTTTCACCTAAAGCAAGAACTGTTTTTGTTTGTTTATTTTGTTTTTTTGTTGTTGTTGTTGTTGTTGTTGTTCTGTTTGTTTTGAAGCTAGGTGTACATAGCCTGCACACATGAAGACAAGAGTGTTCATCACTGAACTCTGGCAACTAGATGCTAAATTGCAGTGCCCACCACATTAGTGGAAATACACAAAGTCCACTAACTCAGTCTGAGAGGAAAAACATCTCACTAACTCAACTCTGCACCCAATTGTCTGGTTTCCCTACGTGTCTCTGATGACAGATACCATTAAAAAAAGAGGAAAAACAGGGAATACTAAATCCAAGATACTTTCCAAGAACAAGATGAATCCTAAATTCCATCTGAGGACAAGTGGGCCAAGCCCAACTGTGAACTTTGAGGGCATAGAAAGCAGGTCTGAAGCCCAATCACGGGCTAGACACCCATACGTCAGTATGAAAGCATACAGAGGATGGACATCCTGGGTCATATTCGCCAGGAGCATTCTGGGTTGAGACCAAAGCAATGGTGGCTCTGTAGAACCCAGTAATACACTCGGCTTCTTGGTTGTATTTGCACTTAGCAGTTGACTCCACATTTATACCGACACTTAAATCCATGCAAGTGAGGTTAAATCTAGTTCAGGTTATGCTTAAGCAGGATGAGACTACACTTCTGTCTGCAGTGCAAACACACCCACTCAAACCCTTGGAGAGGGCTCTAATTCCATTGCAGTCAAAGATATTACTTGTCTACTTCTATTTCTAGATGTGCTTGATGCTTTTTTCATTACTTTTCCTCCCACTCTTCCTCCTCCATAGATCCTCTCTCTTTTTTCCCCATGTATTGTAAATACATCCATCACCATTACTCATTTTCCTTTGTACCACGCTGTGCTGCTCCTGTTTAAAAAACTACTTTGTTGGCTACCTTCCCTTTGATTAAGCCAACCGTTACCTGAGCAGTTCTGGATAAAGAGAAAGGATGTCTTCAGATGAAGATATACAGAGGTTATTGCCACCAATACCACTTACAGAAGAATGCTTATATGGTAACATGTTACAAAACGTGTTGTACTAAGTCTCCACAGAAATCAGTTCCATCTTACCCATTATTGTGCTACAAGCTTGTGTTGTGTGCTGTGCAGTATCTAAAATATCCTCCATCAGAACACAGGTCATGAGAAATTCTGCTGAGAAAAGCTTCAGACACCTTCTGGCACAACGACAGTTCTAACAAATACTAATGTGCCTGGGGAAGTGCTCAGGGAGGTCTCTGAAGCAAGCAATAGTCTAGCAATAGTCTTCCTATTCTTCTACCTTCTTTTCCAGGGTTTCATTCCCCAGCAACCAGGAGCAATTCCCAAATCATTTCTTCCTCCTACATGTTTCCCACCTGGGACAAAGACACTTGAACCCAGTGCCATGGCAACCCCATCAGCCACACAAGCACTTTGGTTCTTTAGGGAAAATGAAAATTCTGAAAGGAAGCTGGGAGAGAAAGGCTCCTATTCCTTGTTTCCCACTGTTAGGAAGTAATTACAAAAATACTTTAATCTGAAGTGCTCTCTGGGTGAATAGGTTGTCATTTAAAAAAAATACTACAATGTGAAGGGGAAAATAAAATTGGAAAACTTTGAGTACATTAACATGCTGTGTAAATTCCAAGCTAAAAGGTTGGTTGTCATCATTATACTATATGAAAAGAAAGTGCATGGAAAAAATAAATGAATGAACAGGAGGAAAGATAAATCAAACTCTTTGTGATCAGCTCAAGTAGAATATGATCCAAAACCTGTCTCATCAGCCCACTGACGTAAATCTGAGTCTTCTCACTGACTCCACTGGACCTGGATCAGGCTTTTACATTTTTGAGAAATACGATTTGGATTTTATTTTTACCATAATCCTGATCCTGATTCAGAAGAGCTTGCAAAGAAGGCCTCCTGTGTGCAAATTTGATTATAGCTCTTCAGTTCTTTGCTTGTTTCTATTGTTTCTTGAATGCTTTCAAGGAACAAGGTTAATGATCGCACATCTCGGTGATGTTTGTCAGCTTATTAACAAAGGAAGACAGATTCTGTTCATCCCGTCCAGACAGAATGATATCATTATCATGCTTTCAAAGCCTTCCAGCTCAGGCCTGTCCAGAGACCATTTCTTTCCATTCCTAAGTGAAACAGTATTTTGGTGATAAAATCTTAAAAGATTTATTTAAATAACTTTTTAACATGACAAGTCTCATATATTCTTGGTTTTTTTTTTGTTTGTTTTGTATGCATAGCTTGCTCTCCCTCTGTCTCCCTGAACCTCCACCCCCCTATGTAGAATCTTTTTATCTTTGTTTATTTTTGCCCTTAAGAGTAAGTGTTTTTTCTTTAACAGACATTATTTGGGAATAACACTCATGACGTGAACACTGATCTTGAGTACCTGTAGTATTCAACTAAAATGAGAATCACAGATGTTCAGTATCTTTAGGATCAAGACTTATATTACTGGGGAAGTGGAGCTTACAAAATGTCATCCCAGGGCAATCTAATATGGAAAAGCCGTTAGGAGACAATCAGGCATATTTACACCCATGAAGAACTCTAGAGATCATCCTGTTCTATGATAGGATTTCCAGACTATACCTAACCAGACGCTCACCTCAAATGCTTAAAAACAAACTTCAAGTGCCTTTAAAAAAAGTTTCAGAAGCCATACTCCCTCCTACTGGTCCAGCAGACTTCTTACTGAGCATCAGCACTCACACGGCAAGCAGAACATTTTCTGCTCCCCAGTGACCCTGCAGAGTAACCAAATGCTAGAGCAGAACGTGTGCTTGGTGGCATCCTGCAAACTGCTGCCCCACAAGGTACGTCTGCATTAACCAAGTCACAGAGCTTTCTGTATGGCTCCTACAGTATATCAACTACTTATATATTTTCAGAAACAGTGTGGAGCTTTGCACAAATCACCTTCAAGATAAAGTACCAGACATGGATAATGCCAAAGTAGCAATATTTAGGAACAGAATTATTCTCTAAGCAGCTTGTTCATTTCAACCTAAGAGTAACTGGTAAGTTAAAGATGATGACCCACCATAGCTCAAACTAGGAGCTGCCCCTTTTTCCACCTGCCAGACTGATGGATGGTCAGAGGCTGCTGGCTGTGGAAATCATACCTCTTTCTCCCTTTGTTCATCTATCTCCTTTTCTAAAGCTGAAAAGATTCATTACGATTCTGGGCTATAAAGTCCCCACTGTCAATAAATGCATTTCTGGGATGCCTTTTTCCCCTAGCACAAGTGAGAGGAAAGCATGCTGCATTAGCTGGAAATTTCTGTGAAACTCAGAAATCCACATATTCCTTCTAAGCCTAATGAGGAGGTCCTCTGTAGTCTCAGCAGCCTGTCTCAACTCATTGTCACTAGCTGTAAGCATATACTTCGTCATTCATATTCTGCTACCAGGTGCATGGTGGTTGATTCTACCTCCCTTCTGAAGACAGATACAAATTTTCAGTCATTTTCTCAAATTCAAACAAAAAAACAGGACGGTACATGTATTCTGCATATATTGTATGGAAATTCTTGTTCCAGGTCATGACTACATGAAACATTATGAGCTGACCAGTTTATACACTATTTTCTGTGTAACTCATCTGACCCAGTTGTTCGCAAGGAAGAATAATCAAGCTTCTTTCCTATTCCCAGGGGAGAAATCCACTTGATGTTTCTTGATGCTGTATCACATCCTCCCATGTTAAAGTGGTTTTCAATGGCTGGGACTTCCTGGGGGAGGCCTTGGCTACCATCCTGCTGAAGAGGAAGAGAAGAGCTTCCGCTGTCCAACAGCACTAACCAGAATTAACTGGCTCAGAATTTCAAACCAGCAAACTGGCACACCCAGTGCAGTGGAGACTACAGGTACCAATTCATTTTGATTTTTTTTGGTACTCATCTTAACATGAACTGTTGGGGTCATTCTACTAACTTGCATGTAGGTGCCTTCATTGCCTCACGTTAGCAGAAGGAAGATCAGGTTCTGAGAAATACAGCAGGACAAAACCCATTGAATTAGCAGACAGATTATCCATGAAATAAAAATAAATACTCCGTGAAATAAAAATAATCACTCCTGTCACCAGGCTGTCAAAAAATGGAGAAATTATCCACATTTCCCTGATATCACAGGGTGAGGGTGTAGGCAGATGGGGTATTTTCTAAGCATAAAACAACAACAAAACCTGCCTGCCATATGGCAGATAAACATCATTCCTTAAACCTGTAAGTTGATGCAGTGAATTGAAAACAATCTTTCCACAAAGCAAATGATGAAAACAACACAGTGGTGCACACCAGACGTCATTCCCTAAAGAGGCTATAGATAGCCATGGATACGGTAAGTTGGAATCAGCACAGGGTGCTGCTTCAAGGGTAAGCTTACTTTGCTGCATAAGGGGGAAGGCTACCCCACAGTATCCAATAGCTTGAGGCATCCTAATATCTTCTCCAGAAAGCCAGATTTATGGTTCCCTCCTTTCCAAGAAAGCTCACTGAAATTTTATCACAAATAACTGCAATAAAAACAGGAAAGAGAGGTAGACAGATCATGTATGTCTATCTGTTTCTATGAGGACACAGTACACGAACTGATAAAAACTCCACTACATTGCGATCACTGCTAATATCTTGATCTTAAGCTGGTAATATTCTTGACTTAGAATTCCTAACCTCATTCTATCTGTTTTTGAAAAACCGTCCAACAAATTCCCAAATGTTATAAAATCCTGCAGGAATACCAGATGTCCTGTGAGACTGAAAGCCTCTTCTGTATAGCTGGGGTTGAAAGCTTTTATGGTAATAGTATCTTACAAATAAAACTGACTTCTTTTAGAGGGAACACAACGCAGTATATCCTATTTCATTGTGGTAGAGGGATTTTACACAACGTTTCCCACTTCACTGATAACAATTTTATGTACTTTTTTATCTTAATATCTAGTTTGTTGAGTCATCTGTCATCTATTACTAAAAACTTGGATTCTTGTCTGTGTTGGCTAAAGACGTGGCTGAACTTCTAAACCGCCAGCAGACTGTACTCTTCATTTCTGCCTCTGGCCTGAGTGGAGGACAGGGGCAGGAGAGATCGAGAAGGATTTTCATGAATCTGTATGAGCTAGACTGATTAAACACGGCTGTTTCACAGTGGCATAATATGCAGATGTACTTCCTGAACTCAAATGTGCATAAAAGCTCTAAGCTGTCAAAAGTAAGTGAGAAAGATTTCCTGTAAACTTGAGTAATGTTTACTATTTATTTAGTTAGAAGAGCTGCTACGTTAACCAATCATGTGGGCCACACATTTCCTCAGGCTCCACAGGCTTCAGCAGCTTGCTTTTACCTTGGTATTTGCATCTCAAAAAAGCATTTTGAAGACATAAGGGTAAAGCCAATATAACTTACTGCTTTCTTGTGCTTACTCTCTGCCAAGACGGAACTACCAAACAACAGTGCAGGCAAGGCTTCAGTTTACATTATATAACTAAGGATAATAGTGTAATAAGGATCAGTCTTGGCCCTATTGGGAATAGTCAGTAACTGGGTATAGCTAGTAATTCTGAAAGGTGCGTAAAAGCAGAGAAATAATTCCAGCCAGAAAGAAACCAGGAGGGAAAATTAGGCAGCCTCCATCTAACATCTTTCAGTGAAAACCAGGAAAGATTGGACAGACTTGCAGTTTTCACAGCAGACTGGACAGTGGCTTACATCCTGGCACCATGAAAAGGAGACCTTTAGACAGATCTGAAAATTACAGATCAGTGGAAGCTCACCTCTATAAGAAAACTTATTTAACACATCAGAAACCCTCTCGGGAGAAAGTTCAAGATACCAATAGCAACTGAAACACCTACAGCATTCTCACAAAAGCCCAGGCATGTCATTCTCTTATCTATGCCAGGATTAGCAAGGGAGCCAGTGTTCTTATACATGGACTATCGAGAGGTTCTCTGACCACTTTGGATCTGCAAATGAGCTGTGTAGGAAGTACATTGAACTGTCTGGCAGAGCAAAAATCAAGGGGAGTTTTTCTGTGTATATTACCTATTAGAAAGGAGGCTAAAAGTCTACTGTAAAGACACTTTACCAAGACTTGCAAGCTTGTTCTAGCTCACAGAGACAGATGAGGACATGATGTTTTCAGTCAGCTCACAGTAAAGGAATTGATCAGCAAAACTGACATTGTGGTGGATTCTGTACATATGGAAACTAAGAAGTCCATATAACATTGGTTCTTTGGTAGTGGAAATTCTTTCATGTTAGGTCAAGTGTTACCTGGGAATATAACATTTTGGAATGGAATAGTCTGGGTGTCTTAGAGGAACAGAGCTCTTTTAAAATATTTTAAAATAGATCTGCTATAAGGCACCCCCCCGCCCCTTTTCCTACCCCAATAAGCTGTATGTTCTACAGGACTGGACCATACCTTGGCATCACCAGGCACTTTCACCTAGGTATAGTTACGTGTGTGAGTCATCCAGGAATCTGTGGCTGTTACTTCTAGGAACTTCAAATTCAAAACCCATCAATCAACAAGTCAGTTGCAAACACAGTGGGCGAACAAAACAGTTTTCCTTGGTTTTGCATTACAAATTATAGGAGAAAGGAGAGGGAAGAGAATATCTTGCAGATGGCCAGGAAGCAAACGCTAATATATCAGTCACAGAAAGAATGACAAAGTGATAGCTTTGGTGGAGCTCCCTCATCAGAAGACTTTGCATCAGACAAGCTGAAATACAGAAACATTTTTGTAGGAGTGAACAAGTTGGTAGCCCAGGATCTGCACTGCCCAGCTCTGTACAGCACCAACCAGGCTTCAGAGTGCTCCCAGAAACATCACGCTGCACTCAGCTGCTTCAGTACAAGACTAACAAGCCTTGTACCCCAGTGGCAGACACAAGCAACTCTTCTCTCCTATCCTCCATTTCCTTTTAAAGCAAAAAGCTGTACCTTTTTCAGAATCATCTGGTTGCATAGCAAGTTCCCTTAGTCTGGGAAGCATGTCTATGTATCTTGATCAAGTTCTGCTTCATTTCATGATGCTCCTTTTTCACTGAATGCCCTCCAGATATCCACATCCGCCTTTGTGGTTCTTGTTTCCCCTTGCCAAGAAAGGCTCTATTATGTACTGCATAGATCTTTTCCAGACAAATGCTAAAATAACAACGCTCAGCATCATAGAAACAGATCTCCTTTGCCAAAGGATGGAATAAAGTGATCTACAAGAAACAGCCTGAACTTCTTGATCACCAAGAAATCAGATAGAGACACAAGGCTTTGACACTAACTAAGAGGATCACGACTAGTCGCAAAAAGGTAGCTGCTGTTCTTAAGTGCTCCCGCTGACCAAACAGAAGAAAATGCAAAAAAACAGAAAGCATTAAGACTCTCAAGACACTGACTGCATGCCAAACAACATTCAGAGACTCTCAGGCAGGACTCAGTATTCACTGTCTCCTTAATCTACATATATTATGAATCGCAATTTACAAATTCTTCCACTGAGCTGTGAATACTTTGCTTCAGCTATCATGTGTTCCTGCTAACCTTCCTCGTGTCATAGCTACCTGAAATTTGCAAAGGCTTCCACGAGTTCAAAGCATGTACAAATAAAGTCTGTGAGCACATGAAAAATGGTAGAGGAACAAGATGTTGTGTTGACCGAAGCACACCCAGAAGCTCCATCATCAAAAACATACTGTGGTGTGACCTGTCTGACTCCGCCAGCCTAACCAACAAGGTGGTTTCAAGGTAGAAACGTAGCACTGAACCCATTGTCACTACCATAAAAGCTTTTTTGGCATTGTTCAGTCAATCATATGACAGAGGTGCATGAGCTACATTTGAATGACCTCATTTGGGTACCAAAAGCAAAGTACCTTTGGCAGCACAGAGCTCGGAGAAAAGCTAGGTCGATTAGCCTGCATGGTACAGACTGCTGCTGGTCTCTGAGCCTGCTGTGATAGTGCCATGCCATACTGCTGTCAGCAGCGTGGTCTTGCCTTCTGATAAGGTAACAGAAGCGTGACAGGATTTTATTTGAAATGGCTGGCAATTCCTATGTACTTTTTCAGAGACAGGACTGCAGAAACACACCAAATAATTTAAGTCCCTGAGGGCTGACGATGAGGGAGTGCTAACTCCTCTCTGTTTAATGTTTGTATCTAGTTCTAATTCTGGTGTTGTACTTGTTCTCAAACCCTTTTAAGTTGCAAGAACATATGAACACAAGGAAGTACAAAGAGGAATCTGAGAAGCTGAGAGATGCTGAAAGAAGACAAACTACTGAAAGGGAGAGGAGCTGCTCTTTAATCCATAGCATCAAAAAATTCAACATTTACTTCGCAATGCGATGGCTTGTAAGGATTTGTAGAATATTAAAAAGAAGGGAAAAAAACACGGAATGGATTGAACCACATGGTACTTATTCTCAGGTGGATCAAGCATGTGACCTTTAAGACCCAGCAGAACTCTTGGATATGTCAAAGGATATATTCGATCAAGACAATTGCTTTCAAACTGTATTAATTGCAGCCAGTAGTAGTAGGAAAACAGTTATCAGTCATTGGCACAATTTAGCTATGCTTGGAAATAAATAAGACCCAGATTTTAAACAGAAGTTATATAGACAAGCAAGCCTTAATAACAACTTAGAATATTGAAGTCACGTGAGAATTTCTATTAACATGTCATGTCCCACAACATCATAACAAATTAGGCAGAGCTCAGAGTTGTTTCAGCTGAAATCTGTACAAACTTTGCCCTTGGTTTAAGGAAGAAAACAAAAAACAAAAAAAAAAACAAGCATTTTGCAGCATTTCTTGAAGGGAACACCACATGGCTAGGTTCTGACCTCCTAGATGCATGCACAAGTGCTGCTCTTGGCAGAGAAACTGTGTACCTGACACTGATGTCGTATTTCATCAAAATATTTAAACAGTGTCTTTTCAAAAAGCTCAGTCAAAACTGCCTCTTTCAAAAGCTACAGTAGGCTACAGTTACCTGGAAGAGATTTGTAAACAAGCACACAGGTGTACTGTACCTTCTGTGTGGACATCGGGGAGCATATCAGCAGTGTGCTGCACTACAGCTGATCGCCTGTACACCATATGGATTCTTCCCTTTTCCTCTTCCATTTGTTTTCCTCTTTCCAAAGGCTCAATGAAGTATTCATCCTTATCAGTTCTTATCATTCCAGCCTGGTGAGGAAGAGAGAAAGCACACACACAGGTCATTCGAGAGCCCAAAGGCCTGGCCTGATGCTTTAAAAACAAATCTCAGGAGGGGTGAATTATAAAACACTCAGCATATTACTGTACTGTAAGAATCAAATTACTGCTGGGAACTTTGGTAGTTCCTCTGGACTCCTGGCCAGAGGCGATATCCTCTGCATTCTGATGCTGTTCATCTCTCTGAGGCCCATGTTCAAAGGCATTAAGTTAAAATTGTGTATGGGTATGAGACATTACCCCCTCAAAAACACAACCAAGACCAAAGTCACAGAGGAGTTTATCACTTGCACATTATACACAGTTAATTTGTAACCCATGTACAGTATGCTGAGCACAGTGCTGCAAATCCTGAACTCATAAGTATTCTGAACCTCTCATGGCTCAGACCCTTCATTTTACTTCATTAAAATCAGTAGAAGCCATATGGTTTCCTACTTAAATGCATATTGCTCCGTCCTGTAACCATGTAGCCATTGATGATCCTTCAGACTATTTTTTTTATGTCTTCCGCCTGAAAAAGCTGTGTAACAGGTTTACAGAGAAGGCAGATTGATCCTGGTGATTACCACAATTACACTCAGAGTAGTCACACCTGCCTAAGTCCAGTCTAAGGGAAAAGAGACTCAAGCTCAGGAGGGAAAATTTCTTTGTCAGTATTTGAATATAAATCACCGTAAATAACGGAGAAGGAAATCTGGCAACACGCTCAAGGAAACAGTCACTTAGGAAACCCTTAGTAAAGGCCTTCAACTCTGAAGCTGCCTTTAAGAGCAGTAGGACCGCACTCCTTCCGACACAGCCAGTAAAAGTGGGAACATCACATAGCGTGAAAATCAGGTACAGAGTATTTGAAGACAGTGGAAAACACCAATGGGATACGCATTTTGAGCAATCTGCAAGCTGTTTTCAAAGGGATTAACTTACAAAACACGAACCTGTATATAAAATGCAGCAGAGCATCTACTGACAAGCATTACCCATCTGGCCTTATTTTTATACAATGCTGTTCTCCTCGCAAGGAGATGATATGGGGATGGCTCCCAGGGTACTTCTCCCTGATCCCCACCAGATCCTCCTGATGTGGGTGCCTGTCCCTTTGTCAAGGGAGCGGACAGGAAGAGACGATTCTGCAGCCCTGTCCCTGTCCATTTTGGCTCTTCCCTGCTGAGGGGCAGAGGAGGTGGCATTGAGGGCAGAATGGGACTGCAGGGTGCCAGAGTCATTTTCTGCACAAACTTATATAATTTGTCAGATACAAGTAGACAGAATTATGAAACTATATAACAAGTGTATAAAAATGAATATTTTAATCAAGGTATTCAAAATGGCACAAACAGTATTGCACCACAAGCTTTCCATGCTCCATGCGCCTTTTCTTACATCTACGTACTTTTTCAGTTAATAAACTTCTTCAAATATTAGCTAAAGTGCATAAATCTAAATACCGTATTTTCCCTTTCTTTTCATTACATGAATAGCAATAAGAAGTGAGATCGTTGGTAGAAATAACTCAGGTTAGCATCACAAGTCAGTTTTTCATGTAAGTACACATAATTAGACTGGGAATTAACAAGGCTCCTTAGCATGTTAATGGCTTATTTGCTTGGCATTTCTCTAAGCAGAACTAAGTTTTGTATGCACAGTTGCTATGTTACTGATGTAAGACCTTATCTTGGCATAAAGACTTTTTGGTTAAAAAAAAAAAGAAAAAAAAAGAAGAAGAAAAGAAGGAAAAAAGTGCTCTATGAAGCTGTTGCCTATGAGTTGAACGTAGTTCTATCCGAAGTCCTCAGTGAGGAAGTGAAGCTTGGCTTCACTTTCCAGCTTTAATGTGTATACTTCTCGTCTGTGTTAAATCTGCAGAGCCCACAATTATATTTTTGAGAATGGGTGTGCCTTTCTGTGAAAGGAATATAAAAATAATCTGCAAGCATCAAGTACAGTTTCCATTTTTACAACTCTCCATAAAACACCCTGACAGACCTAAGACATTCACCCACCTTAAGCTCCAAGTCGTTATCTACTCCTGAAAAGACTCCTACTAACTTCACAGATACTGGTAACCCTGTTGTATTAGTATCAGATAGAAACAGTAGCTATTTTACAAGTCTAATTACTAATTAATAAGAGAAGTACCCCAAGTGGACAACCTATTTCACCTAATCCTGCTAAACTAATCATGGTTCATGAGAAAAAAATGCAAACTGAAGAAGTATATATTTTGAGATTAAAAGCACGCACAAAGATCCCTTTCCCTGCAAAGGCATCTGGCAGAAGAGACTAGCATCTAAATCTACAAAGCACAGGGCTGCTTGTTATCTGGCACAATTGCTGCAGCACACACCATTTTTCTGTAGAAGATGCAGCGCAGTCTCTTTTGCCTCGGCACATATCTGGAATCACACAGGATCAGGTCGTGCCCCTTTTCCTAGCTAGATGCCACTTCAATCAAAGGGTAGTGCATACTGACTTTCTTTTTTTAACCAGTTGTTAGAGATGAGTATTTATGCAGACAGATGGCTTATCTCCACCTGTTGTTCAGTCTCATGGAAGAGGATAACTCAATTAATTTCCGTGGATTGGAACTTCTTTGAGGAGATTCAGGCCCACAATCACGAATAAACATGATGCAATTGCTCGTCAAAATTTGCAAATGGAGCTAAAAGGCTGGATTTCAGACTGGTCATCAGCAACGTGGGTTTCCTAGAGAACGATAACTCCCACAGATCCAGAGCAAGGCCAATGACCTGACCTCCAGTACAAGTCACAACCTCCCCCTGGCGCAGCAGAGAAGTTAATTAAAAATACACAGTGTCAAATGGCTCGCAGAGGCTGAAGGCAGCATGCACAGACCATTTACCACATGCAGCGTTGTGCTTTTTGGAAGAATGGTGTTCCCCACAGTCCCAAGAGAGAAAGGAAGAATTACAGTGGAAAGCAGGCAATTGTGGCTTTGTCGTCAGAGGGCCAAACCTAAAGGGCTGAGGAAGGAAAACTGAATGTGGATTTAAAAAAAAAAAAATGTTATATTAGCAGGAACACACTTGGTTTTTATTCAACAACATAACTCACTGACTTTCTTCCTCATCCCTTCCACACTTCTCAGCCTTGTTTTATACTCTGCTTCATTTGCAGGTTTGATTTTTTATCACTTGTGTGAAAGTTCAATAGGTTTTTTCATCTAATTTGAATACAGAATTTACCCAGTTTTGAGATACTCACCCTTGCCATGTTTTACTACTACAACAAACAGTATAAATATTAACATGCTCTGTCTGACACTGAGTACATAGGAGTTAAAATTACTATAATGGCATTCTGTTACACAGCACACTCCAACAGACAACACATTTTTATAAATAACCTTTTTTTCTCCTTTCATTGGAAAATGAAATGTAGAACCAACAGGAACAGTTTTGGTCCATTTTAACAGCCTACACTCAAGTGTGAATGCAAAATCCAGCTTTCTTTCCATTCGGTGTTTTTTTCTCCAAAATTTCATCAATAAAGAGTTTCAAGTTTTCCAAATGAATGGAGAAAGAGGGGCATAAGCAGGTATTACATTTCCAAGTGAATCTTCACTGTAAACTCTACTGTCAACCCAGCATTTTCTTCCCCACCAGCCAGAAAAGCAAGCAGGTGTTTAGAGCACATATTTTTAAAGGCTCACTTGGAGAAAAGATTGTGGTGGATTTTCAAGAAAGAAGTATGTAGTGGAATTTTTTTTTCCACAAAAGCACATTTATGGAGCAATACAGGAAAGCACAGTCTGAAATCTTGGAATGCTATTAATTTTACTACTTTTTCTTACAAATTAGTAATGTTCAACATTTCCATCAACTGAAGTTGGAAATCTGTGCTTCTGTGAAGTTTATCTAGAACTGTCCTCACTAGTCTTAAAATGTGAAAACAAGAACACAACAAAGCTACCAAAAGCAAAAAGAAGCCTTTGTGGCACAGTGACTGAGAAGGCCTGGAAATAAACCCGCCTGTTCTCAGCACTACTTCAACCCTGACTGAGACTTGGGGAAGTGGATTAATTTCTCAGCCTTTTCCAGACTCGCTTCTCCCACTTTTAAAAGGGCAGCAAATACCCCTCCACTGAAGGGTACTACAGGGGAAACAGGCTCAAGTTCTGTTTAGCACCTTCTCTGCACCCCCACTGCTGCCTAATATCTATAACTTTGTCTTCAACTGACTCCTGACCAGTAACCCACATCATCCCTGCAACTCCCCTCGCCGCGCTCCCCAGTCCAGAAGTAATGGTGCATAGTGAACCGAGGGAAAGCCTTTCTGCCGAATTAAGCAGATGCAGGAGCAGGTCCCATCTGAGTTCGTAATAAAAGGTGACTGGGAGCAAGGCCAAATCCAGTGTGGCACAGGCAGCCCACCCAGGAGGATTTCCCAGAGGGCAGCAGAGGACGTGTTCTTACTGGAAGATCCTGATAAAACAAAACCTGGAAAACGGGGATTTTTTTCAAATGCAAAAAGACACAGACGATAATAATAAGGGAATTACAAATGATATAAAGCCTTGAGAAACTAGCCCACAAAGGCAGGTTAAATAAGGAGTCGCTGAGCCAAAACCAACAGCATTTAAGGGGGAACATGATTCTGTATAAATATGCATAGGGTATTAGCTGCAAGAGAGGAAAGAACCATTCATTCAGAGCAGTACAACAGAGAACTGTGAAGTGACCCTTAAGAATGGATACATTTAACTTCAATATTTGAGTAAACATTACGGGTGGGATTTTCAAAAGTATTTTAGGAAGTTAAATGCCCCATTTCTAGTGGTTTGCAAGGAGGGCAAGTCGTTTAATTCTCAGGTGTGTTTTGAAAAGCCCACCCTCAAATGTCAGAAAGTGAAAGCATTTGTTCAGCAAGGCAGCCGAGTCACAGTATCGGCCATTATCAAATCAAGTGCTCCTAATACTCGCTCCTGAGCGTTACCGGAGAATAGGAAATGCTTTGAGTTGTTAAAACTTACAGTGCATTTATTTTACAAAATAAATCTGTGACAGTATCCCCATCCTACCTATCATTGCAGGGTGAATACCTAGAGGTCAGTTAATGCACTCACTTCTTGATGCCAGTCTCCACTGCCCACCTCTGTTCGCAAGTTGGTTCTTTTTTCTTCTCATTGTCCTCACCTACTGGAGAAATGGTGTTTCCAAAAATGAAAGCCACAGCTTCTTTTTTTTCATGCAAATCCCTCTACAAAACACTCATTTGCCTAACTGCCCATGAAAAAAGTAGGACAAAAGTTATGTTACTGTAGTACTAAGACCTCTATTGCTGTACTCATCAATAGCGTCTCACTGTTCCCACCTCCTGCCCTACCTGCATTGGTTCCCTGCCATCTCTCACTGAAATCTGTAAGTTCTTCCAAGCAGGAGTTGCCTTCACGTGCTGTGTCACTACAGCGTCTAGCATGGAAGGATACCTGACCCAACAGTAGATGCTGATCTATACCAAATACACTACAGGCACACTGTCAATAGAAAACAAGTATTACAACCATCTACGTATAAATGCTTGGAAAGAGCACAGAATCTTTAATGGGAAACACCAAACAACTGAAATGATTGAAGGAGTCCATGTTTAGAGCAGATCCAAGTACGCATACTGTGTTACCAGCCTCCATCGGATCTTCTAATAGCTTCAGCACATAGTGCTTTCTTGCTAATGGAATTCCAAGTGCAGAGCATTTGGTGAACTGGGAATGTGAATGAAGGGACGTCAGTACAAGGAGTCGGGCTCCAGGACAGTCAAGCACCAGTTCACAGATTTTCCTGGATCTCATACAGCAGTGGCCACCGTGGGCTCCAAGGGAAAGAGCAGGGAAAGCAAAACACAATGCGGTGCCTCTTCCCTAGAGCAACCCAGGAGCTTTGTAAGCAGGAACCCAGGCCTGGTGCAATACCCCATGCTGCAGAAGGTGAGCGGTTCCCTGGTAGCAGCAGGGCCAACACAACCACAGCTATGCAGCACTGGCCTGCCTGCACGCTCCTTCCAACTCCGTTTCCTTAGAGAGGCCACACCACTTAACCTAAGCAGCAAGGAGCACTTAGAGGGAAGCAGGGTGACTGTACCGTGCTGCTCATCAGAAAACACCAGTGTATTGATCACTGAGAGCGTGAGCAGAGGTTTCAGTGACCGAGTGTCACATAAACCCCTCCTGGGAAAGAGTTCACTCTTGCTTTTTCTCTACAAATCTCCAGCTAGACCAGCTATTGGCAGCACTCCCATCCAGCCATGCTCAGCAGAGACAGCTGACTCCTGAAGGACATAAACCTGCAAGCTTTAGGTTTCAATCAGAAGGGCTCAAAGTTGGGGAGAAAAAAACAAAAAGAAAAACAAACAAAAAAACAAACAAACGAAAAGAAATATTAAAGGATACAACTGGGAGAAGTCTTCAATTTTTCAGTTTGGGCTGTAAAGGTTCAGGATGCATTTCCCGACACTGTCTGTAAATGAGTTGCTACTGGAAATTGAAGCCAGTAACATGGACATCTTCCTGCTCTGCTCTTGAGGAAGACATCTGGACACCAGCATCATGATCACCAGGAGCACTACATACTTTCAGCCTCAGGGGTTTTTGTGCCGCCCATTTTGATACCACTAACACCACATACTTTTAAGTAGAATGACAATGAATTATAGCTGAATTCAAACCAGTTTAACTATTTTTCCATTGACTTTAAAGACAGTGAATACGTAATACGTTGATCACTTTCAGTGAAGAATGCTTTCATCCCCGTGTTTTTGTGGTTTTACTATTATTTTCATCTATGTATCTACTTACCTTCACAATATTAGATTTCAGCTGTTATCTGTATTTTGAAAACCCTGGAGTTGCATGCATTTTTTCTAAGACATAATGAATCTGCCACAGCAAAGGTAGTATACCATTTATGTTCTTAACTTGCCCCTAGTGCCTTTGTACTATGCAGAAGTAATTTTTAAAATGTTGACATGATACTCTGGGGAACAGAGGCATTAATTAGCAGCTATTTCTCCTACGTCAGCTTTGAACAGTGAGGGAACTGAACATCTAAGGCTGCCTTAAGCAAGCCAGAAATACAATATTGAAGTATTTACAGATTGTGACATGGCTGCTCCCAGACCAATGTGGCATGCGTGGGAGTCAAGTGTACAGTAAGAGCACTGATATTGCCAAGCTGCTTTTGAAGGCTGTTTGCATTAGGTTTCTCCCTCTTTTCTTTCTCTTTCTCTCTCTTAAAAAAAAAATATATATATATTTTTTTTTTTACTTAGGTGAGAAAGAAAAGATCACATTCTTAAATGTCCCTCTCAAGGACGGAGTATTTCTCACACTATACCTGCTCTCTGTGCTCCATTCAGACTTTTCTAACCAACTCCTTTGTCTCCAGGCTTGTTCCAGACTTAAAACCTCTATTTTTATTATATATATTTTTTTATTTTGTCCTTTATCCCCTCCCTAGTGGAAGATAGGAGCAATAGGTAAGTATTCTTCTGGCAGTTAATTGGGATTACATCTTTAGTCAAAGTTTTTTGCCAGTTGAGGACAAACAGCACTGCATTGTATTGGATACACCAGGTCTACTAGGTTAGAGTTAGCTCTGGAGACTGGGTGCAAATACCTGTTCAGTGGTGCACTTGGTGCTAAAGCGGGTCTTCAGCAGATAAACGTCAAATGCCACTCTCTTGTGATGATACTGAGTACACAAACACATGCCATGCTATGCTGACTAGCTTTGTATTCCTCTGTATGAGCTCACAATCCTTGATTAAATGCTTTATTGTCTGCTTTCAATTACTTTCATGAAGACACAGAGCTTTCCGCTATACTGAATACAGTGAACAGAGAGATAAAATCCTTCCTGGTATCCTAAAATCAAATGTTTACCTACTCAGTGTAGCTTTCTCACCACTAACTATTATATAGGCTTTTAGCAAAATGGCAACTGCTCCAGCTGAATACACATTACAGACCTACTTTATCTGTACCCGAGGCGTAAAACTTTGTGATCTAAAAAAGTCAGTCATCCAATATATAATTGATTATACTGCACCATGAGGGATACATGATCAATAGAGCTTCACTGCATTTTGCTACATAACAATCTTCATTTGTATTACAGGCATCTTTTATCTGGCTTAGGAAACTTATACTCTTCTGTAATATAAAGGGCAACTTAGAAATACCATATACTGTGTCTGTAGTGTGAAGATTTCAAAGAGGAGAGATTAAAAGCTTACAAAATTGAATTTTACCATCATGTTCAAGGCCCTGCTTTCATCTCTAAATGGAGTGGGCCGTCAATAATAAAAGAAGCAGATTAAAAAGCAGGCTGGAGTTGCTCAGCAGAAGGAGGCTGCCTGTATGAAATCAGGCTGTGGTAATAGTCCTCAATAAGAAATGCTCAGACCATGAAGAAAAAGATCAGCCATAAGCACAGGGATCTGAGGATGCAAAAATCACCTTCCTTCTGGTGGAAAGTTCCAACTTTGGACCCTTCGGTAGCTTACAGTTGCAAATATGGAGTAATGAGAAGAGGCTACTCAGTTGGACTCTACCTAGGAGGGAAGTGGAAATGAGAAGGTAACAGCTCTCACTACAGCACACAGGGAAGCAGCCATGTGCAAAAGAGCCAGGACAGTTACCTTCCAGCCCAAGGACAGCTAAGAATTCAGCGGGAAAGGGGAAAACTACCTGCACAATCAGCTTCCCCTGTTTTTGGGGAGACTATGCTGAGGAGGATGACTCATCTGCTTGATTAAAAGTATAAGACCTAAATCCAATGTGAGGACATTTGTGGGGACATCAGGAAACACACTGACGTGTTGTCTGTAAAAAGTATGATAGGACCTTTGGAGCCCACAATTGTTCAGATCAGTTGTCATCTGAGTGGGAGCAAAGGGACTATTAACTACCCAAGGTCAGGGGAGTAGGGCCCAAATATTTATAGAACTGCCTAAATACATACTTCACTGTTTGGCGAGCCTGCGTGACAGCTATCAAGTGTGCAGTTTGTCTTCAAGAGTTGATAAACCTGCTTAGGAGGCAGTTCCTCCATCATCCTGACATCCGTCCTTAAAAACAGGGGAAGGAAACTCTTCTTTCACGTGAAAAATACACAACCTCTTAGGCAAGGTATCAGTCAATGCTACATATCAGCGCTCCTGTCTCACCTTGTATGCCTCTCATCTCCAAAAACAAGGTGTTTCTTCAAGTAGAACAGTACAGGCAAACAGACTCTTCAGACATCCTCTTATTGAATGAGAGAGAAATAAGATACCAACAAAAAGCAAGCCAAAGAAAGAATAAAGAGATTGACATACTGCTCAAGCGTGCAAAAATACAAAAAAATTACTCCTTCCCCATTCCCTCTGGAGATTTATCCAAATCTTTATATTTTTTCCTTCAAAGCATTTGATGGGGTAGGAAGGAGGCTTTATTTGTCTGAGAGAAGATGAGTATCATTCTCTTGTACGAATGCAAAAAGTGTTGCTATCTAGCAAAGAGGGACAGTACATACACCAAGTCTAGTTTGCCTTCCACCAGCATTATCTAAGAGTAACCAAGATGGAAACCCAACACTTCGGTTTCCTACGCAGTAAAACAAATGAATCCATCACCATGCACATGCCTTCGGAACGAAATGCAGAAATATGCACAGTATTCATAAGTGTCAGAATTGGAACATCTGGATCTATTCTCACTTCGAGCCACAAATTTCTTGTTCGGCTCTTAACAAAATCTCTTAACACATTCTCCACACGTGATAAGTTAAATGAGTATTGCTTGTGCCAACCCAAGTAGTTTGAGCTAGCGACCTCATTTGTTTCACCTACCACCGATGCCGATGAAGCCAGAACCACAGCAGAAGGACTCAGAACAGTTGCACATATGAAACTAAATGAAAAGTGAACCAACACAAAGCTGCTACCTTAAAAACGCTTTCTTCTGACTATTGTATTCAAAAAATTGGAAAATGTTTACAGGGCTCTCCCCCCATCCCTTTTATTTCTCCCTTTTTCCCGGTTGGACAATTGCAGGTGGCTGACAGCTCTATCCTGCCGCTAACTAAATAGAAGCCCCATTGAAAAGCACCAAGAGCTCTGTGTTCCCTCAATTTAATATCCCAGCACCCGCCAAGCAGACACTGCATCCTGCCAAGACAAACATATGGGACTTGGCAAAAGGGGAGGGGGGCAGTTTCTGGAGACAGCCCTCCAGTCTAAACTTCTTAAGGAGTCGATATAAACATGCTTTTATAAAAAAGGTGCTGCCTCGTCTAAAAACACAGATTCAGCGCAAAAAACACTACTACCTTTCACCCTCTCTGTTAGTTTAAGGTGTGTTCAGTTCAATGACTGTGCAAAACCTGCGTCACAGCTACCTGCTGCTCGCTTTTTTAATCCAAAGACGAAAACTTTTTGGAGCCGCGCTGAACACTGGTTGATTTATTGGAAGAAAAATAAAAGCAAAGAAGGATGCTTTGCCTGCAGCACATTTCCCTTTGCCTGCCTCCACCAAAACAGAGCTACGGTAGGTGGGAATTGATTATAAGTTTCCTACATGTGTAGCTCCAGGTTTATACCTTCAATGCACTGTGTGGATATTATTTCTCATGCCACATGACACACAGATTTTGTCAAGAATCAACTGATTCTCCAGGCTTCTTTAAAAACATTTAAGCAGGGTAAGAAGAGTGACATTTTCTAGACATTTCTCAAGTTGCACAGTTTGCCCAATGATGTCCCTCTTCAGTTCACAACTACCAACTGAAGTGTTATTTTCCAGAATGTCTTCGTGCACCACGAACACATCTATTTTGGTAAGAGCGCACAACAAAACACATCACACCACATTACCTTGTGCTAGCTCAGCATTACGAGTGCAGGCGGTTGCCTCATGGTACATGGCCGGTGGTGTCTTCTTTGAGCCTCTGCTGCGGACAGGCACCTGATCTCAAAATTTGGGCAGACCAGCTAACCTGCAAACCTGAGAGGCCCACGTGCACCCCTTGCTGTGCAGACAGGGAGCCATACGCCCAGGCATGGAGACAGGCTGGTGAGGATCAAATTTTGAGAAGCTTAAGGACACAAACACAAAAAGGTGCAACCGTACACGTAGATAGACACACAGACACAGACACAGATTTCTAGGTTGGAAGAGACCTCAAGATCACCTAGTCCAACCTCCGACCTAACACTAAGTACTCCACTAAACCATATCGCTAAGCTCTACATCTAAACGTCTTTTAAAGACCTCCAGGGATGGTGACTCCACCACCTCCCTGGGCAGCCCGTTCCAATGCTTAATAACCCTTTCGGTAAAGAAGTACTTCCTAACATCCAACCTAAAACTCCCCTGTTGCAACTTTCGCCCATTCCCCCTCGTCCTGTCACCAGGCACGTGGGAGAACAGACCAACCCCCACCTCACTACAACTTCCTTTAAGGTAACTGTAGAGAGCGATAAGGTCGCCCCTGAGCCTCCTCTTCTCCAGGCTGAACAAGCCCAGCTCCCTCAGCCGCTCCTCGTAAGACTTGTTCTCCAGACCCCTCACCAGCTTGGTCGCCCTTCTCTGGACTCGCTCGAGCACATCCATGTCCTCCCTGTAGCGAGGGGCCCAAAACTGAACACAGTACTCAAGGTGCGGCCTCACCAGAGCCGAGTACAGGGGCACAATCACTTCCCTAGACCTGCTGGCCACACTGCTTCTTACACAGGCCAGAATGCTGTTGGCCTTCTTGGCCACATGCAAGGCTGCATCAGGGCTACGCACACAACGTGGCAGGATAATTCCCCTGGCTTGTGAATTGACTCACTTCCCCTGGCTTCTGTCAGTGGGCATGACTCTGGATTCCTGCAAGGAAGCAGGAATTGGGCTGGGATTCTGACAAATCCTTCTGGTGAATGTGGTGCTGATGGCTGGCCTTAGCTTTTTTGCAAGAGTCCGTTCTGTCTGCTTGGCCCATCACACCACAGCCATGCACTGCTGACCATGGGGAAAGGCCAGCCAGCTCCTGACAAAAGCAGAGACAAAGAGCAGCTGGCATGAGGTGCTGCAGTACAAGCAGACCACTCCTGACACCAGCTTTTGATGGGGCAGCTCAGCAAGGTGATTTACCTGATCATAGGTGCTGTGTAAAGCAATCACAACAGGTGTCACACCTATTAAATAAATACAGAAGGACAAGCCACTAACCCTTGCTGGAATAGCTGCATATCACTGACATACACAGCCAAGTCCTGACACCATAGGAAAAAGGGATACAAATTTTAGCTAAAGAATGTACTATACAAATAAAACAGTAATAGCAATTTAAAAAAATAGTATCAGAATAAATGCTATCACTAAAGAGGACAGGCAAATAGAAGCACATTTGTATAGCACCATGGCCTCATCTATTAAACTAGCACAGAATCACATATGACTGATACTAAAAAAGGATGTCCATCATCTGCGAGGGCTAAAATCTGTGGCAGAATGCCTACAGATACATTTCTGACCGCACAGATGCATTTTCCTGCTAGATAAAAGATTTTGTGGATAAAGCCTTTTTTTCCTTCCCAAAGCATCATTGTTTTGTAGTCTCTGTCCACAACTGTGCTCTGTACCAAATGAAAATGATTAACTCAGCCATCCTCCTAACACCCTTACAGCACAAGTCATAAATCTCAGTTTGGTGAGACTTGTACGGATAGTTGGAGTTAAGTAACTTAATACATACACGAGTCCCATTACTTATGTACAAAACACATCTGGCAAAACAGCGTATAGCTCCCCTTCTGTTCATAATGCTACTGGGATCTCCCTAATACTTACCTACTTCTTGCTCTTTTTCCATTTATTTTACCTCTAGTCACTGCTTGCATAGATCAACATAGTTCTTTATCTAAATAAAGTGAGAGCAATCAAATATCACACCTTTTGTTCTATTTATGACATTCCTCAATAATTTAGACTGACTGATCCATATTACTGTATTGCAATGTATGGTATTGATCTGATATGTTAGCTAGATACACAGCCTCACTCTTCCATGCTGATTGAGCAAGTCTTTTCATCAAACATTTGCTGGTGCAGGTGAAAACATGACATACCGAGATAGTGACAATACCACTATAAATACACTGCCACCACATGCAGCAGTTGTGAGCGGAGCAAGACAGACAGATTGAGGCAGTCTCCAAAGGAATTAGCGAGCCCAGGTGAGGCAGCAGCGCAGACCAGTAAGTTTCCAACCTTGGTGAGGGCACGGGCTGCCCCAGGGACTTGCAGTGGGTGGCACGGTGCTCAGGCTGCCACCCGTGCTCTGGCAGAGCCCAGCCCTCGGGCACGTAAGGGGATCCAGGCCCCTGCCAAGGTCCGTCTCGCGGGGCTGGCAGGGAAGGGGGAAAGCCATCCAAAAGGACATATTTCTCTTGCTGCACATCTTCTGCATGTTAAAGTATTTATGGCCTCGACATACTTGGCATATAAAAAAATACTACACATTAGAAGAATGCTGGAAAAAAGTAATATGGCAGTACTCTGTACATTTTGAGAAACAGATGTTATTGATACAATTGCTGGGTGCCTACAGAGGGAGGGAAGGAGGAGGTTTGCACATGAAGTCTGTTCCCACCGTGGATGGGCCTCCAGTCCCCACATACCCCTCCGAGGCTTCCTGGGCTCTAGGCAGGCTGTGAGACAACACATCTGCACTTGTTGGCTTCTTCAGGACTGACCCCCTTTGAGCTATTTCTCGTATAGCAACAGGAATTCAACAGGCAATTTTTCCTCTTTCAACGATCAGTGTGATATAAAATCACAGTTATATCAAGTCTTATCTTTGCAGAACTCCTGGCAGTGCATTTCAGAATTAAAGCAAGAGCTCTTGCATCATTTTGCTCTCGGTTCTTGAAGGCTACTAAACACGGACAGCAAAGAGAAGGGTAAGATTTTTTAAATTAAACTAGTTCATAGAGTAAGATAGCATTTCTTTTAAAATATTGGAGATGCTTTTGAATCAAATTAAATATTCAAACAGTACCTGCTGCTTAGGTATCATGACAAGCTGAATTATTTGGTTAATCATCTAATAGCAGTTTTTCAGAAGCAAAAACATCTTCTGCAGCTACAAGGAAAAATATTGTTTGACTGAATACGAGGATGAAAACTCAAAAACCAGGATGAAAACATAGGAATATTTACTATCCTCTTGCAAACAATGGACATGATTTAGGAATAAGAAATTAAGATAACATGCATACTAAAATACCAAATGTCAAGCTGACCAGAAACAATACACTAATTTCCTTTACTAAAAGTGGAGTTCTTCCTGTGGTTAATAAACTGATTTCCAATAAATAGATGTTATGTTCTTCATTTAAACACATCTAGGGCACTCTATGTAATCTGAATAATGTAAACATCATTTTAAGTTTACTAATCTAATTTAATGCTGTCGTGTGAAAAACAGCATAGACAAAAGCCATGCACGACTGACCATTTTGCAATTTCGTACAGAAGTAAGAACTAGGAATAAGAGGAAGAGATCATGATCTCTGAACAGTCCATTAATAAAGTGAAGGAAAAATAAAGACAGAGGACAGAGAATTGAGCTGCATGAATTTGGATCAGAATCATACACATCTTTCATATCTGTTTTTAAAAATAAGATACTCATTCAGTGCCATGACAAACATAACAGGAACAGTAGGTTTGAACCAAGACAGACATGTCTCTAAACCCTACAGCTTGGCGCAATCAGGGGCCTCGGCTGGTGGTGAGAGTCTCTTGGTGACACCTGTGACCTTCCAGGCTGGACTGTAAAAATGAACTGATGTTCCCACAGAAATCTGCAACCACATTTAAAACGTATGGGGCTTAAAACTACTCCATGTCTATGTCTGCATCTGATGTGAGAGCAAAATCTTCCCACAATTTCTGCATCCTTCTCTGCAGAACAGAAGCTCTCAACGCGCTCATTGATGTATTGCTATAAGGAGCAAAACACATTCAGAAGAGCCACAGAACTAACCAATAGTCTGCTGAATTTGCACAGAAGAAAAGAAAATGGCAATATATTACTGGGTCATGGTGCAGGACTAAAATTAAGCTTTTTAGTCTCCTCTATAAACATACATAGGAAAATTCCTTTATGCTGAAATTTCTCATGCTTGGTTTTAATCCAAATGTCGGGTTTCTTTTTTCCCCCCTTTCAAAAAGCCTAAGAAAAAAAATCAGTGGAACTCCTTAAGAGTTATATGAAAGCGAAAAGAAAAAACAAACTTTGATTTTATGTGGAAAAATATGTCTTTATTTTTTGTTCTTGGAAAACCTACACAGATTCATTTTAACGGCGCAAAACTGGCATGCAAAATGCTTTGTCCTTAAAGAAGGAATTGTGGTTTTAAAATATCAGTTATTAAAAACTGAAAAGTATGCGTGGAACACGCTCAGCGCAGTCAGGCATCTCCCTGAGCACAGCATATCTCTGTGGAAATATTTACTGAGTACAAGTTTTTATCTTTGTGGCAAATACAGCTCTATGCTAATAACTATTTTATGTTGAAAGGGTATTTGCAATGGCAAAATTCACTTCTGTGAAAGCAGCCTGAATTTGGTGTATGACAATAGATGCTCAGGCCCATCGCCACAGGTAAGTTTTATATCCACGAGGTTGCCAGTGCTTGCAGTAAATTTGGTGTTCTCCCCACTCCTGGAGTCGTGGGATTACATGAGAGTCATAGCTTCCTTCAAAAAGTGGAAAGGAAAACAAAAAGCAAGGACATTTGATAGCCTTCAAAGAAGGAAAAATAAGAGCTCCCAATCAAGTGCTGAATACTCCAAAACTACAAAGAAAATGAAAAGAACACTGTAATATTAACATCTCATGATCTGGAGAATGGAAAAGGGGACACCTGAGGTCAGCAGCACATGCCTGTTGTGGCACACACAAGCAATATTTGTCTATCTGCTGCCTGTACGCAATAACCAGGAATGATGCCACAGAGCTATCAGCAGGTACCAACATCCTGGATGCACAGTAACACACAAATTACTGCAGCAAGCAATGCTGAGGCATCTGTGTGGTCCACCTGCCCACATAGCAGTCATGAGTTAGCTGACCAGGTCCAGGTCCCGCACTGCCATTTCCCTCCCACCCTGGGGCAGGGAGAGATGGGGCCAGCTCTCATCTGGCAGCTCTCCTCCTACACCCCATTACAGGCCGCTGCGCCTGCTGGCTCTGTCTAGGGAGGCTCAGGAGGAATGATGATGTGATTCAAACACACTCTTGTCACTGGTATCTGTGTGATCACATCGAGTGTCTGCCTGTTCTGCCACTTACCTGGACGTGTGTTTGCAGACCTGCAAATTCGTGCTTTTACCTCTTCTTGAGAAATCCCAGGTCATGCAATGCGTTGCACGTCACAGAGCATTCAACACCATGGAAGACAAAGCCATCTGAGGTGCTCCAACACTGACATCATGTCTCTGATTTTCTAAGGCATGAAGTACCTCAAGCCCTAACACACACCCAGCATGAATCCGTAAGACCGCATCTCCCACGTGGCACCCATCAAATTCCAGCAGAAGGGTACTCCAGGTCACCTCACAGACCTCTCCTGACTCTTCTCTGCTGTATTTACTAAGTAGAAACTTATTTTTTTCATCATCTTCACTGATTTTAGAGATATGCATTCTCATACAGAGACTTTCCTGTGGGCTGCTTTCTGCACAGTTGGCTGTAGTTTCTCTACCCATGGATCTGTTTTCTTCTATGGGTCATTTTCAGAAACAGTATAGAATAATAATTACATAGCTCTAGACTAGACTAAAGGTAATGAACTCTGATAACTCACATGCTCCTGAGAAAGTGGATAGACACTGGACAGCTTAGTTCAACCTTAATGATTTCCATTTCCACAAATATCAACTTACATGGTTTGCTAATGTACATTGTAAAGACCACATAAATGAGCTTTGCAAAGCACTTGGCCTTTCACCAGGGTCAGCTTGGCTGCACTCACTTGTCCTTTGCTACATGCGTCTCAATGCTACTGACAAGCTATCAACACAGATAACAAAGACTGTCCCTATATAAAAGGCTCTCCAAGATAATAGAAAATTTTGTCAAAACTAAGGTGAAATGCAGAGATCTCCTTAGACAGTTGCTGTTTTTCTTAACCAGAGAGAAGAAACAGCAAATTGATGTATTTTACTCTGAATGGAAATACTCTGTTGATCAAAACCTAGGAAGTGCCATTTCAAAGTACTGAAACACCAAAGCTAGCAATACTTACAACAGGCTCATTCTTTTCAATTAGTTCTACATCTTTTCACAAAAAAAAAAAAAAAAAAGCTAAAATCTCCCAAAGGAAAAGCAATTTTAAACATTAGCAATTTATCAAAAAAAATCAGGTATGAAACATGAAAAGCAAATGACTGATTTGTGTGAGGCTAGAAAGTTAATTTACTGCTGCACCGATTCTGCTTTAAAAAAAAAAAGTCAATTTATTAAAGTTATCAAGCAAATTGCAAAAGTAGTCTGTGAAAACTAGGTATCAGTTATAAATCTAAGTGAAGCAAATATTTCGCCCCATTAACAAGAACAATAGTGTTTTAGTTTTATCCATCATTTCAAGAAACTCCTGATGAAGCATGAGGTCAGGAGGTCAAAGTGACTAACTTTTATTCCCATAACTCTTTCAGAGCCTGGATGAGAGAGTGACAACTAGAATTCCAGCATGACCTTCCACATTAAGGTAAGAACTTGTAATGCAGATGAGTAGTTCCTAGAGCAGACAAACCCATCTTGCCTGCTTTCCGCTTCTTCCTTTTTCTTTCAGTAACACTGCACGGTATTTTCTGTCCTGTCTTGCTTCTTACTGCCTTTGCAAACCTCAGACCATGCAGCTCTGAGGTCAAATTCCAGATACAAGTAAGTACAGTGCTGAATAAACAAGGAACATCAAAAAAAGGCATTACTGAATATGGCTTCTGTATCTCTACTCTACAAAATGCAGTTTCAAATTCAGTACAAATACTACAGTCAGTAAGAACTTTGAGAGGTTACAAGGATTAAGTTTTGAGAACATTGACTATTTCAGTATCTACCTTTTTTTTTACTGAGACATACTCTACTGCATGTGATATGTGAAGGCAGAATGTGAATGAGTGCCCAATTCATGTGTACTATGTGTGTTATCAAGGGTCCACAGAAGTCACACAATCTGTTTTTTATTACTGAAACCATAAAAAAGGGTTGTACGTACTAATTTTAATAAGCTTGGGTTATTTTATAAACTGTTAGCTGTGAGTCTCCAGGAATAAAAAAAAATTAAGAAGCTATGTTACTTTGGTAACAAAAAGCAAAAATCCAGAAAGGAAATTATTTGTCAAACTGCCTTAAAAACACTGTTTTGTGAAAATACATAGCCAAGACTAAAGGGTGTGATTCAGTAACAGCTACAAAACAGATATGCAGAGCAGCACCAGCCACCGCTGATTCGTTTCAGGCCATTTTTAACCACCTACACTAAGGACACTATCATTTAACTGAGCTCAGATGCACTCACTGGTGTGTCTCCACCTCCCCAAATGTGGGTCTATCTTCTACATGCTAAATACAGAATGTAGTACTGGATATTCTTCCTTGTTGACTTTTGAGTAGGTCTTCATACGTGAAATAGAAGGTATCCCTAAAGCAGCAGTACCTAGAGCAGAGAAGATGCAAACATGGGCAATATGTAAATCCCCATTTTTCAGCTTCACAGCACGCTTCAGTCTGCCCTAGTAGTTACTGTTTCTGCTCTTAAGTCTCATGAGATAGGACAAACGGGGGAGCATTATACTGACTTACACACAGCAGCTTGAGCCCCTAAATCTATTGTTTAGAAGTTATCAATTACACATAAAACTATGCTCTACCTTAAGGAATATTTTTTCGAACTCAGAAGTAAACTAGAAGTAAAAGTCTAGAAGTTTTGGCAATCAAAGCTGGGACATTTTAGTTTAACTAAGAGCTGGAGCTTTTTCATGCACACTTTCTCCAGATTCCTGTTCTTAAATCCCTTTCTAGAGAAGGTTATCTGAGGAAGACACCTCCATCTTCAGGATTATCAAAACCAGAGCATCTCCTCGTGCTGCAGCACATGAGCTCTCTTTGGCCCATTTGGTGTCAAGGCTTCTGCCCATCCCATGGCCAAGGTAAGAGTTGTATCACCTGGTGCAGCAACAGCTCATGCAGACATTTGCTCCCATCATATTCTTCACTCAGACAAAGAGGTTTGCCAGTTCGTTATACACAGACCTCCTGGAACTGCAACTTTCTACAATCAGATGAAATGTTCTTCAAAGTCAGTTTAACAATTAGGCCTTTCTGTGCATTCCAGTCAAGGCTGTTTTTCTAGCTTCCAACCTGCTTTCTTTTTTCTTTGGTATCATAAAACAGTGTTATTTTCACTATCTTCAAATACACTTTCATGCAGGACACTATGTTCACTGCTGCTGCTATGGCAAAAGACATACAGAAAGCCTAAAAAAAGTCAATGGTAGTGAAGCATTGCCTAAAAGACACAGCAATAAACAGTTTGGGCACCAGTCGTCTTATCCACGCTTAATTGAAGGATGAGGAATTATGCAGAAATGTCAAACAGAAGGGAGTGATTCCACTTTCAGCCTTGCTTTCAATTATTTAATATCCTGCTGCCGATTTCTGCTGACAGGACAATTGAGACCTTGTTTTATAAGACAAGTATCAAAACTCTGTTTTCAGTCTCCAAAAAGCATCCTATATAGACGCTTCCTCATTATGAGCCCATTCCAAAGAAAAAAAAAGCTAAACCACCCTCACCTTTTTTGAATGGATATAGTTGAAGGGAGAAGACTGCAAAAGACCTCTGGAAACTGACTTTCTCCAAAACCTACAGAAATACATGATATGGTACTAACAAGACACTGAAAGCAAGCCTTTCCCCTGAATGCAGCAGAAAGGAAACACCTTGTTCCAAAGACACCAGGGAAGAAACGTTTTCCCTCTTCTCCTCTGAGTGCAGCTAGGGCCGCAGATCCCACGCAGGACAGGAGGCTGATTTTCAGCATGAAGCATTTATCCATAAAAATTCTCAATTCAGCTAGAAGAAGGGCTTACTGACCTTCCAAGTGGCTACTGCAGCTTACCAGTTAGGTGAGAAAAGAATCTGAACTTGTGCGGATTTGGAAAGAGGCTTTGCCCACAGGATGGGCTCTCTCTGCTAACAACCAAGAAAATCTCCTTTTTGTCTCCAGCTGCAAAGGGATCGCTGGTACCAAAACTTTTATAACAGTTAAAATTGGGTGATCCTTTAACATGTGAAAAACACATTTGCTCTGCTAAGCCTCTAGGCATTTACTAAATGGAGTCATGCTTCAGGGTTGTCCCCCTTTGAGGTGCCAGCAGATGGTGAAGGCTTTCAGTTCTTATTAAGGTCAGCCACAGCAGAGCAGGGGCTCAGAAATGCAGTCAAAACATTTTAACAGACATTTATTACAATTTATGTGGACTTTATGAAACTTTTAAAAGACAAATGGAAAGGCAGCAATAGCAATTGTGAATATAAATCAAGGCAACCGATGCAGTGCGATAAAGGAAGCCCTATGTATTCACAAATGTTTTTTTCTGTTTCCCTTAATTTTTCTCCCAGACCCCCAACACCTGTTTCACAAGCAGTCAGTCTCTACTCTCTTACACTACTGTCAGTCTTCTGCACTGCTGGTGCACCTAACTTCCCGTGCAGTACAAGGATGAAAATAATCCTATCTGAAATGGAATCTTTCAGTAACACTTTGGGAAGGTATTCAAATAAAAAGGCCTTTCCCTAGATAAAGTTATATTTGATACAGTCGCTTATGGATAAAACAACACATTCTTGCAAAAGATACAGGCAGAGGAGAGACAGCTGGGTTGGGCAGAAGCACACCACCACCTCAAAACCTCAAAGTGTTGGTAACTTGAAGAGCAGTCTGCTGGAAACTGTTCCCTTATTCATTCCAACCTTCTTTCATACTGCAAGGAAGCATCTGCAGAAAGGACTCCCAGGAGGACAATATCCTTTCAGCCTGCCAAGGAAAAGGCACACGAATGCCAGCACCTTGTACACCACCATACCCTACAATCACTCCGTCCACAGCCCCACTTGTCCTGGTGATCTTTCAGAGGGAGCTGGAGATGAAGGAAGGCAGCAGGCTGACTACATATGCAGTCTCTCGATACGGTCCCATGAGAAGTTTGCACAGTTTCCATCCCTGCTATGTTCTGAGTTTTGCCCGGGATTGAAGAAAGGAGCTCCAGGGAAGGAAGGGAAAACAGAAGAGTTTGGAGGCAGCAGGCCAACAAGGCAGGATATTCCCAAGGCTATTTTACTTCTGGAGCTCATTTTTTCAGTCTAGTGCCATCGGAAGAACAGGGCAAACCTCAGACAACTTTGGCCTTCAGGTCTCTGTGTCAAGCTCTGGGTCAGGAAAAATAACACAGAAGTCATCTAACTACCTCTGCCCTGAGGTGACATGAAATACAGAGGCAAAAATATCGTTTTGACCTATTTTAGTTATTTATTAGACTTTATCGTCAATACTGCAAAAAAAAAGTGCCTTGTCAGTCATTCCTGCCATTTGCAGATGACTGCTCCCAAAGAAGCCTGTTGTGCCAAGGAATTATTTTAGTCCCGTAGGAAGAAAATGTCACAGGTGAGCAAGCAGTTCCTGAAACACAGAACCTGCACAAGGCCATCATCAGGACATCACAATCTGCCAGCACAGGGGCACTGACAGAAAGGCATTCTTGACACAGGACTATTTCCAGAAAGGTGCTGCAAGACACGCATGCAGTGGTGTCTGTGAACATGCATGTGTAGCCCTTGCCTATTATACCACTTGTTTCGACCCTGAATTGCACACAAACCATGAAGGATCATCGTAGTTTCCCAGCTATCTCATTTTGTGAGCAAAGTATGGGTCGTTCCTAATGGCAGTGCCTCTGATAACAGCAGCATGCTCCAGCAGCCAAAGCCTCCCAGTGCAGCACTTGGGTCATTTGGCTGCAACCTCCCCCACAGTGAGGGGATGTGTCCCTGAGTCCTGCTCTGTCACGGAAAGTAGAAGATGGCATGGGAAGACTACCCAAGCATGCATCCTACAGTACCCTTCCATCGCTACTTTTGCCACGGAGTGACTGCAAGCTGGTACTGAGGAGGCTAGAAAGTCTCTTTTGGGATGCTAGAGCAAGCCATTGCTAAACCCTGAAAGCTTAAGCTCTTAAGTGAACCTCTTGCAATATCTGGAAGCAGCACAAGTAAGTCTCAAACCAACCTCACTCTTCAGCTATACACTAGCTAATCACAAATGACAGCAAAAGTTTATTTACTAGAGCGATCGATACTCATGGAATAAACACTGATGAAACGAGCACTGAATCTCACTTGGTTGCTACTCACAAAACAGGTTATTTAGAAAAGCAAATGCCAGGTTGAGGAAACTTGAAATGGGGAGTTGAGGACCCTGACACTGATGTGACACCAAAGTCAGCACTAGTGAGGCCACCTCCATCACACCCACCGCTGCCTCCGATGTGAGGTGCTCAGCACCTGCACACGCTCCACCTGGTCTCTGCAGAGTCAAGGAAAGTCCAGACTCAAGAGCAGACTCAGTGGTATTCTGAGGGTGAAATGAAGGGAGACTGTTCTTGTTTAATTATACAAAAATAAGGGCAACTTTCCTTTTTTTTTTTTTCCTCTGCATAGCACGCATACCGAAAAAATGCTAGCATGTGCATACTCTAAATGTAAGGGCAAAGGAGCAGTTTAGCAAAATTTATTTACTGTCAAGTTTAGCTCAAGAAGGGCTGTAAAACCATAACTGTTCTGTAGGGACACACTGTTGGAATATAAACTCAAAACTGTCCAAATTATGCACGGGAGATGTTTATTTTCACATATTCATAGTCACAAACAAGCATCCCTTTCATACCTTAACCGCTTTCTCGTCTCTGTGAGCCACTCTATCAGCAAAACGAAGAGTAAGTAAAGACAGATGATAAGAACACAGTCATTCTGCTTTATAACACACGCAGCACCTCCAGACGGGTACACACAGAATTAAAATATATTTTAGACAGACTTCCTTTCCTTAATATGCCACATGGAAATATTCAAAAATAAACTAATAAACTAAGATAATAAAGGCTATTTCCAAGTTTTACTGCTACGCTGCCCTCAGATAGCAAAAAGGTTGTTCTCTCTCTAAAATATTCATACATGCACATCTGCAAGCATGTGCCCACACATTCACCCCACACATTCACCCTCAAACACCCCAGTAAGGAAGCTGGAAGTAAGCAGAGGGCACAAACCAGACACCACAGCCTTACTGGAACAGGGCAGGAGAACTGAGTGGGGAAGAAGTTAAAGAACAATTAAAGCACCAAAAGATGGGAACGGAAATTGAGCAATACATTTGTACTTAAAATAGGATCTTTTCTGATAAAGCAATGAAGTTTCTCCCACAAGAAGTCGAGGAAGCACGCTTGTGATGTAATGCTTCTGTTAAATGTAAAAAACATGTAACGAAGCCCAGGATCTTGGTAACATATAAACATATATCTTGGTAACATATAAAGTGATTTTAATCAAAGCAGGCTGGGACAGTCCTTTAGAATTAAGACAGAGGCATACACAATATTACCTAGTAGGTTTAAACACAGTTTAAAACTGCTATCTTAAACTTGTTTGTGTGGCTGAATGGACTACACTGAAGCCAAATACATATAGCATTAACTGATGTATTCAGGCATGTTTTACCTGGCTAATAATGTGGAAAGATTCATAAATACATTCCTTTTCAAATGGACGTGCTGTTAAGTATGAAAAAGCTCCTTTCTCAATCAAAAATAACCTTAAGTACCATTAAAGCAGACAGCTTTGTAAAGTTGGCTGTTTTCAAGTGAGCATAGGATTTTCCTTCCCCTTTTTCCTGCTCAAGCATCACTCACGCCATGGCATAACCGAAGAAGGAACTTCAAGCATTTAAGCTTTGGATAGCTCATAGAGAAGGCTGTCAAGACCCTTGGAAAAAAGAAATAGCAGTGTCAAGTACACTGCTGACACTAATACCAGTGCCCATAATGACAGCAGTGCTGCACATGGACCCTGGCTTGGGCTCTGTAGGAACCACATAGGCACCAGCAGCCCAGCGTTTTGTCAGGAATCACGAGGCCCTGTTTTGAGCACGGAATGACTGCAGTTAAAGCGATGAGGGGGATGACTGGGTTACTTCAAAGGTAACCTTCAACTATCCCACTCAGGTCTGCCTACAGTCCCAGATCTTGCTCTTTCCTTCTCCACCTGAGAGATCACACAGGAGAAGGATACAGGAGATGGAAAAAAAACCCTCAAATTTGTCTATGATCCCCTTTCTCACAAGAAATGTTTTTTTAAGGTTCTGATTCATCCTCCAAAGCACAAGAGATCTGTGATCCCTCTGCAGTCTCCTCTCTCTTTGTCATGGCAGCAGTTCTCTCTGCTGCATCATCAGTTGGACAGACAGGGACCAGGGGATGTGCTTCAGTGTTTTTTTTTTATTTTTGTTTTTAACCCAATCTGCCCACACTCCCGTTTTTTTCTTACGGGGGATTCTTCTCAGCACCTTTTGCAGAGGACGGAGGAAGCAGATAGGGGTGCCTCTGCCCCTTTCCACGCAGGAGGAAAACAGCTCTTGCAGGAGGGATTTCTTCAGGTCAGTGAGACTGTCGGGCCTTTTGCTTTTGTGCTCCGTTTTAAAAACACACGACATCTTTTTCCATTTGGAAAACCTATTACCCAAACTGATCACATATTTCCGTGCTATGAAAGATATTTGTGCAGCTCCTTATATCCTGGCCTAACTTGATCTACATTAAGTCCATAGCAATACTACTGTATGTCGATTCAGTTTTTCCTATGACCACGCAATTCTTGGAACAACAGGGAGAGAGAACTGCAACCCATAGGAAAATGATCATTTCAGAGGAGGACTTAGCGGGTGAATCAGCCCTGAAAACATGAAGCATACAAGCAAGTGGAAACTCTGAGCACAACCCTTTTTACTATGTACAGTAAGCACAGAGCACGGAGGTTTCCCCATTTCACCATCCTCAAACAGGCAGGCAGGAAGTTGGTATGAGCAATAGGCTTCCAAAACTACCTGCTGAAGCAAAGAGGTTAGTTAGACTTGCATCTCTGAAAAAAAGAGCCTTCATTTTACTTGGGTTTAAATTTACTTTGGTAATAGGCTGAGGTAACAGTCCCAATGTACAGGGAGGGGAGGCGGAGAGGGATTCCTGGGACTTGGAAAGCCTCAGGTCTCCTCCCCACTCTCTCATCTGGTTCCATCTTTTTTTGCAAATGTTCTGCAAGCGATTCATGCATCTACCTATGGTATCTATCATTCTGAGGACAATACAAGCACTTATTTGGCATTTTCCTGCCACAGAAGAAGCTTCACAAAAATGAGTTTTGTTGAGGGCTTTGGAAGAAGAAAAAGGTACGTCTTGCATGGGAAAAGGGAATTTGTTCTAAGCAAGAATGGGACACCTGTAAGACAGGAGAGGATGACACACATGGGCTGAGTCAGATCCTATGTGAAGCAGAGGTAAACCCATTGTTGGCCCAAATCCAACCCCATTAGAAAAACTTATAAAATCAAACAAGAAGTAAATGGAGCTTGAGAAAACACCAGCATAAACTCTGACTACATTACACATGGTAAAGATGAAGTACCAGCTTGTTTTGAGTGACAGCCTCAAGAAAAGGCAAACTAGAAATATAACAATCTTCCACACTGTATTATTTTGCACTACATCAACATTTTACTTCCATCACTATCACTTCCCTTCTCGATACTCCTACCCTCAGTGTTTTATGCAAGAAGCCTTAAATCCTGAACGGACAACATGATGGCACTGCATTTTTCCAAGTTTCTGAACTTTGAGAAATCCTTTTTACTGGGGATTACTGTGTCTGAAAAGGCTACATCAGCCTCTGGGAAGTGCTACGTACTGGAGGGGTGACAGGGACGAGGTCCAAGCCCAGCCTGACGGTGACTGACCCAGACTGGGAGGACTGACTGAGGCTACCAGACCACGGCCGTCAATCCGAAGAGGCAGCTGCAATGTATCAAGCCCAGTTAATAAGTCTGCAGGGCTGCCAAGTACAGCAAAATGTAAGTGGTAAGAACAGGCATGGCAGGTCAAGGGAGTCCACGGCAGGGTTGTAATTACTGTGGGAAGCAGGCGATACAGCAGGTAGCACGAATGTAAAAACGTTAAGTTGGTCTGACACTGCGGCCATCTGCACAGAGCAGCGCATGGTTCCATCTCCCTGTAGCTGTTTATTTTGTTTCCCTGTGTTTCACACTCCCAGAAGGTGCCGGATTACCAGATGTCCACTCAGCCACAGCGGAAGTGCACAACTTCCCATGCTGCCCTCAGAGAGGAGAGACTGCTAGGAGAGACCTCGAGGGGCCTGGGGACGCATTCTGACCCTCCCGAGAGCACCCACACCCACGCCTCCCACCACATGCTCACTGCCATTGTGCTGAGGCTCTGCACTCGAGGCGCTCCCATGATCCCAGCAGCAAACACAGCACACACAGCCCTGCTTGATGATGAGTCCCTAATAACATCCTTCTTAAGGACACTGGTATTAACCAGAAGAGCTTCCCACATGCTGTAACCAGATGCTACTCAGTAATGCATTTGCCTCCAAAATGCTTTTCTAATATGCTGAGAGTAAAGGATCACCAGCTCCTAGAAAGCCAGTTCTTCATTTAGTAACGTAACCTCACCAGCGTGGAGGAAATCATGTTGAAACAATACATTAGTGCCAATACGTGAACAAGAAACCTGCCTTTACTCAAGACTTGGTGGAACAATAGGTAATAAAAAGCATTTGAAACAAATCAAAACACTGAAACTGCTTAGATCTAAGTATGCACTTAACCATCTGCCTTAACTTATGCATATTTTTATAGGTTTTCCTGAACGAGACTTAAATCTTTGTGCAAGTCTCTCTAGCCTGAATATCTCCAGCACATTTGCCAAAGGAAACCAACTGTGTGCATCTCTGCACATCCTTCCATTCAAACACTTCAAACACTTTATAACCAGTAACATAAAGAATGCCAAAACCACCGAGGGTAGGAAACCTTCATTAGCTTCCTTTCATGAAGGGTGAAATTCAGGCACAAAGTTAAAGACTAACATTTAAGTTGTTCCTCCTTTCAAGAGATCTGTGCTAGGGGATTGTAATGTCAAATATTCAAAACCAAACACTCAGGATATACTGAGACTCCCAAAATACCAAAAGCTAAACATAAACTTGTGTAAAAGTATTGATTTGTAACAGCTTCAAAGACATACACAAGTTCCTTCATGCTTTGACATCCTCACAAAAAAGGGATGACAATAAGCAAGGAATCATCTGTCACAAATAATGACAGATCCTGACAGTTTGCCTGTCTTTAAGGATTCCCCCTGTTCAACAGCTGCACTTGAAAAGACAGGTAGACTGCTGAAGACCTCTCATTTGCAAACAGTCATTCTTTCAAATGAGTGTATGCAGCCCTGGACCTGAAGGCCATGGCTGACTGATAAAGCAAGTCACATTTTGCTTGGTAGTCAACGATCAAAAATCTAGCATACTGGGTCTGGCCCTTTCATTTAAAGCAAGTAAGCTTAATGCTCAAGTAACAAAACAAAGACATTCACACTTTTCTGGCATTACATAAAGAAAATATAAACTAGATCACAACTCAAACAAGTAGACATATGTCCATAAAGACAGATCCTACAGTGTAAGTGCAATCTAATGTATCACATACCAACAGCTGTTAGGATTTTGTTAGAAAAGGAAGAAAGCTAATTGAGAAATTCAAGTAATTCTTTACAACAAAAGGCAGAGACTTACTTAAAAGTCTCTGCTTTCTTATTTCTAAACATAAAGTCTGCTGTGTTCTCCTTATTTACAGTCTCAAACATCTGTAGTGGTTGTCTAAAGCTCGTCATTTTCTGCATCTTCCGCAGCAGCACTGTACCAGGCACAAGCAATATGTGAAAACTGTGTTCTGTGAAATCTGCTTTGAACCGATTTACTTCCACCTACTTTAACATCTTGCAATTATTTTCCCACTTTTCTAACCACATGCTGCTCTAGAAACATACTTCCTTAGCAACAAAATTACAAGGCCAGAAACTTCAGTAACTCTTGAGCAGTTAACTACTCAAAACCCTTAAGCCCCTTGTAGCACTTTAGAACAGGAAACTTACCGTGTAAGTCGGACACCGGAATGCTGCCCTGTGTATGCTCACCTGGGAGCAGATTAACTTCAGCTACTCTGCTTGGGTGTATACATTAAATTAAACATTTAAATTAGTACAGAGACACACAAAACCCATTCCCACAGTTATCCAGATGAGAAGGCACCATTAATGCCGCCTGTCAAGCTGACTGGAATATATTAAGTTGTTTGTGACTGTGCACAATCTGATCTTTATGAGGAGGACAGAAGGGAAGATGCAGCTCAGATGTAAATAGGAGGGGGCCATGCGACTTGTGCAGGTGAGCTGGCCATAACCCTTCATAACCCTGGCTCCCCTTGTTAAGTCCGTGCCTGACGAGACAGACAGAAGAGCACCGAGGTGACACGTTGTACAGGCACTGAAAGAAGGGAAAAGCAGGCAGGAGACAGAATGAAAAACAGGAATGCAAGAACTGAAGAACTGTGAACGTGTGAGGGAAGAAGATACACCCCACAAGCACTGTTTGGGTAAATGGAGCCTTCTTCCCGGCCTTGCCAAGCCCCTGCGGTGGTACGTCCTTCCATCGCTGCAACACATTCTGCCTCTGCACATTTACTAAGCCAAAGCCAAATAAAGAAAAGGCAAAGGATCAACAAGTGGACTTAAATCTAGGCTGCTGTCTGTGAAACTGATTTCATCATCTGCAGATCAAAGTTATTAAGAGCTTTTCTTCTTTTACCCTTCTCTGATAAGAGATCACAGGCTTCAGTTTCTCAAGCCCACAGAGCCAAAGGGTGCCGTTATTTTCAGCTGATGAATGTCAGAATGACACAAGAGTAAACTTCTAGAAAAAGCATTAGGTTTTTCAACAACACTCTTCCCTTCCCAGTGCCAGATCACCAGTGCCGCACGACAACAGCACCATCTTAACTTCAAAAGGCTGCCACTGCAGAGCAAGCTTCATACAGAAGAGATGAAATTACTGCAGTGAGCTACGAAATACACAGTCCTCCTGACCTGAGACAAGCCAGGACTCCTCCACGTGCTGTCTAGACTCTGGGAAGGATGATTTTGCTTGATGTCTGCAACTCAGTTACAAGTTTTGCTGCAACTCTGGCAAATATTTGACAAGCTCTATACATACTTTGACAACAAGTACTGCTATTGTGATGAAAATAACTGGATAAATATACCCTAGAAACCTGAGGAAACACCAGCTTTCTTAAACACAGCACAGCACTACCCTTACAACATCAAAGTTAGAATGAGCTTTACAAATCTATCCATCCTGAGTTTTACATACGGAAACTAAGAAGTGGTACTTTGCAGGGTTTCTTTTATTATTATCGTACTTTGTCGCTCACATTTCATAGCATTTGTCAGTTACTCACTAACACATTTTTAAACGCAGTAATGAAAACAAAGGGCAGCTTCTACATGACTAATTAAGTGTTCTTTTGCTATGACAAGTGCACGCACATGCATGTGATTTTTGTAACAAAGTTACTTTCAAGGGATATTAAACAGATGTGAAGATAGGAATTTGCAAAACTTATGGCATGCAGCTGACTTTTACTGCAAAAGCAGATATGTAAACTGCTTCATAACAAAAGCGTTCATGTATTTTGGTTTTTAAACCTAAGTTTAGATTCAGGAAGAGACCATGGACAAAACCTTGTGTAAATGCCAATAATTCTGTGTATTTGCAATCAAGGAATCAAAAGTGAGCACTGCGGTGTTCCTCATAACCTCACACAGCTAGTGCTGAGAGCAAACCCTAAACAATATGAAACTGAGCACTCTTTATGAAGTATAGGTTAATGCAATACATAATTTTGCCCAACTATAAGCACATGTCTTAAGAGCCATAATTAAAAATCTCCTCATGCACAAAATAAAATTTATGAGGGCTTTTGCTAACTGGTGGGAAGCCAAGTGCTCTTCATCTGTCACTGATGATAACAAACTTGCTTTGTAAGCTACACATGGTGTGAATTGCAATCATAGTGATTCCTTTTTCTTTTTCCCAAAAAGTAACAACCTAGCTGGCTACACTGGCAAGCATCTAAATTCCTCTGAAGTCGAAAATAAATCTTTCAAATAGACACATGGCCCTAGAATTTCTCACTGTTGTTCCAGTTTCTGTTAAGCCATATCATCTCACCCTTCACATCTTCAGGATACACTGAGGATCAAATATTCTAGCTTGGTTGAGAGAGGCATAGTACAGCAGCAGAGAAGCCAGAAATGCTAACTTCAAGCTATTTCTGCTAACCGTGGAGCTGGTGGGAGAAAAAAAGCCAACTGAAATCCCATCAATCTTGAGGATTATTTATTTCACACGCACTTGCTTAGAGCTCCTAAAGACTGTGACAACAGCTAGGTGAAGTAAGCAAGCAAAAGCTCTCCAAAAAAGATACTTTTCAGCACATGAGCTGTTCTCATAGTTGCCCAAAACAGGGAGCAGTAAAGCCACTGCAGCAGCTCTCTGCCAGCCCAGCAGCCCCCTGGCAGCAACGCGAAATGCAGTACAGCAGCTCAAGTGGCAGCTGAGGTCTGGCCCTGGCAAGAGGGGTGCATAAGCAGGCAGGTCAGGGAGCAGTCCTGGCAACACAGTTTGCCACAGACAACTCACCATGTCCGTGCTCTGATGGTGGTTTCCAACCCTGCTGTGTGGTGGGTGCCTCAGGGGCTTGAAGAAGTCCCACAAAGACTGTACAGGACAGGTTGGGTTGAGATGAACAGAAACAACAGAGTCAGGAGCATTTACACACTCTCCTCCTCAACAAAAAGCAAATTTTCTCCTAGTTCAGTCCATAAAATATTGGAAAGCACCTGAGGGGCTTCTCCTGGGTGCTGTGGCAACATGACACACAACTCAGAAACCTCCTGTTCTTTACTTAGAATCCTTTTGGTACCTGTTAGCTTCTTCTTAAATATGTGGAGGTTTGTGAAGACAGTAACTACCTCATTTCAGTTAACCGAAAACACACCACAAAGCAGCTTGTCAGCCACATGGCGATCTCTGCCGATGTTGCTGTACCCCTTAATCTAATTCCATTTAATCCAATTTGTTGTCTTAAAGTGCTCTGTCACTTAACGCAAGAACTTTATTCAGGATTACTGCTAAAATACAGCTCTCGGGCCAATGGTCTCATTCATCGTGAGAGCAGCATCTGAGGCTCTATCTGTCCAGGCAGATGTCTGCATGATCTTTGTAAACACGGCACACTGTCAACAGATTCCACTAAAAAAAAAAAAAAAAAAAGAAAAAACTGCCAGTAGCTGATAACCTCAGATGTAAACACCACCAGTTTTTTTTTTTCTTCAAGTAAGGAAAGTCAAGGAGTTTTGGTTGTGCATAGCCCTAAGTGTTGAATCAGGAGTTTGAGACATTTATGTGGATGCTCATACAGTGAATGCTTTACCTGAAATAAATTATGTACAGCAGAGGAGAGGCACACTGCAGAAGCTGGGAGCTTTGCTAGCCAGCACTTATCATAAAATGGAATCAAATCATTAACAGCTCTGGCATGTGACAGGAAGGGGGAAACCTAGTTCCAAGAAGGGATTCTTGTTGCAGACTTGTTCATATGATTCCTCTCCTGAATAGCAATAGAGTAACCACTACATTAATCTTCCTGGATGTTGCAGTCATGTTCCACCATTGCTCCTGCTACTTAAAGAGTACAAGGTAAGTATTGTTAGCTTTCTTTACCGCATGATTGAATTAACGAATGGTATGTGTACTCAATATATTCCCAGTCTTTCAATATGGGATTTGTGTACCAAGGCAGTCATTGCATCTGCTGAAGCCACAATCAAATATCACGCGTTTTTAACTAACACGGCAGTCAGGCCGGCACAATTTTGAGAACAAAACATTTATAGATGTGAACCAGTTGATTCTCATGATACCTTCAGAGAAAAACAGAACTGCGTGTAAAAATAAAAAATAAAAAGGATGTTTATTTTATTAATAAGCCCTTTCAAATTTAAATCTGTTGCTATTCTTGGGCTACAGGGCGGCGTACAAATTTGCTGCCCGAGAAGTACACAGTGATGATTTGGACACCAGATTCTATGCTCACTCACCAAAAGATCTTATTTTAAGTGTTAAAGTACCTTCATTATTCATTTTCCCATATGTAACACCTCATGAAAGTAAAAAGGAAAACCAACAAATAGCAGGTTTGATTTCTTTCTCTCTTATCCCAGCAACATTATGGACTTTGTTCGTCAAACTCCAAGCAATTATCCCAGAGTAAAGCAAAAGACTATATGCATAAATGTATACTGAGGCATTTTCTAAGGGATTTAAGAAATTAAGCTTTTAAAATGGTATCATTAGCGCTGTGTACTCAAAAACAATCAAAGCTGTGTGCAAAGTGATAAAACACCTGATATGAACACCACTGAAGAAGCCTTACCAGACCATCACAATTGCTAATTGCAACAGAAGCTCCGGGGATGTCAGTTATGTCTCCCACGTATGCGCAGTTGGTCCATAGTGGCTCTCTTTTCCATAACCTCTCTGTAGCAGTTCTAGTCTGACTTGCGTTACCAGCATCATTTCCATTTCCAGTTTCCACAGAGTCTTCATACCACTCCACTACCGCCTCGGGAGCCACTAAATGAGTGTTGGGTTTCAGCCGGAGATGGAATTCCCTTCCAAATGCAGTGACGTTAAAATACAGCTGTTTGGGGCTTTGGGATACCTCCCGCGTTGATCTTCTTTGATGGCTTGCAGAGAGTATATTGGAGATATAGCTTCCATCTGCATTGGTACTAATTGGAATCACTAACCCATACGGTCTTGGTCTGCTTTTTGGTAATTCTGCCAAGAGAAATACCCCAAAACAAACTAAAATTAGAACAAGAACATGGAACAAGCCTTAAGACTGGATGCAGAGCTGCAGAAGTGTATGTCAATAGAGCAAAGAGTGATGCAAGGATGCAACAAGCCGTTAGCCAGACTGCCACGGGTGACATTCATGCAGAAAACACTCCAGCTACAGCCAATTTATTATACAACACACAACTACTGAGTTTTTAGGCCTAACATCAAATGCAATGCATGCTGGACCCCTCCTACTCATACCTCCGCTTCCAGTATTCCCAATTTAGGATTCCTGTTAGAGCTACTCTAAAGCACTCCACTGACAAGTTCAGCTGGAGACCTGTACAAACCTCTGCATAATTTTTAAAACAATGGGAGCCAATGTCACCACACCATCAATGTGCATTAGATGATGTGCTAGATAGTCTGGATATAAACCAACCAATCTAACATAGGCAAATGTAAAATACGTGTAGCTGCTCTCTTTATTTACCACGCTCGAGCTTATAAGGTCTTCACTTGGGTACCTTACAGCAAGGCCTTTAACACTTGTAACACATTAATCGTTATCATAAAAATGCTTTGCACTATCACATAAACACACAGAGGAGATGTAAGAAAGAAGTGTATTTACAGATCGTCATGTTATCACAGTGATAATTAGACAGGAAGGACATTTCAACCTTAGGAAAAGCACATGGACCATGCCAAGGTGGATGAACACAAGAAGCTGTGCCCAGGTACACACCTCAAATAAACACACACCACAAATGCTAGGATACACATTAAGCGCATGCAAAATATCCTCCATATGCCAAATTTTTCAAGAAGCAGGTCTTTCATGACTCTATTTTCATAAAACTTGCAGAGAAAACCCTGAAATATTCATTTATATTTATCTGGGGATTTTCATGGGGTTTAGGTTTGTTTTACAGCCAAAGAAGAGGCAGCAACCCTTTTGAATTCTCTTGTAAAAAATGCCCTGCAACTCCATCATACACCTTAAATGGACTTGTTTGCCCCTGCATTGAGATCTCTATTAAGATGCTGAAAATCAAGTGGCATGTTTGGTATATAACTGCAATTTGTGTACACATTTCTGCAGTCTCAGAAAATTGGAACACAGACAAGAATCCAGTAGGTATCACATATCGCCGATAAATTATATCGGTCAGCAGTAGTAAAAGCAGTAACTTTTCCCTCCGTAGATCTCTGATAAATCTCCGTACCCAGCAACTTGCTATTGCCCTTCCTCTTTGCGCAACTTGAGCGATGGAGTTCAAAAGCAACAGATGAGCTTTTTTTTTAAAAAAAAAAAAAAGTTACAAATTTCTATCTAAATCCTGCATCTTCCTGCAATACACAAAAGCTATAAAAACTGCAGAACAACTCTTGTTGTCTGCCTAAGGAAATCCTGAGGTAATACTATAGTAGCTCGAGGGCATGACCCTTAGCTAAGGCAATGTGCCCTAAACACAGGGTATGCTTCCAAGGATAGAGCATTGCTGTAATTACCTCTGATCACTCTCCTATCATTTTTGCCTGATTACTACAGGTCAAATCAAGATTCCTCTAATTAGCAGCAACAGTATCTGACTTGTAAACTTTCCACTGGGTTCTGAATTTGCCTACGTGTATATATTATATGTGAATACAATACTTAAGAAAAAAAGGGGGGAAAAAAAGCCCCTTTCTGTCTTTCTGTATAGTCCCTTACCCACATCATCCTGAAAATAGCATTCTTAGTGCTTAAGAGAAATCTCTTTTGGTCAGAGAAAGGTCTTCTGCTGTTATCACTTATCACGCATCAGGGGACACACACATGTTTCCCATTGCCCTAAGGTAATTTTACACCACTGTAAAACAAGTTTATCTTTTCTGTGAGACCTTTGTAACCTGGGATTAATCAGGATATTCGGTGTCCAATTTTCATCCTGTAAAAGGAGAAGGAGACACATTCCCAGGCCAGGCCAAGCTGTGGACCAAAACGCTGCTGAAAGCTGCACCAAAGCTGAAGTCTTACTACATTTTATTACACTATGTGAGAGTTAAAAAGACATTCAGGACAGAATTATTCCCTAGATCTTCTTTTCCTGAGAGAAGTGGCTAAAGCAGTATTAGAGTGATATTACTGATACCTTTTGTATTAAAGAACTCCAGGGTTGAGTAGCTCAGATGGTACCACAAAGTGCCACTGAGAATTCCTCCAACAAAAATAACAAAATGAATTAAATTTTATCCATTCCCAGAGTGAATTGCACTTGAACTGAAAATTAATAGATAAAAAGCTTGGTAGCTAATTCATCTCTCCCGGAAGCAGTGGCTGCTTATTTTATGAGACTTTTGTAGGAAAACATTTCCAATGGCTTCATATGGCTGGTTTTTTTCCAGTTTGCTTTTGTTCCAGTTACTGAGGGATTTGACAGAAAAATAATGTGTAGTTACAGTGGAAGGTATAGACATATAAATTTCTGTGCTATGAGAATCTTTATATAACACATAAATACTATATCCCAGGTGAGTGGAAAGTTCTTTATCATTTTTAAGTTTCTTGTTCTGAAAACTGACTCTGTGTCCCACTGCTAGCAGTCACAGTGTGTTTCTCAGTAGCAGCGAACGCAACCTTTTTTTGCCATATACCTAGATTAGGTTCTAAAACTGGTATCCTAATTAGGATAATTCCCATTTTAATCACTGGGAATTCTGAGTCGGGCTTGCTAACCCTCCTCCTTAGAGATGGTACCAAATTAAAACTCTACACTCATTTTTTTATTAATTAGACATCAGGCCAAGAGCAGGAGACAGAGCTGCTGGGTTGTATATCCTAACTGGGTCAAAGCTAAAATCCAGATCCTCACATTCCCTGAGCTTCAGTGATGAGATTTCATTCACAGACTGACATTACGCCTTTTACCTCACTGAGATTCTTCACAGTTTTTCTTTCCCCCCCCGCCCTTCTCAAAGTAGGATGTACAATGCCAGAGACCACAGTTCCAGTGATCAAATTCTTTGTTCACTGTACAATTCAGAAGTTGCTTTGCACATCTTGCAGCAGTATCCACAGATTTCTTCTTGCAGGGGCACAAAAAAAAAAAAAGATATTTTTGCTAATAACAAGAACAGACAGCTAGCCACAAGAAGGTAGGAACAAAGGGTGGAAAATAAGAATTGTCAAGCTTTTGAGTCAGCAAAAGCCCTGTCCAGAGTCTCTAAACGCAAAGCAAAAAAGGAAATGCTTTTTGTTCAAAGGCAATTAGAATTAAATGTGACATGACTGAAGACATCTAAAATCCTCCACTGACTTCTATTACTCTTTTTTCCACAGACTCTATGGTCTTAGGAAACTCTATGCCAGCTGTAGGTGTTCCCTTTCCTTTGCTAAAATTTCAGTCACTCTCTACTGCTAATTCAGAATTTACAGGAATGATCAGAGAAGAACACAGAGAAATAGAAAAAGCACTTAACCTCAAGTTTTCTTCCTTTTTTCATCTGGCTTTTAAGTGCTGTTCCAGTTGCACAATGTTTAAATTGAAAGGAAACACTTGTGAAAGAACATCACATTCTTTCATTGTGTGCCAAAACATAATTAGTTAGAGAATGCCTCTGAAGAAGTCTATCCATAATTTTTTCCCCCAAATACACAATAAACCGAAGAATTAACACCACTGGCTCACAGTAGTTGTCTCTGTACTGTAAAACTATTGGATAATTGAGGTTCAAAAGCCCTATTTTTTTTTTTAATCAACTGTATTTAGAAGATCAATTTTTGGCAAAAGATTTTTGAAATACATTGATCAAAAACTGTGCATTTGGATGTCAACAGCAGAATTCCAAATTCATAAATATCCACTTAAGCAAGATTTCAAAAGCTTAGTCTAAATAGAAATCAGTGGAATCAGCAGAAAAGCAGGAATTTCTGAAACTCCAGACAAATTATTTCCATGTCTAGACTCAGCTACACAACTCTGAAGACATGACTTCTTCTCTTTTTTTAACAAATACTGAAATGCCATTTAACATTCATTATTCAGATGGCTTTTTGCTCACACTGCATGTAAATAAGTGTGGATAACTGGACTCTCCATGTTCCAGCCTTTTGCATTGCAGAGGACCAGCTGCCACAAAGAAAGTAATTTTCTGATTGCAGGGGCTCCTTCACCCATTACCTGTGAATTCAGGTCCACTAACTCAAGTGCTAGCACCATAATTTTTTTCCCAAACATTTTCTGTGCCATGGCAATGAGATGAGTTGCTATGTTCAGTAACTACCTGCCACATCAGATTGCTAGGATATATTTCAATCACAAATAGCAATGCGTAAACCTACAAAATTATATCAAAAGCACAACTGTTTTGGCAAAGATGATGCTGTGGCTGGGCACTGCACAGGGCAACAAACATGCAAGAACTCCTGATAACACTGGGCTGCATGTCAAGACCCAGACTCGCCCAAACTGACAAGATGGGATGATGAGACAGCAACTGTCAGCTTCCAGAGCTCCCTTTTCTCTTGGAGGATCCATATGAACATGGGTTGTAGAGTCAGGAAGATCAGCAACCTTGGCAAAAAGCTTGGAGCTAACCTAACACCTCAAGAGCATCGCTGTGCTTTCATCTTCTGAATGCAATTCAAAAACTTTGTTGCAACCGGATGACTGGTTGTCAAAACCATTCAGCTTTCCAACAGAAGCACTGGGACATAAAATACCACCTGTTACTGCAGGAATTAAAAGGACAGTACTTAAATGAAAAGACTGTCATGAGTTCCCGTGTTTTGAGAGATTACTCTTCCATTCCACAGATAACCGTAATGGGATGAGCACAGAGCTGCTTCAGTTACTTAGCAAAGCGCTGCTCAATAACAAGAAAGGATAATGCTGTAACAAAACCAGACAATTCTAGCAGGGGTTTCATCATCAGTGTTTTCTGCCTTCATCCTTGGTTGGTGGTTTCCAGAAATGAAGTAGTTGTTCTGGTCCCTCTCTTCAAACAACCAGAATCAATTCCAAGCTATCGTTCACTCTGTATTTGACTGCCTTTAGGTGGCAGAAATGTCCAAATAAAAAGAAAAGATAGACAAAGGGGGAGGATGGACTTCTAGAGGATTTTCCCACAATTTTGCATGTAAACAGGGATGAGGCTATGCAGCATACTTCGGTGCTAGACATTGCGAGTCAGATGAATAAAAGCAAGGGACTGCAAGAATACAGGATCACATGGCATACACCTCTCTTCGGTGTCCTCATTCCTTTCCTTCACTGTCAACTTGTCCCAGGAATACAGGCAACTCAAGAAATTCTTCACGATGTTTTCACAGCAAAGTCCCTTGGCACAACACCAGTGAGCTTCTTTGATCCAGGCTCCGGGGCAGCCTGGCCCTGCTTTTTCCAGGTTAGACATCAGAGTTTTCTTCCAAAAGCAGCACAGAGCAGTGCTGAGGCTCTGCTGTGTGGGAGGCTGAGAGGCACGAAAAGTGAAGAGGTAGCACCACCCTGAGTGCCAGCATCTTCAGGGCTTACTGTTTCACCACAGACAACAGTAAGTTTTCCTCTTGACAGTTTCCAGGCATTTGCAGTACATTATGCATTAATGCAGTTAATTAAGCTCGGGTAACTCCCTATCTGTATAATACATTCTGTACTAGTTTAAAAAAAAATCCTATACGCTTTAATTTGTCCTAAGTGACTTTCCAGGCTACAAAAAAAGATTAGCTGCTGACAGCAGCCAGCCCTGGGCCAAATCAAAATATACAACACCAATGCAAAGTGACACTTAATAGGGACTTAAAAGTAGGACGGCCCATTTGGAGGCAATCCTAATGCAGGTTTTACTGTAGTCATTAAACCTCTAAACTGAGTAGGCCATGCTTTTTCAATCAGAATTTACAGGATAAAACATTACTTTAAATATTAACAGTTAAAAAACACAAAGCAGAGGACAAATCCCAATGTTTGTGTTTAGTAGACAGTTCTGCCTTCACAATACACATTTTCCCTCAGCAAAACGTTATCAATGGCTCAAAAGCCAGTGCTAGTCATAGGCAACCTGGTCTTGGAAGATATGGAACTCTCCGCCGTGCTAGACTGGACAAAAAGCCACCGAGATGCCGGGCAGTTGTGCTGAGGAGACACAGCGAGCTCTCTCTTGCCAGGCACCTACCAACACCGAGACCTATCCCAAGGAGGCCCTGTGCTGCTGAACCGCACCAGGGGACGTTTGAGTCCACAGATCCATGGATCTGTGAACAGACAGACCCACCAGCCCATGCCCATCCCATCTCCAGCTGCCCCTCCTCAGGCAGAGGAGGGTGAGATAGCACCAACTGCATGGGCTTCGCTGCGCCCTGAGAGGTGTGCGGAGTCTGTCCCACCGGCAGCATGCAGCCCTGTCCCTATCCCTGGGGAGCTTTGTCTGTGGGCCTGATTCATCCTCTGCTGTGCAATGTCACCTCTCTCCCATGGTTCCTGCATGCCTCAAAGGTTCCCAGACTACAGCAATGCTGGGACCGTGAAAGAAAGAAAAGACTCAAAGGAAAAAAAGTACTTTTCCAGGTTAAAGAATTTTGTCTGATGTACTGTATAATTTAAAAGATGCATTCCTATATAGCTTATGGTTTCTGAAATTCAAATACAATCCATTTCTCATGGAAACGACCAGAAATAAAACACAGGATCAGCATACCACTGGAAAAAAAGTTTGTTTGCCAGATAGGTTTAAATGTACCTAACTGTCTCAACTCCCATTATTCACTGATCACAGTGGAAATCAACCTAAGCCCATAAGGAATGCAGTGCCAGAACTGAAATTGAGACAAAACCTCCAAAATTTAGAGAAATACTTGAAACTCTTCTCTGAGCAAAACCTCAGATTAAAACCTGAACCGAAACCTCAAGATTGGAAGTCTGATGGCAACTGGAAATAGAATTCCCTAGGGTCCCTTCCCATGGCTACCGCTCCTCTCATTGAAAAGCTCCAGAGCACTGTAAAGACACTAGCGCTTGACAACAACTTTGGCCAAATGCTGAAGAGGCTCGTTGCACAACCAGGTGAACTACAGGGCAGGTGAGATGGCACACCCGCACACTGATGCTCAGAGAGAGAACACTGACCGCGGCACCGTTCCATAACCTCTTCCATCCCACACAGCACTAAATTATCTGTTAGTTTAAATCAACACAGATCTACAGCAATTTAATTGTGTGCACGTGCTCCTAATTATATGAAGCTTCCTGTTTTTGTTTTTTTTGTTTGTTTGTTTGTTTGTTTTTAGAAAAGAGTCAGGCTTAAAATTGCAATACGAAGTACCCCATGGGCACTGACGAGCACGTTTCATTTCAGTACCCTCATTCATCATGGATGTCAAAGCCTATGATGCACTTCCTTACGTGTGTATCAGTTTATAAAGCAACTACCACCATTGGGCTTGCAGCCAGCACACTCTGCCATCAACAAAATACACAGAGATCTCAGCATTAAACAAAATTTTTCCAGCTAAAGGCTGAATGCTTCCAGTACAGAAGAAAAGTGGTACAAAGACTTGGACTGCCCTGGCCAAATGGAGTAGACATTTCCTCCTTGATTCAGAAAGATAGAAATGAAAACAGTGTCTGACCCAGAGCGCCATGGCATTCAGAAGACTAGTTTAAGCATGCTGCAATTCTGAACTTTTGTTGTTTTATTTTTAAAAAGAGAAGCACGGAGTTATCGGGATGCAAGAGCTTGTAATGAGAGGCATGCGAATTCAAGTCATGCCACAGCAGTGTGAAACTACAAATGCTCCTGGGTGGTAATGGTGTGGGGATACACAAGGGAACGCTTGCCTGCATACAGATCATTTCTCCAGAAAATCAACTAGTTTGTTGAGCTTACTTTTTTCATTTTTTTTTGTCAATAGCAGCAATAATAGTTAAAAAGACTTACCTATTTGGATCTGTTGCTCTTTACTAGCCTGCAGAAGAGAAGAGACACATGCACAAAGTTGTTAGTGTAATTACTACGCAACGTGTGACAGATGAATGGTTCTAGAAGGCTGAAAAATTACTTGCTTTGCATTGCACCATTTTTTGCAATTCTACTTTTAGTTTTCAGGAATGGCACTTTTCTTTGGCCGAATAAACAGCTGTTTCCACCAATATACTAACAGAGTCCTTAATAAGTTTAGCATAAATCGAGCAGCTAAGGAATCCTGATTCTGAATGAGCCATTCTATCTACTGTGCCGCAAAGTAAGTTCGGTGGCCAAAAAAAGACTTTAAGGTTAATGCAGGGGATAAGTCCTGAGGGGCAGCAGGGCAGGCGTGTTGACACTTCTCCTTCGGCACTTTGCCAGGGGAGTGAGAAAGCCAACAGCAGGGACAGGGACACCAGCCTGCCACTGCCACCAGCGTGGGCCCAGGGCTCGGCGAGCTGTCTCCGGAGCTCCGGTGCGACAGAGGACGAGCTGCTCTCTGCAGCGCTGGGGATGCTCCGCTCCGAGCTGGGTGCTGGGGAGAGCCGGGGGGCGCGCTGTACACGGCGGAGGACGGGAAAAGCCGCGCTCGGGACGGGAGAAGGGACAGACCGGGCAGGAAGCGCTCCCCAGCGGCCCCTCCGGGCTGGGGCCGGCGGGGGCTGCCGGAGGGATCCCGGGGTGCGGGCAGAGCCCGGGAGGGGAGCAAAGCGCCGGACCCCAGCGGCGTCCCCCGGCTCTCCGCCGCCTGTCTCGGCTCAGCACGGTTCGGCTCGCCGCCCCGCCGCCACTCACCTGCCGTCCGGCTGCAGCGCGGAGCCCCAGGAGCGCGGCTGCCGCTACCCACAGGGGCAGGAGCACCATCACGAGCCGGCGGCCCGCCGCCCGGCGCGCTCTTCCCCCTCCGGCCGCCTCCTCGCTCTCCGCGCCGCTTCCCCTCCTTCCCCTCTCGCCCCCGGCTCCCGCCTCGGCCGGCCCCCGGCGGCAGCCGGGCGGGCTGGGCTGGGCTGGGCTGGGCGCTGCGGGCCCGCGCCGCCTCCTGTTGCTCGCTGCGCCCTGCCTGCGCCGCGCATCGCGACCTGCGGCGCTAATAAAGCCGCACCGGCCCCCGAGCGCGGCTCCGCCTTCGGCGCGGCCCCGCACACCCACGGCGGGGCCCACAGCCCCGGCACGGCTCGGCACGGCCCCGGGCTGTACCTGAGGCGGGCGGGCCCCGGCCGCGCTCCGCTCCCCCTCCGGCAGCGCCGCTGAGGAGCGGAACCCCCCCGGCCCCACAAAACGGCTCGGCCCAGCCCGCATGGAGAGCGAGCCCCAAGGGGAAACAGGCCAAAAGCTCTACGAGCGGTTTTTATTTGTAAGTAGCCAAGATGAAACACCCCTGCAGTACTCAAAAGGAGGACTGAAATTTGCCAGGCTCAGGATTATCTCCTGTAACTAGAGATGGGTAACACAGGAACATCTGGATCCAAATTAAAATCATCCTGCTCTGACAGACCTTTAGGATAACAAGTCCTATTTCCTACTCATGTGAAACTCATGACTGATCAAAGTGAGCCTGTTGGCCTCCAGCTAGCACAATCAAGATCAACACTACCTGAAGGTTTTCAGAATAAATGCGTGAAAGCCTAACCATAATAATCATCTATTTTAAGTTGAGGTGCTTGTCAGAATCCATCACATCTATATGAGAAAGCAAATGCTGGTTCTCCTAAACCCAAGTTGCCTCATAGCAGCATGTAAGAGAGCCAGACCTGCAGCCTTTAACTAATTCAAGCCTGTGCCAGGCTGTGGAGCAGCCCTGCTGCCCCAGAGAAAACAGTTCCCCAACTGCACCCACTTTTCTCATACAGGAGAAAAAAAAAAAAAAATTTCCAAGAAACTGGAAATCTAATGCCTGTTATTACCAAGACCATTTCTGTACGTAAGGAAATGAGGAAACGCACAGCAGCCTGCTGCAATCAGCATGCTGTAACTGGGCACATGCACACTGCAGAAGAGCCACTTTTTGGAAAGACCACAGTCAGAAAACTGAGATCCTGTAAATGCCAGCTACATAATTATCCATTAAAATTGTCAGTCGCAACTGACAGTTCAGAAATGCCAAGCTAATGCTTTCTTTCCTTCACAATATTATGTGCCATTCCCTTAACACATGGCTGTTTGACATTTTATTTCCCTCTCTGATGTTTGTTATGTGACCTCAGGCCTTACTCATTGTACATTATTCAAACCCTGAAAACCACCGCATTGATTTCCTTGTGGGTTTATGTGCACCACAACATACCTGAGTGCTTTGCAAGCCATCCATTTTCTGTGGTGAAGTTAAGGACCAGCACAATCTCTGTTTTGCAGTTAGGCTAATTACAGGAGCAATTCCCGACTGGATCTCTTTCTCCCATTTTATCTAGCACTCTGAAGTCCCAAGCCAGGTTCTTTCCGACAGTTTTACAAATGCGCAAGATCAGGCTCCCCATAGTGGGGAATACCTGTGAGGAGCTGGTATGAGTGATTCGTTCTGCAGGAGAACCAGTTCTGATTGCTCCCTGTCACCCAGGTGCTGGATGGGGCACTGCTGAGCAGAAAGCTGCGACACAGTGCACACCAACAGCCAGACTTCAGGCATTTTGTAATGTGATCCTAAACACGGTCTTTCAATAAAGTTGGGTGTTGTATCCTAGGTGGTTTCACTTGCCTTTCCCAATTAGCTAAAAACATTTCTAAATACCAAAGAAACATAAAAATACACCAAAGACAGATCTGGAGACCAGAGCAGATATTCTGTTCCGCAGTTTTTGAGAGCAAAGAACCAAGGTTTAACGGACTTATAATAGAACAGCAATAAGATGTTAACATGACATCTTATCAGATATCTCTAATATGAAATAAGACTGAGTATCACAAATATACAAATGTAAATCAATTTCCCAAAATTGTCTTAATTTGTTAAAGACATTTTTCATCTCTAACAACGCAGTTGGGACATACCATTATCAAAGAAATCATGTATTAGACAAAGTATACACAAAAAAATGTATGTATTTATATATGTGTGCACATACATATTTGTATCTTAAAAATCCGTTAAGTATTTGCAGTTCTAAAATTCTTCCTGCTAACACTACATCAGATAGGCTTTCTGCGTCTGTGCAGTTTCTGTGGATGCACTACACTGACAGTTACAAATATTTTATGAATCTGAGGTTAGGCCCTGAAGCAAAGAGGAACAGAAAACTAAAAAGTTTTGTATGGGGCCAGATTCTGGAGTGTGAAGAGCACAGCAGTATTTGAATAGCAAGAATAATATTTATGGGAGCAAGCACTCAATGCTGCAAGTAAAATGTGGTATTACCTGATTAAAAGGGCTCTAAGACATGGTTTCTATGAAATCTCCTTACTTCTCACAGCAGAAGAGCCTGCAACAAAACAATTTCAAAGCAAGTTTTACTTGGAACATTAACTCAAACAGAGAAACCTTAAAGAACAATATTCCCTATATGAAACCAAGAAATTAACCACAGTTTTTTCACTCCTGTTTAATATCAGCTTCCAAATATTAACATATTTTGAGACAAGCCCCTGGTAAACCTGAGTATAACATCTGTGAATAAATCCATAACCTAGACAAATCACTTTCTCTTCACTGAGCATGTACTCACATGTTAATATTCCGTTTTGCAGTGACATTTCCTGAAATTTAGGAATAAAGTTCTTCTGCCCGTTATAATTTATTGACTTTCTGACCTACTATGTTCTTTGCCAGTCTGTAAGTTGACGACCTCTCTCAGTAGTGGCCAGTTTGGAAAGCATTAATTCTATTCTTTCCAAGATAGACACATCACTAAAAATTAGCCAGAGGTAAAACAAGCTGCTTATTTAAGATGACAGAGACATCTACTTTGAATGCCTATTTTAGAAAGCTAAAAATATTTTCTAACATTGTGCAGATGGTTGCCTATTTTCATAGGAGCAGCGGGCCATGGAGGACATCTTTCTAGAGCAAACGTTATTGCTGGCTAGTTCAGAAAAAAGGCACAAGACCATCCAGAGAAGGTAGTTACAGTTTCATTTCCCTTCTTTGTCACCTGCCACAACCTAAAGATCACAACTCTTACACAATGCTTGGACTTTCCTTTTTTCGTTTCATCTTTACCATTAAAAGCAGTGTTTGCTCTTAACATCCAAACACCAGCTCTGCCAAAATTCAGCTTTTCTGTCAAAGCCTAATTTGGGTTCTCCTTTGATGTGAGGCATGTCCTGATGTACATGTAACCAAAGGGCACGATCCTCAGCAAGCCAGGGAGACGAGCCCCAGACTGTGCTCCCATGGAACCAGAGTACCTGTGCAACTTCTCTGTAGCCTGCACCAAGGTACGTGCTGTGGGCAGAGCTGGCCACAGGCAATGGACTGCAGAGCGTGCAGCACGGCACCCTCTTCGGCTTGTGCTCATTCCCGAGGTTTCTCATGGCTCTCAGCCTGCAATTCTCCCACCAAGAAAAGCTGTAGCCCTCCTCAGTAAGACCACACCCCTCATGCTTATAAGCTCAGCATTAGTGTGGATTCATTTTTCCTCCCTAAACTCAACAACGACCTGGTCAGATTTTCAGTCTGCTAACAGTTTGCTTAATGAAAAGTAGAGTTCATTTTCATTTTTTTCAAATTAGAGACACGGGAGGCCTAAAGTGCAATCTCAAAACCTAAGGCAATATAAATCACATTCTTAGAACAGGATACATCTGAAAAGAATGCCTGCACCTCATTTTTAAAATACGTTACTATTTGCATTTCAGTAATGCCTGAGGTCCTATTCATGGGCTGGAGCCCCATTGTAGCAGGCATTGTGAGCGCACACAATAAAAAGGCCACGCACAAAGACCTTTCAGTCTAAGGACTGTAGTCATACTACTGCAAAAAATACAAACCCCAAAAGCCTGGGGTATACAAGAACCAAATTTTACATTCTTAAACAGAAACCCATCCCTTGCTGCAGGTTTGTACAATTAGTCTTACAACTGTCCTCGTGCAGCAGGGTCTCAGCTGCAGCTGAAGCATCTTTTTCTGCTCTGCAGGCAATTTGTCAGGATCGTTCAGACAACAAAGGTGCCAGGAGCAGCTCCAGACCTTGTCACTACCATCACACAGGAGCGTTAATATTGACATTAAATTCCAAAAGACTACCTGCTCTCTGGCTCCTTGATATGACAACTCTAGTCATGCAGCCCACAGCTGCAAGAGCCCTTTTTGCCGAGATACCACATTTAATGTTACAGCCTAAATTGCCACCCAACCACTCCTGTGCTTTGATTTCCAAAACTGCACAAGAAGCTTTTCTGGATATTACACTTTTCGTCTGTTTACCAGGGTGTCAGACAAGAATTGCCAGACAGCACTTGAAATGGAAGCACTTTATAAATGAAAATGGCTATAGTTTCCCCTTCATGGTGCATTACAGTTAGGAATATTAAACCATGCAACTGTATTTAATTGTTTTAAATACACTATTAATCTAGCAGATTGTTAAATGAAGAAGCATAGTAGACCTATTATTTTTAACAAAGCAGCGTAAGATTTACAGTCAAGATTTAACCACAGGACATAGGAAACTGGAGAGAAAAATGTGACACACGAAAATTACAGTTGTAAAATATGTTATGAAAAATAAGAAGTAGTAGAAGTATAAGAGGCAGTACTTGTGACAACTTCATATACTAGACACATTCCATAAAATTGTTCCTATTTTAAGGTGGTTCATTTTGAAATGATGTGTGCCAAACAAAATGCAATTAAAACCGCCTCAAATCCTCAAAAGAAATGAATAAACAAATACCCATAAATCATGCTAAAAACAATCAGACCAAACTTTCAATGGCCTGTGGTATTGATACAGAAACCTGTGGTTCTGGTGTTGCAAGAGGTTCCTGGAAGTGCTGAGGCAGTGACCCTCACAAGTTGCATAGACTCCGATAGGGCCAAAGGCCCATTAAATACTTCTGCTTAACTTAAGTCCTCAGAAAAAAATACAGATGGAAAATACTTCATCGTCCTGTACAGTTAGTGCATTTAATACGTGGTTTGCGTGTGCTGTGCCTTAAAAACCCTAGCGAATTGCCCATACATAAGTGTTTTACTTACTTAAATTATACCTGTATGCTGGAGGTATGGAAACTGTTGTGTGTTATCCATGCTTATTTTCATTAGCATTTTTCCGGTCGTGGAAATTCCCGATTTATGATTTTATACATACTCCCTTGTGGACAGCGGGATGCTGTGTAATCTCCTTATATATATAGACATGATATACACGTATAGTGCTCAGCCTCACTGGCTGGATGCACTGAGATGGCCACTCACACAACTCTCAGTAATTTTTCCACTGACATGAGAGAAATAGCAGTTATTGGCTTCTGGGAATCAGCCCTCCAGGGTCTTAAAAAGGATTATATTTTCCAGAGGTTGCTCTCCCGCCCCTCCTCCCCCACCTCTTTTCCCCTTCATATATTCAATTGACTGAGCAGAACAGTGCCTTCTACTGGCAAGTACACAATCCGAGGACTTAAGTAATGCAGAAAATGTCCAATACGCTCCTTGAAATCTCCATTGCAAAATGTGAGAGATGCTATAACTATAATGACCACAGAGTGGCTGTTCTTTCCATACCATTTATTGTAAGTGAAAGTGTGACAGCATGTTTAAATTTCTGGAATTGTCAAAGTAAACCTTTCTGCTAGGGCAGCCAACCAGGCTTGAGAAACTGATTTCAGTAACATTTAATTCCCAGGGCTTCATAACCAATGAAGGTCATAAGTAATGAAAGTATGACAAATGTTGCAGTCCTAAGATAAGCATTTAGGCACTAACATTCATTACTTCTGTAGCCAAGTACTGCCCCGAAAGACATGCATTGAGTATATGAAAATACTAGTATTTTTAAGCAAAGGTGATCAGCAGCATTTTACAAAAACAGCACATAAAACCATCACTGGACAGAACAGGAAATAAATTCTCAGTATAGGAGCAGGTAAAGATAAACTTGCCATAAGAAGAGAGAGGACAGAGAAGGGGAAGACATGAAAGGGTTTAAAGTCCTCTAAGAATTCTGTGAAAAGCAGTGCCATCAATGCTAGTTTACTACAGAAGAAAATTATGCTGGGAGATGTTCTTTGAGTGCAGCGTCCACCCTGCCACAGAGATACATCCCAATTTAAATCTCTTGCCCATAAGGAGATTTTACAGACAATCCCTCAAATGTCTCCTTCTTTCAAGAAATTTGTGTTCAGCTGAAGCAACTGTGCTGAATACAGTGCTGGCCCTTTCCTAGCCATTACCAATAATCGACATAAGACTTGTTCCCACTGAAGAAGGAAGATACCTACCTACCATGCTGCTGAGAGGACTGACTGCAGCTTCTCATTTTCCGCAACTTTTTACTTATCATTTGTGCACATCCATGTAATTTATTTTGAATCAATCCCAAACCGTAAAGTACACACTGCATAAATTTAATTTGTGACAGGCCAGACATGCTGTTGATTGACAACAAGGATACCATAACACCTTCCAATAAAGGCCATATACTCCATCAAGCCCCTTGATTCATGAGTAATCCCATAAAACCACAAGATTAGCCAGAATATAGCCAGACCAGCATCTTGCCTTATTGCATGTACCCCTCCTGTTGGCTTCATGAACTCAACACTTTTCCTTTGTAACTTGTTAATGAGTGCTTTGGTTTCAGTCACATTCTTACAGAAATTTTGGGGGAGATGGGTAGCTGCACAGAGAGGAAGTGAATAATTTTTCAGTACTCTGATTCCTTTTCTGCCATTGATTCACAAAAAAAAAAAAAGTTTCCATAAGGAGAGAGAGAGGGTTCACACTTAGGCATTCCCTTACCTCTCAGAAACACAATGATAATTCTAGCTTTTCACCCTAAAACCAGAAAAGACAAAAGCAGCACCATAGAAATAAAATGAAATATAAAAATCAATAATATCTTCTCAAAAGACTGTTCCTAAACCAAGCCACTGAGAATGTCTGATTCAGCTCCAATTTGAAGCTGCCTACGCCAAAGGGTTATGATGTTATCTTACTACCTCACAAAACACTACAAGTCAGTCATGTCAGTAGTTTTTGTTATTTCCATTTCCTTGATTCTATTACAAAAGCTCATTCTATGTCATAAGAATAAAAATAACAGCTTGAGGATGGTTGCCAGTAGTGCCTTCTTTTGTAAGCATTTTAATAATGACCACAGTTGGAATCCAAGAGACACCACTGTTCCTGTAAACTGCCAATGGCTCAAAGGGCATTTTAACTAGGACCATGCGAAGTTGCAGGCTATCTCCCATCCCCTACACATCAGCTTCAGAGTATATTATGCCAGCACTTACAAAGAAAAGAGGCAAGCACTTTATGCTGCTACCTTTGCATTGAATGCATTTTGCATCTTAGTTCTCTCCAAAGCTGAAAGAAAATTAGAATAAGCTCCAAGTCAGTTTTAACTCTTTTCTATTAATTTTCCCCACAGTTAGGATGGATGATTCTATATATAACCTCCACGTAGACTCAGCGTATAAAGTACTCACCTAGAGTGAATGTAGAACTGCCTGCAGTTCTGGGGAGGGCTGCTAGAGCTCTGAAGAGCTAGCACATTTTCAGTGTTAAGCGATTCAGATGTGTCCACTCGCTGCATGGTGGCGGTGTTGGGTAGCTGACACCTGGAACAGTGTGAAAGTTTGTAAATGCATGCTCAGGAGAAAGTCAGCTTTCCCATCAGATGCTTTAAATGCTTAAGGTTAGTTTCCATTAAAGAACCACCCTACTTCTTCCCTGTGTGCAATAGGCAGGAGCTGTGTTACTGCACATGCATATGCCATTCATCTCACCAATATCACATACAAACTACTTTCATCTGTTAAACATTTGAACTACAATTCTCTCCAGAAGGAATCATTGAGATAACGAGGAATTAAAATCTCTTTCAGTCAAGTATCACATCTAAAGTACTTATCTATGCCATCATGCATACTCAAGTCAATAACACCAGTAAAAAGCCAAACCAGGATCCTGTGATAACAAGTGTGGAAAATAAAGGAGCTGTCACTATGGATACAATGGCAGAAGCAAATGAATACTGTTATTTCTGGACAACCCCAGTTCTGGATGGAAGCAGGAAAATTGTCTAGTGCAAATAAATATAACAGAACCACAGACAAAGTTCTTGCTGTAAATCTTGTGGATATTGACCCATACAATAAGTTTCACATACAAGAACACAGCCTGGATCAAAACCGGATGAAAAATGAAAAAGAGAAGAAAGGCTTCAGAGCTGTTAGCACATCTGACCACTTCTAGCAGAATCTAGGCATAAATTAGAAACAGCACATCAGAGTAAATACTTTTGTAAATATTGCTGGCATAGGAGAACCTTCAGTAATATTATAGGTAGATTCAAGCAGAAAGTTGAAATGCAAGTATTATTTTTACAATATGTACGTGTTGCATATACACACCTATCTAATCACTTTCTTGTTAGCTCTTATAATTGACAGAAGATACTAGTAAGCTTCTGTTTTCAATGGACCATATATGACTACATTGGAAATACATCATTTTTATTCAGAAAGCCTCACAAGCAGGCTCTAACACTGCTAGAACTTTCTAGGTGTTGTTACTAAAGAGTTTGCTAAGACTACTGAAGTTCAACAATCTTAGATCTTGATAAGTTTTAAACTTGCAGTGGAGACAAGTCTTCCTGAAAGTTCTTCTTGAATCATTATGATTGAAATATGGAATGAGTGTTCGTATTTACTGCTTAGCAGTCTATTTGTACTAATAACGGGCCTTAAGTCAGAAGTACTGCCTCTACTACGGGCTGATTTACTGGATTTTTTCTCCTCTCCAATATAGGCAGGCTTATAACAGGACAAGAAATTGCTACTTTGCACTTGGAATTTTTCATCGTTGTTGTTTTTGTGCCGGCTTAGACATTGCACTGTGAATGTTATGTAGACCAGATGGTGAAGTCACAGTCTATCTCTAGCACTGTATTAGATGCATATTTTATTTAAATAGACAGTTTTATACACAAAATCACTGAACTCACTCTAGTACATATTCTGCACTGCACACTGACCCCAGTGCACATGGAAGGCTAGCACAGGCGGGATTTTCAAAGAAGTTGAAAGAGGTTTGACCTCAGGCTCATTTAAGTGCCATACTCAGTTAGTGTTGAGGCCATCATGACAGAGACACCCAGCTTCCTTATGCCCTCCTGAAAATCCCAGCCATGAGCTTCCATTTCTTACACTGTGTAAGCAGATCATTCAAATTCATGGCACTTCATGGGAAAGTATACAAGTAGGCAAGTATTGCCACTTTAACTTGAATTTGCTGGGACACTTCCAAATCACTTCCATTTCCAGAAGGAATTAAAACAGGTGCTTTGTCTCTGCAAAGCAGCTTAAGCTAAAATTCTGATACCACTTGCTGCTCTCACATGGGGTCATGGTCGTTAAATATTTAAGCCAAAACAACAAGAAGTTGAGATGAGAGAGCGGCAATGTTTAAGCAAATAAACCTCAGCCTCTCTGGACTTCCCTTCTCCACTTTCTCTTCATAAGGATCCAACTGCTTTAAGAGATCATCAAAAACACAAGGGACACCTCCAAATACTGTTTAAAAACCATGAGAACTGAGCTTCTGACCTTACCTAGGGTCGTCTTACCATGTCAAGGCTGGGGTTATTTCCAGGGCAGCATGTGAGAGCTTTCACTGCAGCTGCTTGAATAGTACTTTGCCTGTGGATTAACGGATGACTTAGGCTTCTCATTCTTACCAGCCTTTACAATTCAGGAGAACACACAGAGGATTTCTTCTGAAACAGCTGAAGTAAAAAGACAAAAGTAAGCTAACCTCCTGACCTGTAAAATAACCTTGTAGGGAAATCTATTCAATATAGCTGCTCATTGTTTCTGGGAAAAGGAAGAGAAGGGGTTTGCAAGAGGAAACAATAACTTGTATACTGTTTAAGAGGGGAAACTACCACAGCAACCTGTTTCTAATGAATTTACATAGGGTAGAGGCGAGAGTATATCCAACAAGGACCAAGCTGCGATAGAGTACTGCAAATAAGGATTTAACAGATTTAAAGCAAAGGACTTCAACTGTCCTTACTGGCATTTAAGCCAGGGAAGCACCCCAGTGAGATGCAGAAGCAACTTTTTAGAAGACAAACTTCTTCCTTCATCAGTGGCCTTCTGTTTTTAAACCTCTATATAACTAATATTTATTCACTTGAGTAGGTCCATAATAAATACAGCAAATAACATGCTTAAAGGAAAGTGAGAGCTGTTCAGGGTTCCTAAGGAAAGCAGAGCTCCCCACAAAATTTCATTTTCTGAACCTCATATCTGTTCTGAGAGATATCATGAGAAAAAAAAAAAAAGAAACAGAAAATCCTATTCACTGGCAAGGTGATAGCAATGTAATTCTAAATGCAGGAACAGAAAATGGCAAATAAAAATATGGCAACAACTGAACACATGAGACCAAATGCCCCATATTTTGCCTCTGTGAGTGTCCAATAGCCAAGGAAGACTGAATAAACAGAGCGAATCTATATAGAGAATGCTTTCCCAGCTGTCAGGCTGAGGAGATGCAGTGAAAAAAAGAGTGATTCTGAAGCAGCGTTTGCACTTGAGTACAACATCTCACAGGCCCACCTGCCTGAACACCCACACTCTGGTGGGAGTGTAGTGCTCAGGCAGAGGCAGTCAGTAGTTCATATGCAAAGCGCACACCAATATTTCTGCTCAATTTCTAAGCAATTTCTAGCAGAAGTTCCAATCCCATGTACCAAAGAAGAGGGATGGAAAGTACCTGGAAAAAAAAAAAAAGGAGCTATGAAAACCAGTCCAGCTTCACCATCAAATCCAGATATAAAAACAGTGTTGTGCTGACAGTCAAGCAGTATGAATACATTCTGAGGCATCCTTTTAAAACCAGATGAGTGCTGTATGCAGATTTACTTGAATTATTCCCCTCCCCCTCCCCCTCCCCCCCCCCCCCCTTTCTGGATTTTTAAAGCACAGCACATTCCCTTCCATACAATAACTATATGGAAAAACAACCCACCCCTCCTCAAAAAAAAGTTATTTACTCCATTTTACTCCATTAACTTGTTTTGCACACTTTCATCCAGTCTGGATTACTTACTTTTATTGGCCCCTGGTTACAGGAAATGCCCTACAGCGTTGTCTGCCTCAGCAACATCCAGCATAATTAAAAAAAAAAAAAAATCAAAAATGGCAAAACATCTGAAGAATAAAAAAAACTTTCAGGTTTACTTATGTCCAATATAATTTCTAATAGGACATCATTCCATCAAGATCAGCAATAATTAAGGGGTATCAATCTGTCCTCTTTCCATCTTTATTTCACAAACAGTACTCAGACAGCAGGAAGTGATTACAAAGTCTGGGAGACTTACTGTTCAGAGGAGATCAAAAGCTAACATGTACCTGTTACTAATACACAAAAAGCTTGCTGGATCCTTACCTCCATAAACATTTCTCCATAAAATCCCATTCAGATCTTAAGTATTTCACAAGTGAAATCTCAATTTTGCAATATCTAAACAGTGCAGCATTTTTACCTGATGCCAAAGGCATTAGTGCAGTAGGCTTACAACTCACTAGACTTTATCTGCATTTCTTCCTAGCAGTTTCATTTAAGTGCAGGTTAAGTTCAAAGCGCTACTACAATAACTAAAAAGAAGAGACCTCACTTTTAAATGTAGTCCTAATCTCAAAAACTGTCTTGTAATGTTCTTATTTCTCCACTCTGCTGAGAGAACATGAGAGAAACAGGAGAGAAAAGAATGGAAATAAATACAAGTAATTGCCCAAGCACTGGAACTAATCAAGCCTGATTTCCTGCAGGTTCACATCACATGCTTGCGAGTAATGATTGCAGCTTTTCCTTTGACTGTAAATGTAAAAAGGCTCTATCTCAAGTCCGTTCTTGTGTGCAGTTATGTGTGAACTTGCACAGCAGCCTTTCTCTTACACTGTATCACTTGTACAAACTTCATTACTTCTGATACCTGTATTGATTTATTAGATTCAACTGGGTTCAGCCAAAGAATTCAGAAGTTGTGGAGGAACGTGAATAAGCATGAGCTCAAAAGGGGCCCAAACATTCTTCAGTTTTTAGTGGACTTTCTTAAGTAATAATGAAGAAAGTATGATTAAATCATATTGCTACAGTTAAAACTGCTTCCTCGGATGATTCCTTACCTCAGTTTCCCACATTAAATTTAAAGTCTTAGGTTTTCCAGTGTACATTCTTCAGTTTCTCTTCAGCTCCACATTCAGTCGAGCAGATTTTGACTTCAGGACAAATTACAGGAGGAGGTCCAAAACTCAAGTGTAGTATTCAGCCTCATTCAGATAAGCCCATCTCCTAAGGAAATTAAAGACAACTTTACAATAATATCAGTAATTGCTGCCATCCATTTGTTTCACTCGCTGCCGTCATCATTCACCTAGCTTTCCCTTGTCATCTCCAGAGCAATAACATAATGCCCTTTATTGAATATATGAGTCATCAGACTTTAAGAACTTGGATTCTTATTAGCAAAGAACTTCATTTTAAAGGAAAAAAAAAACATTTAAAATCTCAAAGGCAGAAAAAGGGCTTAGCCTATCACTATTCTAAATAAAATACCATAGGAAAGGTCTCATCTAATGATTCTTCTGAAGCATCAACAGCTTGCAACATGCACAATGATCCTTTGTCTATTCTATTTATTTGCTATTTGCTCCCTGCTGCTTTGTTGGAAGAGACATTTGCTATCACTGTCTTTTCATGGGTTTCATTCTACACTCTACTAGAACTCACCACTCACCAATTCTACATTTGAAACAGAACAAATGCTGCCACGGTGAACTACCAAATGCTTAATGTCTCTCTCAAGTTTTCTGCATTTAAGGAATAGTTTTTGCTGTGTTTCTATTTGTTCAAAGAGAAATGAAACTAACTCGAACACACAGTGAGGCTGGGGGGAAAAGCTCACAAAGCATATAGATTTCAGAACCATCCAACTTCACTAGCACAAAATATAACAAAAAAATCAGAAAATATGTTTCAATGTTCCCCTTGTTGTTTTAGATTCCTGTGGAAAATGCTCCTTAATTTTAGCAATACCAGGAACTAGGATGCTCCCTTTCACTTACTACTTACACAAACCACAGAGCAGGATACACCAGGCAAGTATCTGAGCCCTTCAGTATTGTTTTTGTAATATAATAGCATCAGAGCAAACTTAGCTAATTAGATTGTCCAGCTCCAACTGCTGGAGCATGTTCAAGACTACCCAGCAAGTGTACTGCAAACAGACAAGAGGTAATGAAGGAAGGGAGCAAGGACAGAAGGGGTTACAGACAGCCAGGTACATGGTGAAGGAAGAGAAAGACAAATACTTCAGTAGTCTGTTTGGTAGGTGGTGCGATCATATACCTACTTGCTCAGCCAGGAAAAGCAAGAAGAGTTAGCATTTCTGAGTGAAAGGGAACTGCTACCTGATGCATCCTTTTCATTCTGCATCAGAGCAGAGGTCTTAGCTGGAAATAAAGAGAGCAGTTGCTGTAAAATTTCCTTGATGTATATAAAATAGCAAACGACATGCCTTTCAGTCATCTCAGTGTCAGCAAGTCTCACAGGACATGGTGTTTCTAACTGTCCTAGATGAAATACAAGCATAGACTTTCAAATTTACTTAGATAAAAATCAAAATACTTTCTGAACTTCAGGCTTACATGTAACAACTTGAATATTTAAAACCCATAATTGCAAAGCCTAAAAATCAAGCACATAGAATTCTAAAAGATGATGGGACATCTCAGTACGTTTTAGTCTCAGTATTTTTTAGATTGTTTTTGAACCCTTTTGGCTCAAGCAACTGTACATTTCACTGACTTCTCTTTTAAGTTCAGTGGTACATTGTCCCCAGTCTTTTGCAAATGGTAAAGAACTGCTTCTAAGTGTCCCAAGTACTCTCCCTCAACAGCTTGTTCTTCTTTCAGTAGTGATTTCTTCAATCCACTTTGTCTGCTTTTATTTCACTAAACCCATGTCAAATCAGTGGAGACCAATTCTGGAGGACTACATGGGAGCAGACAATGAAAGAAATTTGTATACCATCATTCTTAGATTCAAAGCCTTGAACCTAACGTCCTAAATCACATATTCTTCTCCTCCAGCTTAGATTACAAAACTAAAAGGAATAACTATTATCACTTTGTTTTACATCATACTTAGCATAGGTAGTTTAATTCCCTTTGTAATTTGGCAAATCCTTGCAAATTATTTGAGCTTACACACAGTCCTCCAAGGCAAAGGAAAATCCAACAAGTGATATGCTGTCAAACAGTTAATTACCTCCAAAATCATAATTTCTATCTTCAGTTCAACTTTCTTATTATCAACTGAATTATCTTCAATTGTTTCAGCTCCTAGAGCTCCCACTCATCTTGCTGTAGCACAGTTTGAAGAGACTTGTTCTGACAAATATTTGCTTTCCATTTAACATGTTGTAATTTACTCTCCTCTTGCTCTTCTTTTGACAAGCCAAATTAATCCAATGTGTTAATTTGCTTCCTGTAAGGCCAGTTTTTCAAACATCAGCTAAGCCTCCTAACTTTTTGTTTGTTTGTTTGTTTGTTTAAAAACAAAACAAAACAAAACACTCTTACTTAAAGTTGGAACCATCTGGGCTCTTGTCAGCAAGGGAAACTACAGAATGTGCAGCAGTGGCTTGGTGAAGGTTCACCTGAAATTCAAAGAGCAGATTCTCTGATGGAACTGCAAGTCTACACAGATCAGCATTCAAGCAAGAATCTTTTCCTTTTCAAGAGTTTTCACACCATCTCATACACACGCACACACACACACAAAACAAAAAAACAAAACAAAAAAAACCACCTTAAAACTCCCTCATACACCTCTGCTTTTCAGTATGAGATGACTGTCAATAGCTCTGCTAACTCTACTCTACAAATGGACTCTTTTGCTTCATAATTCCTATGGGCTATCTCCGAGCTTTTTTCTGAGCCTGCCTTATTTTTTTTTTAAGAAAAAAAAAATCTCTTGTGAAAGTAAACAAAAAAATCCAAGATATTATACATGCAATAGTGGAGCCCAGCTCTTTCCTGCTTGTAGAGGCAATGAAAATAGAGTGCATAAAGAATGAACATCGTGAACATCTGTAAAAGTATCTGTACTTCATGGAATAATTAACAAGTGTCATGGTCATTGACTCCCTTTCTTGCCTTGAATTTCTCAGGATCTGTGAACCTCGGGGCATAACTAAAATAACACATTCATTGATTATGCCCTTTTGAATTGAGTTCATTAACTAGAATTAATATACAATGCAGACTTCCGCAAGACCATTATCTAGAGGTAACAGAGTCCTGTCACTTGGCGTCACCTCACCCCACCTCTCTTCCCCTTTATTCTTCCCTCTTCTGTAACTACATGCATGTTCTGGAGAAACTGAGACATTAAATTATGCTTCTCTTGAAAGTTGATCCTGCTGCCTCCAAACACTTATCTTTTCTTGAAAGTAAATAATTTTGGTTCCATTCACAGATGGCCCTGATCCTGAAGTTTCCTGAGCACACACAATTTTCTGACTGAAACCAGAAAGATGCCTCCTCTTTTCAATGCACAAGAATGAATGCAATGCAGCACTGTATCCAAGGTAGCTTCACATTAACTCCGTTTTAGGTAGAAGTCCAGCTGTAGCAATATAAAGACTAGATAAATCAGTCTGAGCTGAGGTTCAGACTGTGGTAGTGAGATTGCTCAGAGCATCACAGTTATCCAGCTTAAAACCAGCTCAGGAATCTTTACAATACCTTGCAGTCAATTCTGTGACCACAGCGTATGCATTCCCTTCTAGACATACAATGAATTTCTTATTACAGTGGTTTAGGGAATAGACTACTAACCAGCCCCTTATGTCTTACAGATTGCTACAACATGCAAAAGTCATGCAAAAAACAACTTTTGGTGGTGATCCACATGGGTTGGCATGCTTCAAGTTTTATTTGAATCTCAGAATCTACTGAATCTGCAAATATAATAAAAAATGCAGGATTTTATCTATTTCGCTTTACAGCTGTGCAGAGCTACATATTTCATATGATTTACACAGCAAAACCACTCATCAGCCCAGGTTATTTAAAAGGTCTTCAAGTATTGGACCAAGTTTCTAAAAAAAGCTTTGCTAAGTTGAGACCATAAAGAAATCTGAATGCAGTATATATATGATTCGTGGTTTACTTGTGAATATTTTGTGTAGTTCTAGTTACTACCAACAAGTGGTGCAGGATAACATTTCATTTTACATAAACCAGATTCTGTAGAGATACGAAGAGTCAAATGTTCAAAGAATTTCTCTTACAAACAGATGAACTTGAAATTGTGCACACAGACTCCTCAGCCAATCTTTGTATATCAAACTGAATCAGTAAATGTCTGATATACAAATATAACTTCTGCTAGTGTAAAAAGAATAGTAAAATAAAAGGTCCAAATGCAAATTTGGCCTATGCCCACGCAAATGATGCCATATGTTCAGCTGACCAGTGAAAATGGAAGAAGCAAACATTTTCATAGTTAACTAACATGCTGGCTTTGAAAAGCTTGCCCAAAGACTAGTCTTGAGAACTGGCTGAAAAACAGATCATGAAATTTTGGGCTCCAAACATATGAGTACAAAATCAGCAGACAAATTTGTATACAACTGCTCACCTGAATACCGGACCATTATGACAAATATCCCTTGCATCTGTTGAATCCTAGTGGTAAATTTCCGCAAGATTTTTAATTTTACCTTGTTAGCAAAAATAATAGCAAAGCGTCCTTCCCCAAACTCTTTGCTGCTCCTATATAAATGTAATATGCCCATAGATGCCAACTTTGCATTTTTGTACAACTGAGAAAGCAGTAACCTGTAGTTTAATGGGTCAGGAAATGAGGGCAAGAAAATCCTCATACACTTCTCAAGGAATAAGTTTCTTCTCTCTCAAATGACAGATCTATTTCAGTAGGTTTGTAAAACATTGGTGGTATCTGCCTTGGGCTGGGAGAGGGCACCGGTACATCAGATTATAAGAAAGAAAGATAGTCAGCTTTGTAAAAAATCATGAGCAGTAGACCAATTACCCTAATTTCAACCACATCTCGGATAGATAGGAACAAGATTCCACAACCTCTCTGGACAACCTGTGCCTGTGCACTGTCATCCACACCATTTATAAAAATAAAAATAAAAAATTTAAAAAGTGTTTCCTGATGTTCAGATAGACCTTCTTGTATTTCAGTTTGTGCCCATTGCCTCTTTTCTTATCACTGGTCACCACAGAAAAGAGCCTGGTTCCATCTTCTTCACACCACCCTTTCAGGTATATATATACATTGGTAAGATCCCCCCAGCCTTCTCTTTATGCTAAGCAGTCTCTTATTTACCAACTCTGCATCTTCACATTTTGGTTGTTTTACCAAGGACGCAGCAACACAAGATGTTTAATGAGACACCACCTAGAACTTACCCCCCCTAAAAACAACAGAAATGCAGCTTTTGAATACTCTGGCTTGTCCAGCATTACAGTTTACCTCCAAAAGGAGCTGGTGTCTTTTCTTAATGATTTGGTTCATATGTACCATATTCATATTATACCTAGTTGCTGGAAACCAAACTGAGCCCACTTGGTGGGGCCAGTCCAAAGACTGTAGCAGGTAATAAGAGGCTGTTAACTGCCCTGGACTTCGAGTTACTTTCTTGATTGCTTTTAAGTGCTGACAGTGCAGTGATGTTTTATTCTCATTTTTATTTGTGCTGTAATATCATTCACAGTTCTTCCCTTGTCCCAGCTCAGCATCCTTGCATCTTTTTCATCTAAGCTTTCACTGATGTTATCCATCTGCACTTGTTTGTATCTAGCTGGCCCTTGATAACTGCAGCTGCCCACCCTGGATGAGTCAGCAACTCATCAGTTACATACTGCTCTTTTTCAGATTACTTTTCCAAGTATCCATGTGGTTATTTAGATTAATACCACTATACCTAAACCAGAGCATTCAAATTTTGTATACCGTTATACAGGAGAAGGACAGAAGATCAGGTAGTATAAACTAGCATAGTTCCTTAGAAAACAATGGGTTTCTACCAGGCAGTGTCTGACCTCTTCAAGAGGTAAGAACCTCTAAGGGGTAATAAAGGTCTTCAGCATCCTAGAAAACAGTTTTTAAAAAAATGCTATTGCAGCTAGAAGAAACAACAGGAAAAGAGGCACTGAGTGAAAAGAAGTACAGGAGGAAAGAACACTTCTCCGTAGACCTTCAAAAAAGCTAACACTTCTGGAAAACCTTCTGCTGATTGGTGCAGCTCCTTACAAAGAAGACTTGGCCTTCTTGGCGTTCATCTCTTATTTAAAGGAATCTCATTAAAGTGAGAAGCTTTCCTGCCAGTTACCACACAACCCAAAGTATATTTTTCTGAAATTATTATAGCAGAGTCCAGACCCTTCCTCTTCTTGGAGATTCACATTTTGCCTACCATCTGCCGTTAATAGAAGAAAGGTCTTTGTTTGTTTGTTTTTAATGAAAACGGAGACTTGATATAGTCCTCTAAAATGAATACTTTGTCTAGGAATATATTTTACAACAAGAACAATATTAATATCTAGGAAAATATTTTCCAGTATCTCCCAGTGACTGGAAAACTTCAAAACATATGTACTAAAACCCCAGAGCTCCAGCATTTGTCTAAGTAATGATTTTTGCCTTCAACATTTTGTAAGGGGAAAACTTACTTCTGTTCATTATTTTAAATTGGAGAGGTCTCTGTCTCACATTAAGGGTGGCTGTTATTGCATTCCTATTAATCTCTTTCCATATGCCACTGCCAACATTAATTCTTCATTCCTTCTCCTTGCCCTCTTTTTCACTATTTAACATTCATGCGGACTCTTGTGTGGGCATTAAACATGGACACAAAACACAGACACACAAAATGATTCTCTAGATTTTCTTTTTTCTAATCTGAGCTATTAGGGCAGACTCACGTCATGCAGAAGCCTCAAGCTAGCTAGAAGAGGTCACTCAGCCACCTTAAACTCCTATGTAAGTCCGGCACAAGTACCACACGCTATAGATCTGTCACTATAGCCTAGATTTGAAAGTTCTTCATCTTCACAATAGCCACCGGCTGGTTAAGGGAAATCAACATATGGGCAACTAAGACCTCTTGGAAATCTATTACATGTAAGCTAAATGACTGATAAGGCCTTTTTTTCCCCCTAATTTACTACAGAAGCAGGACCTATTTTATTACTGTCTGTACATATGTGCTTCCTTAATAAGTTTTGATTTCCTCACCCAATTTTAACCAAAATTTGGCAGATGAATAGAGATCTGCAAGATAACTAGATTCTTGCAAATTTTGTAACATAGGCAGTAAGGTAAAGGAGAAAGACCAAGTGTCCTGAAAGAAAAGCTGCAATATCACCTCACAGGGAAAGGAGTCCTAAAACCTCCCATCCACTGGCAAAGCTCCAGTTCAAGCATCTTCTTAGCCTCCAAAATCAGTCACCAGTGAGACAAAAAATTTGTTAGAACACCAGGCTTGTGATGCTTGCAGAACTACTTAATTAATGATAAATTCACAGACAGAACGACTGGTGAGCCAGTTTTCCTGTGGTTGTGAGTCATGTTTATCCTCAAGCATTTGGCTGCATGTCCCTGATACAGAGTATGCTTCAAGGTAAACACTATGCTGAAATCTTACTGTATCCCTATTTATATATATATGTTCTTACATATACATAAATCTCCCTTTTTCGTTTCTACTTACAGGCTTAGTTATAACCTCCTCACAGAGAAAAACAACAGCCTACTTTAAGGAAAAAAATCACTAAACTAAAAGCGGTGTGGTTGTTTAATGCAGATCCAGATGCAGATTTTAGAAACCCTCTAATTGGATTCTGGGGCACACCACTAATTTTAAATATACTTTAGTTACTTTTTTTATTTACTGTATCATATCCTTTAGTCACTGTATGCGTTGATTGTACAGTGTAGTTTATAATGGGAGTTTATAAAACTTACTACATTGGTTTTCAAAATCATATTGAATCATCCTTCCTGAAAGAATTAGAATCATCAGTCTGCTTTTTCTTTAGAATTATAATGAAGATACTTGAATTACTGTTTGCATTTTAAAAACCCAAAAAGTTAACACTTGGATTTTAGTCACTATGGGGGAGGACTTAATTTCAGTGAATGTCTGTAATCTTAAAAAATGAAGATACAGGAGACCACATCAAGAGAATAGAATGCAAAAGTAACTCAACATATAATAGATTGTGCTGGGCTTTCCTGATCATCACCACTGAAGAATATAATTTTAGTGCTTTCAATAACCATATTTCTCAAGTGTTGTTAAAAGGAGCATTCAACTCTTCCCTACAGTGTAGCTACTGCATGAGGAAAAAGTGTTATATTCCAGGCTAAATCCAGTGTAAAGCTGGAACCATCTCCCACAGTCATATTTGAAAAGCTCAGGAATGAACTGAAAAAGAGGAGTGTCTGCTGCCTAGTGAGGTATCTGTCTGCTTTTCTCCTGAACAGCTGTGTTTCGTCTATGTAGCTGAATAATAGATAACAGAAGTCACTGTCCACTTAATTTAGCTCATCACTGCTGAATAGGAATGACTCTATACAAGTCTACTTCTCATACACTGCAAGTGACTCCCCAGAACTCTGCCTATGAATTTGTGTTCCTTCACATTTCTCCTGAATTTACCACCCAACAAAAAGAAAGGACAAGGCTCTCCTCTTTACTGTCATTTTCACAAAACCTGCACGTTAGGTTCTGTTGATAAAAGACAGGCACAATTATTTTCTTACAATGTCCACATCGTTTCAGCATCTTTCTGCATCCTCATAGCACATGCGGTGAGGCCAAATCTTGTTTATGACACAGACAACAGCTATAAACAACTCAAGTACTGCAGTCAAATGCTCAAAGGACATAAACTTATACTTCATCACTCATCTTCAGCCACTCTGTTTGTCCTGAAACTTTCTTCATTGGAAGATTAGACACTATTTTTAGCAGACTAAGTGAAAATATAGCTTAACTCCTTTAACAACAACACAAACATAAAAAAAGACCCAGTGGAGGCCTTCTAATTGAACGATGCTACGAAGATTTCTTTCTCTATTTTCCACTCTATTCTAAAGCCTTGATTTAAGTTGTTTCTTCTTTAGATAGCAACGTCCACATTAAATTTTGTCTAATCCAATGTATCTAATGTTGTTTCTTTTCCATGGGAGAAATCTATGTGTTTAAGAAATAATTTTTTTAATTGCATCAACACACACACACACACAAAAAAATCACAACAACAAGAGACTCTCCCTCACATGCACTACCTGGGTGAACTTCTGTTCTCGTTTCTCTCAACCACCTCTATGGATTTCAAGGCAACTGTCTGAATTTGGCTGAGAACAGAATTTAGGATCCAAGACTGAGGTTTCCTCAGCTATTTACACAAACTAAAATACACTTCTCTGAGCTGTGATGTGCTTCCCATTTTTCCCCCATGCATACAAATAAATGATACCTACTTTGAGATACTGAAGAAGAAAAGAAAAATCTCCTTCGGTCATTGAATTAGAGATCTACATGAGGTACAAGTTAGGTTTTCCCATTAGGGCTTTTATTTACTCCCAGGCATATGCCATCTCAGCAGGCCACCACAGACTAGACAGAAACATGAACTCCCTACTATCATACTGTTGATGTTGGCTGTCAGGCTACCATGAAACCAGCTCCACAGGAAAGTCTAATATTTGAACTTTTCACTCTTATTTCATTTTATTAGACAGCAGTGAAGGTTAGCTTTGTAAAAAAAGGCTGAGCTAAAAACTTGAAATGCTGTCAGTTGGAATGTAGCATTTTTACCCCACTCCTTATTAGGAAATGGCCTTTCCAAACAGACCTAGTTTTTTTAAAAATGATTATTTCTGATGGATAATTCTAAACTTGCTGAACACACAGGTAGAGGTCTGTGTCTTTTAGGGTGAAGTTGTAAGCATAAAAAGACTCCACACAGGACAAATATCAGCATATTTTTCTGGACTTTACTGTAATTCACACTGAATGCACGACTGAAGTGCAGAGCTGGCACTAAGTTTTGGAGACTTGTATGGCAATGGGAACTCAACTCCACTCCTCTGAACACTGGCTGGAAGAACCTAACCTACATACAATGTTGTTCATACGATGACATAATGTGTTCACTAAAGAGACGTACGCAGGTGCCCTGAAAGAAGGCCCCCTTTCGGAAGTAATGAAGAAAAATGAATATTCGTAACTACAGTTTTGGACACTAGAAAGAAAGTTTACAACCAAGCTCTTTACTGTATTTCAAAATAGGCATCTAAAATCAGAAGTCACTTTTGATAATCTTGGGAGAGATGCTTAATGTTTCTACAATACGGTTTAACCTAAGCACTTAGTATATTTTAGTGGAGCAATGATACAAACCACACACAAAGAAACACTTCCTAAATGAAATCTACAGAGATTCTGTATTGACTACTCAGGCAAATGTTAAATAAGAGCCTGAACAGAAATTTGTATTAAATACTAGCGTTACTGACCGTAGATAGATAAGTAAGATTATATCTAACGCTTCTCAGAAGTTTTCCTTGGGCATCTTTCAAGCCCTATGCTACAGCAAAATAATGGAAGTGTGTAAAGAACCTGAAGTATATACACTTCCATCTAAGTGCTCTTATTTTTTAAGATTCTCAAGTGCTTTGAGGGGCAGGCCTAACCTAGTTCCCATGCACATCATTTGAACTCAATGCCAAATACAGACTCACTCGGCGTAAAGACAGGAAGTGAGAAAAATGATTTAAATGTTAACCATTTTAAAAGATGTTTTCTTAAAGACACAATTTTGATTTTGAGATCAAACAAAAGAAACAGAATTCCAGACCTGTGCCTAGCAGCTGGCACTTGCAAGATCTGAAAATACAAAGCTAGATCTGCAGATAATATTGCCAAAAATGGGACTAGTAAAGTTATAAAGTTAAACATATGCTGTTGCGTATAGAATAGGAGTGTGTGTGTGTATGTGTTCTAGACTGGAAGCTCAAAACTACAGCACAGAATCAAGATCACTATGTGTAAAACCAACAACTTTTGTACCTGTTCTTCCTTTAAAGGCAGGCTAAATATGTTTGCTTCTCAACGTAGAAAGCCACCTGTAACTTCAGGTACCTGATATACATTGATGACTTCATAAATCTGTTGGTTCTGAACTCTTCTCAAATCACAGAGCCTTTAAACATTTTCATCCATTTTTTATATCTTGTCATTAAACTGTTCATTACCAAATCCGTTGTGATTACTTTAAGAGTGAAGAGTAGAAGGCAGAACTGTCAACTGACCTGGGTTCCCTGAGGTAGGTGTAGGAAATGCACAGCAACAAGACTGCAGGAAGGGACTAAATCCAGAAAAGCACTAACAGACTTTATGCTCTGATGTAGGTGTTTCAAGACTGAGCTGCCTGTAATGATAAGCAGAAGGATTTTCCTTCAGCTTTCTAGATGAAGGAAAGCAGGATGAATACAATTAACGTGTTTACACTTACAAATATCCCAGGAGCAAAAATACAGAAAAAAATAACCAATTAAGTCTTACTGACTTGAAATCTTGTCCTAGTGACTTTGTGTCTAAAACAGGGGCTCCGAATTGATCATATATATATATATATATATATATATATATATTTTATTTTTTTTCAAAAAAGAGTTGGATTTTTTTTTCAGTTTCAATTCTGGTTAAAGCTTGCTCTTAGACTAAAATTCTAACTTAGGGTTACAATTTAGTGAGAAGGGGCTGCAATGAAAATGCAAATACAAACCTGTCCGTAAGTGATACATTTTAATATTCTTATACCTAAAAGTTCAGATAAAATTTACAGCTACCTTTCCAGGAAACTAGTTTTCATTATTTAAGAGCAAAGCTGGCCTGCCATTACTTCACATATATGCACTACAACATGCTCTGCATTTTAAAATAGGATGTGTCAAATACTCGAAATAAAATCACAATGTTGGGTGCAATCCAAACTATGAAATGAAATTTACCACATTTACATTTAGTACTAAAACCATGACTTATGAAAATCCTGAGTTGAAAACACTGCTTTAGAAAAGTGGGCATTAATTGTAGCAGTCGGATTAGGAAGTCTTGGTAGGGCCTGCTTTTTGAAGATGAATAGTCCTGGTTTACACTGCTGTGACAGCAAGACCCTTATGCTGACTCACAACAGGCATCATTCAGGAAGATCTGACAGAAGACTAAGGTTTTCTGGCTTACACCAAGCATATAAAGGGGTGCACACAAACTTATGGGGACAACCGTTGACTTATGTCAACCAAATGTCCATGCATAAGCCGGACATAAGCAACCAGCTTGGTTTGCTAGGGTTAAGTACCTCACAATTTCCTATTGAAATAAACACAGAAAGATATGGTGCCAATCCTTGAAAAAACTTTTTCTACAAATCAGAGTCTAACTTTATTCTCCACAGGAGCTAAAGTTTCTTCACTTGTCACCAAACTAGAGATTATTTAAAGTACCTAATGCCCAGTGTGAAAGTGATTCAGCTGCTTCTGCAAATTGCGCCTTTAAAGGCACTCAATTATCCAGTCAATTATCAGAACAAAAGATAGGATGTAACAAGAGTGATATTTTGTCTCATGTCTCTCTGTGAGGGTGGTTCCAAAAACAGCAACAGTGATGGCAGGAATTAATTTGGTCAAGATGGCGATAGTTTTCTGAAACTGGAAGAAGCCAAGAGAAGACAAAGGCATGTCTGATTACAATTCTGCCTGAAAAACTGCCAAATGTGTTACAAATCTTGTCCCTCAGGTTACTTATTCTGTAAAAATGGCAAAAAAAAGGCAAGTCAGATGCACTGCTTCTTTTTTATTGCTGCAGTCCCAAATCAAAACTTCCTTCTCTCTCTCTCTCCTTCTGTTCTCCCTCCTTCCTTTCTCCTCTACCTTGGTCAGCAGCTGTAGTGTAACCAGGATAAGCTCCCAAAGCCTTCATGTGCAACCAAGATTCTTCATTTTGGACTGGAAAAACAGTGTCTGCACTGATTAATGAGATATTAAAAAACTTACCTGGTGACTTTGTGTGCATGTGACTTTCCTGCTGCATCCTGTTCCAGCATTACACGGCAAGAGCCATCTCTTAGCAATTCACCACAACAGAAGACATTCCTGTCCCTGGGGGAGAGGCTACTTGAAAGCCCTTTTGCATGTCTGGACATGAAATGCTTTCACCCATTTTACAACCTTTCATGGAGAAAAGAAACAAATTGTTCAACAGTATAAACATCTACAGAAAATGTCACTTAGCAATATAACCTGTGAATTCTGTTTTTTTTAAGTAAGAGAATGCATGTTTTCAGATACAAAGGCTGTATTCAGTACAATACAGCAGTTTGACTACAGAAACTGATGACAGCATCTCTATAGGGGCAAGGGGAAGGCTATAATGAATCAGATCTAAATGAAAATTTCTCAAACAATGCCTATCTTTTATCATCTTTTGGCAAATGCGTAAGATTCTCTATGTGACTCCCAAGCTCACAAAAGCTCCAGCATATAGAACACAAGAGAGAACACAAATGTTCCAACAAATCTTAATTAGGTTTTACTATAAACATTCTGGATGAGGACACATCACACAATACTTAATTTTGCTGGTATGACAGTACTAACGAATGTCTTCAACAGAAAGCATGGCCTAATCATGATAAAAAACTGCACATCAGAGACAAATAATTGACAAACACACACAGATGATGGGGGTGTTTATTACAAGTAAATATTACCCTTAATTTACTAGCACAAAGAAAATGGAAATACAGAGAGGGATGACTTAACCTGTATCATAAAAAAGGCCCATGCCAGGGCCTCCAAATCAACTGAGATACCCAACATTAGGGTACCTCAACAACAAGAATATTCATCTTCCCATCAGAAGTTTATATGCATCCTGCTCATTCGAATGCTTCCTTCAGAAACCAGTCTGTATTCACAACCTCGTTAACAACATGGAGGTATACAAAGCCCTTCCCCCACACTCCTACCCCCTGTTTTTTAACTCACAATCTTCTGCTTTCTGGGAAGTACTGAACCTGTGTGCTGCTGTTAGGCAGCACTGGGGTACAAAGAATTGGAAGTTGGTGCAAGTCATGTGTTTAGGCATAGAAGTGAAATGCAAGCAATCTGCATAAGCAAAGGGAAAGCTGTAGAGATGCAATATCATCACAAACTTTCAACTTAGTCAATTTTAGTGGCTTTGAAACTTCCATCAATACATGACATTAGGCAAATTTATAAAAAATCATTTTCTTTTCTCAACTCTCGCACACAAGAAGATTGCAAAACTTAATAACTTGGGAATAAGCAATGAAGCAGAGAATGCACTATTAAACTTGGCTTTCCTCAGAGACAAGATCTCCTGCTGTTTTATTCTTTTTCTTCTCTAATGGGAACATTCAAAACCAAATTGTATCAATTGAACACAGTCAGTGATTTAACTCTAGACTTTTTGCTCTATTCCTTGAACTGGTATAATTCCTCAATGCCAATCTCCATCTTTTAAGAAGACGACCCTTAAGGGTTAGTTTTTGCCAAGTCAATGCAAGTGCTCACCTCACCTCAGAACCAAAACTCAGAGAGGGCCAACAAAGAATCAAGAGCAGTCATCATAGGTGGAAAAAACATCCTTATACAGTCACAGAAGAGCAAACAGACACTTGGAAGATTCAGTCCAGTTCTCAACCAAACCTGTGTTTCTATCATGAAAATTGTTACTGTAACTTGAACCAATTTGAAGGCAGTCTCTGAAGGGAAGTCGGTGACTCAATTGGAATGGAACCACTGCTAGTCTTTCTGCCCTAGGGAGAGGGAGAAACATTTTTAAGTTCAAGCAAACACTACAAAACAGAGCGACTAATTTAACTGTTGCAAACATGCAACACACCAGTAGACTCACTTTAAAATACATTTAAAATTGAATCTAAACACAAAGAAAAAGTAGAAAAAGTAGTTTAAGTATGGGAAATAAGCAATAATTTCTCTAAATGCATTGGGTAAATTGTAGCTTTGCCATATAAGAAGTAGAGCAAAGTGGTTCTACCTAAGGCCAAGCAGGGTTCAGTTTAAAGACAGGGTTGTTGACTTGAAGAAATGCTCCCTCCAGCCCATGTGTGATAGATTACTTCCTTCCCTGTCTAAGGTCTATGCAGGGGTGAAGAAAAAGCTGCACACATTCACCAATGTTACATGAGTAACGGTCTGCAGCTCCATGAAACTGTTCTACAGCTCGGTAAGGGGCTTCAGATTTCAGCTCAATGCAAGGAGTAGCCAGTGAAACAGACGTTTACATTTTGCTTCCAGGTTCAGAGTTGTCAGCATAGGGGAACAGCACATGCTGTTGAGTGCAGAGAGCTGAGTCAGCTACTACTTTCTGGACAAAACCCTTGTTGGAGATAAGAGACTCTATGCGTTCATTGTGGTACTGCAGAAGGGCAGGGTAACAAATTACTTCTGTCCTCAATCATATGTAGCATTACAACATTACCATTACAATTGCCAGGTGACATCTACTTCCACAGTAGTTTACTGCACAACAAGCAGTAGATTTCAACGAAATAAGGTGGATACTACATAGCCTGTGTATTTCATAGTAATATTTTGTAATAGGAGGGCCCTATACACTATACAGATGATGCAAATGGGTCTAATTAATATTCAACACTTCTAGAAGAAAATCAAACTGTTAAACCAAAGTACACAAATCTTTCCCAATACCTGCCATGATGCATGTGGTAGCCTCTCCTCTGTGTGTGTTTACAAGTACTGCTGCAAATGGGAAGGTACGTATTGCTGCATAACAAATAATTGCACCCCTTGGTTTCAAGACAAATTATAGCCATATGTTAGTCGCTGGCCTCCTGAATTGTTAATGGCATATACCAGAAGGCCAAAAGAGATGAAAATCACTTAGACATAGCAAAACTTAGAGATGGTCTTCATGTTTCTTTCAGTCTGCTGGATACTTCTCAGGCTATAAGAACATTCAAAGTGCAAAGCTTAGCCTCAGGACAACACAGATGTTCTGAACAACTTACGACATAGCATCCAGTTCTAATCAGTAATTAACTTATGTTCATCAGAAACCTACTTTAACATAGCAAAGATATATGAACACAGCTTTAACCATGTCTGAGGAAAGCAACAGATGGTTATTCACCTGAATTAGCACCATGGTTGGAGGTGCGAGCCAAAACTATGCCTCTATTGTGCAAGATACTGTATGTAAACAAGTGAAAAGAGACACTCCTGGACCTGCAAAACTTAGAGGTAAAATACACAGAAAAGAAAGAAAATGGAATTAGAGATGCACGGTTTAACTAAGTGATCCAGTGCCAGGGAGTTGGCATAGGAATCTAGATCTCAATCCACATCCATCTGGTTTTCCAATTGCTGTTCCTCCAGAAGGGTGTCTTATCAGTAGACAAACCAAGCATGTTATTTTCTAATTTTTTTTTTCTTGGAAGAGAACAGTCATTGGAAGTTCATGTACACAGGTCACTGAATAAAAGCAAATTACACTGAGTTCAAGTGACTTTTCCCGAAATGTCGCAGCAGCTCATTCTCGGAAACTACTGATAACAGATTGACAGTGCAAGCGTCGGCAAGAACTGAGTGTATCAACAGTAAAAGAAGTACTGACCAATGTTTCATCACACCATCTAAAGGAAAGTGAGCCTCAAAAGGCCATACTAATTGCATGAGTCTTAATGTCCACAGACTAGTAGTGAAGGCGCCACTGTCACATTCTGGTTGCTTTTTGAAACCAGAGCTCCAAACTATCAGAAATGATGAGAGGAACAATGATGTTAAGATCCATCACTATACAACTTTGGAGAGGAAAACAGCCCTTCTTCCCAGCTCAAATGACCTGGGGAAATTCTTTTAAAATTTTCACATATTTCAGGGGACAGAAGAAGATATGTTATTTGAGCAAGTGGTCTTCAGATGAAACGTGGACTCACATAGACAAAACTGAAACTATCTGGGCATTTCATGAAGCAGGCTTGATGTAACAATAAGGCAAATGCATTAGGTTGCTTCAGGATGCTGGTTGTGATATGGAGAGAACTGCATTTGCAGAGGTTCATTCAGATTTCAGCTCTGTTACTGTGCTACCCTGCTCTGCCTGGACCTCCCATTAAAGTTACTCAGTCGAAGCAAGCACACAGAGTGACCAAAATGCCAAACACAAAGAAAAGTCTGCCCTAAATAAAACACTTCAGCATACTTCAACCGCTCACACTAACAAACCCAGATGTTCCCCCAGACTGGACCCTCACTGAGTACACCATCTTTCTATTCCTGTTTTAACTGTGGTTTACTACTTGGAACTGAGAAAAGGTCCGTTCTGAAGAATGTAGTCTTAAATGCATTTAAGTGTATGTTTCTGTTTGGAAAGAAAAGCTTCAGTAAATGAGGTGAGTCACATAATGGAAAAGCACTTATCAAATGGCTAAATTGATTAGACGGCAGCACGAAAGAGCAACACAGCTGAAAATACCCAAAATGCAGAGTAAATAGTAAACCTCTTTGGGCTGTTTGACATTGTGGTCTGCTTGTGGAGCCGGTTAATAAACCTAGGGGCTGGGAATGCATTATCCAAACTCTGACCCCAGCTAAGTATAATTATTTGAACAATACAAATTGGAAAGAGACTTAATCTAAAATAGTTTTGCATGAGATAAAAAAAGATTCATAGTTCATAAAGCACGTCCTCTATAATGAACAGGCATTGCTTTCTCAAAAGTACTATAATCAGCAGCTTCAAGCTGCTCAGCAGCTTTTTCATTCAAAGATGGTGCTATTTAACCTACTTGGCAGCATGCTACTTTTAAGCACAGCAATCTAAAGACATTATTACACTTATCTGCACCTTTCTTCTTTCCCATATGTCTGTACATCAACTGTTTCAATCACTTCAAGCATTTTTAGAACAATATTTCCAGCATGTAATAAAATTGAAGAATCCCTCTATTAACTTGGTATGATTTCACAAATATATAGCTTATGTATAAAACAGTATTTATAGAAAATACAACATATTTTTCTACCTAGCCTCAACTCAAAATCACGTCAAAATTTTGTCATGCAATTGCATAGTAAAAAGGCATTTGCTTAAACGTTTTAAGAGAACCACTTAAAACACACTCAACTTGGTATGTTTAAAACTGCATTCTACGCTCATTAACAATTAACAAACTGCATTCTACTCTCATTAAAAATTTTATACCACTTTAACCCCATTAAATTCAGGACAGTTATTCCACTAGTATGAAGTGATGGTGCCCAACTTTTTTTCAGTTTGAGTTTCAAGTTCCAGGCTGCTGAATGGTTCATTCCCAGGACCAAGTTATTTTAGGAAGAGGAAAAATCCAGTATGAGCAAAAGACAATGAGAAAGTCAGGCACTCAGTCCACAGAAATCACATGCAACCGCCTCAGTTGCCCTATAACAGAGAAAAGATAGGATTAGAAAAAGCTAAAGAAATTATCTGCAGCTGTACACCTTTCCCCAAGGTAGCATCTAAACCACCTACAGGATATCCATTGAAACCATTTCTCACAGTTCAGAAAATCTGCAGTGGTTTCATGCTCTTACAGTTTTTTATTTCCTCCTTTACTTCTGATGTTGCAGTGACACAATTCTGCATTGAAATCAAGTGTCTGCTCTCACATAAGCAGTAGCAATCTTTTCCTTGTTCCATGATGAGCTCTTTCAATCACAACAGTTATATCCTATAAAAAAGTGCAACCAAGTATTTCAACACCAGTTAAAGTCTATTGCTATGTTACCAGAGACAGACAAATTTATGGAAATGTTAGTCACAGAGAATAAGAAAAAAACGTCTTGTCACAGAATATGACAAAGATATAATCTGTATCATTGCATCCCACTGTGGTTTAAACTTTCCACAGTACAAAGAATTAGAGTCCACACTGGAACAAGAATTCTTCTAGTTCCATTCAATAACATATGTCTCAGTACTCCATCCTCCTTGACAGATTCATTGAGTCTACTTTGCAATGGAGTTAAGCACTCAGTTGTTGATCTTGTGCATATGAATATCTATGGATACTAAATATTGTCTTTGTTCTAAATCAGGAGACACAGTGACATCAAGCTAATACTCAAAAGATCTCTCTGACCTCTGTACGAACAATTTCCTCTTTTACTTTCCCCCACTGCCCACTGACACCAATGTATCTGAAGGCAAAGAAAGAAACATTTAAATATCACATATTAGCAAGCATTCTGCAGTCTGCTTTGACAAAAGGGCAGAGGTTGAGGGCCTAATGCTTGCTATAGTTTCCCACTGCAAGAAACTATTTATATATTTTAAAAGTTTGGGTTTGTTTTCATGTTGGTCAAAAGACAACAGTTCAGCCTGATGCATGTGATCTGAAGAATCAAGAAGAATCAGACTGAAGAATCAAGAAGGTAACTTCCTTATTTAGAAAATAAGAAACGGAACTTCCATGTTAAGTTTTGAATGAAAAACTGCTCTATCCAACAACCCTACATGGAAAGCCACTTGAATCTGCAAGTGGGTTTCAAAAGGATTAGTTACCTTTCCAGCTTTTATATTCATTTTTTTATTGCTCTCAGAATCACCATAAATCAACAGATGGATGTCATCAACGTATGCAGTATGTAAAACATCATAAAAACCTAGCTAATTTTGCAAGGAAGGAGGTGCCAGAAGACTAATACATACAGCCAGGGACACAGTTCCGGTACATCAGGAATCAGTTCCAGGGCACCACTCCAGGCTGTTCTAACTCCAAATGAGTGCTGTAAAACAAGTAATACATCAACTGTTTAAAATGCTTATCAGCGTCTGAAAATTTGAGAAAGAACTGGAGAGTAAAATTTGCATATCACCTCATAACAATACCTTCTAATTTTGAGGGGGAAGCAATGACAAAGATTATTTGAGAATTGTAGCTCTTAGTGTTATGAAAAAAGGGCCTGGTTTGATTCACTGCTACATGATTTATTGCCACACCTGGCAATATAGGGCTAGGGAATTTTATGGGCAAGGAAATGCCACTAGATGGTCTTATAGCTAAAAAGAACAATGTATAGATAGTTTACACAATGTGACAATTTTCTTGGTGAACATTTACCTAAAACCTTGTGCAAGGAACACTGGGGAGACTACATTTGAAATTAAAAAACATATTCCTTTGGACCCTCACTGTTATGCTTTAAATCATCCTGAATAGTTCATGGAGACTAAGATAGGATTTTACATTCCCACTGCTCACCTCTATGAAATTATTTGAGGTAGAAAAGTTCTTTTTCAGAAATAGTAATGAGACCAAAGGTTTCTGAGTGTATGTGTCCATGGAGGCTGATTTGCTCCAGGAAGATGAAATGTTTCACATATTTTATAATTGCATCTTAAAGATGGAGGTTCAGAGGAAGTTAGCTACAGTGAGGGCGATACCTCCAAGTTAAGTCAAAAAAGCCAAGCTGAATTGTCCCAGTGGAACCTGCTTTGCACACAGCGCCTTCAAAACTCTGTCCCCAACTGTAATTGTTAAGTCCCTGAAAACATAGCTACAAGATCTTTAGAAAATCTAACTGAATGTGCCAGAAAACCACATGCCACTGCTTAGGATCCAGTGACATAAAGTAGAATTTGCTACCATCCAAGTGCAAATGCTATTTCCTTTGTCCTCTCGAATGAACCAAATTAAACAACAGAAACGTTCTCTGATCACCACTAATCTAGCTATGAGTTTCTAGGTTTACCAATTGTTGTTTTATTCTCACAGGACAGTTTCTCCTGAGCCATACTTATTATTAGAGACAAAAGCAGCTTGATCTTGCTGTAGAAAATAGATCTAGAAATTGAGGGTAACAATTAACATAATTAATGTAAACAACTAGATGCGTTAACTAAGACTTAACAGAAAATTAAAATGTATGAGAATGAAGACTATTTCAACTCCATTTTGCCTAGATACTTTGGGGGAAAGCAGATAATAGCAGAGTATTATTTAGATTTTTGAGCATCCTTTGCTGAAGTCCTTCTTGAAGAAAAGCTGGAAAAAAGAGGAAGCAAGTAAGAGGAGTGGCGCTTTTTTTTTTTTTAATGTGGTCAGAAGATAATAACAACATAGCGATTTTTTGTGCTCTTTAATTTATCTGTTAAAGACCTGAAATAAGATACTCAACCAATACTGTTATCCTTTATTATTTGGATGTGTAACATAAAATATGATTTCTGTTTAAAACAAGTCAGAGTAGCTTGGAACTGTGAAATAACCCTCCACTGTCAGTAGGAGGACAATTATCTGAAGACAAGGATGTATCATACCGAAGAACTGCCATAACACAATTCTAAATCAATTTATTTAATTAATTATGATATAAAAACCTAAGAACTACCTGGAGTAGATAAGCCCAAGCTAGTTAACTCCTTAAATATATAAATGAAAGAGGAAATACCTAAAGAGGGAAAATGGACTCCTGAGAAAGCTGAACAGGCTGACTGGGAGAGGCAGAGAGCAAAGAAACACAATACTTACCTGATAAACTTGGAGAAGAAACAATTTTTTTCTTCAGAGGGGATGCAAAACCTTTATCTGTTTATGTTAATTCTCTGTTTCTTCAAAGAACTTTTCAGTATCTTGCTTAGCTTTCTGTGAAGAGTAACAACTCATCATGACACGATAACAATTCAATGCATTTAATTCAGCTTTTCTCTCTTCCTTTGAACACTTATATAATCTGTTTCTAAAATCAATGTTATATTCCCCTGGGGAATTCCTTAGCCTGTTTGTCCTGAGAAGAGAGTCGCCCAAAAGAACAGATCACAAAAGAGTGGTTTCTAAAGGAAGGCACCCATTGAACTCTGGTTTATCCTTGGAAGGATAAGAAGGTCTGTTTCTGTGAGAAAAGACAGAGGATTCACCACTTCACATGTACAGAACTAAATCAAAGCCAAAATAGTTTCTGCTATTACCTAAGCTTTTATTTTTAATGTTATTCTGCATATACATCTACCAGAGACAGCACAGCACTGCAAGGAATGAAGATGTGGGGTTTTTTTTCTATGTATAAGCTCAGTTACATCACTTGCCTTTGCTGCACTAGCTTTCCTTTGCTGTTCTCTGTCTTGGTAAGCAGGCATGCAGAAGCCAGGCAGAGAATTCTTGTCCTGAGTGTGCACAGGTTTGACAACATTGGGTTCTTAATCACTGTTGGGTCCTTTGGATGCTTCTGTAATGGCAGTTGTAATGGTGAAAGACACTGGCACCTTCAGAGCAATTTTATGTCTGTGCTTACGATCACTGCTTCTACAGAAGCATAGGCAGTGTTGGACCAACCTGATACTTCTGCTGTTGACAGAGGTGCTGTGAACTGTAAAGAACCTGAAACCAGAGTACTTATTAACAACGTTAATTGTTTAGCCAAGACAGTGTTTTATCTGGACAGAAGTTGGCCCTTAAATTTTTGCAGGTTTTGGGAAAAATCCAGATTAACTGAAGCAGTTTGAGCTGTTAGACAGAATTCATGCTTTTAATTTCTATAATTCACAGTAACAGGCCTCTGTAGGCTTTCCATTTTTGGCTAAGTTCTTTTAATGAGACTCAAGTTGGATCTGTATAGGTCTCACATCTTAAAATATTTTAAACAAACACACCATACAGACATCTTATTAATTTTAAGGAGAAAGAAAAAAAAAAAAAAAAAGCATTTGTTAAAACAAGCCCAAAAACTTGCATTAATATAATATAACGAAAAAGTAAACATTTGAAGGAGGGTATATATTGTCCTAATGAAAATATCTTTTATATACTGTCAAAGCGTCATCTTTCAGCTGGGTTTTCCTATTAGGACGATGGGGAGGTATGCTGAAATGATAAGACTGTGGAGTTTACTCTGGATATATTAAGAATGCACACTGACCAAAAGCAATCAGTGAAGAATTTGACCAAACATTTAACTGACAATAAATCTTGAAAAGTTTGGCTAAGGAGGGATGTATTTGGATGAAAAAGCGTGCATTCAATGCTGACTTTTGTGGAGGTCAATGGCAGAGAAATCTGTTTTTTAATGTCAGTTTTCAGAAAAGAAAATTATCTTAGTAGGCTGAAGAGTTGGGTGGAATATTAGATCATCACAAAATCACAGCAGAGTCGAGATCTCCAGAGGTCCCTTCCAGCCTCTAGTCCAGCTCCATGCTTAGAGCAGAATCATCTAGAGTCAGTTGCTCAGGACTTTGTCCAGTTCAGCTACGACAAGATTAATGAAAAAAATTTAAGACCCAATTCCACAGTTATGCTAAATAATCAGTTACCTTGTGATCAATGCAGAAAATCAGAAAGAACTTATCAACAGGAGTAAAGCAAGGCAGAGCTTCAAGTTTAAGATCTGAAACCACACTACAAAAATCATTACAGTACTAACAAATGAATTTTCATGCTTCCCTTTGAAGGGTGTTTAAGAGCAGAAAATATCAAAGGGAACAGAAACATCAGGGAGTGAAATATGAAAAGGCAGAGACATTTAATTAGAGAAGAAGAATCAAAATGAGGAGATGAAAAGAAAAAGCCCAAGAAACACAAAAATTACAATGGAGACAAGTGTTACTTCCAAAATGATTTCTACTGGAAATATTAAAACTTAATATAAGTTTTCTGAATGGCCCCTACAGCATTACTTGTAATTCATGGGCGGGGTTTTCTTAAGTCTTCAACATCTGACTTCATTCAGATTCCACTAAAACACAGACATTGTCTCAGCAACTCCAGACCAAAAGAAATTAGAGAAGACAAAACAAACACAGGCACTACTGCACCTTGATACCTGAAAACTCTGAAATTTGCAATACTTTTCTCAGGATCTGCTTATGGCAGCACTGGACTATTGAATTAGTGTACTATATGTCAGTAGCAGACTACTTTTCATTCTCATCAGACTGGAAAGGGCTCACTTGTTCTTAGTCATATATTATGTTTAATTGCAACCTTATCCAGAGTGAGTGGAATATTTAATGAAAACATCCTATCATTCAAACTGGGCATTGCTTAAAAAAAGATTCACAGCACTGCCATAGTTTCAATTAACTAAGCACCTCTACAACAGCAAAAGGAGGTTGGCATTGGGATTGCTATTTCTATAAAGATTTCAGTGTTTATGCTTTTAACGATTCACTCTCCTAATTAAACAAAAGCAACTCTTGTCGAGGTTCACTTGCAATCATGAACACTCAGAGCTGTATGTTAATATACTGGAGAACTCAGATAAAAGACAGTCATTTCTGTCAATTTTGGTTTCACACTGTCAATGAATGGATTCCTGACTGCTCCTGCTGTATACTACATCTTTGTTTTCCTTCCCATTTGGGTGATTACTTCAGACATCCTTGCATTAGCTCTGCAAAACTAGGTTGAATTCCACTGGTAAAAAGTCAAAGAGAAACAATATTGTTAGCAATTCCCCTCCTCTCTTTTCCTACCAAGGCTCTCCGTATTTTGACTTACTCTGATAGCTGAATCTGGCTTCAATCCACTTAACTTCAGTAAGTTCTGGATTTTCATTTTTCTTTTCTTTCCCAGATCTACTGGCCTCCTCCACCCTGACTGAGATCGCTATTACTACACATGCTCTTGTGCACTGGTAGATCACTTTTTATATCATAGTGCATATATTTTTGTATTGCCATAAACTAAAGGAAGACAGCCCAAGCCAGTCAGAATACAAAGATAGCACAATCAATACAACAGTACACTATAGATCAACATTGGGTAGAGTTGCTGAGGCAGCTTTGGTGCTCCTATCTCTTTCCTTAACGCAAGACACATTTGATTTTCTCTCATTTCTATCGTCAGCAACGATTTCTTCTCCCACGTTAATCATTTAAAGAAAAGCACTAATGCCTCCATCAACTCAGAACAAAGGGAAGCAGAGATAATCTGGCCACATTTGCTCTTCCCACAAGGAAGGCAGAAACCAAAAAACAGATTATTTCTTGCTGTGGAAGGACACAAGACAACTCCTGTGCAGGGCCTGGGATGATGCCAATAGCAGTGCCACTTTGCAGGAGCTGGCTGAAGCCTGAGGATGGAAAATGGACAAAGATAAACATGCCCTGACTGTCCCACACTTTACAGAAATATTTTACTATGTAACCTGCAAAGTGCTTTCTGTCCCAAGATAGCATCCCTCCATGACTCCTCTACAGCAGCTGTAGGCAAACTTCATACATCCCATCCACAACTCCCAACACAAAATCACCTATATTAAACAAATTTTTAACTACTAGTCCTTTATTATCTCTAACTCAGAATTAGCCAAGCGGAATCAGATAACTTGTTTTCCTAGTCCCCTGATAATGCTGGCTGCTACTAATATTGTGCACTATATACTCCAGACAAAAGAAGGCAACCACTCTTCGGCACACATACCTTAGAATTAAACTTAGGATAAAGCTGAGATGTAACAGTCCTCAATATCACCATGTTACAGACATTCTTAGTAGCCATCAAACTATGTAGCCTGTCAGCAAATCTAACCTCAGCATTTCCTTTTATTCTATGATGCTTAAGTCAGCTCCTCAACATGCCTAAGATGTTTAGCGGGCATTTTTTCAAAGCCCACTGTCCTTTTACTATATCAGGTAACTCTTTGTTTTCATCACCTAGGAAAGGATAAAAAAAAAAAAAGAAGTAAGCATGGATTGCTTTACATGTATCATTCACATCCCATCTAGGATTTATCCTTTCCAGACCAGCTAGGTAATTATATGTTTAAATTCTCTTTCACCCACTCTTCCACAGTATTTATAAATCCTGCCCTCCTGGCTGTACCCCAGCAATACAGAACAGTAGTAGTCTCTACAGGTTTCGTTGCACTTCTCTTTTTAATTCATTCTGTCACTCTTACTCCTCTTGGCCATGCTCTGGAAGTGAATTTAGACTCAGCCACAGTAATCACCTCAGAGCCTGGGTGGTCTGAGCATCAAAACACAGCTATGCATGGCTGTATGAGACAGGAAAAAATATTTTTCTATTAATACATAAATGACTCTGTCCTGATCGTTATTAGTACCAAAGAATTTCACTCCTTGTCTGACAGCCAAAGCAGAATTGACACCTCCATTTTTCCACTGTAACAACCCAATCATCAGCCTTACATTTTGACTGCTCCTGAAATGAGTTATTGCTCTGCACAAATTAAGTAGGCTCCTGCTGTTGCTGTTTGTTAATTGTTGTCAGTTTGTTTCTGGAAAAATATTGTGCTGTCCAACTATAAATATATCAAAGAGGTGTTTTACTAAGGTCTCCCCTCAGAATCAAATAATTTCATAAAGTAACAGACAGGATGGATGAAAAAGAGCCCTTGGGGAGCTGATCAGCTTAGGTAGAGCCAAGATCTTCACCAGTTTCAGCAGTTTAAAATTAGAACTTTCCAATTTTAAGGACGGCTGTACAATATTCTGAAATTTAGCACTTAATTGGAATTTCCTTTTCCCAAGAGGACAATTCCAGCCTGTTACTCTTTTTTCATACTACTGCTTTCTTTTAATAGGTCTAAATGTGCTCCTACTAAAAGCCCGGGCAAAACTCCAAAAGGGTTCTAACAATGAAGACATAGACAAAATAAGAAACACCTCTAAGCAACCAACATCTTAAGCTTTTTTTTCCCAGGAGATTCCTCTCTCTGATGTATTCTAAGATAAGGGATTAAGCTTGTTAGGTTTGGAAGATTCTTCACCATATTGCCTTTCAAAATAAATAAAAAAGAAGGGGGGGGGGCACAGAAGGGCAGAAGGGTTTAACTCAGAAGAAGCCTGAGATGGTAAGAAAGATGGAAGTACCATAATAGAAGTTATCACACATAAACACCCTTTCTAGAATTTTTACTATTGTAAACGTATCATTTCCCCACCATTTGTGCTTCTCCCTTTCCATTTCTTTCTTGCAGCACCTGATTCTCATTTTTCTTCTGTCAGTTCCTACACTCTTCCCTTCACACTCCATATGTTTCTTTCCTAGGCTTGTTCGTTGCCCTCTCTTCTCCACTTTTACCCTCTTTTGCCATCTTCTGCCATTAGATTATTCCCTTCTCAGTCTGTGTCACTCTAGTCACCCTCTTAAGTGAAATTCAATACCCTTTCTGAACTGGAAAATAGACTTCCAAATGCATGGTATCTGGGTGGCTTTGAAGCTGGGCAGAAACACGTTCACATTTAGACAGTTCAGAGAGAGCATTATCATTTTGCACAGATAAGGCAGTGCTTTCAGTGGTGCCTACTGGCTTTGTTTTCCTTCACATTATCTAAATTAAACCATGCAGTAAGGAATGTCAGTGCGTGGAAATGATGCACGCATTTGGAGTGTGTTAAATGATAGTATGAAAACAAAAATAAGGGAACATTGGCTTCTGGACACCCAAAGCCTCTGACTCAAGAGGGAGAATGGCTGATGTTCTCACACCATTGCTCCAAGGAGAGCAATCAATTCCTGGGATAGCAAGGTAGAAAGGAACATGGGTAAGAGGAGGAATTGCCCAAATAAAACAAAAGATGAATTCAGTGCTTGTGCAAATACAACAATTACAGTGCACACAAATGTAAAAGAAAAGAAACTCCAAGGCAGAGCACAGAAAATGCCAAGCTAGAACTGACCTAAGCCTGTAAATGCAAACCACAGCATCCAACTTGATCACAGCCTCAAGATGCTCTGCCAAGAGCACCAGTGTTCCTGCTTGAACCAGGAAACTGGACAGAACTGTGGAAACCACGTATGCATGACTTACTGCTTTCCCTTTTCCATTTCTGGAGTTATCTGCTAGTACAGGTATTGTGCTCTTGCATACCACGGAGGATTATCACCTTCCCTTTCCACGCACTCTTCCCTTCCCACCAGTGAGAACCATTTCCTGAAATCCTGAGGCGGAAGATTTTTGCACTCTGATTCCATCTATTTACATTTCTTATATTTTTCCCTGGAACAAAGAAAACCATAGTCCATATATTAGAACTTACACATTTTTTAAACAGTAATGTCTCTAAAGCGTAGTGGTATATTTTCAGTTTGCTGAGCACAGCTCTGCTCATAAACCCTAGTTTGGACTGAGGTATGGATATACCCAAAGTGTCTCACTCTGGCCTTTCAAAATATTTAAGTCAAGAAACTACTTGGCAGTTGTTTTGTCAGAGAAAAAAAACAACTCTTTACAGTTTCTCCATCTCATTGTTTCACCTGGCAATTTCCCTTTTGACTTCGTTCCTTCTATCCTCCCACCCCCTGCCCTGCCACTTCACAAGTATTGCACATGAACTGTCTGATCTAAATTTAAAGCATCTGTCTGTTACAAGCAAGGAAAATATATTGAAATTAATGTTTTGTTTGGGAAATTTGTTTTTGTCTGTGGTAACCAATTACAAAATCATCTCCAACAAAAATATCTACTTGTGTTTTCTCCATTAAAATTAGTTGTATGTTCCTCCAATGCAGAATGTAATGAAATAAGTCAGAACTATGAGCCTATGAATCATTTCCAGCATGCTGGCCTTTTTCCTTTATGGAATTAGTTAAAATAATTGTATTTATTGATTCCTTAAAGCCTTTTTGTAATAAATGGGCTAATTCTGTTGCTATGTCTTTCAGTTTTTATCACAATGATGTAAAACATCTTCTTTTTTCCATTTTGGAAGATTTAGGGATAGGCACTGAGTTAAGTTCAAGAAAAGTAAAGAAAAAAAGAAGCAACAACAAAACAGAACACATCAATGCATAAAGCAGTTTTCTTGGCAATTTTTGTAGGGTAATTCTATTTAAACTGGTAATTGATCATATGCTATCCGTACATGCTGCTTTTTAACAGTTAAGTGCATTTTAAAACAAATGCTATGGTCTCCAGTGACTTGCTGCTATACAAATCAAATCCACGGCTGCTGGCTACAGGACAGGGAAATTCAAACCATGTGACAAGGCCTTTTCTACATTTTATTGCATTTTTTTTTTTACCTTGAGTTTATATTATGTACATCTCTGAAGTACAACTTGCCTTAGTATAAGAACTGTGTTTTGTCATCAACAGAGTTCACCGATTTTTAAAATAATGTCACACATTTAATTTGATGAACTAGGATTGATGATAACTGGAATTATATACAAGTTAAGATGAGTAAAGAGTTCAACAGCACTGCATTTTTGACAGACTCTCTTCGTAAAACATAATAAAACAGTAAGTATCGAAGTAACTGATACATCTGTTAAGACACTCAGCTAGTCTACATCAAGACAAATTCACTGACTTTAGTAGAGTGATGCTAGTATATATTACTTTATTATTTACATCATTGTTTTTGCTATTTGGGAAAGAATTATTGCTGGGTTATTGTTCTAGGTCTTTTATATACTCATTTTTACAAAAATGCAAGAGTCCAATATTTTTCATCTTATTGTTATCTATTTTAATGTGACCTCGTAGCCGTCTATGAAGGCATCACCAGCTGGGTAGACAGGGGGAGAGCAGTGGATGTCATCTACCTTGACTTTAGCAAGACTTTTGATACTGTCTCCCACGACATCCTGCTAGCAAAGCTAACAAAGTGTGGGATAGAGGAGTGGACAGTAAGGTGGGTTGAGAACTGGCTGACTGGCCGAGCTCAGAGGGTGGTGATCGGCGGCGCAGAGTCCGGCTGGAGACCTGTGACTAGTGGTGTTCCCCAGGGGTCAGTGCTGGGTCCGGTCTTGTTCAACATCTTCATCAATGACCTTGATGAGGGAATAGCATCCACCCTCAGCAAGTATGCCGATGATACAAAGCTGGGAGGAGTGGCCGACATGCCAGAAGACTGTGCTGCCATTCAGTGAGACCTGGACTGGCTGGAGAGATGGGCAGGAAGAAACCAAATGAGGTTTAACAAGAGCAAGTGTAGAGTCCTGCACCTGGGAAGGAACAACCCGATGTATCAGTACAGGCTGCGGGATGACCTGCTGGAGAGGAGCTCTGAGAAGAAGGACCTGGTGGTCCTGGTGGACGACAGGTTGACCGTGAGCCAGCAGTGTGCCCTGGTGGCCAAGATGGCCAATGGGATCCTGGCGTGCATTAAAAGGAGCGTGGCCAGCAGGTCAAGGGAGGTGATCCTCCCCCTCTACTCTGCCCTGGTCAGGCCTCACCTGGAGTACTGTGTCCAGTTCTGGGCTTCCCGGTACGAAAAAGACAGGGGTCTCCTGGAAAGAGTCCAGCGGAGGGCAACAAAGATGAAGCATCTCCCCTATGAGGAAAGGCTGAGAGACCTGGGCCTGTTCAGCCTTGAGAAGAGAAGACTGAGAAGGGATCTTATTAATGTGACTGAGAAGGGATCTTATTAATGTTTACAAGTATCTTAAGTATGGGAGACAGAGGGATTTGGCCAACCTCTTTTCAGTGGTTTGTGGGGACAGGACTAGGGGCAATGGCCAAAAAATGGAGCACAGGAAGTTCCGCACCAACATGCGAAAGAACTTCTTCACGGTGAGGGTGACGGAGCACTGGAACAGGCTACCCAGGGAGGTTGTGGAGTCTCCTTCTCTGGAGATATTTAAGGCCTGTGTGGATGCCTACCTGGGCAACCTGTTCTAGGGAACCTGCTTTGGCAGGGGGGTTGGACCCAGTGACCTCTTGAGGTCCCTTCCAACCCCTACGATTCTGTGATTTCTCCAGCATTTTCCACTTTGCCTGTTAAAAGAACATAACTCAAACAACACTGTAGCTGAGAGTGAAAGAATTCCTGCTAAAATACATCTTGACTTCAGCATAAGCTGAGATTATGCATCAGTGCTTGGAAGAAATTACTCTTGGCAGCTCCTGTAATATTTGGTACTGTTCCTAGCACCTCAGTTCCTGGGCTAATGTAATTAGAGGTCATGCAATCAGCACAAGCACTTAGAAGAGAATGCACATGCTGCAGGTCAGACACAGAACGGACAGCCCAACTTTCTAAAGACACAGGAAGGTAGATATAACGATGTAGATATAACGAGGTAGATATAACATCTTGCAGGGAAATCTCAGACTTCCACGTTAAATGCAGATATTTGAAATCTGGCCATGGAAAGTGAGTCAAAAGCCCACAAGTCTGAGCCCCATGTTGACACAAGAGGAACTGCTGTCTGGACTGACAGATGACACTAGGAACTGGAGCTAATGTCTGTTTTCAAGAGATCCTCCTTGTATCTCACTGCTTATTTGGAGGAACTAACATGTAATCACTCACCTGAGGTACAGAAGGAACACCAAGGGCTCACATTATTACATGAAAGACCCAGGGAAAGAAGACAATTAGCTAAGCACTGTAAACACAATTAGCATTCTAATTTCAAGTTCACTGCTGGAGGCTTAGCAAAGTAACTGAACAAACAAGGTGAGCAAGTTTAAGTTTGTGAAACTCTGCATTTAAAAGGCATTGCGGGAGACAGAGCAACCAACCCTCAAAACCAGGGACTCACTGAAAGCAGTTAGTTCAGCCAGCTGAAAAAAAAAATCTTTCACTCCCTCCATGTCCCGCAGCCTTTTCAACAGTCAGATAGTCAGCATTGAGCAAGACTACTCAGAACTCTAGTCGCTCTAACAAAGAACACTGTGCTGCTCACAAGTCCTCATCTACCTGGCCTCAAACAATTCCCCAAACCACCAACTAGCTGGTGGTTACAGAACTGAAGGAGGGCTGATCCTGTTAGAGTCGGTCAGCTGCCACTTTCTCAGAAGTCCTTCCAAGAAATGAGAGGGTACAACTGAGGCGAGTTAGCAGGAACATTACCTCCAGGAGATTTCTGTGAGAGAGCCAGACCGCTCTAAAGACTCCTGTAGAAATCACTACAGGAGATCCACAATGACCATGGGAGATCTCAGGACTTCTAGAGGCTCTGAGTGTAACAAGAACAGTCTAGGACATAAAAGTTTTATCTCCTTGTGATTTTAAGTCTTGCTACAACTGCTCCTGAAAGCTTGTTCAAAATGAATACTAGAGATTATTGACATTTGGTCAGAAGCAGGAAACCTCCTTCTCTGAAACTGATCGGCAGCATTAGGGGACTGGCCTGTAGATCCTATAGCTGAGGAGCAGGAATTTGAACAAGTGTTCTTACTGGCAAAGCTCTTTTTATATACAAAGTCCCTGCTAGTGCTGTCCCATAACAAGTTCTCCTGCTAAGTCAGGGTGCTCGAAGGGAGATTACCTCTGCCTGCAAGGAGACTTGCTGCAGTGCCCCTTGGGGAGTGTTTACTCCAGGGCACGAGTCATGTTTAAAGCTGTCATAAATTTGCCGTAACAAAATGGGATCCAGAACTAACCCATTAATGACAAAATAGGCTTTATCATAGAAAATATGGAACCATGAGTAATAGAGAATTTTCCCTGGAGTCTGCATTTCTTCCCACCATCCAGACAGTTGAGCTACGTTGTTCAGGAACAGCACTTAACTGAACTTCACCACACAGAGAAGATGATGACTTTCTGATTCTTATAATAACATACGCAACAGTGATGATTACTTTTTTTAAAGAAAAAACAACTCCAAGCACTTAAACTTTTACCAACTTCAGGAAGATGAATCATCTCAAGGAAAATTACTGAAATTTAGAAGAGCAACATCAGATTTCATAAGATCCCAAACGCCACATCACACTTACCCATCTAATCTTTTACTAAAAGTGAGTGATTTCTTGTTACCTTTAATACTACTGTTATACAAGCATCTAACCAAACAGCAAATTTTCTCATACCAATCAGAGCAAGGCTTACACTTATAAATACCATTTCTTGCGGGAGCTGCCTGAAGACCTTTATAGGATAAGCAGGCTTTTTCTGCAAAGTTGCTCTTTTTCAGGTTTGACCAGCTCCCTAGTTGCTACTTTTGCATCTGTTTTTCATTTAAAAATAAAACTTGGGAAATGTACATTGATTAAAACTGTATTATCAAAAATATCGTGGCTTTTACAAAATCTCCTTGTTTATAAATTAGCATTATTTAAGTATACACAGAATAACTCATTAAAAACCAACAACTTTATTTTCACAGTGATTGCCTTTTCATATCTGATGATTTCTCCCCCCCCAAAAAATAATGTGCTTGTCTGGCAACTCTTAAAATATCTGCCCCTTGAATTTCTCCCTATACCTTTCCTAATAAGGTCAAAGATGTGTTGAGAAGAGAAGTTGCTTTGGATCTCCTCATACAAGTTAGGAGCAAATCTGCAATAATTCCTAAAATTCACTGTATTACACTATATATTGTCTTCGTTTTGTTCACTGTGCAGTGATGTATGCTGAGAAGTCTGTATGAAGTAAAGGCATTCAAGGTCAATTCATGCAAAGTGTATTATAAGAAATGAATGAACAAACACAAACTGTCTGAGCAACAGTAGGGTTTCAAAAGCACCCTGTGTGAGCCGAACGCTGATCCCACTGACTTGAATGAGAGGAAGACTAGGCTGAGGTTGAGTGCTTTGGAAATCCCACCCATACTGCTTTACCATGACATCCAAATTTTGTGGGAGAAACATATCACAAATGTCTATCAAAAAAAGAATAAAAGAGTACATTCCATGTTACAAGGATGGAAGAAAAGAGCTTTTTAAGTCTGAAAAGAAATGGGTATAACATAAATTTGGTTAGCCAGACTGGAAGGAGGGTGAGATTTTTGTTTGTTTGTAAATGGTATCGTTTTTAAATGATGGATTCTGGAGAATATTAGAATTTATACCTGAATCTACGCTGAAAGTATTTTTGTAATTTGAAAGCCAAAAATATCCTACTGCCAAGACCTGTAAAATGCTTTAAAAAAAAAAAAAAGGAAAAAAAGAGAAAAGAAAGAAAGAAAAAAGAAAAAGCACCTTCCAAATGGAATTCACAATTCCCATGGGTAGGTGATCATCAGCTCCAATTAGTCCCTGGCAGAGGAGCCTGAGCAAGAGTGATAGACTCGATGCATCCAAAAATGTTTAGTCTAGACTAAACCATGCTGGAATTCTCCACAGACTAGACCTCAGCCCTCTGGATCCTGGACAGCCATCTATATTGGCTGCAAACAACAACACAGCCTGGATCCTATTCCAGGCTTCACTCCCCCTCTCCCTATCTAGTCTTACTGCTACTCTCCCCCCCTCCCCCCCCCCCCCAGCCTTCTTAGGATGTCCAGGCAACAAGCTAAAAAGCTGTTGACTGTTGCAAGTATTGTAAGCCTGGTTAATGAGTATAGGTAATTCTCTCCTCTAATCATCTGTACAGTAAGCATGTGAGCCAAACTCAAAATAATAAAACCAGAAAAACATGTTCATCTGCTAGACAGCAACCAGAACCGACTGTTGCCAAAAAGAAAAGAGTCTGGAGCTGCTCTTTATAAAATTTTGTCAGCTCAATTAATTCTGAAATATGCTCTGAAAATGTGGAACATGGCCCATATGTCACAGCTTCTCTTGTGTATTTCAAGTCTTATTGAGAGGTTCTGCGTAAAAACTCAGTGCTTTCATCTACAAACCTTGCTTTCCTGTGCAAAGGATTTGGCCGGTAGTTAAGAATTTCCTCCTCTCTCAAACTGCGGAGTAAGGGGAGCTTCCTCAACAGAAATGATCCCCCCTAAGCGAAGAACTCCTTCACTGCCATTCTTTCAGCGACACACTTCTCAAGGACACCATTGTGGCTCTGCAGAGTCCACAGAGGACTTGCTTTCAGCTCTGCAGGACCAGGCAGGCTCCTCTTCACTGCCAGTTTAGAGCAGCTGTGGCTGAACAAGAAGCCAAGTTAGTCTCTCGGACTCCTCAGAGCACAGTAACACAGTCTGTTATTCTACCTTCCCTTACTTGGCATCTCAGTGATAGATTTTGCCCCTTAGTCTGATGTCTACCTGCAGCAACAATGAGATATTGGTGAAGATTTTTTTTTCTTTCTTTATGCTAGAAATTAGCCACTGGCATTAGCAAAGGTGATCTGGCATAAACAGCATATTTCCATTTAAGTCAAGGAGCTGTGCCTGTTCCCCCAGCAAAGCAAAGAAGTGACAAGCACATGTGAATACACAAAGTAAATAACGCAGTTATTTAGTCATACTGCTTGAATCACACCAGACACAGCTCCAAGTTTTCCAGTGCATTCTCCCATGATCCCAAGTCCAACTTAATGATCACCAAATTTTGCAGAAGTTCAGAGCTTGATTCAGGTCCAGATCTGAAATCTACAGCAAAAGCCCATCATCACCAAGTTTTCATAAAAGAAACATCTACATTAACTTATTCTTCTTACTTAATTCTTGCCACTGCAGGCACTTAAAATTTAAGGAATGAAAGGAACAGAAACATAAAGAATTAGATCATCTTGTCATCCATTCCCTGCATTTTTATTATGAAGGGCCATCCTGGCTGACTGTCCAAAAGCACTCAAAATAACCTGAAAAAGAGAAGAGTGCAGAGAAAGTACATCTGGAAGGCAGAAAGGAAGAGTAGCTTCAAAACGCAGCTTTTGGTAAAGCTCACTTTCAAAACATCCAAAACGCAAAGGAAGAATGAACATTTCCCTGTGCTGGTCTAGCCAGCTGTAGAGAGAAGACTTCTCAGCCAGCTATTCAGGCGTGCTCAGTCCCATGTAAATAGTAGACTGACATCCAGCAGGAAGTATGGAGCAAGGAGCTTTCTGGAAAGCCAACTGCCTCCACTGAAATGCCTACATGTTCACTGGAAATCTAAGAAGACCTTTGTGAACAAACCCAACAAAACAGTAGGAAAAAGAGCTCATTATTTCCTTTCCACTGAGATCAACCAGGTAGGTAAAAGAGAACGGACATTTAGATCAGGCTGAGATATATGACTGACTCCAAACAAAGGACTTGGGGAGGGGTCTGGGAGCCAAATCTGCCAGCCAAAATACCCAGAGATGAGCTGCTATCTAGCTTTTATCTACACTTACTCAGGACTCAGGAAATTAATTTTCCTGTAAATTCCAAGAACAACCCAGTCTGCTAAATAATCCCAGACTGATGTTTTACACATCAGCGAGACTGTGCGCTTCACAAAAAGCAATGGTCAGAACCTTCTTGAAAAAGGATGGAAGGAAGGAGTAACAGCCAATATCACAGAATTTTACAACAGGAACAACAACAACTCAAATACCTGGTCAGCAGGCTGGTGGTTTTAACAGGAGTATTAGGTCAGCACTGAGCATTTTGGATTTTTTCCTTTGTGAGGCAACTGACATCATCTTCATTGGATACACATAATTAATTGCACCTTTACTATCCATGAATGTCATCTGTGATGATTTTTCAAGATTTTACATTAAAGAAATCAGGTTTTACAACATAAACTAAAGTATCAGTAGGTTCTTAACAGTCTATATCTTTAAAGGAGCACAAACATTAGCTCTTACAAATGGGAGCTTTACATTTTCAGAAATAAACTAAACTGTTCTAAGCACTACTGTAACACTTTATTTATATCCACACTAAAGAAGCAATAAAAATAGTGTGGTTTTAGACAGACCAAATTTCAAAGCTATGTAAAATAAAACAAAACTAAACCACCGCACAAGAACAGCATTATGACCACAGTCTTATGAAAGAGCTTTGGGACTGAATAGGTGAAACTGCTTTTAACGAAAACAAACCAATTGTGGTGCATAATGCTGCATGTCATTCTTGACCTGATTTCCTTAGGCTACTTTCATTCTGCTGAAACATTCTGGATTGAATTTCACTGAATAGACATTATTCTTATTTACACACAGGTGAAATCTATTTATAAATCCGCAGAGTTTGGGGGTAAGACAATGCAGACCTTTCTGACAGAATCCATTTGTTTTTCAAATGGCACTTTCTTAACATATGAGGGCATCTAGTGTATAAAATATTTCTTTAACATGCTTTGTCTTAAAGTATATGCTTACACCCTGAATGTGAGCATTTTGAGAAGTTCAGTACTCCTATGCTATTCTAAGCTTTTCAAATTGAGACTCTGATTAATTATAAAAGTCGCAGGAAAACAAGCCTGAATCCAATTTCAGAATGTTGAATGGATGCATTGACTTACCTTACGGGACGCATTTAACAGCTCACATGAAAAAAGATGGTACCAGGTGGACCCAGAGGAACCACAGTTAACCAAGCAGCCATCTCTAATTACAGTATCACAGCAGTTACCCATCACTTTCTCTAGTGAAGCCAGAACAGATGTGTAGAGGAATTCTCCTGAAATTTAAGAGTCCTTGCTGGAAAAAAATACATCTTGAAACAATCAGACAAAGGACTACAACTCTGATGTAAAGATAACTATTGGCAAATTAAGTGTATTAGTTAAACAAACTTTCCTAAGGAAACAATATTTAGTTTACTTAGACTTAAATGCTTATCCACTCACCCCAAGCCAGAACAGACAGCTTCTATAGACTAGCAGTTATCACATTTTTCAGGATAGGCTCTGACTTCTTTTTTGTACTAGCACTGTTCCCTGCCTTCTGCTCACACCTACACTCACACAACCCATGGCTGGCCCTAAGCTTCTAAAACATCAGTTACCAACATATGACTACTTAAAATGTCAAAACAAATAAACAAACAAACAAACAAACAACAAACAAAGCAAAAGACTTCCTACACCACTTTCTTTTCAAGCTGTCCTTGCCCAACTTCCCATCCTGTGTATTGGGAAGAAAATAGTACACTTCTCATGGCTGCCTGAGAAGAAAGGACTTTTCAAGAGGGAGACAGAAAAGCTGGGAAGGGGAGGACATAGGCCAGCTGGAATTCCCCTGGAGCTCTCCAGCCTCCTCTGCAGCTTCTCTCCTTGTCTTCTCCATAAACTCTTCCTGCACTGTCCAGGGCTCCCCAGTTCTTCCCTCTCTAGCTGTTTCAGAAATGGATAGAGTCCCTTAAAATTTGTATGCAAATTAGCGTACAATGCTAATTATATATATTATTATTTATTATATACATTATATATTATAATATATTATATATTATTGTATATTATATATTATATGTAATATATAATATATTATATAACATAATATATAATATATAATATATTATATAATATATTATATAATATATATATATATATTATATGTTATAATTATATATATATATTATATATATTATATATAATACTGGTATCCACAGTACAGTACTGAAGTTGCACAGAAGACACTTTTCTAAATGTGTTTTTCATCCACTTGCTCCTCCCATTTGAAAACATTCAATAGCTGCCACTATAATGACAACAGAGCTGTGCCTAAATAGTCAAGCATTCATTCATACAATATCTTGTACTTCATAGTTCTAGAAATAATACAGGTTACAAATAATCTTTTCATATATATAAAGACTCCATTCAACACGTTTAGTTTTGTGGCTGCTGCAATAGGGGCAGGGTGTCAGGAAACTCTGTCTTCACTATAGGCTAGGCGACCTTGGACAGGTCACTAAATTTGCGTACCTCACTTACCTGCCTATAAATGGAGAGACTTCTGCCAAACTCAAAAAGACCTTTGTGAGACTGCTACATAAATACTAAATGTAATATTAATGTTATTGAATTGAAAGGATAAGAGAAGATCAATTTGCACATAAATCCTCCAAGCTCTCTACAACAGAATCAATCCTGAGGATGTACACAGAGTTCAAATCAATTAACAGCTGGAACCCGTGTCAGCCAGAAAAACCAAACCAAAATGGCAAAAAGCTCTTTTGAAGTCCAATGGAATTTAGGAAACCAGAAAGGCTACTCTTGTTACGCTTCCAAGTCTGTCAAAACCAGGAATTGTTCCAAATCCTGTTCACCAGTAACTTCCAGAATGATTTCTCACTGAATATATTTACGTAAGTCTAATCCAGAGTGAATTCCTAAATTATAGCTTTATAATATATGTAACAAAAATAAAAATAGCTTGAAATTTGCCAAAAGCTTTAAAATTGCATTTTCCATGGAGCAGCCTGAACATTCAGAACATCATGAATGACTGTTTTTGTGGAATGTTTAGAAACTTAAATTAAGATTTGCTGAAACTGGTCACACATATTATTTAGTGAAGTTTCATGATTGGGTGGATCTATGCATTGCTACGAGGAATGACGAGTCAGATTTATCAAACAGCACAGTACTACAGCAGAAGGTTTTTTTGTGGGGGTTTTCTTTTTTAAACATGTATCCACATACACAAGCACACATACAAGGAACATCACTGGGATTTACCAGTGAAGAAATGATCATAGATAAATTCTCTCATATTTTTGGACTAACATTTCCTAATGAGAATAACTATTTACCTTTCCCTTCAGGTGTTCTTATGATAGCATCTATATCATTCACACAGGCCTTGGAAGGGCCTTATTAGCTTCTTTGAACTTAAGACTTGCATGAGTTTTCATCTTTCAGGACTGTAACTTCACCTATCTTCTTTAATAATATTCAGTATAGTCTAGGCCTAGTATTTTCTCTAGCAAAGAGGTTGCAACATCATTTCAATACGTGTATCTTGAGAACAAGGCAAGACTGCTGGAACAATCATATGAGATGACCCAAATGGCATATTGTCTAGGTCTAATATCTGATATTCTTTTTCTTTTTTTTTTTTTCCTGCAGGGAAAAGTCACTCAACAACTCTTTTTGTAAAATAACAGTAATTTCCATATTTTTGTATATATTTATCTTCGTATGCCTGGCATGGAGCATAAAAAATTAAAGATTAGATTTTCTCTATAGCCCTGGCACAGTTTTTTTTTGTCCCCAAGACCTAGCTCTGACTCAGAGCTACCGCATTCACAGACAGCCTACATTCAGACGATGACATTAACTGTCTTATTTCAATAATACTTCCAAACGTACAGAAATAAAACAAAACAAAAAACCACACGTAGATGAAGAGCCTTTCTCCCCTCTTCATCTAGTACAGAAACATTCTTGCTGTGAGGTTTGGATAAACGCCAGTTCTTTTTGATTAAAAACACCACCACTGACAACAACAAAAGAACTTTTAAAAGAAGAACTGTTATCTGACTATAACTCTAGCAACACACTGAATGCTAAACATTCTGAAAATGTACATCTTAATAGCACTGCTATCTGATCTTTGTAAGTGATATTTTTGTGCCACCAATGTAGAAAGTGGGTATTAAAGTATAGCTTTTTTTTTTTTCCTCACCAAGGATTCTCAAAATGGTATGCTCATCTGGCTATTTCTCCAAACTTCATGCAAGCTTTCATTGCATTAAAAAATGTGAAGTCTCTTGTTATATTTTCAAAAATCTGTATTTTCTTACACAAAAGAAAACAAAGAGTTAAGTTGCTAGTAGTTTAAAGTTGATTGTGGAGTGTCTCAATATATCCCAAACTGTGCAGTGAAACCAGTGTTTTAAGCTCTTTGTTTTTGACTTCAGGCAGCCTGGGCTTTTAAACAAAGAATTGTGACTTTAATACGTAAACATTAAAGGATCCATATTTTCATGGGAATCAAATGAAAGAGCTGCTGAAAGCTCTTGTCTGACTGTTCGGATCTAACTGCACAGCTATGGAATATCATCCCTTCCCAAACTAGCACATCTAGTCTTATTTTCTGACGCAAAATTCATTAACAACTGACATGAGGGGTTCTGTCCTTGGAAAGATTAATAGAACTGATTGGTAGTTATCAATAGCTAGTCATGATTTCTTCTACTTTCACTATGATTCTGACTTATCTTACTGTTCCCAGTACTAGATATTCAAATCAACATTACTCAACAGCATGCACCCAAGAAAAAACATTTCCTTTTTAAGAGCTGAGCAAGGTGAAATCTGACAGTTTTTCTAATGACGTCTTCTACAAGTTATAAATCAAACAGAGGGAAGAGTGACACCCAATGGATAGATATATGAAGGAACTACCATTCTGGACCACATTCCATTTCCTTTCAGTATGTTTTAGATAGCTCTTCATTCTAAAACTACAACTCCAACCAACTGGTTTAATAAACAGACTAAATATTTTGAAGTCTAGCACACGTTGATCAAATTTTACTCTGATGCTGGATAAAACATTGAAAGTTTGATTTCTAATACAGCTACCCCCCAGTATTACCGTGAAATCCATTGCTAGCAAAAGATGATAAAGATACTATGGGGGAAGAGACAACACCTGTTTTGTACCTGCTTGATGTGTTCAGTTTACAAGGACACATTAACAAGAGGTAATTTAAAATAAAGCAACCTTAGTGAGACACTTCTATGCAGATGGCATCACGGCTACGTTCAGTCAAAAAACCTTGATGCAGATTTTGTCTAGAGACAACATTCTTGACATCATTAACATCCCTGGTATCAGCAGGGGGATTAGCTCAGTAACTACATCCTAAACAAAATTGTGTCTGGAGATGCTCACCACCAAAAAAGAACATGCAGTTCTTTATTTGCATTTTTTTTAAGACAGATCATAATATTAAGTTCCTCATGCCTGAAGGTGCTTTAAAGTTCAAGCTGATGCTTATAAAACTTGGCAGATTTACACCTCTGAAACCTGGCGCCTTGCAATGTGACAGCATGAACTTGACCCTTGCTGCTGCTGTACCCTACCCTACATTCACCAAAATAGGAGGGGAGGGAGGATAGGTAACATTACAAGCCCAGTTATCTGTCTCTTTTTCTCTCTTCCAACTGCCAAACACAATGGGTGATTTCCATGATGTGGATACTCTATCATTAGGAAAACATTTTGAAGCTTCAAACAAATTTCACAAGACCACAAATATCTATCACTAGCTATCACTGCAGACAGAACAACAAAAGTTACTACCGATGAAGGTCTTGGGCTTCCCATTCACTTCAGTGACCTCTGAGTAAGATTCTGAACTTTCCTTCAAACAATGACAGGCTCAAGCAGCATAGCCATTAACTTTCTTAATATATTCAAAATATTTCCAGGACTGAGGTTTATGGCTAGTTTAAAGCAGGCTGCAGACTCCTGATGACTCCTGCGATGCAGACCACATCGGTGTCAACATGTAAATACAAACCACAGTATATGAACATCATTATAGAGTATATATACAGGTTTGCACCTTGCAGCATACGTCCGCATCTCCTTGAATTTATGGCTCATTGAAATGACTATTCATTGCAGTAAACAATGATTAATTCATTAAGAGCCGAATCTTGACCATGCCATTTTAGCAGCTGAACAGAGCTGCCTATTACGTGCACGACAGGTACCCACACAGCAGACTTGTCTGAGCTGGAGCACAACTTAATCTTAAGACTGTAAGACAGAGAAAAAACATCCCCCTTATGGTGAACCATTCCAACAGTTATCAAAACATCAATAAGGAGAGCAAACTATCTGTGAATAAGAAGCTGCCAGACTGAAGTCTCTCTCACTCCCTTCTCTGATAAACTATTTCATTATTCCATATAGAAACCCAACAGAAATGGCATGTAACCTGTGCTTCATGCCAGCACAGTTTTCTGTTTCCTTTTATTGCTGTGGAAACGCCAAACTACTAGGAAGTCTATAGCCAAGCATCTCTTTCAATGCATTGAAATATAAAGCTCCCTCCTGTCTGAGAGCCATCTGCCATGCATATGGATTCCTAACATACAGTGCCTCCAAAAATTAGTGCCAGATTCCATGCAATAAACACTCCCAGATGCAGAAGGCTCAGACGATACCATGAGAAACGAGAAGCAAACAAAGTCCACTGATGCCTCTTCATTAACAAATGTAGCGAAGCAACACACACAGGATAGCCTTAAACTACTACAGACCAATGCAGTGATGCAATTAATAAAGAGCTTTGCAACTGTGCACACTATATGTTTGTCAACACACAGCTAACTGCTTATCACATGGGTGCCAAGGGAAAATCCTAATAGCATTTTTAAATGTTATTTGCACCACAGAAATGTCAGTTCACTTATAAACTGGCCGATAACAAGAAATGAGATTTCTGACTGCCATGTAAACAGCAAGTCACGGATTTTATTTTATATGAGTTAAAAAAGTGGAGCTTTTTGTTTCTTCTGTTCTGTTTAAATCTATTCTGTAGTTTACAGGGTGCTTTAGCAGGAAAAAGGTCAGAGAAAATAAGATTTAATTCAGGGAACTGGTTCATTCTCACAGAGCATTTTACAGAATGGAGCAGCAAAAAAAATGGAATAGTTATTCTCAAAAGACAATGATGTAATATGCCTGCACTTGCTGATCAGTATCTCAAGAATCTAATCCTTTAGGAGGAAAAATATATATGTATTTTTTTGGCTAAGCCTAAGTGGTTATTAAGCACTATGGGATCCATCATTCAAAATGACATTTTTCACACTGATTTTGCTTCATTTAAAGCAAAGAATGCAAAGTATTTAATCTCCATTGGACTAAATAACCTCATTTATTGCAAGATTTCCCATGTTCATCAGCAAACTTCTTAACCCGTACCTATCACAATGCTAGTGAAAGCATTAACTCTTGCAAAACTATGATGCACTGGCTAAGAGGTAACCCAGTTTGCTCATATGCCTTTGCTTCAGCCTTGAAGACCGTGTCTGAATACTCACTAAGGGAGCAAGAACTACCTATCATGTCATAGTTGTTTCCCAACAACTCAAAGTTTATTTCACAAAGTGTGAGCTTACCATAGGGATTCCCTGTAAGAGTAAAGGACTTAATTTACAACAAGCCAGTGGAGATGAAATCAGAATTCCCTGTATTTTGTTGCTGCAAAAGGTAAGAAAAAGGCATCCATGCAGGATTCACTTACGGCTCAGAAATGGTCCTGGGGGCAAGTCTCTTCCAACAAATCCCTAAGTTCCCTTGTGTTCTAGTAAAGGGCCTGAGATTCTTTGACAGGGCTTAGCCATCAGTTCTTCCCTAAGAGAGCTCAAGTACATGTTTGAGTTTGAGCACACATACATATTTTTTAACCTAAACAGGACACTTCCAACCATGCATTATTTTTTTGACTCGTTTCCAGAAAAAAACAACACTTGTGCATCATACTACCATCCTGTATTAACAGCTGATGCAGCAGAGACCCTATTAATTCCCCAAGAAAAACAAAGCTGGGTACTTTTATTCTGCATGACAATGACCGATAGGCCAGTTGGCAAGTGATAGTTTCCAGGTAAGCTATAGCATGTGCCATCTCTCGCTTAGATGGTAGTGCAAAACAGATCAACAGATGTTGAAAAGGAGCAAAGTGGTAGGATATTGGTATGAGAAAAAGCAGGTGAGAGGGCAGAATGGCCTTCAGAATTTTGAGAATAAGCTGTGGGTTTTCACAGAATCACAGAATCATCTAGGTTGGAAGAGACCTCCAAGATCACCTAGTCCAACCTCTGACCTAACACTAACAAGTCCTCCACTAAACCATATCACTAAGTTCAACAATATGTTCAACAATGCAGTGCTGGAACTATATGGGTAAAATGAAAAAGGAAAAATGTGGTGGGAGGGAGCTGTGAGGGACCACTGCATGTGTATGTCCAGATAACATTGGATACAAACCTTTATGAAATCAGGACTCATTAGCTTTGCTGCTCATTAACAACTTCTTTTGTATGGCAATTGAACACAGACTCAAAACTGTCCTCACCCATTATCTTCTACTGTTCATAAATATCAATCATTTAAAAATGCCTTAGTTAACCTTTGCAAGTTTTCCCCATGTTTTTTTGTAAACAAGACTCCTCAGCTGGTCTCTTGATCACTTAGGACAGCAAGAAAAGATGGAGAGGGTATGAAACAAACACTGAGATCTTACAAGTGCAATTCTGCTAAACAAAACAGGTGCTAAAAAAGAGTATTTGGTGGCTTCCTGTCTGTGGAGTTTCTTGCAAGTTGAGATGATCAAACTGAATACAAACCAAATTTGTGTCCAACTACCAGCTCCTCAAACCACAGACTCAAATCCTCATGCTTGATTCCTGGTTGTAAACCAAAGGAAACTAATGATCACACCTTCCAGTAATGCTAACTGCAAGCCCACTGCTTTCACAGTAGCCTCACAGTAACTTCTACACAATTGCAGTTCTCTGGCGGGTTGGAGAGGTGTACCTGTCTGGAACTTTCTAATGATTCAGAGGCAAGCCCTCAAGAAAAATTACAAACAAGATCACATTATTCCTACTTAAATCGTGTGAATAAAATCAGTATTTTTGTCTGAACCAGAGATACCTTCAAGGCTTAGATAAGTGCAGTTGCACTTCACAACTCCCTGTATGTTAAAGCTGATCTTCACTCTAAGTGAGTTCCACAATGATTTTTTATTTTTTATTTTTCAAAGTATAACAACTTAGGGCTTTCTGGCTGGTTTCCTTTAAAGGCAGATTCTTGCCTATGTCAAAAGAACTTGACTATCACTTGTCATCTTCTTTTCAGTTTTAATATTTTTGAAGAAGGTTATGCAAGCGAACAAACAAAAGCCACACCAAACCCACTGTGATCTGCTTCCCCATGTAAACAAGGCAAATTCTGTAATTTTTCAAGATAGCCACTTTAGCAGAGCAATCAGAACTACTGAAAAAAAGAAAAAAAAAAAAAAGAAAAAACACACCACTTAACTGTAAGTAACAGCTAAACAGTAAGAATGGGGAAGGAATCATTTGCACACCACTGCAGTTGCCAACCAAAAGCAAGAGCACTGAGCTAGACTGCAAAGTACTATGGTGAGACACAAATTTACACCCAGAATATGGGTTACACCAAGTTTATCCCTTAAGTGCTATACCTGACAAACGACATACAGTTGCTCAGCATGGGCCTCTGCCCTGTCAGGTGAGGTTTCACAGGATTTCTATATGAAGCAGCACTCACCAAAGCCTTAGCGCCAGAACAAGTTGTTCTGTGTTTCTGCAGCTCTTCATTCATTTCAGGGGAATGACTTCTGATTTCAAAGAAAAGTGAAAAATCAGGTTTGAATCTGTTTGATTTGCTCCTATAAGCGCTGGCAGACAAAAATACTAGCATACCTGCAGAAGCGCTCATCTCCCTAAAACTGGGACACTTCCAAGCCATTGTGTTCATTCAAAAGACATTCTTAATGTTCCCATTTGGAACCCAAAGAGACAGGCAAATATGTTCCATAATTGTAAAATGCTGAAGTTTCAGTACTGAGTGACTAAGGCACATTGGAAAAGTTTACAAATGAAACCAATTCTGCTCAGGTTTGCTAGCCATGCTTCCACACTGCTACCTTCTCCAAGAACTTCAACACATGGTAATGGAAGGAGATGAAGGAAAAACAACCTTGACCAAATTCAAAAAGCAATAAAAGAAGCTCCATTTTAACTATGTAATGCCTGGAAAATATGCTTTATACTGGTATTTGCCACAAACAGCTGTGACAATTAAGTGTTTGCTTATAGTTATACAAATGCAGAAGTGCCATCCTGACTACTGATGCTTTTGAGGAAAAAGGTGAGCAATATATTGCCAGCATGGACAAAAACACCATACATGCACACGCTCATCTGCCTTATTAAATTATTGCTGTACTTATCTCTGTGGAGTTGAGGGTTTCTAGGCCTAACGAACTCACAAAAGCTTACAATAAAGATCAAAACAATTCTCCTTCTGCTTCTCCTGACAATTATGTAGGAAAGCAGCCAGCACATTGCATTGCATCTCATTCCAGAAGAACTTCTGTCTCCCAAAATATGAGATCCACAAAGCACTTCTCCGTCTTTTAATGAAACGGCAGATCAGAAAAGATCATCACAGTGTTCCCTTTCAGCCTCTTTTACTAAAAATGGTAAAGAGTAACTATGCAGACTTCTTGGGTATGTTAGTCAGTGATGAGAAAAAAAATAACAGTCATTTCCTCACAACCTCCACTCAAACCCTGATGTGATTTTAAGCCTGTAGCTTCCTATTGTCCTCCCCAGATAGATATGTCTGTACTGTTAGTAGAACCGTTCCCCTTACAGTTTGGAGGATATTCAAATTCAGGAAAAACAAACCAGTTCTAGATTTCTAGTCATGAAACTACTAAAGCTACTTTAGTAACTACTTTAGTACTTTAGAAACTACTAAAACTTTTGGTTTCTGAAAAAAGATGAACTTACTGCTGTTAAATTTATGTTCAGATACTGTTAAGAACAAGAAAACCCTCTTATGTGAAAAAAAAGATAAATAGTTACTTTCTTAACTGAAAAATAAAGTAACGATTTAAAAGCAAACTAAGTGCTTTCAAACAGCGATGTCTTTTTGTTGTTGTTGTTTGTTGGAGAAAACATCAATTACTGACCGTATACGCATAACAAACAAACAAAAAATAACAGCCTTTTCAAGGTAACCTGACTTGAAGTTCTGGCAGTTTAATCTAAATCAGTACTGTGTCCTAGAGCTTAGAAATGTGATTTTAAACAAGTTTCAGAAAATACAGTATACAAATATACTCTTAATTTTTTGGCTCTAGTCTTGCAAGCGTTCATGCATATTTATGAATTTGTATGCATGGATAAATCACTCAGTTCAAGCCATCAGCCTGTGCAGAAGTCAGGAACTGCCCCATCAAAATGGAAATGACTATTTAAGAGAATATCTTTCGGGCAGTTAAGATTGTGGAAAAGCATCTTTGTGAATTATGTGACAGGCAGGAGTCATGATCAAGCGCTGCAAAGCCCAAGTCTGTACATGCCTCTTAACAAGGGAAACTTGTCTGTGGTGTGAGTGAGGCTCTCCAAGTAAGATTTAGCTGCAATAAATACGTGGAGTTCAGTTGCTTATCTTAGGTTGTCCAGACTTTAATAGCCTGGAAATACATAAACCAGTTTTGCAAGATCAGATTTTCAAGTGAAAATTCCAGTACTGGTTGTGTTTCAGCCTGGCTGGCAATCTCTCCAATACAGATTCTTTTATCCTGTTTTAATAGTTTGAGTTTCAGCTGAAATCTGGAATTTTAAAAGCATATACAGACTTCTTAAAATTCTGATTTAAAATCATAAAGCACTTGGATTTGGGTGTGATTTGAGTGGTGACAAGAAACACAAAACTCAACTATTTACCAGTACCTGTTCCTGTCCCTATCTCTTTCCTTCCAACCTATGCCTCAAGACACGTATTTCTTTACCTTAACACTGTAGTGTTAGTTCCTACCATAAATACTTTCAACAAGCTGAAAATATATCACACTCCGAGACCTATCAACAGAATGACAATACTTTGAGTGCAGGTCTAATATGAACTGACAGAGCATTCCATGTTAAACTTCTTAAAGTATCCTTAATGGCAAAAATAAAAATTCCGCAAAATAGGATTCTAGTGGGTCAGAAGAAATGATTTGCAAATTATATTCTATCATATTAAAATATTTAATTCCAATAACATACTTACCATACACCCTCCGTAGGTTATAGACTGGTCAAACCGAAAGCCCTCATTTTCTTTCCTTCTGCTTAGATGCAGAGTTTCTTGTGAAGTGATTTCTGGTCAACAGAAGTAGTATTGTATATAAACTGATGCAAGAAATGTGATGAACTGAGGGAGTTCTTTACATACTTCTTGTAAGCTCTTTTTGGTATTGGGCTCTTTCTGTGTAGAAGCAAAGTTCACGGTGAAGGAGATTTTTATTGCATTTGGTGTAGGGATAACATTAAGGATGTTTGGATTTTGATGTTTATTGATTTAAATAAAGCATTCTCACACAGGATACCATTTTTTCATTTTGAAACCTAAGCAGACAACAATTAAGAACAAAAGAAGATTTTCTGTTGCTAACCAGAGAGGAGTAGGAGAGAAAAAGCCATCTGGGGCAAAAAAAAAAAAAAAAAAAAAGCACCATTAAAGTGCCTAGGGTAAACAGTGAATAAACCTATTTTATAAAATTAAACTGCAACTGGTGCATAATCTCACCTACCTGAGGCAATCTAGCAGGTAAGGCACAAGGAAAGAGGGAGGCACAAAATAGGACAACGTGGGCTTGAGTATTCAGAAGCAAACAAGATAAAAAACATTACAGAGGGCTTATATTACAAAATCTATATGGCAAAGACTGTTTACGTTACTGAATATAATGCCCAGATTAAAAATACCAACTGTTAAAGAAACTGATGACCCTAGAGAGAAGAATTAGTATTTTCTAACAGCCATTGATTTGAAGAGAATTTTAAAGGGGTGCTGCACTTATATGAAAGTAGAGATACTCATATGGCACAAAAATGTTATTGGCTGGGCCAGAAGGGGTTCTTCAGTAATAACAAACGCTTGGCAGCAAACAGCGATGCACCATTCCAGGCATCAAAATTTAACTGTTAGCACATGCAATTGGGACAACCAGCACTTACTACTGTATGTGAAAGGTACTGCTTGGAAGGTGTTGCTCTTGCTTTCTTTTTGAGACATGCTGTCCTGAATTTTGAGTTTAGTACAGGCAACTGCCCTCAGAATGCTCTGCCCCTACTTGAAATACTTGTCAAGAGTAAAGGTTTTCAAGAGGTTTGGTTTAAAGATGTGGCAATGAGCACCACACTAGAAATTAAGGGTTACAACTCATTTTTAAAAACCTGAATCTTATTTAGCTGTCCTACATAAGCCCATTTGAAAATCCTGGAACCAACTACAGATGCCTAAAGCTCTTGCAAATGCCAGCACATAATGCTGGTTTGGCAGAACTGCAGGCAAACAATGTGAATTCAGGTCTTTCCCCAAGCTGCATGAGAAAGAAGGAAACTTGTTTTTTTGTTTTGTTTTGTTTTGTTTGTTTTTGTTTGTTTCTTTATTTTGTTTTGTTTTCCTTTACTGCTATCTAGATTTTAGAAATCTAAAAGTGCATACCCTAAGATCCGATTGCTGACAGGAGAGCAAACTCCACTGTTTGTTCTCACACTTGCAGTTAGTAGAAACAATACTAACAATGAGGACATAGCAGCACAGACTTCACTGTGGTGCCTCCAGCACTTCAATCCCACTTGTACTTGTAGTGCAGGTATAGCCCAGGACCTTGCAGTACACAGACAAAAATCTTCTGGAAGTTAACCCTGTTTTCTGCTGTCACAAATTGCCTGGAGGGCCTAGTTTGACTCCTTTACTGAATGACATCTAGCAAGATACCCAAGAACAGGTATAGTGAAGGGAGACAGGAGAAACTTTTTCCTCTTCCTTTCATTTGAATCCTAAAAATGCTACACTTAAGCAATGGAATCAGTATCGCAGCTTGATTTTATTAAGATTTTCACATTATTTATATTTCATTAAAACAAGCATCTGAACTATTCCCCCTCAGGTGTCAGAATTGCTATGTTTTCTAAGTTGTCAATATCCAGCATGGCACTTCTGGAGTTGTTCCCATAAAACCTCAATTTCACTGGACAAAATCTCCTCAGGAAGTAATGATTTCCTGCCCACAGCTGAGCCTTAGCTAAGACTTAGATCCCGTACTGCATTTGTTTGTTTCACTTTCTAATAATTAATAACCTGATTTTTTGGTTTAGAAACCAAAACTCTAGAAAGCTGCAAATCATAAGGAAAAATACACTTCCTGATGCTGATTTGTCCTTAACTTTTCTCTTTTACCACTCTTATGCCCATTTGTCAAATGGTAAGGTGCCTTCCAACTTCAGAGTGTACACATATCTCCTTTGGCCCTGCAAACTCCTTCCTCTGCTTACTGAGTTAGCAGCAGAGTTGGAGGCATTGAACAGTGCTGGGATTTAAAACCACATATCCAGAGATAAGCCTAGTATCTTCCAAACAAAAAGCACTGGTTTCCAAGAGAGGCCGCTGTCTCAGTATCACAGCTTTAATCTTTGAAAATTAAGATCTCGTTAAGTAGTAGGGACCACGCAGGCAGATTCCTAGGATTTTCATCTATAAATTGATTTTGGTTTTACCTTATTTTGATAATACTTTAAGACTTCAAGGACAAAGGAATATTAGACTATCTTCCAAGAATTATTTTTAATTTGTTTATTTCTACAGCAAAGATGTTGAAGGACATATGCTTTGTTATACACTTCCCATGCGCAAAATTCGTTAGGGATAATTATTAAAAATAATAACCTTTGCCTTAGCTAAAGAGTGTCAATGAAAAACACACCAATGAAAAAGCTTAATAAGTGAAACTCTAGTAATTGGCTTTGCTTTTAGAATTACAAAGTTGACTTAGTGGACAAATCAAGAGACATACAACATTTTTAATGGTGAAATGCCTAGAGCACCAGTAGCAGCTGATCCGACTTACCTATCCACAACTCAAACAGGCAGATTTGCCCATTTTATGCCTGCCACCAAGAGCAATAGCTTCCATTAGAGCCAGCAAAGGGTCCATGCCCATTCTTCACCCACTGTGAATGCAGACTGTCATTAGAAAATAATATAGAATTATAAAACCAATGAGAATGCGAATTCAGCTGACGCTATAGATGCCAAATGCCAATATCAAGCTCAATAATTTTAATGTTTCTGGTGTGAAGGCCTAGCTACTGGGTGGAAGACTAAGGCCTTACCAACCTATTCACAACCACAGATGGACTCAGGATCATATGCAGGACGTATTTCAAGGGCTGATACACATCTCCCAGGAATTCCTTTTTGGTCCTCTATAAAGATCTGTATGGGTCATCACATCTTAGCCCCTCCTAATGGTGTCCTTTCAGCATACAACATAAAGAATGTCAGTCATTATTACTATGTGAGCAATTTTGTTTGTATTCTTCCCCAGTAGAAAAATGATATTTGACTTACTGGGTTTGACAACATTGCAACATCCATGAGAAAACAAACAAACAAACAACAACAACAAAACCTATATGTTTTTACCGTATAAAATATATTGCAGGGAATTTTCATCTCTTGCACATTTCTGAACCCTCTTCCCAGCGGTCACCTCATGTTGGCTAATACCACAACGCAAGAGCAGAACAGTTTCAGATCTTTATGTGCAGCAATAAGTTCATGGGAGAGGATACACATTCCTTAATTTGCTAATGGCCCATAATGCTTTCTTACTTGGCAAATTTTCTTCCTTCTCTGTGTTCTTACATTTACAAGGAGAATGATTGCTTTTTGCTTAAGCAAAGTCCAGCAGACTATACTTTCACTAAACCATTCACATTCAGCTGAAGCCTTCTGCAATGTTTTCTCCTCCCCAGGACAGTGTTTGCCACTGCTGAGACAAGATTAAAAAAAAATAAATAGAAGTAATACTGTATTGCATTGGAATGTGAAAATAAATTACCTCCTAAACTTATACCATAGAAAAGTTACTATCAGGGCATGCACTTCCCCTGTTTCTCTCATCTCTTCAAGATCGCAAGATTTGGGAATGATTTCAACAACGACCATTATAATAATGAAGTTGTCATACTGCAGAAGGAGAACCACTGAACTGATATGGTAATGCTTACTCTCCTGTGGACTACTAAGATTACCAAAAGGATTTCTAATTATGTTGACAATATTCAGAGGTCACATAATATTAAGATATATGCATTATTCTTCCTTTATAATTTCAACCATCCAAAAACAAGCACATGGCCAGTCTCATATGACTCATAATTTGTCAGTTTTGACTAGTCCATGAACAAATTTAGGACAAACACATACACCTACACTCTTTAGGGTACACTTAGAGATGAAAATCACAGACCATGCTTTTTTTCATGATTCATGAAAAAGAGGTCAGTAGGAAAATAGAGTACTTTTTGACTCAGACTCTTCAAAAATCCATCAGCAACCAAAGATGTCCTGCAACACAGAATCCAAGTATTCTCTTTATTGCAGAATATGAATTAGTAGTCTTAACTGACCAGGCAAAACAGTGCATTTCAACACAACAGCTAAAATCTTACTGTACCTTTGGAAAAAAATGTTTCAGCTTCACACTTACTGGCCAGCTCCTTTCATCTCTGACCCAGAAGGCACAATTCCACAATGTGGTAGCTTCCAGAAAAAACTGCAGAAGCAATAAATCAGTCCATCAGGACTCCAGGAAAACACATTTTACTCAGTAAATAGCACCTTTTGCAAGCCTTCATTTGAAGTATGAAGCTGTACCCTTTGAAAATACATAGTATATACAAGTTATGCATGCATGCACCAAGAGAAGCATTCAGAGGAACTTGCCAAATTGCACTAGAAAATACATCTGACATAATTACTGAGCAAAGCCATCTTAAATTAATCTCAGCAGCATAGTGCGTAGAATACATCCAGTGTCTTCTCTGTGCATAACACTTCCACCTGCTTCTCATCTATCAGGGACTCTGTGTGTATTTGACAGTATAGGAAAGAATGAAGAGCAGCCAATGCAGGCCTTGTTTTCAGCCATCTTGGCAATCACAGTAAAAACCCAAGACCTCAAGAAATGTTCCTTTGTTACAATTTAAGGACCACTATTCATCCATAAAGCAGAAGATGGACTATGCAGTAATCTCAGAATCTCTTTTACAAATCTATTCTTGCATATGTGAGCACCAAACAAAGTAGCAAAACAAACATAATAAATTAACATTAACTGAAAAAAATCTCAATATAAGCATTTTCAAGATCTGAGTCAAGGAAATATGGGGTGGAAGAGACCAAACCTAGCCTTCTCACCCCATTGCATGCATGGCTCTCCCTAAAAAGCTGTCTGTTCATCTGGTGAGCCCATGGCTCAGCTCAATTGCAGCAGTGGATGTGGCAGAGCTATACGCTCCCACTTACCCACTGTGAGGCTGGGGGAAGAAGCAGGAAACTCATGGGGAACAACCGATCTTAAAGCCAGAGCTGCCCAGCATAACCTCCCTAAAAAGGCTTTGCCTGAAGGCATGATACAGCTCCAGGGCGTTCCTCTGGTCAGGACTGCTACAGAAATACAACATAATCTGCCCCTTGTGCTTTAGAAGAGCCAACCTTCTCAACTCACATCCACTCCAAAAGGAAGTCTTGACTCCCACATGATTTCACAGCTATAAAGCAACAAAATCACTGGCATAAATTTGATTGACGAGTAAAAAATTGTCTCTTAAACAATGGGGCCCTTTAGACCAAGAGGTTAGCAGGACTATCCACCCACAAGTAAGCACTCAGCACTGTAGGTGCAATTTTCCACAGGAATACAGGTATTGTGTCCTCAGGGAGTGAAAGGAGCCTAATACACATCTTAGGTGGTGCCTGGCAGCTGCTAGAAAGCACACAAGTATCAACTCTCACTGATGCAAATAGTTAGAGAGCACAGAAGGAAATGTAAATAAACAATCCTTGAAAAGCTACCCTAAATGCAGCAAAAAATTATACATATATATTTTATGCAGAAACTGGTGCCAATCCACAAGAGTTTCCCTTTCAGCAGTTGCCAGGATAAATTTCCCCTTTGGGCAGACTGTCTGAAATCCGAGCCCATCATGAATGAGAATGTGCAGCTTTACTTTAGAGCACACTGAAAAGAAAAAAAGAAAAAAAAACAAAAAAACAGAATTCTGTCCAGGGAAATTAATCATTCTCAGCACCTTTGCAGATACAGTCTATCCCTTTAGCGCTGACCTACATACTGTGCAGACTATGTTTCAAAACAATCTGACATTTAAATCAAATCTGCTTACCTTCCCACTACCCCCCCTCATTCCCAGCGCATGAATGACCAATTAACCGGCTGCCCTTCGAATAACGTTACTTAGCAGTGCTCCAGGACACTCATAGTCTCCTCTGGATTTTCTACACCACAGTTAGGATTGTTCTCAACTGGAAACTGTAGCTATCCAGCGTGAAGTTTCAGACACACAAGACCTCTGTCTAGAGAGAACTCCTTGACTTCTGACCAAGCAGAAGTAGTCTGCTAGCCATTTATTTTAAATAAATAAATAAATAAAATTCTGCCATTGTTTTTTTTTTATAGACTGAATCCCAAACCATTTACCAGGCACAATTAATACTAAAAGACAGTTAATTTCAGAAGATGTCTTACAACAAGTTGTGTTGTACCTTTTTTGAAAACCCGTTTCTACTAATTTCAATTTAACTTATGCTAAGGACACTGACTTTAAAAAAATAAAAAAACATAGGCTGTACTTTACAAAACATTCACTTAGGAAGATATTTACAGTTAAATAATTGTCATTAATATCAGATGAATGCAGCACTGCCCAAGCCCAATTCTAATGAACAGAACTGCAGGATCAGAGTGGTTGAAATGGACCAATGCAGATCATCCAGTCTCTGCTCAAAGGAGGATCAACTAGAGCCTGTAGCTCAGGACCACGCGCAGTCAGGTTTTGAACCATGTATTACGATGGAGACTCCACACTCTTGAAGCAACATGTTGTGAGAATGCTCAACTACACTCAACATCATTTTTTATTTGTTTAAACAGAATTTTATGTATCTCGCTTTGCACCTCCATCACCGTGCTGGTGATGCTACTCCTAACACAGCCCAGGATACTTCTTTGCTGTGAGTGTGCATCGCTGACACAAGCTTAACTTGTTTTCATTACAAATTACCATGGAGATCAATGGAAGATATTAGGCAGGCTCTAATAAAACGCATTCTGTTTATTTTTTCATAGAATTTATCAGTGTGATTTTGAATTGGCCCAATTTTTAAGGATACTATGTCTCTATTTCAACCGGGGAGACACCATTGAAAGCCTGAATCCTTCAGGCTTTGAGATTCCAAAGTGGGATCTCTAAAACAGAGATCCAAAAATAAGTTGCTCCTTCTAAAAAACTGTATGATTACTCTTCAATTTCATTGTAATAGTCTAACAGGTACTCATCACAGGGCCAAAAAAACCTTCACAGAGAGATACCAAGTCAAGTAGAGATACAACCTTATTTTCCAAAATCATTCTAGTTACATAAAATAATAACCACATAGAGTACGTTAAGTAAGAAGAGGTTTATCCGGTTACATTTTCACCAGATAAAAACAGCACAAGTACAAGCAATATTGCTAGTAGTCTGGAATTAGTTGCATTGATCACTTCTGTAGCTTGTGCCATGCTGTACTCATCTTATTAAAGTGCTATTTGCTGTAGAGAAATTAGATCTATACACTGGACTCTATTAGTTGTGAATGTATTATGGTGGTGTGCACACACTCATGATTTTTGGTTTGCTAAAACTGTGTTATTCCTGCAAAAGCTCTGCCTTAAATACCTCCAGTAACCATTTCCAGTCCCCGTGGAGGAATACTGCTACAGTTATTTCACCCACACCTCAGACAGAGACTACGCTGCCTCCCTTCTGTGTACAGCCCCCAATTTGTGCCTGAGAAGCGAAGGGGGTGAATGAGTCCTGTAGCCATGTACCACTCACCACCCAGACATTTTCCCTCTGCCACTTGGACAGCAGCCACCACATGAACCAGTCTCCCCTTCCAGCTGTTTGGGGGTTTCTGGGAACAAAGCCATCCACACCACATTTGCCACCTGCATGGGTGGGCTAAGGAAGACATACCCTGTGCCTTTTTTTTCTTACTTCCTGCTGATCCTTAGGCAGTCTTAATTTACCTGACTAAAAGCTACTGCTACCGAGGCTTCTGGTATGAACTTCAAGTGAGGGACCATACCAGATGAGCCAGCAGGTCCTGCAAGGTGAGTCCACACACTTCAGCATGAGCTTATGTTCAACTGGACCAAATAACAAACTCAGGCTAACACTTAAACCAATGGTGCCACACCTACCTGCTTTTGTACAGCTTCCTTCAGAATAGGGCTTGTGCAGAGAACTTCACCATGCAGCATAAAACTACTGCAAAATAAGAACAAATTTCCTGGTTAAACCAAAGCAGACATGATTAAGAAAACCTTTCCTGATGAACAGTAATAAGTAGAAGACAACAGGCACAAACCAAGGTTAATTAAACAGAAAGGCTGTTCTTGATTTCAGAGAATGGCAAGTATCAGCAGGTTTTATTTTTTATTTTCAGTTTTTCAAACTAACACATAAAAAGGCTACTGCTTTAAAAAGCAAACACTATGCCTTAAGCATTTTTGAACAGTAACAGTGAAGCAGAACAAGCCTCAGTAATTTCTGTTCCAAACCAACACGTAACAGTACTTACAGCTCTGGTTATACCCACATATAGGGATGATATATCACAGCACATGAAGAGTCTTCTTTTTTCTGGGAGTCTCTATGAATCAGACAGTAAAATTTAATATATCTATGTTTTACTACATGCCCACATGCAATGTGAAACAAATACCATCCTAGCAACAAGAAAAGCACAGAATTAGCAGGGAGAAAGGCACAGTCCTGGTAAATCACTTCTTTCTCCTTTCAAACAGTTAACTGCAAAATGCATAAAACTGAAGCACATAAAAATGGCATGTAGCAAACAGTAAAACATAATGGAAGTTTAACTGTTAAACGAATAATAACTCCAGCCAATGTGGCTATGATTTCATGCTTTTCCACTGTAAAAAAGAGGAATCTGTCCACATTTCATAACTCCAGAGGGAACGAGTTCCACATTTTCAGGATTGCACAGAGTAGGAAGCAAGTCACCCCCTCACTTGAGGCACTCATCACTGCAAGGAAAAACTAGTGTGCCACAGCTGCACTCTACCAGACTACTTAAGATAGCGGCAACTTAGGAAACAGGAAAAAGTCACACCATGCCATGGTGCTAGGTCTAATGAAGAATATCTTTTCCAAAACACTTGTGCAGAAGTTGAATACAGCATTGCATGCCATGGCATAAATTATGCCTCTGCGTTTGGTTTTCCAGAACTGCCAGATGAAGCAACCCACATTAGCGTGACTCAGATCCTCTTTTTTGCAGCCTCTTCACAGTGTAAATCCAGCTACTAGGCAACCACAAGTTAAACCTGATGAAGTAGTTGATCCGGCTGAAATATTTTCGATGAATTTATGTGAGGAGATGCGAGGAGACTGCAGGAACAAGAACGAGTAGACACAGTGATGCCACTACCTGCTTTCCTAGCAATGCTCCCAAATATTTGCATGGTCTTAGTGACACGAGGCTTGCTCAGAACAGGCAGGTCAATGCCATTTTTGGCACTGGTGGCACATAGCTCTATCAGCATGGTGCTGCAGGGAACTAGAGGTCCAAAACCAGTTACCCTCCTTTCTGCTTTTATTACATTTTGTCATAGAAACACCTGTCTGCACTGGAAGTGAGCAATATCCACTTCTCACACCCCATTAAGCAGGACAAAAAGATGTATTGATGAAACTAAGACCTTGGAGAGAGTTTGTGCTTCAATACAGTTTTTAGTATCCTGCCAGCTCTTTTCACATGGGCAACGTGCTAAGGAAAGGATTTGCTCTAAATGACCACCAATGTCATTATTCAGAGAGAGAAGAGAATTCACGAATCTGGATCCTGTGCCAATTGCTCTAGCCACCCAGACTCTCTCTCTCGGTTATAATTTTATTGTTCTTTTTATTACACTGCTGCTTTTGAATTTACTATGGAAAAATGCCTGTTCCTTTACTTTTAACTTTCAGAGATAACTGCTAAAAGGATGAATTTTACTTTACCCCAGGAGACTGTGTCCTTTCTTGTCCTCTAGCCTTCCACAAAAGGAAAGCATTAACTGAAGTCCTAGCAGTCAGACCAAGAGCAATGCTTTGGGAAAGCTATTTCATTCCTTTTGTTTAACTACTATTAAAAAAATGTGTGTTACACTCCATCTGCAGTCCCACAAGAAGTTGGTTTATTTGTTACTCTCTTCCAGATTTAGTAGAATGAAGAACATCTCTGTGGCAGCACAGTGTTTTCCCGATTTAGGGGGGGTGAAAACACATGACTGCATAGACCAACTGCATATCACAGATTCCTGAGTTGCACAGTGAACATTTCAGAGAGCCACACCACTAGACCTTGATAAAAAGGATCTGCTGCAAAAAATGCTGCTAGTTATGCAGACAATGACCAAGCAGATAAAGCCTGAAAAGTATGACGTGCTATGTGTAACATGTGTTCTATTAAATATCCTAGGATGAAAGCATAATAAAATTAATTTCTATAAAACTTTATGATTTTAATAGTTTCAGTTACTAAGTTCAGTTTTCTGGAGACTTGGCAGGCTTTCCTGGAATACAGGCTGTGACATCTGAAACCTCTTTTGTTTCTTTTTTTTTCTTCCCTTTTTTTTTTTTAACATAGCTATTTGCAATTATTAATGAATAGTGGCAAAAGATGATATTTAAAATTAACCTGAGATCCTGGGACTGTCTGATGATCAAAAACCGAAGCAGAGTGCTTCAGTCTTCCAGACAGAGTACCATCTAATCCTGTTTTAATAACTGGATTTCACTGCATTAACATATTCCATTGTATCAACCTATTGATTGCTGACAGACTCCAAGAGCACAACAGAAAGGATTTTTACTGCAATACTTCACAGGAATTTTCCACAGGCTTTATCAAAACATTTGTGTTAGTGTTTTCATTCTAGTGGTATCTGCACTCATATCTTTCTTTAATTACAAATTACCTGCTCTTCGCAGAGAGTCCAAGCACTTTTGACCTCACAAATCCAGAGCATTTTGATTTAAAAAAAGAAAAATAAAAATGCACAGTGCTTCTACTTTTTTTTTTTTTTTCCCAGCAGTTCAGATGTCTGGAACAACTGCACATTCTAACACTTTTGAAAGGAGATTCTGCCTCATGTAATAGCTAAAGGAATGTTCCACTGTCATTGCTGGGGAGGATGCAGATGGCTTTAATGCATTAAAAAAAAAAAAAAAAACGCATCTCTGTAGCTTTTTTGATGAAGTCACCTAAAAACCTCATGTTTGTGTGTGTGTTTTAATCTGCAGGCAATGCAGTTCTGCCTAAGCTACTTATAGCAGATCTCCCCAGCAGCAAAAGGGACCAAATGTTACATGGATTGTAACCAATAGAAACCCATTGAGAAATAGAGTTTTTAGCAAGGAAAATTTTGTTTTCCTAAGCCCTTCTTTGGTCAACAATGTCAAACAGGAGGTTAAAAGTGTTTTCGAGTATGCCATTAAGATTCACAGAACAGTGTAATCAACTCAGCAGAGCATTCAGTGACTTGTTGCAAATGGCAGATTCTCAGGTATCTCAATACAGGTCACACAGCTCAGGCAGCCAAACTTGAGGGAACTTAGTACAAGGCCGGATTCAGCCCACATGATGTTAGGTTTGCCCATCACCAAAACATATAAATACACTGCGATGGAAACACTGCTTGCAGGCATCTGACCTCCCAGTTGCCTGTACTATAGACAGCAGAAGCTGCAATGATTTCAGTAAGATAAATTAGACCTTCTCCTTGTGTGCCAAAAGTGCAGAGCTACTTCGCTCCACCGCAGCAGCTATGGATACAAGTTCCATGCCCCTTCACATCCTTTAACTTAGTCTCAACAGCCCACGAGAGAGAGGTAGCTTGGTCTTTGTGGTGGTTTTACTCGGATGGGCAGCCGAGTTCCACCATGGCCGCTCTCTCATTCCCGCTCCTCAAAGGAAAAGGTGAGAAAATACGATGCAAAGGGCTCAAGGGTTGAGATAAGGACGGGGAGATTGCTCAACAATTATCGTGACGGGCAAAATAGACTCAGCATAGGGAGGTAGGAAGATTTATTGCTTATTACTAACAAGCTAGAAAAGTGAGAAACAAAGGAAAGAAACCAAAAGCACCTTCCCCCCCTCCATCCACCTCCTCCCCCTGAGTGGTGCAGGGGAACAGGGGAATGTGGGCTGCAGTCAGTCTATAGTGCTTCGTCTCCGCCGCTCCTTCTCGGTCACTCTCTGCCCCTGCTCCACATGGGGTCCCTCCCATGGGATGATGTCCTTCCCGAACTGATCCGGCATGGGCTTCCCACAGGCAGCAGCTCTTTAAGAACTGCTCCAGATATGGGTCCGTACCACAGGGTCCATCCCTCAGGAGCAAACTGCTCCAACCTGGGTCCCCCATGGGCAGCAGCTCCTGCCAGGCCCCCTGCTCCTGCATGGGCTCCTCTCCATAGGCTACAGCTCCAGCCCAGAGTCTGCTCCAGCAGCAGTCCTCCACAGGCCACAGCCTCCTTCAGGGCAGATCCACCTGCTCCACCGTGGTCTCCTCCACGGGCTGCAGCGTGGAACCCTGCTCCACCGTGGTACTCCATGGGCTGCAGGGGGACAGCCTGCTTCACCATGGTCCTCACCACAGGCCACAGGGGAACTTCTGCTCTGGTGCCTGGAGCACCTCTACCCTTCCTTCTTCACTGACCTTGGTGCCTGCAAGGCTGTTCCTCACTCCTCTCCCTCTCCCAGCTGCTGTTCCCAGCACTTTTTTTCCCCCATCTTAAATATGCTCTCAGAGGTGCTAACAACATTGCTTATTGGCCCAGCTCTGGCCAGCAGCAGGGCCCTTACCTAACATGGGGCAGCTCCTGGATTCTTCTCACAGAAGCCACCCCTAGGGCCCCCTGCTACCAAAAGCTTGCCACGTAAACCCACTACATGAACTAAGTGCTGCCTACGAAGGAGAGGAGGTGAGAAGCCTGCAGTTTCCATCCTGCTTGAAAACTGTACTCTCAGCATCCTACTTGGAGGAGCTTCTTCCTCCCAGCCCTTCCAAACACTCTACTTTTTACAGAGACCTCTTGTCAATTTAAAGTCAATGACAAGGCTTACATGATAAAAATACAACAGTTTTAATGATGCATGAAAAAGAACAAGGTTAGTCTACCTAACCTGTAGGCTCGTCTACACTCTATCACTTGTCCTTGGCCTCTGGCATCAGCAGTACATTGAATTCTTTGGAATTCTTTCTTCATAATCACATTATATGAAAAAGAAATGACTAATTTGATGATCTTGTGCAGCATAGAAACAAAAAGAAACCTCAGAAAGACAAGTCACAGGGCTTCGAGTCTTCTAGAAGCACTGGAAAATGCTTTTCAACATACCACAAAAGACAAATAGAAAAGGACTAAAAGCTGTATATAACGTTCCATAGAAGAACGTTTTAAAGTCTGATTATTTTCTTCATAGCTCACCTAAAATGGCAATCACAACAATAAAACAGAAAATAATATAAAAATCTTCATCCTATAGAATCCTTTGAATCTTGTGGCCATGCCTTTGTTTACTCAAAACCATAAAATTTACTACATAGGCCATGTGTTGGCAACCTTACAGGGAGCACCTTTGCTAAATATTCTAAAGTTATGAGGAGGTACTGGATCTGAGAGTAACAGCAGCATGCACGAGAGAGGGGTAGACAACAGTGCCACAGTCCATATTTGATCTGCCATTCAGACTCCTGGTTCATGTTAGAGAAAAGCAGGACTGCTCACATGTTCACAATACTTTTGATAAAAAGGGCCTTTTAGCGAGTAGCTGGGGATGCGGTTTTAGCAAAGACAAGCAACATATTTGTTAGCTGGAAGCTAACATGTCTCTCTAACATGGTTCTCCGTACTGAGAAGCAAACCTCCTTCAGGTTCCCCAGTCCAAATAAAATACAAATAAATAGACTGCTGTGCAGAAATCTCTCCCAAGTGTAGCAAAAAAAACCCAAAGGTTTGGGATGCAGGAATAGGAGATTGAGACTATACTAGGCATAGTCTACATAATCCAGCAAGGACTGTAATAACATCACTATGGGTCAAGGCTTCTGGCTGGTACAGAGTGTGCTACGCTGACTTCTATACAACTTTGTGCACTAGCATCCAACTACTGGCTGCTTTGGACTTGGACACACAAAGACTTGATTCTGTAGCCCTCCAACAAAACTCCCACCACTTCACTGGGATTTTGCTTTGTGTAAGGAATGTGCAAAGTCTCCCCATGTCACTCTGTGGCTTTATGGAAAATTATTTATTCTCTTTGTGAACAGCCAGTCTGAATTTCTTAAGAAGCAGAGAAACAGACTATTTATATTAACTTGCAAATAAGCTCCTGAAGACACAATGTGAAGACCACCTGAAGACACAATGTGAGCGCAATTACTAAGAAGTGACCAACATCATCTCCCTCAGGTCTTGAAAGATTTTTGAAGATCCCCCCCACCAGCTCACAGCTCTGATCTAGCTCCATGACGGCTCACAACTAAAAGGTACTCTTTGACATAGTGCCAGGGGTGTGTGGATATAATAGAGAGATATCAACAGAACTGGAATTAGCTCTGCTATGATTTTCCTCTAATTTCCAGCAATAAGATCAGGCCCTGTACTACTTGGCAAGGTGTGTTTCTGGGCACTGTGCGCCAAAGCATGGTGCCACCTGAGCTGGCCCTGTATTAGCTGTGTTACAAAAATATCATTATCATATTTTCCAGCTTTACTACAGCTGATTCTAAGAGCAGCTAAGTTTCCACGACACAAATTATACTTTTTGTCCGTGTGTTGCCAGTCCTTGCAAACTGTACAATTGAGAGCATAAGTATTTAAGCAACTTAGAAAGGCATTATTTGCTGTAAATCTTTTAATGTTTTACCTCAGGTTGGTGTCAGTCTCAGGATAAATGGATGCATCAAAATGCCCAAATATACAAGTAGTTTGCATGGAAGAAGCTTGCATTTTTTTACAGCCAAAGGCTGACAAGGAAATACTATTTATAAATTGACAAGAGGCATTCTTCCTATATATCTGAGGAAAATCATTAAAACAATATAAAGACCAATCCCATAATACATACTATTGATACATGCCCAGCCTATATTGGAGCTGACTAAAAAATGAACACGTATACCTCATTTCTCAGTTTGTTTTCAAGTTGCCTTCCATAACTTATTCCATATCCCCAAATCAAGTGAACATGCTGAGAAATACGAGAAAATAGAAAGAAAATTCAGCCTCAAAGAAACATAGGAACAAACTTTCCTATCAGATTCACAAATGAGAATTGCAGTGTTTTGTTTTTTCAACACGTTCCCTATCTCTTATCCTGGTCACATCTGTAAAAAAAAAAAAAAAAAAAGTAAAAAATGAACGCCTGAGGACTGAAGAAATCACTGAAGAACACGGCCCTATTCGCTGTGAAAGAAAAATGCCTTACTCCTTTATAGCTGACTCTACTCTTCAAAGGTCACATTTCCAACAAACCTTGAACCTCTGGTTGACTCCATTTTTTGGAGAACGCTAAGATCAAGAAATGTAGGTTTTTATTTTAAAAGTGTTTAAGACAGCCCTACATCCTATTAAAGGAAGTGGAAAACTGCTGACTTTGGATGAGATAAAACAGCAGTTTTCATCACCCCTCATTGCTGAGGAACATCTTGCAGTCATCAGAGAGGGGAGGGAGACTTCATCCTTTGACTACTCTGTCTGCCTTCAGAAGGCTTCTACTTCCTGTCCTAAACTGCTGTGTAGTCTCACATTCTTGCTGTGTTCCAGCCCTAACGACTGCAGTGAAAAACTGGTTGCTGGCAGTTCCACCACAGGTGGAAGCGCCACAGACCACACCTTAACAGCAGCGTCAATGAGGATGGGATCCAGTATCATATCTCAGGGAACATAAGCTGGGATCTTTCAGGTTGAAAGTTGTTACTCAAATACACACTACCATGGCCAGTGCCTAATTTCAAATGGAACATATTTTTCTAAGTAACTGAATCACCAGGGAATGCTGGAATTAAGTCAGAACATGAGATTCCTGTCATGTCTGCCAATCCTAGTAGCAATCGGAGTGAGGGCCACATTTGGCATAGAGAAGGATTGTTTTTCAGGCTGATAATAGCACCACGGTGAAAACTAAAATTGGTCCATCAAATGAAAATCTGGCAATGGCTATTATGGCCCTGGTAGAAAACAGACTTCTTCATGGTCTGTGAATACAACACATGCTGAAAAAAGGCAAACAAGTTTATGCTTTATCCCATCTCGAGTTCTGACATTGAAAACAAAAGATCTCCCATGTTCTCATTTGAAGAGACAGAAGGGAATACAAAGGGCTGAAGAAATAACATATAAACAAAATTGGGACCCGTTCTGATAATAGATGAATAATCGATTTAGAAATTGAGTATTCTGCAGAGATGAAAAGCATATGACTTGGTAACCTAAGATTTAATTTATGTCTTTTTACTGGCATACCAGCAATGACTGAAGAAGCCACACAATTTGCTACCATTGTACAACAGAGCAAGTGAAATATTGCTAGGATAACATGCTCATTACTTCCTAGCTGGGTGGCTGCATGCAGTGTTGTAGGAATCTGCATACAACCACAGCAGAAATTCGTAATTGATTTTACAGTACTGTTTGAACATTGGTTTCGCCAGAAGCACAAAAAGAAAAGAACACAATACAGACTTGTCCCCTGGTGGAAATCCTACAGTTTGGCTTACTATGAACTTGTAATATTTGAAAATGAACTACAGAAAATGAGGTGTAAGTGTGAGAAAGTATGGTTTAAGCAAATTCATTCTACTTCACACTTATGATGCATTAGGAGGGTACATGCTGTGAGTTCTGCTGTTTCTTTCTTCTCAGTGACACCTGTGTCTCGGTTTTAAGATAAGCCTTTCCCCAGGAGCCTCCTCCTGTCAGCCATCTTGCTTTGGAAACAAATGTCACAGTAAAAGATGCAGCACACTGCAGTTCATTTCCAGGTATGTTTGTAGCATTGATGACATTAAACTGGATACTTACTCATAAGGGCAGGCAGAGAAGTGCTACATGGCTGGTTTGCAGCCACGTGATCTCAGTTGTGTTGAGTTTCCAAGATGTGGAGTGCCAGATTTCCCTCTTGCATCTTTGATCTACTTTAGACAGCTGAAAGCCTGACTGTGAAGTGTAACCATGTTTAAGATACAGTTGTCACTGACAGTTTCTTCTTTTCATCTTGAAGTCCTAAGGCTTGAAAGTCCGAAGTCCGAAGTTTGAAGTGGGTGCTGTCAAAGCTACAAAACAACATTTTGATCTTGTTTTTCTCTTGCACAGTCGGGGCAATGCCAGATTCCAGTGACATTTGGCCTTGTCCAATTCTACATTCCCTTGGACGTAAGGAAGGCATTGACTTCAGCTTTCAAAATATACAGATGGAGCTGCCCAAATGCTTCAGCCAAAGGCATTGTGAGGAAGAAAGCATAGATAAGTAATTCTGTTTCTTCATTCACATCCTAGCACAAGAAAAATCCACATCCAGACACACTAGCTCTTAGTCTGGAACAGATTATTATCATCGTTTAAATATTCAGAAAGTGATACAGCACAAATGCTTTACAAAATGAGCTTAATGAAGATACGTTTGGTCACAGCTGCTGCTAAGACTAGACTGGAAGGAATCCAAATAAACATGAGGGAGTGAGAGCGTAAGTAAATTACAAGGAGATATCAAGAGTTTGCTTCTGTAGAGAAGTCCCAGCTTTGAAATCTAAAATATTTAATCCTAACTATGAATGATGCTTCTAGACCCATGGGAGGTATCTACCAGTAGACACCTTAAAGTCTTTGTGGACCAACAAAGGGACATCGCACCTTTTGTGTGTCCATCTTGAATTGAAACCACATTGTGCTTAACAGGCACATTAACCATAAACATTTCAGAGTTGGTACACAGAAAATTCTCTCTTGGAGTTAGACAATTTTCAGATTCAAGCAGAATGTTACTGAAATTTGTACAGATGGAGTGTAGTGTATCATGTGTGGAAAGACTGGGGTCCATCTTGTTAGACATAATAGGACTTTATTCATTACGGATGAAAAGATTCAGATCTCACAGATTCTTACTGTTATATAAGATCAGTTTAGTTATGGTTTAGGCAAATTCACAGGACCTGCAGAAGAGCAAATTAGACTACTGAGACATCCTAACTAGTGAATTTGAAAGAGCTGTTGGAGTATTTGTACACTTCCTCCTTACCTATGTTTCACATCCGTAAAACAATTTTAATTGTGAAAAGTAATAAACAGAAACTGGTGTTAGCTAATATAAGAAATATTTGGGCTATCAATTCTTATCATCAAGGCATAAGCTGATCACCATCTGGGATCAGAAAGAAATCCCTTCTGCTCCAACCCTGCCATGGATATAGTATTAAATAATTAAAAGTATACTGAAGAAAAGAAGATTAGCACCTTGCTTTAAAGAATCCAGTAATGTCTTCCATCAGAAATGGGATATCAGGCCAGATGGACAATTATGTGCTCTACTAACTTAGAACTTCTGCTCTGAAGAAAAAACAGTGTTGTTCAACAGAAATTCTGAAATTTTAGTGGGTTTGGTGCCATATGAATCACTAACCACTTTAACCACTGATATTTAAGTGGTTTTATTATATTCTGTAGCTCCTGGGATATTTCACAGTCAGGATCTCTTCTGTCACCCTCACTAATCACCACTGCCTAACTAGGGAACAGCTGTCTCTGTCTGCCACAGTGAAGCAGTAAAAAGATTCCATAGGATGTATAGCCTTGGTATGAAGCCTTCAAAAATCTGTCTGGATTACAGCACAATAAATTTGCGGCCCTTATGCTCCAAATAAAGAGCCTGAATTGTCTAACAGATAAACGTTGCTTTTTCTTTTTTTGAAACGAGATGCTCATGTCAAAGAACTTAAAGAGAATGACAGAGCAAGTATTCAGCCCACATTAAATTATTTTGGCAACAAAACTGATGAAGAAAAACACAATAAAAATGCTGCGAAGAACTTTTCCAAATGTTTCTTTGAAAGAACTTGTACACAGCCAAGAAATGTTGGTTCCACACCAGATTCCTATGCCAATCTCTTCTTTCTTTCATTTCTTTTTATTTTCTAAAGATTTTACTGGCACCTTTGAATTTTTAAGTTATTATAAGATAAAGATCATCCCTTGCCAATGACATTTTGTCTATAACTCTGAAAAGTTTTATTGTTTTCTCACCTTTCTAAAGTATTGTAGGGTGTAAGATCTTTGGACCTTGCATGATTTAACAGTTGTGGGACTTTACTAATGGTCTGATATGGCAGTGAAACTGTTAACAGCTTAACTGTCTACACAGAGACTGCAAAGGAAGAACGGGCAGAAGTTACCCTTGTAGAAAAGAAAAACACATTGCTGAAAGCCTCACGATTGCTCATCTGCGCTGGATAATAAGGAAATCAACTGCAGGCCTGGTATCCAAACAAATATTAGAAATTTCTTTAAAATTTCAGATCTACATTTTTAAGATTGGCAGAAGGTTTGGTAAGGTTGATTCTTCTAAGCATCATCGCACAGAAGTTACTGCCAATTGTCACCTATTTACGTCATGTTGCATGAACTTTAGACAATTGAAAGGAGCAACTACAGGTTACAAAAAGGTAAAGTGAAACTAAACGCTAAAATTTTAAGTTTGCTTTTGGCTGCTTCAATTCTTCCTGGATGCTCAATTGCAGAACATGCAATGAAAATGATGTTTGATGGTTTTTTTTGAACCTTCCTAATACTATGGTTTATTAAAACATGTTTGATTTTGTCCTAACAACACTCACCTTTGAGCTTGTATAGAAGGGGACAGAAGTTTTCAAATGCATTTGATTCTGGGAAAACTATTTTCTGTTATTTAGCACAAAATAAATATCTGCTTCCTGCTATTTTATTTGAAAAAAAATGTTACCAGAAAAATGCTTGTTAAGTATTCAAATAATGTCACATAACCCAAAACTTTACTGAGATCCTAGTGGGTTTGGAAACCTCCAAAGAGTTCTGGGTTCTATATTGTTTATAGTAGACTACAAAATGTACACAATACCAAGAAAGAAGTTGTGTTAACTTTTCTCCAATGTGTTAGATGAGTACAGGACAAGCAGAAATTTATTTCAGATGATGAAGTCGCAGCACACTGGATATGCACTTAACTATATCAACACAAACCAGTGCTGCTACCTTTTAGATGAGGGCTGAGTTGCCGTGGTGCATCTTTAAGATGGGGGATCCCTGGGAGTCTTGCGACTCATTTTGTGATTTGTACAGCCAAAGCAAACTAAATGCAGAAAAAAATACCTTGTCTACCACCCTTGAGCTACTTTATGCCAACTGCTTTTGGTAGTTGTGTTTACTTTTGTAAAGCCATCCCAAAGAACTGAGTATGCCTTGTTTGAAAATGTTAGCCATCCTGCTTTACAGGATGGAAGACAACATTCCCTTGAGACTGTACTCAAAGCAGTAGAATTCCCCTCCCTACCCCCAATTAATCACAGAAGTGCCACAAATGACATCTTTTAGGGTTAGGAAAAAATCTTTTTTACCAAACAAATCCTATTGTTTGTTTGAATCTTGCGGTTTCATGATTCTGGCTGGAGTTTGGGGACAGTAATAATACCGTAGGATCTAAATCAGTAAGTTGGCCTGTTTTGAGGTTGTTCTTGTGAGGGCTCTGAGAAGCCTCTAACCATAGATGCCTAGCAAATAAAGATGCCTATTGCAAAGCAGAAACTCTTTCACAAAATACCTCAAAGATCAAGAATGCTTTTATTAACACCCTATGTCCCAGTTTGAAGTCAGGCTCTCTCCGCTATCAGAAATGACAGCACAATTGCATAGTAATTGACAGAAAACACTCTAGAAGCCTCAATGTTGCAAGTTAATATGGTAATTGTGTCAATTCAGCATCTATTAAAATCTAACTTCTAATTATGCAGTAACATAAACTTCTGAAACATACTGCATAAAACTTACTGTTTACATATGATAATTTAATTGATTTACATAGGCTCTTCCGGCAAAACCACATAAGACCCTAAGCAAACGGAAGCTTTTTGAATAGATTTTTTTTTAAGATATATCTGTGTGCTTCACGAAATATATTTGCTAGTTCTACACAACTTATAAACCACAGAAAAGGCGAGTAAGTATTTTAACCAGAGAAGATGTTTAGCCCCAGCTCTTACTCCTCCTAAACAACAGCCTAGCTAATACCTACTTGGTTGTAAAGTGGAAGCAGCACAAGCACCACTTTATCCAGGAATCGCATTATTTGCTTCTTCCGCTTTTATCACAGTTGTCCAAAAATGAAACTTTCTGGTCTGAAGGAAGCAAAACAGCCACTTCAATTCTAGTATTTGCATCCCCTTATATGTTGCTATTTCAGTACATACATAACACATGAATAAAGAAATCGGAAAATATTACCTAGTACAATCAAGTCCACTGGCTCTGGATCTACTAGTACGGTACTGGAAGAGTACTGACAGCCCCTGAATGTAATGACCTCCAATACTATCTTACAGGAGAGGAATGGGATAGCCTTTGCCTAAGCTGTGCCTACATAAGCATATAACATGAAGAGCAGGGAGTCAGCAGTGAGGCAGCACTAGGTGGAAGCTACAGACAGACAGGAACCAGTTGTGGTGCTGCTGAGCGTGGCGTTATCACACTTACCTCAAGATAACCACATTGCCCAAGAACATGTGAGAACAGAGCACACATCCTGTTCTCAGCCACAAGCACTAACCAGCACCCTGAAGAGATACCTTGAAGTAATTTTATTGTTGTTGTTGTTGTTTTTTATGGAAAATATTGCCATATAAAAATAGTTTAAAAAAAAAAGCAGCACAAGAAGATAGTACACATGAGCACAATAAATACTGATGAAATTACTAACAGTTGCATTATGCAAACATTAATGCAACTAATGAAGAGCTCGAGGCTGCTACTTCTCAAAACATGCTTATTTTTCTAAAGACTTGTTAGTTTTGGAAGCATTTACCATGCTTGTTTTATTTTTCTGAAACAGAACATTTACTCTATCCTTTTTTGGATGAGACACAGAATAACAATCCTAAGTAGGTGTGGCCATTAAAAATCATCTGCTATCTTTGGCAAGAGTGTGGAGTGCCGGCTCCAGCAATCAACCCGGGTCCCCAGTGTGGAAAGAATAATTCTCTCTTATCCACTTCCCAGGTTATTACAGATACTGTGTTAAGTCTCTGGCTGATGTTTATTTGCATCATTCCATTCCTGACACAGCCACACTGACATACGTCATCTTTGGTTCTCTCTCATCTCCAACGACAGCTTCACTGACTGGCTGCACTGAGCAGGGACAGGAATTACTTGAGAACGCTGCTCTGTGGTGCCTTTCCAGATATGTCTGTTTCGCAGCGTTTGACACTGCTTGAAACAAAAAGTTTCCACAGAGCTTCCAAAGCTTCAGTGCTAAGTGCTCACGACTTAATACTGCCATTTTATAAGCACAGAGATAAACGTCTAGGCCTCGTCACTTGATTTATCTTGTTTCATGTCTGCTTACAGAATCATCAATGCCATTCTGTACACATTCTTTCCCTGATCTAGCAAAACACAAACCCAGTATATCTAGGCTGTCATAATCCGTGGAAAGAGTGAGCTCTCCTAATCATGTCCGTTCAGACACTTATTCTAGTCCTTTTAAATAAAAAAGCCGCTTCTAACTTCATCAACACTGTCTCAGAGAATTCATTTCAGTCATTTTGATTATCACAGCACAGCCTACATGCCTCAGAAGCATGCTAGTCACTTGGCATTCGGTGGGATTAACCTGTGTGGACTTCTCTTTTACACATATCCTTGTGAACTTCACTCAAATTTACTTTGCTCAGGTTCCCACCTCTAAATACACTGGTCAATGAATTTAGCCAGCCCCCAAATCAGTTACTAGTGCTAAGGAAACACGGGAAAAACATCAGGAAAGGAGAAGTTCTGGAACAAAAGCCTTAACCTATGACCAGGTAGCTAATTGCTACTGTGCTAATTCTAATTGAAGCTTAATAAAAGGCTTGAATAAGTACTCAATTTTTGATGAAAATTTTAAGTCTTAGACAGCATTTTACATCATTTTGAAATGTAGAAATCGTTTGTTAAGCTTGATATCAACATATATAAGAAGAAATACAAAGCACTTGTCTCTACTCATGAGCTGTTCCCTCCCTTTTCAATACATATGAAAGTGCTCTTGTTTATTTCCAGCTTTCATTTCCCCTCCTTCCATTGTTTATAGCTCCTCTGGCCATAGATTTTCTCATATAATCTATAGGTCTAGCCCTCGGGCAGATTCTTTGCCCTGCTGAACTCAAGTCACAGAAATATACTGACTCCGCATTTCTGTTTCCTTATTAGCTGACATACTCTTTTTTAAAAGAATTAATTTGTTTTACAAAGGCCTGTGAATTACAGCTCTTCACAGAATCCCCTTCACAGTAAAATGTAAGTGCTGTAAGTAACTGTTACTGGTGAAATACTCATTTAAAAGGTAAAACTTTGGCTTCCTGTTAGACCATGATAGTTTTGCTTCCTTGCAACAAAATTTAGTTGCTGTGTTCCTTCTGGAGAGTGGTGAAAACACTGTGCTGTGAAAGGATGAAAATATCTTTTCTGGCTGAGCTAACTGCTTCTGTAGACTACTTTTGCTAAATGTTCTAGCAGAGGTTAGAAAATTGCTTGGAACGGCTTGGAAGTTTTGCTCTACGTTAGAGACATTAGGTAAAAATAAATCACTTCAGGATAATCGAAACATGAAATGTTTGTTTAGAAACAAAAATTACAATTTAAAATTGACTGACACTTAAGTTTACTTACATATCTTTAGGAGGAAGCATATTTTTGTTAAATCATTCATAGCGAGGTATGCCTTATCAAGCAATGTAGTAGTGTATATTCACTGGCAGAAGAGAAATCTTTAAAGCCAACTTAAGTCACATGGATTTTTCTGTACTCCAGAAAATAGGACTACACGGAGTCTGAAACATCTGAAAACCTAGAAAATAGGGAGGAATTAAAGACTGGTTTTATTTTATCCCTGCTTTAATGACATCATGATCCACTATATATAGGGATCTGTCAGGTTCTCTGCCTTTGTCAGAGCTCAAACAGGATATCGAGACGATGACAGCCACAGAGCTGAAACTAATTCCACCTCACATTTGCACATCTTGCATTTACATGAGCTGCACTAAACAGGTTCTGCTTGCACTACGTTTTGTAGTAAAATACAACTCATTCACCCCAGGAGGAACTCCACTGCTCCAGCAGCACACTCAACAACAGCTCTACTGTAGCCTGCTACTTCAGCTCCCCTCTCCTGATGCCAACAGTAAACCCAGCAAACACTACTCCTCCCTGCTAAAAAGCAACTTGGCACAAGGTCTTCCATACAGCCAGAAATGGTTTACTCAACAGAGTAAACTCAGCACTGAGTTAGGTCTACAGATTCACTAAGATTTACACACAGTTTCCCCTTCTTCAGACCTGGGCACACTCTGATAGCTAACTCCACCATACAGAAACAAAATCACTCTTTATAGTGACTCACAGCTGTTCTGTTAGTGAAAGCACCAGCCAGGGTGTTATTTAGCACAGCTAAGTTCTGTGCAGCAAAATAATTGGAGTAAAACTCCCCTTTTCCCTGTCGGTTCTTTTCTCCACCACTGATCACACGGGCAAGAACATGTAGGTGCAAGTGCTTCTCCTCCAAATGTCTTCTGTCACACTGCTCATCTTTTGCCTGGCTACATGCTGATCTCATGACTCCCTTCCACCTGAGACAACTGGTCCCCTCTCCTGCCTTCCACTCTTTCTGCTGCATCTTCTAGTGTATCCCTTTTCCCACCTGAACAAACATCTGCCAGCATAATTTATTTTCACCTTGGAAATAGTCAGAATATATATGGAATTATCTACTTTTCTAAAGTGACTCAGTCAGAAAGTCGATCTTGGACACACCAAAGTATCTCTGAATATAGGCTGTAAGTTACAGTGCTGCTTTTACAGCTGAAGAGGAGACACCACTGAATCCTTCTGGAGCTAGCCTGTTCCCGTGCTTCTCACCTCAGCATGAAGGCTGAAGAGATCTGAGTTATAATTTGGATAACTGGCTAAGTACCTGAAAATTTCATTTCTTACTGAAGTAGCAATCCCAAAAAATCTTTTGAGAATTGCTCATTGTTTATTCATGGGTGAATACATGGATAGAAACAAATAGAGATTTACTTAGTAGGATATTTTTTCAACACACCTACTTTGTTCTTCTAATAAATACAACAGAGAGAATCCCTAGACCAACCAAAGTAATTTTAAAGTCAAATCAGTTCACTGAGTTAGCATTCAATCTATTTAGGAGACGCCAGAATATTACTACTGGGGAGGAATCACATGTACATATTGAAGACCCCATTTCAATGCAGCACATCTGAAAGATCTTAGAGAAAGTGAGTCATAATTGTACTTCCCAGTAGAAGCAACAGTTGCAGTCAGGCTTGCTTGATGCTACAAAACAGAACCTTTAGTAACATGTGCTTTATTAACACTGTGAGCATGTTGTTAAATGCTCACAGTATCTGTATGCTCTAAATAACCATTAGTAATAGCACCATTCAAGTCAGCATTTTTCTTTGCAATTCCTTTAGGTAAAACAGAAGACATTTCTTCCTAAGAAACAGTTTTTTTCTTTCAAAACATCAAAATGGTCAGTCATTCACTTTATATTTGTGTACTGTTAATTTAACATGGATCTTCTCTTTCATGAATATTATATACAACAATGTACTGAGAATGCTAAACATTTAGACGTGAAATATTTTATCAGCAAAGCAACGGATCAGATCTAACTTAGCTCGATATTGGCCAAGAATCAGAATAGATCTATGCCTACTTAAAAGAAACACTTAATTTGATACCTCAGCTCAGTTTCTTACTTCGTACTTCACTCGAATTAGTAACACCCTTGGCACTGGTATTTGCAGAAGGGTTAGGAACATAGCTAAGCTAACAGAGTCCTCCTGTTTTCAGGTTCTTCAGTTCAGGACTCAGGTATGGAGGTGCTGGGATTTCAACAGAAATTTGGCTACCCTTGGCAGACCTAAGTGATAGGGAAACGACTCCCGTTTCCCAAGATGTCAATTCAGCCTAAAACTGATACCTGATAAATGGAATCCGGTGCAGTCTGGACTAAGTAGCATGAACTATTATGTAGACTCAGAGACAAACAGGAAATTAGATAAAAGGAGAGAGGAAACAAATCATTTACAATCACAGTAATACAGTTTGATTGCACACAGAATCCCTGCAGTACTAAGTAGGAGACCTAAAAGTGATGAAGAGGAGACACAAAAGTGGTACAGAATCAGATCTGAGGCTGAAATTTCAATTCTCTTAGGATATGGGACTGCTATCAACTGAAAACACCTGCAGAAATGTGTCCCTTTGTTGAATATTTAACTTCTACTATATGACCAGGACTCAGTGTTTTATAAGATGATCTAGGGTTAGTCATCATAGATGAAAATACCAATTTCATTCAGAAACAATGAACCTTTCTTTCAGGTGGGGATTTATATCTTGTTGTGTATTTTTAAATTTTAGTTATCATCGTATGTAAAGATTCACTTATCCTTCATAATCATTAAGCCATGTAAATAAAACCTCTAAACTGAACTTTTCAGTGACCAGAATGCATTATACATCCACTTATCATCACATAATTAATGAGGTTCTAAATATATTTTCAGAATGATTAATCATTTTCTTAATAAAGTATTTAAAGTTACAGCTGCCAATCCAAGCTGTTCCTCAGTGAAAACTGGAATGAAAATTAAAATATGGAATAGCAGTTTAATTAAAAGTATTAGTTAAAAAAAGGAATGCATAAGAAAAATGCCTCAATTACATTTTGCAATGGAAAACAATTGATTTATTAAAGTGTCTGCAATCAGTGAACTAAACACTTGATATTGTTATATTTGTACACTGGTCCACCACAACTTGTTTTTATTCTTAGAATCAAAGGGTAAAACAAGCATGCCCACTTTGCAAGTTCACTCTCCTCCACTTGGTTTTCTTAATTGTGAATGAACCAGTTTCTGGACTAAAGTAAATAAACATAATAAATTAAATGAAGGAAACATACTCCTTGCTCCTGCAGAGGAGACTAATATCATCTAAAAGCCAGCATATCACTAGCAAGTATCAATCTTGAGTGGTAAGCCAACTCAGTAGTTTGACTTTCTTGAAAACTTGGCAGCAAAATGTGCTGTGCAAATATTATTTCTATTCAGATTACGCTGTTTGAACATACCAAGGGCAAGTGAGGCCTTCACAGAAGTAGTCAATATTATCTTTAATTCCAAATTAACTTCATTTATAAACATAATAAAAAAAAAATCTTTTAAATGGCTCTTCTGAAAAACAAATGCTTTTTAATTGCACTCTAGTGTTATCAGGCACATTGTTCCTAGATAAATTGTGGCATGTCAAAGGAAACACACTCCTAACATACTGCCTGGAATACCTGCCTTAATGCTCCTTTGGGCACGGGTGCCCTCTTCTGGACATTGCCTCTGGACTAAAAACTGAAGCTCTGGTCTCTTGCAAAAACCTCCCCAAACTGTGCTTCATGAAAAAATGGCTAATAGTTTGCAGCAGCTGGCTCACAAGAGCATACTGAACACACTTCACAAACAGTGTTTTTGAGAAAAGCTGTAGTGGGGTGAAACAAAATACTTGGAAAGTGGCTTGTTTAAATTTGAAAAATACTGTAAGCCTGACAGAACTCTACAGATGCAACTGCATAGCAGAAGCTGAGTGCACATCTGTATCTGCTAATGTACCTGCACTAGAGTTTAGTACAATTGGAATGGGTTAAAAAAGAAAATAAATAAATAAATAAAGAAAACCAAGTAGAAGTGATTTCAATGTGCTCAGACTGCAAAGGATGTGGCCAGAATATCTAGCAAATTCAAGTATTTTACTTAGCCTTAAAAACATGTGTTTGTCTTTTTTTCTGCAACAACCAAAATTCCCTCCCCGTAATAGCTACAAGCAAGCCAACTGACCCACACAGAAAAATGGAAGTAATCCTTCCTTCAAAGATTTACTGAAATACACAGAAATGCATTGTCCTCAGCAAGCCCTCATATAAAAGTCCCCTTTCCCATCAGTGTTCTTCTTCTTCCCTTAAATTTTGGAGGGAGAGCTGTACGAGCCACTGGAATGAACTGAGAGCAAATCTGTTTTGGGAACGGATTACAAAAATCAAAGCTAATCCAAACCACAAAGAGGTCCAGTGAGGGTATATTTTGGGGTATGATGCTCTCTCCTCTTTTCGAATTTAAACTGGAATCTTTACTAGTTTGCATTTAATTTTCAGGTGCAAGACATTCAATTTATAGAAACACTGTTCATTTAGAGCACTTTTTCAACCTCATTTCAAACCCTGTGAATGATATAAGATAGCCTGAATCCTTCAGGAATTATTTCTACACATCAGTAAATATCTCAGAAGGCCAAATAATCACCACTCAGGAGGAATCCTTAAGCACAATGAGTACACTACTCTCGCGCATTATTTCCAATCCCACCACTTACCAAAATACACTTCCTGGGTTGGTTTCAATTTCAGCAAAGAATGGTCTGAAATGCATAGGTCAAGCACCAAGTTTTATCTAGAAACAAAGTTTAAGGATTTCATTAGAGGGCTTAAAATTAAAAGGCCTATTTTAATTATATTGGGTTTAAAATTAAAAGGCCTATGAAAACTATATTTTTCACTACACCGGCAGTATGAAAAATTGAAAAAAAATTATAGTAGTAGTTTTGATTACTGAAAATAAATTTATTTGTCAAAGATAGCGAAATACTTGATTCAATCAGAAATTTCATACCTCATTTACAAGGTGTCTGAAAAAGCAATCTGAGAAGGCATTTCCAAGTCATTAGAAAAAAAGCACTATGAAAAAGGTTGTCAACAAACATTATTCTAAAATTGATTCTTAGAATGAAAAAAAATCATAAATTTATGATATATTTTGAAACTGCAATTTTACCTTGAGATTCTGGATAACGAGCATCCCCTCCACAGAACGGGACAGTTCAGACGAACAACAGCAACGCACTCAACTGCTATTGATTTCACTGGCCTACATTTAAGGAAAGTCTGCTGAATGCAAACTCGGTGAGGCTGCACTGTGATTTTATTTGACTTGCTCCAGATTTATCTTGGTATAAATGAAAGAAGCTTGCCTGTCGTACTTGAAGTGCATTATATAAGCAGATAAACCATTTACAGCGTCCAACAAAATGGTTTGGAATTACTGAAAGGTGATTTATTGTAACTCTCTGGTATCACAGGGTGTTTCTGTTGCATGGCAGCATCAGTCATTAATGAAGAAAAAAATCTGGCTTAGCTGAACAATGAACTCAGTAACTGAAAAGTGAAGTCAGTAAGCAAAGATGCATTGAAAATCTTGCAGCTAAACCACAGAAATGATCTGCTGGGGGAGACAGTTGGCAGGTATTTTGGTAGTTAACATTTACTGCTAAACTTCTACAGAATAATGCTGTATTTAAAAATGAATGCCACATCCAATATCAACATGAGATCCTACTACAGTACAATTAAAAATTATAATTTTTCCTTTTACAGACAGGAAATCACTACCAGATCAGCAGCACAACCACAGATTTTCTTAAAGATAGCACATATATAGAGCTACCAACAAGAGCTGGATCCTTTCTTCATAATGAGTAACACATTTCATGACGTTCCTTCAGATGACAGACGGGAAAAAAGCCCAGCAGTTTACTGCCTTCTGTACATCCTGTACATAAAATACTCCTTTGTGACCTCTTTCTTCATACTCAAATGCCTTCTATTCTCTCTCCTCTCCTGCCAAAGGCACTTAATACTCTAATATTTTCAATCACTTCTATCAGCATTTCATTTTGGTGACAGAATCACCACTACACGCAAACACAACAAAAGGATTGACTGGAGGATTTGTTTTACCAGATGACTGAGATGCCATCCATAATCTACATGTAGATTTAAATATCTATTTGGCGTACCCATTTCTTTAAAAACAACACGAAGGGAGCGTGGAAGTTTTTCTTCCTCCTGTTTCATTTACACAATGATGACAACAAAAGAATGGAACATTCCAGATAGGAATAGAACACATGCTAAAAATCAGAATAAAGCTTCTATATATAAGAACTGAGGCTCTCAGGTTCCAGTGGGCAAACATTTATGTTGCCTTAAGCTTGCACTCAATAGACTTGATTAGGATTTCCACCCTAGAGAGAGAAGATACAACGTATGGAAGATTTGGAGCAAACACTATGCCCCTTCCAGTTGGAGGTCCCTAGGAATCCTGATCTGGTTAAGTCTTACAGTAGATGATCTTCGTTTCATTTGGTGTTAATTTGATATACTCCGACTGATCTGCTAAGTTCCCTTTTTGCAGCGTAGAGACCAATGTAGACACAGGAGGACACAGAACAGGCAAAGGCAGAACAACTAAGATGTAAGCATAAGAAATGTACTCACGATGCTCCTAGCAGTCCTTCTGCGTAGCTCAGGAGTACTACGTGCAGCTCTCCTACTTCCAACTGGCACCTGTCCTGGCCGCTGCGTACAGCCAAGGTGCAGGAAGCACACAGGGATTTAAAGACAGCTCTCCCAGTTTGTACCAGCTTGAGGTCTGTGCCTATGGGTTTGGATTACAATGGGAGTCACATTCATGTATTCTAATTATACGTGAAACTGCAAAGCACTTCAAAATATTTGCAAAACACTTATTTCCAGAGTTTCCTCATTCCTACAGTAATGCAGAGCTGCAGCACAAAACAGTGCCTTTCTTCAAAATGGAAATGCTTGGCTTTTAACACAACACAGTGGAAAAAGATTCATTGCCATTCTTGTGTGTAAAAGGTACATTTACATGAATCACAAGCAGCCATCAGGAAACACGTAAACTATGAACGAATACTCTTTATAATCACAGAATCGTCTAGGTTGGAAGAGACCTCCAAGACCACCCAGTCCAACCTCTGACCTAACACTAACAAGTCCTCCACTAAACCATATCACTACGCTCTAAATCTAAACGTCTCTTAAAGACCTCCAGGGATGGTGACTGAACCACTTCCCTGGGCAGTCCATTCCAATGCCTAACAACCCTTTCAGTAAAGAAGTTCTTCCTAATATCCAACCTAAACCTCCCCTGGCGCAACTTGAGGCCATTCCCCCTTGCCCTGTCACCAGGCAGGTGGGAGAATAGACCAACCCCTACCTCTCTACAGCCTCCTTTAAGGTACCTGTAGAGAGTGATAAGGTCGCCCCTGAGCCTCCTCTTTTTCAGACTGAACAATCCCAGCTCCCTCAGCCGCTCCTTGTAAGACTTGTTCTCCAGACCCCTCACCAGCTTCGTTGCCCTTCTCTGGACTCTCTCGAGCACCTCCATGTCCTTCTTGTAGTGAGGGGCCCAAAACTGAACACAGTACTCGAGGTGCGGCCTCACCAGAGCCGAGTACAGGGGGACAATCACTTCCCTAGACCTGCTGGCCATGCTGCTTCTTATACAAGCCAGGATGCTGTTGGCCTTCTTGGCCACCTGAGCACACTGCTGGCTCATATTCAGCCAACTATCAACCAGTACTCCCAGATCCTTCTCTGCCAGGCAGCTTTCCAACCACTCATCTCCCAGCCTGTACCAACTCAACCTCAACCACTCATCCTCCCAGCCTAATTGCAAAAGGAGGTAAGAAGCAAAGGAAACCATTGATATGGGAGTGTGTGTGTATGTATAAGTGTGTATTCAGGCACTAGATTTTCTTAGTACATTGGTATTTTTAACCCTCATTTAATGCCAAAACATGTTTTTCCTAGCAGGGATAAAATTTAGCCACCCCCTGGAAAGTACTATTAAAAATAGCGACACCTCTTCTCACAAGAAGAAGGTCAGAATATTCAACTAACTGATACGTTTGCCTGAGCAGTCAGATGTAACTAATGACGAAATTAATTCATTCCAGGTATAACAGCAGGAACTGTAATTAGATAAAAAATGGCCAAACATTTCAAGGTCAACATGGATTTTTTCAGAGCTTTACAAACAACTTCTCCCACTACCCAGGCCTTCTCACACAAATACACATTACTTGCTATCTTCTTTTCTCTCTTTTTTTTTAAAAAAAAAAAAAAAGACAACTACAAAATACAAGGGTTAAAGCTCTTACAGCTAAAAGGTTTAACGTTCATACGAAAATGACAAAGAAGCAAGTCAAAAGAGGCAACATAGCCAGGATAAAGGACTGCAAAACATCTACACACTACAAACCTAAGCACCAGCGAAAATGAAGCAAACTTGTCAGAAAAGATTTTTCAGAAAAATCACTGCAAGTTTGTAAACTGTTAGTACTGACCCTGAGGACTGAAATCCTAACGTGGACTTGATGAGAAGTGAATGTCAGAGGTCTCTGTAGCAATACCACTGTCTCTGGAAGTTTGTGCTCCTGTGCACAGCTGGCTGTGGCTGCTCAACTCTGATTTCATGACTTTTTTCCTTAGACACATCTTCTGCCTTGGGTATGAATGCACATTCATAACTCTTGATCTCTTTTGCTGCGCGTCACTTGCACACATCATCACTGGTTTGAAAAGCAGCAGCAAAGGAAATGAAAAATCAGCTAAATCTCTGTCTGTTTGAAATCCCGATCTGACTTTGACCAGCCATGGCAAAGAAACTAACAAACAAAGAGCAACTGAAATGCTACAACGTAGCTCTAAGTAAGAAAAGGTTATTTCTTTCCCAGGTTGCCTATGAGTTTCTGACCAGTACAACCACTCCACGTTACAGGTTGCATATTCAAATAAGCACTGAATTTTTCTGTTTCAGCCATTAATTCTGCTGGCTAAAGGATGGAACCAGCAGTTTTCCAATTAGTGGTGATGCTGAATAGTCATCACTGCTGGCTCCATTTTGCTGAGTGGAAATGGCTAAGCTTCTAACACTACTCAAGTACCCAACAGGTTGATTCTCACTACCCATGCATAAAAATAACGCACAGCTAAAAACTACCTCTTGTTAGGAAGATGCAGCAAAATCACGGAACCAAATAGATAGGCATTTATAATATTGTTCAAGAACTCATCTCTTAAATCCAAGTATTTCATTTTCTTTTATTAGATATTTCCTATTTGGTCATTTTGGCTTTTGATTCAGGAGTGTGACATTATGCACTGCCTCACACCAAGTGATCAGTTTGAGAGTGATGCCCATGCATCCGCAAACTTTGGCAAGAAAACATTATATGAACAATGCCCCAGCAAGGTTCAGGAAACCAACTCTAACAAGGCAGTTTTGATGCAACCATACTCTACCGGGAAGAAAAGCTTAGCTACAAGCTACACTAAGCTGTAACATCCAGCCTCTGAGCCAGAGGGAAGTACCTGGCTCTTTTTATTTAACTGCATAGACTCAGCCAGAGGGTGTAACCCTTCCAGCTGAAATCAAAGTTTGTGTCAGAGACGGCTTTCTGGGTTTCAATCCAGGTAACATAGGGTAGTTCTGGCTGTAAGATAAGCTTGTAAGTTTTCTGGCAATATTTGCTCCACAGGCTATGTGTGTAACTAGGCGCTTGCATACTGGCACTGGCTTACTTTTAGGTTAAAAACCCAGCATCAAAAAGAAACAAACAAAAAAGATTTAAAGAACAAACAAACAAAAACAAACAAAAAAACAAACACAGAACTTATAAGCAACTGTACCTCAAGCACATCATTACACAATGAGAAACACTTTTTTTGTTTTTAGATTTTAAAACCCACAATTCACATTTGGAGAGCACAGGATCTGTCAGGACAATAGGATAATAAAACTACCAATACAATTCTCACCCAAGGGAAAAGGCAAATAGGAGGAAAAGAAAATTAAGAGTAGCTTTCTTTCACAAGCTTTTACTATACCTGAAATCTTTCTGGTAACTAGCAGCAAACGAGGATAGGGAGCTCTTACTGCTTCTCAACAATGTGTGCCCAATTCTCCTTCAGCTTTTTGAAAAACACGAGTTCTGTGCAAACAATGTGAATAACTGCATATGGAAGAGTGAGGAAGAGCATTTGATGTATAAAAAGACTGTGGAGAGACATTTACTTACTCTATTTCTTGAAAAGTCATATGAGGCAACTCAGTTAAATCACCCCTCAACCCACGTTGCAACATACGGCAGAAGAGCCTTCCTGTCTAAGGAAGAATTCACTTCATGTTTCCTAACCTGAGGCTTTTAATGTGGAATTTACCCAAAAGTGGGTTTGTTTTGTGGACTAGAGAAGAGGCGAATGCTTTGAGCATTAGTACAGATGGCAAATGTGAGCTAAATACAGAAAACACCAAAATATTAAGGATTCTTCTGTGAAGAGAAGCAGCTACACACAGAGAATACAGTGCCTTCCCTCACATCTGCTATCTCCAGAATGTTTGGATGCATGAAAAATTGTAACAGATAGCTGGACTTCAGCAAGCTTAGACAAATCTTACCTTTGTATATCATTTCAATTGAAAGTTACTAGATAGTGCTGGGTTTGGGGTTAACCCTTCTTAATAGGCAGGTAGGGGAAAATCAATGAACCTAATTCATAATGCATGTCCCTGCCTTACATGATGCTATCTTCAGATTTTAAAAGCAACTTCACTGTTTGGTTCAAAGTCACAAGGATCCATGCAAAGATTTAATACTCAAAAGAGGAGAAAAATTGGCGCTATGTTTTTTCAGCTTGCCAAGATGAAGGAATGTTATTGAAGACTCTCTTACATAAATGTTCCTTGACCTCTGAATGAACCAACAGGTCTTAAAAACTGCATTAAGCAAAGCAAATTCCCATAGCAAATAAAACATTTAGCCGAGCGCATCAGATTTTTCTCTCCACAGCACAAAGAAAACTCCAAGACCAAGAATGGCAAGTTAACATTTCCTGTTTGGGTCTAAATGAGTCCAAAAGACTGGTGGTGAACGGACGCCAGTATCTAGACTTTAGAATTGGAATATACCATACTGAGTCCTGAGTTCTTTCACTGCTGGCCAACAAAATGTACTACTACTTTGCTTAGCAATAAGGATGGATTGGTTCTTCTTCCTCTCGACAAAGATGTCAGCATATGTTATAGCCTAATGGAGTCTGAAGAGAGTTAGAAAAGACAAGAAAAAGGAACTCCAGAACTTTGGCCAAAACAAGAGCAGACTGTGCTGTCTTCAGCCAAGCCTCACATATATAAGGAGAACCAACAGGTAACACTGAAGACAGATATCCTCAAGATAAGGAAGCATTACATTTGTCTAAATATTACGAATTCACCTATAACTTGTATTACCCCCAAGAACACACTTAACTGCTATGAACTCCATAAATTTGGGTCAAAATTTAAAGGATAATTACTACATACGGTCGAGATGTAGCTAAAGCTGATGGTATCCGTGGCAGATACCAGTTTAAGATAAGCAGTTTAAGATAAGTAGGGAACATCATCCAGATAACTGATAAACAACCTATTGCTCCTCAAACAAGTCAGCACGAGAAAAGGCACCCTACAACACCAGGCTGGATATGCAAACAGCTCAGGAACAAGAAAGAGAACAAATACCATGAGCATGATAGAGCTCATTATGTATGTTTAGTTATCCTTTTGAACATGAGTATATGGGATAACTGTTCTCTTGCAGCAAGTCCTGTAGCATGTTACTAGTAGGCTACATAGATATGCTCAACCTTTCTAGAGAGATTCCTGTCCTAAGTATCCTCTGAATGGCCCACAGAAAACAATACCCAAGGCAAGGCAACATTCAGCCACCTTCAGCAGAAAACCATACTTTGTTCCTTAACTTCCTGACCTACTCGCCATGTTCATTCCAACTTCCTTCACTACAGCATGTCGAAGAGCTTCACTGAGTACATAAACCCCTGAACGTCAATTATCCAGTGCACTGAGGGAGAACTGCCAAGAGTAAAACAGTCTGTGGTCATTTAACATTGCACCACAACACATACATACACAGGGATGAAGAATACAGCACAGACAACTTTAATTATGCAATTTAAACTCAACTCTGCAAACCAAGAAGGTTTTTTGTTGTTGTTGTTTTAAAAAGTTTTTGGCAAATACACGCGTATCCTTAAGTTACATTATTTTGTCATGTCCTGAATAAAGTACAAAATCACCACATGGTCTATTAAATAAAAAAATCAAAATATTTGTAGATATTAATTTTATATTGTGATCTGAAGATCACCTCACCTCTTCCTTTTCTTTAAATAGTACAGTGCTAATAAAACAAGAACAGGTTATGCTGAGAAGGGGATTTTAATGTAGGCAGAATCGCCTAGGTTCTTTTATGACATGCCAGATTGACAGCCTCAGTCATTGCTCAGACACAGAAGTTCACCATTTAACGTATGCTACAATTCTAACAGCAAACCTCCAGTCAGCCAGAAAGGGGATGGAGTGGCAATGATTTAATATTGAACTTGTGCCAAAACATCTTGAGTGAGTCTGGGAAGAGGAAAAAGCTGTAAGAACCTAAGGAAGCTTTATACCAATTTAATTTTGTCTCCAGTGAATACTATGCTTCTGTTTAAAAAAAATAATAATTAAAAAATAAAGTAAAAACCTGTACCTGGATCACTCATAAACATACAAAAACTGAAGGAGGGCCAAACCTCACGTTGACATCTAGATCTCGATTTTCAAGACAAAAACAGATTCTAACCACTACAGCAAAAATAATTGCCATATCTTTTTTTTTTTTCCTTTTTTGTCAAAAAAAAATTGTATCAAAACACATTGAATTCACCATAGCACTTGAAGGTGAAGAACTGTTGGAGGGTTTCTCATAAGAGACAGCAACAGTGTTTCATGGTTTAGCTAGACAGTGACTTCGGCTAGGCAGCAAGTAATAGGAGTTGTGAGAGCGTGTGAATTTGCTGTCAGACTAAACTGCTTAAATGAGGCAGGCAGCTATACTCACTAACAAACAAAGAAGCCTGTTCACGGATACTCCACTGACCAGAAAAGAGCTCAGTATCCATTAGCTGTTCAGCTGTAGTCTTCAAATAGCTTTACTTGCTGTCTGTTATCTGGAGGATATTGCAGTCAGAGGCATTGTCTTGTGGACCTGAGAAAATTTAAGGATGAATTTTGCTAAGACATTTCTTTATGCCTCTGCTCTGGGGAAACACTATCAGTCGATTCACTATCATTAAGATGAACATAACCCACAGGAACTCTGATGCAATTATCTTTAAAACATTTGAATCAAGCCTCTTGGTGTTCCTTTCAACACCTTCATTTGACTGGGTATCAGAACAGTATAGACATCAGATCATATTTCAATCCAGAGGAAGAGGAGTATGACCTAAATGCGTGATGAGGAAGACAGCATGCTGCTGCAGGCCTGCATTCACATACTTCTTGTTCTACTGACACCATAATCTGAAAATAATTAAATACAGGTAAATAATGTTTACAGGTTTATGTGGCCTGACACTTCACCTGATACTTTTCATACAAAGATAATTTTATGAGCCATGGAAAGAATGTATAGGAGTGGGTGAGAGATGCTTTACTTCTGGCATAAGTAGTTGGTGTATCGTTGCTTTAAATCTCATTCATGCATGTGTTTTTTACTAAAACAGATTAACTTGAAATTATGGTGGCAGTATTCTTCCATTTGTATTGTGGGATCTCTACCCTAGGATAAATTTATAGAAGAATAACCTTCACTCATGAAGAAGAAAGTTTGGATCTGAAGTGCTTCCACAGAAGCACCTCACATAAGCGTGGATGGGTATAACCCTAGAATTAATTGCAAATGCTATCTGACAACCGTGCATACTTTGCTTCAGTTCAAACATTCAAGTTTTTAGTACAGAAAATAAAATAATCTGGATTAAACCTGGGGCATAACCTGGCTTAACTGTATTCACATGAAACATGACAGTAAAGGGAAGCAAATATCAATGTGGTTTGAACAATGCAATTTCATATGTTCACTTCAGTCCAGTGAGCAAACCTCAGTGACATCAAATCCAAACTCCATTCTTTTGTCTCCTGTTACCTCTTGTGCCAAGATTAAGGTAGGCACATTAATACATTTTATAAACTCATATTACAGTGATATGGATGAGCCAATCTACAGTGATAGTTACATGTTTCAGGAGGCAAATTCAAGTTGCATACAACATGAATGAATTCCCCGATTAAATTCCTTCAACGAAAACTCTCTTCTGTACTTAAAAAAAGTAGTTCTTTCTAGTCAGATTTGGTTTCCAGTGTTCAGTGGACTCCTCTGACATGGAATAGAAAAACTTGCTTATGGCTGTCCTCACAGTGTGAACACAAAAACCATAAATGAAACTTGCATTGCTACATTATTTAAGTAGCTTTGTGTTTACTTCCTACACAAAGCTCTCATGGCATCAGAATCAGGCCTCTGATGTTGACTTTTGAATAGTAAATGCAAAAGCCAATTTATTGATCTTACTTTTCCATTCATTTGAACAGTTACCTTAATGGTGAGAATAACTGATCCGAAGGGTATGGGAAAGGGTTAAGCACTGATGTTTTATGGAATCGAATAACTGGAGGGTTGAAATGACTGAACATGTGCAGCCAATTTGAAGACTTATATTAGAAAACAATAACGGGAAAATTACACAGCAGCTCACAAGAACTGGAGCGTGCAGTTCCCACTTGGAAGTCATCAGCATATTTATTCTGTCTTTTGCAGAAATATGAACTGCATTTACAAATATTTCTCAAGAAATATTCCAAAGGAAATGCTGACTACACACACACAACTACTGTGTCATAGCATGGACGTCTTCTCCCAGGACAACATATCATATTCCACTGTGACTTGTATGTTAGGAATCTTGAACTGCCTTTATTTCTTAGAACTATAAGATCAGAGCAAAGTGGGACAAGAAGAACGCAAACCTCCTGATTCACTAGTTCCTATCAAGCAAACACTTTTATTTACTGTTTGTATAAATCTCTTAGGATTAAACACTACAAGTGTTTACACCTGAAAAAATGGAGTATTTTAAGCTATTAACTAAGCTGAGAACAAATAAATTCTATATTTAACATACTTTATGTGGTCAATGCAAAGTGTAGGTGGGGACAGTTCCTAGCTGGGAAACTTTACAACCAAAGTAGGCCAAAGAAAGGGCAAGAAGGAAAGCAGAATCTCCCAAACAGAGTTTGAACTTAGGGAAGCAACTGCCGAAGGTCACAGAGCAGCAAGCTACAAGCACAGTGAAGGTCTCCCAACTCTAAATCTATGCAGCAACATTGCTCCCACCCAACACCTCACATTGATTGTTTCTTGTTCAATATTGGCATTATAGAATGTGCATAAATTCATATTCAACACACACATTATTAATTCAGTTGATCTTGCAGATTTAAAAACTTTCCACATTTCTTTCCCATCACTTTAGGGACTACTAGAGATCATTGCTTGAAACTTTTTTAAAAATACCACATACAGATATAAATATGAAATTTTGCAATCTTTCAGCCACATTTTATTCTAACAAAACTACAGTTCATCCAGGCATGAAACCCACAAAAAGCTAATAAACAGTCTGTAAAATGATGCTACTGATATATATATATATATTTATATATATATATATATATATTATTTTTTTTTCTGATGTGGGATGTGCTGGCAAAAAGATCCCTAAACCCAGTATGAAATGCTGGTTTAGGGTGAAAGGTAGAAGAAAGTAACACTGTTCATGGTCAGTCAATGAACTCTAATACTGCTAAAAAACATAAAAGTATGGCTGATGTCACAGTTGTGTGTAGTGCTTACAGAATCTGAAACAAAAGAAAAGTGCTAGTCATGGCCACTTCACCTTTCATGTTCATTTTGGTGTAGGACTTTTCCCTTTTTTCCTGCCTACCGTGAGCAAACTTGTTAAAAAACATCAAGAAAGGATCCTGGCTAAGTCTGCCTGGGAAGCAATACGACTTTATTTTCACGTGTGTTCTTCACAAGAAGATTGTTACAGAGGTACACGGCACCATCTTGTTCGAATGCAGAACTCCACATTTTGTTTCTACTTAATCTCTAGCAAAGAGAGGCCTTGATTGCAATTATAGTGAGGAATCACACTCTTCAGTATGCATTAACACCTTTTACCCATGCCAAATGGTCTGTAGCAATGTCACATCACTCCTCTTAGTTTTCCAGAACTACTAGCCTGAAATCTCTACCTTTTCATATGAAATGATCAAGCTGTTCTCTGCTTTATTTCTAAACCCATTTCTCTTTTCTAAACAAAAAGGATTCTAGAGGTGCTATATTTTATTAAAAGATAGAAATTTTTGTGGCCAAAGACTTACCTAAGAGGTGGCCTAATTTTGTCTTGTTTAATGTAAACAGGGCCAGTGGAAAACTTTTTCTGATGTGGTCATTATTATTTTTCTCTTGAGCACACCAAAGAGCAACTAGGCTCTTCTTACTTGGACTCTTACAGAAGTCCAACAAATGCTAAGCAGTATAAATCTAGAAATATCTGTGCATCCCTCATTTTACATATATGAATTTTAAGATCTAGAATCACCTTAATTAAAATGTAGTATATGTCTGGTCCAAAGGGACAGGCACCACATTCAGAAAACATCTGGAAATGTAAAGATAACTGCTGCTAGAGGATTTTCTTTTTCCCAGTGATAGTGTGAACTTACTTTACCTGCTTTTATGTGACAGCTCCAAAATCATTTCTGTATCTGAACTGAAATACAGTACACAATAGCTCACATGCATGCCATTATTGAGAATAATTTTAGATTTGTATCTCAGCACAGAACAACAATATAAATTATTATTTGTATTGTAGCATCTGCCTTAGTATCCAAGCAGAGATAAGAGATACTCTGCACTAAGTGATCCATGTACATAGAAGATCCATGTACTAGAAGATAATGTTTACCATGAAAACCTTACAAATGATGTAAAATCTAAGATGTGAGTTAAAATGATCAATAAGAAAACAAATGGGGAAGAGGTACAAGGGTATTTGCTTTCTCAGCTTCCAGCCCAGTGACTCTCACCCTCAGCTCATGTTTACTTGAACTTGGAGGTGGCTAGGAGAAGAGCGTTACCTTGCTGCTTCCTTATGCTCCAAGTATTAGAAAACACCCTGAGTTTTAAGTGAGCGTGTTACCTGTGGGACAGGATTTGAAGCGTTGCAGTGCCTGGTGCCATTACCTCCTTACCACAGCTTACCAGCTGCTTTCAGCAGGGAAAAGTGCTGCAAAGCATTCTTCTTATACAGAAATCACACAAACATGGATTAACAAAGCGCAGTGCACGCTCAGTGTCCTTGTCACAAGGACAAAGCTAAGCACTCCAACAAGGCAGCTGCTGGGCAGATGATTACTGGTGTGAGCAGTTGGTATATGGAAGATTTCTCTCTCAGTCTCAGGGAATTGATCCCAAAGGTGTACAGTTCTTGTAGGCAGACAAGAAGTTATTCATTGCCTCTTTGCAGAAGCAAGTCCAATGCCCAAGTTTTGCCAGAAGGATCTTGCACACATATCCCACCCCCAAAAGGAAACGCACGGAAAAGCAGCAATCCTGCCTGTACTGAGGGGGTTGCTGATACTCACCGTGGTAGCACACCAGCAGAAAAGGTGCCACTGGATGTAGATATTCCCTCCCAGAGTTCTTCTATAATGTTCAGAAGTGGGGACTGCAGACTGATAGCAGAGGCCTCTCTCGTGCCAAGACACTCCATGTGACAACTCTGGAACACAGGACACAAATGTCAAAGTGGGTGCCAGGCTTGGTGGCGTGCTCCCATCTGAAGACCAGGGGAGTCAGCTATGCGACTTCAAAGTGAAGTTGATGTCTTTGGTCTTTGAAAACACATGCTTCATTTTCTTTAAGTTTACGTAATGCTGATGACCAGCATTACACCCAGCACTCAAATCTAGTTTAGCAACTTCAGTTGTTACCACATAGCCAGGTTACCCTGTTGCTTTCTTACCAATAGAAGACACTGTTGTTGCCTCAGGGCCCCAGACTCTGCCACGCTCAATCTTCTTAGCGGGTGAAATTGTTGACATTGTTATTGGTGTGGGCAGGATAAAGAGAGAACATAAAAAATAGGGGCATATGGGTGGTTTGGAAGAGACAAGGATTCAGCTGGGGTGATTGCAACAAAAACCAGAGCAGGGAAAGAAAGGGGCAGGAGAGGTTTCACTTGAAAAAGGACGAGACAATTGCAAAGACCTGAAGGATGGTGGTACACAGCAACAGGAAGATGCATATATTTGGTTCGTTACATAATATAAGAAGCACTTCAGGGTGTGACGTTGGTTATCAATTTTACAAATGAGTGGAGGCAGCAATGCAGTGTCTGGCTGGTGGTTACTATTAATAATACCATTTAGCTTAAGAGAATATGCAGGTTACCCTAAGACAACAAAATAGAGTTTGCGAGTGCTGGGGAACGCAAAGATATGCAAAAGCCTTCTCTAAACTCGTATTTTGTATGAGCAGTTTGAAATTTTGACCGTGAGTTTGTGTGCCTTGTTAACTTGCTCCCCTCTACCTCCTCCAAAAAATCGGGTTTCTGCAAACTTTGACAAATGAAGGCCCAGAATGACTCACTTGTCAATGACAGGTGAGTGGGGCTGCGAGCAAAGAGTGGCATGCTTCGTAACAACAGCTGCTGAATGGACCCAGGGCCAGGGAGTCAGTACCTCCTGTCACCTTGGAGAACCTGCCAGGTAGCCATTCCTTCAGGTAAAAATCCTGCAAATACCAAGAGTGACACTTTCAAAAGATCATCAATAATTGCAGAATAAGTATTTTGCAATGTGCAATGCTCGCACCAGTAAGTAGTCCCGTTGTATTGAATGAGGCTATTAAACAGATGTGAACGTAACAGATATTATACTAACATTTGTTAATGTATGCTAGAAAACCAGAGCCTACACTTGCAATTGGCTTGTTTGCTTTATCAAGGAAACTTACAAGAAATCACACTCTTGTTTTTTTGTTGTCATTTTTTAAGCTTTAGATCTCTACAGGTGATAAGAACATGGATAGGAATAATACCGTAACTGCTAGTTGGCATAGTACAGGTGAATGTAAATGGAAGGGAGAATTATCCAGGGAGCTGTGTCTACTGCTGAAGACTAATATTTGAAATGCATAGTAGCTAGGAGCCAGCACACAATTAGTAGTTGAAATGCATTCATTAAAAAGCGTATGAACTGTTTTCTTTGGAGTATTACCCTTAGTAATACATCTCTGCTTTTTAACACTTACTGGTGCTATATAGTTCTCCATGCATAAACAAAACTTATGCTTGGCAAGCAGGATGAATGCACCATCTGAAACTCTTGAATGAAAGAAACTCTGTTTCTTTTTCATGTTTTTGATTATACTGTGATGTGGAAGATTATATGGAAAAGAAAGAAAAGAAACCTATCTCACATTCTATCTGTATAACGACTGCCAAAAATACTGAAATGATTTATCAACAAACACTTATTTTTCTCCATAATGTAAGGTTTTGAGCTAATCGTTCCAGCATTTTTGCTAGAATCCTTTCTTACAGTTTCTAAGCGTTTCTCTTTTATGAAAGGAAGTTGAGCAAATAAACTGTCCATCATCATAGCTCTCAGTTTAAAATATCCTTCAAGCTGCAAAAGAAATGCACTGAGAGGCCAAATACATTAGCTTTGTCTGAAGTTTATCACAGATCAAAACACCACAGATTAATTTCGGAAGGTCCTGTACTTCATTTTGGGAATCTCCATTCTTGTGACACTCTCTGTAGAAGTTTGGATTGCAAGGAATATTCATGTCAGAGTCAAAAGGTCATTTATTCTCATGTCTGTCCCAAATCTGCCTGGAGATACTGTCATGCTGGGCACAGGAGCTGCTGATCTGCAATAGTTCGTCTGCTTAACCTTAACCTTAATATTCCAAACTTGCAGCCTGCATAACCTTTTATTGCTGAAATGATGTTTGAGATGATGAATATCTTTGTAAACTGCAGGATAAGCTAACCCAGGGAAGTATCCCGCTTTCACAAACATAAGACTATATCCTAATGTGGTACTACACATATGTTCATATTTCTCCCTCAATATGTTTTGTCTATATACATAAAAACACTTCATATTTAGTTAGGCTTAACAGAAGAGACCCTGCCAAACTCACCTGAAAACATCTAAAGAAATTTCTAGGTGTGACAGCACATCTAGAATAATGAAAACAGATAAACTTTCTTTACATCTGGTGGGAAAGAACAATAAGTTTATTCTTTTGGCATAGTCATCCTAAAGCTCTTTTCTGTGTGCTGGTCTTTGCATGGCCACTGAAGGCTGACCATCACTAAATTTGGCAGGTGACTTGCAGAAGAGATGGGTTTAGACTTTAACAGTGGATGGCCACAATATGGTATTATTAGCAGTAATACGTTACAATGACACTGTCCCGTACTGAAATAGTTATTTGCTCGCTTAGAAAAAATGAATCCATAACCCACCATTGCCTGCTCTAAACTCATTCCACATTATGCCAGCCAGCAAGTGGTATTGCTGACGGAACACAACTCTGTTCATTTACAACTTTTTTCAGTTCTGAACTATCAGGACAGAAGTCTGTAAATCCCTAAGGCAACACTACACTTCAGCACAGCACACACAGCTACCTCAAGCAACTTTTTAGAACGAGATATTGAGGATCCATCTGTGAGAGAAATAAACAGAACTCTAAGCTGGGGAAGACAGATGTCATTTACTCACACAATTTGGCCTTCAAGCTTTGCATCTACATTCCACACCATGCACACATCTTCAATGCCCATATCGATTATGCAAATCAAAATCATTCAGCATCACAAAGGATCAGTTTCCAAATGACTGAAAATCCAAAGTGGCTTTGTTAGTTTCTTGGACAGGATACTGGTCCTAAGGAAGTGCCAGCATACCTCCTATTAGACAATCACACCAGGAGTCTCTGACTGGACGTGAGAGACCATGCCTGTGGAAGGAAAAGAAATAGGAATGGGAGATGATAAGGATCAGTACGAGAACTCAGCCACTCCTGGCAGGCCCTACTTGAATTACATGACATCCTCAGAAGGCCAGCTGATCATTAGCAGAAGGCAAGTCAAAGAGCTGCCCAATAAAGTTACTGAGCTTTAGATGGAGAGAAATCCATTCTTGCAAGTATTCTTAACTGAATTTTTCCTGCTCTCTGAGTGGAAAAAGGAATGTTCTCTAGAAATTAATTTTTAAGTTAGTAAGCTAAATCCTCAGTTAGGCCCCTAAACTATAGCTTGCTCCAAACACTACTTAATTCACAGCAACTATGGAATTAGGAAACCCTTATCCTTAAGGCAGAATCTTCTTTTCCCCGGCATTTCAGACTGGTTGAATATATCCAGTTTCCACTGGAAAATAAAACCTGCAGTAAACATTCAACATGTTGTTTGAGGCTCTTGATCACTTATTAACAAGTAAAATACCCCTCTTAAAATTCATATATTAATGTCCAATGATTTTTTTCTCTAATTGTTACTTGGAAATAATACAGAATTAACATCCTAATGTGTAAAACTACTCATACTATTATAGCATATAATTATATACAAAAACACAGCAGAAATTCAAGCTTATGTTCTAAGTGAATTATTACAAACAGTATCATGCAATCGACAAAAAACATAAACTGTCTGCAATTCAATATCCAAGTCTGGAGGCATATCCTCACCAATCAGTGCCCAGTTCAGCACAGCCATCCCCATGTCACTGCTTACAAGCCTGGTGCATTCCACAGGACTAGTACCCAAGGGAGCAGGAACTCATCTGGCTTCAACCTGCCTTATTAGAAAAACAGGAAGATCCTGGCCCTGCTGAAATCAGTCACAAAATTCTTGCTGGATTCAGCAGGTTCAAGATTCCAGAGAGTATTTGGAAGGATGAATGCAGTCAAGTGAAGCACAAAACCCAACAGCCTAGCCAAGATGTTTTTGGGACTGGCTCTCAGCTCAATCACCATGCATTAGTTTAGCTGAGGAAATGGTCTGCATTCATACACAGGAGAAAAGTGTGAATTCACTTTCATTTTTCCTTCCTCTTTCATTGCAGGAGAGACCAAGCTTGACTATATTGCATCTTCTGCAATCAGAGTGCTATACATCACAATGCGTGCAGTAACTTATCATGAGACAGCATGCTCATTTGGGAAATGTGCTTGCTTTCACTTTTCAGACCAGAATGTGAATGAATAGTAAGAAAAAAAGTATAATTGATTAATTTATTGAGAAGGGACCACAAAGGTTTCATCACACAGATCAGAAATCCTATTTGACTATGATCCTATGATAAGCCATAGTTGTGCTCATCCAAATGGCAATGATAAAAAGTAAGAAACCATTAGAAAACCAGATATGCTGACAGCCACTGTGATGACAACAGAGTAACACAACAGCTCCTTTGCTTAGGCCCACACCACAAATCCGTACTTTGCATTATTTAACACCGTTAAGTACAACATCTTGTATCATAGAGTTTGAAGAAATATTCTAAAAGCCCAAAGCATCAAACAAATTTGAATTTGGCCAGAATGTCAAAATTAGTTTCCCCTATCTTCTTAAAAAGCATCACAGGGATTTTTAAAACACTATCTTGTGGTCCAGTCCTCACTTTTGCATTTCAGCAGCCCCCAGACTTAAGCCTGATTTTCCACAGAGGTCTTCAATTCAAATTTTGAATTGTCACGAGCGCAAATAGCTTGTGACAGCAACAACATGATATATACTTAGTTCAGAGCCAGACTGCTCTTATTTCAGTTCCATTCCTTAAGGAATTTGACTGCATTGGAAAAGTAAATATGCAAAAGCTCCAAGCTCTCACAAGTCTGTCAACTGCATTCTGTCCCATTTTGACATGTTCATGACACCATCAGCATGCTGCAGCAAAGAGAAGCAGAAGAACCTGCGGGACTATTAATAACCAAGCATGCTGCACTAAAGCAGTCTAAAGCACCACTGCTTCTATCTTCTCCTGATTTCTACAATTATTTCATTCTAGATAATCTGACTCTGAAGGGGAAAAGGTCACCATATTTTTTTTTAAAAACTGCAGACATGCATAGTTGATCTTTGGGGACTTATTGTTGAAATCATTATTCTAGATATCTCCAAACAAATTAAGCTTATCTCTCAGCCTTTCCAGCAACAGCATATAAAGTAGAAAAATGCAAGCATAGCAAAGCTTTTATTATCCAATTAATCTGAGGTTGTTTATTTCAAAAATAAAAGAGAATTATTAGTTGCACTCTCTGGAGCAGGACTTATGCAGGCAGTAACTAAATAAAAAACATGAACTGCAGAGCAATTACAGATGAAAATCAGTGCCTCTTTTCAAATGGCACCGCTTTGGAATCAACTGACCTGGTTCCAGTCACTCACTATTTTCCTTCTAACAGAGCTGGATCTTCTCTGTTTACAAAAGCTGATAAGGGACCTGGTGTCTCAACCGTAATTCTAGCAAGGTATTAAAATAAATTCTTCAAAATAAGTAAAACAAATGTTTCCAAATGGATGAGTGACAAAAACATTTAGTATTTTAATTAGCAACAAAATGTGAACCACAGGAACACGTAAAGAAAAAACAAACAAACACAACCATAATTCCTGGCTTGAACATTAGAGAGCAATAGTTTTTTGTTGTTGTTGTATTGTTGTTTTTTGTTTGTTTGTTTTATTGAAAAGCATTCAAAGACTTGCTGGCTTTCTGCAAAAGAAAGGTAAATGGTAGAACTCATGAGGAGCACAGTATAGGTAAGAACCATTCAGAGTCCAAATAAATTGAAGTTTAAATAATTGTGTCACATTTAGGGATGAATGAAAACATTTTCAGAAGTAGTCTCTAGTTATAAATTCCTCAGCTTTACAGAACCTTGAAAAAAAATCTTGTTTTGTTAAGAAGACTGGTCAGTTAGACTTAAAAAAAATGCACAAAACTTTAGTGCTCAAAACAATACACCTCTTTAGCTGTATCCACAAGATACAGGCCAAATTTTAGGCTACTTAAATATGAACCCTCTAAATTACAGTTCTTCTTTGCAAACCTGTGATTTCAAACTCTTCCTCAAAGTACAAACAATATGCCTAGAGAGTACTGCCACTATTTGCATTTTATTAGGCAAATTTATAAGCAACTTACTTTGCCCTAGTAGATTTTTTCCTTTAACCATTTTCTAGACAGAAAGGGCTCAAGTTCAAAGTCATAAAGACAGTTCGAGTTCCATGTTTCTCCTTTTCCCTTCCTAGCATAACAATTCAGAAATTCATGGAGAAGAGAATTTTATGTGCCTGCGGCAGCTCCTATTAAAGTACATTATTAGCTGACCAATGTTAGACCACATGGCATTTTTACAGTGCAGCCTCTCTGACTCTCACTTCCTTAAGAAAGTATGTTTCCAAACTTGCATAAATATGTAGTTACATTCAATGTGATTTCCATCTGCTTATGTCAAGTATGTAAACCAAAAAGGGCCTCAGTTTTAATTTGAACCCTTATGGGCAATTATATCTATTATTTAAAACTGAATTCCTGCATCTCAGCTTTCTTTCCCATTTGAATACAGCTGGGAGGGGGGGGTTGTTTTGCTTGCCATTTGTGTTTTCCACAGGTGTTGAAGGTGAAGAGAACCATGAACTGGCAAGCAGTCCTTTCCTTTCCCTTCGACAGTGGGCTGGAAATCATACCTTAGCATCTCTTTCTGTGGGAAGGACAGAAGTTCGGAATGTTCAGAGCCACAAAATGCAAGACTCAACTTACCAAATCATTCCCTGTAACATAAAATGTATGGTCAATGTACAGTAAGATGTTCTGTCAAGAGCTTATGAGCCAATCCTGCTCTCAGACTCATAGCTGCCAACTCTGCCATGAGTGATGCTGCTGGGAATACTACAGAACTCAGCATTGTCCTATCCCCATGATTTCAAGCACAGAAATAGCATCCATCATCTTAATCCATTTGTTACATTCCTGCTAGGTTTACACAATTTAAGCTACTTGAGTCTTGAACTGAACACACTTTCCTGTAACATACATTCACATTTAAAAATCATCCTATAATTCCAAACTGCACATGAAACTAGAATGGCATTGTCCCTTCTGCTTTCCCTGTTCCACCCATACTCCATTTCAACAGTGTATTTGAGAGAGAGCTGGCTATCTTTGCAAAGCAACTTTGGAAATAACTAACTTGCATATCAGTATTTCAACTTTATCCAGGTTTATTGAAGTACAAATCAGATAATTGTCTGCAAGACATAAGATATTTAACAGAGGCATTACTGACACTAAAAAGAACCTGGAAAATCAAACCATGGAGATGGAGCTTTTGGCTCAGAGTCTACAAGCACCCTACGATACAGTATTGAGTACAGAAAAAAAGGCTGAGCTAGTTCTGTGTATCTGTAAATCCTGATTATGTTTGAAAAACCTTTTTGTCCAGTTTATGCGGCATTTCAGTGGAATTAAATATATTTGTACTTCCTAGGGTATCATTTGAACATGTGACTATTTCATAATGAAAAAAGGAAACACAAGGCAGTACGAATGACGTGGATGTGCATCACATACAAAGTGGATCATACCAAAATTCATACGAGTGTGGAAAACTTAATTTCCTCTCGCAGTTCTGCCACAGACTTCCTTTGAGCACCTTTGAAAAAGGTTACTAAAAGGCTACTGAAACAATGTATCTCCTCTAAGAAAAGCTTATGACAATGAATACCAGGAAGCCTGGTGACTTACTCTGATAGCATTTAGCTGTCACTGACACTCTGCTGCTCTAGAAAGCTACCTAGTTTGTCAATGCTGAAAGGATTTTTTTTTTTCTAACCCAACCTGAAGTCATTTTAATAAATGGACACACAAAATGTCAAGAAATGCCTAATGAACAACATCTATATAGGAATAAGAAATACACAAACGCTGTTTTCAAATCAGGGAAATTAGCACACTTCCAGACTGAAGTACACATTCTTCTCCACTTTCTGGTCTCCTGTCCTGGACCTAACCTTTTCCAATGCAATGCTTTAAGCCACAGGAAAAGTTCCTTGACATTTAAAGAATTACCTTCTGTTTCACATCTTTTATCAACCAGACAATTCTGGTGACATGCTTTGTTTTCAAACCAGCAAGACATATACACCCATCCAGTATCATCAAGTTCATGCTTATGCTAGAATGCATACAATAGTCTCCCCTTTCCCTACCCTATTTCTTTATGTCTGGAAAAGAAAGCATCTTACCTGACCAAGAACCCTGGCAAGAAACAGGGTGAGAGAGGTAGTAGCAGGCAAGCTTCAGTAACAGAGAGCAAAATGAAAAGCCATTAACAGAGAAAGCCAGGTGTGCTGGTTGCAAACCAGACCTCTTCAGACACGCACACCCTTGACCACAATTCATAACCCACTATTCTATGAGGAACACATCCCTTCTCCAAAAAAGGAGGGATATTAATCATTAGGGTGAGAAACAAAACCATCTCCATCCACTTACCTTTTAGGGATTCTATTCCCAGAGGCACATTTAAGAGACCCAACCATCCAAAGTAATCCACTGTAATTTAACCCAGCAACAAAGTCATCCTGCGAAGTGGCAGCACAACTTCTTTGGATCTGGAGTTATAACCTCTCACTTCTGAGGACAAGAACATGTTTGCACCAGTTTTTCCTCATTTCCTTCTGTATTAAAATAATGCCAACTAATAAAAATGTTCCTAAGCATAACGAATTACAAACTGACAACGATGTTACATCATATGCTGAAAGTACGGGAAAATATCTTTAAAAACAGATCTTCAACTTGTAACCACAGACTTCAGTGTTACCGTTGCCAGGAACACTCAACCACCTCTGGTTAGGAACAACTTCTCCCCTCCAAATAACTACACACGATCTTGGATTAACATATTTAAGGTAATAGCCCTAACAGACCCTCAGTTTAACAAATCAGATTCTAAAGAGCCTACAGTGAGACCATGTTCCACTGCTACCCATCTCCCCTAAGCACTGAGAAGTACTACTTTCTTACCATTTCCATTTAGCAGGACAGCTATTTACACCAACCAGGAACCAGGTACCACGTGTTCACACCCTACAGCCTCCAGTCATGTAGCCTACATGAACCAATCTAACTCAGGCAGTGGCAGAGCCCTCACTATATACTCAGAGCTTGGTCTCCCTAGAGCTTTGGCAGTAATTTTTTTTCCCCTCACGAATGATTATCAGCTGCGTACAGGACTAGAAAAGACAGGGTCTTCTCAGAGGAACTGTTAGCTCTCTATGCTCCTGCTCCTGACTCATTTGTCCTGATAAGTTCTAGCCAGCACTCCTTACTTTTATCATGCACATCAGTGACATGAGCAAAAGGTGAGGATCTTTCCAGGAAGTTTCATGGACAAATTTCTTTTACACGTTTACAACTTAAGATAAACTAATTTCGATATTATTAATAATGCACACTATCAATTAACAATAACTAGCTTACTAATTCTCCACCCTGAGCTCAAAAAAATAACCTTCACGATTAATTTTTTTCTCTGTGGCAGCCATATTAACCACAAACATTAGGAAAACGCCCCCCCACACACAGGCTGTTCATCAACACTGAGGAACTGACTTACAAAGAGAATTCCCTGTTGTCATAACTAAGAGTAAACTAAAATTGTTCAAGGACTTGCATGGAGAAAAAAGGATCTCTGAATCCTTCTACTAGTCTGTTCAAACTAACCTATCCCACAATTCCTGCTCTGAACAATAACTCTTCAGAGTTGTAAAGGACCTCTTGTCCTTACACACGCTACCCAACATATTTGAAAAACCTCCATCAGCAGTACACATCAGTATAATATTTAGTTGTCCGTTCAAACTGAGGTGATGTAAAAAAATCCATGGACTTACATGTTCTGGTACCTCAACTAGACCTCCTGAATTCAATTCAGCCTTTCAAAAACTTCAAGCTAAATTAATATTTAAAATATCTTGTCAGAACAGCTCACATTTCAGCATTTTCTAAGACATATTTCCAAAGAAAAACAAAATGAAAAAAAAAAAACACCACAAAAACACAGTTACGATGGTCATCTGTTTTTGCTCTCAAATGGGAACGAAGACTGCAGCCAGTCTGATGTGCTCCTCCACACAAGTTCAAGTGTTTCTACCGTTACCATGTCTCTGCCTGAAGACAGACTCCTAGCCCATCTCAGTGCAAAGTAAAGAGTTCATCTTTATACAGCAGATTGGAGGAGCAACTTCTTGGCTTGTTCAAACTTGGCTGTAGAACTATATTTAGACTACGATCCAAAGATCTCTGCTTACCCTCTTGCACTTCCAAGGATCAATCATTTACCATGGCTTTGCATTCTATGCGCTCTGGAACAACTGCACACCACTTTTGATCAGCACTGAAAGAGAGTCCCCAGGCAAGTTCAAAATAAACATAATAAGGCCCAAACTGTTGGATCTCACAAGCCCTTTTCCTCAAAACTGGCTGATACTGAAGGCTGGCATTTGTTTCTAATTAACAACATTCTTCCCGCTACAACATGTGTGGTACCCATCAACATTCCAAATGGCTTTCGATCTTTCTGGCCCCTACATTTAATGCATTTAAGACTTGGCCTCAAAAAGCCAAAATCAAACTTATGATTTTATCACAAGTTCTCAGCTGTACTTTAATAACAATCACCAAAACCTTCTTTTTACTGTTCACGTCTGGATGCAAAACTGTGATTTCCTTGAAATCAATTATATTCATTCATTAGTAAGGCGAGACAGTTTAGCCTCTGCATTTTTCCTACACCTGCCTTGCATCTACTGACAGAAAGCTTGATACAAATTAGCCCAATAACGGCTCTCCCTATTAAAGATCAATTATCGGGCTGCAGAAATACTTCTCTGCTGAATCTCGGGGGGAGGCGGGGGGGTGCAGCTTGCCAGACCCTGAGGAAGCAGCTGCAGTGAACTGGCAGGACACCCGCTCCGAAAAGGTGAGAAGGCTTAGCAGCTCAGTAACAATCCAGTTTTCCCTACTGTTTATCAAGGCAATGCCGTTTTTTGACTTCAAATACCCTAGGTAATACCCAATTAAGCTGATATGCATTCCGCTCAGAAACTAAGGACCCTAAGCCAGAGGGAAGTAGAGGTTGCTTTTCTCTCATTCCAGCTGAAATACAGTGCCATCCAAGACAGTATATTCTATTCTTGTTTCTCCTGGAAGCTGGGATGAGAAACTTGATGTGCTGTGCATTTCCACAAATGCTGCCACAAGGATGTGCCAATCCAACCTGCTCTATTATGGGGACAGAAAATGAAATGAGAGATAGAAGCACCAGTACGGAAAAGATGCCAGTGAAAACTATATCCTGACATCCAAGATGAGCAAAATGATTGGTCTACTAGTGGATGCTACTCCCTTCTTGGGAAAACTCTACTGCATTGTGTTTCAATGGTTTTCGCAAATACAATGATCATGCAGTCCTGGTGGAAGAAAAATGGTGCCTTCAATATACTTGTGGGTAGATACAATCAAACCAAGTCAGTGCTCAGACTCAAATCCTTCTAGGTACATGTGGAAATACAGTTATTGCAGTGAGAAAAAAATATCTTAGTTCCTTACCAGCAGTGTTTATACTGATACGGTCTGTGTGGATCCAGTTGAACAGCAAAATGGCAGTTTCCCTCCACTCCCAGCCCATCACGTAAACTCTTACTAACAAAACTTCAAGTGCTTCCCCGACAACAACTTTGCTAGGTACATGCACCTTTCTCTCACGCAGGCTAAGACTAGGATGCAATCCAAATGAAGTAATATTTATACTGAATTCAGATTACAGAAAGACCGGGCATTTTTTTCTAAACACCTATGCAGTGTCTTATCCCAAAGTTGACTCTAATTACAGCATATGAAAAAACATCAGCATCATAGGTTCTATTCTTCTACAAACAGAGCTGTCCTCAGCAGTTCCACTTTCCAAAGAAAAGATGATGTTTTTTGCTGCTAATATTCTATCTGAACAAAACGCCAAGAAAAAGGCAACAGAAAATATTTAGTGATATTAAGTTTCCTTAATGCTGTAAGAACAGATTTAACTGAAATAAAAAAAGGGGGGGGAGGAGAAGAAATAGCTCAGTCTTGGTCATCTTTATGCGCTCCTTTACATGTTTCAGCAATCCAGCTGTGGTACATCACAGATCTCTGATTACCTTGTGCAGTTCAGGCTGCACTGTCCCAAATAACGTGCTGGCAACACCTGCAGAGCAGTATGGGTAAACAAGTCCCAGACCTCTCCTTCAGTGTCTGTGTTCACTGTTAGTCAGTCCCTTTGTCAATGTGAGACACTATAGACAGCTCTCACTGGCCTGTGACAAATCTCCCTGGAAAGTCACCTTCTACTATGTGTGACCAAAACAGGTGCGAATCAGAAAAGAGGGTCCTGACAAGGTACTCTGAGAATTGTGATCCTTAAAAAAGAATCTCCATCATTCTGCAATTATGTGACATCCAATTATAATGCAGAGACACCTTTCTGAAGCATCTCCAGCACAATTTACATAACTTCTGAATATACAGTTTAGCTGAGTCTAGCTTCCTAGCATTTAATATTCAATCATTTACATATCAGTTTGCTCCAGGGGTACAGAATTACGTTTGTTCCTCATTTTCGTGAAAACGTTTGCTAATTCTAGAAGTATGTTGGTGTTTTGCAGAAACATTGTGTCCATCTGAAAAGTTGGAACATTGTCTCTTATTTTCCAGGGGCTCCAAATCACATTTGTTTACTTAATCCAGGACAAAATATATTTTGTCCAAGTGATTCATCACATACCTGCAAACAATCTAAATTTTATCTACATAAATAATATGAAGATATAGTTGACTGTATTTTAACAAGCTACACTGAAAAAGATGATAATCAGAAAAGAAATACTGGGGATTGGTTGGAAGGAAAAAAAAATAAATAAAATGGCTCAAATCGCAATGCGTAGTATTCAGAGGAAAAGTTTGATGAATTTTTTGTTATTTTCCACCATGGAACAAAGTAAAAAAGCAGATACATCATTTTTATTAAATTTTATCTATACCTAAGTCAAAATCATGGAACACTGAATGATTTGGTCAATGAAAAATTTGTCCAAGTAACCTTTTTGAGAGGGTCAGCTAGAGAGAATATGTTTCTCAAATTAAAATATCTGACAGAGCAGCAAATTCTATGGGTCACCTTGCAAGCAGACAGACAGGCATGGTTCCCGTTGCCAGAGGGGACCCCCCTCCTCTTCCAGAAGAATCTTCATTTCCCTGAACAAGGGAAACAGCGGGCAGATGAGAAATTTGTCAAGCTTTAGGGCTCTTAATAGTCAAAAATGTCATGGTCTCACTGATAAAAAGCACCAGTCTCTCCCTATGAACTCATTTTGTCAATTTACACTTAAACTTTTTTGCAGGTTAACTTTGTAGCTTCAGGCTCACAGCATGTCTTGTCTTTCTGTGACTAACTTTTTGCTAGATCTAGTATGATCTGTCCTACAGTTGTATGGCACTGGCAAGAAAAAATCCTAACATCAGCATAAACTCCTGATTTATTTGCATCCTCTAATTTGACACAAATGGGATTGCATGGTCCAGCTTAATCTAGACCACACTTGCACTGCCAAGAGATCCAGCAATGTCTAGTTCCAATATTATGAAATCATGACCTAAACTAGTCCTAAATCTACAAAATAGAGTAAAAAAAAAAAAGAAAAAAGAAAAAAAAGGATTAAGCACATTCCCTCAGCTAGCTTTTATGTGGTGCAATTCCCCATTGGCCTGCCTACTTCTAAGAAAAAAAACTTGCTAACCCTCAAACTCTATAAATAGAGCAGCAAACCTCACTTATAAGAACAGCAGCTGCTGATACTTTTTGTGCTGTGCTGAGTTTTGAAGAAACAAAACATATTTATTGTTAGCAATAAGTCAGGTCAATTAAATACAGGTAGTCCAACAACATCATGTGAAAAAAAGAAAGAGGTTCTCCTCCCAGCTGGCCACATGGCTGCAAATACAGATGGCTTTGCAAAGACAACTAGGCAGAAAGAGGGACTGTCCCAACACCTGCCAATTTCCATTTAGCATCCTTATCCCAGAAAGAGAGATCAGCTAGCGAGGCCTTTTCATTATTTTAAAGATCAGCGGTGTTAAACACTGGGTTACTTCAAAGGGGCATGGCAACGAGATGGAAAAGCTGTGAATGCTGCAAAGCAATGGGCCGATTAAGTTCTGAAACAGCACCAAGATGGAAGACAGAAGAAGATTATTTTTGATCCAAGGCCGGCCTGCTCACCCCAGATTTTACAACCCTGGCAGTCCAACAACTGACAGCATTAACTATAGTTTGAGCACCCCCGTGTGTACAGCCGCAAATTTGAAAATGCTTAGGGACTTTTTGCTTTCCTGAAATCACAGAAGTGGAAGCGCCAAAATTGACAAATTGCCTTTGAAAAAAATTCTCTGCACTTCAAGGAATCCAGACTAGAAACTCAGTTTTGAATTAAGAATTTGGATGCCCCACTAAAACAACCACAAAGAACAACCAGGTGGACTGGCAAACAGCCTCAAATTCTTGGGCAGACACCAGCACTCCCCTCTAGTGCCTTGTAAAAGGTGTTAATACTGACATTTGCATCTTGAATGTGACACTGACAACCTCATCTTCCTTGCAGTATTTCAAGCTAATAAGCAAAGGGAAGTTATGAAGGAAAATCTCTCCTTCCTCAAATACCACATTCTTTTTTTTTATTATTATTTCAAAGAAACCTAAAGCAGCCTTCTCTCTCTCCCCTCAAAGTTAATGGGCTCGATAATTTACTCTTCACTGCTTTCAGTAAAGCCAGGAAGCATGACAGTAAGTTAAGAAACACTTAAGCCAATTAGAGCTACGTCACGTTACTAAAATAATATATCATACATAAAGTCTAATGTACGTGCTTTTTCAAGGCACTTCAATTTTGTTCCTCAGAAAATACAAAGTTTTTCTGATTTCTGCTTCAGAAATCAACCTCTGTTCACTTATTGGCAGAAAGCACACTCTCTAACACTACATGCCCTCGTGCAAGGCCACTCACTCATGCAGTAGCATAAAGGATAGAGCAGATTTCTTACTGGGACTACTTCATTTGCACAGCTCACAAGCTTGAGACAGACTGCTTTATCTCTTTGCGTCCAACCGTGTCTCATAGATGCGGACTGAAAACAAAAAAATCACCTTATGATGGGTATGCATTCTAGGAAGGAAAACAGCAAACTCCTCTTCGCTACAAAAAGCATAAAACATCACAACAAGGATTTGTGGCAAGACAGAAGATGTCTTTTAACAGAGTAATTAGCATGGCTGAAAAAGGAGATAAGCGTTTGGGCACACAGTCTTTTTTTCAGGTCAAAATTATTAAAGCTAACAAGCATCCCAGCCCTATTTTTCAACATTCAACTCTTCAACATTTTCAAGATAGAGAATGAAACATGTATGACCTGTAACTACATACACACTTAAATACCATTGATCCTAAACTGAGAAAGTGAGCATGCAGTGTGTGAATGAGCAGGTTCTCCTGGTCACACACACATAAAGGAAGCCCTAGCTACACCAGCTAGGCAGGGGCAGTCAACGTGTGTTTAAAGGGGGGGGCACTTTTTTTTTTTTTTTTTTTTTTTTTTTTTTTTTTACATTTTACTTTTAAAATATTACCAACAAAACACACTTTTTAGTACCTCACTCTCATTTTCACCATATATCCTGTCGACTTGTCTTTGGAGAAGTACCTTCTGTGTTGCATTAGTATTAAGGAATACTTCACAATGGCTTTGAAAGTATCCATGCATGCTCTGGATCAACTTTGGAATAGAAAAACAATACAGACAACGAAGGCTCCAACTTACACTCCCTACAGGACCTGCACCAGGATCTCTCAGAAATTATAAGCTCTATCAGTACAGAACCCATTCAAGGAACTTAAACTTAGCCGAATTTGACTGGACTGAATTCAGCTTGACAACACCAGCCTCCCCCTCTACGTAGCTGCATTACTTCAAGAACCCTCTTCCAGATTCAGGTTTCACCTAAAACAATGTTATAAGAAATCCACCTCCAATTACATTCAGAGGGACTTGATTCTTTTTTAACTTTAACTGGTGGGCCTTGGGTGTGATTCTATAAGATAAGCAGAATTAAATTGGTACTAAATATACATGAAAAAATGGAGACTGGAACATCTAGTAACAGACTGCTGCACCCTTGTTGCTTTTAGCAAAACAGCGCTGAAAATTTGCCTGTGGGGCAGAAGCAATCAAACTGACTGGCAAAGTTCACGTTAAAGTTTCATGAAAATGAAAATTTCCATCTGGACACATACTCACTTTTATCTTCCGTGCACAGTTTGCTCAGACCTGAAACTGACTACTTGCAATAGAGAAAATAGTTCACGAAGGCCATGAATGAGCTGACTTGAACACAGCACAGCGATCTTTATGCTGCAAATGGATTCTTGGGGATATCAGAAACAAACAAGAAACTGTCAAAATGTAGTTAGTATATCAAATTAATTGTTACAAATATTTATTATATAAGTTTATCTCTACTGACCAGAAAGTCTCGCATTTTAATCAGTGTCTGACAAAGATTAGCTGGGGCATGCATTGCATGTGCTCTACCCATGACAAGGATCTGCTGGCTCTTCAGCACACACATCATTATACAGGAATACATATTTATTCAAATGTATAGTGTACATGTATCTACGTATCTGTGTCTAACTCCACTAAATACGCTGTTTCTCTTAATGAATATATGCCACATACTGCTTACTCCAACACAGACATAATCCCAAGGAAAATAAAAATGCTTCTTCCTCAAACCATAGGGTGACACATCTTAGAACGTGACAGACTTTTAAAAACATCTAAAAGAAGAGAGAATCTAACAGAGCCAGTATTATTAAACTTTTGGTGTTCTGACATTTGTTAATCTGCATGAAATGGCTTTCATCAATCTGTTTCAAGGCCCTCTTTCTGCTTCCCAAGGGATCCTGTTCTTATTTTTCACTACGAAATAGCCATCTCAGGTTTAAAGTACTGCCCAGAAGCTTCAGAATGGCTTGTTCCCAAGCTGGAAACAGGAACCTGTCTCAGAATAACCTTGCTAAAGAAGGTGAAGAGTTTTTTTGTGTTTTTGTTTGTTTGTTTGTTTGTTTTTCCTCTTGAGCCATGCAGAGTACCAGCTCCCCCTGCTGGCTGCTCACCATCCACGTTTGGCAATGTTCTTTCTGGTACCTTCAGCAGGCAGTGACGATGCAACACTTAGGAAGATCTGCAACACCCGCTAAAAATCTACAAACAACTTCCTACACATGATGCAGTCCTGGAAAGGGCTTTATTCTACCAGTTCTGACCCCATGCCATGACCCCCTTACCTGCGGCTTTTGAGCTGTTTGTTTGGCACACTCCTGCACTTGCTAATGGCTGTTCTGCTACACTGAAGAAACTGCTTCTCCTGTATTTTTGAGCCACATCCATCCTTTCCTTCTTTTAATGTGGGCCTTTAGTCAAGAAGTGACGTACACTGGAAGCACCAAGCTGCTTTCAGCTTAAGTTGCTGTAAGAATGAGCACATAAACTTAGCTGTAGTCCCTGGAATGCAGGAAAATACACCGATCTTTTCAGCAAATCCCCACAGAGCTTCCAAGGTGGTGCAAAATACTTGCATTACAGCCACCTTCAAGCTGTTTTCTGCTTAGACACAATGCTTTCATTGCATCTTTTGACTTGCTGTTTCTCACACACAAGGTTCTACTTGGAACAGAATATCCCAACAACATACAGATGTAGCTGTATCAGTGATGTTCTTATTCACAACCAGACACTAACAACAACTCCATGAGTAAACCAGCCAAATCTGTATGAGCACAGCACCATTAGAAGATGGCATCTCCATTTGGCTCTTTCTCCAGAACTGCTGCTGTCAGTCAGAAACACTCTCTCTCTGTACCTGTAAAGTTACAACTCTGTGAACACAAATGTATACAGTAAACCAAGTGTGTTACAACGTATTGTTAGAGCTACCAATTAGAAGATTCATGTCCTCATACAGAAAGTTGATTCTTGATACCCTTTAGAAAGCCTGAAGACATTTAACTTGGGGTCAAAATACAACTGTAGGAGAAACAGGATTCTCCAATTCCATCATGCAATTAACGGCTAACTGAAAAAACTGAAAAAAAAACGGCTGACTGAGAAAAATAGTGGCAAGATGAACACATACAAGTAACAGGATTTGTAAGCATATGGTGCAATCAGTTTTTCTTGAGTTTCACTATGCTAAACTTAGGGCAGCACTCAAACACGTTACAAATCACTGCAATTCAGGTAACTGCCTAAAATTCTGTGCTAAAAATTTTGCTCCCAATTTTTTGTAAACTCAGTTTACATCAAAGAAATAACTAGGAACTCTTCTAGTAGAACCTGTTCTGTACATGACCTGTGAAATACTATAATATTCATACAAAGAACTAATGGGTCCATGAGAAATGTTAATATCCCAAAATCCAGGCATAATGCACAGAATGCTAAACACAACAAAATAGCATTTTAATTACTAAGTACAAAACTGCATTTAAAAATAACTGTCTCATGCACAAGACTTCCAAATGCTTATATTACCAACACATCCCCTATCTGTTTTCTTTTAAAATCGTAGACTAAGGTGATTAAGCAAGAATCTTAATTCTTACTTTTTAAACAGAAAATCCTTTAAAATCTTTAAGTAAATAATTTCTTACCTTTCATTGTAAGAGAGAAAAATCTTGAAGTCCAACCCAATATTGACACAAAGCACAGGAGGTGAATTATTTTATAATTGTGGTACTTAGAATTCACTAACATGGCAGTTTTGGGGGTGAGGAGGAAGGGTACACAAAGACTAAGTATAAGTTTTCTTTTAGAAGAGGTTGCTGACAATGCTAGCAGTTCCATACACGCATAGAGTTGTAACAAAACACCACATGCACATGCTCCATATTAATCTATGCAATTATCAATTATTAGAGCGAGCTTTTCTTAAGAAACAAATGAAGAAAAATGCATTTATTAGTTAAAGGAAGAAAAGGAGGATCAAAGACATGACAAACTGTTGTTAACTAATAACTATGTAAAGGCTGAGGATAGCAGACTGGGAGAAAGATTCCTATAGAACGGAGCATTCTCCTGTGCCTTCCTGCTAAACAGAGAAGTCTAAGTAATTTATGTAAAATGTAGTTACTGATTTTTGATTTCATCTCTCTTACCAGTTAAAGATTAACAGCATCCTTAGAGCTGTAAAAGAGCAGTTTATCACTGCTTTCAGATATCCTTCAAAACACTTTCTGGAAGAATCATTTATTCATAGTTTTGAGAGAAAGGGTCAAAAACTAAAATTATGGCATTGGGGAGAAAAGCTAAAAGAAGAAAGGAGGGCTGTATATGTATACACATAAACTTATGTACCAAAGTATACATACTTTAAACAAAAAATATTTTATTCCCCTTTCCAGCTGTCTCTTGCTTACTAAGGGCTTATAGTATCAGCTCTCAGACAAGGCTGAAGTATGTCTGAGGCACGTGGAATTCTTCAGCCTAGAGTGGAACGTTTACTTTCTTGACTTATAATTTATTTTACAATTTCTACTGCCTTTTTATTCAACAGCTTTCAGACAGTTTTGTGGCTGAAGTCCATCAATCTTCTTTCAGGCCTAGGATGTTATCTAATAATCCCCTTTTCTAGATTTTTCATCCATTATGTTGGAAGAGAAACAGTCAATTTAACTTATTGATGCTACTGTTTAAAGGTCAGCTTTATGCTGTTAAGAGATCCCCAGGATTAACAGAACTTGCTTCTGCTTTTCAGAGGGTTGTTTTTTTTGGCAATGCTAGGAAAAACAATTTAGAAATTCCAGTGCTTTTGATCGTGTTAAAAGAATTTAAAGAATTTGTGCAGCAGGATCTACTAACTGAATTTCAGAAACTATACATAAATTAAGAAGCGTTACTTTTATTTTACTGAAAGCTTATTACTAGGGAGTACTGTGGCAGATACTTGCCGAAATGTAGAAATTTGAGATCTAACTCTAAACCTATCCTCTTTTAGTTTAAAGCCATTACTCATTGTACTATCTATCACTGCACATTCCCTGACAAAGAGTCCCTCCCCAGCTTTCCTGTAGGCCCCCTTTAGGTACGGGAATGCCACTACCAGGTCTCCCCGGAGCCTTCTCTTCTCCAGGCTGAACAATCCGAACTCTCCGCCTGTCTTCATAGGAGAAGTGCTCTGAGCATCCTCACAGCCCTCCTGTGGCCCTCCACCACACCAACCTGCATTATACCTGAACCACTGCTACATAATTCAGAAATAAAAATACCAGTAAAAGTTAACAGTGCTTTTTTTACTGGAAGAATTACAATTCCCAATCTGTGATTATCACTGTTTCTGCTTCACAAACAAAAACATCCTTAGTTCCCATAATCTGCTGCCCTGTGCCAGGCAGTGAAAGGACTACTCTGCAGGATATCCTTGCACAGTTCTTTTGTGTAATGCTCGCTCTGTTTGTGATGAATCACCTATGTACCTGCGTATTCAGAGAGTGAAAATACTTACAGTGAAACAACTGTTCCTTTTATCCACTTTGTTCCTTCCCCTCTCTTTGAGGGACAGCTATGAAACTTGTTGTATATAAAATGGCTAACATTTCTGATAGATACAACAGTGGTATCGCACAAATGCATGCATTTCCAAATAAACAGAAGATACCGAAAATGCTGGATTCTCCAATGTCAGCCTATGCAAACTGGAATGGGCAAAGACAAAGTTCCTCTGTGAGCGTTTGATGACAAAACAAGTTTTCCTTATTTATACAGTTATTTCCTGAAATATTCTGCCTGTAGGAGTTGTCAACTTGTAACTATACAGGATTTTTTGTTGTTTTGTTCTCTTTTTTACATTTAACCAACAGTGTTCTGAGAAACACATAATTTTTGCTTTCTCTTCCAATACAGAGGTTTGCTCTTATTTTACATATACTGAATACTAAATTGCAACTACAGCTACAAACTTGACTCAACAGAGCTGGAAGACTAAGTTTTGTCACCTCAGTATCTGGCGCAGTTGAAACAAGCTGCATGGTACAGTTTATTCGCTGCCAGGAAACTTGCAGATCTGCAGAAAACCAATGCTCAGTGCACTATGGAATTTATCTCCAGGTTCTACTTGAGTTAAATGAGCACCTTCCCTGAGACACATCTCAAAATAAATTAAATTCCTGTCACATTACCTCTTAAATTCGAGGACTGATGCTTTCCTCAATTACTGAATAACCCAACCTGTTATCTTCATAACAGTCATGTTAATACTAAGGAATCCTACCTGATCTTTCAAAGAAACACACTCCTCTTTATAAAATTCTTCCTGTCTGGTCAGCTGTACAAACCATGAGCTGTGCTATGCTCTCCACAGTGATATATCATAGTGTCTTGACTACGGTCTGCTTCTGAGGAACCACGGTTTCAGTTGTCATATTTACCCTGTGAAAAGGACAATCAAACATTGTATGCCTTGCGCATAGCTCTCCACATATTAACAGATTTGAAGCTCCTTGGCCAAAGAGGTACAGAATTCCTAAAAGCGAAGTGGTGAATGGTTGAATACTTCTGCCTCATATTCTTTTGCTTCAAATAATATGCAGAAATATTTATTTTTTCCCCGGTTTTAGGCTGAACAATTTAAATTTTGTTCACCTTAAAACCACATATATTAATTTTTCAACACAGAAACAATAGTCGACGCCAGTGCAATGTCTCAACTCCTTTTCAGAGAGGAAGAATAATGACATCACCAGCACAAAATAGCTTCAGCCTTACTGGACTTCTATCCAGTAAGGGTAGATCAGGGGATTGAGAATGCACACATGAGAAAGGAATTCGTATCACAGACTGACTTCTAATAAAAGTAAGGAGCAAGGACGAAAAAACAGTTCACTGCTATTTTCCAAACCCAAAATTTCAACCAAAAACTGCAAATATTTCATAGATATGAGAAGGCATTTTTTGCAATTTAATTGGAGGAGTAAATGAGACAAAAACAATGAATATATCACAGAGAGCACCGCAGCTGATCAGAATCAGCAAGCAAGCAGAATTCTAATTTGCAAAGCTGCGAGCATGGCTCAAGTTACCAGGTGTCCATTTTGAAAACGTTGAGAACTGCTCCAGCTCTACTCAAATTGTGCTGGTCACAGTCCCCAGGTATTTTAAAGCAAAGTGTAGGAAGCAAGTAAACCACGGATGTGGAGTAATTCACTTCCTGAGCACTTTCCTGTTAGTCTTCATAGTTTTGAGTTTGGGTTTAGTTTTGCAATGTGAGATTTGAAAACACTCAAGACCTCTTATATTTACTTTAAATATGCTCATCTATGGCCAGTTCCCATTTAATCAAACGTCCTGTCATCCTTCTGCTTACTCTTCAAGTCTTTTATTCATTTCTATTATTTTCGTGTTTATTTAACAAATGCTAAACTTACCGCTTGACCTCACCATCACTCAGAAAAATCACACACTCTATACTACCTTAGTAGAGATCTACTATGAAACAATTATAAACCCATAATGAAGGAAGGAGGGCCTGCTCCTGCCATCTTTAGTTGCATGAGACCTATGATGCTAAGCACAAGAAAATTATCAGCCAGGCCTTTTAGGTCTTATCCTGTTGCCATTTTAGTTGACGAAAAGCTTCCCTTTAGCTTTAGTAGTAGCGTTAGTAAACTCACTAAATCCTGCTATGCTATTTGAGGTCACAAAGTACACCGAAGTCACCCATTCTCAAAATCTGTGAGCAAAAATCAACTGCAATATCTCACCAAGCTTCATTACCTTTTTTTCCATTCAGCCAGGCCAGCTAGCATTGTGAAGTGAGTCACTCTCCAACATTTAAAACGACAAAACCCCATATGTTCATCAACCAACATACAAAATCTTGTAAATGCACCTCCTTACTGTAATAACAAACCTACTTACCTGTACCTGAAGAACTGCATACATGTTTGCAAACAACAGTACAACCTCTGATTGAAACCTCAAAAAGGAAGGAAACACCTTTTTGGGAAAGAAACATTATTACAGAAGACTAAATTCACCGTTATTCTTAAGGAAACAGTAATATTGTTAAACAGTACATTTACAAGAACAAGGACACTAGAAACAAACAGAAGAAATAAAACAGAAGACTCCAGAGTCTTTCTGCCATGACAAAGGCACGTGATCACTGACTTGGTACTGTTGTCTGCTGTCAGCCCTGTGCTCCATGTGCTTCTCTTTTCCCAGAGACAAATGTTTTTGCCTGACAAAAACAAACCAACCAAACAAAAAACCACCACGAGTTATTTTTAAAATCACTTGCTCTTATCAAAGATTAATGAGCAGTGACTTGAACAGTTACAACATGAATCATCTTGTTTCTGTTGTATGAAAACCATATGACAGCAAAGAAATATTTTGCTTTCTATCCTGATTGCTGCTTCTGTAAGAAAACATTACTTTTTATGAGACTGGACTTGCACGAACTTCTGTGCAAAGGAACATCAGTGTGCATAGGCTTCATCTACTAATTTAAATGTATGCAGAGCAAGGTTAGACGTAAACATAAATTACCCCTACAGGAAGTGCTTACATATAATTACACAGATACTTACATAAAAACAAAAAAAAAAAAAAGAAAAAAAACTGCACACACTCAAACACAGGTCCTTTGAGGCATAAAGCATTTGCAGTTTACCTTTAGAACTTATATTAGAATAGTTGATGTACAGTTGCATGAAATATTTGGTTTCTTCTTTTTCAGGATGCTAGTTGCATCATTTTTGTACGTACAATGGGCAGCTGTTACTCAATTTGATTCATGAAAAAAATCAAACCCATAATGTCGTCACTCACCAGGTGTACACCAGAAACAAGACACTTACCCTCCTAACTCCAAATCTGATGCACAAAACACTGCTAATGGCCTAGTTTACTTTGCAGTTTGCAAGAATCATCTGTCAGAACTGTTGCAAAATGTCACATTAACCACACAATTTGACTCTATTTTCCAATTGACTCTGATTACAAATCAACATGCACCCATGTCTAAATTAACAAACCAATAACTACACCATGTCAGCCCATCTACTCTTTCTCCTCACCCTAGAATTTGTAGTTCAATAATCCACAGGTCAGATCAGCTTCACTACAAGAAGGCAGCCTACATGAGTCACGATTTTATTTAATATTCATCTTCACAATTCCTTACAACAATTCAGGTGATGGACTTTCATCACCAAACCATACTACTTACAAAACCAGCATCCTCAAAACCAAGCTTCCCAATAAACATAAATTTGTGCTGATGAATCACTCTTTATAGCCAGAGGGTCAGCATTTCCTTTGTAAAATAAATGTATTTCAGCTGCAGCACTTTACAGTAAGTAAAATAGGTACATCTCAACAAAATACCGCTTCTCAATTACGCATGCTAGCTTTGTGGGACAGCTGTTCCAACAGTTCAAAACACATCATTTCTTAAAACCGTATCTGGTAGTCAAGGCAGACACGATATCCCTGTAAGGAGTGTCCGAGTCAGATTTGGTCCTTGGTATGCAACACAGTCGGCGAAAGGTCGGAGAACGGAGCAACAGGTTGTGTGAGAGTCCCATGAAGCTTGAGGACAACCAGTACAACGCCATGGACTGCAACAAGACAAATACTGAGTTCAGCCACCCTAGATGCAATGAAGACACTACAATTTCAGGCAGCTCTTCACAAACCACAACCACAGGTTATTCCTAGTAATCAAAAAAAAACTCACCTAAATATACTCCTCTCGATAACAAAATGGCTTCCATTTCAAATGTATTTTTCACTCTCTCTCAACTCTTCTGGGAAAAAAAGTCATCTACACTGAAGCTTGATAACGATTTATAAATTAATTCATGTCCAACTTGCGTAAACACCTGTGTTTCAGACTAAATAAACCTTATCAGCCAACTGTACACATTGTTTTGCTAACCACTGCAAAAACATTCAGAAGTAGAACACTTGATAAAAATGAGAAGTGTTCTAAGAAGGATGTGGAAAACTTCCAAATCTAAAAACTAAGCTGTTTTCCTCTTACAGTAAGCAAATACATATCAGAGCTTCATTTGCATCTCCTTAAAGCACTCCCTCTCATTTCTGAAATCACAAAAAGCATGCTAGCAGTACTGAATTTCTTATCAAGCCTAGTTTGTGAAACTGATGTTTAGAAACTGTGACTTTGTAGATTCTTCCCTTTTGGACAATGATATCCCAGTGTGTTAACAATTCAAATGCATGCTTAGACAGTAAGTCTTAGCTGTTTTAGGGCACACTATAACAAAGACCGTTAAACAGAGAATATTTTATATACATATAAATTGTAACAGAGATCTATCACATAGACCAGTGATTTGAGCCATTATTTTGGCCCTATGAACGTATGAAATAGGCCACAAAAGTCACAGGTAAACGGAGACACCACCAAGACTCTGTACTTACTGAGGGGACTGTTGCAGCAACAGGGATCATTACTACTGACAACACTCGAAAGAAATTTGTAGCAAGCTTCTGGAACCTGGAAACTTCCATTTTTTGTGAGGCAAAAATCTAAAGGAAAGAGAGAAGAAGCCCACAGTTATAAATAAAGTATTTGTCTCATGTTACTTGTTTAAAAAAAAAAAAAAAAAGAACAGTAACAGTGGGGTTTCCTGTAACCTAGTACCCTTGTTCACATATTTTCATTTTCTCATTATCCGTTTCATTTAACAACCTAGTACAATCTTTCCTTTAACTTGTTTCATGTTTTATGTGATTACTTCTTTGTGTAAAATAATTGTATTGACCTATCAAAGTACCCATCTAAATCATTTCAAGGCAACATCATTTTACACAGCCAGTATGGCACATTCAGAATTTCCAGCACCTCGTCCTCAAGAACAGTCCTCTGATAAAGGACTACCAAGAGGAAACAGATCAAAACTGGTTGATGGGTAATCAAATGAAAACAAAATCAAGTCTACAGTCTTGTGTTCTCATAACACAATCTTAGTCCATGTGACACAGAAGACAATGGAGGAAGAATAAAATCCAGTTGGTTAGTCTGATGAGGGCAACTAACAGAAAGAGTAAAAAACAAAACAAAACAAAACACATTTCCATTAAAGAAAAAAAAATAAAATGAAGACTACTTTCTTCATTTCGTTTCCATTCACTCCTCTCCCCAGCTATCTTCCAACATTCTGGATTTCTCAATATATTAATTAGAACAAATAATATTGTTAATTTTGACTACAAGGTAGAAACAATTTTTTTCTGAGGTTAAAAAAAAGTTTTTTGAAGCTAAAACCCAGGCAGCTCATTAAAGAAGTCTTTTAAGAGCAACTTCAGAGCTGAGACAAAAATTTTATTGAGGCTCAAGTCAAGCAAATAAGATATATCAGAAATGTCTGAGCAGAATTTTTCACCTCTAAACAAGACACATGCACATTCAAATACATGGAACAATTAGGCTATTTTTCAGTTCTGCATTTAAAGCAGTCATAATCTGAAGCTACCACAATGTTACTGTGTTTTATAAACAAGTAATATTGTCTTAAAAATCTGAAATGAAAATTATCCTCTTGGAATCATCCTGTTTATTGTACCAACATACCTCCACTATCAGCAAATTCAAGAGCCCAAGTGAAACCGGCAAAATCCACGTAGAATCTGGTGCTGTGAGGTCTGTAAACCACAATGTTCCACCTGTCGAAAACTGTTCTTGAACTAAAACAAAAATGAAAAGAAGGCATGGAATTAGGTATGATTTTCTACCTCAATTTTAGTCAGAGCTGTGCCAAATATGGCAGACAAATCACCCAAATTTCTAGGTGCATCTTATTTATGTAACAAATGATATTAAAACGTATTTTGTGTAAAAGATCACTTATCAAGGCAGTCTGCTACCAATACAAGGGAAAAGTGCTGGGAGATACGAGAGAGATGCAGGTTAACTCACGATAGCCACTGATTCAGGTCAGCCAGTGGCTGATTAATCAAATTAGGTTGATCTGAACAGCCATTTTATAAGCCAATAAGGAGAATACACAGTGTTAAAACCTACACTGACACAATCTAAACTTTTTGTGCTTTTGAAGTAATTGTATTTTTCTTAATAACAATATCACTTGTCACTTTTATTTTCAGAACAAAATGTAAACTCTGTGTTCAGTAGACTACAAAACGATACAAGTGCATATGACCTAATGAAATGTTCCATGCTGTTTTCAGAGCTCAGATCCCGATACTGCTTTTAAACAGGCATCCCCCAGCTCACAACCCCATTATACATACTGAAAGCATATAAACTGATATCAGTTAAGTGTCTGGATCCTGTTAACACCAACTGAAATAGTTCAGATCAAAGAAAAGTGTAGGTGTGGTCCAGAAGCAAGCTCCTTGATTAAATGAACTGTGGTCTACTCTAACACAACACGTACAATGTACCTAATAGAAACATTTAAAATCCATTTTATTAGATATTTATCTATGCTTAAACTATTTTAAGTTCAAAAACTTAATAGTTGAGTAGTTTTGAGATCAACTTGTACGTCAGACTCAGGACATTATGCTCTTTAACCAACTAAGTGCCTGTAAAAACAGTAGCTGAATGAAAAATGACTCTTTTGAGTGCATCTCTTCAGGCAGATCACCTTCTGAGTTCAAGGCACCAACGCTGCAGTTGCGCAAAGCGAGGGACACGAAGACCCACATCGGAATCTGCACCCACACCAGTAAGGTGGCTTTGAAGGGATGGCAGTTGTCTCGAATGTACAGTTCCGTGATAATCCTCCGTAGGTTCTTCTTAAAATGAAACCTTTTAGAAAGAAAAATAAAATAAAATAAAATAAAATAAAAAATAACAAAATTCTTCCAATATGATAGAGCAGAAATTCTCAAATTCTAAAATAATAATTCAACAGGCTGGGCATGTCAACTTGACATATTTACATGTAAGTCTGGAAAACCTGAAGGTCTTTCATCTTAAAACATGCTTCTCTCTCTCCCTATTTTTTGCCAGCCCCCATTCCTCTCAACTTTTAGCTCTGTTCCTGTAAGCAACTTCTCATGAGTTTTCACATCATCGTGCTAGAAATGACTACAATATTTTATTTTACAATGCTTTTTGTCTGAACCGGGATATCACTTTTCCAACACAGAGGCCATCGATCAGTTATGCAGTCTTCAATGTCCTAGCTAAGATCTCCTGCTAGTAAGTGAGGTGCAGTTCTCCACTAAGAAATGAACAGAACCACAACCATCCAAGCCTTCACTTTCCTAGACACCATAATAGCTAAGGAAAGTTTAGTTGTGAGTAAAGATGAAAGTGCCTAGATTTGGACATCTAATCAATAGCTTCTCAGAAAATCAGAGCTAAAAGCATTGCCTTTTAGGGTATATCCAACACACACAAAAAGTTTAAAAAGCAGTAAAAAACCACCTAAGTCTAGGGCAAGAACAGACTCTTTTTCTATAAGGTTGCTTTTTGTAGGGGTTTTTCACACCTCCCATCTGGAACGTTTTTGTAGGGTACACGCAACTGTCATCTTACCTGGCAACCTTATCAGACCAACCCAGTTGCTTCCCACGAACAGAAACTTCATAGCGAAGACGCTCAGAAAGTTTTTTAATTTCAGGTTGTAAATTTTCCAACTAGCTAAAGAAAAGGAAACATGTTTATGAACAGACAAACAGTTACATGTAAGAACCACTTCCTCTCCTCACCTCATATGGATACACATATGGATACATTAAAAACTACTGTGAAAGACAAGGCACAAATCCATAAATACCTTTTATATGTAGACAAAATAAGCATTTGAGAACACTAATGAAAAATATTTATGATACCAATCAAATATATCAGTAAAACCAATTGGGTTTTAAATTTTATTCTTAATTAGTATCTTTCTGTCTTCACACAAGGGATCGTAACAAGCCACTTTATGTAACAAAAAGCCTCAAATGTATTTTAAACTCCCACAGGATACAACTGCACAGTCTCTGAAGAATATGAGGAATGTTCTGAGGAATAAGAACAGATTCCACTATGGAATGCTGCAATACAACTTTCAGTTTTGCAATCAAAAGAGAAGAAAATGAATGGAATACTACAGGAGAAACAAAATACATAACCCTACATGAAAAAAAAAAAGTTAAATTGCACTTCTTTTGCCATATTGCTTTTTGAACTATAATCACTGAAAATTCATGTCTGAAAAACACAGGTGCTTTTAAAGACCTGTCCAACCTTTCCCACTGTTATCTCACACAACATATACAGATGATGAGTAAAGACCTCATTAATTCCAAATTAACCTTGAGCTCTGACAGCTGTGCATCAACCTAAAATCCTCAGAAGTTGCCAATAAAAAGAACAGAAAAGGAAAAACTTCCTATCATAGAACCAAAGTGGTTCCTTTATCGCTGCAGGGACAGTATATAGGCTCTTTAGTAACTTCAACTATTTTCCTCACTTTTGAGGAAAAAAATAGACGTTTAGGAGGTACTGAAGGCTAACGTACATCAGACTTTTAACGGAGCAACGTGATTTGCAGTTGTGTTTAATGTAACTCGAGGCACAGAGAGCACCTTCCATATACAATTTGAATCACACTAAAGCAGTTAACCTTTCATGTGGCTACCGTGACAAACCATATTCACGTTTTTCAGTTGTATTTAGGCTTTAAGCATTCAAGGAATGACAAATAAACGAGAAGAGGCAAGTTTACAACCACAGAAAAAACCTTCCGCGGGTTGCAGCGCCCCCTCTCCACACGAGTCCAGTCAGCAAAGGAGACCCCGGGCAAAGGCGGGAACAGCCGCCACGAACCCAGACCCGCATTTTTGTGGTAAAATAACAGCACTGCGCACACCACGGTGCCCCCATTTATTATTCTCCCCACAAACAACAGCTCCTGCACTGACCCACCTCAGCCTGGACCCACCTTGGCCAGGAGGCGGCTCTGGTGGGCGGCTAGCGGCAAGGTGACGGCGGTGCGGAGGGCGGCGCCGCCGCAAACAATAGCGGCCCACCACGGCAGCCCGGCGGCTGCCTGCAAGGCCACCAGACCGCCCTCAGCCCAGTGCACGGGCGCCGTCTGCGCCAGCCACCCGTACCAGCCCCAGCCGCCGGGGCTCCCGCTTGCCGACGCCGCCACCACAGCGGCGACCGTTAACGGCCGGCCGCCGCGCGCGAGCCGCCACATTCTCAACGTCCGCCGCGCGCGCAGCCCGCCCAGCGTGCGGTCGGGCCCGTGCGCATGCACCGGGCGCGGAGGGAGGGTGAGGTGCCGGGCTTGCGGCGCCATTTTGGATGAGGGCAACAGGAAGGGAAGAGGACTGAGAGGAAAATGGCCATTGAAAAGGGCAATTAACCTCTCACAGAACAACTGCCGCAGTAAATCTTTTTAATTGCCCCAACGTACCTCCTTCCTAGCCCCAGAGCTGTAAAGCAATTGCCCAGCATCTGAAAGTTGCTGCATCAAGTGTGTTCACTCTCCCTAAATTTCCCTTTGAGTCCTGTGTTGAAATGCAGCTTCTATCTAGAGCATGGGACTGTTTTCTTTTAAAATAAAGAAGACCTGCCAGGTCTCAAAAGCGTGTTCCTTTTTTTTTTATTGGTCAAATAAATGCAGTACATTTGAAATATAAAAAAATGTATCTGAAAAAAATGTTCCTAGTACAGACTTCCTAGTACAGAGCCCAGGCTTTTAGTTAACAAGCCCAATGCCACAGCTGTAGCACCAAGCCTACGCTACCCTGGCCACAGTTTGATTTTCAAGTCAACAAAATACAGTAAGAAACCACATCCTAAGAAACTCTGTTCGTCTGAGCCACAGAATACATTGTTGTAATAAATATTGAGCAGTCTCTCCGTGAAGGATTATTTCAGAATAAGAACGTAAATAATCCTAATTAGCACTGAAGCAGTACGCCTAAGATTCAAGGAGAGGGGAAGAGGTCACACAAGACCTCAATGGCACTATTCTCCACTCATAGTAAGGTGCTGAAATGGAATTGCAATAATTTTTCTTAACAGTTCTTCAGTTCTGTATCCATTTTGCTACACCCCCTTCTTTATACAACATACTTCAAGTGATCAGAGAGCTGGAAAAATGAGCTTGCTTAATGAGAGCATCACGTAAGGGTATGTAAAAGGACATCAGTACACACAAAACTTCTGGTCATCTCTGAAATTGCCCAATGTTTAAAAGGCAATAGGTTTCTTTGGACAAATATCCACCCCCCCACCCCCCCCAGTTGCTTAAGTACCACCATAATAAATACAAAATAGCACTTCAAAAAGTCATGCCTTAAAAGCAGACCATTTAACTAATGTGTCATTTCTTGGACAGAGTGTATGTCTCAGGAGAGTAATTTAAAACAGAAGGGTTGAATTTGAGTGACACAGCAAGTAAAAATAACAAGCTTTCCCTTCAGCCTTCCTCCAGACAGAATAACCAGTAACAACAGATCATGGTGGCCCACATTGTCTTGTCCCACGTTGTCTTGTGGGAAAAGACATTCAACTTGTAGATGTACTTTAAGCTGTATATACACAAAGTGTACAGGGATCTTGACTCAAGCTCTGCATCACTGCTGACTGAGCCTTTCCTCACAGGACCCCTGAGTTTCTTCCCCACACTGGTGTTTGCTCCACAACTAATCAAGGATGGTGACAGCTACTGAAGATGACGGTACAGCTACTGAAGATGATGGTAAGGAATTTTTCATTTGGACTTCCCAAGACAAACCATCTCTGGTCAGCAAACGAGTTGAGAACATGATGTGATCCACTAAAACAAAGCCACTTATTCTGAAATAAGCCTTCATTTGGAGCCAGTTTTCATCAGTGAAATTCTACTGTAACTGCAAGTTAATATTCTTGTTCTTGAAACAACACATACCAAGTATGTATCTATCTTTTGAAATTACTTTTGCAAGCAAAGGAAGGAACTGGATGAACAGAAGCTGTGGGAGCACTCACAGAACAGAAGAGGCCTAGCTGCATCAACCCAACTGTAAGAATAAGTTTTCAATAGATGCTGCAGCATGATAGATTTGCCTCCTTTGCTGGGCAAGTAAGGGAGTTGGTGTGGAGACAGCTCTTAATGTGCCAAACGTCTGTTTTCTCAAGCACTTTCAGCTGAAAAGCCTTCCATGCAAGGAAAATGGTAACTCTTAAAATCTGGTTACAACTGACATATACATCCTGAAAAAAAAATCCAACACACATTTGGAAGAAACCCTCTGATAATGCCCAGTTTTTATACTGTACTTAAATTACACAAGTAGAAAAGTTATGCTTATTAATAGTTTAATGTATGAAGGAAACATCCAGATTTCTGAATATGAAGGTACATATCTCACATTAATTTAAGTCTACATAAAGTAGAGCCTCTATACTGACATATTGAAATTTACTTTCTGCTTAGCCATTTGTTATGTAAACAATTGTACATTTATTTGCCATTCTAAAACTTCAGGATCAAGTTTACATAATTTTGCTAAATTTCTGTGTTTGCTCAGAAGCAGTTTACAGTACTAAAACCAACCAGCCAAAGAACAGCTTCAACAGAAAGTTATGTCAAAAAAAAAAAACAGGAAAGGAAAGAATAAAGGCTAACTAAGTTGAAACGTATGATGGTGGGGAATGGGCGGTCACAATGTTCACAGAAAAAGGTCAGTTAGTAAGTTCTTCTGCAAAAAGCCTACACACTTCAGTCAAGCACATCAGTAGAATGATCTGGGAGCACATAAACTGTTTCTGCCATTTGTGTTTTCCTCTGTAAAAAAGGAATCTCAAGGCTAGCAAGTTGATCCCACTCAGCCAAGTTGGTTCATATGCACACTGTTCATGTGAGGTGTCCAAGTTCCAGTCCACACCTGAAAAAGAAAAAGAGCTTAACTTAATACCATGTAGGAAATATTTCAGCTCAAAGTATTTCAGAAATCAAAGCCATATTGCAGTGCTTACAATTTCCACTGCACTGGGGTGAATTCTAACATTGGACAACGTAGCAATCAATCATCAAAAAGCTACCCTGATTTACTTTCATCACTTGTTATCCTGCTGCAGTTCAGGTCAGAAAAGGCTTTTGGAGAGAGAAATAGGTTTTTCATCTGTCTGCCTGTACTCATTTCACCTTGGTCACAAGTTCCATCTTGCTCCTCCTTTCTACACAGTGCAAAATACACTTTCACCCAGCCCAAATGCTTTCCTCCACAGCAAAACCAAACAAATCAATGATATTTATGTCCACTGGTTCCTCCATTACAGCAACACTGGTGCAATATATATTTTACAGTGTTTGACAGGAAAAATGTATCCCTTTAGACCGAGGAAAGTAAAGTATGCCGTCAAAGCATGCCAGGTACACTGTCAAGGAGAACTAACACAACTCTGTGCATGTGCAAGATTATTTGTGACCACAACTCCTGAAGACTTCTGGCTTTCAGAACAACAGGCTTTATTTCCTCTTTACTTCAGAATGTTCAGAGGATTAAGAACTTGACTTTGACATTTTGAATTTTCTCCCAGCGCATACCAACCAACGCAGCTCTGGGAAAACTCAAGTGTAACAAAGTACAGCCACCTTTGGGGAGCAAAGGGGTTTGTTATTGTTTTTGTTCAACTAAATCAGAAGTTGCCAGATAACGGGCATGAGCAACTTCAGAGCAATACAGAAACTCTGCCTAAACAGACCACCTGTAACAACAGATATCGGCACCCCTGTGGTCTGCCAGAGCTGAAAGTGGTTTTGAGTAATTCAATTGAGTAATACAATTTCAGTAGTTCCCAAGCAAATAACGTCCAGAAATATTTTTGTTTAATAACAGTACAACAGAGCTCAGTGTATAATTAAGAATAAACATGGGGTTTCAACATAAGAACTGATGACGATCTATTATAAGTGACTGGCTGAGTACATCAAGGAGGTTTGGGTCAACATCATCCCAGTACCTAAATTACATGTAATCAACATACTTATAACCAATGCAAGATCAAAGCAATGGCCTGATGAGCTACTTCCTCCCTTTCTGTATTAACTCCCAGCCCAGTGAAAACCTAGCAACAATCCTTTAGACCAGTCCTGGTCTCATCTGGGACAGTTTTCTTCCTAGTAGCAGATATGGTGCCGTATTTTGGATTTAGGATGAAAATGATGTTGATAGCACACGTTTTAGTTGTTGCTGAGCAGTGCTTATGCTAATTCAAGGCCTTTCTGGCTTCTCATGCTGCACTGCCAGAGAGGAGGCTGGAGTGCACAAGAAGCTGGGAGGGGACACAGCCATGGAAACTGACTCAAACAGGCCATAAGGATATCCCATACCACATGTCATGCTCAGCAATAAAACTGGGGGGAGTTAGCTGGGGGGGTACCTTGCTCAGGAACCGTCTGGTTGTGAGCCATCATGCTGTGCATTGCTTCTTTTGGGTATTTTTTCCCTCCTTGGTTTCCTTTCTTATTAATCTGACTTTACCCCAACCCATGAGTGTTATTTTTTTGTCTACAATCCTGTCCCCCATCCCACTGAGGGGGAGTGAGCAAACAGCTGTGTGGTGCTCAGCTGTCTGCTGGGTTAAACCATAACAAGACCTAATACTGTTTTCCCTTTTTGAGATGGGAAAGCTTATATAACAGCAAATGAAGAGCTTTTCTCATAAAAGCAAACTGATTGTGTTCTTCTAAGTGTAGAACTGCACAGACAGAAATCATGATCATTTGAGTAAAATACACAGTTTAGGAATATGTTTTGTGTAAGGACTTGCCTACAACACCATCAAAGAAACTCATTTGCAGTAATTAACCCGGTGTCTACTCTGATTGAATAGGCAGTTTCTCCATATTCAGCTGGAATCAAACATCCTATTTCGCAAGCACAAATACATTCACAGAATTAACTACACTCCTTTAAACTGCATTAACTTATTCATGTTGATTTTTAATTTGGGTGTCAACTTGAGCTTATTTTTGGAGAGACAACTGACATTTACAAGCTGTCTGTACACGCATACAGCGCTCAGTGCTGGGGGTGGGGAGGTTAGAAAGAAGAAGAGCAAAGAAATTTAAAGGAATGAGCAACAAGAAAAAACACTAGGTGATTTTCATACTTTCTACCTTTCTACTTTTCTCTGTTTTAATACTTTCTTTTCCTTAATCTAAAAGAAAATGGTGAATACAAGAAAAAAATATTACCGTCTGAGGCCCGTTATTTTCTGTGGAATTTGAAACCATCTTTATCAGCGAGTTCCAAGATGGGTCAGCAGCATGAGGCCCATTAAATATCGGGCCTCCAGTACCATCTGCGATGGGGGCTACTGGAGGAATCATTGCATTCCCATACACAGAGAAAGGCATACCCTTAAGGGGGAGGGAAAAAGCAAGAGTCAGTATGTATTCAGAAACACTACACCCATTAAACACAGACAGTAACAAAAGGGGATTCATGTTAACGAAATGGTCTTAAAGCAGTAATAAAAAGCCTGAATTAAAGAAAAACCTCTCTCGGCATATATTTATTACATCATGGACATTGTTGACAGATCTCAGCTTCTGCAATACTGTCAGGCCAGTTTGTGTTTTAGCTCATGCCTGCTCAACTGCACAGTGAGCAGCACCTCACGTTGTTCATTGCCAGACACACAGAGGTAGAAACCAAGCAGTACTGCACATATAAAGTACAAGAGGATCATTACCCCAACTTTTGGGAAGTCCATGTATCCTGCAGGAACGGGCTGATGGAATGTACCGGAAGGCGTTACGATACCCGTGCTGTCTCTCTCCATGGCTTGGTGTGAAAACACGCCTGGATCAGACATAGGCCTGTGGATCATGTGGCTCCCCATTCCGCTGTGACACCAGTCCACTTTATCTAACAGAACGCACAGCAACAACATTAGCCTTGACACCTGCTAATCATCAGCATCAATGTTTGCACACCACGACATTTCTATACCACAAAGTGGTATTTGCTCAGTTTACAGTTCCTGTGCATCCACCTATATTAGAACTTGGTTGCATGTGGGATGAATAGCATCTGAAATGGTACCTCAGTTGCTGCTGCGGAATAACTCTCTGCAAAGTCATTGCAAGGAGTTTTGAACAGTTCCATACAGCAAAGGTGTCACCTCTGCAATTTTCCTTCAATTGAGAGGGAGACCTGGCATTTGTGCTAACTCTTCCTCCTCATAAAAACTCAATTCCTTGCACCCTTTATACTGAGAAAGGGGTATGCATGCTATGAAGGCTATTTGCACCACTCTGCTCTGTTATCATTCTTTCATGCTTTTTATCATGAACTCACAGATAGGGAAGTACTTTCAACAAGCAAAAAATGTCGAGTGGACTTGTATACTTATATTCTAATTGCATGACTTCATCACAGGCAACTTAGCACTGTTACTACAAATTGCAAACAATAGGCAAACCATTTTTTTCAAAATAAAATAAGGAAGTTTGATTGGGGGTGAACATAGAAACTCTTCTGAAGCCATCTTAATTCTCAGCAAGAGAAAAGTCAATTCCATTCTAAACTAAATATCAAATGCTGAAGTAACTGTACAAAGCAGAAACAAAGCAGCAATACAAAATCAAAGCTATGATACATGAAGGTAAACTTTTATACCTAGAGAATGCATAGAAACATGTTTAATTTATAGAGTCTTCATGATGACTAGCCAATCACTACACAGATGAAGAAAACAGAAGTTAAAAAAAGGTTTTGGATACACCCTATTTTGCATTAGGGAAAAAAACACGAGAAGAATGTGCACTGTCAGCCTATTAAAACATTAAGAGATGCTTGGGCTGCTCAGTGAAGCAGTGGAACAGGTTGTTCAGAGAGGCTGAGCAGTTTTCATCCTCAGAGGTTTTCAGGATCAGATTGGATAAAGGCCTCAGCAACCCAGTCTGACCTCACAGCAAATCCAGTTTTGTGCAAGAGGTTGAGATGACCTCTACAGGTTCCAATCCAACATGATCTCGTGACTCTCTCCCCCTCATCCCAAATGAGGAAAAAGATCCAACAATTTAAAATAACAGGTCTCATGTAATTTGCATCCAAGAGCTATTTGTTGAGAAAAACTGCCAGTAATGTAAATTATTAATCAATTGTGAAATACTGAGTTCCATGAGACTATAGCTCAGAGCCTTATTTTAGTAAAAGACAAATGGTGTGACTGGACAAAAAAAATGAGAAGGCCTTCATTTCCCCTCCTCTTCCTAAATGAATCGATCCTCCATCAGCTCATCCCTGTACAGGATGGTTTTACTTTCCTTGTTATTTCTTGCTTTGAGTAAAAAGCCTTCACAGCCAGGATGTTTCAAAACCAGGTTTTCTGTGACCTTGATAAAACAAGACAAATGGATAGCGTGTCAAAGACCTTGCTCCACTTGCCTTAGAAAAAGCACATCTCTAAGAGTCTTACTTCATCGTCACCTTTCAGTTCCAAACGAGAATTAGGAAAAGACAATACTGCAGCAAGCTGCAAGCACATGGATGTCTATTAACACAACGTACCTTGATTGCCACCTATACCTTCAAAGGACCAGATTCCACTATGTCCCACTGGAGCAGCTAAGTTGCTCCCGATAACAGATGGAGTAGAAGTTCCAGTTTGTCTAATACGTGCAGACCGCTCAGTCCCAATTGGAACAGGAACTTTTCTGTCCTGAGAAACATTACTGGGTTTTTCCGATCCCAAGGACACTGCTGAGGGGGTGGGAGATGGTGCTCTTACTCCAGAAGACACTGACTGAGCAGGAGATTCTACAGAAAAACAAGTACATTTAGGAACAGCAGCCAGACCCCCCCCCCACATTACTATAAGCCTGTCATTTAATGTCAAACTATACACCAAAAATGAAAATGACTAGTTTGTTAGTGCCCTATTCATACAGTAGACATTTCAACATAATTTTAACAGTTGTACTTGCAAATCAGAGACATTCAACATTTATTTCTTACATAAAATGAGTACCATGCCCTGTCAGCTAGTGGACATGCACTGCAACAGACAGTTTAAAATCTCAACTAAGCATTACTGTGTATCAGCAATAGAGGATTTGAGCATAGCTGAAATAAACCAAAATGGTGGTGGTTGGGGTTTTTTTGGTTGTTTTTTTAATCGTGAGTTGTTCTGTGGGGTTTTTGTTTTCTTTTCATAATCGCCAGTAAAACTGATTAACTTATTCCCTGAAGAAACTGGCTTTTAACAGTTAATTTTTTTCTTTCCAGAAAACTCTGCTGCATAGCCAGAACTGCAGGAGCCAGTAATGGAGGAAGGTACCAGAACTTGCCCTAAGCGTCTTCCCCTGAAATACATTACACAGTTCCGCTTTAAAAAAAATATCAAATACCAACTCATCACCTGTAGAACTGGCTTTCGTAAAAATATCATTACATGATTTACACTGCTCACACTTACAATAACACCCTCAAACCAAAATCCTTGACTCTTTTTTGCAAGGCGACTGAAAGAGTGCCATATATAGTAGTAGTCCAGTGCTAATTGCAACAAGAATAAGGAACTCCAAAAGCATGACGAAACCATAGCTACTAAAATTTTCTAATAGAAGTTTTGATTTCTAGCTGCCTTTTAAAAAATCTCAATCTGTGGCTGCCTAAAGGTTTAGAAAACATCAAAAACCCTGAAGTTAAAAATAACCAGAGCCAGAAAAGCCTACCTAAAATAGGCAGTACTAGGCTGTTTTCTTCCTATTAATACAATAGCTTCTCAACTAGTTTCTTGCTGACTAGAACTCACCATTTGATGCTGATGAACATGGAGGCAATAAACTAAGTGGGGAAAAATGTTGTCTGTTAAAATTAGCAGCTGCAGGTGCTCCGCCAAGAGGTGTCCCAGGTGCATATATTTGACCTCCCGAAATGTTTGAGGCAAAGTTACCCAGGTGTGTAGAAGAAGGTGTTACAGGAGCATAGGGTGAATCCATACTGACAATACCTATGAGAGAAATTGGCAGAAGTGACTCCCATTATTGCCAGATCTCTATGAAAAAGGTCTCCCGTGTCAGGGAAAAAACTAAGAAAGAAGGAAAACTTGTACCCAAACAGTTAGGATTTTCTGTTATTATTTTGCAAAGTAATTGGGAGTCTTAAGCTTCATGCTCCACAAGTCTCAATAGTACGCATCAGTTGTGTTGTACATAAATCACCCATGACTCATGTTACCATGCAGATACCTCGAATGAAAATCAGTTAACGAACAGAATGCGTGTTCTGATGTAAGTGGACATCAGAAAGATAACTGTTTCATTATCTTGTAATTTAAATTTTTGTAGGTTCAAGCAAGTGTGATTTTGTACAAGGGAAAACTGAGGTAATACTAAAAATTTGACGACTTTTTCCCATACACATTTCATTTTACTGGAAAACAATTTCTATATATACACCTTGACCAACACTGAAGTGATTGTTTTTCCAATCCAGAAATCCATTTTCCTTCACTTAATAAGAAGACATCTTGTTAAGACCAAGTGGCACCAATTCTACAAGAGCAACTCACCTTAGCTGAGGTGTCCAAACTACAAGCAATACTATCCTCTTAATAGTCTCAATGAAGAAATGTAAAAACGAACAAGAGTTTTATGACCCAGTGAACAAAAAAGCTTCATGTCCAACTGCTGTGACAGTTGGATTAATTTCCTACTCAAAGCTATTTTTAAAAGTTTAATATTTGTAGTCATAGTTGGAAAAAATTATTTCACCACAAACAGGCAGAAGAATAAAATAGCACAGCAGCTGCCTCCTCTGCACCATCCCTTATGAAAATCCAACCTTTTCCATCAAGTTCTTCAGGTTCTCTCCTATGAACTGATGTGACACTCCCTGACTCTACAGACATTTCCAACCTCACCTATTGCTCCTACAGGCTTCCAAACTGTTGAGATTGTGGTATTACCATGGTCAGAGCACTGATTTTACTCAAACCTGATGGGCATACTCAAGTGATATATAGCATATGCACGTGCAAAAGTCCAAACAAATAAAAAAAAGATATTAAGTTGCCCAAAATTCATGGGTAGTTCCTCAAGAGCTCCTCAACACCATGATATTTACAGAGCATGAAAAACTAGCTGTTAAATTTCTCAGTTGATAAGTGAAGCTACACTACCAACTCAAAGATCCTACTAAAACAAGCACAGATGGTATGAACTGTGTGTGTACTTTCTGGGAGCTTCAGAACAAATTCTGTGACAACTCCTTGGCTTCTATTTGTGCAGAAGGCTAAAAATCTTGCTACAGAAGTCAGCAAGTCCATGAAATTATTACTTTTTTAAATTGAATTTAGTATTTAAGAGAATATACCTTCTCTCTAAGCCCACATTAGAACAGGGATTTATTTATTTTTTAAATCAGCCTGACACTTTGAAGAGGGCATAAATGTTTCTGTAGTCTAAGAACAAGCAACAAGTTATCACAAACCAGAATAGTTATTAGCTGGTGGCACAGAAAGAAGGTGGAAACAACAGCCAAGTGTTTTATTATCTCAGCTATTGCAGAAGAGTAGAGTGGAATGGCAAAGAATACAGCTCGACTTTTATCAAGCTCATCAGCTCCTAAATAGTTATGGGATTTGACAGGTGGCACTTAAAAGGAAGATGAACTCAGCTATGCCTACAGAAACAAGAACAATAAACTGTATTAGAGCATGCTTTCATTGCAGGGCAGACAGTGATTTACCACAAATAACCACAAAAGCCGAGGCAGAAAGTATTAAGTCTTCAAAATGAAAACACGCAGCAGTTATTAGAAGAATACATTATGAAGATACGAACACAAAACACAGACTTACCTGAGGGACTTGGAGCTGGCCTCTGTAATGGTGGCCTAAAACCTGGGGCTTTGGAAGTATCAGACTGATGTAAAGGATCTGAATTTGGCAAAAATGAAGACTTTCCTGACAGCATAGACTCTGGCGTTGTCTGAGATGAAACGACAGAACCACCCCAGAAGGCATGAGCAGACGTAGGACTGTTTTCGAACAACGTACTAAAGGGCCCAAATGGTAAAGTAGCACTGAAATTGTTACCCATGGACTTGTTTGCTGGATGGGCTGAATTTTGAGAAGCACTTTGTGTACTTAAGGTAGAAGGAAGCTGCACTGAAGAAGGAACGCTGTGGGGCCTTTTAATGTGATTCACATTGAGGACTGCGACAGAAGAATTTTGCACAGGAGCTGGATTCTTATGGACACCACCAGTTCCATGGACAGGCGGTCTGATGGCAGGGGTTTCCATCTTAGCTGCAGGCTGAGAAGACCCCATTGATGTCTGAGACATGGGATAGGTCATCGGGGCATTTGTTGGACCTGCCACAGGAGCAGATGAGCTCGTTGCCACTAAATTGGGAGGCACAACCATTCGAGGATCTGGTGCAGGAACCTGAGGTTGCTGAAGAGGGGGTCTTGCCTCTTGCAGAGGAGTTCCCGGAGGCTGTTGATGAACAGGGTGCACAGAAGTACTCCCAGAACCTGTACTGGGCTGCCTACTGCTGGTCGAGCTGCTCACTTCTACTGCTGGCGGACTACCCACTTCCTGATCAGATGAAGGTGCACCTTTATTCGGAGAGGTCGCTGCACAGTCTGAAGGACTGCTTCTAGAAACGCCTGCTGGCTGTGCAGGAGGAGAAGGAGATGATGGGGAAGATGCAGGGTAGTGTTCTTTGGCAGTAGGAATTGGATATGTGGCATTCGTAGCCGCTGTGCTGGTGTTACTTGCTGTGGTTGTCACCGTGGTTGTCGTGGCATTTGACGTCTTCACAACTGTGACAAAAAGCTGCCTTCTGACTGAAGGTGAACTTGGACTGCCATTTGCAGAAGAACCAGGCACAGTAGAAGCCACTGAACTTGTTGTAGCTGTTGGACTAGTTGTCAAAGAACTTGCCGAATTCACCTGAGAACCGCTGCTGTTCTGGCTGTTATGGCGAGGCACCATGTGAGGTTTAGGTGAGTTGGTAGCTCTTGCAGGGCTCAATGGCCTAACGGGAAACGGCCCCCACGTGGACTGAGCTGGTGGGAAAGTACCTCCAAAGTGGGTCATGGGCAACCGAGGTGGACGGATTTGCTGGAAAGTCTGAGCAGCGAGTAAAGCATGTGCAAACTGCGGAGGAGGATATGCTAATGGAAGAGAGACTTGGAAACCAGGCCTCACGTTATTCACTGGATTCTTAATGGTTTTGTGATTGGATGCTGAAGAAATTGCAGGCACGGTGAGCGCAGAGGCAGTCTGAGATGTTGATGAAGCAGCTACGGTGGTCACTTTGATCCCCACAAGAGAACTGTTAGCAGCTGTAGTGGTGGCAGGTGTTGACGACCCTATTTTGGAGTTCGCAGCAGAACTTTTCAAGCGGTTCTTTGGAATAAGTTCATCGATTTCTTTATCTGGGTCCTTAATCAGAGCATTAATCAACTGCGTGGCCTGTCTCGTCGATTCCGTGCCACCCCTATAAAACAAGAGGAGGGGAAAACCAAAGTGCATCGAAAACATTTACACACATTAAAGTGCCTCAAGCACAGTATCCAGCCTATCTTCTGTCATACTAACAGAGAAAAAAACCTCTCAGGAGTGAGGTTGGCATTTTCTTGCTACTGACTGTTACTTAAGAAGCTCAAGTTGAGTACTCTAACCAAAAAAAAAACCTGCCTCGTCAGAAAGTTTACTTGTCTAAGTATGCCTACATATTTAGGCATGCCCAAACAAGTACATTTCTACCTTCTCCACCTTGTCTTCAAAGTTTTCTTTTGTACAAAGGCAAAGTTAGAAGACCCGCAGTTCCTCTCTATTTCCCTCCACACCATTTGTCTCCACTAGCCTAAAGCAGCATCTATTTTTTCCAAGGGACAATCAAGTCAAACCTTTCAATTTTTCTATACAGAAGCATGTTCTGCCAAGAGAAAATCCTCACAGGAACGAACAGATGGAGTGGCCTGCTTACCTTATTGTTATTATTCTATCTCCAGTTTTGTCCTTCTGTTTGTCGATATCTATGTGTGCTCCTGTGCACTCACGTATAGCATTGATGTTGCATCCTCCTCTGCCAATGACTCTGGATATGACAGTTGATGGAACAGAAACCTTCTTGGATCTATAAAAAAAGAAACAACATTAGCTAGGAAACGCTTCAATGGCATGAAGAAAAGGGCAGATCAGCCACAAGAACATTATGAAGATTAAACCTACATAGCAAAAACTTGTTCTAGGAAGAACTGCATTCACTAACCCCAGAGAGGTCTACACTAATTAAAATGATCTGAAAAGGGATAAAGGTAAAATCAGGGGAAGGTTCTGCTTACCTTCTTACAACTTCCTTCCACCCTTCTTCCCTTTTCTGACCACGTTTAGGGCTAGCGATGGTTAGCTTTCCATTTGGAGAAGAAAGGGGAGAAGGACCAGATTTCGTGCAAGTAGACAAGGAATTACTCGTCACTTCGCTGATAACTTCAGACAACCTTTAAAAGAAAAGAAATTCTCTCAGTATGCAGGGTCACAAAGAAAACAACAAGAATGACTTCCTTTTGGCTCAATCTCCAGCCCACCAAAACTTCTCTTTCAGCACAAGGAACACAAAAATTAGAGTGCACAACCCAGGTTAATAACAACACTGGGTTAAAAGTAGGTTACCATCACCAGCCGTCCCCTAGAAAGAGCTCAAGGGTTTACTTCCTTTTTCTAAAGCATTTGGGTCAGCACCCACTACAAAATTGCAACATCGCTTATGCAGACTTAAATGATAGTTGTATCCCAGGAACTGGAATTTCCAAGGAATAAATTCCTACTGCTCAACACCTTTCACCAAAACACCACAGGTCACGAAATACCAAGTTATCTCAGTGTTAAGACCTTGGGTTCTTAAAGTACCATACAGTGGCTGAAATGATACACTGCATTTTAGAACAAGTACTGCTCACCAGCAGTTAAACTTGAGTGTATCCAAATGGGTTTGGGTTCTAGAGCTAGCACAGAGGTCTCTGAATAACTCTATTACACTGATACAGTACAGCTCTTCAAAAGGCAGGAAAGTACTTCTAGACTGTCTCCAGCTCAAACCTTTATATTAAAGCCAGAGTAGCCTTAGGCAAGCCTGGAAGAGGAAGACAGCAAAAAAAGCAAAGCAACTACCACATAGCACAAAAAGCATTGTATTAAGAGGAGGTGGCTTCAACTGAGATGCTTACATCTCCCAGTAACCTAACAGTTCTTAGTTTCAGATCCACGATCATGACTCCCCCTTCAGAGCCTACTACTCAGTTCACAGTCAAACTGCAAAAGTTATTACACTCCTCACGCACTACAGCAAAGACACAGGGCCTTGTTCACTTCCTAACAAATAATTTAAATATGCCATGTCCACAGAATTAAGCGTGCAACTTGCAAATGTCAGGCAACAACCACTTTAAATAGGCATACGTTGTCACAGCAACTTACTTGATAGATGATTTGCCAGTAACGGCTTTCCTCTCGTCCTTTGGGCAAGTGACAAGGACCGATGGTTGCTTTTTGTTGCTCTGTGTGTTAGTAACGGCTGTGGAAGAATGATTGTCACTTTTGTGGCTGCTGTTGCTATTGCTGCTTTCATCGCTACAGCTGGAAATCCTCATGTTGTCACTATCACCACTTTCACTAGTACTGCTGCTCTTAGATTCACCATTCACTTTTTCTGGTTGGCCATAGGAAATTGGGAGCTGGTCATCAAATATGATCTGAACATTATCAGGGGCTACTTTGTTTTTCCTGTTTTTCCTTTTGGAGCTTGTTGTGGTGATGGTATTATTCCTTTTCCCATGAGAACCCGCTAAAGTCGTCCAAGTTGCAGATATACCTATGGTGGTTGTAGTGGTAGCACTAGGAGGTTCCATTGGGACCTCTGGATCATCTGATGGAAGAATAAAAAACCATCACTAATTCAGCTGGCTTGAGGAAGCCTGTGTGGTTGTCTCTCCCAAATCACACTTGTCATGTCAAATGACTCATTAGCAACCTTAAAAGAAACAAGCAGAACCACTAACTAAGCAAACATTTGTAAAACTAGTATACGTATACATGTCATACAATGGAGCCTCTCCCCTGATTATGGTAACTCGTTAGTATTTCTTTCTGATCTTGGAACAAATGTGAAACTAAAAATCAGACGTGGAAGACAGCAACAGAAGCAATTACAGTACAAACAAACATGAAACCACAGAAACAAAGTTGTTAAGTACTCCTTCTTCTTTTAGCCTACCGGAGTCATGGAACTATCAGTGAAGACCATTTCTCAGCACAACGTATGAGATGAAGCTCAGGACAGGAAAGAGCCAGTATTTGAATGGATTAAAAAAAATGGCACACATTTGGAATTTTAATGTTGCTTGTTTTTTTTTCACTTGATCCAAATTATCATTCAGTTTGTGAGCTAAAGAGTTATTTGGCCAAGTTTCAAGTATCGGGACCTGGAAGAAGAAACATGCTCAAGTCTTCCCTGTGGTAAACTTAACCAGTAACTCTCACTGAAGCTTCTGTCAGCAGTCTCTAGCCACACCAAGACACTGGAGAAGTCATCACACTCATCTATGGGTTTCACAGAAAATGTAAACAGAATGTAAACAAAAGCAAAGCTCAGCAGGTCATAAAGACTGTATTCAAGTTTTGACAAGAAAAGCCATTGGAATACTGGAAATAGAATCAGACGCATGTTTCACAAACAAGGCAAATGGTTTACATCACCTTCAGCTTTTAGCTTCTCTTTCTCCTGAGCAGCTTGAAGTTCAAAATTCTCTTTGTTTTTCGCTTCTATTTCTTCTAGCTTTCTTCTTTGTTCTTCTTTTTTCTTCCTCCTTTTCTCCTTTCTTTTCTCTCTTTTGGCAGCCAGAGCCAATCTCCTGCTTTCTTCCCGCAGCTACAAGTCAAGCACATTGAACAGTATTACAGGATGGACCGTGCATTTCAAGAAATGTAGATGCTTTCTATTTCCTAAGAAGCTGAACCTGTGTTTTAGGCTAACACATTTATGAAGCCAAAGCTCAATTCCGTGATCTATATATATTTCTACACATTTAGATCTTCCGAACAGATTGTTCACTCATGTTAACAGAAGGTTACTGTAGAAATACAGAACACTACACAAAATAAGCAAGTTATCTAAAATGATTTTTCAGGATTCTTTACGCAACCTTGTGCATTTCAGCAGTACAGTCCAAGCACATGTCCCTTTCAAATATTAGGACATGAAATGTCTTCCGCTAGCTTGGGTACAAAATGTGCACTCATTTGACACTATACTTCTACTTAGATTTTTCCATAACATTTTTACTACAGTACGATGGCTTCCAAGAACATGATTAGTGCATTTTACTGTATTAAAAGACAAAACAGGCGTTAGACCTAAAATCTATACCAATGTGACTGGAAAATGCTCACCTATAATGTGCCTGGCAAAAATATTCTACTTAAAAATCCTTTTTTGGTACAATACTGCAGAGGAAATTGCTTTATCAGTCTCTTGATCCAATGAATCAGAGTCAGGAAGTAAAGTATGAAGACAACCTTAATAACTGTATGTTCATCTCTAGACATTCCAACTACAATGATTACACATACTCCTATAATTCAATACAGACTTTCACAGATCTTAGGATCTTGAAGGAAGGTGAAAGTGGAATTTTAATCAAATAAATATTCACAACTCCAAACTCTTAACTTGCCTTTTCCAAGTCCAGCTCTTCTAAAAGAATGCTTGCATTTTTGTTGGCTTCAGCAGCCTGTCTATCTTTGGCTTGAACAATTGATTCCATACACAGGTGGCACTTCTTCAGCATCTCCTAAAATGATAAAGTCCATGAACCTTCTATTTGAAGAAATAAAATGGCCTGTGTTTGAATATACATTCTCAAGCTTACACTAGTGATTTACTGACTGCTTCATTACCTGTGCATGAGATTTTTAAGGGGGAAAAGTTTTGCATTATGCCACTGCAGTACTATCACTAACATCCATGTTAATACTAAGTTAACCTCTTATAGGTAAATAAGCTGCAAAAGACTCATTTATTGATTTTTTGAATGAGTAGTGACATAGCACCATCACAGAGATGGAACTGATTTTCCTTCCTTTCCAGAATAAGACCATAATGCCAACTGCAAATTGTTAAAAAGGCTGACAAAGTAGCCTTCCCTGTCCCCCCCAGCACTTGGGAAACATTTCTGTGTTATAGTACTACTCACTAACATATATTAGTTGGATGGCAGTAAATAGGCTTAAATGCATAGGGTAGCCAGCATCATGCAAGTGACCATTGGTCACTGCTACTGGCAATAAAACACATATCAATTTAAACATTTGCCCTTGTTCAGCCTCAACATGCTCATAACAAATTGAACCCCATAAAGAAATATTATGGCCACATTTCTCCACCAGTTGCTCTCCTTATACTTCTTTGCCCTAGTCATGTAGGCTGAAGGGCCACCTAATAAGCTGTTTAAAAAAAAAAAGCTTTACTGTGAAGTATGGTTTCAATTTTCCTTCTTGCACAAGCTTGAATGTAAGTGTGAAGCTTCATACTTAAGCTCACTCTCTTGCAGAAGTTAATTATCTCTACCTCACTGCAAAAGCCATCATAAATTCAATAGAAACATACTCAACAGGAGGAATTCAGAGCAGTCTGAGGAAAGGACAGGGAGAACACTTGAAAATAAACATGCACATTAAACAACACTGCCCTTACCACTCCATTCACATCACAAAGGTTTACTAAGTTACAGTAGCTGCATGCTCCCATTTTTTCCATGCATTTTCCCCTGAACACTTTTCAAAGGGACTTATCATTTGGCTGAAATTCGGTGCGCCAAGCTAAAGAGTACTCAAAATATCTACTCTAAAGCTGAGTAACAGTACTGTTCCTTCTGAAATATTTTCTTTCTTACAATCTTACCTTATCAGTAATAGTTGCTATGTACCTCATACATTCCGAATCTGATGGAAACTGGTTTACTTCTTTTACTAGGTAGCGCACCACTTTTACATGACCCTAAAAAAAAGAAATACACAAGTAATTAAAGAATCTGTTCTCAAGTTGGTCTTGGTACAACTGTACTTTCATAAACTTCTATATTTTATTTTTGGTAGTTTTCAAATGCCTGGCTCTGGCAACTTAAAGCTATAAATTGGAAATGACTGTAGGAATCTACTACAGCACTTGAACTACACTCGTGCAAAGAATCATCTCAAGTCAAATTGGACTAAATCAAAGTTAGTTTGTAAAGTGCTCATCCTCTCTTGCGTAAGAATCCAATCCAATTTTTATAAGTTATTTTTCTAGTTCTATGTCATATTACACCTCTTCACACAAATACATAGCCATCCATTTTCTCCTCTCTGACCCATGAGAACCAGACTGTACTATGCCCATCAAGCAAATTTCTACTAGAATTTAACACAGACACTATACAGGTGACATATATACTTGTTTTTGAACATTCAACGCTAAATATTAAAACTACTTCACATTTTTGAAAACACAGCTTGTCAGTTGTGTTCTGTTTATTCCCGCTATGTACGAATGATCAAGACAATATTAATCAAGACCAAAGCTTAACTTCTCATTCTACCTTTCGAAAGGCTGCCATAAGAGGAGTTATTTTCCTGTTATCAGCAGCATCCACATCTGCTCCAGCTTGAACTAGCAGTTGGACAACATCTAGATGCCCTCCATTTGCTGCCAGCCACAGTGGAGTATTCCCCTTCTTGTTACGCACGTCTATGTGAGCTCCTCTACAAAAACAAATACGTTCAATCAAAACAGTGAATCAGATTTTAGTTACTTACATCAACCGGACTTGCAAAAAATTCATGCAACACCTAAGAAAATTAGGCTAATTTGATAGCCACTTGAACAGAAAACATGCATTCACAGTGCTTCAGCTTCTGAAATTATATTTTTAGTTTCTCTGATGCTGTTAAGAACCTACAGTTGGCCTAAAAATCATTTTAATACTCTGAATCTTACCGTTTGTCAGCTGTCAAAAGATTTGCTAATTACCTCATTAACTCCCATCCATTAGTACACTCTATTCCTCAATAACTTACTGAGAACAACTTGTGAGGTTGCAAGTGCAAGCAAACATCTGGTGCCGCTACTTGGAAAGTGTCGTAACCAAAAGTTGCTCAAGCAACAATTACTCTGAATACGCTTTGTGATCAATTTATCTCAAAAAATATAATAATGTGCACATATTTTGCTTTTTACCAGTTTTACACTGCTATCTAAAATGGAGGTATCAGGTGTACATGTATCATAAATGTGAACTTCAAAAGAAACTGTTTATTTCCAACATTTACAAGTCAGGGAGACAGAATAAGCTTAGTCCGTCTGCTCAGGCAAACAAGAACACTAAACGGAACTTTCCTTGATCACTCTTATTAAATAAAATTATGTAGCTACTAATGGTCAACAGACAGAACCTTTCCTATTCCTTACTACAGCGTATATTGGAACATACAGGTTTGAGAAGAGCACATTCAGGATCATCTTTAAGCAGCACACTTTCAAATACGGAATCACAGAATTCTAGGGGTTGGAAAGGACACAGTACCTGCTAATAAGAAGCTCACAGAATTTGTAGTGCCCTTTGTCTGCTGCAATGGTTAAAGCTGTATCTCTTGAGGAAGGTACTGGAGGAGCATTTACATCTGCACCTTTGTCCAGCAGAACTCTGCCCACTTCTGCATATCCACCAGAAGCTGCTTCCATTAATGGTGTGAGACCAGTCTACAACAAGCAAGCAGAAAAAACAAGCAATGAGTTTGAAGGAAGTGGGGGGTAGGTTCACTTAAGAGCTAGGACTAATTTCTACTTCCAGAAGCATTATTTCAAGTTCTGCTATAGAGCCTCTAATTGTTACCTGGCCAATTTTGTAATAGCTTAGTGTTTTGTAGGAGCAATCCCCTTCAGCTGCACCGAGAAGAGCTTTCATCGAGCAGCACTTGGTAGGAAAGACACAGTGCACAGTGCCCTTCTGCTGCTGTGGTGTTGACAGACACTCAAAACCCGCTGCTGTCACAATCTCAAAACCAACACAACCAACCTTATACAGCTGAGGATCAGCAAAGTACCACACGTGACGTTGTACAGATGATGCAAACCCCATTTTCTACCTTCATTAAGAGATCCTACGTAGCAACATCCAGAAAATACCTGGCCAGGTCAGGGGCACATTACTTTAACTTTAGCAAGGAGGATACCTACCATCAGCAAGCACTGAACAGCTCCCTCTGAGCTTCTCCTTGGCAATAACTACAAACAGGGGAAAAGGAGAACAGGATGCCACATCTATGGCAGGTCTGTGTGGGTTTTTTCTTTTCTTCCTCTCCTTTTAATTTAGTTTTCAGTATTCTAGTAATTTTTCTACTAAACAGTCTTCCTTGCAGTTTCAAGAGCTGGGATCAACGGACAGACTCACAGAAACAAAAATTTCCATTTCAATTCTGTTACCGCTGTGGATAGAAGCGGCTAGACAGATTAGATCATGAGCATAACAACCTAGATCAAGAATCTTGACTTTTTGAATTAAATTCTTATATTTTTTTCAGGTTAACTTGTCTTAGGCTTGTAAGCACCTGAAGATGAAGTAAGACTTCAGAAGAACTGCTTCTCTTTCAATGAGCTGTATATGCATACAAATAGTAGGTCTTCAAATACAGCCATTATTGTTACATTGTCTTTTTGTCAGTGTCAGAAATACTGAATTGAGCTATGGCTGATGTGGACTTGGCCAGTTCTGTTCACTTCCAAGGGGCATGCATAAAAGACAAGGAAGTCATCAGATGACCACGGTGAAGTCAAGACTTTCAAGCATATCTTTCTGAAGGTGTATTTTCTTCTTACCTTAGCTCTATGTTCCACATTAGCTTTTCTATCAAGTAGCAGGCTAACCACTTCAGTTCTCCCTTGGAAACAAGCTAGAGTCAGTGCCGTATTTCTATTGGTCTCTATCTGGGCATTTATATCAGAGCCCATGTCCAGTAATAACTTCACAGCAGCAGTGTGTCCATTCATGGCTGCCAACATTAAGGGAGAAATGCCCAATTTGCTACCAGTTCTGAAAGAGAAGAAAAAAAAGCTTTAATCAATCACATATCTGAAATGACTTGAACAAAAAGAGTGAAAACAGAGTACTTAACCAAGAGTGAAAGTCTACTAAGCAACTACTACTGAAATAACAAAAGGTTCTTGATAGCAGCTTTGGACAAATACTTCCATTTAAAAGATAACAGGTATGTTGCATTTTAATTGCTGTAAATTCAAAGGTCTCTCTTATCAGGAGCTTAACTTTTGCTTTAACGTTTTGACCTGTACAGTGCATGGCTGAGCTACTTTCTCCCATTCAATGGATGCAAGAAGCATTACATACATGCAAACACACACAGATAATCTTTCCTTAAACTAGGCATCAGGAATAAAAACCTTCTCTTATTTAACCCAGAAGTAATTTCAAACTGGAAGACAAACCAGATCAAGAAGAAATATTTCTATCTTGAATCAAGCACAACTGATAATATATGATATAGGACAGAAGTTATCAAAATACACAGAGGGAGATGGAAGTTAAGCGAGCATTAGAAAAATCACAATCAAAACCCTTCCTTCCTACCTGAAGCCTAATACAGTTAAGATAATACATTGCTTTCTTTCATGTAATAAACAATAATTTGTTCTACTTAGTTATCAAGAAAACCTTTTGGAAAGTGTAAAGACCATGAAGAAGCAGTGAAAAGGAAACTTGCCTGGAATTGATTTCTGCCCCAGCATTTAGCAGAATCTTGATAATGTTCACATAGCCACCAGAAGCAGCGAGGCTTAAAGGTGTGTAATCCGAAACATTCCTGTGCTCTTTGTTTGCCCCTCGAGCTAGCAGCAACTCCACCACCTGCAGTGTTTTGAAAAATAACATCTTGTTCTCTCTCAAACTTGCAAATCTGACAAATCTATCCAGGGCTTTTCAAAACATAAATATACTGTTGACACCTCCCAGAGAGGAAGCAATTTTCACAGAATCACAGAATCACCTAGGTTGGAAGAGACCTCCAACATCACCTAGTCCAACCTCTGACCCAACACCAACAAGCCCTCCACTAAACCATATCACTAAGCTCTAAATCTAAACGTCTTTTAAAGACCTCCAGGGATGGTGACTCAACCACTTCCCTGGGCAGCCCATTCCAATGCCTAACAACCCTTTCAGTAAAGAAGTTCTTCCTAATACACAACCTAAACCTCCCCTGGCGCAACTTGAGGCCATTCCCCCTTGTCCTGTCACCAGGCACGTGGGAGAATAGACCAACCCCTACCTCTCTACAGCCTCCTTTAAGGTACCTGTAGAGAGTGATAAGGTCGCCCCTGAGCCTCCTCTTTTTCAGACTGAACAATCCCAGCTCCCTCAGCCGCTCCTTGTAAGACTTGTTCTCCAGACCCCTCACCAGCCAGTAAAAATGAACACTGAGGTGAAAACCCTCTGTGTTATCCCCAATCCAATAACGTATCACTTGTTCCACTTTCATCTTGCAAGCATAAAACGTGTTTTGATTGGTCCCACAGAGCTGAAGCCAAAAGCTTTTTCATTACAAAATTTTGACTTGAAATCAGATATCTGACATCTTCTGAATGGCAATAAAAAGCCTAAAAAGCTAGCAACTTTTAGTAACATTTTGTCTAAGGAAGTAATCATCTAGCAAAACTACAGTATTCTGCACCAGGTTCCATAGCTTCCCTTGGGGCCTTCGCAACCCAAATAGAAGCATTAACAGAAACACACACTTGAAATTTGGAAAAAAAAAAAAAAGTCATTTGTTTCTGATCATTTGTGTTCTGATTTTCTTCTGCAGTCACAGAACACAGTATTTCTGATAATATTAAAATGACTTCCCTTACATTTACTTCTGATCAATCATTTGAAAAATGGTTTGGTATTGTTATTAACTGTAGAGATCTACAGTACTCTGATATCCTATGTCCTGTGCAGAATCAACACATTCCTTTGGCTCCTATATGGAGCCCATTCATGCCTAGCTCCAGCTTCTAAACAGGAACATTCATCCCATTTACTTTCCTATTCACAACTAATTAAGCTAGTAAAAGCCCTATAACTAGCCCCTAGTTATAAGGTCTGTTACAGAGCTCTGGTCCAGCCTATTAAAACAGAAAAAGAAATTTATCACACATGTTGCAATACACAACTTGAAAAATGTTAAGCTCTTTGCATCTTTTTAAAAAAAACACCATCCTGAAACAGCATGGTGAATTAAGTTACTACAGATATGCTGGAAAATACTTGGGTATACTGACACAAAACGTCATCTACAACCCGCTTTTGAAGACTTAAGTTTTACATCACCTCTTGTCTCCCTCCTGAACAAGCCAAAGACAAGGGAGTGTCCTTGGTTCTCTCCGACTGGGCTTCAATATCAGCTCCGTTATCAAGTAAAATTTCAACAACACCCACATGGCCTGCTGTGGCAGCCAAAATAAGTGGAGTAAATCCTAGAATGAAAAAGTATGTTTGAAGAACATGCATTCGTAACTTCAGGTTAAGTGACATAAGTTAAACCACCAAGAAAGCAAGCCTAAAAGCTTCACATAAAGACTACATTTACTGTCTATTTATTTACTGTGGTACACTGGAAGACTAGAGTTGGTCTGTACTGCCATAGCAAAATACCTACCTTTCTTGTCCCTGTGTTCAATATTGGCTCCTCTCTCTAGCAGTGTTTGTACTAGTTCCTCATGGCCACCGGCACAAGCAAGTGTCAATGCGGTGTCATGATTACTCTCAGTCTAAAAGAAACAGACATCATATACAAGATAAATAATTCCTTTTAGGGTACAAACTCTGTTATAAGGCCTAATTAGCCAAAGGACGACTGTATCTACAACAAAAACTTTTTGTAAGCTTAAGACCCATCTACTGATCAAGTACCTCAGTTTACTTTTGTGTTCAATTTCGTAACAGGATTCCACTACTCAAGTCAACTCTGTTGGTAGATTTAAGAACACCTGACAAGAACTAAGATTGCTCAAAACCAGATTTCATCAGTGAGAGCACAGCTTTAGTTTTGCCTTACTCTACTATGACCCAGGATAGTTCAAAACCAAGCCCACTACTGATATGCATTGTTGTCTACCAAGGAGGCACATCAGGTTACGGCAGGAGAAGCAATCTCCTGCAGAAACCAAGCCCATTGCCATGAGTGGCTGAACTAGCTAGAACTGGTTTCCCAGAGACTTCTCTCGCTAAACCACAATAATCTCTCGTTGCAATCCACAACAATCCACCCTCCCTCTTATTCACCCTGCCAGTATCTCAGCCGTAACATCTTAACCATGTTACGTACAGTCTAGAACCATGCAAATATATATGCAAGGTAGTATGCGCATTTTTTTTGATGGCCAGCTAGCTGCAATTCAATATAAAGAAGTAGCTTTTAAAGTTATCTTCAATAAATATGCCTTCTCTATAAGTAGGAAGGAGAACTCTTATTTCCTCTTGCTAAAACAAGTACAAAAATGATTGTTTCTTTCAATACTTTCATGCTTCTGTCAAGCTTAGTGGTCACTGGCCACCAACTTGAAGCGCAACTGGGAAAAGCGATGTACAAGTTGTAAATCTTGTTTGTCTTCAGAAATCATGCCCCAAAAGTATTTAGAAGAAAAAGAAATACAAAGTGTTTGATTATTCAATGACTTTGCCTTTTGTTCAGCTAGAGCACTGAGGAAAGTGGGTTGCAACTCTCCAGAGTTGTGCCAGCTTTCCAAAAGCAGCTAATAGAGTCCCTAGAACCCAATTCATAATACAACAGAGCTGTTTAGTGTATATGAATTATTCAGGACACAGAGGCAAAACAGCTAGACATCTGTGCTGCAGTGCCAATGGCAGGCTTACCTGGGCATCGATATCTATAGCAGGGTAGATTGGTAGCATGGCTGAAGGAGAAATGACAGGACTTGGAGTTGGCGTCTGAGGCTGGGAGACAGAAGTTGCAATGCTGTGGGTAGGAGTGTTTGACATTGCAGATGCTCTTCCACTCACTGCTGTTGAACAGAATAATTACACTTAGTAAAGGCAAAAATTTTACCTCGCATTTTTAACTTGACAATAAGCAACCAGTGGGACCAAACTCCCACCGACCTAACTCCCCAAATACTTTACTATTCACAAATACATATTTTCCACACATTTTTCCCAATCTTCGAGCCCTCAAATCTTTGAATTTATCAATTACAAAAAAGTTTATCTATATTAGATCACCAAAGATATAAGTATTAGATTGTCATGTTTTCTAGATGCCCACTACAGAATAGATATACTTATATACATATATATATATACACTCATATATATACATATATATATATATATCAAAAATCTTTCCTACAAGTCATTCATTATTTGGACCAGGAGTTACATACCTTTAAAAGCTGAACTGCGAAACAAGTCAAATCAATGGTTATCTATGCATTTTTTTTTTTCCTTAAAACAGCTTAAGGATTCCCATGTAGAAGTCCAACTACCTCCCCCACTCCCACCACCTTCCCCAAACATCACAAAAAAGCAGCAGAGCTAGCACCAGGATGCTCACATGGCAGACCTTGTTGAAACTAGTGAAGTAGAAGCTTATTAACAGCCATTTTGCAGAGACTTTGGTCAAAGAGGTTAGGACAAGCAAAAGGTAATACCATTTTACAGTTGATGACAGTATATTGACATGACACAAAATAACACCAACCGCCACACTTCCCTGAAATTCATTTCATACATATAACAGTTACAAGTACCGAGGTAACTTGATACTAAAACAGCCTTTGGGGGAAAAAAAAAATCCAGCTTTCCTTAAAGGAATTCAGTGTTTTTTCTTCATGATTTTTCTCCCATATTTTTACAAGTCTTTATCAGGTATGATCAGCAAAAGGAGAAAGTGAAGTGCTATACCATTCTCCTGTCAAGCTCACAAAAGGACCTTTAACTGCAAATGAAAGAAATATGGTTTACACATTGTCCACGCTCATTGAATACACAACACTGAATAACCTTACAGAATACTGAAATAACGCCCCTTTACATTATCCCCAACTTTTGGGGTCACATTTATTTTTCAAATAGGTTTAGTAATCAGCTGTGTCCCAGATTACCACCCATGGTTACTTGCTCTAAAATTTAGTTAGAAGCGATAACATTTTCAACAGATGTCACAAAAATTTTACCATAACATGCCTATCATGCCAACTCCCTTCTCTACAAGGCAGCTGTGTTTTGAATCCATTACTAATTTGATTTCTGGACTTCCTATAACAAATCCCAGCAAAAAAGCTAACAAATGCCATTGAAAGGAAACAAACTCCTACTTATGGCATAAAAAATATGCTTAACTTTATATTTAAGACTAAAACAAGACCCAACCTCCGTTGATGTTCACATCTGAACACCTTTTGAAGTATGTTCTCATCTTACGAGAAAAAAAAATCAAACTAGGTATGGATTAAAAGAAAAATGCAGATGCTGAGCCAAAGTTGACTGACGTAAAGTCAAAAACTGTGGCATATGGGAACTCTATTGTACAGATCTAATTCAAGTCTCATCTAATATTATTCAGCAGAGAGTCTACTTTAAACTCATCTATTTTCTTATGCCTGTTGTAAAGAGATATAACCTCATTAATAACAACAGCCCATTTGTTTCATAGAAAATAAGAATGTTTGAACTTTTGTTCCCATATTTACACACATGGCCATAATGAATAATTGTGGAGGAAAAAAAAAAGAACAAGTTTGCCTTTCTCCAAGATCTAGGAGAAAGCTCTATCAGCTTAAACAGTAATGGAATGAAAAAAACAGTTCTTGACTCTCAGATCTGGTCCCGAGGGACCAGAAAAAGATGGTAAAATGAACCCATGAAAAATGAGAACCCTGCTACAGTAGCACAAGGGATTTCTACAGCTGCTGAGGATTACTGCGGGAACCCCGATAGGGGCTGGGGAGTACGCAGTGCATTACGCACTGCGTTACAGGAGCCACTACTAAAACTATTAGCATTTTTAAAAAATTAAGAAAAAAATCAAGCTAGTTGGGCAAATCAATTCAGGTAAAGCCTCTTATACCAATGGCGTTGCACTGGAAGGAGAGGGCAGGGGGAAAGAGGTGTTTAAAAGCCAACACCTCGCTCCCCAGGGAAGAAAAGCAGAAAAGACCATCAACATGCATGGTGGCTTACAGTTCTCACATTAAATATATCTCAAGTGTGCTTCAGAAATAACTCACAGATATATAAACAGTTCATATCCCTGAAGTACATTTCACTGAAGTATTATTTTTTATGGCTAACAACTTGGATTCTTTTTCTTTAAACATCACCTATGCAGAGTTCTTACTTTTAATCAACATGGCAAGTGCAGTAACTAGAACCTTGACTGTGTCCAAACAAAAATATTAGATGTTCTCAATAAACCAAAAGGTTTTTACACCAGTCTTGAGCAGTGAAATAGAGTAACCAACTAGCTTTATCTTGAAATAAGCCTAAACACATTGACAGCTAAAGCTTCATACTTCCCTTCTGCCCCTCCATCTGCTTTAGTAGACCAGTTGCAATATTTAACAAATTCTGCACTTCCAACATTAGACCCTCATAACTGTATGGCTGGGATACCGATGTCTTCAAAGCTAGTTCACAATTCAAGCATTTTAGTATACACTTGCTTTGGTACAGGACCAGCTACCAATCTTAATAACACGATGATACAAGGTAAAACTCTGAGAATTTTACTTGTCAGCTTATATCACCCCAAGCACCACTTGACTACCCTAACTGAAGTGTTAGCATTTGTTAAGATACTGGGCAATCAGTTTTGTACTTATTGCCATTAGTAGCATTGTTGCTTTTCACCCTGGTTTCTCCCTGGACATCTCAACTTTTCCTTAGCTCAAATAAAAAAGGACATCGCAGCTGCTGCCTTCTCCCACAAGCTCAGCAGCCCCACCATTCAGAAATATTTGGCTTACACACGCAGCGGGTAAAGAAGTGGAGGAAAGACAACAGTCAAGTTAACAAAAAAATCAAAAACACTCAAAACAAACACAAGATACTTAACAGCTGAGACAACGGGTTTTTTTTCCTCCCCTCACTGATCTACATGCCCTAAAATAAAACGCATGCCTTTAAAAATAAGCCCGACGTTTTAAAACGGAAGATTTTTTTTTTTGTGGTGATCAAGTTTGTTCCTTCCTTGAATACTTCAAATTTTCACTAACTGCAATATCTTACAGAAACTAAGCCCCTTTATAATCCTTATTATCTTCGTCAATCATCAAGATTGATACTAGTGTTGTCTGATTGTGGGCACAGCATTCTTCTCATGTGCTTATTCTTTATCTCCTTTACAACTTCAACAGTAAGCATATAAAAGTGCTGTTTCACATTGCACTACATTGCAACAAGGCAAGATGAGGGGCTGATAAAATAAAGTTACAAAAAATACTAGATACCGCAGCTTCTTCCAACTTGCTTTAAAGAAACTCAACAGCCTCAGTTTCTTCTCATCTACCCCCACTATCTTATACTGTGATTGCTTTTTTAGTACCTCAAGTTATTAAAAGCTATGTTCCTGCCAGCACGCTTACAAATCAATACCAAACACTTCAGATGCATAAAATGCCTTGAATTACAAGGACCCAAGTAATGTTCTGAATTCTAATACAAACACAGCATTGCTTCTACACACAAACATCTCTGCAGATGAAGCCCAAAAACCACACCGCAGCTGTGTTCTTTAATTCAATGATTTTTTTTAGAGTCTAGCCCTTCCTAGGTATTCTTTCATGTCAAGATCCAGTCTCAAAAGGCAGACTACCACAGGCTCAACCCCATACAAAACCAGCTGCCTAGCAATAGACACAAGTCTCTTAACACTCCTAGGACAATGGTCTAAATGCATCTACCATCCATTTATAAGAACAGCATAACCATTGCCAACAATTGATCATAATCACACCAGAGCATAAAAGCTTCCATCCTTATAGTTTTCCAGATCTCCTGCATGCATTGCAGATGGGATTCAATCTCGTTATTTTGCTGTGATGCTGGCTCTCTCTTGTAATTTTTTCCAGTGTTGAGTTCCCAGTAAGACCTAACAGTCGTGTGTATTCTCTTCTCATGTATTAATTAAGCTAGTTAAAACTATCACTGACTCAGCTTACAAGGTAGCTTCCAAGAATTAAACTATCAAGCACTTCAAGATTCCTGAAATACTTTGTGAGGCTGTTACTAGACTTACTCCTTTGGAAACAGTGATCTACTTCAACATAGGGTTAGTATTAAAAACAAAAGATGGTTGAAATCACACATCATTTAACATATGCAGTACTTTGAGTTAAGAGTTTTATTATAAAACTCTTTTCCACTGCCAAAAAAACACTTCTAATTCAGCCTCTCAGCAAGCAAACACCTTGTCCAGCATCTGAAGCTGAAGAGCAAGCCCTCTACTTGTCATTGATTCCAGCAGGATCAGAAAGGAACCCTATACTGCAACTGCAAGATTATTTACTACTTTTTCAATTTTCCCTATTACTTTAAAAAGAACAAAACAAACCAAAAAAAGCCACAACCACCTCAAAACCCTCAAGTCAGTACATTTTCCCATTGTGTCTCCAGACAACTTCTGTAGAGCTCTTGTAACACGAATTAGCTTCTATAGTAACAAGGAAATACACTTTAACATCCCAGAGTTGATCTAGCAACAGCACTTGACCAGGAACATTGGTACCTTACCCTAGCCTCTAACTAATAAAAGCATTTGCACACATGACCTTGTTCTAAAAAGTACTTAACATGGGAAAATTCAACTTGCAATAAAAACACAGAGATGAATATTATATAAAGTTTACTCAGTCAAGGTGTAGCATTGTTTTTGTAACTGGTGAAACTCAGTGCTGCAAGCCACAGATCTGTGATGGAACTACCCTCACGTGTCCGTCACTGCCTCAGGAACAGGAGGTTTGTATCCATGAGGGATAATCTAGAGGGTTTTCATTAAAGCAGTACAGAAAACTACTGCTGAAGTATTTAGCTGCTGTGCTTAAACACTGTGTTACACTGAGCCCATTTCCATTCCACACTAAGTTCTGAAGCGTGCAATCAACTTGGCATCAGAGTTGTATAGTCAGGTCTATGTCTGCTCTCTTGAAAATTACCACTTGGCAGAAAAATAGAGATGGAATTTCATTTTTACAGCCTGTAACAGACTTCCCACAAAGGCCTTCCAAAGCACAGTTTAGATCTCATTTCCAATTGCATGCGTGTGCTCATGTACTAAGAACTGAGACTAAGGAGTACAAAAACATTCACTCAAATGTTCATTGGAAGTATCTGACTTTCACAAAAAGGATGCACAAGCACTTGGATATGGGCCAGCCGACCTAAAATCCCAGATCCTCAATATGTTACATGCAGTTAAATACACAGCAAGTGTCTTCTAACTGAAAGTTTAAGTCGTATTTAAAGTGCATTGCACGCATACTTCATAGCTACCCACAAACCACATTTTCTCTCTTGAATTGAGTATCTGATTTTGGCACATATCCCAGCAGATCCACATGAGAGACCTTCAGCATCAGTGCACACTATCACGATGCAAGTAGTTTTATCTACCGTCTCATGTCTCCTGTTGGATTTGTATCCACTGACAGCTTCCAACTCTTGTGTCTAGGCTTAAACTAACACCAGATTTTCTAAATAGAATCTCTGTGTCTCCCATAAGTTTCAGTGATCTTTAAGGAGGCTTTGCTCAAACATCAGAGTACTCATTAGGAGCCTAATTTTCATCACACAGTTTTAGAAGCCTTGTTCCAATTTCAAACAATCACCACCTGGTATTTCAGTTACCAAATCCTCTATTCACTGTGCACCATTACTGTACTCCCCTAATTCCTGCAGTACGTGCAAGAGACGCTCCACACCTCTGCACCTTTGGGCTAAAATATTTTTGGAGACTTGCCTTTTCGCCAGCTCACATCTTAACATGTTGCATTAGTCTTACACTGTCTCCTTATAAAGGAGATTTGTTAAGGCAGAGAGAATTTTTAAAAATAAACATTCATCAGTTTCACAAAGAGCACCCTAACAAATTTCAATCAAGTAAAATGATTTTTCCCAACATTCCTGAACAGTTAACTTGTATTCAAATGAGTACTCAGAATGAGTATTTCAGCCATTACATTAACAGGGGATTACATGCAACTAAAGCATGTGTAAAGGAAAGCAATGCTAGCAGCTCATACTTCCCATGGTATTTAAGGCCTGTTTCATTATTTTTAGTTACTACTTTTTAAGGCCTTAAAGCTCTGATGTAACATGGGCAAAGGAATCTCCAGAGCAACTAGAAAAACTTGGTGAGGCTAGATTTTTTTCATTGACAAACCAACAATTTCTATGAATATACTGAAAAAAGTTAATGGAATTACCGCCTTTTCTTCTGAACAGAAGTAAAAGTTTCCTAATGGTTCACTATTCAAGGCCAACCAGAGCAGCTCTGATTCAAAAGACAAGCCTACAGGTTTGCTACAAGTTGTAGGCTTAATGTAGGCTCAAAGCCTGTTCTGAGCACTTCAAGTCAACTCTGTCAACTAGCCAAAAGTACTAACAAACAGCACCATCGTGATGTTATTCCTGAGCTACAGACAGGCTGAAAAACTTTTTATCTCTAGTATACCCCACCCCCCAAACCAGAACAGAGGTAAAAATGCTATTTCTGACATACCAACCTGACAAACAGGCACCTGTTAGCACAACAAAAGGAAAGGCAACCCTGCAAATCGAAAAGTTAAAACTAATTCTATGAAAACCTCAACACAGGGATATCAGTAGGCTAGAGGTACTGCTGCAGAGCTAGCGGGAATACACAAACACACACACACAAAGAAGTTGACATACCCTCAACTGGTTAAGCAAATATTATACCTGCTCGTAACAATATAAACCCACCTGCCATGATGTCATCCAGCGTGTCATTGAGCGTCTGAGCAGGGCTGGCTACCATTAACCCTTGCTGTGTTTCTGTCAGTATTCCTTGCCCCAGCCCTGCTAGTTGTGCTTGGCCCAACACTGGCTGTCCAACTATTACACCTTGCAGTTCTGTAAGATTTGCGATGGACCCTGGAGGTAAGGAACCTGCTGCCAGAGGCAAAGCTTGTGGCATCGCCAGAGGCTGAATTGGTGCAAAACCCGTCTGCGCAGCAGCTTGCTGAGGATCATCTTTAAGCAAGATGGGGTCCACTTGTTGTAATCGTGCATAGTCTCCCTCTGAGAGTTGTTCTCCTACCCCAACAGGAGTCAGTAGTCCCAGGTGCTGGCAAGACTGTTGCTGCTGCTGCTGCTGGAGCTGAATTCGTTGCGCTTTTACTTCTAGATATTGCTTTTTTAGCTGCTGCTGAGTTTTCAGCTGTAACTCTCGTTCCACTTTCTGCAGTTCCTCCAAAATCTTTTGTTTCTTCTGGATCTGTTCCTCTCTCGTTTTGTTCAGCTCCTCAATCTTCTCTTTGGTGAGCTGGTCAGCGTGTGCCAATTCCAAGGACTGCAGTTGAGCATTCTTCTCTATGGCTTCTTTTATCCTCTGCTCCAGCTCTGTCAACTTGCCCTGAGCCTCTTCTACAATGCTCTCTGGAGACTGATTGGTGATGTAACCCTGTACATCCTGGTTGTTTGCTGGCAAATGACTGCTGGACTTTTGTTTAGAAGCAGCTGTGTGAAAAAGAAACCCCCTCAGAACCAATGGAAGTGCATATGAATGGCATCCTCATTATAGAGCTACTGTTGGGATGCTAAATGCACCAAGACACAGCACCCACAGAAGGTCAGTGTACTGTAAGGCCCTCAAAGGAAACGGTATCTTTCACTATCAATTTTAACACAGCAGTCAGATTGCAAATTAACAGTATAGATTATTGCGCATACATTCCAAATAACCCCTAGGCTACGTTGAAATATTTACTCCAACAACTGTTATACTCTCGCCAAATGAAGCGATTGTCTCAAGAGCCGCTGTTATCAAGTGGTGCTACAAGATAAATGGAAACAAAAGGGTAGGATATGCTGTCTCTTCACTTGATCTTTTGCAACTGGCATCATGTTAAGGCATAAGTGTATCGTTACAGCCCTGAAGCACAGCAAAAGCGATGCAAAAACATCTCAAGGGACACATGACTTTGCTCAGGCCACCAGTTTTGCGAGTAGCTTAGTACGTTTTAGGAAGTACTACACTTTCTAGGAACACTGAATCCTTTCACTACAGGTATCCAGCTTTGCTCAGTTGACAAACAGTGCTAGAGCCCAGGACAGTCATTTATATTTAACATGATCTAACAGGGTATGTTTAGCCACTACATTTTATCCATAGCAGACATGACTTTGGATGTGTCAAAACTCAGCTCTGCCCAGGCAAGGCAAATAATTCAGCCTTGCTGTAAGAATGAGCGATGGACTAATCCAATACATCTTTTATGAAGAAGTCCACAGTAAAACAGCTGACATGGTCTGCCATACCAGTTGGAGAAGGAACAATCTGTTAATTTTGAAGGGTGAAAGACAAATCAAAACCCAGGATTTGAGCCAGTGGCGGTGCCCAGTTTCTTCCAGTAATCCTTGCTGTATTTCCAGAACAATACAAGTGTACACACAGTATTAATTTTATGACATGCACGCCTGTATTTGCACTATTGCTGATCCTTGACAAAAAATGTTTTGGAAGAGACTTCTAAAGTACAGAAAGAGTAAAGTTATCAAAATAGTGATATCAAAATAGATGCAAATTTAATCCTAAGAGGAGCTAAGCCACATCAGACTAAATGTTTTGTAGCACAAGAAATTCCGCCTTCAATCAAATTAGTCAAACCCACTCCAAGACTACTATCCTAAGAAAACACGGGTTACCCAATGAACTACCATATGGAACTTAACAGTTGCTGCAAATTTATGTAGGTTTCTGGGTGACATTCTGCATTAGTCCAGTATGTCGAACTAATATATATGTGTGTGTATATATATATATATATATATATATATGTTTTTACTTAGGCAGATTTCTTGACACTTTGTGATTACAGGGTTAGATGACTGATACTTCATATTTGATAGATAACCAGTCCTTTAAAAAAAATTTACAGTTTCCTTGACTGAATCCGTTAACACTCTTCATAGGCACTACTCTGCTGTAAGCGCAACCCTAAGTCTTCTAATGGATATTTAGAAAATAAGCTCCAGAACTACGACTGACCTTTATTTCTGATGGGAAGGGTTGTGGCGACATTAGCAGGGGGTTTGTCAGGCTCCTGGGGTGGGACGACCATGGGCAGCGCCTGCACTGGTACACGAGGAGCCTAAAATGTTGGATACTAATAGATTATTTTCCTCATACTCTAATCTAGTGATAGTTCAATAGAAGGTAAACAAAATCTGTTAGAAAAGCAGACTTTCATGGTAACTAATAACATTTCATACGTTTTAATATGCTGAGTTCAACAGTTAACCATTTGAGATCGCCTGACTTCCATATGCTTGGCATTCTTCACCTAGGAAATAACTTGTCAAAGAAGACTCATCTCTGTGCTGTACAGTGCTATACTCTGGAAAAGGAAATAAAAGCCACAGTGGGCTACAAATATAACTCTGAAGAACAGCCTCATTAAAGCAGACTTCAGTTACTGGCTTTTTACTTAACACTTTTTCAATAATCTTTATAGAACAGGAAAAATAAAGGACTACACAGCGATGCTCAGAGGATCTTCATTTTCACAACAACTCAGATTTTCAAAATTGACCTACAGTTCACTAGTAGATGAAATGACATGATTGACTTCTCTTCTTTCAACTTTGAACAAACTGCAACAAACACAAACAAAGCCCCACAAAACAGACCGTCAGCCCTTAAATCTTACCCTATTTAAATCATGGGATGGTGGGGTGAGCTGAGTAGCATCAGGTGGAGGAGCAGAAAGCAAGTTGTTGGGGTAGTCTAGAAGGTAACAAACCACACTGGTATGACCACCCTTTGCTGCCTCTATTAACATAGTTGATCCATCCTAAAAAGGCAAAGATCACACTATTAGAAAAGATCATAATGAAAACACAATAACGCTGAAATGTTTTGAGAGATACAACAGTATATATTCATACTTCCTTAATATTCCACCTGCGGCAAGTCCACAAGTAAACTTAAAAAATAGTATTTTTTTTCCTTCTTTTTCCTCAACTATAACTGGAGCTCAGTCTTCAAATTCATGTTAATTAACAGGTCTGTGCTCCTCCAAACACCAACTCCTATAAACATGTTACTGAACATAATGCCTGCTTCTGGTTTTCACTAAAATACCTGCTCTTTGATCTTACTGATATCATGACATGTTGGGTCAGTTGCAGAGAATACAGAAGTAAATTCTCTTGCGTATCTTCAGCTATAAGATGAATGGAAGACTACTTCAGAGGAAAAGAAGGTAGTTGAGTTACAAACCTTCAATCTGTGTGTAGGATCAGCACCATGAGCTAGCAGTAACTCCACAACTGCCAAATGACCTCCAGCACAGGCCAGTGACAATACTGTATGATCGTTGTTAGCAGTGGTCCTATTCACATTTGCTCCTTCAAAAACAGAGGGAAAAGATTATTTAAAAAAAAAGAGAAGAGACTTCAATTGGTTCTCCTCTACCAAAAGAGAAGAGGGATACCAAGTTTGCCGCCTTCTTAAGCATGAAAATACTGCCTTTGGCTGCAGTCTTGCAACTGATATATAAAATTCAAGTCAAACTCTCATCAGAAGCCCATTTAACCTGTCACAGTCACCAAATTCAACGTCTCAGTCTTGTCAGGTAGAATTTGACCCTTAGCATACGTGCCTCCAAGAAGAACAGAAACACTACTTGCACTAACACTCCAAGCCCATTGTTCAAACTGGTATGTTAGCTCATACCAAACTCCACACAGTAGGCAAACCTATTCCTTTTAAGTTTGCTAGCAGTTTTTTAGAGAGTGGTATCTTTCTCTAGAAATGATTAAACACATGGATCTTAGCTGGCTGCCAGCAAGCAGATTACCAGTTGCAGCTCTGCTTTTTTCCTTTACAGAGAAGAAACTACATCATACTGGAAACTTCAGGCTAGTCCTGCTCCACACAAGGAAGCTAAGAGAAAAATCATTCAGCTTGTAAGACAGAAAAAAAAACAGTTCTGAGCTCTGTATCCACACTACACATCCAATGACATAAGGCTGCAGGTGATAGTTCTGAGAACATGGAACAAGTTATAATCAAGATGCTGAAACAAACAGTTGCTTGAAATTGAACTTCTGAACAAGATAGTGCTCAAGAGATGTACCATGAACATAGCAACACCCAGTAAATGCTACAATTGTTACTGCTTTTATTAGGAATTAGAGAGTGGAATAAAACTGTTTCTAAAAGTTGTTGAAGTTTCCACTAATCCAACCTGAAACCAGAGGTGATAGTTATGAGCCTAGTTTAAGAATCACTGAACTACTTTAAAATATTTCAACCAAATCCAAGTTAAACTACTACTGATGTATGTCCCTAACTCAGAGCATCTCTAACAGCCAAAACCAAAAGCCTTTACACAAACTTACCTTTGCTAATCAAAAACTGAACAGTGCAAACGTGACCTGCCCTTGCAGCTTTCATGAGAGGAGTTCTTCCACCTTCTGATTCATGCTCCTAGAACAGATAAATAAAGACTTAGAATTCAGGAATCACAAGTAGCACATCTAAAAGGACATAATCCTACTGTTTGCTTTTTGAGTTGGAAAACATCAGCTGTGGAAGATTCGTTTTGAGTGTTTGACAGTCTACAAACATCAAATTTCAAACAACACAGCATTTAAGTATATCTTGCAGACAAATGAGAACATCTACCTACCTTTGTACAGGTCTAAGATGCCTGGATAAGAAGCGTTCAAAGCACATGCTGGTGATTATAGATTAAAAAAAGAATTTTGTCACGCTTAACTGCACTTTTTGGTAACCTACTGGTGTACAAGCCTTGTATAAAAATCAACTGACCTTCATTATCTTAATTCCACTATGGTACACCAAACAGATCACATCAGAACTGTCAACTGCTGCTTAAGTAAGAGAAAAAGTTTGCAAATGCAAGTCTTAAATCATGATCAGCTCACCAATTCCAAGCTTAGTACATTTCAGCACCGCACATGACAGAAAAACAGAATTCCCTATTTTCCTGTACAAGCAACCTTGAAGGGTTTAGAAATGCTTTAAAAATTAACTGCCAAAGTTTTTGATATGACCTACACACTTCTAGGCAACAAAACAGTCCCATATCTGTTAGAAAGTCATCATCAGTTCTTACTTAGTTGAAAGTAAGAAGGTCAAAAACCAGTACAAATCCAATTAAAACAATTAACACTCAACTCAACAGCAAGTTTTCAGCAGTGAACATGAAACAAAACACACATCATTAATTACAGTATTTCCTACTTATAATTTCTGAAGAAAATAATTACTTACCAGATCTGCACCTGCCTGAAGTAAGACATCTGCTACATCAGTATGGCCATTTTCACACGCATATGTCAGTGCTGTGTCACCTGTTGCTGTTGTTGCATGCACATTAGCCCCTGAAGCAGTATTAATGAGCATGTAAGCTTTATGGAGTTTATTACAGAAAATATGCAAGTATCTTAATAATCTTTTATAAGATCAGATAGCAAACAATTTTCTCCTTTCAGTACAACATCTACAATGTTATTTAATAACTTAACAATACTCTAGGGGAAAAAAAGACACCACTCAAAACCTAGAACTTAAGTTCCCAGAAAACTTAGATCAACTCGAGTCTACAAAAGCTAAATTAGGGTCCAACTAGTACATTATTTACAATTCCACAAACCTTTGCAACCAACTTCAATAGGCTGCTAATCAAAGTGTAACCAATTTGGGGACACATTTTTTAAGGTTACATTAAGTCTCTACAAAAGGACTAACAAAATTACTCCATACCTGCAGCTAATAAATATTTAACCAGCTCCAAATGACCCTCCTGAGCAGCCTCCATCAAAGGTGTTGAACAACCAAGTTCTATGTCAGCTCCTGCTTTAATAAGAAAATCGGCAACCTCCAAAAAACCTCCACAGCAAGCCAGAGTTAGAGCAGTTTCCTGTGTCTCCTCTGTTTGAGCATTGATGTTTGCTCCTTCAAGAAAATAAACATATATCAGAAAACGCTGATTTTTGAAAGCACTATCAGCATATTAAGCTATTTATTGTTACACAAGGTATCTGTTTATATCTCATTTCTACAGGTGCAGAAGTATCCTTCTAAAATCATGACATCAAATCTCAGTTTCCTTTCACTACTCGGGGAACCCCTCTGAGAACTCAAAAGCGCTTCTCCACAGCTTTTCAGTAATAAAACATTCTCAAGATACGCCAAGGATATCATACAGAGTGCAAGTGACCCACATCAGCCCTTCAGTATACAATACCTCTCTGAAAAATGCAAAGCTGCTCTGAAGAACGGTTCAGAATGACCACTTACCAAACACAAGTATAGCAAAGTACTCTTCGTTAAAGAACTGCTCAAAAAGAGGGTGATGGGTTGTTCAGAAGTTGTTCAAAAAGGAACCGATATAATTGTAATATATTTAAGAAAACGAGACACATGCCTACTGAATTGTAGTCAACAAAAGGCACTGCAATAGTTACCTTGACCAAGTAGTAGCGCCACCATCTCTTCGTGGCCTTCTCTAGCTGCTTCCATCAGCGGTGTGTATCCTTCATCATTCACCTCTTCCAAGTTAGCTCCACGTTCAATCAGCAAAGCTGCCAGTTCAACATGCCCACCACAGGCTGCCAAAGTTAACGGAGACTCGAAAGAGTCAGCAGGCATGTTCACCTGAGCTCCACTATCAAGAAGTAATCTTGCCACTTCCACATGGCCATCCTACGAGAGAAAAAAAACAGTTTAAGAACTAGTAACAAAAAGAAACTTGCTGTTCTTTTTCAAAGCCTAAAGAACTCACCATCTAAACTCCATCAAATGACACGTAAGAGCAACAAGTAAGGAAGTCCAAAAATATAACAAAACTTCCTTACAAATTTTCTTAAATATTTGGATAAAGACTAAAGGTCCACTGTTAAACAGGTAACTGGAAGAACTTCAGGAACGCTTTTATTGAATGCACCTTGTTCAAAAACAGCATTAGGATACACATACCAAGCTTTCCTGCTTGCAAACTGGTTGACTTCACAGAAGACACACGAGTTCAAGTGTTTGGTATCACTTCAGTCAGAGGGAAAAAAAACAGCCCAGAGAGGTTGACACTATTTTAAAAGCATGCCTCCTCCACAAGAACAATACCAAGATGCTGTAACACCTAGTATTTGTCTTCACTAAACAATGCAGACAGAACTGAAGACTGTCCAATTTATGCAAGGAGCAAAAATCTTAGGAAATAAGCTACCACCAAAATGCATTTACGTTCTTTCAACAAATTTACTACTAATGAGGCAAAGCAGTGTATTAAATGAGAGTATTAAGAGAATTCAATCAATCTTTTTACTTGGACATGAGAACAGGTTGCAATGTTCTTCTAAAAGACTACATAGCCTTTAAATTGCCAACAAATCACAACGTCAAGGCTCCATGCTTCATCAAGAAGAGGGAACTTAGATTCAACATGCAGTTGCATTATTTGTTATGCAGTGTATTTTCATTACCAAATCAACATCTCAGAAACACAGTTGGTCCTCATCTCCATGAGGACTGCTAGCATCTCAGAATATTTACAGATTCCCAGCTTTTGGGGAGGGAGATGAAAGAAAGGACATAGCCTAAGTTAAACAATTTTGCTTCCTTACTATCTTAAGAAGCCATGTGCAACTACACTGCTTGTCTCTTGGCACTTGCAGAACTATTGCGCTTCCTGCTCGATTTTAGAGCAGTCAGGACTTGTTTAGTCTTTTCCCTTAGAGGGAGAAAGCAAGAGAAAGCAAGACCATTTGTCAGGAGTTCCTCCTAGATCACAAGAGCCACCTCAAACTATGGCTTTCCCTTGGCAGCAGTCTTGAGGTACTGTTAAGTTGTCAAACTGGTTACCCAAATGGAGCTCCTGCATTTGCTTGCTTGCTTCCTTTGGATAACAAAGGAAAAAAGATTTGAGCATATGATCTTTGTCATGTTTCTAGCACACCATAGATTCAGGAACTTGATGAAATGACTTTCCAGCTGTATGCTTACATTGAAATCCTGACAATGACATATCAAAATGCCATTAAAATCTGGTTTTATTTATAACAGAGACAAATCAGCTTGGTCACTTCAGTCCAACAGTGGAAAATCTCCAAGTTGGTTTTCTCCAGAAGGAAATTACGATCATTCAAGCTTGGAGTAACCAGTCAGGGAAAAGCCTGATAGACAGAACACAGGAGGGTAGCATAAAAAAAAGCAGCTGCTTACCACGAACACAAGGCTCTCTTGAGGTTGTCATTGACAAGGTAAGTACATCCTGAACTGAGATTAACTATTAAGAAGCAGCCAATTGAAGCCATTGACATCCTCACCAAGAAACAGCAAACCAAAGCCATCATTACCCTCAAGAAGCTAGAAACTATAACCTTAAAAGCTGTTTCCCAGACAAAATACAAAATTGCATCTGACACATTCCAACCTCTTTATCTGAAGCATTTTATACATTATCATTTCCAGGGAGCAGAGCAGAGTTTTGTCTCAGAAAAAGATCTAGGCCATTAACTAGGACACACTTTTTTTTTTTTTTTTACATGAAGTGACAACAGTATTTTAGGGAAAACCTCCAAGACTCCACAAAGATTCTTTCCTTGAAGAAACGCAGGGATGGTGCCTTGACCATCAGACTCTGGCAGAACAACTCACTAATCATTCCAGACTGATTCAGCTCAAGCATGGCAAACAGCAACATAAGGGTATGCTTCAAAGTTTTGTACATGGGCTGGGCAGCCTTGAAAATAACTGCTGGTGATTAGCCACACAAGGGACTTTTATCTCTGTTTTAACAAACTTTGCAACAGGATGGTGCTGTTCAGCTCTTCTAAAATGTGTTTAAAACCCCTAGAGTAAGGGTTATTTGATCACAAAACACTGTCTGATGAATCTGCACAAGTGTACCAGGCGCGTTTTGAAGATCAACCGGTGTGGGCAATCAGTACTTGTCCCTCACTGGAGAAAATTACATTACTTCAGTAAGAGGAAGCCCAAACTAGACAAACCTGCTTTTTGCTCCCACGAGGCAAGTCACATTGCTTAACAACTCATTTGCATTAAACCACTACTGGTGTGTATAAAAAAGCTGTTGGACAGAAGTCTTCCTGAATGCTTTGTAGGACAAGGTTCACGCAGTCTCTTAGGCCTGTATGTAAACGCAGTGCCACAGATAAATTCTCTAACATATACTCAATTCAGTGCTATCCTAAAGGGCAGGTTTTTTGCATTACTGAAGAAAAAGCAACAGTTTCTGCAGTAAAAGAATGCTGAGACGAGAAGCCTCTGCTGTATCTCAGACTGCAAACATTTTAAGTATTGCCACAGAAAGCTGCTCCTTCTGAAGCAAAACGGAAGATCCTGATAACATCAACCATCTCTCAGTCAATTAATTCTGAGAATAAGCGTAGAAATGCCCACTTAGGAAATGCTTCCGAATGAAAGATGGGACACCAAGACTTTCTCCTATTGCTTAAGAAGAAATGGGTCCCAACATTTCTGTGAGTCCAATGGACATGTTAGCCTGTTCGTGGAGGAACATAGGGAAAGGAGGAAAACAAGGCAGAGAAAGCTCGCTCTGCAGCTCCACAAAGTAGCAGCATTCTCTGCAGTCTGCCAAGCTGTCCCGATGAAAGACTACTGCAACAAACAAGATTATTTTATTGCCATCTTCTAGGGAACTCACTGCAAGCACAGAATCCAGAACTATATGGCACACATTAATATTTCAGATTAAGAAAGAATAGCTGAAGTCCTGTTTATCTGCATGCCTTGCTTTCTAATGACTTCTTGAGAACTGCCATTGTTAATGATCCCCCTATTTGAAGTCTAACTTCTTTCAACAGACAACTGTGGCTGAATTTAGAATCATTAGTGCAGTTATTTCAGGAAAGGGAAGACGACTAAGTTAAGTTTCTAAGAAGCATTTGTGGCACTCCTCTATGGCTACAGAGTCACAAGATACTACACAAGGCTTGTGACAAAAAAAAACAACACAACCCACAAGAAATCTAGCTAGAGAGGAGAATAAGAAAGTAATTAAAGAGGCAAGTTTTAAGTTTTATGTTGAAATTGTACATACTGACAAAGAATTACAAAAACATATGCATAAGGCATTAACAAAATTTCTGACCTAAGCATGCTGCAGCTACAAACCCTAAATAGCAAAGGAAACCTCTACAGAAGGGTTTCTTCAAAGTCTCAAAGGCATTCACAGATACTTATTTCAACTAAATACAATAAAAATTAAGGGGGGGAAGCCTAGTTCTGCTCCTTTTTGTTTTATTTTCCTTCTCTCCACCAAAAGAGGTTCCAATTCACACCCAGTTCTAGAAATGAAAACTGATATCTGGCTGAATTTCTCATTGTGCTAGTCTTACCAACCCTTGGTATTAAACAGTATAGGGCTAACTCATACCAATGTACCCACTTCTCTGAAAGGGGGCACACCAAAGCCTAAACTGTTGGTGCAGAAAAGGAGAATCAAGGAGCACATTTACTCAAAAGTAAACTCCAAATGAAAAGGCAAAAGGAATTGAAACCTCAACCTGAGGCTATATGTAGTAAATGGATTTCCAGTAAGATACTCCAGTAAGATATGCGCTTTAAAGGTGATGCAGATAAACCAGAGTTACATACCTGGTTCAAGCTTACGAGTACCTCAAACAAAAACACCATATGAAGACTGCAATTTAACAAGCTTTCTTCACCACAAAAGCTTAGAATAATCCTAAATTGAGCATCAATTTTGCAATTTCAGCATTGAAACGTACCCATACGTAACCTTTTCAAGTGAAAGTTAAATCAATATTTATGTTATACCACAAGAAACTAAAAATCAGATTTCTTTTCAGTCTTATTAAATTTTATAAAAAGGTAATCTCTTTTATGCTGTCATTTTACAATTGCCTCAGATTAACAGACCAGCAACATAGAAGTATTTATCTTAATTAAGGTTGTTAACAATTTCCCCTTCCGTTTCCCAGTTGCTCCCCACACAGCCTCTGGTCCTCTGTTTTCAAGGAGTAAGGTCAGCCCTAGGATCCCCAACATAAGGGCATGGACTTCTTGGATGGCCACGAAGACGATCAGTAGGCCGAAGCACCTCTCCTGTGCATACAGGCTGAAGGAGTTGGGGTTTTTCAGCTTGGAGAAGAGAAGGATTGAAGGAGACCTTATAATGGTCTTCCAGTACCCAAAGAGGGCCTACAGGAAAGCTGAGAAGGGACTCTGTCAGGGATTGTAGTGATAGGACAAGGAGTTTTAAATCAAAACATGATAGATTTAGATTGTTGAGAAGAAATTCTTCACCACAAGGGTGGTGAGGAAGTGGCATAGGTTGCCCAGAGAAGCTGTGGATGCCCATCCCTGGAAGTGTTCAAGGTCAGGCTGGATGGGGCTTTGGGCAGCCTGGACTGGCGGGAGGTCCCTGCCCATGGCAGGTGCTGGGACCTAGGTGGTCTTTAAGATCCTTTCCAATTCAAACTATGCTGGGATTCTATGATAAGCGACTGGGTGAATCATACTGAAACAAGTCCCCCACGCACCCCTAAACATAACCACCAACATGGGAAGATGAAAACTTGGCTTACAAACTCCTTAAACATGCCTAGGTATGTTAAATGCTTCCAATAGCCAGGTTACAACCACGACATTCATCACCCATGTCTAGTGCATACTGTAATTGTCAAAAGCATTTCAACAGCCACTCTCAATCTGCTTTAAGCTACTTCATTTGGAGATGGCTGTAAAAAACATGTCTACATTGTACACTCAAGAGTTGCTCTCCCAGAAACTGGCAGAATTAACGTTTAAAAACTGTTTTCTTTAAATACCTAACTAGTGTCTACATCTGGCTCTCTCTCAATTCATGAATTCTTCTGAACTGAGGTCACAAAAGTATCTCTTATCAAACCAGCCCTACATGATTATTATTGGACAAAAAGCCAAAAGTAACTGACATAACACAAAGGCAGACAGCCTACAGAAGCTGCTTCAGGACAAGCACAGCCTTACTTGCTGACTCCTGCCACTTCAGAAAAAAATAAGTGCAGCTGGACATAACATAAACCTTGTTATTCAAAGAATGGGTTAATATCTCTCTCCCACTGTCTCAAGAAATTAACTATTTTGTCAGCCATGAGAGCAAAAATTTTCATTTTATTGTTTTAGGAAGTACCATTTTTCCACCACGGATTTTTTTTTTCCCATTTTTGCTTCATTGTCTAACCAAAGTTCGTGACGTACAGAGAATCAAAATATCTCACAGTTGGATTCCATACCAAAAAGAGGCCAAAAAGAATCACTTCGTTCATCTCCTGCAAGTGAAAAGACAATACATATGCCTCACTGATAAAGCCATGCATCTCTTACCATGCAAGCCTCCATAAGAGCAGTGTGCATTTCATCTGTCTTGTGTTCCTGGTCTGCACCAGCTTCCAACAGGAACCTCACCATTTCTAGATGGCCTGTACAGATAAAGTACTTAACAGTTACAAACTACTTTCAGCAGGTACATTTCACAACTGTCATAGGAAAAGTCTAGCATAATATAATTAAGGTAGCAAAAGGCTATGTTACAAGAGAAAAATGTCAGTAAAACTGTCTCAGTAGGCAAGTTCATATCTACAGGTTTAACAACTGCAGAAGCCCAATAGCATACTTACTAAAAATATCATCCGATTCACTTAGTGGCTTAAATCATGTCTGTATTGTATGCATTCTTTGAGGTGACATTAGAGCCAAGCAGTGCAAACATCATATTTACCAGGGTGACTTATTATGTCTGAAGACCTTACACTTATTTTTTTTCAACTACAGAATGACAGCCTTTCGTTTGGTTGACAGATTTTTCTGCTTTTTCCTGCTCAACACTAGGGATTTAGGGTTACTGTGGTTATAAATGGTATTGTAAACAGCCCCTGAGCTCCTATCAATCCTTAGGCCACAAAACAGAGCAGATGGACCTTCACGCTGATATTTGTAGAATTCGACCACCTATAGAAAACCTCCAACTACAAAAGGCACTTAAAAGCTTTTGTTAAGTATTTACTCTCTACCACTCCATTAATTCATGACTATAGCTTTCCAAGTTCTGGAGGTACGTCAAGTCCAGTCAATTCCACTATACAGTCATGATTCACTCAAGAAGCAAACATAAAACCAAGCCAGAAAAAAGCTGCTTTGTAACTCAACATGAATAAAGCTAAATCTTAACACTAGGAATACACTAGCAACAACAAAGTGCACAGATACTGCCCAAAACAAGGCTACAGTTGTTTTTCACCCTTCCCCCTTTATTTGGGAGAAGCTAGTGACCTTCTTGGTCTCAAGTATCCCAAATCATTCTACTACAGGAAGCAAACACCACATAAAAAAAGAGGACCATATTTCTACTGCCTAAACACGAGATTTGGAGTAACACAAATTCAAGAAATACAGACAGAACATAAATGGATAAGGGGAAATTTTTCCTTTTTTTTTTTTTTTTAACTCAGCTTTCCAAGCTCACCTCAGGATTCAGGGCCCAGGCATACTTCTTCAGGGAGGGGACAGTTTGGGTTCCCACTGCTCTTTCAAATAGAGCCTTTGCTCTGATAACCACCACAAAGACAACTACCAGGGCTTGTGGAGGTGCTCCGTAACACTACACCAGGAGTGTTCAAGGCAGAAAAACCTACTGCGATGCCAGAGCAAGTGCCTCTGTTACAAACATCAATTACTCTATGATTCCAAGAGCCATTCTAATAGCTCTAATAAAACATATACTAAGTGACTATTACAACAACTGCTCTGGCTGTTTAAACAGATTTGGCCTTTTATTAAAACATTTTCATCTCTTGCTCAGGTGATGCAAGATAGCTGCCTAATACTCCAAAGGAGGCAGGAAAGTCCTGGTACCTAAGCATTGACACCTAAAAGGCAAAGCCCCAGATTCTGCATGTTTTATAAGTCCTTCAAATTATTTGGCGTTTCTGTACCTAAGCAGAGGTATCTTGTAAAACAGTTACATTACAAAAAGTTTATCATACTCATTCTATGAAGAATTAATTTCTTGCTTCAGAATTCATATAACTAAGAGAAAATCTTTCGAAGCATTATAGGACTTGGACAAAAGTTTTGTTTCTTAGTACTTGCAGTCTCCATGCTGAGGATCATTTTACATATGGTGCCTATGTGCTATGCAGTATTAAAGCCAGGATAAAAGTCTAAGTGTCTATTCATAGCCTTTAAATTAATTTCGTAACAGACAACAAGGCTGAATAAATACATATTTATCAAGACTTTCCACACTTAAGCAGAGGCCTTGGTACTATACCTTTGTAACAAGCCAGCGTAAGTGCGCTCTCCTTAAATTCATTGGAATGCGTATTTATGCCTGCGCCGTTTTCTAACAGCACTCTGGCCACTTCCACATGGCCGGCACTTCCTGCTTCCATCAGGGGAGTGTGACCATTTTCATTATGGTCCTCAATACTAGCGCCCGACTCCAGCAGTACTTTCACAACATCTACGTAGCCTCCAGCACAGGCATATGTAAGGGCTGTATTGCCTAGAGGCAGAAGAGAAAAAGTTTTAAAAAACAGAACATCAAATTTGACAATTTCTACTGGGAACCTGACGCTCTATTTTACCGCTTTTACTGAGCTAACTACCTTAAAAAATAAAGGGGGAAAAGGAAATAACTACAAAACACAACTCAGTGCTGAAAAGCTGAAGATCTAAATGTGCCTGGTAACAGTACTGATACAACTCTCCTATTTTTCTCCTGGTTAATCCCAACTTGCATCACAAAATCCCATCGCCCTTCCTGCAAATCAGCACGGACATACCACGCTGTTAGAACAGGAAAACAACAAAGCAGTATTACTACTTATAGCTACTTCACTAAAAAACCTCCACACACACTTCTTCTCACATCCTAACCTGCCTCATCATTTAGGGTCGATAATCAATTTGCCCATGATAATAGACTACACAGAATCTCTCCAATTAACAGCTGCATTAACTAGGAAAATTTCTTAAAGCAATTTGGTCACAAACAAATGCCTACCAAACTGCCAAGAAACATGCAAAAAAGGCCATCTTCTCATGCTTACTGTTTTCCCCAGGTTAACTAGACCTGCCACCAAATTATTTTCTCAGTACACCAACCCTGCAAATGCAAATACCTTTCAGCTACTAATAGACTTAATCCACTTATGTCCATAACTAACTACTGTCTTATAGCTACACAGAAAAATACATGAGCCAAACTGTAAAACCTAGAGGAAGAGATCTACTTGGAAGAGTTATACTCAGCTGAGAGCCATTCTTACCAAACTTGCACATCAAGTTCCCACAAGCCTCAAGTCTCAGCCTTCCAATTGTTTTCAGCAAGCTCTAACACACTTAGTTACCTGTTGATGACTGTGCATTCACATCAGCACCATGAGCTAGCAGCAACTTGACGATTTTGACATGTCCACCATTAGCAGCGGCCATTAGAGGTGTTATGTCTCCCTTAATACCTCGGTCTTCTACATTAGCATGCATCGCCAGAAGAACCTGTGAACAGAAGGATGATCAACAGCCTTGTTAGGTGACAAACCAGAACGTCAAGATGGTTAAAATGCTACACAAAGCCACCTTCATGAACAGTTTTGTGTCAGAAACTTTGAAAAATATGCACAAGGAAACCATCAGCAACACGCAGTTTGTGGGCAAGTCCTCATTTGTCATTTAACTGACATATTCTAGCACCTTAACACTGCCTTCAGGTGCACAAGGAAAAAAACATTAGTTCAATAACTACCTATTTTGGTACGAGACACACACAAAACAGCCAGAAAACCTACCTGTGCAAGCTCATAATATCCTGCTGAACAGGCTAAACAAAGGAGGCTTTCCCCTTCTTCTGTGTGCTCATTCACACTTCGTCCTTCGATTAGCAACTTCCGCACAGCATTTACATCTCCTTCTGAACAAGCCTCTGCCAAGCTGCGGCTAACAAGATAGAAAGCACTAAGAAGTGAAAATGGACCACACTTCAAACATTTGGTCTACATACAGAACAAAAAGCCCCACATACCATGAGGACACAGAACAACCTAAAAACCATTGTCAACTGTTAAAGAGCTGGCATTTTTACACTTGAAGTTTTCCAAGCACCTTACCTGAAAAATCAACATGTTCTCAACCAGTCCTGTTACTCATTTCTAGCACGAGATTACAACAAGAAACATATGAAGAATGACCACTTCAACTATATTTTGCAAGATGTGCAAGAGCAACAGAGGACATGTTCAGAGAGGACACTATGCACTCAACACAATGTTATGTCAGTATGAAGCCTTTTTTGCAATCAAATACATGTCTTAGATAGCTAACAACTTTCCCTTTTGAAAGGCTACTACTACAGTACTGGAAACAAAATCCTATATTGTTAATTACTACCTAGTATACAGTCTTCATTTATGCCGGTTCTGTATGACTTATTTGAAAACAGGTTTTGTTCCATTCATTCTCTCAAGTAAGGCTCAATGAAAAGGAGACATGATTGGAACACAAATACAGTGTCTTTAACTGGGTATCATTTTATGAGTATTCCATTCCATATCTGCAACCACTAATCAGAGCTGTATTCACATTTTCCTTTGTCCCAGGAACTAGAGGACAGGGAAATGATTGGTCTTATCGCACTTTTTTTCAGCACTGTTGATGAAACTAGAACAGATCACCTCCAACGTTCTTCACCTACAACATAATAAATGCCTTGACTTTCAAACAACAACCAAGCATTTCACTTGTGGCTCTAACTCAGACCTGCAGAAAAAGGTAATTTTCTCCTGGTTTGGTAAACCTTAAGTCAGAGAATTTTTGGTTCCCAGGTCCCTTACATTTCTTCACTTCTGTTTCAGTATAAAAAAAAAAAAGGATTTACTGAATACTTATTTTCAATTATTCTGACACTGTGCTCTGTACACGGTACGTTTATTCTAGAAGTTACCGCTTTGTGAGAATTAAAATTCTATTCTGGTCCAAATAATTCTATCATTAATAATAAATCCAGATCTATTTGATTCGGTTGGCCTCATCCCATCCACCAACCTTTAATCTCTTGTCCATTTCGCAAGTCGCATCAAAACAGAACTGACAAAAGGCAATATAAAAATAAGGTAGTTTACAGGAAACTTTTGCAGGCCTCGCTACCCCACATCAATATTAGCAATTCTTAAAACACAAACTTTAAAAGTGGATTATTTTTTTTTTAAACAAGGACCAACTTATACCTGTGCATCTTACCCAGGACTCCTATTTCATTTGTGCCACCAGAATAAATATATATATATATATACACACACATTAACATAGAGAAATGTGTTCACCACATTTTCCACATTTATTTTTTATTTCCCACATCCCCATCCTAGCAACAGCTTTGGCAACCTTGCTGTTAGCAGCCTTTTGGGGTAGCTGGGGGCAGGAACGAACACACAGAATAGCAGCAGACACAAAAGGAAAATATTCTACTCATCTTCGTGTGTCCAGGTCAGCACATCACAAAATGTTTCTTCTGGGTTACTCAGTATACAAAGAATAATCTGCCAACTAGCAATGCAGACGCTTACTATCAGTCTGTTTCTGTTGTACTGAACCTTAACAAGTGCCTAGAAGGGAACCAGCTTTTACTTTTCCCTCAAACATTCACTAAAACTAAAAAACACCGAAAGCCAGAAAGCTGGCCCAAAAAGTCAAGCCTTTCTGGCTGGGGCTCTGTCCAAGGTCCTACACAACAGCAGAAAGCTGAAGGCTCAAGTCTCTGGAGACTGCTTTCCTTCCACCACAGTTGAAAAGGAGAGCTCAGAAGTTCTGAATTTTTTTTTTTTTTTTGGGGGGGGGGGGGGCAGCTGGGATTTGGGGATTCAGTATTTTTCAAAGGCCCGGGTTACTTACAAGTTTAGGGATTTAGTTTCTACAGTTGGTCAAGTTAAAAGAGTTTACTTGAAGAATGATTGTTGAATTCTAAACAATAATAATTGTTTCACTTCCCAATACAGGAACTGATACTGCAGGTATACTTAACAGGAGAATCACAGATGACAACTTGGCACTGGTTCCACTTGAGTTTCATCATCTCATAGTCCAAAAGCGTACAGGAAAAAACCCACCTCTAAGTTGCACACAACTAAAAACTGGATGGTATAAAAAACACAGCTTACTTGTCCGTCTGCCCTGCATTTGCTGTGCTTTCTGCTCTCATCCGGGTAAGTGCAGCGGCAGCTTCATCCAACGCGCAGCTCACCGAAGAAGTTAGTCTGCGAAGCACCTCAGGATCTGCAAACGCTTTACCATCAGCAGTCGACAGTTTACCTATTCCTTCCATTCCAATTTACAACAGGTTGGTACACATGCCAGAAAAGAAGAAAATGGACAAGTTGAGGTTGAGCCTTTTAGATCTCCTGAGTAAAGCATTCCAAGTATAATGAACTACAGCTTCAAAAAAAAGGATCAACTGTTTACAACGTTAATTTGAAAGCTGCGCTCAGATGAGATGCACATGGGTGAAGCCCTCAAAGCCACAGAACACATTATTTAACTATTCACAACTACTCAGTATATGCAACCAGCAATGCTTTTTTTGCAGTAATTATTACAAAACAAAGCCTCATTGAGCAATTTAGTTTTTGACAGAAGGCTGCAAGCCAAGGGTGGGTGTCATTTTTTTGGCTTTTAGAAATCCAAATTTGGAGGAATCCTATCAGAGGCACAGCCTTCACATGAAATTAATTTTCTACTTTTCAAAGATACAGAGCATTTTAATGAATTCCTTTCTCTTCCCTGATGTGCACAACCTTGCCATGTTCACGCTGCTTTGCATCCTGAATATGTATCATGCTCGTATGGATTAGACTTATACAAGCAGTTCCAGTATGGTCTTATGTGTCAGGGCTTTGGGATTAAACCTGTATGGGACACGAGTACTTACCTGCAGCTTCAAGTAAAGCTTCTAATCTTGCTTGGGTTTCTGGATCTACTGTTCTTAGGTCAGCACCATCGGCAGTACTTGACAAAAGCAATTTGGAAGCAGTTTCCAACATAGGGTTTTCGAGATCATCCTGATCCAAGATGAAGGATTCAACCTGAAAAATAAGATGTAGTTATTCTTAAACTACTGACCAAGTTCTAATTAATACAACAAAAACATAGGTGCAATCATCATCACTTCCGTGTTTGCTTTTTAAATACTCGGTTAGCCAAACCACCCTGAGTTGACTTAAAGAGTATTTTTCCTCACAGAAAGCAATGAAGTTTTCCAAAATCCGATACAAAGAACATATCTTTTATCTTCTTGCCCATTTGCTCTGTGACTAACAGCCATGATACACTAGGAAACTGGCTTCACATCTCTACATTGCACTCAACAAGCTTTAAGTACAACTTTACACAACAAGAGAAATGTCAAAGACTAGATATGACTCCAGAAGGCCCACAGCTGTAGCTGTCATGAGCTTCTTCTCTAGCCAGTTGGTTTTTTTTCACCTCCCCAAAGCACAAGCAATACACTGAATGAAGACAGAATTATTTCACAAAACCCAGTTACCTTCCAAAGATGTGACCTACACCCACATGGCATTCAATTCTATCAACGAAACTCACATTACCAGAAAAATTAACTATCATTGCTATTTTCAAGTTATCTGTTTTCTTCTGACCAGCAGAAAAATTCTCTCTGGTATCTCAGTCTCCTAAACCACCATTAAAAAAAAGGGCCGGCAATTGCAGCCTTCACTGCCTGTTGAAGAAGGACCACAGTCAAGTAGTTCAGCAAAGACATTCCTCCAGAAGTTCCATCAACACACCCTGAAGTCTATTAACTAGTGATCAAACCATTTATTAGACTATCAAGACCAAGGTAACACACACACCAGAGCTCAAAAGCCTCTGCTTCTTCCACAACCAAAGAATCCAACTAGATGCAAGTCTGCCAGGCAAATAAACCACCCATATATCACTGAAAACTCCAAACGTCCCAGGGTAAAAGCAGCTACCGTCTATAATGCAGCAGTAATATATTTCCATGTGGAATACTATATATCAAGACAGAAATACAATTTATTTGATCCTTAAGTTCATGTCTCTCCCCAAAGCTCACCAGCAGTCAGTCTCATGAGTGTCATGAGTTCAGATTCCTGCAGATAAACACCCTAAGAATCTAAGGGCAGACAAACCAGCAGAGTAACCAATTCATCTCAGGACTCCTGAGGGGACTCCTCCATCCTCCCATCCGTTCTTGGGTACAAGCGAGGAGCTTACCCTGTAACTGGTCCTTCTGTAGCCTGCCTCCAGTTCCCTGCTTGTTTTTACAAATAGGAGGAGGAAATTAACTGCCTCCGACCCAGTTCAGTAGAAGTTAAACACTGCATTCAAAACTTAATAGAATATGGCAGTAGCACTTTGCTCGAACCTCAACACCTTGCTTGCCTAGGAAGCTAGGCTGAGAACTACTTCCAAAATGGCTTTGTTTAATTTATCACTCAAAAGTTATCGTTAATAAAAATCTCCTGTCGGACAGCTTCTGGTAACATACAAGTATCCATCTTCAAAGCTGGGAACATGGCAAGCTCAAAGGGACGACTTCCAACTTGTGCTTAAAGCAGCACTGATGTGTCAGCAGCTGCCAACAAGAGGACAGCCCTGCAATATTGGACACTGCTTCTCTGCACTCGATTTTCCATGCTCTCGGTGCAACTGGATACTCACACATGCTGGTGAAGGCAACTCCCAGTTTCCTCCCCAGTACTACAGAGTAGCTCACTCCTGCCTTGCCAGGTTCCCAAGCTGGTCACTGCCAGCTCTGCTCCATGCATCTCCTCAATCATTTTCCAAGCTGGTTTTGGTTCATCTGAGGACTTGCCATTTGTCTTCTTCCAAAGGACGAAGCTTGCTGCAGCAGCAGGCAGCAAGAGAAAAGAACTATTCCACTGTTCAGAAGCCAAGAGACAGATTTCACCACTGGAAATGCAAATTACCCAGCAGTTGCAAGGATTCTTGGCTCACCCAGCTCTTAAAAAAAAACAACCTACTTTTTAGACTAACTGAAAAATCTCATCTGAGCAAGATATTTAACAGCTGGTCATGGATCTTCCTACCACTACGAACTATTTGCTAAGACAAGTCAAAACCCCAAAACGTCTCCCGCACTCACATCCCCTCCCTTGACACCAGGTCTTTTGTACAGCTTAGGTTTCAAGTGGAAAAAACTTGCCATTTTTCCCTTCCCACTAAGAAAGCAAAGATAGTGTGGTAAAAACAAATAAATCACCTGAACTATAACACAAGGAAAGTGGTGTGAAAAAGCAATCCACCTACAAACAACAGAGCACCAATAAAAGCCCAAGGCACCAGAAGAACACTTGTCTCGTGGGCTATTTTGGAAAAGGTTTGTATTATGTGCTCTCATTTAAGCACAATTTCAGAGCTATGTCTCAAGAAATGCAACTTATTAAATATCTATTTTAGACTATTTTGTGACATCGAATATGCCGGGATTTCCTTTTCTAGGAGATCCATCTTCAACCTGTGACTTGCAGAACTTTTCACGAAGCCTGCAGCTACACCTCTCTTTCTCTAATTGCCTTTTATCTTAAGAGTTTCGTTAAATCCACAGTCTTGTTCTCCAGCCCGTTCAACGTGACACTGCATACAATACACCATGATAGCAGTAAAAGACTTCTTAACAGGGAAAAACATAACTGCCTTTTGGTAGGAGTGAAAATTCTTTCATTTCTGAGAAAATACTGCCTTCCCTACAGACACTAGAAACCAAAGACAAAGCCTTTCCATTTACCAGCCCAAGTAAACAGCCATTTCCTTTAACAGTCTCCAGATGTATTTTATTTCCCTTAACTGAAAACGTGTAGAAGAGTACACAAATGCTCCACCTTACATATCAGAACAATCAGTCTGGGTTCTCGGTCGGTACTTCTCTGATCAAACAATGCTCTGACATAATCCAATTGTTCAGTCGGTCCCAACAGAAAGGCTTTTACGAGATTTCTCCTTCTCTCAACCCACAATAAAACGTTATGTTCTGCACTCGTCCACGTTTGTTGTGCCCATAATCATTTGTATGGAAGTTGATGTTACAGGGAAGAGAAGTACCAAGCTTTGACTGCTTTCCAACAAAACAGACTAATTTTCATGCATGAAATACAGCCATGACAAGAAATTTAGGAGTGCCTAGAGAAGCACAGTGTTAATAGGGGGATTAATCCAAACCTCAACGAAGTTTCATGAAACAAGTGCCCCAGCATATGTTCCAAGTATTTTTTTTCCAGGCAAAAAAAACACAGTCCCAAGTATTCCAAGTATTGAGATACTAGACTTAACTGCAACTTTCAATGTTACGGGCTTTTATCACCTCTAATTAGGAACAGAATTCTTCGCTGCTTTACCAAGCCCAACAGCAATACTGAGGTCAGGGGCTGCACACTTGGCCTCTCCCCCAAGCACACTCCCAAGGTTCCTCCGAAGCCCTATCTTTGTGGGCAGGCACTCACCCAGATATGCACTGCTTGTTTTCTGTTTTCTTCAGTGCAGACTCAAAACCCCTCCTGTGCTTTCATCCTCTAAATTTGGAACAATCTGTTTTGCTCCTTTTGTTTTCCCCATCAAGTGGGAGCTACTGTATAAACAGCTTTCCTCTTCACCAATCAAGAATCAGGAGGTATAAATTGCTACAGAAAGCATATTTTGTAAGCAGGGCAACAACTTCACTTACATAAAACCCAGTACTTTTGCACTTTTAATACTGCTTTAACACCTGAGACATGGACCTACAGGCATATCAGCTGGACAAAAGCTGATCCACCAGGCCTCCTGTGCATGTGCCCTGAAAAAAAACCTGCGCAACGTTTCAGTAATTTTATGTTTTGACTGTAAGATGCCAGATACTGAACACAGAGTTTAATAAATGCAAGGCTAGAGCCAAAGAAAACGCTGAACTGGGTTACTGTGGTATAACTACTTACTGTGGTAACACCTACATCTCCACTGTGCAATGTAGAACATCTAGAGACACTCAGTGCTCGATGCTGACTCACACTTCCCAATCTCTCACCAGTAAGCCACGTGCGTGCAGAACTGCCATCAGCACGCAGACTGCCACACACCGTGCTGTGAACTCTCCCCCACCTGCTTTCTCCACGCGAGTGCCTTCCAAACCTACCTACATACATACCTCCATGTGGCCTCAGAGATACAACTCAACATCCAACAAGCTTCTTCCTGGAGTTTCCCTCAAAATATGGAATAAATAAAGCTACTATTTAAAATTTCATTCATGAGCAATGGTAGAAAACAGTTCTCCAACACCCACCACCTACTAAAGCCCTTACTGCCAAACGACAAAAGATATATTTATTCATTTAATCAGTACATAGCTGCCATGAATAGCTCTGGTCATTAGTCTACAGAGCATCTCTGGCATTTGATTACCATTGTTTTAGGTATTTTCCCCTCGATCACAGCTGTCCCATAAGGACAACCCAGAGTCACTAAAGAAAAAAAAATGCTCTAAGCAGTCACATTCTCATCCTTCTATCAGGTTTCCCACCTATAAGATTTTTCACACCCAAGAAGCGCACTTTACAGGCTCCATCTCACAGCCTCTCTCCAAGGGCATCCAGCAAGTAAGCATACAGTATTTACAACACACCACTTTCCAGCGTCTTGTCAGAAACAAACACTGAATAAACATTCAAGACCCTACCCACCATTTAAGCTGTAAAAATAAACACCACATTCCTGTAACATGCAGTATCCCACAGCTGATGCAGAGATCGAGGGCAGCAAGGAACTGCTTGAGCCTGCAGCACACTTAGGCACACGCTGTCATCAGCCCGGTCAAAGCACTTGCTCAAAAAAAAAAAAAAACAACATGAATACATGTTTGGGCCAACCATCCAGCAATATCATCCTGGAAGCAACACAAGTTCCTAGATGTTTTTTTAGACAGTGTTTACAATGTGAAAGCACACAAGACAATATTCCTCTATCTTGAAGACATACATGTAGCCATGCTCTAAATAGTAGTAAACATTTCTTGAAAAAAATACAAAGTAGAAGAGTGAAATCCAGTTTCAACGTCTAGCAGTTAGGGTGCTAACAACAGCCCTCGAAAGCTGTGAACTGGCAAGTTGTACTTATTAACATAATAGGATGAAACATTTTAAGCTTCAATATCCAAGCTTCACAAACAACAGCATCTGAAACGTGTTTTGGATGAACCCAACGAGCCCAGACAAACATTTCAAAAGGCCACAAACACCTTTTCTGAAAAAAAAAAAAAATTCTCTGCAGGTTTTTCCTTTTTCTTGGGGGTGGAGGCCAGCCCCTATCTTCTACAGCCTTACAATTCAAAAGCCAATTTATTTCTCAGCTGTTGACAGATCACTCCCACACACTTTGCCTCCTAGTAGGCACCAATTGCTAATTTGGAATTTGCTAAATTTCTACCTTGGCACTTGAGCCTTTGGTGCTTGATATCCAGAGGCTGCCAAATGGACCCTCTGAGAGCAAAGCCTTAGCACAAAGCCTTCCTCAGGAACCTCACACTTCAGAACAGCCGTTCACTACTGTCCTGTAGCAAACATCACTACCTACAGCAGACATCACCTGAGAGGCTAATTTTGTTATTTCTTAGTTAGGTACCAAAGGACTAACTGACAATTTCTAAGAGCTGTAACAATCGATTTGGCACAGCTGCAAAAATTTTGGAGAGCAGTACATGGCTTTTAAAGATGACAAGATATTTAACATGGATTTTCAAGTCCATCAGGTATTGCAAAGCCACCTTCAGACTGAAGCTGCGATCTACCAGCTCGGTGAGATTTAGTCCCCCTACTTTGAGAAGTTACCAGCATGGAGGAGGTCAAGGCAGCTTCAGATTCTTGACTTTCTCTGCTGCAATGATAGGCATTCAGTGACCAGCTTTAGTCTTGAGTCACATCAGGAACACCCAGCAAGACAGCAGAGCCTGACCGCGGTTACGCTACCTTCCCCTTGCTCTCCAGCAACTCATACCCAAGATAATCTCAGTTTTCACTACAGAACAGTTTTAGCCCTCACATCTCCAATGGCAGAGAGCTCATTATTTTCATCCCCGTCCTTCATCTCGCTAAGACAACAGATTTTATCTTTTTTAAACCACCCATGTCACTTATTTATTCCGAGCTGGACCCTATCACTCAGATCCCGCAACCACTCAGGGCAGGGAGCAGGCACCTAGTTAGTACACAGACCAACCCCTTACCCCTTACTCAAGCTGACGGGCTTACAAATTCCTCCAGAATCTGGGATCAGGACCCCATCTTGATTTTCACATGCCCATGCTTTTATCGAAACCAGCTCTTAAATATTTTTGGCTGTTGAACAGTTCCGCTGAGCATCTGTTGATCACCTCCTACACCCTTGGGGATTGCTGTGTAATTGTTCCAAATTACTGCAAGACACAGCACAAAAATATATACATACACGCGCATCTTTCATCCAACTTCCACAAGCATTTCTTGAAAATTCAAAATATTTTCTACCATTCACTTCATTTACTGATCCAGAAACCTGTTTTACACATAATAGCAGTCTCTATACTATCACCTTGCAACTGGTACCTACCAGAGGAGATGAAACAATATTTCAAATGCAACAGATTTCTTTGCACATCACTGCTCGGTATTTTTGAAATGTTTCATACATTGAACCATCAATGGTCAAAGGATTTATGAGGGAAGAATGAATTGATACAAAGCAATGATATATAACTGAAACCTGGCAAACCAAGCCATCTATTTTGGGCGCTCATTTTTGACTTAGGCATCCAAAACCTAACACACAAACGCATAACCCCAAAACTCTGCTGGTTATGATGCTTAACTCCATCCTGTTTTTAACTTTCATGGGCTACATCTTCATATCCAGCTTTCAATTACAAGTGCGAAGAACTAACTTGGAGCCTTATAAATAGAAGCACTCATTATTCCAACTGTACTTTGTGATGTCCATACACCATACATGCGCTGCATTTTTTGCACATCTTAGTCACAGGCTAGCTTGGTGAAAGCTTCGGATTCTTTCTCAGATCCTCACGTGTCCTATGCCAAAGCAAGAAATGCATGTGTGCTGCCCTTACCCTGCCACCTTTCAGCCCTCGGATCGTCATCTCTTATACTTGAAACACGTATTAACCCATCACAATTGAAAAGCAGATTACTGAAAAAGCTATGCTGGTCTGAAACACCAAGACAAAGCTATCTAGTTATATGCACCCCAAAACGAAACAGCGGCAGTATGACTTGATCCAACTAAACAGTAAGGCAAAAAAAAAAGCATGGTTCTACTTCTTCAGCTAAGATTACACGTCTTCAGGTGTAACTACCCCTAAGGTCTGAAGCCATTTGAAAATGCAGACCTTTCCACTGTTAAGACTCATTAAAAATTCTCCAATCAAATCTGCCTTGAGAACAAGCATCTGAGTGCTTGTCATTTTTGTGGGGACAAGACAGATCACCACCACCTAATTTACACAACGTAGCTCTCAAGAGGAAGTGATGATATACTGGATATTTACCAGAGACACCATTTTCTTTAAATAAAGATATCAAATTCCTGGTTACTGGAAGGGAAAGCATACGCTGAAGCCAAGTGAACCAGAGGATCTTGCCCACTCAATTTCATCCTCACTGTTTTTGTGGTTTTCTTCATATCTATTTTGAACCAGAAACACATTGTACGATCCTTTCTTAGCCTACCCCACTACTACAGGAGAGTTGCAAGCACAGACACAAAGCCTTAGAGCAATGTTTCTTTCCTGTACAGTGCGGATTGCTTCCAGTTATCTGGGACAGATAATCAGATGTGCTGCCTTTCTGACGTGCCATGACCCTCCCGAAGCTGAAATGCCTTATTCAGCAGAAATCCCAAGTCTGGCAGCTGGAATGTCTCAACAGCGTCTTCTTTCATCTTTTTCCATCAACTGTACACTCCAGTTCTCTTGCCACTGCTGCTCTAAAAGGAGGGGGAGGGAACGAGAAGATTAACAGTCCTTGCTGCTGAGATGGCATAACACCGTCCTCATGACTGGCACCAACAGAGTTTCTGCTGCAGGGACACCTGCATTATTACTGCAGTGTTTCTGATGACGAGACAGGTGCTGATGTACTCACATCAGAAACCCCTCCCCTCCTCTGTAGTTCATTCTCCGTATTACCAACAACAACAAGAAGAGACATGCAGACTGAAACAGAGCTACAGAAAGGTTGTTAATGTGGAGCCTCAAGGAAAAAAGACCTTTAGTTTAATATTTTCTTCTCCATTTCAGATCTTAGCAAGCACTTGGCATACTTCCACATCAAGCAAATTTACACATTTACTGCTACTCAGCTACAATTGTCCGTGCACAAAAAAATATCATGCCAACAGAAAAACACCACCACCTCCACTCAGCTTATTCAACTCCCTGCCCCAGTTTCACACTACCGGGGGACAAACTACAAGTTGCATCACTGGCATGAAATAACAGTATATTAAAAAAACAGAATCACAAAATCTGCACATAACTTGCTGTAAAACTGCCTGCCATAGTGCTCCTGGACAATACTCATTCACAACACAATAGCTCATGGGTTCCACTCCAACCATTTGAACACGGGTATACACATTCACTCCCCCTCCCACCTCTACCCCCAAAAAAGCTGAACATAAACACTTAATATCAACTGTCTTGTAAACTAGGCTTGGAAAGAACTCATCATAGCAGCAAATAAAGTTTCCTTGATGGTGTACTCACTTAACAGACTGCTCAAGTCTCTGGATAAACCAGAGATGTTGGTGTCTACAAAGCCACTAACATACACCTTGATCAAAGGCTGTTCCCATACCGTTGGGCAGACACCATGGAAAGTTTTCTGCCAAAATAACCCTGTCAAGAAAAATGTTACAACAGAGAACTTGACCTGACACGGACAGTTTCTGCTGCCCACAGCAAGTAACCTGTCACGTCTTCACCGACAAGAAATTGTCAGTCAAACACAAAAAAGTGGGCACGCAACAACCATGAAGCGAAGAGATGAAGCAGCCAGGTCTCCTGGAGTCGTCCTCTCCTCTTGCTGTTCCAGTGCCCCCATGTCACAGTTCGATGACAACTGCAGCCCCCTAAGACTCTCTCTCCACTATCTCACGTAAGCATCACTTCAGCTACTCACCAAGTCCCTTATAGGGCCACACAACAACCGCGAGCCTGCTCATTACAGCTGCAGAGAGCTCCAAGGACACGTTACACTGCCATCTAGCCACTTCTCCACCCAGGCTGTATCACGAGCTCTTTAAAGACAAGCCTTCTGCACTGGGTAAATGGCCTGTTAGAGCTTCCTCACCTCCCCTCCTGCTCAAGGACTTCTCTGGATCAGCCCGTGCTTCTTCGAGCTCATCCTCACCACCACGGACTAACCCACAACCGTGGCATGGCCAGCTCTCAGCTATTAGTAAGACTACAACAAACACAGGGAACATAAGCAGTACAGAACATCTTAACTGTACCCAAGTCCTTTCAGTTTTGTCATTCATTACACAAAAACTGGAAAGTACATTAAGCGTGACTCCGCTCTCAAAAGATTTTGGACATGTACCTGAAAAGCGGTTCGATTCACAGCAACACTAGCAGCTCTGAACAGCATGTGCATTACAAAAGCCTAAGCAGTGCTGCTGTGCGCAGTTACGTGCTATTCCTCGCTGCCCTACATTCAAGGGACTAATTATTCTCTTAAGCCTTGTTTAAGGATGGTGAGCTGAGAAGAAAAAGGAAACCCTTTTTAACGGTTGGTCATGTTTCTTTTCGACTGGACTTTTGCCTTAACCGTATACCCCAATGATAGATTTAAAGGATGCCTTCTCAACACGAGCATCTCCAGCCCCACAACAAAGCACCCTGCTACAGATCCCACGACCACTGATGTATAACCTTCAAGTATCCTCTTTGAAAATGACACCTAAGGAAAAGGTGAAAAAAATCCCAAGCTATTAAGAGGACAAACACATTGTTTCTGTTATCTCTGAAAAAGCCAAGCTTGAAATCCCAACCAGAAATTATTGTTATCCGTGGCTAACTTCAGGGAGCTTGTCTGCATCTTTGTGGCCTGCAGAGTCTTCAAGGAGAAGTATCAAGAGCCTTCTTTTCACAGCTCGATAAGCAGACATTTCTCTGTCACTCTCTCAGGCTTTGTTGCAACAGATCAAGACTAATTAATCAAGACTTAACTAATCCTTTGAGAAGGGAGTTTAGAGCAGCTTAGCACAACTAAAGGTGGCCCAGCTTCTCACAAGCACTTTTACTGGCCCAACGCACTCGGTCTCAGTTCCAGTTCAGAGCTGTGCACACCCACCCATTTCCATTGCCAGATGAAGAAGTTGTTTTTCTAAGGATTTGAGATTAGCACTGCAGAACAATGGAAGCACAACATCATAACTTTTATATAGACAAAGCCAGAAGCGAAGCTCTGTGCAGAAACAGTGCTGCGGCGCCTTGCTTTCACCCAGATTTCCTAACGGCATAGTTTAGATCTGCTAAAACAAGAGCAGTTCCCTCTGATTTGAGCACACATTTATTTCTTGTGATGAGGACAGGCCTCAAATGACCCAAGGCAGCTTCTCCGTAGGCTATGCCAAGGAAGCTCCTGAACTTAGCAAATTGTTCATTCAGAACAGAAAGAGGACAGGCATTTATGCACATCAGTCAGAGGCGAGACCACTCCCCCATCTCCCAAAAGAGGTGATTTCCAACAATACAGTCCTATATCCATTCAAAAGACATTGCCAAAAAGAGAACCGCCACTAACACGTCTACCTGGTGAGTTTTCACTGACAGCACGCTGCACTTAGAAGTTTAAAAAGAGGGAAAACACCGACCTCCCCAGTCTTCACAATGAAATGCTTAAGATTGCTGTGCTAAACCTGCCAGAAAGCATCCCTCAGCCAGCATGACTCTTGACAATTAGCCTAGTCAGCTTGGCTTCTTTCCTCCCTGTATCTGCGAGCAACTACAGCAGTGGTGTATCAGTTCCAATTCCCTCCAGGAGCTTACTCCTTCTGTTCCCTCGCTGTTGTCAGATGACTTTCTGCATATTTCTGAACTCCGATCTCTCAGCCTAACTAGAGTGCAGAACAGAGGGCAGCTCAGATGATGGTTTACGCCACAGTGCCTCCAAACAGGAGGCAGATGCCTGCATGGTGTGGGCTGTAATACAGTACAACCTCCATGCCCCGCAACTTCTGATGCACAGAAGAGCCATTAGGGCAACAGCACTTGGCTTCAACACCGCCCAGAAGGCAAGTGATCTGTGCTTGTCCACACATTTTCATCTGCAAACAGATACTGAGACAGAGATTGATCAAATCACACACAAGAGATATTACAGGAGTGGAAATAAAGGATTAAGCAGCTCGTATTATGTCACATGCTACCTCAAGACTAAACCTCCTGACGCCTAATGCACTGCTTCACCAAAACACCACACCCCTGTCTCTACAAAATGACTCCCCGCCCCAAACACCCCAAGTAGCAGCTGCACTGAGGTCCTCCTGACAGTGCCCGTGGATACCCACCACTCTGCAGCTGCTCCCGACTCTGCAGTGATGAATATCATCCTGTTTTCTTCTCCTGGGAAGAAGAACCTGCCATGCTACAGCTTCCTAAAAGCATGGATCGATTGTCTTTGGTGAATTCAACAGGTGCTGAAAAGGCTCCGTGCTTCGCATCGATTTCCTGCAAAACTGTACTACTGAATTAGGGCTGGGAGAGCATGCAAACATGACCTAAAATTCCCCTTTGCTGCCACACCATTCCCCTGCTGTGTGATAAACTCCAGTTTCACTTCCATATTGGCACCTTGAGCTCCCTCACACGTCCAAAAACCACCAGGCTGGCAAGAGAGCCTCCCTCAACAAATCAGTCACCCAACCGCTGCATTTCAAAGCTGCCACAGCCCTACTACAACAACTGACCCCAATTCAAGTAGGAAAGGAAGAAACCCGCTGCCTTTTTCTTTACGCTCAGGATCACATGTATCTGTCAGGCAGCTACATGAACTCCTTCCTGGAAAAAACATAGCAAAAACCCAGTGTTTTGACAGCACCCTGCCTGAAGCCAACTTCCCTTGGAGAAGCACCCAAGCAGTTCAGAAAGACTGCCCAAGTGGCACCAAGAAGCTCTATCTCTACAGGACCACTTGGCTTTTTCCACAGATAGCTTTTCACCACCCTGCACTAGTAGCACTGCACTGCCAAAACTAGAGTTACTTACTGACACACCGGTTAAGGTGCTTACGGCTTACCTGAAAGCACAAAGTGAGCTGCACACCTGTATTACATCAGTGCTTAAAAGGCCTCACATAGGCCCTCACAGAGTCATGTTTCCCCCAAAGCATCCCACTCTCTTGTTTTAATAAAAGCCTGTGTGGAAATTGACATAAGACTTCAGTAACATCAGCCAGCTTGCCACTAAGAATGATGCACCAAACTCGGGGCAGCAAAACTGGATTTTGTGACAGTAGCACACGGGACCAAAGAAATGCAGGAAAGTACAACAGAGACCTTCTCAGCCCCAGGTGAGGTAAGCATCCCACCAGGGCCACCAGCTCACTCCCTGCTTTCTCTGACATCAAGTAGGAGAGGGCACAAATGAAAACGAAGCGCCCAGAAAGATCAAAGATCAAAGAAGAAACACAGTTGAAAGTTACAAAAGCTGTCACACCCAGTGGAAAACGGTCACTTTGCTTGTGCTCAGAAAAATGAAGACCTACTTTATAGAAAAAGACGATGACAGTGGCAGTTACCCATCTCTTCCAGAACAGCAAGAAAGAAAAGCTCTCTGCCTCCCACTGCAGTCTGCCTGGTTTGCCCTTCAGGTACAACCCTCCCAGAACTGTTTTTTCTCCTTTAAGAAAGTACCAGGGAATAAAGGCTTTGGGGAAAAAGAGCTAACATGCAATTTTCGATGAACATTTTCATCGCTCTCAGCATCATTCCTTTGTGAAGCAGCACTAGCACTCCTGTTCACCCAAGCTGCGTATTTCTTCCTTATTTTTCTTGTTTAAACAAAACATTTTCCAATTCTCAGTTCTGATCACTCCTGCACATAAACCAACAAGCTTATTTGAGGCACTAGACCCATACTCACTGCAAGGACTTTCAAGTTGATTTTATCCCTCACTGTGGCTACTGAGCATAAAACAGTCAGCAAGTGACCCAAACTGCATAACACCACTTGTTTTTGAAACAGAAATAGTTTTAAACTGCCCACATGTTTTCTTAAACAAATTTGGCAGGAAATCATTCCCTTCTGCAAGTCCTTTTCGTCAGCTAGTCTTCACAACAGCCTGGAAGCGCTCTGCAGTGAAAGATGAAGCAGCAGAAGGTAACAAGGACATGTGGAGGAGGGACAGGACAAATGCTCCAACAGCCATTCTGTCTCAGTCAAATCCAGAATTCCCTTTGGCATGAATGAAACTCGTGTTTGCATGTGCCTGTCTGCAGCAGGGATCTGAAACAAAATTCAGGAACGTTAGAACAATTTTCTTTTTCTTCTATGTAATGTGTAGCTTAGCCATAGCTTTTCTATCACATGATCCAAGTGATTAAAGCACCACTCCACCATACAGTGCACTGTACAAGTACAGGACAACTGGAAACCCTCTTGCCATGGTCTTCACGCAATAAGCCATCCCTGGAGTAAAAGAACGAACCAACCATGCTGGACGCTTGCCCTATAGCTCATGTTTCTCAATGCTGGGTAGCAGCCCCTTAAATCAAGCCACATTATTCTAAATCTCTAACACACATGACACACGGTAACCCATGCATACTTACAGAAATAAGAAAAAGTGAACAAGACAAGGAAAAAAAATATTTACTAGGAGAAGGACTTTCTTTTTCCAAACACTCCTGTACCAAGAGAAAAAAGATTGCGACATACCAGACAGTTGCCTTTTTGTCTTCAGCATCCCTGGTGTTTTGGTAAAATTGCTGCTCTGTTCAGAATCTGCAGGTTCAGCTACTCTTCCCTTCTACCCTAATTTCCAAGCCAGAGAACAGCCAAGAGATCAGCCAGGCTGCTACTGCTTAAACCACACCACCACAACAGTGCTCCAAAAGTCTACAGAATGCTTCCTGAAGAAAACTGCTTTATTTGAGTTGAGGTCAATGAGGAAGGACCATCCCAAGCTGTTCAAATCATATGCCATTCAACTGAACAACAAACTCCACAAATCTCATTTTTTCCTGTACAGATGACCACTAAGAACTTGCTGGTGTACTGCTTCCAAAAGCTGCGTGCTCTGCCTTCTACTTAACCCGTCAGGATCAGGGACAGTAAACTAGAAACCCAAGTTCCTTAAATGACATCTACTTTTCCCAGATGTAATTAATTAGCCTGCTCAAGTCTCCGCTCAGTAACCCGCATCATGAAGCGCAGCCAAGTCAAACTATTATGTAGATACTTCTAGAAAAATAACCAAAAATAGTTTGGGAAGACAGGATTCAGTATGTCAAGAGCTTGGAAATTAATTCAAGTCGCTCCAGTTTTGTTAATTGGTATTCATTCTTGTCTTATAAACAGAGAAATAGCAATGCAACTGTCCTGAAACAACTGACTATACTCACAGACAAGAACTGAGGCCAATAAAAAAAGCAAAATGTGACCAAGCATAATGCTGATTTCCTTGACTGCCCACTGCTAAAAATGTCTTTTTTAGCAGTTACAATTGAAGCCTTTTATTCAATAAAGGATCTGGTATGGCCTAGTTTTCCAGTCTTCTCTTCTGGTGAGAAGCGAGGGTATAGAGTTACGGTAGGAGACAGCTGGGTTCAGTGTCCGATCAGGATTCCTATTGTTACCACCCAGGCAACTGAGCACAGAGGGAATTATTTCTAATAACTTCCACTCACTTGGTTAAAATCCTCACAAGCTTGGTAGTCATCCATTTCTTCCCTCGATACAGAGCAGTGCCAAGCATACCTAACAAATGAACAACAATGCATTTTGCTGTATTTAGCAGACCCCACTGAGCACTTCTCCATGCTAAACGGATCTGCATGTTGGTTTTTTTTACATATGGTAAATTAACAGACTTGCAAAGGCAGCATAAGAAATGCATGAGTGTTTGACCAAATCAAAATACATCTTTTTTTTCCTCCTGCTCATCAAATAGGTCTTGAAAAACTGAGGTTTAAGGGCAAAACAGAGACAGCAGCTTAAAGCAGTCCCTTCTTTTCACCATTTGCTCCAGCCTGCTAGATAGAAAAGTCATATGCCAAGCTCCCACAAATCCCTATCGCCACTTTGATATCTACTCTCCTCTTTATGCTTCTGATCACTTTTGTTCAATGAAGGTGTTTTAGCACATTTATTCCATGTTAATACGAACCCAGCTCCAACATCAGCTTCTCAGTAGGACACACTGCATCATTAATCAAATTTTGTTTCCTTCCCTCCAGCACAAATCACGCTCAGCTATACTGAGATCTCAGATAAAACTGCTAGAGTATAAAGCTGCTTTTCAGATTACAACAATCCTGTCCACAGCGAGGGATGGGGACAACCCCTTTCTTCTTCAAATACCATCTCAGATGTTCAACTCATCACCTACCAACGTGAACGTTACTGTTTTAAGTGCAACAACATTGAGGAAATTGTGCAAGAACTGCAACATAAGAGGTGGTAGCCATAAACTGATGAAGACCCAATATTTATACTAACAGATAATCCACACTTCCTTCTCACCCAATTCTGCTGTTCAGGCAGTGTAACAGGTTGCTCTGAGCCTGAGTTACAACTTTAGTGTACGTGACTTCCTATCCTACAGAACCAGATAACTCCAGCAACATAAAGACGTAAAGAGATTTTATGCATATTTGAGAAAAAAGGGAAAAGTACCTCAGCCAGGAGAAGAACCTTGTTATATGTTTCTACAAATTTTGAAGAGAAGATGTACGAAAAGAAATTGGAAATAAACTTACCTGCCTAAAACACTTGACTCCTTTTTCTTTTTGATCAAGTATCCGATTTGAACTAACCGCTTAGAAAAGCTGAAGAGTTGGAGTTCCAGGAGACCTTCGCAAATTATCTGACCCCACCTGCTAGTCAAATCAAAGCCTCCAGTTAGATGATCTCAATTAGCAACTTGCTCACTGGCAACCACTTAATGATGACCTTTTCAACAGCAGTTTCTGAAGTATGAAGCTCTTAACTGCCTTAAAGTTTCTCACACAATAATTCTATTTTCATATTACTGTACAAAGAACAAACTGTTACTGAAAAAAGATAAAAGCAATAAAACAAAAAACAACTATGGTATTTAGTAGTACCATCAGGCTTGTAATCTCTTCCCGCAAATGAAGTAGAAACAGATGAAAACTCAAAGGAAACATCAACCAGCTTTTATTTCTTCCTAGCCAGTTAAGGTAACCCAGCTTCAGCAGCTGAAAATTAGTAGCCTGCACTGCTAAGCAGTCTTACCAAGTTAGTTGAGTGGGGGAAAGTAACACAAGTCAGAAGCTGTGACCTGCTTTTCTAGAAGATGATGTACACAGTTGTTTGGAGCTCTCTGCCTCAAAATAGAGGCACGGTTAGAAAAGGCAGTATTAGGGGGAAAGCAGTTTGAAGGGAAGTGATTCCTATGTTTTGTCTGAAAGCACGAGACAACGATACAAGAAGGGCCCTGGCAGCTTCACTCTGGTTTCCACTCACCTCCACGAAGCTGCAAGCACACACAAGCTAGCAGGGCCTAGGCGATGGCCATCACTGCTCTTCTGTCAGATCGACACCGTTCTGTCAGTTCCATGGAGCCACGAGAAGAAGGCAACCACAGAAGTTTCTCACTACATAATCAGTTGCACAGTAGATCAGTAAGCTGTGCAAATAGCTCAGCCAGCAACTTGAGGTAAACTACAGAAATGGACCAGTCTTCTCCAGCTGACTCAAGAAGGGGGCAATAGAAGCATTTTTCCATCAGCATTTCCTAGAAGCAGGGCACATGCAAATTTTAACATCCTGCTCTTCCTTGCTGCATTAGCCTCCCCATGACTGTTGTTACACACCTTGGCTGCAGGTCAGTAGGCATATTAATACCATCTGAGAACAAGATGATTGATCAAATTCAGCCTCCTGTCTTCTGTTAGTTACCAAGTTCAGCTTACCTTCAGGCTCATCTGAACATTCATGTGAGCCATGTTCAGCTACCTTCCAATCTCATTCACCTGGAACACAAGTCCCTCTCTCAGCAAGGTAGTCCCATCACCTCAAACAACAACCAAATGATCTGCTCTTCTTGAACTTGGGGTAAGCTATGCCACCATCAGCTAGCGATTGACAGACAACTGCATGAACACTGACCGGATATAAGCAACTAACAGAACATAAGGTCATGCCCAGCAGAACACACATCCCAAAACAAAGCTCAACCCTACTCCAGAGCACAACACAACCTCACTGCATTACAGCAGGCAGAAGTGTCTCTTCCCTTACTTAATGCCTTGCCATGATATCCCACTAAACCTTTAAATCTGTGTGTGCATGTGCGAGGAGAGACATGGGCATACCACAACATTTAAGTGGGAGCATTCTTGTTAACATTAATTCAATGACTTTTGTTTGTTTGTTTTTAAAAAACAAAAGACTGAACCCTATATATCCCACCACCTTGGACCCAGACAGTAACATAACCGATATTCATCACATAGGCTTGGGACTATATGACCCAAATTTTGTAATGCTACCTTAAAAAAAAAAGACAAGAGTACAGCAGTGTTCCAACTTACCTGAAAATAACACATGAAGTAGTTGCTAACAGAAGGTTTATGAAAACTGCAACTTATCTCTAAGAAATGCTGGAGCACATTAGTAGCCATTGTTGTCTTCACAAACAAAAACATTTCAAAATGGTGGGAAAACAGGTATAAAGTTAAACAGGCAAGACAACCCACAGAAACTATAAGCAACAGAGAAGGAAAAATATTAGCCTAAGAGCTAGAACATAGCAAAGATACAAACTAATGCCCCAAGTGAAAATACTGCAACACCATCCCAATCTTCATCTTCACACCAAAAGACCACAAGGTTTATAAATATGAAGTGCTTTGGTGTGTTAAAAATGGCATTGCAGAGGCCTCCTTGATCTCTGGATGTGCATTAGACATGACCTTTCTATTTCACGTTCAGTGATTCCCTTGCTCTTCCTTCTCTTAGCATTTCATCAATAACCCATGTACTCAAGCAGGAAAGTCTCCACTCCACGTAAAGCTTTTGGTCACTATCTAAGCTATGCTCCACTACCTGCATTGTGGCTCTAGACTAATCAAGATGTGATGGAGATGATCCTTTCATATCATCCTGACTCTTACCAATATCAATACTGTATCAGCCACACACCAAGCAACCAAGGCAGGATCTTCAGAGTTGTAAAAACTACTCCATGGCTCCAGTAAACAATTCAGAAGTCTTCAGCAGTTAGGAAATACTCAATGTGTTAAAATAAGAAAGGTGTGTGCTCACAATGACTTTGAGTCTCAGCCCAAAGATGGTGAAGAATATTTACCTTATGCTGAAAAGTTGAAGGATTTTTTTTTTAATGCACTTACTAAGGAACATTAATAATCAACTGCTGCATGTGGGCTGGCATTATACTCCAGTTAGTTTCTGCCAAGCCAAGCACAGACAAACTTTCAAACCACCTGAAGGTCAGAACACATGGCTGCTTCTCTTGACAAGTTTCAAAACAACACAGGGAATATCAAGTCACCCCTCTGCTTCCATAGGCTTTGTAAGTGCTTTTCTGTACACCAGAATACAGACCGCACCCTCATCTGTCAGGAAGCAACATACCTCCTTTTCTTCCAACAACAAAAAAGTGTTTGTTGATTAACTCAAGCGACCAAAGAGCAACTGCTGGTTTATGCCTCTATTTGAATGCCACATTTAGGTCTCCTGTAGCACAGTAATTTCTCCAGCAGCACGAGCCAAAAACTGAAATGTTATACCAACAACAAAATTTCTGTCATCAGTTAAGTCACATTAAAAAAGAGGTATTGCCAAGATATGCATATCAGAAGAACCAAAGGAACAAAAACTAACTGCAGCTGAACCCCGTGGTATTTAAATTTGATTCAGCTGCATTCCTTTGCAGTACTTTCAATACCAAATGCAAGTAGCACAGCCAGGACCCTGTTCACCTTGAGCTGAGAGCAGGAGAGCCAGCACAAGGTCTGCAGTAAATAAAACCTTCTTTGAAGGTGGTGTAAGAGTGCAGCAGCCAGAACACTAAATGACATCCTTCAGGCTGTTGACCTAATGACTATTTCTGCCTGCAGTTGCATTAAACTTGCTGGAGAAATATTTTAGTTTTATCCTCAGAAAGGAAAGCAGAAGTCTTAGGGAAAAACATTTCCAAGAGTCCTGCAACTTCAGCAACGACATAAGCCAACACAGAACATGCTTTCACCTCATCTCATTTCACCCTTTCCCCACAGAAGTGGCCCTCACAAGAGGGCAAGCTTGAACATGTGAACTAAGAATTACTTGATTACTATCCATGTTTTTCAACCCCAAAGTGATTTTTGCCCCAGAAGCAGCCACTCTCTCCCTGCGGTTAGGACCTCTAACACCATTAGAGCCTCAGTCTCCAAGCAAACTCATCGACAAAACTACCATGCTACAGAAATGCCTTTTTTTCTTCTGTTTTAAGCTCTAAGCAATGTATAGGTGAAAAAATTACTGAAGATTTTGTGAAAATGCAAGTACTGCTTCATCTGAATTTAACTCAATACCAAGCAGTACAAACTGTCCAGTAAGTGAGATCCAGCTTAGACTCTGCTACCTAACCAACAGCAGCTCTCCCAACCTTCATGCCACTCTTTGACTGCTCCACAGGAGACAACAAGCCCTAAAAAGAAGAACAAAACACAGACACAAGCACACTTTTAAAAGCTTCAATAGAAACAAGTCTTGAGACGACCAAGTTTGACTTTTGAATCCCCAATGGGAACTCCAGACAGCTGCGTTTCATGTAATGATGCACTAAGATATCAGAAACTGCCTCTACTGCTTCTACAGTAGATACAGTAACAGAGTAGTAACAAAGTAGTAACAGAGACGCAGTCACTTTATACACACCTGGCATCATGCAAGCTATGCAGCGACTTGATTTTTAAGGATGTTTTGCCTGGATACAGTTAGTCTCATTACCATGAAAATAACGTGCTACAAAACCACTGAAAGCTACCAAATCCATACTAATCTGAGAAGCAAGAATTAATTGTGTGTGAACCAAGCAAACCCAAAATACTGCTATACTAAGACAAGTAATATACTCACTTTTCCAAAAATAAAAAAAATGAAGCAATGACAAGTATTTTATTAACTCGGCATACCATGGAGCTGCACATGACAATTATAGCTCACAAGAAAAAAAAGAAAAAGCTTTCCACATTCATAAAGACAAATGAAGTACTGAAATGTTTTTCTGATGACAAAGAGCCCAGTTCACGTTTGGTCTTCCTAGCTCACCACAGAAACCCAGCCACACAGAAATACCGGTAGCAATGCCTTGTCCAGACATCTCTAACAACTTCTTAAGCACACACTGCGCAGTTGTGTTAGCATTCTGGATGTAATTGTGCTTAAGTCACAGCACTCACAAGGAAGTTAACACCAACACTACGTGTTTTTATGGATATAAAATTTTAGGCCAAAGAGCAGCATGGCCATTCCGGAAAAAAACCTACCGAACAAACATCACTGAAAGCAGCATTTTGTTGAAGTTTTGGCAGCTGCTAAAACAAAGTAGCAGCTTCTCCTTATAATTAAGACTACATGCAAATACTTGGAAAAGTCAGCTGGCAACGCGATTGTGCTCTTGCTTGCAAAACTAGAAACACCACCACTACCACAACAACAAAAAAGCCTTCCTTGAACTGCAACAGTTACTTGTTAGTACAATGTGGACTACAGAGCTGTGTCACTTGGAGATTCCTAAGCCAGGCTCTCCTTCTTAGGCTCAAAGAGCATTTTGAAGTTTCACTCCAAGACAGGAAAACATTTCTTTCTGTAACACAGGATCCGACTTCTGCAGGGGACATAAGAGCAGACTGTACCTACTCAAGGAGACAGGAAACACAGGAATCCCGCAGGCCTATCACACACTATGCAGGATCAGCCCCATCTATGAGATGCATGGTGACAGCCGGTCATCCTGCGTCAGGTCCCCAGACATCAACCCCCCGGGACCAGAGGGCTCCCCGCCCCTTGCAGGCCGCTGTCCGGCCGCTGGCAGAAGACAGAGGCAAGGTGGCAGCGTGCGGGGAAAGCCCCGGGACCGAGGGCTGCCCAAGACCCGTGCAGCGCCGAGCAGGGGCTGGGAGGGGAACGTGGCCTCCCGCAGCCCCCGGGGGGCTCGGCTGCCACCCCCAACCCCACGCCCCTTTGTTCTGCGGCCCTCTCCCGCCCTACCTCCAGGATGTCCTCCAGCACGTAGGCCTCCATCGTGGCGGCCGTCACCTCTGCCCAGCCTCAGTGCCCGGCCATGCCCTGCTCCCCGCCGCCTGCCGCCCCCAGAACGGACGGACAGACGGGCTGCAAGCCGCCCGGCACCAGCACGCTCGCTTCCCACCCCCCCCCCCACCCCCCCCCCCCCCCCCCCCGCTGTCAGCACGGGAAGAGGAAATGGACGCTTCCACCCAGCGCGGGGCGGGCGCCTACCACCCAAGCGCAGGGGGGGCAGCCGCTGTCAGGGCTGCGGCCCCTCGGGGGTACCCGGGCGTTGACCGCCAAGGCCCAAAGGCACCATCCCGAGACAGCCCCGCAACTTGGCACGGCTTCGGACACGCGTTTCTGCGCCTCGCCCCGGGCGGGCGGGTCGTCTTCCTCCCGTGGCCTCCGCAACCCCGCGGGAGCGAGTACAAAGGGCTCGTCGAAGTCTCTGCTAGAAAAAAAATAAAAGTTAGCTCGGCCTCCAAATGCTCCGGACGGGGCCTCGACCTCCTCGCCCAGCCCAAGCGAGAGGCAGCTCAGCGAGATGCCCTGCATGCTCTTGCCCTGCCACGCATGGGCCAGCTGCTTTCTGACCCCAAAAGCAGACATGGGTCTGTTTGCGGCCTCCCTCTCCTATCCACTCGTGGTAGCACTGCACACCCCTCATAACCCTTAAAAACAAAAATACCCAACATCTCAGATCAAGCAGTACCACACAGCTGGCTCCCTTGCTTCTTTTTTTGGCCTGTGATTTGTCTTCCCTTCGCAACAAAGCCTCCTCCAAACAGAACACAACTGTGATATCCATTCTGCACATAGCAGGTCACAAAAATCACCTACCCTATTGGCAGCTTTCAATACATTTCATTCTCCAGTTTAAAAAAAATAGAATAAACATCATTGACCCCATAAAAATCACCCCCAACTCATTTTAGCAGAGCACAATAGGCCTTTTGGCCAAACTAACTTTACATTCAGACTGGAAATGCTAACAAATAACTTCGTAAAAACTAAACATTTTCTTAAAAATAAGAACTTCATTGGTAACAAATATCCTCTCACAGCAAAAATATTTTTAACAAGTTTCTGACAGCTGCCCAGTCTGCCTCAGTTGTAAAACCTCCTAGGCAAGTCACAGTTGACCAGTCCAAGTTTTAGGCACAGCCCTGTTCTCCTGTTACAGTTTCCGCACTTGCAGCGATAAATGAATGGAAAATACACCCTACTCACCTAGCAGAAAAACCCTCACTTCACGAGAGCTCTACACCTGCTCACATGCTCCATCCTATTTTACCACTCTAGGGAACGCCTCAGATTTATCATCTTTTCACTAGAACTTACTCAAGGAGCACCTCCTCGATGGGCTGTTTGTCTTCAACACTGCCTTGAGCCTGTTTTCAGAATTTGTTCTTACATAATTATAAAGGGCATGAGAATTTTTCTGTGACATCAAATACCTCACTGAACCCTTGCTTGCCTTTTGCCTGTTCGGAGAGGAAATTTGACCAGCTGAGGTACCACACCAGAAGAGCAACGTGACAAATGCAGTTTATTACTATTGAGTCTGCTATTCAACCAGTTCTCCAGAACAACAACAAAAAATTAATAAAAACCTTTTAGGAGGTTAACTCTGAGGACAATACATTTAGAAACAATTTTTGTGAACTTCAATACATGGAAATTTACCAACAGCACGGGGATTCTGCAGACAGTACTGCCTTCATGCCGTCCTATTAAATTTTGCTGGGCATGCGTACTTGTAACAGCAGCTAGAGTTGTATTAATCTTCTTGGCTATCTAAGTTGCCTTGAGGGATATGAATCATACGGACATCTACCTATCCCTGCCTACTTTCCGTAGGAAAGTGTTGTCCACATGAAGAATCACCAGACAAAATTCCACAGTTCTCTTCAAGCACTACTTTCCAGTCATTTCTGAGAGCCTTGGCAATCCCCTGCAACTGGTCCTGCACTGTGTTGATTATACAGAAATGTTAGGCAAGTACAAAGCTAGCCCTTCCAGCCTGAAGCATTCCTTTAAAAAGCAGAGCTAAAAAACCCACAAACCTCCCACGTAACAGCTATGTCTCAGAAGACCAGTTCCTCAATCTTCCAAGCATAGGAAAAGAAAGAACAAATACCTTATATCACCCCAAAAAACATAGAATGCAAAACCTAGTGTTAAAATTAAGACATATTACATACGACAACACTGAAAACGTTTTCAAATGGAAAGACAGCAGAGCAGAACAAAAGTTGCTTGATCTACACGAAAGGAATAGCAGCACCTTCTCCATTTTCTACTGAACAAGTGCAAGATTTTGAGGAGAAAGAAGCTCATTTCAAGAGCCAAACCGTTTCCAGTCCCAACTGGAAGACAGAGTTGTGTCTGCAACATAACATCATTTACAAAACCATAACCAAAAGACCAGCCCAAAGCTTGACAAGTTTTTACACCATCACCAACACCACTAGTGCTATGCAAGAGCAATGAAGAAGGCAGCTAACAAGCTAACCAGCTGCACATTCCACTGAAATCATGTTCAACACTGGTTTGCTTTCAATTGGGATCCAAATACTCAGACCTCCCCCTGCTCCCTCACCTTCTCCTCTCTCCTGGCCCAGCAGCGTATCCATCACCTGCAGCCCTGTGCAAGGCCTTCAAAAGAAATATTCTTTTGTCAAATGACATCCCCTGCTTCACTTAGTACTTTCAACCCATTTGAAGTAAGGAATTACAAATTCTAGAAAGCTGACTCCCAACACTTTAAACTTTGCAGTGCTATGATATCCTCAGTAAAACAACTGCTTTGATGCAGACTGCCATTCTGATCCTGCAGGAAAAGCAGGTATATGTGGGCTGGGGAGAATAGGAACCGCTTAAACGTATCAATTGTTTCTTACATCTCTGTTTAAAACCCAAAATCACAAAGTTCACAGCTCAGGAAACATATCTTCAAGTTCTGCAAAGGTGAACACAAAGCCATTTCTTTCTTTTTTCCTCAAGTCCAGCTCTATCAATTACTTTAGCTTGCTGTTTTTAGAAAAAGCATCTTTTTCTTTTTAAAGCATCTCAGCTTCTGTTGAAAACTTACCTTCATTTTTCCTTACTAGGAAGGGTATGAGCTAGTCAGCATCCTCATCTATTACAATCTGCTACTAAAAAAGCTTCTTTCTTCCAAAAAAGCGGTACCTTCAAAGAAAGCAAGCTGTCCAAGTCACACGCGTCCATCATGCTGTCTCATGACAGCTCCTTACATTCTCTAAGTTTAAAGTAAAGAGAAGTCCTTATGTTCCCCACACAGAAGGTGGAAGAGTAAACGTTTCAAGTGCAGCTTGAGCAGACAAATTTATCATAGCACTGCTTAAAAAACTGAACAAGTCCTATTTCAAGCTGCGCTCAAGCGCGTAAGACCAAAATGCATCTTGAGATAGCAGCATTCAGTGAAAGCCAAAGCCACGGACATTTATAAAAAAAGACTGGTTTACTCTGCGGTATGTTCCCCATACAGCAATGGTAACTAAAACCAAATGAAAAACATATGATTTGATCAAAGGGAGAGTAAAAACATTTCAACGAACAGTTGTTCATGCAGGATGAAGTACACTGTGAAGCTATGAACACTGAGGCGCTGGCGGACACCTTTTAAAAGGAAAAAATATTTCCATCTGCCTCCTATCACACGTGCCACCACCAATTTTGAGCTCGCATCGCTCAGATTATGTCACCCTGAAAGACAAGCATTCTCACAATTGATCTGGGAGAGATTCTGGCACCCAGAAATGTAAGCGTTTCAACAATTGATCAGACAATTCCCACTCTTATATCACAAAAGCACATTGTTATCTACTTACAGCTGATCAAGCAGTACTGGTCACCAACCGCCCCGAAGCATATAAACACAATTTGTGTGCATTTCCAGAGCCGAGAACTCAGTGTCAAGGTTGGGTTGTTTCAACTGTGTCCCGCTTGGATGCTAACACCTTATTCAGCAGAAACACGAGGTGCATTCGTTATTTAAACAACAACATCTTGAGCACAGGAAGGGGGAGAAAAAAGGCAAGAAGCCTACCTTAATTGGGAGACCTACTAACAAGCAAATAACTCAGACACTACAGTTATCCACTACCTAATGTACACCTCCTCCTGCAAATACTAACTTCCAGCTTTGTGTTTTGTCCATTTCATCCTTTTTTAAGGGAGTGATGATACTCCTACCCACATCCATTTCACTGGACTGTGCAAGGTTCTTTCAATCTGCCCTTAGAGTAAAAACAGTTTTTCAAATCCCTCTAGAACTAAGTCAGAATTCCATCTCTCCCAAACTGATACCCGCAAGTGTAAACACTATTGCAGATAAGGTCAATACCCTGCCAAGTTGCACTAACATTTCTCTACCTTCATTACAGTCTAAATCCCCACCTGTGCATTTACTCTTCATTACTCCATCACATCTAGTAACTAGGTTAAGTAGCCACAAAGCCACTAAACATGTTCTTCACCCTCTGCTGCTTCTGATACCATTCATCATTTAATAAAAATATATATATATATGCCACAAAAACATGACTTCTTGGTCCTCATCTGCGTTGACTCTTTTCCCACAGTATACTGTTATTTCCCCCCTCCCTTCACCTCTTAGAGCAATCACATCTCCACAGTTGTCATTCGGTGCATAATAATCCAGTTAAGTGAACACTGATACAAAGCATTTCCTTATCAAATTCTAATCCAGGATCTTCCCATCTCCATTTTCCCAGCTGTAAGCCAAAGAAATATTTCAGCAATTCTACATTTAGGTGGGAAGTCAGTAAAAAATCAATTTGAATCTGGTTTATATCACATTTCTAGGCCTATCCTAACGATCATGAAAATGAGCAGAACCCATAATACTATACACAGTTTTTCTTTTAGAAAGCTCTTAATCTCTGCCGGCATCTTCAAGTTCACAGATTAAACAAACCATCTACAAGAGCTACTGCATTCATCAATAGAAATACCAAAAGCCTGGAACTGAACAGAGAAAAGGCTGTTTAAAAAAAAAATGCTGAAGGAGGAGGAGCCCAAAAACAGAATTAAAACAATGAGAGACTTCTGTGTTGACTATAATGCACTTGTCGACTTCTTGTTTCATCTGAAGCCGCTTGGAAGATGAAGAAACACTGCGAACCTCACAGCAGAGCTCAAAGTATTTAGTATGCGCACGGTCAAACTGGCCACCAGGTTAAAATATTTGTAGCTGAACACTGCTTGTTCACTGGAGTTCAGTACCTCCTGTTGCCCACTTCTTTATTGAGTCTTCCAAGTGAAAACCATGGGTTCAGTTTTATCTCACATCACTAGAAGAAATGCACAATAATTAAGCCTCAAACATCTGCCTTTTCCAATTCAAGATGCACGGACATTAAGAGCCTCATTTTAGATGAAAACTAATTCTAAAGGTTTATATGAGTACAGAAAAACGAAAAATCTTCAGAGGTCTTAAACAGCTTTGCTATACAACACTCACTGCACTGACACTGAGGTCCCCTCTCAGCCCAACCTAAGTGCATCCTCTCCATTAGAGGGACCTCACCCCCTACACTTGCATTCAAATTCAATCATTCGCCTCAAGGAAATATTTTACTAAGACAAATTTTAATAAATGCTTAAGAAATTACTCTGAGGTTAAACAAAACACCCACTTCCTGTTATCACAAAAAGTTAGGCAAAACCATTTAAATATGTCCCAGACAGCATACAGAACACTTGTTTCAACACACATTGCTCAAGTTATCTCTATTAACAGCGTATGCCAATGGTTTGCAAAGACTGCGTACTCTGCAAAACCCATCTCTGGATTATAGCGACAGCCACCGCTGAAGACACCTGCCCTTCCTGAAAGTGACTGTTTCATACTTAAAAACGGATTTTAAATACAATTATTTGTGAGTACTATGAGTATTCTTTTTCAATTCTCATTCACTGAAGGAAGTGCTTACTAGGTAGTACTACTTGACCCGCTTCTTCAGAAGCGGTAGCATCGACTGAGTTAGCGAAGGCAAGACATCCACTAGCTAACCGAGGTTTCAGCCATGCTCTAACCTAACGAAGCAACGCTGGGATGGGACAGGACAGCACACAACACTACAAAGCATGGGGGGCACCTGCATCTGTATTAGCTTGTATACCACAAATGACACTTCGCAGAGCTGTTGGATCAACATGCAGCTGAGGAAGACAAATCCACTCATTCCCACATCCATGAACAAGGCACATGGCAAGCTGATACAACAGCTCAATTCCAGACTCCAAAGAAGAAAAAAAAAAAGCAACCAAAGAACTTCTTGCAGCTATTTCTCCTTCTCCCTTTGTACCCATGTTAGTACCTTTCAGGCAGACCACAGGCCAGTGACCTACTACAACGGGGCTTACAAACCTTGGGCAGTGTACATGCACAGTTGGTAATAGCTCAGAGTAGGATTCCCCGTTCGTGGCAGAAGTAAGCTGTTAAATCAACTCATCCAATTATGCCATGCTGTATCAGAAAGATTACTGAAGAACCCAACTTGGGTAGACATACTAACACGCTTTTAGAAACCCATCTCAAAGACCTAAGTAAATTTAGAGTGGTTTTTACACACAAGTTGTTGACAAGCACAACCATTTCCCACACACATAGAGTTCAGAAAAGCCCTTTTGGAAGTTTACGTGCTAAACTTTGCTACTATATTTATGAGTGAGGAGATCCTTGATCAAGCTGATGCTTCACAAAAATACCAGCATGCTGTTATGCCAACTTTCACTTCTGTTAGTGACTGAGATGGACAGAAGGCATATGCTCATCTATCTAGCAGCCTGTTAAGTTGAAAGCAAGTGCTCTTTTCCTTAAAACTAGCTTGGTGATTTGTACTACAATTGCCACCCTCCTCACAGTCACGCTTTGTGACCGTATTGTACTGGTCCAAGTACAAAATGACTCCTTTGCTGGATTCCACCAGATGACAAGAGAGCAGCGAGGGTTATACTTCACAAGTGCGGCAACGTTTTAGTGCAACACCGCTTCCATTCTCTTTCGCCCTATCCCTAACACACTGCTTTAAAAAACCTTAAGAAATGCCAGAGACAAAAAAGTGTCAGCACTGATTTTATCTCGAGAAGCTTTCAAGTTTTAATACTGAAAGGAAAAAAAAACTCTCTACACTATTTATCTTTCCAGGACTCTGCCAGCCACTTACAAATGCAAGATCCAAAGGAACTGTGAAGAGGATTACTTTGCCCTCTAATACCACAACTCACAGATCTGTAGCATTCTCAACAGCCCTCAAAGAGGATGCAAGTGTTTCTTTGACAGCCATTTCAATGAGAAGTTGCACCAAAAGAGGCAGTCCTCACCCCTCACACTGTCCAAGCTCCCAGCTCTCCGCTGTGTCAGCGCAAGCCCGTGTGCGGCTGCCTGACAAACTGGATCATAACCCCATCAGCTGTAAGCACGCTTTTTCTGCTGCTGAGTTTTTTTCGTAAAGGAGATGACTTCCCAAGCAGCTTGGAGGAGCAAGGACTGCCTTTCCCCCCTACACCCCAAGCCCTGGAGTCACTGCAACCTTCCCACAAGCCCGATTCCCCTGCCTGCACTGCAGTGGGATCAGCACCCACACTGACACAGAGGCTGAGCACTCCAGGAAGAAGCTAAGTCACATCGTGAGTTGAAATTTTCAACTTGATTAAAACATTGTTCACCGTTCTGTGGAGGAGAACAATTCCCAGCTGCACAACAGCTAAGGAGGAAAATTCCGCTGGCACAACACTTCAGGACAAGACTGAACAAAAGGGGAAAAATACCTCAAGTTTTTACATGGTAAAGCTCAGGTACAGGAAAACATCTGAGTCACCAAATACCTTACAGACACAGATGTACGAGGGACCTCCAGCTTCTCATTAATGTTTAGTTCTATTCTTGTGTGTGGGAAAAACCAGGAGGAGAGAAGTGACCTTCTTCCTCTTATCTCTGAATCAGTCCCTGCCCTAGAGAAAGGTTTCAGATGTTCCCCTTCTGCTGAAGCTGTATTTATTCCATAAACCAACCCTGGCAAAGGCTTAGGAACCATCACTCCTTTCTGATTAGGGAAAACCTGAGCCCAAATACAAGGTAGCATCCTTGGCAACAGAAAGAAAAAGTCTTGTTACTGTGAGAAAGATGCCTTCAATTTTCACTGGGGGGGGGGGAGGTGGGGGATAAAAAGAATCAGGATACGAAGTTAACATATGGATACTTAACTTCTTGAACTTGAGGAGAACAGAGGCCAAAACCCCTAACTGATACTCTAATACCCTAAACAGTGACATCATTTCATCACACTACATAATACTCCAACTGTCTTTCTAGCTCTACTTTTTAGCATCTTAACAGCTGTGTATCTGGACACGCTACCCACTGTTGATGGATAACATATAACACCATAAAATCCTAATTCAAGCTAAGATATTGGGGTGGAGCAGGCAAAAAACCCTCCGGGTTAATTTCAGCTTATTTCCTAGAATATACCACCACACTTCTAAGACTTGAACTTCCTGCTAAAACACAGCAGAGGAAAAGCAGCTGCACATAAAACAGTAATTTCTATTTGTCACAAATAGCTTTGGGTAATGCATACATAATCAGCATGCTTACAACACTCAACCTTAAAGAAAATAGTGCAAATATATTTAGAGCATGTTCGGTCTCATGCCTGACTTTTAGTCTGGTATAGAGCTATTACCTAATATGAAAATAAGGTGATAGAAGAGTTAACAAACACCTCTCCATGGCTTTAGCTCTTCAGACAACAATAAGTGTAGGATTGCATACAGGGTGGAAAAAACGTGACTGAAGTACATTTAGAATACTGAGAAACTCTCTGCGTACCAATTAGCACAAAGCACTGACTGCTTAGTGAAAAATTAATGGAAATGCTGCCTTTATTGCTCAATTATATACTTTTTTTTTCCTTCAGGTATCCCGGTCATCATTGCACAATGACTGTACAGAGGTCAGCAGACGTCACACACCAACACCAAGACGTTTACATTCATTGCTGAGGCCATTCACATGTTCCTTTTTTTTCTTCCCATATATATTACTCAAGTGACCTTAAATGAGCCTTTTACGAGCTTTAAGCCTTTCCCTACTCAAACATTCTTTTCAAAGCATCCAAAGTTATTTTGAGAATGACAGTATTGATAAAAAAAATAGCTGCAGAAGCTCTATGGATACAACACACCTTCAAGATGCTGTGTCAGTTGAGTCACCTAAAATACCAACCATAGCATCCAGAAAACAGAGGCACGTCATCACTTTATAAAAAGGAAAGCTGCCTACCAAGGCAGCCACGGATCTCGCCTCAAATGGCTTAAAATGCAAATAGGTAAATTGTGTATTTTTTTTCTATTTTACTCAGAGTTCATCAAATCACAGAATGGCTTGGCCTGGAGGGGACCTTAGACCATCTAATTCCAACCCCCTGCCATGGGCAGACACCTCCCACCAAACGAGGCTGCCCAAAGCCCCATCCAGCCTGGCCTTGGACATTTCCAGGGATGGGGCATCCACAGCTTCCAAGTTGTGAGGGCTTGTTTCTTTAACCTTGGGGAAAAATAAACAAAAAACCCACCTACATACTTATCCTGGATCTGCAGTGTTAGTTTTTAAATACCTAAATAAAACTTCCAAAAAATACATCCTAAATAAGAACAAATAGGTTTCCAAAACAGAGAGGAAGAAAACAAACCTAACTAATCCAGTTTGACTTCAGAGTTGACAAACAAAATGTGCTCGTATCTCAGCTGCATCTCTTCCAGAGAAACTATTCTATGAAGAACTAAATTGCTAACTTAAAATAAAGGCATTTCATTTCAGGCTGCAGATTGGAGTTGTTTAGAAGTACATTTCCTGCAGAAATACCTAAGGAAGTAAACAAATTCATGTGGTCCCACCAATATCTGATTCCACTTTTTATAGTCATCTTATGCAGGGTGCTTTTTTTTTTTAGACCCAGATATTCACTAACAACTTCAATTCAGTAGAGTACACACTCACACCTTGAAGAATTATTTTTTAATATGCACTAGGCCTAGCCAGACATCATTAATTAGCTCAGGATATCTAGGATCTTTCCAGGCACATCAATGCACCGCCCTAGCCCCTAAATTCATTCCCCAAGCCCCTAGCTCATTCCCCTGACTGGCATACGAAATCTAGTAACTTACCTCCTTCGATAAGGGAGCATGTGCCAGACATCACCTACAGAGTGAGGCCAGTAACAACTGAATAGTGGTTAGTGGGAATGGCAAAGCCAGACAAAACATGATTCCCATTTTCCAAATGTTAACTATTTCTTCCTGGTCAGTTACAGCAGATTTCACCATTGTGAAAACCACCCACAGCTCTACCAGCCCTGATATTTCAGTATTTTTGAAAAAAACCCTTTACATACTTCCAGGCCGTCTCAAATTCTACTCATCTTCAGAGTAACAGCAGTGAAGCAAGACATACTGGCTCTTCAGCAGCCCTGCAGAAGCCAAAGGCCTCTTATTCCAGGAGTCTAACTAAAACAGTCAGGATAAAAAAAAAGAATTAGAAAATAAATTTTATGTTTGAAATCAACAGCTTACTTTGACACTTAAATACATTATACCTGTGTGCTTCTGACACTTGAAGTCACATCAGTAAGCTCAAATTTTCAGATTAACACCTTCTATCCGAAGCTAAAATAAGCTGTTAAGACAAACGTCCTCTGGATGAAGAAATTTTAGAGGACTGGGGGCGTTCTGTTGTTTTTATTTACTTCATCTTACTAGCTCAGTTCAACTACTAATTCTATTGCAGCTAAAAAAATGAACTTTTATCTACAGAAGCTGCCAGGCCAAAGTAAAACCAAGAATGCTTAATAAACAGCTAACAACTCTCCAAAATATCCTTTGCATATAGCAGTGCTTTCAGGTATACCTAACGCTATTGAGGATTGTGTTTAACGAAGCAGATTTGCAGAAGCCATCCAAGAATCCAGTATCAAACTAGGCCCTTTTGGGGGTGGGGAGACTAGGAGAGAACCACACACAAACCTAAAACTGATATACAGCTGCTTATCAAGAAGCACTTGGTCAAGGAAAAAACTGAACTCACACACTTGTGAAATGGATATGATACTAAGAAAAGGAATTATAAACTTCGGAGCCAGCTGCAAACATCCTGCAAGTTCAAAGACTTAAATAAAAAATCAGCTTGTAAGCAAGCTTCATATTACAGAGTTAAACCTTTCTGTGTTTAATAAGGGAAGTCCTAATGCATTCTGGACATCAGACTCTCAAGTAGATATGACAACTTGCTTATTTCTTGCAGCATTTTACTATTTATTGAAGACAAACATTTAGCTAAACTGGTGCATGTAAGAACACTTGCAAACTTCTGCACACTTACATATTTTATCTGAACCTGTCCAGATGAACTGCTAAACCATTTTTTTAATCAAAAAAGATAACAAATAAGGAAGTTCTTAACTAATTCTGATGTTCCAAAGCTTCACAATGTCGCTTCTCCCTTTTTTTGACTTGTGTCCTTAAAATCATTCTTTTAAGACACTCAGAAGAGAAACCTTGGACTTGCCCCAGAGCACATGGAATGTGATGAGCAGTTTTCTTTGTGTTTCACAGATGTACTTATCAGCAACACACCATGCTAAGCAAGGGTGGAGGGAATGCTGCACAGAGACCCAGTAAAAAGCAGAAGCATCTTCCCAGTCAGGATGCAATGAAACCTGGCCTAAGAATTCTTCTTCAGTGACACTCCCCACACAGCTCTGAACACAGAGAAGCACCTTGATCTCACCCTTAAATGTTTAATGTGTCCACCTATTAAGTTTTCCACATGTCACTACACCTATGTGATTTTTGCCTGAATGCACAGAACCTCTGTGAGGTTTCATGTGATCAGGCAGTCCTAGTTAACCATACAGCTCCTTAAACAGCTTGAGATTACCTCTTTGATAACAAAACCACTATGCTTGGTGCATGTGGTCATCATGAAGCAAGGCCAGAACTCTGCCAAGAAACATGCAAGCAGACATGCCCTGGTGTGTCACTTCTACTGTCATTTCCCTCTCACCTTAAGATTATTCTTCCTGCACACTGAAAAAGGTTCACTTTCTTATTAACTTTTGGATAATGAAAAGCCAATTTGCCACTTACAGACAGTATCAGACTGCACTACCTGATATCTTGGCTTTTCTTTGGGGGGGGGGGGGGGGGGGGGGCAAACAGCAGTTTGCTGCAATTTCAGAAAGCAAGCTTGAAGTTTGTCACAAACATAGTAATAGGAGTTCATTAAGTTGCTGGTATGACATCTCAATTTAACTTCCCCCAGAGCTCCGTCCGGCGGCTATGCTTCCGCACTGGGATCTGAGTTTAGAAATGGAATGAGATGAAAACATCTGATTACAACTTTTTATTCCATTCCATCAGCTCAGCAACAACTGAGCCAAAACAATGTCTTTCCACTCTTGGGGTTTTTGTGATTTAGCGTCTGCCAGGTTTCCAATTATAACTCCTTTGACTTGTTGCTACTGCACTCCCAATTTTTAGAACCTGTTTCATTAACAGTCAAATCTAGAAGTACTTCAGTTTGGAGATTAGAGAGGCCTTAATGTATTAAGCATGGGAAAGGCAAAAAATAGCCTAACAAACTGCCCTAAGTTCACCCAGACAATGAACAGAATGGCTGGGAGGGAACACCATCTAATGCAGTGTTTCCACAATAGTTTCCATTTCCAGCAAAACCATACACTTAGATTTGTTTTTCATTTCATGTGCCTTCAGACTGCCAGTGGTCAGAAGACCGCAATCCAACTGCTGAAAGCCACACAGGCTGCACGCATCAAGTTAAGTCTGAACTGAAACAAGTAACTAAAACAAAAAATTGCTACCAAGAAATCCCACAGTAGAGCTCTAACTTTTTTTTTTAAGCTTTTAAAAGCCAAAATTAAACTTCAGGTTGCTTTCAGATGAGGAAAACTCTCATTCGCTGACAACACTCAAAAGACATTTTCTCCCCAGGAGCCGTTGGGAACTACTTTGAAGTTGGACCCCCTACTCCCTTATCCAGGCCATCCTCATGTTCTCACTCCTAAAAACTGTGATTTCAGCTGTGCATATGCTACTGTACCGCACCACTCCATCCTGAAGTCTGGAGAAAGAAGACAGAAGAGCTTTTTTAAGCAACCTGAATGACAAAGAATTAAGATAAATTAAGCAGATAAATTTCCTCACATATCCTGGACTTAATACACTCCACAGCATTAACTTGTCCGTTATTTATGAGCTCTTGCTTCATATTTAAACCCAGACCACCCAACCTGGGCAAGCCTTCCCTTACTATGACTAAGACGAAAGCGTCAGGGAAGCTTCCAGATGCCGAAACTGCTTCCCCAGCTACCTATACCTACAAGACATGGAATTTCTGTTAAAAAAAATAAAGTGTTATTTAGCCTCCTCGTAATATTTTAATGGTCACTTGCTTTCTCACCTCTGTACATCTTCAAGCATATAAGATAGGTACCTATGGCTACATAAGGTACAGCATACAAGCTAAGAAGGCTCACATTGTCCAATACTACCCATACCTTTGTTATCTTCACCTTTCTCATCACACCATCCTCAATACCACTGGCAAGTCAGCTGCATAAACAGCCCCTTCAACAAGAGGCTCCAGACCACAAAATTAACCTACCTATGATTTTACCAGTAAGTCCCACTTGACATAAATTCCGTTGAATTCTGCTGCACCATACAGCTCATCTTGATACCAAACCACCAACCGATGCATTGCCTGTGGCATTAGATAGCCTTCACCCATTTGCCATGTAAAACTCAATGGACTCTGCTCAAGAGTATTTCAAATATCTGTAGGACTGCTAGATGGCACAGCAAAGCACATCAAGTACATGAGCATTGCTGCCTAACTCTTAAGCTTTACAATTTGAAAACCTGTACCTACAGGATGCTCACTTCGCTAAAAATAGACACTGAAAAAACAAGAAGCCAGACATAATTACTTGTTAATTGAGACAGGCGCTCTCTATGTGCAATTTATCTCACAACAACTAGATATGAAGTTCCTTGTATCTACTTCTGTAGGGAAAAAAAAATGCAGAGTGCTTCTTTACCCTGGAAAAACCGACCATAGTAACAGCCAAGCCCTTCCTGAACTGTATGAGATTCTTCCTCCTTGCTCATTTTTCATTTCTAACCCAAAAGTAGAACATGCCACTAAACATCAAAAGTACTTGGAAATAAAGTTCAAAAAAAAGCTTAAAAACTTGGAGTGGACTGCTCTGAGGATGCTGTTCAGTAAAAGCAGAAGTGACTGTTCTGTGAAACGTTACTGAATTAAAGCTACTCAGCAAACCAACTCAGCATGGCTATTTATGCAAACAGGAAAGGTGCTTCAAATCTTGATTTGCCTTTTCCAGTGATACCAACCCAAAAAAAAACAACATGAAATGACACCAAGTTGACCATGCTTTCTCGTGCTTCTTTCAGCACTGTATTTGTTCCTTCTGACCCAAACCATTCTTTGATTCTGTGGTATATAAATGATGGCTGCTGACAGCTTCAGAGAGTTGTTTGGACATGAGCAGAATGCCCAGTGATCTCGGGAAGCCTTTGCTCTAGCTGCAAATCCACCTACTTTTATTGAAAATGAGCTGTTTACCTGATACGGAGCGGGGACTGCTTCCTAGCCACACACCCAACTCAGGCTTATCCCCCGCTCCGGGCTGCGATCCGGATTGCCCCTTGGCACGTGTAGACACAAGCCACCCCTTCACACGTGCCCACGGAGCCACACGAGGGCAGGGGCCGCCTCGTGAGCCCCGGGGCACTCCAGGGAAGAGGGTCGGGAAGCGAGGGGCGGCCCCAGCTCCCCGCCGTGCCCCGGTGCCGGCCGCCCCGCCCCGCCACGAGGCGGCCCGGTGCTGCCCCCTTCCTCCCCGAGAGGAGGAATTATGAAATTATGAAACCCAGGCAGCGAGGCAACCCCCACACCTAGCCCTCTGGGGCCGTACCTCGGAGACCTCCTCTTCTTCCTCCTCCTCCTCCTCCTCCTCCTCGTCCTCCTCCTCCTCGCTACCGTTGTTGCTGCTCTCGCTGCCCCCGCCGCCGCTCTCGCTGCTGCTGGCCGCCCGGCCGGGCCTCCCGCTGCGCTTCGCCTTCCCCTTCTTCTTCAGCAGCAGGTCGCACACCCGCACCAGCCCCCGCGGCCCCACCGCCCCGGCTGGGCACGACGAACCGGCTCCGTTTCCTCCGCTACCCCCCTCCGGTGGCCCCGGCCCCGCCGTGGCGCTCCCGGCCTCGCCGTCGCCTCCCTCCGCCGCCTTCTCCATGGCCGCTCCGCCCCGCTGAGGGACGAGGAAGAGGAGGAGGAAGAAGAAGCGGGGCGGGGGGGGGCAGCACCCGGGGCTGCCGCCGCCGCCGCTCCTCGGTCACCTCTAGCGCCGGCGCCGCGGCACCTCTCGCGATACTTGTGCCCCGCCGCGGGAGCGCCGGCAGAGCGGCAACGGCCGCCGCGCGCGCTGCAACGGCCGCCGCGTGCGCGCTCCCGTTCCTCGCTCCCGCTCCTTCCTCCCCCCCGCCCGCCCCTCAGCGCCTTCCTCTTCCTCCTCTTCCTCCTCCTCAGCTCCCTCCCGGCGGGGCCCCCCTCTCGTGCGTGCCTCGGTCACCGCCCCGGCGCCGGAAGAGCACGGCACGTCATCACCCGTCGCGGCAGCGCCGTTGCGGCCGTTCCTCCTCAGCCCCCCCTAGCTCCGCCCCTCCCGAGGTCTGTCAGAGCGGGCGTGAGCCACAACCACCACCCTTTCGCTCATCCCTGTCCCTGTGCCCGTTCCCCCAAACACACAACACTGTGTCAAACTACACGTCTTTTTTAACTAAGTCAAAACTACGTCAAACTACGACCCGTGCTCTGTAAAATAGCGTCTGTTAGCTGATTTTTCTGAGGCAATCCCATCAGTTCTGTGGTAAAAAACGTTGGTAGGGCGTCGTTGCCAACAAATAGCACCGCATACTTCAGTTCTGTCCTTTAATTCTGTCACCACACACTGCAATCCTGTCCTTTTAACTCTTGTCACGGTATCCTGTTTCCTCCCAAAGGCCCCACCGCCCCGGACTTGGACTTGGGACATCCATACTCAAATGTTTTTGTTTGGTTTGGTTTGGTTTTCTGTGGAAAAATATCACTTCCACTGAGTGCAGTGCAGGTTCATTCTTTTGTTAACAAAAGTCTTCTGGCACTGAAATACAGGCCATTGATGCAAGCTCACTAAAAGAACAGCAACTTTTTTATTCAAGATGATGGAAATCACCAAGGAAATTTTTTTTTTCACCTCAGAAACACCTGAGTGTACAGATTGATAACGGCCGTGATGCACAGGTATGCTAGAGATGTTTTGGATTTAATGTTTCAAGCTAATAGGGTCTATTCCACTCACATTTTACAGGAATGCAAAGAAGTTACACTTGATTTCTTAATTGTCGTCTCATTTGGATAATATTAAAAAGAACCGTCTGTGTCTGCAGCACCTCTAAAATGAACATTTGCTTTTAAAAAAGCTTCTCAAAGAACTAATTTTTATCATGAAAGCAAGTCCGCAGAGTTTCCCTCTAGGTCACAGCCCACCAAAACCTATTCTCTTAAGAAAAGGACTGCAGCAGTGGTAACAGCACCACTATTAAGTTACAGCATAATTTGTGAGTCACCTGGCTCTGACCGTAGCTCTTAACCTCATCCTCAGGTAGAAGACCTAAAGTGAAAGTACATTTATACATACCTCGGCAGATGACAGTTTGATGTGATCCTGGAGGAATAAACTGGATGTTCTAGCCACCTCTCTACTACTTCCTGGTATGACTACACAAAAATCACAAAACCAAAACAGCCCAAGATACAGATCTATCAGAATAATGGTTTTGTCTTCTTGTGTCAAATGCATGGATTTTTACTGCTGCATAGTGAAATACAAGCACAAGTCAAGCATTAAGTTTTGTTGTTATCACAACAAACAAAAAAAAATTGAAGAGAATACAGGTAAATTCAGCCCTTCCACCTGAGGTTAATGGTTTACATGTGAAAAAAGCATCGCTTTTTTTTTTTTTCAAGTGAGAAGCCTGGAAAAGTGACCTGGTCTCTATAGTTTGATCCAAGAAGTGACTGACTTCTTTAACAGAAAATTTAAGACAAAACACATCTTAAATCTCTTTGACTGCCTCAGCAGCTTGGCAGAGGAGAGATTGTCCAAATGCACCAAATTCACCCATTTGGATTCAGGAAGGGCAGTTGCAGGGCTGGATTTTACCCTTTGAGCTGTTAGCAATGAGTTGCCTCCCTGTGTCCCTTCAGTGCAGCATAAGGTCAGAAATTAACAATGAGGGATTGGTGTTGCAGTAATGCTCTGTTCGACTTTGTTCCAAACCTGCTTTTTCATAATGAGCTTCAACATTTACATATTAATTCACGTATCCATTAAGTTGGTCGTCTTGGAAAGGGTCTTTTCAGCCAACAAATCCGAGTTTCTTGCTAATAAAAGCAACCATATAATTTTATCAGTCTCTGTTGCATTATCAAGTCCTGGATCAGGTTGAGTAATTACAAAGCACCGCCATTCCAGGCAGAAACAGTATGGCCTATCTGAGGCTATTTGTTCAGTTTATTTTATGGTGGTGACCTCTGTTCTGATCAAAGAGTTGCTCGTTCTAATCTTGCAGTGCACAACGAGTCATTTTCCGCCAGTTTTATAACAGAGTTTATACCTGCTCTCCCCACCGCCCCTACTAGTTTGAACTTTTTGTGAGTGCAGCAGCAGTAAAAGCACTTGTGGCCTTCGGAGAAGGTTGGTGTTAGATTTGTCATGCTTGTAACATGTTTTTTTGTCAAGGGGAAAAGCTGCTTGTGGAAGTCAGGTACGAATTGTGATGGTTTAAACAAGAGAATGTTTGGGGAAGGAATGAAACTTCCTCCAGTTGCATAACAGCGCTTTATATTCTAAAACCCCTGAGAAAAACATGTTTATGATGAAAGACTAAATAATTAAGATAATTTCTTTTTGTATCCTACTATCAATGTGAACGCATAACCCAAAGCTGTATTTGCTATTCACAGAGCTTTGAGGTAGTGGATTGCGTAATGATAGGAAGTCAGTAATGGGATCTAATCAGGCAAGTAACACCTAACAAATACATTTCCTTTTGTGAGCCTGAGATTGATTAACTTTAGATATTTCTTTTTGTTGCTAGCATAAGGCTGCAGAAAATCTTGAGAAAAACACCAATCCTTTGTTACTTTTTTCATCTGTGACTTCTACTTGAGTATTTATGCAATTCCCTTCTAGTTATTGGTCACTGCACCGAATGCTAAATATGAATAGTAGATAAACGTGAGGTTTGAATTTAGTGAATGCTTTCGGGGACTGTCTTGTGGGGGGAAAGATTCTTTAAAAAGTTCTGTGAGACAACTCACGTGTTTAAACCTACGCTGTGGTGTAAGTATCGGCATGGATTCTGCTTTCAGTTTCGTTTATAACTACTGGAAAAAGTGTTACCATTGCAATCAGGAAGCGGGGATACTGAGTTGCAATTACGCTGATACAGGAACTGGAAAGAAAAAAGATATTATTGGTTTGTGTCTTGGTAACCCTGACAACACACACACAGGCACATAATATGCATACTTTCAGACCCATCAGCCCAACTTTTGCCTCTGCCCTTCTGCTCTGATTTTAAATATGCACCCTCTCCTTCCTGATTCATACACGTGGCATCTAATTCAACCCACATGTGCTCTGTGCCATGCCATCCCGCAACCCAAAACATACTCTGTCCATACTCAGCTCTTACTTCTTAGGTATTTTTTCAGCCTAGAATTTCCCAAATGGCAATCAGAACGTGTGAAATGATCTGTTGAGGGCTGGAGGGAAAAATGGGTGAAGGAAAGCATCTCATTCTTGAAGTGCACAGATTAAATGATGAATATTACTTTCAGCTTTGAAAACTTTTGTTGGTAATGCACTGAAATGATACTTCTGAGTTGCTAAAATGATTTCCATTTTGGCAGGGTGGTAAATTTATTTTTTCCTCCATTTTTGTGAACATTTTTTGAATGTTTAACCCCAACTCAGGACTAATCCAGCTGCCCCAAAGCTGCCTTTTCCCATTGTCTCCCTATAGCCAGTTTCAATAGCAATTTTTCTCTTTTTTTTTTTTTTTTTTTTTTTTTTTTGTGAATACAGCTGCTTTGCTTGAATTCCTGTAAGTGCTAAAGAGCAACAACCTCTTAAAAAATCTGAATGCTCTTGGCTAAAGCCACACCCCCATTTTTATCTCTTCATCTCAAGAATGAATGCATCTAGTTTTAGTATTTGTGAGAGTAGGAGGAACGTAGGAGGAGCACAGAAGTTACACATTTCCAGATTAGATGGTTATCCAAATGAGGTAAGAAAGTAAAGCAAAACCCAAATCATGCCATTCTCACTGGTTATAGAATCAGAGATTTAATTGGATGTCTTTGATGCTCACAGTTTTGACAGGATGCAGCTGTTGCAGCTTCTGTACGTGCTGCAGTATTTTTATTCATGTTGTTCTGGGAATTGTGAACCCATAATTGTTGTATTCCTTCAACACGTGTTCCACAAGGATTGGCTCGCTGAACCTCCTTGGTGTATAGCATTGTTTCATAATAAAAAAGACGTATCTGAAATGAGAGACGAGATTAACTAAAATTAGACTGTAGTTAATTATTTTAAAGAAATAATAAAATTGAGGTTGTTCAGCAATTATGCAATTACCGATGATAAGGTCAAAGGGAGGAAGAAGGAAAAGAAATGTCTCTACATTCATTAAATACTTTTTCTGTGCTATGTTTTCAGATTGTCTAAAACTCATTTTTAATAACAGTAAATTATGCAAAAGAAAGTTTAAACATTGTTTTTATGTAGCCAAGGCAATTACTTTAAATCACATTTTTTTAATATCTGCATTTCTCTGTTACAGAAGGTTTCCTTTCAGCATCTCGATTGGAGTGGCTTTGTGAGTGAAGAAAGTAAAGAAAGTCCACACAGATTCAGAACCGAACAAGATCGATGTCAGCCTGGAAGAACTGCTTATAGTTACAGCAGCACTGTGCATCAAGGGACAGCACCTCTACATATGGAGAAGGTAAAGCATTTACATTAATACTAATACTCAAATGCACCCAATATTGAAGGCCCTTTCAAGAGTGACTTCTGCCTCTACTTGGCATGGTAAACCAGGTGATTTTTTGCCATTTACAGTGGTTATCCACACCAGTTTCAATTTGAAATACACTTATATCCTCCTTCATTGTCTTGAAAATTATTTGTATTCCATCTCAGATACTCATTTTACACATTCTGATTACTGCCCTTAAAACTTGAAAAAACATTGTGCTTGACTGCTGTCTCCTGGGGAAGATTGAGAAAGTAAAATCACACGCACAAAGCAAAACCTTCAGTGAGTCTTTTATGTAATGTTTGAACTTTGTAGATTTTAACACTCAGCTTGACAAACCCATCACCATTTCATACCTTACTGAATCCTCCCAGTACTACCCAGCATATAACGTTTAAACTTAAATTTAATTTAAAACATAATTTTAAACTTGAAATTCTGAAGGGTTGATGAGATAGAAATTGGTCTGAAGCATTAAGGGAGAAGAACACTTATTTTGTAATATATTTAGTACTTTGCAAGTCTATATCTTATTTAAGAAATGGCTTAAGCACTTGGGACCCAGAAAATTTATTAATAGTTTGTGAAACTTACTTCTTTTTTACAAGGATAAATCATTTTTGAAAGTAGTTTTCAGGTTTATAATTTGCTTCACGTTTTCAAAATGTGAGTATACACTTTGTGAGTATAAGATGAAAAAATACCATGGTGAACTGAGGCAAATAGTATCTGATGAGCTTCTGAATCTCTTTGGGTTCTTTTCAAGTGCTTTAAAAGATAAAAATAAAAGGTGAGGTTATTGACACCTAACCTATAAGCCTAGTCTCTATATGATCAATGGGGAGAAACACTGGGAATTTTTAGAGGAAGTGTTTAGGAAGGTTAACCTCTAATATAGTTTTCTGTATTAAATGTATGATATAGAGTGGTACGAAATTCCCCAGATATTTGACTTGGAGAAAGTCTTGGACTGAAGCTACAGAGAGTGAGATCTACCAACCGTGCAAATATAACACTAATGCCCGTGCTACTCTTTGTTACTCACCAAAACACCTTTTCTGTATCATAAGTCATCTACAGCTCCATTCCTTTGGTTTTAATTCTGAATTAGTCCTTGTTTTTTCTAGTGATTGAACTCTACTGGGAACCCAGCTTGTGCTAATGTGTAGTTTAGTTGTTGGGGTAAGGGAGAGAAGCTTTTTCATACAGGGTCACCAAAACCTGCCAGATAATGCCCTGTAGGCTTCAGCAGAAGAAGTAACTGAACAGAGAGAAGAACACTTAGTAGAAGTGCAGGAGTAGATCATTGGCATTCAGTGCTACAGATATATTCACCACGGGTCCTCTGAAGTTTTGTGTTACGGAAATCCCAAACTGTGAGCGAGAACTCTCATGCCAAAACTACCTGTATTGAACATCAAAGTTTACCTGTCTAAGTCATGTGTTTTGTTTCATTTTGCTTTTATTATTAGAAACATTGAAGCTAGCACAGCATATAGACTACACAAGAATTGACTAGGAGGTATAACATTTCTTACATTTTATGTTTTGCTTTGAGCCTTGCCGGTCTTTAATGATAATTTCTATAGTAACCATTTTTTAAGTAAACAATTGATCAGTTCTGAAATTTGTCCTTGAAATTGCTGCTCTTGGTGCAGCTCAGGAGATCTTAATGGAAACAGCCTTCTGCTGGGATGCAGAATAACAAGGTTCAGGCTGTTGCTCTTCTATCTTCATAGAAAATATTTAGAAAATACCAGGCTCGTTTATCTCTGGACAAGAAAGGAAGTGACAATCTCTGTCTCTGTCTTTCTGTGAAAACCTTAGTAAGATCTTGGTTTCAGTGAAGGCAGTGTAAGTCTCTGTGATATCTCAAAAAGGTGTGTAAAATGGAAGAAAATTTTGTTTCCCAGAGTTCTAATGACATTTAGAAAAACTGTCTAATAGCCCCCAGTTGTCCAGAATTGTCCAGCTACCCAGGATCCTGCAGAGCCTTTTTTTTTTTTCAAAACAAAACTTTCCTTACCTTGTTTATTTTGCACTATTCTACTTATTGGCTTATGTTATCTGCCATTTTGCCTTTAGGTTAGTTCATTTGCTTTCAAAAGCCATAGATTGCTGTCTTTTAAAGAAGAGAGGAAAGATCAAGCTTTCTGTCATTTTAGTTTGCCACAGTAGATGGAGCTAGAAGCTGGCAATCCACGTTCATCTAAAACTAGTCAGAATTGAAGGACAAATTAAGAAAATCATTATGCTTGGAAAAGACCTCCAAGATCATCTGGTCCAACCATTCCTCAACCATCAATATTACCCACTAAACCCAGGTTAGAAAGGAAAAATACTTAAAGCATTTCATTCTTAAACATACATATCCTTTATTTAAATTTTTTTTTTATTCAGCATGTAATACAGAGTGCTTTGGTGTTTGTTTGTTTTATATTTATTTCCAGCAGATTAATCAGGGATTTTTTTTTTCTTGTGTATATGAAACACATTTAAAATGCTATTGCTTTTAATGCAAACTAGTTACAAGGTTAGGTGCTGTCTTGAATAGCTTGGTGTTCCTGAATTAGTGTTCTTTTCAATGCGGATTTCACATACACAGGAGGAAAATTGCTGATGAAGTAAATTTTCATCTGTCACCTGTAGTTATCTTATTTTCTCATTCATGTATATGAATTCAGTTATATTACTAACCAAGAATGTATCACTAGAAAGACTCGAAAGTACTTGAAAAGAGGGCTGCAACAAGTCATAATACACATTTAGCTATAAGTGTCATGAGAAGGCTTATAAGTGTGTTGAAAGTACATCTGGATTGTTTATTTTCATTTGTTAGCTTAGATACACAAGCTGAGACTAAAATTTATTTTCTCTGGTGTGTGGTTTTTAACTATGCATGAGTTACTACTTTTTAATATTTAACTTCGTATTCCAGAAGTCTTTTTGAACACAAATTCAAATGTTGCTACAGTCTCCCCATGTTCTGCAAAGCTCTTACATTCTATTGAACATCAGTCAGATTTAAAATGTCTTCTCCACCCTATTTGCATTCAGCAAATAACTTCTGTATAAGCTCTGTGTACTCTGATTCCACATCTTGCACACTGCTTTGTTGGCTACTGACTGTTACGAACTGGAAAAAGCTCTTCATAATTTTTCAAATGTACTTTATCAGCATTACCTAGTGTCTTCAAGAATTTTTCACATTCTTTATTTAAAATATCTTTAATTTAAAACAACTTGTGTAAAAGCAATGAAAATATTTTCCGATAAAAGTACTTCCAAAAGAATTACACAAACACTTTCTCACAAGAACAGCTAATAAATCACACATCCTAATTAATCAACAAGTCTAGTTTTCTCTTTCTTAATACTTGAAGCTACAGTGAGAGCTGGTCTTTTTGCTATACACCTCATTATGGCAATTTCTGAAGATTGTTAAATCAGACATTAGATGTGTTTTTTTTTGACAATGTTGTGATATCAATGCGTTTAGAGAATTCTGATCATAAGAAAAAAGGCTGAGCCTAAAGTGGAGCTTTTAAAGAAAAAAAAAAGAAAATCTCACCTTCTGGCTGGAAGAAAAACACTTTAACAAATCAAATTCAGATGTAGACCGTAACTTCATAGCTGAAGCCCTGACTTTTCTCCCCTCCTGTACAGGAGCATACACCGTATGTAGATCTTGTACCCCAAATTAGCATCTGACTGTTATGGTTTAGTCTTCTCAAGCATGAATCTTAATACCTTAGTACAGGTAGGGTCATCTCAATTTTGCATAAGAAGGGAATTTCTGTGCTTGCAACTATAAGCATAACCATCAGCATAGAGTAATCTTCCTAAAACAAAAGCTTCTGGTTTCTTTCTAGAAGCTTGCCATACTAGTACAGTCTTTCACTGAAATCTCTTATATCATGACTGGAGAGTGGTACCTGTTATTTTTGTGCCACACCTCAAGAAGGATCTTTCTCTCAGCTGCAAGTAAATGGGTTTCTAAAAGCTTGTTTTGAATGTTTGGATCAGGGAAAATGAAAGGCTTTGGACTGTTAAGAAAATGAAAAGTTTTCATTCACAAATGTGAGAATGTAAGTAAGTCTGGATGAGTATTTCACATACGCTAAACATAAATATCTCAAAATAGCAACCTCCAAAGAGAGAGAAGATAAATGAGAGGTAGGAAAGCTTTTTTGAACTTTACGCGATTATATGCCAATTCATAGAAGGACGGGTGGAGATCGCTCTCTGCATTAGAATATGTAACTCCTCTTGGCCACAAAACTGGATGTTCAGCATCTCTGAAAAGTGTATTTAATGTACATATGCTTCAGATACATAGGAAAGAGGCATACTGCATTGTGTTAAGATTAAGTTTACAATCAGCAGTCTGGAAAGGGTAAAATAAATGGCCTCTGCAGTCATAGTCTTTTGCTTTTCTACTCATTGCTGTTTCACCTGGTGTAAGGAATAGTCTGCATTCTCAACAAATATCTGTTCAGTATTTTGATTTTTCCTCTATCTCCAGTATATGATTCCTGGAATTATTTACTACATGTTATTAGTTTTTCTATTTTGTTTGTTTGTTTGTTGCTTGTTTGGTTGGTTTTGTTGTTGTTGTTTATAATTACAATCTAATATTATCATTTTAGTAGCCAAGTGTTTCAATGAGTAATTTGCACTCAGCCCTCAGTTTTGTCTTAAGTTGGATTTTTTATTCCAGACCCATCTCTTACAGCTGAAGGGATGGTTATCTCTACATTTTATACTTAAAATCCAAGACATGTCAGGATTCAGATCAGATCTTCCACTCATTTTTTTCAAAATGACCTGATTTTCTCACAGTGTTGCATTTTTAACACTGTTTTTTTGCAAAGCCCACCTCCTGTTAACCTCGGTTGCAGTTCTGAGGACTTAATTTGTCTCTAGATCAGAATTTTGAATTTCAATCCAGACATCCATAAAACTATTAGGTCACAATTAGTGATTCAAAGCAAGAAACCAACATTTTTCAAATAGCAAATTGCATGCAAATTAGACTGGCAAATTGTGCACAGATTTGTGTCAAATTCAGTGTCAGCTGAAAGGAGAAGAAATTGAAAAATTTTGGAAAAAAGTAACTTTTTGTTAGTACTGAAAATGAGATAATGTGTTTTCACTTTGAGTTTATCATGGAAGAGAAATTTTAATAACCCTGAGCAAGTTGTCTATTAACCTAAAAGAAAAAAAAAAAGATTTTCAAATTTAAATTGGATTATTCATTACTCACATATTTTTATTCAAAACACTTTCAGAAGACATTTGATTAGTGTCTGACAAGTGTTTTGTGAGAAATCATGAGATTAATTTGCTTCAGAGGCTTCTCTGATGCTTGAACAAGCAGTCTAGCTGGTGTCCACAGTGGACAGGTACATCCAAAGGCAGCATGCTAGCAATGCAGTGGGGAGGGACAGATGGTCTCAAAGGTACCTACCAAGTGGTATTCCAGGTCACCAAGGTAGATGTGTCCTTGGAAGCACAGATTCCCTTCCCAATTTTCAGCCACGCATTTGCCCTGTCTCCTTTACTTTCTTCCTGTCTAGGTTCCTTTTTCCCCATCTTTATCTCATTGTCCAACTCCCATTCTTTTGAGCCTGTCAGATGGTCTTCTCTTGACTCAGAACCTTACTCCAGGCACAGCACATCCTTCCCTGTTGAGTCTGCTTTGGACATTCAGTTCCATCTTTCCTATCCGTCCTCAGAATCATTCTTCAAATACTCATTCACCAGCCCCCAGATTACCAGCCCCTTCAAATTTCTCACATGCAGTGTCCTTTCCTGTTTCTCTGTTCCGGTTTACCTGACTGGATGATAACAAGCAGCTCAAGTGTTTTCTTTCTTTAACAGTGTTTTCTTTCTTTTTTTGTTTCTTTTTCCTCTATGAACACTCACTAACATAAATGAGAATTTAATAAGAGTTTACTATCTGGAGACAGGATCAGTGTCTTTACAGAAGGTGGCAGTGTAATATATATATTAGCTCTGGACATCCTGAAAAGTAATTGAGGCTGTTCAGTTTGTGATTTTCTTTTTGAATGAAATCACATCTGCCTGAATTGGTACAGACAGAGAATCTCAGCATGGACAAAAAAGAAGAGGATTTTTTTCAGGACGATGAGGGTTTCTGCGTGCAATTACAATCACACTGTGTGATTGGAAACAATCCAGGAACCTAACGTTCCAAAAATCATTTCTGAAAGGATACATTTAAAGGAATATGCAATTAATTTGACTGTCTCATCAGATCTATGGATTGATTTTTTTTGGTAAGTATAAATGTGGATGCATGTACCTCTGAACTGTGTATGAGTTATTAATAATAATTACAAATATTCCTTTCACATAGCTTTCATTTAAGTTTTAGCCTAAGTTAGAACCAAGTGTCAAATTCCCATCTGGATCTTGACCACAAATATATTTCGTCTGGAACTTTCTAGGATTCAAAATATACAAGATGTCCTTCTTTCCCTGGGACACACTGCAGTTTGTACAGCGCTCATACATGCACAAATGGCAGACAGTGCTTGGCTAACTGTCCAAAACTGAGGGTGCGTGCTCATCTGGGAAAGTAAACTTTCCTGTGAGACCTTATTTATGTAGTTAAAATTGAAATTATTCTTCCTTTTCTAACCAACACGTGATCATTCCTTACAGTGTTTTAATAAAATTCAACTTCAGACAATTTAGCTGTAAAAGAAACTGGAACCACTTGGAGCTAAAGGAAAAATCAGACGCTTCCCTACACTGTGGTTTCTGCTCATTGATTGACAAATATCTGGTGCTGTCTATATTCCTCAATGCCAGTTCCAAACAAGGGGAAGTTAAAGATTTTTTCCTCCAGCGTGAATGCAAGAGATTTATGGATATGAGTCATAGTTTCTCTACACATCATTCACTTCTTTCATTTAACATATCCCTTAATTCCTTGGTGGCCACATTTTTAACAGGTTCTCTGAGGATAGAACCATTAACTACCTGTATATTTCTGTGTGTTGTGTGGGTCATGCATATTCACGGAAATAGATAGCTAAAAGCCATGTAATTTATGAATGATTGGCTCTGCCATTTAAAATAGCAAACATTTCTGCAACATTCTTACATGAAGAAATATAAAGAGACTTTGCCTCCTGAGAAGAACACTGTCCTTACTAGTTGTATAAGGAATTGATTTCTCTATTGGTACTATACAGATCCTTCCTGATAGGTAGTCCCAACCTCAAATGCTTGTGCTACAGGCCGATAAATGTTACAAAAGGTAAGACAGGAAGCAGATGCAAAGAGACCTAGTGAAGTAGAAAAGGTCACACAGCAGGTTAATGACAGAGCCAAGAAGAGGACCCAGATTCTAGCTCTGCGACCTATCCATTGACAATGTTTTTTTCTCTCTGGTTTTGTTCCTATGCTTCTCTACACGTGGCCATTTGCTATAGTAGGTAGCTTGCAGTGGGCAGTGTGAGTCTAATCATTTCTAGCCACCTGTAACGTGCAATTATAGATTCAGTGTTTTTTACTCTAAGCATCCTGAATAAAAGAGGGGAGAGAAGTACAATTAATGCAGGCAAAGTTGTATCCAGATGTAATTGTATGGCCTGAATGCTGCAGTACCTGTCAAACAAGCACAAATAATTGATATCCTATTGTTTTCAAATGTTGCTGAGGCACTAAATATCTTTTAGCATTCTTCACCAGTGCAACAAAGGATGGAGAAACACCTCACAAGCTTTTTATCCTGTGATACTCAGTCACTAAATGGAAATATCTGTAGCAACGCTGTCTTTGATTACTTGAAAGGTTGCTTTCTTGGCCCACAGGAACATTACATTTTTCTGTGTTGAGGTGCACAGCTTCTCCGTGCAGAGTTTTGTTAACAGCAGGTGGCATACTTCACCCGACTGACTGACGACTTTGTAGAGGCTGCATGTGAGTTAAAACTAGCTCCTAGCAAATGCTGATAGCTATTTAGTTCAGCACACATAGTAGCTTTCTCTGCCAAAGCTCTTTTATGAAAGAATTAGGCATGAACATCAGTTTTAGAATAAACTCGATATAATCTGAGGCAGACCCGCTTTTCACTCTCCATATTTGTACCTTCCCATTTTTCCCAGTGACTCTCCCTGCCTGTACTTTTCCCACAGCTCATTGCAACAGTCTTTTCATCCACTACTGCAGTTCCATCTGCACTAGTCTTCTGCTGCAGTTTCAAATGGATTGCTTGGCCTCGCATGCAGGATGTAATTAAACCCATAGTAAGTTTTTTCTGCGTGACACAAACATTTCCTGCTCCTCCGGTAACCAGACTGAAAATATTTGTGTAATTTGGTGTGGAATAACTGCCTCAGAATCTTACAGAGAATGTCTAACATCCATACAGAAAAATCCAACGTATTTTTTTATCCAAGGTATTTTATTATCCAAGGCTCTCGTCACCTTCATAAATTAAACCCCCTAGCTTCCAAAACCAAGGCATAATAAAAAGCTTTTGGCATGAAGAACAGCTTCCCACTTGCAGTAAAATAAACAGTTTCTGAGATCCTCCATGCTAACCAGTGTCTCTGCTGGAGTTTGACTTTGCATACGTTGTTAACTTCAGTGTGGCTATACACTGAGCATACAATTAAGCATGTTTGTAATTCCTATCTTAGAAGACCTGCCAATACAAAGTCTTGACTACACAGACCTCTTGGCAGGATAAAGATTCTAATTTTGACCTGACATGAATGAATCTCTGACTTTGGCTATTAGTTTTCTCAAAAAAATAGCATAAAATAAAACAAATTATTGTTTGATTATTCACCAGTTTTTCATCTTTTTATCAGCGATCCATTTCTCTTGTCTGGGCCAAATAAGCAGAGCACTTTTCAAAAGCATGCAGTTTTATCTAACTTGGTTTCCAGTGAAGCCAGACAAGTTTTAGAACTGACTTTGGCATAACCAGAATTAGGCTAATACTGAGCATATTTCAAAATCCTACAGTGAGGACCTGATAACCTTACTGAGTTCTCAGATAGCTACTTAGGCAATATCGGTGCCCAATAGACAATATCTTCCGATTTGTCTCATTTAAATCTGTCCTTGTCTAACTTAAAATGCAGTTATGTACTAAAAGGTGTGAGTACTTGTTTTTCCTTTCAGAAGTGCAAGCAGATAGATTGCCTATTTGATAAATAGGAATCAAATAAAATTAGTTTATTTTTCTTTGAAAAAAATAATAAATGACATAGAAATTCCTTTGGAAGCCTATTCTAAATTTCAGCTTCTCCAATAAACAATTTTTAGTTCGACTGTTATGTTGTTCTATGTTGAGTTTCTGACCACCTTGATTATGAAGTTTTCTTTTTGTGGGTGGCAAGATAAAATGACCTAAGTCCATGTCAGTGGAATTTTTGTTTGTTATCACACAGTACAATAACTTTGTGTTTTTTCCAAAGAACAGCAAATTCAGTTCAAAGTCTCATGAATAAATGCCATGAAGACTGATAAAAATACATCTTATCAGTAAAAGAGTGAACATTACTAGCCATTGGCTTCCACATTTGTTGTGCTAAAACCATGGCAACTACAAATCTTTTTTAGGGTCTGAGTTCATAGATCTTAAAGAAGGAAAGGTCATTCTTGAATTTCCATAGAGACAATACCTTAACTTTAGAGGCAGACCTGTTCATAAGCTGTTATCTTTCTGTTCTCTTGATTTTATACTGGGTTCAAATAGTCACATTTTTAATGGAGGCTCTGTTTACAAGATACCTTCTAATTCACATCTAACTGCTGCACATGCCCACCAAAACAGTTTTGCAGGTCCGATTCAGGTTACATTAGTCTAGATTCACTCAGTTTCATGGGATTGCCATTGTGAGACAAAATGGGGCCTGCAGGATCAGAAATTTTACTTTTGTTTGGGTTAATGGGAATAGAGTTGAAGGTTCGAAATTCACTGTCTAGAAGCAAAAGCACCCCTGATAATGATGGATCCCGTGCTTTCCATATGCAGGATTTTAACTGAAGCCCCACTTCTTCCTGCACATCCACTTTCTGCTCACACTGTGTTCCTTTTTACACAAATTTGCTGACAGAAAGAAACAACACAAGGAACATGAGGCTTGGTCTTTTTGACACACATTGAACTTTGTACATTTTCCAATAGGGTCTCCAGGAATTATATTAATCACCTTTTGGGTTACATTTTCAGTCCTTTCACGTTTTTAGATTGAAGATTGTTTCTTACGTTTGGCGGGTTAAATTCAATACTCAGATTTGAATTTACAACCTGGAAGACAGGGAGCAGGTGTGGGTGTAAATGCATGAAGGTGTCACTGCGACTAACACAATCTAATATGCACATTTCTAGAAGTCAGATGGAAATAATAACCACTGTAAAAGGCTAAGTCTTTCAGAAATGCGCACTCTTGGTCTCTGAGAAGACGTCAGGCATACTAGCTAGAGTCAGAAATGGGCATTTGTTCGTGTAGGTCATAGCTGAATGCTAGTTCTAGGATTGCAGTGTTGTAACTTATTAAATTGTTCTGAATTCTTATTGGACATAGATCAGGGATAGCAGATTAAAAGATATATATCATTTGAAAGGTTTGAACATTCTAAGCATTCACTGTCTTGACCAGTGGCCCCGGGGCCACTGAATGCAGTCGGAAGTGAGATTTCCCAAGGATTCAGTACAGCCCTATCTCAGACTCCTGTTATGAATTTTACTGTTGCCTTCAGTAGGAGCACAGATGTGCTGATGATATTTCTCCTCAAGCAGCCGTTATTGCATAAAGTAGACCTGGTCTACTTACTGGACGGTTTTCACGTAATATGTCAATTAGTTGAATCCAAAATGTTTCACTGGGAGCATCACATTTCTGATAAACTTTCAGCAAATCTGAGGTTAAGTTTTCCATAGACACATACTGGCTTTAACAACGTGCAGGAAGACAAGCCCTGTGCTTGTGGGATTTCTAGTTATGGAGCACCCAGTCAAGTGAAGCACGAGTATCAGTGTTCTGGGCTGAATGGCCACGCCAAAGCATCCAGGCTCCCTGACAGGAAGTTGTGAACCCCAAAACTCATACAGTGGTGACAGCAATGAGGCTACAGTGCCTGACCTTGAAGCAGGACACTGGAAAGTATAAGACTTGTGTTTGTGTCAGGCTCTCAACATTTTCAGGGTTCCTGTTCTTACATGAGGAGCTGAGTCCTTGGTCCTGTCTCAGCGCTAGGCTCTCCACTCTGCCAATAGCAACTGTGAGAAATTTGGTTCAGCATGGAACTTGCACAGCTTCCAAATTCCCTGCCCAGGGAGCCAGGAATCTGGCAGTCTGAGGCAACCCTGGCATGGAAAACACTTACTAAGACTTGGGAGGTAGATACAACATATAAATCAATATGACTAAGTATTTCTGAGCAGGGTAAAGGGAATCACCCCATTACCACAAGGAACACAGGGCAGGATTCTTAGGGTTAGATGACATGTATTCTTAACTCCGTGGCTATATGAACGAGATCCACGCTGACTTTAAAGGAAGTCACGAGTCTCTTTGTAGTCAGATTAGCTAAGGTGCCTCCAGACACCTGAAGCTTGGTAAAAGGAAACCCACTGTGTGTTTGCAGCTCTCTTAGTCATGGAGTTCACTTACAGTTCACTTAAAAGATCAAGTCAGTTAAGGGCAATTCTAAATTAGTTCTTTTAATTTAATTTCATGAAATATTTTGGAGACCTATAGATAGATCATGAATATGCTTGATTAGCAAAACTGAGCCACTGTTGGTATTAGAATAAAAGCCATCTGAACAGAAAGCAAATGTCAAGGACTCAGGTTGGAGGGCAGTGTAGAGGAATGGCCTAGCGAGTATAGCCACTGTCTAATTGATCCAAAAGACAACATTAAAAGCTTCATGTGCAAAGAGTTTGCTAGTATTTCTTTTCATGACTTGAGATGAATTCTCTGGTTAGCATTGAAATTTGGAAAAAACAAAAAAAAGCTTTTCAGACTCTGCAAAGCCACAGCTGTATCTGCTGCCTCTTTCTAATTCCTTCATATCAGTGAGTATCTGGACCAATCCTTTTGTTACTTATTTAGAGAACCAGATGAACTGTATAGATCTTTGGTAGGCTTGATCACATTTTTTGGTCCCAGATGAAATTCTTTGACTCTTGGAAAGTACTGAGGAACTTCTCTTTTAAAATCAGGCCTTCCTGAAAGCTCTCAAATTTGGTACCCCAAATCACTTGTCTGATTTGAAAATTGTAGCTAGAGTTTGAAAGCACTACTCTAAAGAAAACAAGCAATCAAAAAAGCAACCTTTCCTCAGATTTATATTATTTTTGAGTCAATTCCTTGGCACTAGCAATCCCAGGTTCCAGTGTTATGTACTACATCATAACAAATACAGGCAAAGGAGAACATATGAAGGAAAATGCCAATCAGCAGAAATACAAGTTTTTGTTGCTGCTGCATATCAAATTCTCTTCTAAGAGACCATGACATGCTGGTAATATCATTGGGGTTTGATTCACGTTTAAGGGAGTAGTGGACCTCGAACTGCAAGTCAGAGATCACCTAATAAATGTGGTCTGTTTGAATGCTGCTTGAAAGGCTTTTAGCTGTTAAAAACAATTGATTTTTTTCAGACACAAAAGTACACATGCTCAGGTTTGACTAACTGAACTTTGCTTCTGAGGCTTAGACAAAAATGTTGAAATATTTCACTGTGTTTTTAGATTAACGTGCAGGGACTTAAAACTTCATGTTGAGCTCATGACAGTGGGGCCTCAGAATTCATTACAATATAGTAATATGCAGGAATGGATTCTCTTTTTATGTCAGTGAGTAGATGAAAGTGTCAGCTTTCAAAATCTCTTAACCACACGGCTTCAAAAAAATAGAACAGCCTCAGTCCTAGCTGTAGCAGGCCTGCTTGGTAGGCTGCATAGCTGTGGACCCTGTGTATTCTGGTTCATCCTTACCCTCCTGCTCTCAGAGCTTCAGCGTTCCCTGCTGGGATATCAGGGGGTGAGTCCTACCTCTATGCAGATATTGGCTTTGAGGAAACTGAAAACTTGGATTCTGATAGGAGTGCTGGAAGCAATATTTTCAACTACAACTATGAAAGGGCTTTGCTCAGTACATGGGATGGAAAGGATCCTTCCCTACACATTTGTCTATCTCCCTTGGGCAATAACCAGCAAAGCTCCAGTGAAGAGGACCTACAAATGGTTCTATGAACTTACATTCCCCTGTTAAGGTACCAGCTCAGGCCCTGACTCAGCTAAAGAAATCGCAAAGGCCAAAGGGGGTATTTGAGGAGGAAAATGCCACTCCCGCTCCAAGGCTTCTGTTAAAAGAAACATCTTTCCAGTTTCCAGTGTTGTGAAAGCTTTACATTTAGGAATTGCTTACTGAGAAATGGAGGGCAGAATGAGAACATTTATAAGTTGTCTCAAATAGATAAAATAATAAGTTAGCGAGAATCAAACCAATGCTAAAATTCCAGATATCCTAACAGAAAAAAACAGCACAAGTTCAGAGAACAATTGTAGCAGGAACACAAAATCTGTTTCTATGGAGATAGACATGAAAGAGAAAAAATTTGTCAACTTCACAGTTTTTAGGCCAAAATAGGAAAATTGTGAGTTTACAATGAAATTAAATAAAAAGGAAGACAAAGTAAGAGTGTACTGCTAAGGGACAAAGGCTGTCAGTGGTGCTGTAATATTTGGGTGTGTCAGCTGCAAATTTGGGGAGTCCATGTAAAATCACAGAAATTTTGTAGAAGTCCCACAGTCCCACTAGACATGAAGTAATTTTTTCAAGTCTTCAAGAGTTTGAAGTTGGGAGCAAAAACAGTGGCTCCCAGAATCACTAGTTAATTTTCAGCATGCTTTTCTTCAGATTTTACCACACACGTGCTTAAACTTAGAAAAAAGTTTGTAGTCATGGTTTTTATAAGTTGGAGTTCACAGATATACATCTTAAATTAATTCAGAATAAAAACAGCACAAACACTTCCTGCCATTTGTCAGAAGTTTTCAGTATCACTTTCATTGCTAAACCTGAACTGCATCAAACTTAGAGAAGAAATATTAACAATCTCTCACCAAACAAAAGCTTTCAGCTTTGGCTCTCTGCACTGAATGGTTCTATACTGTCAAAGACAATTGAGCTACAGTTGACTGCAGCTGGACTTTTCCAGGCACAGTGCCATCAACAACTCCTTGAGGTTGAATGGCTTTTATTAGCTATTGGCTACTTTATAGTAGCCACAACAAAGATGGATTGGTGAAAAGGATGAACCACAGAAACTCTTGAGTGAAAGTTTTCAGAGAACTTGGAGCAAATCTGTTAAGGTCATTAGAAATATATGAAGTAGCTCACAGCTAAACCTATGCATAAGTAGAATAGATCCAAAAAGAGTTTATCAAAAAAGAAAACACATAAAAAGCGTATTAAAATTGAAATGAAGCACAGAAATAGAGTTGCAACAAAATTGTTGCTGTGTGTGCTACTGAAAAAACATACTAATCTAATATATACAGTTCCACGTATATCAGTTATGCCAACTGCTTTTTAATGGCATTGTAAAGAAGAATGCAAGCAGACACTGAGAATATGAGATTCTGCAGATTCATAACATCAGTGGGATATAAAAGAGCAAAAATAGGTGGATCATAAAACTCAGAATGACAGAGGCTGAAAAGCTCAGGCAGCAGCATGGAAATTAGAGTGCCAAATAGTTTTGAGGGCACAAGTGAATGTGCTGGATTCCAAAGGCCTCCTGAGAATTATGTAAGAGGAAGAAAAAAAGATCACCACAGACAGTTATATCATGGAACAAACAACAATCACACCACTGCAACAATTCAAATTACAAATAGTGTATCAAAGAAAGGTCTAAAAAGTACTGAAGCAAAAAGCTCTTTTAGCTGAAGGCATCATGAACCCACTAACACTGTACCTGGGATAATTCATTTTTTGTATCTATTTTGTAGACATGTATGCACTTGACTCATACAAAAACATCGCTATGATATTTTTGAGGGACTCTGTAGCTAGAAATTGATAAAATGATCAAGCCAGTATTTCACCTGCTCTGCAGATTACCTACTTATATTGACCAAAAAAAAAAAAAAAAAAGAGGAAAACAGGGAAAAAAAGACCTAAAAGATAAAATTCACAGAACAGCTGATAGCCCTCACAAAACATTGAAGGCTGCACATTTAGAAGTTAGAATACTTCCTTTGGAAGGGCCCTACAAAGGTCCAGTCCAACTGCCTGACCACTTCAGGGCTAATCAAAATTTAAAGCATATTATTGAGGGCATTATCCAAACACCTGAACACTGATAGGCATGGGGCATAAACTGCCTCCCTAGGAAACCTGTTCCAGTGTTTAATGACCCTCGTGGTAACGAATTTTTTCCTAACGTCCAGTCAGAACCTCCTCTGTTGCAGCTTTGTGCCATTCTCGCATGTCCTACCATCAGTTACCAGGGAGAAGAGGTCAGCACCTCCCTCCCCACTTCCCCTCCTCAGGAAGTCGTAGAGTGCAATGAGATCACCTCTCGGCCTTCTCTCCTCCAGACCAGACAAACCAATTGTCCTCAGCCTCATCTCACAAGGCGTGCCCTCCAACCCTTTTGTCAGCTTTGTTGCCATCCTCTAGATGCATTCAGGTATCTTAACATCTTTTTTATATTGTGGAACCTGGACTTGCAGACAATATTTGAGATGAAGCTGCACCGACATAAAATATACTGGGAGAATCACCTCGTTTGACCAGCTGGCTATGCTGTGTTTAATGCACCCCAAAACGCAGTTTGCCTTCATGGCACAGTGCTGACTCATCTGGGTAGACTGAAGCAATTTAATGCATTATAAAGGAGTCAATGTGAAATGCCTACAAACATCTTACATCATTTTGTCTTACATCATATTGCCTTACACCATAAGACAAAGCAAAACCATTCTCATGCTGTTAATGCCAAAGGCTGATACTGGCATCTGTTGCTTGATAAGGAAAACAGCTACATCACTGTGCTCTGGATTTCATGAGACAAATTGATAGGGATGGTAGAATGCCCTAGGGATCGAACATACGGTGGCTTAAAAGCAGGACAGGCAACAGGACTCACTAACAGGATTCAAACACCTTAGAGATTAATGTCAAAACAGAATACGTTAGATGAAAAAGGAGCATAGCAAGAAATACTGCGATGTCTGAAGTCAATCTCTTCTGATCAGTGGAAATAAGCAAGATTGAAGAAAAAGGAGATTTCTGGCTGACTGCTGCGCCATATGTGATACACTTACTAATTTACCTGCAGTTTCCTCTCACTGGGTAAAACCAATAAAGAAGATATCCATTCTAAAAGGCATTACTAAATCATAATAAAGTCTTTGTTAAAAATATTTCACATGGTTCTTCTATGTCAGCCTACTGTGTATAAGCCCTCTGGGTGAGTCGAGGATGGGAGTGCAGAAAAGACACAGGTCATCTAAAAGATGAAGCAAAGAGTAGGAACTAACTTCCCCATTCTGAAATTCCATAAGTGGAATGTGAATGAATAAAAGCACATTGTTGCAGAGATGGGGACTAGGACAATGTTTCTAGATATATGGCAACCAGGAGCTTTCATATTAATCTTACTAACACCCACAGAGCAATAAATGCACAACTGAAGCATCTTTCAGTCTCATATATGTGCAATAATAAGCTCCACTAGAACAGTCCAGAAGGAAACTCTTCAGAAACTACTATAGATGATCAGAAGGCATTTTTATGAAGCATCTCACACACATAGAGAATACTGTTGCATGATGTTCTTGGAATAGCAGTGCTAAACCTGAGATACTATGAGATACAGAGAAGATTTCTTGTGCAGCAGTCCTATATCATAAAGCGAAAACTATGAAAAATGCATTTTTCCTTCTAAGGGAAAGCATCATTTAAAGCAACTATATACCAGATTGAAGGCAGGAACTTGAAAGGACAAGAATCAGCTCTGATCACAGGCTAATAATAACTACTAACATCATATATAAAAGCAATATACTATTAAACATATTTTTGAGAAGAGGGATTTTTGAAAACATATGCTGGAGCCATTAGAGACCACTGAGACCTGATCAACAAGACCAAAACCAGATTTGCACTGGCTTCTCCTACATCTGCTTGCAAGGCCTTCTCAAGGCCTTTAGGGCTAGTATGGCGTGAAAGAGCCTTCTTCCAACATAATGGCCATAAATGCCATATTGGCGTAAATGCCATATTAACAGGAACTACCTAAGCAAAAAGAAAGGAGTAACTTAAAAAGAAGGGGCATGAATGTGTGTGTGCCTGTCTTGAGATGGACTTTGGAAGGTATAATGTCACATTATGCAATCAGGTTGTTCAATTCATGCTTAGCTTTGCAGTCTGGAAAACATACATCCACCATCTGTAACAATATATATAGAAAATATTTTGAAACACATGAAAAGCAATTTTTTTTAAGTACACTTTTCAGCATATTTAAGAAATCTCTGCTTTCTAGGTGGGCTTGATGTTAGAGAGAGAGCATAGAGAGGACAACGAGGTCTGCATGTTATTCAGTCTGAAGTCTTTCTCCCTCGCTTTAAAGTAAGCACTAAATACTGCATATTCTGGACACCGTCTGTGTCCTGGATTTTGTCATGAAGTTTGCAAAACTGTTTTGGTGGTGAGGATGCAGATCTGTGCTCTTGAATCTGTTCCAGCAGTGAAGTACAAAATTAAGCCACTAAATTGCAATCTGAGCTTATTGGAATTAGGTGTTTGACTTATTAAGGTGCAGTGAAACTATGGATGGTCACTCTACTTGATTTAAACACTCCTATTTTGATGAAAAAAAAAACAGCTCTGGAAAACTGAAGATGAGTGGCCGATCTCTCAGGATGACTGGCCTAACATGAGAACTAAGGATGTTCCCAAAAGGCATGCCCTGTCGTGGAATACTGTTAGAAGGCCTCTGCCTATTCTGCTACAGTAATCAAATCCTTCCAATGTTTATGTTTGCTCATTGGATGGGCATTCTTGCTCACTTTATATCTCCGAGTCCATCTCTGTTCAAATAAAAGCCATATATCTGTTTCAGTTGTTTGACTTGTTTTACATTGAAGCCAAACATCAGCGATAAGAATAGCAAACATAATGCACCGGAGCAGGAAAAGACTGGTACCTGAGCATGTGTCCCAGACTACAGACACTTATTAAGAAATGTACTGCTAATTAAAATTATTTTAAAAATGAGCTACTGCCCAATGGCAAAGAAATACTGGTAAAGCACATGTCCGTAGGCCCAGCACTGGAAGTAGGAGATGGCAACACCTTTTTAAGCATTATGTCACCTCAGCCTGCTGATAGATTGGAAGGGAAGCAGCATTCTTTTTGCAGGTTCCATCCACTTTAGGAAAAAGCTATCCTTCATTTTGAGGAAGAAAAAAAATTGCTAGTTGGCTGCCCACCTTTGTGTTTTCATTAGATAGGTAAAAAGCCAAACAAAAACAAAGAACAAAACCACCTCCAAAACAGAACTGTGATTACTGGCAGTAGGTGCGGTCCTGGCACACAAACATCTCGAGATCTGATGTGTATCTCAAAGTTCATTAACACAAAGAAAACTTTTGGTCTTTAACACAAATAAGAAATAGCATTAAATAAGTTGAGGGCCACAGAATTAGGAAGTTTGGGAGATCACTGTGACAAGGACTTACTTTCCAGAAGTGCTCTGGCAGTTTTCTTATGATGATATATCAAATTTGTTACTCAAAAAGCTTCAGTAATTTTAGTACATTTTGGTCTGCATATATGTAATTTTTAGTAGGAATATTAATCCCAATGAAATACAAATACCTTTCCCTTCCATTTCTGAATGCTTTCCACTTTCCTGCAGTCTCCTTTAAGTGCAAACCACAAAGATGAATAGGTGTTTCTTTTTGGTAAAGGAGGAGTTATTGTAAAATTCATGGTTCAGAAAGTCCAAACAAACTGTTGCTCTACCATGGCATCTCTTCTTCATCCTTTGTGATTACGTTGTATCATAAGACAGCTGACAGCACAAAATGAAGCCTTTCCATAGGCAGACTGGAAGGAGTTTGTTAAGTAGGTATCCTTGAACATATTTCTCCACTAGGAGTCTGAGAATAAAGTTACCTACTCTGTATCTAGACTTTCACTTTACACAGTGTGGTGTGATGGAAATATTTTTAAATGATGCTTTCTTTTTTTGCAGGTCAGTTAGGCTTGGAATTACTGCTCTTGGTTCCCCACAGCTGAGATTGTAATACTAGTTACTGTTTGCAACTTTACAGTTGAATGTGGTTGTAAATGGATTCATCTTAATGTATGTGCAAATGCTTCCACCTTAAAATGCAATTGCTATGTTCCTTTCTTAATACTAGGACAGCTTTGCTGAAAGTTCACTCAAAGCAGTATGGAAGAATTGAGCAACAGGAAGCTCAGTATAATACTTAATATTGTTAAACAAACATCAGCATTGGAGTTCAAATCTCTTTTTCAGCAGTAATATGAAATGTTGGCATGAAGTACAGGACAGACAACAGAAGATATCTAGAAATAAACATGGACCCTGTATTACAAACTTACATATTAACTCCAGGGGACCAGTAGTGTTCTTGCTAACACTGCACAATGCTGCAGGGGAAAATTCCAGATAGCTTTCAAGATGCAACAGTAAATATTGAGACCTTTTCTTGTGCTAAATTTCAACAAAACAGAAAAGACTTTCATCTCCCATCTCTTCATCTCTTACTGCATTTTCTTCAGACTGCTTTGATATACCCTTAGAACGTTTCCAGAGCTGGTCTAAGGCATGATTTATCACTATCACATTTTTTCAGCACTGTGACTTGGGCAATGTTCCCAGTCTGGTTGCATTTCCCATTCACTTTATGGTTATCAACAATACACCTAATTACATGTTTATATCTCACTGAGTGCCTTTAATTCCTAAACTGGGCCTTGATCCTTTACATCACTAACAAAAAAAAGCCATTTTTCATGTGCAAACACATCAGGAGCAGATTTGGGAAAGTGAAAAGTTTCTTGTTGTTGCTGTTGTTTTTCAGAAGCAGCAGCTAGTATAAATTCCATTGTATCAAACTATAATGTAAAGTCATCTAACTTTTAAGCAGTTTTTCATGGAGCACAGAATGGTCTTTTTGAAAGACAAGATGCATTGATGCATTGTGTTGACATTTTTCTTGTTAAAATTACCTGGAAATATTTTAAGCTTAGGTATGTCATTAGATTTATTTTGGATGTGTTTAAAAACTCAAGTTTGGAAACAAGTTTTTGTTGTTGTTGTTGTTGTTGATGTTGTTTTGTTTTGTTTTTGATTTTGTAAAACTTCCAGAAAACTCAAAATTGAATTATTCATACAACTCCCAGCAGGAATAATATAACATTGCGGTAGAACTGCTCACTTCAGGAAAAAAAAAAAAAAAGAGAGAGAGAGGGAGAGAGAGAGAGAATAGAAGACTAAGGAAGTATTAGAAGACCTTGCTCTGAGCTATACCAGTTTACTTGCTACCAGAAGCAGTGAGTTGCGAGGCAGAGCATGACCTCCAGCAATGCACTGAGGATAGGTATGGGGATTGAAATCCAGCCACTGCAGGGAGAAGTTCCTTAAAAGCAGCATCCCCCTCTCAGAGGGAGCTTTTACTGTTGCTTTGCAACCTGGAGCAGAGGGGCAGCAGCAGGAAAGCTCCCTGGGACAGCCCACGGAAGTGGTTGAGTCACCATCCCTGGAAGTCTTCAAAAAATGTGTAGATATTGAATTTAGTAAGGTGGTTTAGTGGTGGACTCATCAGTTCTAGGTTAAAGGTTGGATGGAATGATCTTAGAGGTCTTTTCCAACTGGAATGATTTTATTCTATGATTCTATTATCTGGAAATCCATTCACTTTTTAGCCTCTTGGAGAGGATATGTTAGTTACTCCAATTCTACAATTTTTTCCTTTTTTTTTTTTTTCCCACTAGACCTTCCATTTTAAGAATCTTGAAGATTAAGCCTTAAAATTACTAGAGCATCTCCAATTTGTTTTTGTTTGTTTGTTTGTTTGTTTTTCCTTTTGTAATAGTCTTGCTGGAATAAGATTTTAAGGCGTTGTTGTCTCTTTCCATCTCAGCACCACCTAACCATGTGTTGTCTGCACTGGATGTATATATTCATATTCATGTATATTTTGTAATAACAGAAGAAGAGCATTTTTCTGAACTAACACAAGCAACACTGAGGTCATGGGACAGGAGTAGCATGATCAGAAAAAATGAGAGGACATGATGGAGAGACTGGAAGAAGATTTGGAAAGGAGGAAGTCCAATAGATACTGGTTGCCAGAAACATAAAAGCCAATTAATTTCAACTCTGTATTTGACTTGAAATTACTAACTGCTTACATTTTAAGTTAAGAGAAGGGTCTACCTAACCAGAGCATTTTAAGTATATAGATAGATAGATAGGGCAATTACTGTCATAGACCATATCTGTGCTGCATCTGATAGTAGCCAAAATAAGGTACTTTGGGAAAAGTACAATGGCATGACATAATCTAGTCTCAGTGAAATTTATATATAAATATGGCTAAATTGAATGAAACTCACTGGCAACAACAACGGGGTTTTGAACTCAAGAGAGAATTAGAACACAGGTTACACCACAATGAAGATATCTCACTTCTAGGAGGAGGAGATAACGAATCAACCAGACAGGCAAGCTTTTTGTGATGTTAGTGGGAATTAGGTAGCAACAACCTGGGATCAGGAAGGATGAGGAAAGCATCCTGGGTAGTGAAAGCAGAAGGATGGAAAGTTGCAGAAGAGGTCTGGAAGGGCATGCTTTTCATGCTCTAAGATGTTGTTCAGTCTTTGCCTGTCCCTCAAGATATCATTATCAGCTGATCATACGCCAGAAATTTAAAGTTCTTCCTGGGTGGCTATATAATAATTTTAACAACTTCTTTCAAGCTGATGAGTGTCTCCTCCAGAGGAAATTTATCCAGCTCTTGTTAATGAAAACTTGAATAATTACCTGCAATAGATAAGAATACTTCTTTACGTTCTGTATTAAAGATAGCCTAACAAAGAGGCTGAGGGTCAGACTGAAATGTCAGCGGTGTAACCATTTATTTCTGGCTGCTCAAACTATTCTGAGTGAATGATATAGAGGAGTTCAGCTCTCTTGTGTACTCTTCCCCAGCTCCCAATGCTAAAAAAAAAGTTGAAATCAGCTAGTGTACATTATACGATTTCCTGCTGGAACTGCATCACTTTGCACTCAGTAGGGATCAAGCCTTATGCTTGATATTTTTTGAAGCTTCTCACTGAATATTCTGGAAAAGTAGTTTAAGTTTTGTACCATGCCCAGGCACTCCATGCAAATGTCACAATTCTTCCTGTGCCTGATCTCCTAAATTACTGACTAATTAACAGAAACCTTTCAAAGAAGAGAGCGGTGCATAGCAAAGAAAATAGTCTTGGAAGGATGTCAGGGTAAATGAAAATTCATTGGAAAAATTATCAAGTGACAGCTCTTACAAATGTTTACAGATGTATTTGGCAATTTTGTGGATCCTGATGAGTAGCAGTACCCCCAGAAAACCAGAATGGGATCTACCAAATCAGGTGCTCAAACAGCCCTTTTGCTGTTTTAACAGCCCTCCTTTTGGATGTTACCCTAAGCCTATGTCCAGAAATCTGGGGAGAGGTGAAGTCTTACCCAGAGTAAAATTGCCATTTCCAATTTACTGACATAGATTTATTGTCCACATGAAATTGTTCCACCTTGGAGCTACATATATTGTGAGATTCATATTCCCTGGTTTCAAACTTTTACTCTCTGTTTCTTCAAGAATTCAGAAGCCAATAAAAATGGAGATGCTGTTTACTTGTATCTTTGCACTAATTGTTCTATTTTACCAATATGGATTTTCTTATTCCAAATGAAAGGCTAGATTCACTTGTGTGCCTTGTGCCATTCCTAGGTGAGAAAAACCAGTATTTCCTTCTTAAACATTCTATTTGTTTCTGTCCCTGGAGGACTGAAAGCATATAGCCTGTCCTAAGGAGATTGCCATCTTGTCTTTGTAAGGGGATTTAGAATTAAAACTCTGTAATTTTAAATGAGTATGTGAAGTCAGTCCTATCTAGGTGAATTATTACTGTACAGTACCAACTTGCTGCACTTTTGAGCAAATAGTAGCAAAGGAGAAGCACGGCTATAGGATTAGACGATGACATTTTGATCTGATGCCTTGAACTCCTTGTTTGTAATTTGATAAGGAAATTTACGCAAAACTTTATCTGTTTGGATGCTGGAAGGTTCAACCTTTTCAGGACAAAAAGGTCCAGTGTAAAACATAACGAACAAATAATATCAAATTCATTTTTGGCAAGGACATTGCAAGTTTTGTAATCTTCTTCAGACCAAATGGAAATCTACAAATGCCAGCTCTATGGTTAATATTTTACCGAAACAGGTAGTAAAGAGGTATATAAGAAAATGCTTTCCCTTCAATCTTCCTAGCATTTCTGAATAATTTAGCCCACACCATAATCTGCAACCATGAAGTGGGTAACATTAATTTCATTTATTTTCCTCTTTAGTTCAGCGACATCCAGGAATCTGCAAAGAGTTGCTCGAGATGCAGGTAAGAAAGGATTAATTAATTGCCCCTATAGTCTTTGTTATATTGACTTAATGACTGCAATGCAATTTCGTGAACAAATCTCGCAAGCCTGATCCAAAGCCGGGGGGGGGAAGAAAAGAAAAGTGATTGACTTGAAAAGAAAGTGAATTAAGAAATCTTGAGGAGATGGGTAGAATACTCCAGACAATTACTTAACTGAGCAAGTAGGTTTGGTGACATGTCTCTTTGTACCATGAGTGAATTACATGAACAGATGTTGATCGTTCAGAATCTGTTACTTTCCAGCATGGAGCAAGCGGATGTGCTAAGCTTTTTGAATGACAGTCTATAACTGAGCTCCTCACCAATGGTTTTCACACAACTAGGTTAAAAATCCAAAAATCTAAATCTCAGTCTGGGATGTAGGAAGGCCTAGCTAAAGACTTAGTGTCGTTTTTCCCTGTATTATTAAGCTTTAGAACTTGGTCAAAGAAGTATTTCTGCAGGCAGTCCTAGATTTTTTTTTCCACTGATATTTTTGATTTTTGTTTGAAACATGAAAGTAGCCAAATTTAACAAGACTGACTTCTCAGTCAATCTGTGTGAAATTGCCAGTGAACAACAACAACAAATTTGAATTACAATTTTCAGCATTGAAACCCTTCTTATCAAATCAGGTCTACTGATGATCCTTCATTTTTTGAAATATATTCCTTCAGTTCAGGTAAACGAATCTTTCCCTGTGTTTTTTAAATGCTTCTGGGATGGTATTTCTGGAACAAAATGACTGCCCTATCCTAGTTAATTCATTACTGTGGCCACCTGCCTCAGTATCTGTTTGGAAAATCTTGTGGGAGTCTTCTTACCACGAACAAGCTGTAACTACAACCTGGATTTATTACTATCAGGACCAAGTGAAGGGTCTCATCTGTTTTCCTGCTCATGATGAGCACAGATGGTATGCATTCAGTGAAAAAATCATACGTGTCTGCCCAGTTCATAATTTTGTCTTTGAAGAAAGAAAAATCTACTAATGCTTAGTCTAATCAAACTGCAGCTGCATTCCTTTATTTGTAGATTAGATATGATCATGTTGGTCATGTAAAGTGCATGTTCTTACCCTTAATAGGAAGTCACAGCAGTCATTTTGAAGATAGGAGTTATGCATATGATTACAGAGGTGAATATTTTATTAAAATCAAAAAAATTACACACTTGAGTGCCTTCAGAAAGATAGGCATGCATAAGAGTTAGGTATTTATTTGCAGACAAGTGGTCATCTAAGACAACAAAGAATTCTAGATGGCCTGAGGAAACCTTTAGATTGACATACCTGGAAAAACTGTGCAGATTACACAGGATGGTGTACCCAAAGATGGGAAGCGCTCAGCATTAGCTTAGTCTGTTCCAAAATAATGATATGTGCAAGAGCTGGTTTAATGCTGCACACTTCTGAAATCTGGCCTGAGGTGCCCAGAATATATTCTTCAAGGGGGTCTAGCACAGCAAATGAACATCACTGTTCTTTTATTTTTTTCCCTGTAGATCACAAGAGTGAGATTGCCCATCGCTACAATGATTTGAAGGAGGAGACATTTAAGGCAGTGTAAGTGAATGTTCTGCTTACATTTTCTGATTGTTTTCCATCTCTATTGATACTGAATTAAAAAGGGAAACTTAAACACTGTATGAGCTCATGAAGGGTGCATAGGTTTCATCAAGCCATTGCATTGAATTAGTTTTGTTACTGTTAGTATGCAAAGCTTACAGGTGCTGTAAGAGCTGCAAAAGTCATGATGACTTTCTTGCTCTCTGAGAGCACAACTCCTTGCACACATTGTGAGGAAACCTGTGTTCCTCATGTGAGAAGAAAATACATGTAAATAATACAGTTTTGATAACCTTTGGATGGAGAGGAGTTATTCTGGACTAAGACATTACCAAAAAAAAAACCAAACACCAAAAACAAACAAACAAACTTCTGGCAGGTTTTCTGAGACAATTCAATGATTTCCTTTTGAAATGGGTTTTGGGAATGGCAGAAGGCCGTTATAGGAACATAACTATTTCAGAAAGAAGACCCAGTGAAGATCATTATCTGTAACAATGGCGAAAACAGCTTAGTTTATAGTAGTTAGGAATGTACTGGTTAAAGTGGCAGAAAATTCAAATCACAGTCTTTTCCGTGTTGATTCAAGTCTATCATTTAAGGAGGTGAGAAGAGCAAGAATATGGGACCCAGTATTAATGATCTTTGTAGTACTCTATTTAAGTATTTGTGTGTATTGTTTGAACAAGTAATTTTGAATCTTGTGTTCCTTATCTCTATATAGCAAAATTTGCTTTCTGTTTCAGTGCCATGATCACATTTGCCCAGTATCTCCAGAGGTGTTCTTATGATGGACTGTCTAAGCTTGTGAAGGATGTTGTAGATCTGGCACAAAAGTGTGTGGCCAATGAAGAGGCTCCTGAGTGCTCAAAATCACTGGTAGGCAGCAAATCCTTTGGTATTGTGTTTCTCCTCATTCTATGCAGTTACCAGAATCATCCTCATTGAGGATTTATACTTGTCATCAGTCAATGTTCAGATTTTTGTGTTGAAACAGAGAACTTGTTTTTGTCAGGTTCTGAAACTCTGCCTTTCAGAAGTGTCACAATGATGCGTGGAGTTATATATTGGAGCCCAAAAAGCAGACTTCAGTACATTAAGTTTAGCATTGTCCATAAATAAATGTTACCATTAGTACAAGTACCCTGTCTGTAAAATACAGGTCTAACTGTAGGAATTAAAGCAACCATAGTGTGTGAGTTTTCATACAGGGGTGACTTGAAAAAGATACCTGTCATAATTTAAGGTACTCAGGTAAAAAGTTAAAAAGCATACAAACAACAACAACAACAACAAAAACCTGCTAAGATCAGGTATCCTAAGATGTTTACAGGTACATAAGATTCCTGGATGCCTAGCAGGTTCAGCCAGGCCCCTGAGAAATTTAGGTGCTTGTGTTCTTGCCAGTTCTCACATTCAAACCAAATTACATGACTATATTAGTTCTCCCTAAAGGCTTCCCAAGCTGATCATCAAATAGAACACCAAATCCTGCTTCAATTCATCTGAAAATTCACTTTAGTCAGATTACAAGTAAAAGGAGACCACTGTCTGGCATGTAGCATTGTAACTTATAATAATTTTTTTTTCAGTAGGGCATTGTAATTTTTGATATTGGACGACAAAATAAAACTATGAAATTGTGTTGAAAGCAATGGATTTTTCTGATTTACGGTCTAAATCTTCCCTGGTAAAAATTTACTTACTTTTGAATTTGGGCTTTCTCTTACAGATAGAAAGTACATTACACTATCTGTACAACAGTATCTTTCCAACAATAATTTTAACTCATCATGTCCCTTATAGCCCTCCATTTTCCTGGATGAAATCTGCCATGTAGAAAAACTCCGTGACTCATACGGTGCAATGGCTGACTGCTGTGCTAAAGCTGATTCTGAAAAAAATGAGTGTTTCCTGTCATTTAAAATTCCCCAACCAGACTTCGTTCAGCCATACCAAAGACCAGCTTCTGATGTTATATGCAAGGAATATGAGGACAACAGAGTGTCATTTCTGGGACAGTAAGAAAAATGGCAATTTTGTACTGTTTAAATATTTAGTTGAGCGATCCCCAAGGCATAGTGAGTGTGTGAGGACATTTGAAGAGGTTATAAGCATGCAATCAATTATCTGCATGTATAAAACAGCTGCTTAATGATTAAATATCCAAAGCTCTCATCACATTCTTTTCATTCCATGCTGGAGCAGGTTTTTCCATTCAAAATGGGCCTTAAATGATCACATTTTGTAAATCTTTGGGGACATTTTGCCAAAAAAAAAAATTGAAAAAACACAATTTTTCCAACATTAATGTAATAATTTACTTACTCCAGCTTCCCACTAACCCCATTCTAATCAGAAAGGATATGAAGAAAGGTAACAATAAAGAGAATAAAAAATCGCAATAAAATCCTGGGAAAATGGCCACAGATTAATTTTTTACACTCAAAATCAGAATTTTCAAATATTTCACAATACATTTAAAACAAGCATATGTACATCAAACTCAGAGGCTGGAGATAGAGGATTTCATCCTTCTGTCACTGTTACTGTGTCCTGCTTTCTAAGTAGTGAGGTTTAACCCAGCATGTACTATTAGTAGGCATTACGATAGAAAAATATATAAAATGTCTAAATTAGAAATAAAAGTTATAGAAGCCATAAGAGATTTGAGGCCATTTGCTGTTGTCATTGAAATATATAACTTATGTTTTCCTTTTTCTTACAGTTTCATCTATTCTGTTGCAAGAAGAAACCCCTTCTTGTATGCCCCTACAATCCTTAGTGTGGCTGCTGATTATGAACACGCACTTCAGAGCTGTTGCAAAGAGAGCGATGTCGGTGCTTGCTTGGACGGCAAGGTAAAGCAAATTTTTCACTTTGCTTGAAAACAATGCAGCTGGTCTGCAACACAAAGGTGAACCGTAGCCAGAAGGCGTGCTACCAAAGAGGCTCTAGGGGAAGACAGATATTTTTTGGCAGCCTAACATTCAATTTCCACACCCAACAGATAGGTGTATGAGAGGTCTCTCCTATTCCTCCCCAGTTCCTTGCATGAGCAAAGGGAGGAGAAAGAGTGAGAAGTGGGTGGAATGCTCCTGGGTATGTAATTCTTTGTATGAAGAACTTGTAGAGAAGGGTCGGGATTAATCATGTGCTAGCGCTTTGATCACTATCAGATGAATTCCACATAGAACTATAGATTTTAAGTTAACTTTCAAGATTATTTGGCGTGAGCCAAGTTCTCTCTCTGTCTCAAAACTCAGTCCCAATGACTTCCATGTGATCGTTGTGGTGCTTCAGAAGAGAACTTACACTCTTTTGGGGCTACAGAGTTTCAATGAAATTGAATATTTGGTTATAACAGCAGCTTATCATTAGGTGAATTGCACTATGCCATAAGGCATAGTGTGTAGGCTAGAATTTAGATGCTGGACTGTGAACTGATTAGGGCTGCCTAAGAAATTCTCAGTTTGCTTGGCTTTACATCAGTGCTAACTGGACAAGAACGTGTACTGTTTCTGAAGTGGGATTTTCAGATTTGCTTTCTGCTCAGTCTGTTAAATGTAATTAGCTTAATGTGACAATGTGCATCCTATTACTATAGGAAACTACCATAAGAGAAAAAGTCAAGAAAATAAGCGTGAAGCAGCAGTATTCTTGTGGAATCCTCAAGAAGTTTGGAGATAGAATTTTCCAAGCAGAGTAAGTTCCAATCAGTGTTTTATAAAAAGTAGACTTGTTGGCTTAAACCTGCAACTACTCATGAGGAAAATATCAACACACACAATTCACTTCTATATGCTGAGTTTGATAACTGTACTCATGATACTTCCTAGTGTAACTTCGGCTGAGGAACACTGTCCAACACAATAGAGATTAGTGGGTCAGTCTTTCTGGACTGCACCTGCAGTGATTTCTCAGCCCATTTTTTTAAGTGTACAATTTAGTTCTGGTCAGGTTTCAGCATAAAGACTGGATGCAGAGGGGAACCTGTGTATTCCAAGTGGATAGTGAGTAGTAGTAAAAAGATCATCCACGCGAGTCACAAAGAAATGAAACCATCCCTTGAACCAATACGCAAGATATAGAGTTACCTGAGAGAGGTCACTCAGAACCAGATTCCAATGTGTTTAATCTACGTGTTTGCCAAAGTTGTGCCCTGTTCTGATGCCTGTACTGTGTCTGTACTAATACAGAGATGCTTTACAGTCATTTGAGAGAGAGGGAATTCTAGGGTGTGATTCTTATATATACACCTCAGATCAGAAAAATCCAAACTTCTTTCTTATTGTTCATTTTAAAGGAGAATTGGGTTGCAGGTACAGGTGTCAATGCCTTTTTTTTAGCCACCTGAAGTTAGGTGAGAAGAATGAATGTTTACTTCTAACATCAGTGATGTGTAGTATAAGTGTTACTGACTTGCAAGTTTTCTGTTTCATATGGAGCTTTGAATCAACTGTATTTTTCTTCTTCTCTGTCCAGTAAACTTGTTTTCCTGAGTCAAAAATATCCCAAGGCTTCATTCACAGAAATCTCAAAACTTATCCATGATGTTAAGGATGTCTACAAAGAGTGCTGTGAAGGGGACATGGTGGAGTGCATGGATGACAGGGTAAGCTAAATATTCTTTTAAAATATTTACATAGATGAAAAACAGTAGGAAAATAAAAATTTCAGTAGCATGAATAGCTGCTGAAGTTCACAGTCCTAGGAACTTCTATTCAACACTGCTGGAAGGTTCCTCAGCCACTAAAAACTTACAGTCAGCTCAGCTAACTGTTACTGGAACTAGGTTTTGGACCATGATCATGAGGGCAAGGAGTTTTTATTTATATATATACACATATATATAGTGTGCGTATGTGGTCAAAATCAAAACGTTCATCTGGGAGGGGGATTGTTTGATGGCATTTGCTCACTTCAAGTCAATTGTAAACAAAGAAAAAGAAAGTGGAGGCAGAAAGAAATTCTTTGCAATCCTGCTGTGTGATTTTAATCACCATTAATCCAGTTTTTCTGTAGTCCCAATGAATTCTACAGGGCAGCTCACATGGGAGGATTTGCAAAACTGCAATAATAACCTTATCTAAATATTGCCTGCCCAGCTGGAACTTAGACATACTTCTTAAACTTGTAACCAGCTGGTGTGCTGGTTCAGCTTCATAAAATTCTAGGGTTTTTAATGTTTTGTTTTCTATCAGAGCTGGACACGTGACAGGACTGAAAAGATTAATCAGGCATCCTTGTGACAGTCTCAGTGGCTTTAACTGCCTTTCCAGAGTTTGTCTCCTCAAAGATTCCAAGATCAGGGAGGGAAGCTGATTCTCCCCCGTGCCTGTGAACATCTTGCTTAACACGTGCAGGAAATGCCAGTTTCTCTGATTATTTCCTTTTGTATGGAAACAGCATTTCTTTAGGAAACTGCTAAGTAAATAAGTAACCTGAATGAAAAAAAAAAGTCTGAAACAGAGAAGAGAGTTGAATTGATCTATCTAAATTATTATTTCATAGCTTATCTGAAGCTCTATTTTAATTTTACAGGCAGAGCTTGTGAACTACATGTGCTCTAAACATGAGACTTTCTCAAGTAAAATCAAAGACTGCTGTGAGAAGCCCATTGTGGAACGAAGCCAGTGCATTATGGAAGCAGATTTTGATGACAAACCTGAAGATCTTCCTTCACTAGTTGAAAAATACATCCAAGATAAGGAAGTCTGTAAAAGCTTTGAGGCAGGCCATGATGCATTCATGTCAGAGTAAGTAGTGCAAACAGTACGTGTGCTTGTCCTGTAAACAATCTGCTCTTCTTTCTGGGCTATGGCCTTTTGTACCACTGGAAAAAAAGAAAAAAAAAGTCCTCTTGGATATTTCAAGTGTGTATGGAGGAAAGAGAGGACCACATGGAAGTCCAATGTGGCAGATGTAACTTCAGGCCTAGGTTCTCATTCACACTTTGTGGCTGTTATCAAAGCTGAATTTATCGTTGCCTTTCCTTTATTCATGGGTTTTGTGCAGGTCCACATATATTATCTGCTTGAGAAGCATTCTGTCCTGGGGACGCTATTTTGTTCCTCTTAAATTTGCCCTGTTGGCAGTCAGAAGAATGGCCAAAACCCAAAAAATTCTACTAAAAAAAGCAGGGAGCATTTCAAACTCACCGTCCATCTTACTTGATCTCATCTGAGGGACTGTCACTGTCAATTACTGTGTTGTGCATGAGGAAAGCAGCATGTTATTCGGGAGCTCTAATGCTGTCAGCTCGTGTGTCTTTCAGGTTTGTTTATGAATATTCACGAAGACACCCTGAGTTCTCCACACAGCTGATTCTGAGAATTGCTAAAGGATATGAAACACTCCTGGAAAAGTGCTGCAAAACCGACAACCCTGCTGAGTGCTATGCAAATGCTGTAGGTGCAATGCTTTGTTTGCATGTGACTAGAATGCTTGGTTGGTACTAACCATGAAGCAATTCAGTCGAGGAGCAGACAAAAAGCATTTTGAGAGACTAATCCCAGAAGAAATTAATATTCTGATGGGACATGAAGCAGTGCAGAGCCCACGATAAAGATATGAAATCATCTCAGCTCTTTTTTTACTGAATTTCTGTTAGAACTGAATGCTCATTTGTGAATCAAGTCCCCCTTACTCCAGCTAGGCTAGAAGCAAACAGTTGGCCTTGCATAATGTATATCTTAGAGCTAGTAAGATTTAGAAGAGACCATAAGGTATATTTGCATGACTGTGACCAGAATGTCCTGCTCTAATGTTACTGATAAATTTTTACTTGTTTGCAGCAAGATCAACTGAACGAACATATCAAAGAAACTCAGGATGTTGTAAAGACAAACTGTGATCTTCTCACTACCCATGGCGAGGCAGACTTCCTCAAGGCGTAAGTACTTTCTGATAAGTATTCTCCAGCATAAACAATGATTCTGGCAGCTTTGGGAATATGAATTTGAACCTGACTTCTATTTTCAGTTCACTAGTGTAGTTAAGCAGAGAATTCTTCAAAAGTGAGCAGTCATTTTAATGCAATTTTTTCAGATTGCTGATCCGCTACACTAAGAAAATGCCTCAGGTATCAACTGAGACCTTGCTTGAAATTGGAAAGAAAATGACAGGCGTTGGTATCAAGTGCTGCAAGCTTTCTGAAGACAAACGCCTACGTTGTTCTGAGGGTTATGTGAGTACATTTGTTTATTCTTTTTATTCCTCTGAGAGATTTCTTCTGTTCTCAAAAACATGGAATTCTGGTGGGATAGTAAACTCATGCTGATTTTTCATAGCCTTCAAGCTAATTAGCAACATAACATAATTGGAAAGTCCATTCATTTTTAATGGACATGAGGACCTAAATAGCTCTCTCAAATGGCAGCTTGTGAAAATTGTAACTCAGCTTTGCTCTCCTTCAGAAAGCAAAAGTCAGATGATTGGGTCTATAGGAGCTTGTGTTTGGAAAAAGAGCCTCTTAAAAGAAAACCGTTCTTATTGATTGTAGTCTAATGGTCATACTGTCAGCAGATTAAAAAACACCTGACTCCAGGAATACACATTCATTTTAAATTCTAAAACTGTGCCATTTCTGAGCAGCTGATTAGATTGGAAAGCTTCCACTTTCCGCTATGCTATAGTGACACAAACATCACACATTTCTTCTGTTATTGTAGAAGGTTTAACTCATGTTTGTACTTTTTTCCATCTATCTCTCACCAGCTGAGCATGGTGATTCAGGATATGTGCAGGAGACAGGAGACCTCACCTATAAATGACAATGTTTCACACTGCTGCAGTGACTCCTACGCTTACAGGAGACCATGTTTCAGTGCCATGGGAGTAGATACCAAATATGTTCCTCCACCATTTAATCCTGAGATGTTCAACTTTGATGAAAAATTGTGCAGTGCTCCTGCTGAAGAACGGGCAGTAGGCCAGATGAAGTAAGCTAAATCAAATTCCTTGGAGAATAAACTCAAAAACGTAACACGTGAGCAGGGACAGAAGTAAGCTATCAAAAACCCTGATCTGTTGTCTGACTGGGACTTCACTGGTGACAGAGAAAACCAGATGGAACTATGTATTTGTACTGAGGTTGTCAGCATGTCACATCGCATAGTTAAGAAGAGGCACAATAAGTTACTTTCTTCAAATGAAATTAGTGTCTTAACTAAACGTGACCAGTTTCATGTAGGGCCTCAGACAGTGCAAATCTTAGGATTTACTCAGTTAACGCAGCATACAGATCATTTCACTAAGTTCTTTCCATCCATAACCAGGATAACGAAAACCCAGCAAGTGATGGTGGTAGACAGGGAGTTTGGCAAAGACCTCTCGAGGCATGACAAAAAGCCTCTTAAATGAACTGTATCTGCATAGAATGACATATTCTAAACTGGCAAACAAATGACAACAGGTAGCGTTAACTATGGCTTGATGCTTTGTTTTCAGATTGCTTGTCAACCTCATTAAACGCAAGCCCCAGATGACAGAAGAACAAATAAAGACAATTGCTGATGGGTTCACTGCCATGGTAGACAAGTGCTGCAAGCAGTCAGATATTGAGACATGCTTTGGCGAAGAGGTATTTCCTATCTCCTTTAAAAATAAAAATAAGCATACAGGAAATGGGGAACTCTCTAGGAAACCAGCCACTAGGAAAGGGGTATAAATGTCAGTTTCCAAAGAGCAATCTCTCTATCATTTGAAGCATTAATGGATCTGCATTATTGAGTGAATCCTTTTTTTTATTTATTCATTGTTTATAACCAAAGTATCGCATAGGTACATATATTAGGAAGACCTTAGAAGGAATTATTCTGTCTGTAATTCACTCTGTTTATTTTCTACCTTTGCAAAACTGAAAGATACCCAGCATACAAGAACACACAGCTCCTAAGCTTAGAAAGTACCATTAGAATTATCCTTTGAGCCATAACACAGACACAAGTTGAAGTTCATAGAAGTTCTTGCACAAGCACTGCATACTGTGCTCTCTTTGTTTCCCTTTCACAACTGTTTGCATTCCTTTTTCTAGGGTGCCAATCTAATAGTCCAGAGCAGAGCCACATTAGGAATTGGTGCTTAAGATACGGTAGGTAAAAGAAATAACATTTATATCAAAACGGGTAATCCCATCCCTGTCTCCCCATCTTTCTACCCATTTAACTTTAAATCAAAAAGAGCCTCTAGCTGCCATTTAGCCACTGTATGTTGGCTTTCTCAGTGGGTAGTCTACCAACTACAATCATACAGCATATTGAAGGTTGAAGTGCTACTAGAATGCTACTGTTTTGCAAAATAATCTTTTATTTTATTTTTTTTAATCCCATCTAGGTTGCCCAAGGGGAAAATATGAAGATAAAATGCTTCTGTGTAACTTCTCCTGCCCATTACCTTTTTTCCTTGGTATTGAATGACAGTTTCGTAAATCTTCATTTTTTTGTCAAACCACATGCTTTTCCAGAAACTTTTCAATTCTATTACTTTGCAAAAAATGAATAGTAAATAAAATCGTTATAAATCTGCATCTGCCCTGGTCTGCTGGTGACTGCTCTAAGGCAAAGATCTTACAGGCACTCCTTACACAAGATGGTTGATACAGCAGTATTTATGGATAGACATCCCATTGTTTTCTCTATTTCTTGCTCTTTTAAAGTATTTATGTCCCACCAATTGGATAATATGAAAGGTGGTATGATTTTTAGCTAGACTTTAATAGGAACATTTGACTTTTCACGATTATAATTACACAGTAAGAGAATGTTCCAAAGAGCCAATCAGTCCAAAGAAGATGGCTAGTAATGTTCTCTTAAAAATGAAAATAAGATTTTTATTTTTATTATTTTTATAGCCACAGATCAAGCATCTCTTCTCTTGCAAAGAACTGCACAGTGAGCTGTTTTTAGACACGTCTATTTATGCCATTAGTTCTTTATAAAAAGAACTTATGACTTTAGAGATGCCTTTTAAGAAGCCAACAATCAAAATCATGCCCTTCATTGCAGTGAGTTCCTAACAGAGACATTGTTGGGTTCCACACCACTAAAACACCATGATTTTCTATTATATACTTAGTTTCAATCCACAAACAACAACAAAAAAACCACAAATCTTGTACAGTTGAATGTAGGATGGCATGTTTTGTTTTTTTTTCCTGCTTAAAGCCCTTGCATAATAAAGCATTTTATGGGAGCAGTTTTCTTGGCCTTGAAACCCTTTGTGATTCTAGTTCATGAACCGAGAATCTTCTACAGAACCACATAAGTACACTCAGAATGAAAGAGAGACATGAGGTTGAAAATGTAAAGGGAAGAATTTGTGAATCTTGATACAATTGGAAGGTTTGAAATTTCAGTCAGTTAGTCATAGTTAGGCATTGTTTTAGAAGAATGTATGTGACCTCAAGGTGTTAACAATCATCTCATTAGAGATGCAGAGCTTAGTGAATTTGAGCAAGTAACATTCAGCAACTGCAGTTAAACACTTTCCCTTCATTGTTTCATGTTCATGGAAAGGAGCACAAAAGTCGTTATAAATTATAAATTATCTAATTCACAGTCATTCACTGCAGCTGAGACTAAACTGCTCTACAACAGTGTAGTTTAGTTGTAGTTAATTAGAACACGTTAAGCTTGTCCAAGGAAAACGTTCAGCTAGGATTCTGAAGCAGAGAAATCAGGTCTAGCCCCAGAAGACTATAAAGAAGTGGGGAATTCTCGGTAGTTTTCCAGTCTTTCATGTGCTGGTTAGCTCACTGTAATGTCTGGTAGATCTTTTAAACAGCTACAATAATTACATATACAAAGCAAGTTAACAATTCCATTAAGATTTAGTAATCCAGAACGTGTTTTTAATTACTGCTTGCGTAATTTTGCTGACTCCAAAGGGATACAAAATTCATACGCATGATATCCAGGCTGCATGTATAATTGCTGAAAAAAGTGATGTGTCAAGAGAACAGAGTAAAGTTGAATATTAATATACCAAAAAATCTGAAAGAAAGGGACTGACACCCCCACCCAGTTTCTACAAGTCATAGGAATCCATCCATTTCACTCTTGTACATGAAAGCATCTTTCAGTTACAGAAAGAGCACCATAGACAAGCTACAGCACTTAAAGGAGTATCTAAAGCCTCAGTAATGCTGTGGTTTTTAAAATTACATCTTAACAGCTTTCACTCTCATGCTGAGCAATTTTCCATGTATTCTTAAGGTCTCTTTTGGGCTGCGTTTTTCCAAAACTGATGCTTTTTGTCAATTCAGGTTCCTTTATAATGAGGTAACTTTTCTTTTTTCCTTGTAGTGTCTGAGTTGTGTCTGAGTTCAGAAGGCAGAGGAATAAGCAGAGCTGCAGCTCCAGCTAAGATGACAGTACAAAAATATTCTGTAACCACATAAATGTCTCCTAAAGAGGTAGAGAAAACTCTCCTGGAACCTGGAACATGTTTAAGCTTCTGCTACCAAACCTGAACCATGACTTCAAGTTTCAGAAAGGCCAACTGTTAAGATAACTCTTGGCATGACACCTGTGACTTGTTTTCATGCAGCAGCATTTGTTAGAGTATTTCAACAGACTTTTTGCTTTGATACTTCTGTTTTGACTTCTGGTCCCCAGAACTCACTGAAAAATTACACAAGTATTCCTAAGTAGTCAAGTGGAAAATCAAAACACAAATCAACGCACACATTTGTACGCTATGACAGGTTTTTGGAAGGCCTGTCTCATTGCCTGTGGACAACTGAGTTTGCAATAGTATGCCAAACCAGCCAGAGCACTGTTGCAAGCATCCACTTCTTGCAGTGTGACAATTCACTTGGCAGTTTTGCTAGTACATGGTGTGCCTGGAGAGGCTAACGTTTGCTGTGTCTGTCTAGATAAAAAATAGAAATGCCTTCCCAGGGAGATGGTGTCTCAGGAAAGACTTCAGTCTTTTGACTTCAGTGCCGGTGAAGCTCATGGAGCAGATTATCTTGAGTGTCATTATGCAACACTTGCAGGGCAACCGGGCGATCAGGCCCAGTCAGCATGGGTTTATGAAAGGCAGGTCCTGCTTGATGAACCTGATCTCCTTCTGTGACAAAATGACGTGCTTGGTGGACGAGGGAAAGGCTGTGGATGTGGTCTACCTTGATTTCAGTAAGGCTTTTGACACCGTTTCCCACAGCATTCTCCTCAAGAAACTGGCTGCTTTTGGCTTGGACTGGCGTACGCTTCGTTGGGTTAAAAACTGACTGGATAGCTGGGCCCAAAGAGTCGTGGTGGATGGAGTCAAATCCAGTTGGAGGCCGGTAACTAGTGGAGTCCCCCAGGGCTCAGTACTGGGGCCAGTTCTCTTTAATATCTTTATCGATGATCTGGATGAGGGGATTGAGGGCACCCTCAGTTTACAGACGACACCGAGTTAAGTGCGTGTGTTGATCTGCTCGAGGGTAGGAAGGCTCTGCAGGAGGATCTGGATAGGCTGGACCGATGGGCTGAGGTCAACTGTATGAAGTTCAACAAGGCCAAGTGCCGGGTCCTGCACGTGGGGCACAACAACCCCAAGCAGCGCTACAGGCAGGGAGATGAGTGGTTGGAAAGCTGCCTGGCCGAGAAGGACCTGGGAGTACTGGTTGATAGTCGGCTGAATATGAGCCAACAGTGTGCTCAGGTGGCCAAGAAGGCCAAAAACATCCTGGCTTGTATAAGAAACAGTGTGGCCAGCAGGTCTAGGGAAGTGATTGTCCCCCTGTACTCGGCTCTGGTGAGGCCGCACCTCGAGTACTGTGTTCAGTTTTGGGCCCCTCACTACAAGAAGGACATGGAGGTGCTCGAGCGAGTCCAGAGAAGGGCGACCAAGCTGGTGAGGGGTCTGGAGAACAAGTCTTACGAGGAGCGGCTGAGGGAGCTGGGATTGTTCAGCCTGGAGAAGAGGAGGCTCAGGGGCGACCTTATCGCTCTCTACAGGTACCTTAAAGGAGGCTGTAGCGAGGTGGGGGTTGGTCTATTCTCCCACCTGCCTGGTGACAGGACGAGGGGGAATGGGCTAAAGTTGCGCCAGGGGAGGTTTAGGTTGGATATTAGGAAGAACTTCTTTACTGAAAGGGTTGTTAGGCATTGGAATGGGCTGCCCAGGGAAGTGGTTGAGTCACCATCCCTGGAGGTCTTTAAAAGACGTTTAGATGTAGTCCTTAGTGATATGGTTTAGTGGAGGGCTTGTTGGTGTTGGGTCAGAGGTTGGACTAGGTGATCTTGGAGGTCTCTTCCAACCTAGATGATTCTGTGATTCTGTGAACATGGTACTGCTGTAATACACAAGGATTTAAAAGAGTGAGATCTTGCAGTACCGAGTATTCCAGAGAATTACAAAGCCTTGCAGTCTGCTCCTGTTTGTATGCCCTATTTGCCTATTCCTCCTCCTATAACAGCACAGTATAGCAAATCAGTATTTAGCTGTAGTTTGTGATGTACTGTAGCCGCTCAGTAATATGCAAGCTAATTTTTACTTTCTCCGTTTTCACTTTTTTAATAGCTCATATCTCTGTTTCATATACCCTCTCTGAAGGTTAATAAAACCATGACCAGTGAACCTCGAACATTCACAAAGACTACATCTGCAAATCAAGTTTTTCAGTCTTTGGAAAAAGCCTGATGGCAGCTACAACCAAGCTTTACATGAAACACAGTTTTGACAGTATCATCCATTCACACTAGTTGATGAAAAACTCCTCTAAATTAACCTATTTGTTATATTTAGATTTCATATGCTAAAACAACAAAACAAACAAAGTCAAAATCATTAATTCTTGTGCAAAACCTACCCTTGCTGTGTGAAGAAGATGTTTGTGCAGATTCCAAAGTTTTCAGAATAACAGCATGATCCAGAAGTTAGAAATGATGCTTTTCCCTTAGGTGGTTAGAAAGCAAGATCTTTATCTGACTTCTCCAGGGGTAGAAGGACAAGAAACCATATCCATTTCCTTCTGCCCTCTCCTTCAGTCTTTAATTCCTTCAGCTGACCCCACATCATCTGCATCCATCAGACTCTCCCCGCACCTGCCCAAAGCTCTTTATTTTCTTCATCCCTGAATTAATCAGCTACCTCCTCCTGTCCATACCTGTACTATATTCTGAATTATGAAGTGACAGTTGTTTTGTGTGTAAGCACAGTTTCCATTGTCTTTTAAAACACTGGGTATTGGTACTGGTATTTGTAAGGACATCCCCACAAGGTATTGTCATCTCCTGGCCATGGCATTTCCCTGTTACTGCTTGATTTCTCACAGTTCCTCTGAGGTTGATGAAATGCCATGCCCTCTTGGCCCCATTTGCTTTGCGTTCAGTCTCAATATTTGGGAGCTCATGATTCTAGAGAGTCTCTTGTAAGGCCACTAGCTGTAGCTTTGATAAATGGGAAATCCTTTAATGCATGCTTCAGCTTTCATTTGAACATTTGATAACATCCTGATTTTTGGTAACACTTATATACAGATCATGAGAAAGAAAATAGCAAACTGATCAGTTAGCAAGAATGTTTTTCTAGCTCTCCGTACCAGCTTATGATGCTGATCTTGAAGAGCTCAGATTTTTTAAAAAAACCAGTAGAGTATCTCCATAGCTTGGCAGTGGGTAGTGGCTCTGGACCAGGGCATGCTCCTAAGTTTACAGAAAATTCCTCTTGGTCAAACAGCAGCTTTTCTCCTCTCAGATACATGTCAGAAGATCTTTATGACTGTATGATATCAAACGTGCAAATTTTGGGTGCATCTTAAGATATACAAGAAAATCCCCTAGCATCTTCAGGTATATTTTTTCATAATATGAATCTTTATGATCTTTTTGCCCAGGGGTTGTTCTCTGTTACCTCTTACTAAGGGTAGCACATGACTTGCTGCTCAGTAGTGGGTGTGCTTTTTAAGTTAATTACAAATAAGTATCATTTAGTAATCAGTGCTAAGTGACTTTATTTTCTTTTATGTTTTCTGATTCATGCTGTGTTATTGTCTTGACCCAAAGACCTGGAAGTGACTTTTCTGCAACCAGGACTAGTAAGTTGAGTTTCCACCAAGATAAAACTATATGTCACTAGGACTAGTATTGAAACACATTTAATTTGGCTTTGGTTGCAGAATCTATCAAATTTAACTGCATATAGATGTCGCACAAGATCTGTGAGAGCATGCTGTCCCCTCTGGTCTTCTCTGTGAAGAAAAAAATGAAACTTCATTTACTTCTTTCATTGGAAGCATGTAAACATGAAGAAGATGGGGGAAACTGTCCCTCAAGTTATGCAAAGCAATTGATACTCTGAATTAACTTCTTAATGATATGCAGTCCTAAGTGAATAATAAAGGCAAATCTCCCCTATGCCTGAGCCATTACTTGCCAATACCAATACAGACCAATTTTCAAGAAATATTGACAAAAGCAAAGGCTGCACAGTTCGAGGATTACACCAAGTTATAGTTTACAGGAAGACTTGTACCCCAATCTTTATTTACACAATTCCTTAAGTAGCTGGGCAAAGTAAAAATCTGAGTTTACAAGGTGCTTTCAAAATAGTCTGGCCAAAATCACAAAGCTAATAAGTAATTTTGTCACACTTCTTTTCAGCCAAGTTGATTGTAGCTGGGGAGCCTCACTGAAGTCTAATGGAAATTTACATTTGTGTGGTTAATTGTTTACAGGCACTCATTGATAACAGCATATAAGTAATTTCATTGCTTCCAGTCTTCTTTGTTTTGAAACTCCCCTGCATAGTCACATATAATCCACAATAATGAAGTGGCTACTGGTTCGTTCTTCGATTTTTTCTTTTCCAATTAGCTACATGCAAAAAAAGTCAGAAAAGACTTGCTCAAGATACAGGTAGGAAAATCCTAGTAGAATTGTTTTCCTTCTTAAGATGACCTTACAGCTTTGCAACTGTGTCGGTAACTAGTTGGTAGGTTTTTTGCATAATTTCACAAAGAACGTGAAGTGAAAAAGCTCATCTTCAGAATACATATGGAGACTGGTAACATCTGGACATGTCTACTAGGATGTGTGTTCTCCCAGTGTCTGGTAATCTTCTACATGGTCCAAGCAACATGTCCTTTGTAGTACCCGTGCAGGAAAAAGCGGTTGTTGGATTGCTCATCTTGGGAGTCAGACTCTGTCTGAAAGAACATGGATTTTTTTAATATCTTCTTTTTTAATTGGGTAATGAAGAAACACTCGGGAAACCTATGTTGTTCCAGTTGTTGGCTAATTCTGTAAAGCAAAAGCAAACTACACATGCATTGCAGAAGTGGCTTAATGCAAGAGTAGACATGGTAGAAATGAAAGCCATTGCCTCCTCACTCTTCCGTATCCCTTCCTTAAAGAACCCTTACATACTTCAAGGCTGAATTGCAGCAAGAGTGACCTGTTCCATTGACTCATTTCTAGCAGGAGGAGTCCAGAATGGTCATCTTTCTATCTCTTCTAGCATGTATTTCTGCCAGGTAGACATAATTCAATGGGGAGAGCAGTTTTACATGCCTTTTCCTTAAAGGAAAGAGGGGCAAGTCATTAGAAGTCTCTAGAATTCTAAGGCATTCTATACAACTGGCCTGCTTGTCTCATTCTTCAGACATGCAGAAGCTACAGAGAGTTGACTAGATTTAGTTGACTACAAGGTGGCATCTAACATGACTTGAGATACCCTAGGTACCCTTCCTTGTCTTGATTAGTACTACTCCAGAACCTAACAGGAGTTTTCTGGGCAAAGTGCTATGCTAACCAACTGCCATGCCATATTTTAGCTATCCAGCAGCACACACAGGAGATATTATTCAGTGGACAACAGTCAAGTGTGAAAACTGAAAAAGTAGGTTTACAAACGTTTAAGCAAGAACAAGCTTTATATATGAAATTAGCATTTAAGAGGGCTTCACGTCTACCTTTCAAAGTTGTTCATTCAACCATAATACTTTTGCTGCATGAACAACCTAAAAATTGTCAGGAAAAGATTAAGATAAGGCCACTGGCCTTCTTTGAGAAATAAAAGGTCATAAGGCAGTATTCCACTGAGGAACAGGATCCTTTGCTAGAAGAACCATCTCAAATAGATTCCTGGTGGAATGGAAGTCAACAAACTTTCCAGCTGCAAGTCAAAAATAACTGCTCTATGCACTTGAACCAAGGCAAGTCCTCATCCTTTTCAGGAAGTGATCTGTAAAAGCTGGCAGCATGGTTTCAAAAGGGTGTTTGGTCTTTACAGCTGTCACCACTCTGTGGGCCTGCTAGAACAGTCAGCCCTGAGGGTCAGGCTGCAAACCAAGTGGTGTTAGGAGTACAGGGGAGCAGAGAGGGCAGCAGTGGGAGGATGACTTGACCAGAAGAGAACCCCAGATAAGGCAGTGCCATACACTGAGGAGTTAAAAGACAATTTGTACTCCAAAAGCTAAAACTCTTGTAGGTCCATAGTGAGCTGTACAACAGTCATTATCTTGGGAGCACAGTCTTTTGCAGAGCAGCCATAAGAAATTGTTCGGGGCCCTCTAAAGTGCATGCATTTTGTTTTGTTACCTGCAAGCAGGCATAGTAAGTTCCCCACCTTATCAAAAACGCTATGTAAGCAGGTCACTGCAACCAAAGTTTGTGTTGTATTAAGATAACAGTGATTCTGTGCTATTAAGATAGCTTGTTTTGACATTCAGGAATGGTGTTTCACTTGGCTAGACCATCACGCCTACAGGTGCCAGATAAAGACAAGGACGAGTTGTAAATGTCACCCTTTGTCCCTTTGTACTTTGTTGTGTCCCATTCAGCTGTAAACAACCCCCTGCAGGATTTGGAACATACATAGATGTAGGAGCTTAGGAAATAAGGGAGAGAGGGAAGGAAAAAAAAAAAAAAAAGTATATTAACTTGAAGGATAGCTTACTTCTTTCCTTCCAGATTTTGTAGGTTTGTCTTATGCTCTCATACTTAACTGGCATATATGATTTCCTTCCCTACAAAAAGCATTTGTGTTGTAACAAATGCAGAAATCTCAGCAGAAACAGCACTCATTTAAAGCTTGCATGCTAAATACCAGGCTGCAGATCCCACTCCTGATACCCACAATCCACCCATTATCAATGATTGCTTCTTCTGTCCTTAGGGTGTGATAACCAATTCAGCCCAGAACCTCCAGAGGGACATTTTGTTGCAGTGAGTAAGGAAAGTAGAAGAGCCTCTCATCAACGTGATCCTCACGCAAAGCAAAACAAGGTAAGATCCAATAAGATCATCTCATTATGGTGTGAAAGAAAGCGTCCTGCAGAGCAAAAGCAGGCACTCAGTTCTCTTGATGAATCCTTACCGGCACCAACACCACCCCCTTGAATGAAACCAGAACTTGCACTCGTGAATAGAAATGTCAATCCTCCAAGTACAACATACATATCCATTTTCTATCCTCTTTCTACAATCTAAAATAATGCCTGTTACAGAGATTCCCTCTGAGGTAAGTTGTAACCACCTTATTCACTTGATTATATCTTCTGTACTCTATAGGAAATGTGTATTTTGTTGTTGACATGGCCCTGGAATGAAACAGAAGGTGAGGAATAAAGCAAGATGGAAGTCCGAGTAGTAAGATTTGCAGGGTACTACTCAGTCCTTATGACATGGAAGTGACCAAATGTCCTTTTGGACAGAAACTTTACATCCTGTACCTGGAAAGACTCAAGTGAAAGGTTGTCTGTCTACTAAAAAAAAGTAGGAACAGTGCCATGGAGCTCCGGCAGGCAGCAACAATGGGATGGTTGCTTTTTCTTCTTGTGCTCTTGTTTGTTGCAGCACGTCTGGGAAAAAAGCACAGCTTCATAGAACTGTAGCTGGGAGTATAGCTCTTCATATGAATGAAACCCAGATTTCTTCTCAGAAGCTCAAGAATAATTTCCTCAAGAACAGGCCAATGAGGAATCCTTGATCACATATAAATAATAATCCATCTGTTAGGACAATGAGGTGGCTGTATCAGCCACTGACTAAACCTCTTCAGTTTCCTCTTTGGGAATGCTAAATGGCTCTGTCACCCTGGTAGCCACATGGTACTAGATGGCCTACAGAGTTATCCTGGACAGATCAGTCTTTCTTCAGCATCCCGTCAGTGTCACAGACAAAATGAATGGGAAGAGAAGTCCCAATGGAAGAATGGCTGTGAAATGTATGTGAATTTATGCTGCAAAGAGGGTTACAGAGTCTGAAGCTAATGACTATATCCAATTTATGAAGGTGTTAATTTGTCTACTTGCTAACAGGCTTTGTTCCTTCTTGTTTCACTTTGAAGTACACCAGAAAATTTTTACCAGAATTAAAAGAAACTGAAGACAGGGTAAGCTTCTTTCTGCGTAGATATGCTAAGAGTGCTACAGTACTTACAGCCACACAAAGAAGTGCTCCTGGGACATGTCAATTTATTCCAAACATTGGGACCAAACAAAGCACCCAGTGCACTTTCCACCAACATGCCACTCTGACATAACACACTGCAAATGTGTCCAAACAAGTCCAGAGACAAAGGGCATAGAGCACTGCCAGTAAAGTGGCAAGGAAAGTTGTTTCATTCCCAGCCAAGTGACTCAGAGGAACCAAAGGACAGAGGACATCTTTGCCAGCTTACGGCAGCAGGTAGGCGTGCACGGCCTGGGCATGCTTCCACCTGTACTGCCAGAGGTTACCCAGTCTCCTGTGCTGACATGCTTACACACCCACAGGGTGAACACTCCTTACGACAGGCACTCAAGGGAAAACTGTCAGATCATATCAAACCAAGGGGCCACACAAAGCACCCGAGTGTGACTGAAAAAAGGGGAGAAGCCAGATATTACTCATGAATCTTTTCATTCCCTAAAGTTAACAGAATTTGAACGGAATCCTCTTAGTGAGAGAAATAGTATGCATTGCACCATCGTGCATCTTTTTCAACTTATGTCAGCAATGAAGATACTTAAACAAGTAGTAGAAAATACTTGAATTCCACATCAAACATTCCATGTTACACGTGAAACAAGTCATATTTCTCCATGTAGTGAATAGCCCATGAATTTAGACAGCTTTTTTAAAAGAATCACAACTGAACTATGTATGCAGTAAGAAAACAGTTGAGACATGCAGTTTTGGCAAAATATACCAATCCAGGAAGTTATCCAGGTCAAACAGAAGTTCACAAGTGATAATCAGTCACTTTCACGGACTGAAAAGAGTAATTCTTTACCATCAGACTTCCTAGCATTGCCAAATAACCTGTTAAATCATTTGAAGAAATGAAGTTAACAACACGGGTTTCCTCCCTGTACTGTCTCCAGCTTTGCTACATACACTGGAAAAGATTTGCTGAATGTACAGGCAAGAAAGTTCTTTATAATACGTCCCATAAAGGTCTTAATGTTTGAGGCATATATTCAGCAGTGTTAGTTGTCATATTGTCACAAGTAATCTTAAAGGAAAGTCTTCCACTCCCTTCAATAAGCTTCAAAGCAGATCCTAAAAAACAGACAGAAAAAAATCTTAGGTCTCCTTCAGCAGTCCTCAAGCTCTAACATGCTTTCTCATTTGAATTAGTCTGGCTTTGGCCAATACTTCCATGGTATGCACAATAAGTTCAGTATGTTTTAGCAAGCAGAGCTGAGAACAATACTAGTTCAGAGCACTTGGAATGCTATTCACACACGTGTATCACAGCAGTGAGAGAACAGAGAACTGCTCACATTTTTTAGCTAAATATTTACAGGAAAAACTCAAACACTTTCCAGGAAAACAAGCTTTCTTAAGGAACCTACAGATAATTAACTGAATAACATGGATCAAAAAGAAAAATAGTTTTTGTTTTCAATTGAAAATTCTATATGTTCAACCACAAACCAATTATTGGAAGATGGGAGAGAGAAGGGTTAGGATTTTCAATGAAAGGGGGGAGTGTAAAAACAAAACAAAAACCTGCCAGATTTTATTTGTTTCAGTTTTTAGTGTATAAACCCATACTTCTATCCTTTCCTTCCCAGAGCTAACCATTACAAGTACTTGCCCTTCAGAGCAGGGAATTATTGCTTATTTCCAAGAGGGCAGGAAGTACTGCGGGTAGGCGCAGAACAGGTGCTGCTAACCATCGTACTGTGGGCATTATTTGAATTTATAACTTATTACAAGTTATTTGAATAATGAGGGTTCAGTAACCTCTAGGTTAACAAGATGCATGCTGCACAGCCATCTACGGAGACAGATCCACAGAAGTTACAGAAATGTAACCAGACTACGGAGATCAGACATGTAGGACTGCTGATGCCCCGTTTACTGGCTCACCCAGAGCTAGCCCTGCACCAAGCCATGCAGAGGTTAGCTACCTGCAGTATGCATCCTGGAATGAGGAACTTCTTTTATTACCTAAGAAGCTGATAAGGCCTGTGGAGATTTAGGCATGAAACAGAGACAAGCACTCAAAGGGGGACAGCATGGGAGAAATCAAAACTTCGTGGTTCATAACAGTTGCTGTAGCAAATCTTCCGTAGGCAAAATAGCCCAGTACCAAAACAAGATAGATTCCAAAACACCTAATCAGATTAAGCCTAGCCAGCTTCCTTTTTTTTTTAAATCAAAGTCTAAAAATATGAATGTGAGCGATCTTTTCTTTACAAAAAGAGTTAAGAAAGTTCCAATGTGAGTTTTAGAGAGCACATCAGACTAGGGGAAGTTATTTACATGGAAAAGAACTCCAAATATCACATCAAAGCAGCTTAGGATTTTGTAAAAACCAAGTATCTCACTATTCAGGAAGAAGCTTAATTCTTCCATGTAGATGAACTTCCTACAAACATCACTCGTTTTAGAATGAATGATCAAGATTTAGTAAGAATACTACTCTCCAAGTGCAATAAAGCAAGGGTATAATGGAATGCTTTACATGTATTACTTACATTACCAAAAAGTACCAACATTGACTTTAAAGAAATGCAATGGATATATTGATACCACCACAAAAAAAGTTAAGGAAAAAAAATAAACTCACAAATTCTGCTCTCATTAGTAAGAAGAGAGACTAAATACCTCAGCTTTGGGGAGACATTCTTGCTCTTTGGGAGCCTAATTTGAGAATGCTAATCAATGACCAAAGTGCAGCATGAACAGAGAGCAGCCCAAAACACAGGAACCTTCCCCTAAAACTAACAAACAACAAAGGAAAACAACCTACACAAAGTAACTCACGTCTTTGCTTACAATAACACACAAAACAAAAACTTTGCAGCATACGAGTACCTGGGAATTTCAAGAGTCCGCTGAGGACATTTCTCCCCCTTCCACGCAGCCATCCCCAGCTGATGGGAATTTACAGCTCCAAAAACCCTGACTGCAATCAGCTTGTTTTAGCTTTACCTTGGCCTTTGCCAGATAGTTTTAAGAAGGTCTGGAAACAGCTCTGGTCTCTATAGGTGTAAAACAGATTTTGTCGGCATGGTTTCTGTAGTTTGAAAAGCAAGAATTCTTGATTATTTCTGCTGTTAGACACACTCTTTCCTTCTGGTTAAATATTGCACACACATTTTCCTCCTGCAAATGAGAGAGTGTTCACTGTAAATAGATACATTGCCACCCTAATAGTGGTTAAATATATAAAAATATTTGACCATCCTAAGCATGGTGAAGGTCAACAGAGAAATTGAGTTTAAGGGTTTTAAATGCAGCAGCCAAGTACAGCTTCCTGAAATACTTAGGACAACATGTTACACATACAAAAACTCTCAAACACACTCCTGCTATAAGAAACTTGCTATAAAAAAGTTTCTAGCATCAGTGTCTCAGCTGTTTCTGCAGTTTTTCTTCAAGCAAATACCCATCCCCCTGCTTTCCTTATTTTTAGAGCTTACAGTAGCAAGGTTGTATTAGGGTACCATTCTGAAAATAAGAAGATCAATCTGCATCTCTCCCTGCTGCTTCTGGGGAAAGTTATGTGGGATTGCAGTAGGTAGTCCCCAGACTGCCCCTATGCTCCCACCTTCATTCAGAATCTTTTTCCTTTTGATACTGTCTCGTGTGATAACTAACAACCCTCATCATCTTTCTTCAGCATGGAACAAAGAATACCGCCAGTTTCTCACTAAAAAAATAAGAAGTTCTATCTTTGTTGCCTCCTTCAGACTGAATATATATATCCTTGCCCACCTGTCTCTTAGTTACAAATACCCATGGCTCTCTGAAGCCATTCTATCTCCAAAAATTTGATGTTTTCATCATGATGATGATTATAGAATACTTTTTAAGAAGGCACTAAATAACTTTATTGTTTTTTCCCTTTCATTATAGTTTTGATTTTGTTTCAAGATTTCTGACATATTTTGATGCTAATTGTTAGCATCAAATTGTAGCAAATACATTGCATGGGCTGCTTAATTCACCTTTTTCACCATGCCACCAAGTATGGGAGCCACCAAGTGTGGGAGCAAGAGATAGCTTGTTCAGCAAGGAGGGATGCAAAAATCTCAGGGTAACTGATGAACTTGTGTTCTTTCAGTCAACAGTGTGTTACAAAAGCATCTTCTGCACAGCAATCACCTTTGAACAAATCTGTAAGTAGAAGAGATCTACATTCATGATAAAAAGCACAAAGAATGTTTAAACTTCTTGTTTGAAGTGTGATAAGTTTAAAATGTCTATTTGTCTAAATTTCAGGGGAAAAAAGAATCTACAAGGTCCCTTCTTCGCAACAAGCTGGTCAGTTCATCATACTAAGCAAATAATGTCATGTTTAATTATTGTGGGAATATTCTAAAAGGGTTAATGTTATATATGGCACTAAAAGAGTTTTGATTAACCAGAAATTGTTTGGTAGAATATATAAGATCGTTCTTCTTAAATCTTTCTGCCTTTCAGAGATAAACCAAACCCATCTCAGGCTTCTGCCAAAGGCTGACATTATGAATTGGAGAACAGTAATTTATATCATTTTATTAATAAGCTTTACTGTAGTCAAAGCCCTGCCTAGAAGTTATCGGGACATAGGTAAGAATATATCTCATATTTTTATTCTATTCTTTCATTTAATGCTGATAAATGCAACTTGGCATGCATGGTTATTTGGTATCTCATTTTATCACTGCCAATTTTAGATAGTATTTTCTTAGAAGTGAAAGATATACAACAACACTGTAGCTGTATAACTTGTTTCTTGAGATCAACCGTAGACATGATGCTTCTTAATGTCTTGAGAGTCTATGTAGAGGGACAGCCCATACTTACTGAGAGGATGTGTATTGAAGGGTAATTTAATCACTGGGGGAGCTATTCCACTGAATTTCAGGTACTCTAAAAACTGTTGAAGTAAAGACTGCAGTTGTTTTAGCTTCCCTCTGTAGTCCATGGGAGAGTGACACAGTGAAGGCACAAGAGGGATGCTACCTCCAGATGGCTATTCAGTAGCTAAGTTATGCAATTGCTCTTTATTATCCTTTGGAGGAGTCTATGTTGTTCTTCACTGACTCCTGGAGAGGCTTATGATGGCCCCGCTTTGCACTAAGGTCAAGTGCCAAAAATGAGACAACTGAAAACCTCCTGTAGTGTGCAGTTCAGATGAGTCTTTCACTTTACATATTTCTATCATTAGTCATTTTCTCATCTTCAGAACTTCCAAATGCAGTAAATGGCCCAAGACCATAAAACAACTGCTATTTTTGTTATCTCTTCTTATCATCCCAATTCACACTTCCTAGTTACTTGGAGAAGCTGACTTATTACTTCACTTTGATCTTTTTATACTGCTCTCAGCCCTACTGACATGGATGTGAGCCAGTACCATCATGATTTGGGAATATGCCCACTATGTTGAAATTAATCTCTGAAAATATTCTCTAATGAACGAGGAACTCAAGAAATTATTGGGTTTAGGTTTCGCCATTAATAAATAATCCACTGACAAAAGAAAAATATTTGCACATAATCTTCAGGTAGATTGAGCACACTTGTTTTCCACTGGGCCATGTGCAGAGCTTGTACAGAAGGATGTGGCTGTGTGAATTTTTGTGGAGCTTTGCCTACCAATGTAGCCCTCAAATTATTCCATGCTTTCTACATAGAGAAGCCTTTATCTGCAGCGAAACAGTTGTCAAGTACACCCTTAAATAGCTAAAATAAGGCTAAAAGGTATTTTCTAAGGAGTGTAATCATGTGACTTGCATCATCTAAGTAGCTGAACACCTTCTAGGTTTCAGCATATTTCCGCCACAACACTTGAATGAGGCAGGGGAACTATATTGGCCCTGTAGTTCAAAAACAAATTCACATCCTCATACATAAGTCAAATAGGTAATATGAGCTTATGCCTTCCAAACCTAGTGCTACTACCTCAGACTACCTCAGCCACTGAATTATGTTTTTCTGAAACTCCAGTGTATATATATATATATATTTAAAAAAAAAAGCATTTGAAGAATTCACTTAACATTTTTTTTATTCAACGACCAATTATCTTGTTTTTCAGAGGAAAAAAACAGCATTGGCCAGCGTTTTTCTCAGCTGCAGGAGAATAATTTTAAAGCCATGTAAGTTGTCCAGATAAAGAGTCTACTTGCAAATTTGCTGCCAATGAACATCCCTGTGGTATTTTGTGTCATTTGGAAATGAACACATACTGTGAGTCAAACACTCACCTCTTCCACCAGCCCATGCAAACTCAGTCTGTGATGACAGAAATCATAGAATATGATCATCTTACTGTCTCACACTAAAAGTAATGTGATGAGTTTTTAGGTAGGCAGCAACATCTTTATCACTCTGTGTTCTTGTAGTGCCATGATCATGTTTGCTCAGTATGTGCAAGGAAGCACATTCACCAAAGCAGTTAAAATGGCTGAAGCTGTAACGGACCTTGCCAAAAGGTGCGCTGCTGCGGATGGAGACAACCCAGATTGTCTGAAGCCTTTGGTAAGCATGTCCATACTTCTAATATGGCACAGACCTTCAAAAGTGACTTATAATTTCAGAGTACTGGTACGTATTTCTTCCAAAAAGGAACGCGTTATTAGGAGATGTGACTTCTTTGTGTATAGATTTGCTTTTACTGATGTTTTTCCCTCTCCATGCTCTCACCTATAAGGCATCTCAAGATGAATGGAGGAAAACAAAGTTCCACCCCCCCCATATATCACAGTAACTTTTTAATTACTTCATCTCTATCTTTCTAAAAGACGTTTGGAAAGTTGTGCTTTTATGGCTGGTGTAAAAAAAAAAAACAGTAGAGCCTAATTAGATGTTTCTAGCAAATATGATGCTTATAGATGTTTGTTCCACTCCATTAACTCACACTGCTAGTTTTTGGTGGTGTCTGCTCCAACCCACTTTTGGAGCTGGCAGACTGAATCACAAAACAAGAATATCCATCTGTGTTATGACACATTTCTATTTGTTAAACTTGGGTATGAAGCAAACCCTGAATAAAAACAGTTCCCAGCTGATACATGACTAACAGCTGAACCTGAGCATTGCTATTTTATGAACAAGAAACAAGAGACTCATCATTGTACAAAGCTGACTTTAATTAGAAAAGAATAGATCCTGCTATGTTAGAAACAACACTATACAAATCTTAACTATCATCTCAAATGTAATCAAGAAACAAGGGTCTGAATGTTGGTTTAAGTTCAGTGAAAGCTGGACAGTGTGTTCCAAAACCATTTCACTTCAAAGTCTATCTTGGCATAACAGTAGCTATCAGAGAGTGACATATCATTTATGTTTTAGAGGTCAGTCTGATATTCATTGCAGTCAAAGCAGGAGGAAAGAAAAAGATAGAAACTATACATTTATGCAAGTGAGGGCTTGTTGGGTTAACAAGTCTCCCCAGAAAGCTCACAAGAGTAAAATGGAATGCTCACATGCATCAACTTTTTTCTAATTTTTCACAGGACAAGATTTTCCTCGATACGATATGCCAGGAGGAAAATCTTCCCAGGTTTACTGACTGCTGTGCTAAAAAGGACCCTGAAAGAAATGATTGCTTCCTCTCCCTTAAAAATTCATCAAGAGCATTCATTTCTCCTTTTGAAAGGCCAAATGCTGAAGCTGCCTGCAAAAATTATTCACAGAATCAACATTCGTTAACAGGATAGTAAGTAAATAAATCATAGATTCGTTGCCTGGATATGATAATAACAAGCCTAGAGACCACAAATGCAGTACCAAACAAAAGTTCAATATGAGACTCTCGGTAATGCTATCCTCTTTTTCCTTCTTAATGAGAAACATTTGTATAATTCAGCCAGCTCTGATTGTCCTTATGTGAACCCTGATCTGCCACCTCCTGCTTTGAATATAGGTCCAAATGATAAACAATCTGACCTATTTCATTGCAGTTTATGCAGAGGACTCATCTGGAAACCAAGGACCTCCCTTCAGTCCTAAAAAGGCAAGCAGATGTTTTGCGACCTCTAGGCCAGGACCATAGGGTTTGAGCCCTTCATTTCTAGGAAAATGCTAGCCCCATCAGACTTTTTCCAGGATAAACACTGCACTATACAGCTGATAGTTTGACAGGAAAACAGTCACTTTTAGTAGCTATTATTTTAATGTACTGGCAGATGCTACAATAACACTGCAGTCCCCTGTATGTGGGGGCTTATTCTGAAAGTAAAGACATTGCTTTCTGTTTTAGTTTCATCTACGAGGTTTCCAGAAGGCATCCTTTCCTCTATGCCCCAACAATCCTTTCTGTTGCTATCCATTATGATGAGATGATGAAGGACTGCTGTAGAAGTGCCGAAAACCCCATTCATAACCTGGAGGAATGCTTTCGGAGACAGGTATTACGTTGCAGGGGTTTAGTTTAATAACGTGCGAGCAGTGGCTTTCCCATAGCTAAACAAATGCTGAAGCAGGGCCATTGTCTGTTTCTTTTTCAGCATCTGCATCTGATGTTAGAATTCACCTTGTTAAGGATGGGCTGAAATCAGACTTAAATGCTCTCTGAAATTATAGTTTAATTTTTTAAACGATAATACCTGATTTGGGATGTTGGGTAGATGTATATGGAGCCAAGGGCAGTCCCCACACCTGCCATGGTATCAATTCTGACTCTATGTACACAGTGTTTGTTGTAAGGATGCCTGGAGAGGAAGTGGTAGTATGCAGAGTGCAGAAATCTGTGGTGTGGTGTTTTTTTTTTTTTTTTTCCCCTGTTTATAGCCCCATAACGATAGTACATCACCTGCTTGGCCAAGTGTTTGCACTGTAGAGGTATGCCCCACATGTAACTATAGTCAGAAATTCACAGCAACTTACCTGTAACAGTGGAAAATAAGCATGGGGAACCTGCCCTTGCTGAATATGCCTTTCTTACACTTTGGCTGGGCTGCAAGAGATGGCAGCTAATACCACTAACAAGTAACAACTAACACTAGCTAACAGTAACACAAAGGCAGTCCTGTAGCTTCCAGGTGAAGATTTCTTCCCCACCCTAAAAATAGTAAGCTATTGTCTAGACAGGTTCTAGTTTCTTTTCACAGAACACTTACTTAATACATGCCGATGAGTAAATAGCAGGCACAACACTTAGTTCAGATTGTAGCTTGGACAGTAAAAGTCTTTCTTTCACTATTTAAAAATACCTCCTAAAAAAAAAAAAAAGAAAGAAAAAAAAAGTTGTCAGTAGTTTTACCCTAAAGCATTGTCTTGTCTTTTGTTCTGTTTTCATGGCCTTTAACTTCTTCCTACCAGGCGCCAAAGGTAGTGAAGCCAGTCAGAGAAGATGGCCTGAGGCAGGAACACACATGTGGAATTCTGAAGAAGTTTGGAGAAAGGACCATAAAGGCTCTGTAAGTCTTCCCCCTGCTTGCCAAACAAGGCTTGGCTTTTGCTTTGGCTACAGAACAGCCAAATTCATCACCAAGATGTAACGCTTTGCTACAGACACTCATTGCAATCCTTCCCGACTGCTTCTGTAAGCTCCATTTGGCACGCACATATTAAAATAAAGCATGGATGTCACATGCTAGCTTAAAAGTGGATCCACACCTGCACACAGTACAATGACCCTGAATACTGGCCACATCATTTTTGTTTGCAGCTCACTAGTGGCATCTAACAAGGCATACAGTTTAAGAATACAAATTTATGCATGACAGTAATCACTGTTTCCCTAAAAGCTGCCAGTAGCTTTCAAAAATTGAAAAACAAAGTTTGAAATGAACCAAGCTCTTTGTGATGAAAGGGTGATCGTGAGCGCAGTACAGCCCAGCTCTAAAATCATAAGGTTATTCCTGTAATTTTATGTTCACCTACCACGTCTTTGTTATCTCACACTGAATTTCACCCAGCATCCTCAGATAACTTCAAGTACCTCAGCTACCGGCTTCAAGGGACATTTTTTTTTTTTTTTTTTTTTATCACCTTCAGTGGGAGCAGGAGCCGACCGTTTCTGACCAGCTTGCATAACGCCCTCTACAGGAAAATGGTGCGAACTCTCAGTCTCGCTTTGTTAATATAAGCAGTATGTATTGTTTTTCATTCCAGGAAACTTGCTCAGATAAGCCAGAAATTTCCTAAAGCTGATTTTGTTACTGTTAGCAAACTTGTGATGGATATTGCTAACATGCACAAGGACTGCTGTCGTGGAGATATGCTGGAGTGTATGCACGATAGGGTAAAATTCATTTAATTTTTATATGGTTGGAAAAATTAAATGCCTTTTTTCTTGTTTTCATTTTTTTCCTCATGTGAGGTTGTGGTTGCTTGACAAACCTGGAGTTTGTTTCTTCAGTCTAAAAATCTGCTTGACTCTCCCATTTGACTTTTTTCAGCATCAAATCATCCAAAAGGGCAGAAAGAACCACTTTGTGACTAAAATGACCTAACACTGCTTCAGTGCCATATATTTTCCATGCAACTTTCAGCAAAACATAATATCTGCCTGTCCTCTGTTCTTTCTTTTCTTCTAACAAACCAAATCCGCTTATCTCACTACTTGTCTGTGCCGTCTAGCTAGAGAGTTAACTTCTCTGTTTAGGTAGTTACCTAGCACCTATCAAATGGCAAGCAAGAAGCTTCAGCAAATAGAGCAAGAGGACTTCAGTCTTCCTTGTTCTGCTAGGTGACTGTTGCACAGCGTTGGCCAGCCACCTCCTTTCTTTGGGTTTCGCCTTCTCTGTCTGTAAAACAGAGATAAGAATATTGATCAAAAAAATAGAGACCAAAATGTGATAACATTTCTTTCCTTTCTTTCTTTACCTTTCAGGAAGAGATTCTACACTATGTCTGCACCAACCAAGACATCATATCAAGTAAAATTAAAAAGTGCTGTGAAAAGCCACTGTTACAAAGAAGTGAATGCATAATTAATGCAGAAAATGATGACAAACCTGCAAACTTGTCCCCCCACGTCAGGGAGTTTATAGAAGACAAAGGAACATGTGAACGCTTTGCTCAGGAAAAAGATACCCACTTAGCCAGGTAACACATCTTCCTCTACTCTTCAATTTTGCTGTTTTGCTACTTGGGTCTAAAGGAGCCAGTTTGAAAGTTAAAGTTCAGCTTATTAGTCTCAGATGTCTGCTCTGTGAGCATGTGGGCATGCAGTACCATACAAGTTTATCTGAGTAAAATACCACTCAAACCTGGAGGATATGGAATGGGAACAAATGCTGAACAGGGCACAATGGTTATTTCAGAGAAAACTGAAGAAAAGCATGTGAAAATTAGGCACTATCAGTTCTGATCTCAGAGTCAAAATATAGCTTTGATCCACTCTTAAATGAGAATTAAAAAACACTTATCTAAGTCAGGCTCATGTCTTGATCCAAACAGGTTTCATCTATTTCTGTTCCAGCCATGTTCCTTTGTGTGATGATGCCCCGATCCTATTAGTATTAAACTTGGGCAAAAAATGGCTGCAACAGAAACAGTATAAAGTCCCCAAGAAATAGATTAAGCACAACTACTCCAGGTGAGGTGACTGCTTTCAGTAGAGTTATTTTTTTTTTCTCTCTCTATTGATAAATGGCTTTGTTACTGGAAATTATTTCATTATCATTTAGATAGGATTTAAAGAAAAACAAAAATACAAACCATACAAAGTTGTAAGCTACACTTGACTCAAGCTGGCACTAAACTGGGAGTGTCACATGCACAGGACTTGCTCAGGCAATGCTGTGCTCAGTCAGTCAGGTTTTGTTTTAGTTGAATCCCAGCCTGTGATTCTGTGAAATTCTCCCCGTTACATGCAAGGTCAGATGAGACCATCCCAAAAGCACCCTGCTGTCCTTACCATCCCTGATCTCTTGAGGGCAGTTTTGTTTTATTTCTAATATCCGCTACATACATACTCCGCATATTGCAGGTTTCTCTATGAATATTCCAGAAGACACCCTGAATTTTCTGCTCAAATGCTTTTAAGAATTGGTAAAGGATATGAGGACCTACTGGATGAGTGCTGCAAAACTGGTTCTCCACAAGACTGCTGCAGCAGAGGGGTGGGTGCCATCATGCTTCACACAATACGTTGATGGTTACAGGCACATGACCATAGGACTGGTTCTGGCTAAATTGTGACTATCCCTACTCCAGGTATAGAGCAAGTACCCACAGTTCCTGTAACCAAAATTGTGAGTCCCAAATGATTGCTGTACAGAAAAGCATCAACAGAGCCATCACAGCCTTCAGTTACTGGAGGCAGACGAGGGTTGCTGGGGAAATGAACACGGCATTGCAGAGAGTGGGAGCAGGACGCACCCCTGCAGCAGCACCTGGAGGGACTGGGTTCCTCAGGCAGCCCTCTGCTTTCCTCCCTTGGTATTAACCTCACACTGGGGAGAAGGCTGGAAATCAAAAGAGCTGGTAGGTGAGAAAGACTTCAGGCCCTCTGGGTCAAGACGACTTTTTTTTCTGTGGACAGGACAAGAACCAACTCCTCTCTTGTTGCAAACATCAGCTCAGAGGTACCCAACCTCCTCTCCCTGCAGATGTTTTGTAAGAGACTGCATTGGTGCTACAGTGGTACGCCAGTAATTTATCAGAAATAGACAGACATGCTGGGGAGATGGGTGGAGCTGGCATTTCTGTGAGCCACTACCTACTCTCTTTTAGGCACCCTTGCAGTGCCAGTTGCCCTCTTGCAAATGTGAAAGACCCTTGTGGTTATTGTCTCAGATACAGACATTTAGCATTGTACTTGTCTGAAGTTTGGAGCCACCCTGAGTTTCAGACCTAGCCTTCCGTCCATTATACAAAATTAAATGAAGATGTTTCAATTGGACGTTAGTCACATTCAGGCAGTTTAGAGGTTTTAGACAGATAAAGACTTCTCATGAAATTAAATCAGTGGTATGTATCAGGCGAGGGGCAGCCTTGGATATCAAGACCTCATCAGCAGGCAGTAGGGCATTCTGCATTCCCCCTGAAAAGTGACTCCTTAAACTAATTTCTTTTCCTCAGGAAGAAGAACTGAAGAAACACATTTATGAAACGGAAAGTGTGATGAAAACAAGCTGTGACATTTACAAGGAAAAAGGAGACTACTATTTCCAAAACGAGTATTCCTTGTTTTTATTTTATGCTTATATTATTCCCGTACCAGCTGGCACAACTCGGGCCAGAGTAAATCCATGTATGGCAAAAAAGCTAGGCTAAATGACACCACTAGAATGTTTGGTCCAATACGTTAATTACTTTTAAGATTTTTTTTTCTTTTCCAAGACAGTGTTCTTGCTTCTTATGGGTTCTGTCCTTATCCAAACTCCTGAGGCAGTGAAATGACAATTTGTTCTATCTCTCACCTATGTTTTCCTATGATTTTTTTTTGCTTTATAGTTGCATTTTGAGCTATGAGCTCCAACTTAAGAGTCGTAATTTTGGCCAAAAGGCAGTTGCTGCATCTTTTGCAAAAGACTTTGCTCTATCTCCTGCAGCAGATGTAAATATTAACAATTGTAACAAGATTTAACTACAGTAGACAGAACAAAACCTGAGTAGCTTAAATGTATGCTACGCTTAAATGCAACATGCAGGCACAAGCCTCTTGGAGGAACTCTGGCCCTGATTTGCAAGGTTAATGAGCACATGCCTAACGAAGTATGTAAGCAATCTCAATGAAATCTGTAAACTGCTTGCATACTTAAAGTTAGGCTTCTGCTGTCTTACTCTGGGGAGATAGAGTAGGCTTTTTGTACTCCTGGGCATGTCTGATCTTTAAAAGACCTTAGGAGTTCCAGGTTTCCAATAAATCTGGTATGCTACTTCTGCCTGTTTTAACAGTTGCTATGCTTCTCCTGGCCATGATAGCTAATAAGCATATTTTTAAAGCAGAAAAAAAAAGTGAAGTTTTTTGAGCTAATCTTCTGCCTTGATTTAGTCTGTCAGTAAGTCACTTGAGTTCAATTTGGCTTTTAAACCAGATCCCTACATTCAAGGGAAGTGAATAACACAGGAAAAGTATACATACCATTTCATAAGAGGGCCCACCAACATATAAATGACCTTCTTACCATTAATTTTATTTAACCTGGTAAGAGATTGGTCAGAAGGAGGAGAGATCTCCAACCAACAGAGCATGCTTATACTTGCCTACAGGAGTTATAAACACCAGGCTCCGTGCTGCCCTTGTATGAATGAATGTTCTTCTGTGGGGTTTGGCTGGAGCTTTACATATGTGAAGGCAGTGGCTTGCTCACTGCTGCCTGGTGGAACAAAAGCACCAATATCAAATCAATTATCATTTCAGGCTTCTCATGAGCTTCACCAAGAAGATGCCTCAGCTAACATCTGCAGAGCTAATAAAATTCACCAAACAAATGACTACAATCGGCTCCAAATGCTGCCAGTTAAGCCAGGACAAGCTATTGCCTTGTGCTGAAGAAAACGTGAGTAATTTTTTCCCCCTCATCTTTGTCCTACTTTTTCTGTGACAATTCCTGCTACTAGCAGGGTCCAAGAACTTAGAGTACCAGTAAATGAGCAAAATGTTGACTCAACTACTGAGCTGCACTGAAGATGTACTACCACGTACACACCTGAAGTAAGCATAATGCAGTGTCATTGAAGTTAATGCTTGAATGATGCTCTGTGAGAATCAGGAAATTGTCATGCCAGTGCTAGGCACTTAACAGTTATGCAGTACAGGCAACCTGACCCTGTTCTCTCTGAAGCTAATGATCTCATCTGAGAGATGGTTATTTCTAGAGGGATCATCCTTTCTAGATGCCTGAAGCCATACTGCTCTATGAAAGCGATACATTTTGTGCAGCTCTGCCATAGAGTTCTCCAAGCCCATAAGTCAAAACATGTAAGCTTCAGCCTGTACCCAGCCATCATTTGTGAAACATTATGTTTACGAGAACAGTAGAACATACCCACAAAACCTGCTGATCAATACACATCAAAAGGAAGCACCATTTTATGAAGAAATCACATAATATCTATGCACAAAGAACAGTCTCTAAAACTGCATATATATATTCTGATAAATCTGAACCATTTTTGCACTAACAAAAGCCAGCATTCAGTAGAAAAATAAACTTATCTTATAGACAAAGCTTAATTTAAATTCTTGGTTATTATTTACAACTTTACTAAGAGCAGCATCTTTCAGGGGAAAATAGAAAATCAAGCAATAACATGAGATCGTTTTTTTTTCACCTCTTTTGGTAAAGCTGGATCTTGTGCTTGGAGAAATATGTAGAAGACACCTAACCAACCCAATAAATCCTGGTGTTTGCCACTGCTGTAGTAGCTCCTACGCTCTTAGGAGGCCATGCATGGGGAAACTAGAAATTGATGAGAATTATGTGCCCTTATCATTGACTCCTGGTCTGTTCACTTTCCACGAAGACTTGTGTACGACAGAAGAAGAAAAGTTACAGCACAAGAAGCAGGAGTAAGACATGCCTGTTTTACTGTTCCCCCTGTTTCTTACTCTCATCCTGGCAATGCTCACCAACATGTTTTCCAAACTGCTTTGCTTTCCTCTCGTGTTTATTGCGGTTTCTTTTGCTCTCTAGTTCAACCTATATTTACCTGCCTTTGATTAGAAGAAAGTCATTTTCAGAGGTGGGAATCTGCACTGGTGTGTATACACCGCCAGAATGGAAGCAACAGGTGCCTAAAATTAGTTCCTTGCACCATCCTTTACAGGAGCTGCACAAGACACAGTGTAAAAACATAAAAAAGAAAAAAAGCTCTTTGAGCTCAGCTTGCGCTATGGCAATCCCATACTGCCTTGGACCCTCTGGAATGGTACACAACACAAACCAACTGTATGTATTCATAGGCATTCACGGTGGAACACCTCCAAAAATGAGCATTGCCACTTTTTTTTTCCACAGGAGAATGAGGCACATATTGACTCCCCACTGCAAATACCTACCCGAGTAGTGGAAAAAAAAAAAAAAAAAAAAAAAGAAAAAGCTATAGAAAGCAAGTGGGCAATAAGAAAGACAAGATTTTGCAGGAGTAGTGTTTGAGAAGTGGTCCTAATCCATGTGCCTACCCTTCCAGGTTCACAGTGCTTGCTTTGCTTTTCTTGCAGAATGCTCATCAACCTCATCAAATACAAGCCCCAGATCACACAGGAACAGCTGACCTCCGTCACTGCGGCTTTTACTGCCATGAGGGAACAGTGCTGCAAAGAAGAAAACCATGAAGCATGTTTTGTGAAAGAGGTATTGTTTCTGTTTTCACCTTTATATTCTCATTCGAAATGAAAATACGCACAGGAGTGTAAATTTCTCCATTAAGCAACAAAAGCAAAGCCTGACTAACCAGAATTCCTTTGGTTCTATTTCCAAAGACCACCTTTATTGCCTGCACAGGTAGATAGGCATGTCAGTTTAGCTGTGAACGACTGCTAGAGAACATATCTAGTTATCCTTGTGTTTCTGTGTAGCAATTTATAGACACAGAACTCAGCTACATTTATTGCTACTGGGGAATCACTGGGACTTGGCACTGTTGAAGGATATATGCAAAGTTCTTCCCCTTGCTAACAGTACTTAACTGAATTTCCTTTTAAAAGTTTCTTTGCAATAGGGAGGGAAAAATATTCCAAACTTTAGGTCAAAACATTTTCTGTATTTATTTGCCCTATTTCTGCTTTTCTCTTGTCTTTCCTATGTTATTTTAGCTTATTGACCTTCGTAACACAGAGCTACTTTGGTTTCTCTCTACCTTTCAGTAAACCTGCTTTTCCTTCTCATCTCTCTGATATATTCCTTAAGATAAACTGAAATTTAACATGTTTCCCACAACCCTTGAGCCTTATTCCTTCTTTTCTAAGTCTTTGCATTACTTTGCTTCAAATGATCAAGTACAGAAAAATCTTACTTATGTTGAAAGTTTCCACCTTTATGTCCACCCACAAAGAATCATCCTTCTACCTAATAAAGCTGTATTTCAGTATTTTTCTAACAAATGCCAAACGATCTAAGGCAACCTGAGCTGAAGAGTAAAAACAAAATGTATATTAAACAGTGTCATATGTATATACACACTGTATATACACGGTTTGTACACAACTTGCAGAGGTTATAAAACATTAATGAATTGACTTCCTGCTGTTGTACACATGTAACTTGTTCACAAGTACATTACCTTCCCAATTTCGTTGCTAATAGAAGTTTTGCTTTTTTTTTTTCAGGGTCCGGAACTTATAAAAAGAAGTGAAAAAATGTTGTCAGCATAAAGAGCTCACAAAGCATATTGGAAGGTATTTGCTGAAGGTTATGGAGTCACACAAATTTAACCGTGAGCATATCTTTTCTAAATATTCATGAGGTATAAACAGGAACATAGGAGTAGTTATGGTGGAGAATACCATGTTGTGGCTCTTTACTCACAAACCTAACAAAGTCATGATAACTTAGACCTGCTACAGTTCTGCCACTGTTTGATTTTCCACAGTGAACAAGATAAAAAGGGTGCCTCAAGTAAAATATCAAATTTCAGAAAGAATATGATGAGATATAAAACTGTAAATCTCATCCGCCTGCAGAGCTCAGCTTAAGTGAAAATTAAGTATATCAATTTTATTCAGATGGGGGAGAAATTCCTCTTTAAACTTCATATCTGGCTCATAACACTTTGATTCAAAATAATCAAGGTTATGTAAAACCAAAACAAGTAAATTAAAACTACTTTAAGTCTAAAAAGAAGCGTCATGTTAAAGAAATTTACTAAAAGTTAACTGGATGGAAATTGAGGTTTTAAATTTCACCATCATCCTACGCTAAAGGATACTATTTTTCTTGTATGAAATGGTAACAGGAAAAAAAAAGACAAGGTTTCAAATCTTACACAGCATAAAGACAAAAGTTTGAGAAAATCTGTAACCGTTTTTAAACTGTCTGTGAACCACAAAATAATTGTTTTGGCATTTTAAAAGCAATGTCTTTGAAATACAACACATTCATTCATTAACACTGCTGTATGGGAATTGTAAAATTGCTTTTAAGCACAAAAATATTATCTTGGGCATCTCAAACAGAAAGGAAGAGGACAGATGAGCAAAAAGTCATGGAAAAAGAACATGAAATGCTGAAACTTGGTCAGCAGACAAGTACTTAGAGAAAGCACTGGAAGAATGAAAAATTTGCGTTTGAGGTGATTTTACAGTCAAACAGCATTTGAGTTTTTACTTTCCTTTTGCTTAAAAAGAAATAAGAGAGCATGTTAAAAATCCAATGTCAAAACAGTATCAAAAGAAAGAAATTTTTCTGGGAGCCTTGGTCTTGAAGCAAGAGATTACCATATAGCAGATCCTTTTCGTGAACAAAAGAATTAGAAGTAGTTACCCAATGAGCATCGGAAAAGATTAGTAAGATAAAGAAACATTCACCAAACAAATCTTTTTTAAAATGCAAACCTAAAGTGCAGAGATTGACCAAATGATGTCCCATCAGAATCCATCCTATATATACTCTAGGCAATATTTTCCTTAATGACACAATAAAAGGAAAAACTAATCGTTTAATTTGTGTCTGACAACAGGGTGTACAGAGAGAGTTGCAAATCCCTTTGCAGTGTTTTTCATGTCAAAATCATCTTGGCAAATTACAGCAATAGCCTAGAAAAATAACAGTTATGTTCTATGAGGACAAATTTACCGTGACAAAAGTATGATTAAGCAACCACACTAGCACAGAATAGCACAGAACAGGTAAAATACACGTTAGGGATTTGCATGGATAACAATGCAGTTAACAACAAATCACAAGCTGACCAAGAGACACTGATATCTTGCTGCTAACTGAAGTCTAATGTTGTCTAATGTTGTGCTTGCACAGTAGGAGCATAAACAATAACAACAGATAGAACAGACAAATAAGATACATAACATACACGTATTTCTGTTTTCCTCACCCTTGATAAGGACTTTGCTGGAGTATTAGAACAAGTCTTGGGTCTCTCACTTGTACACAGAATTTCACTGTAAAGAAAATAATGGTTAGCAGTCAAAGATCTGGAAAGAATGGAAAAGGAAAGCCAGAATAGATTGGAGTTGTGCAGTTTAATAAGAAAGACTGCAAGAACTTGAAAAATACATCAAAAAATGCAGGTCCTGGGACAAAGAAAAGCCAGTCATCAGCACCCACTAAGGAGAACAAATATAACTGACATTCTGAGAAAAGTTGGAAGCTCCAAAGGAAAGAGACACACTTAACACAGACAATCCAAGTGCCAGTGATGTCTTCAGTCAGAAAAAAAAAAAAAGGAAACAAAAGACAACAAAAACAATAGATAATAGACAACCATCTGAAGTTTCTCTTAGTGTAGTTTTCTCAGGAGTTAATGTTCTGATAAAGATCAGTCTTCTGGAATTTGGGGGGGGGGGGGGGGGGGGTGGCTTTGGGTGGTTTTGTTTTCCTCCTCAAGGACTGGACCTATTCACTGACTTAGATCCAGTGATGACTTAGGATTTTTCTCACTGGATAGCTTAGTAGTACTAAAATCACAACAAATTTTTATTCTATTGTCCTTTTTGATAATGTCTTAGACCCCGAATTAAACATAAAAACCACACGCATATTTCCTCCATCATCTGTTTCTCATTGCTGTTACCTTGAATATCCAGTATTGCTTTGGAATAAATTCTTCTGCTGTTCTTGTCTGTGTTTGTCAGAAACAATTCATTAAAATGGACACAGTATTCACAAAACTCACACCACTTCAATGTAACAGCTTTATTTTACTAGTGCTTAAAATCCAACAATTTACAGGTAATCTGTGCTAGGTTCCATTGTTATTTTTCCAGTATCTTTTAGTCCCAATTCAGCAAGACAAGCAAACCCAATGGGATCATAGTATTTAACACCAGATGACTGCAAAAATGGTTCCATTTAGGAACTGTGTACATACAGACAGGGTTGGAGAATCTGTTCGCAAACACTTTTCCGCATGGTCAGTGCACTGATCCTATTTTTATTTTTTTCACACCTCAGACCAAGTAGTTACATTCATAAAACTACAAGCATTTACCAAGTGAAACACCTAACAAATAGCCTATTTACATAAAAGCCTTAAATACTTTTTTTTGATTAAAATGATGAGCAGGTACAGCAGTGCAGGCAGAGGGGTCTGCATCACTCCCAGTTTCATGAGTGCAGGCTAGACTTTCCCTGTCCATGAATTTGAGCTACCTGAATATTGCTCTGTATGTGATTTCTGACTTGTTCCTTAGAGTAAGTTAGGTAGAACAAAGCCTGAAATCCAGACCAAGAGGTCTGCTCCTGTGCTGACTTTGGCACCATTGCTAGTGTCTCAGTATGGCCAGCTGGTGCCAAAATATACCAAAAACACCTCAGTGCATGACTCGGTTCAAGCTGCCAACATCTGCTTGGTTTTGGATGAGAACAATATTTGACTGTGGACTAGTTTAGATGTCACTGAAATTTGAGCTTACCTTGCAAGTCCAATTTGTGATGTTTTATGGTGAGTTTCCGATCTCCTATAATTTGGCTAATCGATATTTGAGTGGTTTGCTTGGGTAATTTCAGTGACATTTGTGTATATACATCTGTTGCTTCAGGTAACTGACATTTGCACAACTAGGGCAACTCTTAATACCATGCATCTTGACTACTGAATTATTTTTATTTCTCCTCTCGATCATTTTTCTGGGCAGGATTATAATAGATTGTACATTAAAGTAAGTACCTGCCCCAAGCACAACAGCTTAATTAGCAAATTGACATCTCATTTTTGACTTATCATCCAAGTAACATCACCTCAAGGGGAGTACAGCTTTTCATTCTTGATTTATTCCACATGATTTCTAGACAGCACATTCTGCACACCAATTCTCTCAAAGTGTTTATGCTGTTATCTGCATAAGCCCAGAACAGCTGATGTAAAACACAGACACCACATAAGAAAGAAGCTACTACAGGAAGGCACTTAATTGTGCACAAATTGGATTTTATTTACACCTCTACAATTTGAACTTTACCATTCAGCATGACTCGAACAGACAGGACCCAACAGGTGACTGCTGTATGCTTGAGCAACAACCAGACAGTCCACAAATTGCATCTGCAGAAAGATGCCAACCCCAGCCTATCATAGCTGTGACATTCAGCCTCTCTCACTGAACTCTTTTCCTTTCTATCTTTGAATCAAAACACAGGAAATAACATGGAATACTTTGTCTCATCAAAAAAAAAAACGCTAGGGTACATTCCAGCACCCAGTCAAGCAGATACCACAGCACTTAGTGAGAGATCTTACTCTGCAGCTTAAGATGGACACCAGAGATACATTCACTCATACATTTAAGAGCTGAGTACCAATAAATTGGGAGAGCTTCTCTTCGTATTTTTAAAACTTGTGCTCAAAGGTTATATGAGTTAGGAATCTACCAATATGAAGCCAGGGGACTATCAGGTCTCTCTTGTGTAGGTGTTTTTGTAAGCTGTGAAATGCCTAGCTGCAATCTTGGATACATAAATACCTTTTGCCATTTAACTCTACTGAACGGCTTCCTCCTAATAAAATTTAACATTTCTGTAATAGAAGGAAAGCCATTTTAATTTTTCACTATTTTCATTTTTTTCTTTTTTTTTTTTTTGTTATGATTAGCAGATTAGTTACTGCAACACTTTGCATATATACTAGACTCTCAGCAATGATTTGGAAATTACTAGGTGGTAAAGCCTTGTGCTTTCCAGGATGGGATTTTTTCCCTATCTGAAGTTTCAAGTTAGATTCAGCATTTGCCTTTTGGACAATTTAGTGCATCTTGGGTGGTTCCCAACTTGTATTCCAGAGCCATACTGGAGCATATGCAGTTTCAGTTGCATGATTGTCTAAAGAAACACTGCACACCCGTGTGCTCTGTGTCTTCTTCAGTCATGGCACATTCAAGAAAGCACACAGACTTTCCTTTGCCAACAGCAGTGGGTGGTATTCGCAATACGCCACGCACATCAAACAGTAGTCTCTGTTTTTTTAACAGTTCGATTTTGAAGGTGCTGTCTTATCAATTGCTTCTCTTTAAGGTATCTGGGGGGGGAGAGAGAGAGAAAGAATGCATTTACTGACAGAATGCTTCAAGAATTAAACCCCAATTTTAACATGCTAGTTGAACGGGTGAAAAATGTTGGAATGAAAGCATTTCTGATAAAAAAATGGCAATTGCTATCTATTTTTTTCTTTTCATTCCCTGGCGATTTTGATTCAAAATGATTTGATGGTCATTTGATAACAGATCCACAGCTGGTAGACTCGCATTACTTTTGACCTCTGGTCTCGTATGTTTAGAAGTACTGGTATATTTCCAACCCATACCCATTGTGAATTTTGAGCTACCGTCAGAAGAACTCATACCATTTTTTGGAAATTCAGTTCTAGACAGACATTAAGAGTTACACACCTATCTGAAGTGAATGCTGTACCACTTAAAGAGTACCGCAGTATTTGCTGCATTTATACATTCCAGAGAACTACACAGCAGCAAGTAGAAACTGAAGAACTAGTCTAAGGCTCCGAAGACAGAATCACAGAATCATCTAGGTTGGAAGAGACCTCCAAGATCACACAAGTCCTCCACTAAACCACATCACTAAGACATATCACAAAATACAACAGAAGCGACCCTGGGGCTCCTAATTTTCTGGAAAGCTCCAACCTTCTACATATAGTCTGGTATACACTCTAGAAACTTCAACAGCAACAGCTCATTTAGGGATGCAGGATACAGAAACAATTATAATTCTCACAAAGTTTTGTGTAAGCAGTCAGAGCACAGCGTTCTGACTGCACACTGCTACATAAATGCATTTGTCTATTGAGCCAACCCATGATTGTAAATATTCTCCTGGACTTAAAGTGACCCTCTAATTTTACTTCTGTTTACTTTGCAATTGTTTGTTGAATTTCCTGTTCTTCTTCTTCATTTATTCTGTGCAGGATTGATTCCAAAAATGGAAGATGAAATTGAATATACTGAGCAACCTATCAAGAAGATGACAAGAAATGCACATTAGTGAGTATGCTATTGGGGAAAAATATTGTGAACTGTTGGAATGGTGGTATACGTACATCGCCGCTGACCTCTTCCACATCCCTGTCCATGAGAAAAAACTTGGCAATCTTCTCCGAGGGCCCCTGCAAAAGTCTGTGCACTAAGGGAACGTCTCCACTCCTCAGCTGCTTCTTCTCTGGGATTTAAAGGTAATGCGATGATGTACAGAACATACAACAGTGCTTCTAAATACCTCATGCCATCAGAAGTCTTCTTTCTTGGCAAAGATCCTATCTTTGTCTGATGTGCAATTACTACAGATACAGCAAGTCTCTAACATATTTTCAAGGGGATGTGGTAACTAAATTTGAACTACGCATTTTGAAAGATGTTGGCACATACAACACTAAGGAGTTGCAACTTACGTAGCCAAGTACACATTTAAGAGACTGACTCCAGCTTGTCAATGACTCACAAATAAAATCTACTTCATAATTTTCAAATATCCTTTCAAATTTCTATTTTGACATTTAAGGCACATGCCCCTCAGTTGTCTCTCCCATTCTTTCAGGTATTGCTTTTAAGAAAAAAAATCCTTTTTATTAAGAAATAGAGTTGGACTACATTGTATAAGTGTATATTTTCCAATAAATTTTGAGTACTTTCAGTTAGGCATTTGGGGGAACCAAGACTATGTTTCAAAATTGTGAAGCCCAAATGAATTATGTTTAGCCAGTCTGATTTTCATCGGGTTAACATTTCAAAGACAGTCTGGGTATCTCCTAGCACTCTCTAAAAGCCTTGTACCATTTTTTCAATTAAAATATCGCCTAACACTGCCAGCTGGAGCCTGGCATCCCAAGGCTGCCATGCAGCCATACAGAACAGAAGTTACAGCAGAAGAGCATTCTAAACAGTCTTTAATTACAGGAAAACCTAAGACCTATTTAGCTGAAACAGTCATACTTGCAGTACTCTGAAAGCGCTCAGGACACAATTATTAAGGTTTTCCTCTCCATCAGAGAAGCGCACATATCTAAGGGTTCCCAAGAAAAGCCAAAATGCCACACTTCCTGGGCACTCTGAGCAAGGACAGTTGCCTGTGATGGATCTTGTTGCTCCAAGATCAGCAGCCCCCACACATATGCAGAGGATAATTAAAGATGAAATGATCACACAGTGATGCCTGGCTTACCTCCAGATGCATGGATAATATAAAGTGCAAATTCATGCGGACTGTTTTCTATCTGTAAACACAAAACCAAAGGCTATTCAGATTGACCAGTGTATCTCCTGAGCACTGCATCAGCAGCAGATATAGCCTGCTTCTCAACTCAGATGTTTAAATCAAAGCCTGTAATTAGGACACTGTCTATGGATGAGTTAAAAGGTACTGGATTTGGGTAAGAACTAAAGTTAGGCTGCATTTTCTTTGTCCCTGTACCCCTGCTACCTTATCCTTACTAACACTACCATATTGCCCAAAGCAGCAACATAGCATCTTAGAAAACAAAAGATCTTTCCAGAGTTTCCTTGGAGCATCCGTAACTTTTTAGTTTTTAAAAATTACAAGGAAAATAAATAAATAAATCAGACAAACTGGCCTTGAGTATTATTTTTAACTGTGGCATTTTGGAGCTTTGTATGTGCCTGGGTCCAATATAACGTGTATTCCAGGCACTCGAGCTAAATGAAAGCTCTCTTTTCTTCTAAGAAAAATCTAATTACTAGAGCCCGCCACTAGAGGGAAGCACAGCCATGTCCATTAAACATCCTTCGTGCTGGGTAAAGCTGAAGGTGCAGCAGCATTTTCCCCTCCAATGCAAGAAGGTATAAAGAAGACATCCCCCAGTTCTTTCTTCACTGCAAACTGTATACCTGATATGCCTTTTCTAGATGAAAAGCCACGAAGCATTTGGAAAATAAAAGCAACTTTCTCCTTAAAAATTGTACATGTATTTTTTCTAAGCTGTTTCATACACTGTACTTCCAGTTATTTCCTGCCTGTCACACAGCGCTGGTGGGTCACCACTCAAGTGAATTAACATTTCTAGAACATAGCTGTAGTGGCTTCTGCAAGCACGCGGAGTTACCTTGAACTTTCGAAGCAATTGTTCTATTACTTCTCTTGTTCTCATATAGCTGTTAATTCGTATTTTGGTTTCTGATCCAAAAGCTGGAGTAAAAACTGATGTCTAGGAAACAAAACCAACAGCAAAGGGCGTGAATTTGAGGACTTCTGTACTTAGTGGCTGGGATTCCAGAAGATCTAAAACAGCACAGCTCTGGGATAAAGCAAGCTGTCAGGTATGTTGCCACTGTTACTGTAAAGCAAAGGGCACACGGTATCCCCGGGAGAAGGGAAGGCCTCCCCCTAGGAAGGAAGGACCACTGCGACCCTCCAAAGCCCAAAGCCCAGTGACAGAGGCCTGGCCACACACAGGGGACCAAGGGGGGAGTGCCTCTCTTTGCTCAGGGGGTGCAGGAGAGGTCCAGAAGCTCGCTGGAGGCTTTATTCTGCTCCAGTACCCAACTTCAGGTGAAGAAAGACGAGCATCTACATTTGTACCTCATAGTTGTAGAAGTGGCCATTAATAGAAAACCTGTGCGTTTCCACTTCTGTTCTTGCTATCAAGGGGAACTTGGTCCTCTTCCTGACAGCTGCAGCATCGCTGACCGCCCTGGGCAGGGTAGTACAGTCATGTTCCTGCTCGCTCTTCGACTTCAGAGTGCTGCTTTCGTAACATGAATAACCTGGACAAAATGAAACAAATGAAACCGCATCAGCCTATTGTACAGCTGCACCACCCTCCTTGCCAACACCAACACAGGAAGAAGGTTAGTGGTGGAGGAATTTATTTTATTTTATATTTTTGCGGGGGAGTTGGGCATGGGCACATGACAAAAAGCAGTAGGCTGCCTGCAGTGGACACAGGCAAGAGTTTGCTATTTTGCTTACTTCTTGAGAATTTTTTCTTTTGTGAAAAGACAACCTGTAAGCACCAGTCATTTAAAAATTTATTTGTACATCCATGCTTTCACTAAGCAATCATGTCACTATTTCACTAGCATCTAATAGATGGAAGTAACAGAGACGGAGAAGCATTTCCCTTTACTAAGAGGGAAGACCTAGTATATCAAATTATTATTGCAAAATTTCTTAGGGAATATTACAGCACAGACACTAACTTTTCTCAGGGTTCAGCTTTTCTTCATTAGATTTCAGTGTCTCCCCACTAATACGATGTAGATCATCAAATTCTCCCCAGCGTGTCATTCCGCTAAAACACAAGACATATTTACAGTTAATTATTCCTCATTAACTCAGTGAATTCAATTTATCTTGTAGCCAGGCTTCATGTAATACATTTCTATCCCTGTTCAAAACCTAACAGAACACGATTGCAGTCTTCAACGTGGAATACAGAGCAAGTAATTTTAGTTCATGTCCTAATAAATTACTGCTCGTAAAATGTGGCATGACTAGGGATCCCAAACATAACAAAACCCCATTTAGAGCCTGATGAATGTTGAGCATGATGTCCTTTAAAACAGGTAAAGGATTACTGCAAATAATGCACAGCAATGCCATGGATTGATCACAGGTAGGAAAACACACAGGCATACAGAAAAAACACTAATTTAAATAGTCACAGGACATGTAATTTCTGTTACACAGACAGGGACAGGAAAGATTATAGTAGCATACACCGCCCTCTTGAGCTTTCCAAACCATTTGTGTAGGCGGAGCAGGGAATTCAACCCAGCTCCTGAGATGAATGCCTATTTTAAAGCCAACTTTATGCATAACATTAATTGCATAATTCATTGAATAAAATCTCTAGCCAGTTACTGCTCTGACCAAGAATAAACCAATTTGTAGGAAAACAGTAAAAAAAAGAAATGATTTCCTATATACAGTCACAACAATATTCTTCTAACTCCAATGAGCATGCCAAACAACTATTTCAGCTTTGTTCCATGTGTTTAGAAAGTTCATTTAAGATCAAACAGTCAAGCTGTTCTGCATACCTTAAAGCATGTCAGGGCAGTTTCACATTTGTGTGATCATGAATTAATATTTACCTTAAGATTCACATCTGCTACCAGTCGTATATTTTTGAAGGAATAAAAGGCAAAGAGAAATTGAACTGCCAGACTGGACCATATCACACAGGCCACATGCACCGACCATCAGCAGAGCTACTGAAGATCAGCCAAGAGAACCAGATCTGCCTCAGACTCAAGTTCCTTGCTGGTTACTCCTTGTTAGGTTACCCATTAATTTCAACAGCAAGAGATAGGGAGAAGACTGTCCCTGGTTTTATCAGGGCTACACAGCTGCAACAACGGGAGAATTAAAACCACAATTCAAACATGTACCACATGCAAACTACGATGACAAATAACTAAGAAAAGGTGCTCTTAAATACAGAATTTATCAGGGATTCAATCATGGTAAACATTGGCTCAGCCTCCATATTGCAGATTGCTCAGCTTTAGTTTGTCAGATGTAATTCCAAATTCACCAATCAAAGCTCTGGAAATCATCTTAAAAACAGGAAAAAAATATTCTAAGCACCTAAACCAATTATAAAGATCTGGGCAGTCTAGCAGGACTCAGATCAACACAGAATACTCTGATATAAAAATCTCATCGGCAGCTGCCTGAAGGCACAACTCGTCTGTGTATATTTCTAATGTGTTTTAACATGAGATTTTACACGGAGTAAGTATTTTGTTTCCTGAATTTAACTTAGCCATGAGAAGCAATGATGACAGACTTGAAGTATCTGGTAAGATACCCTAGGACAGACAACCACTTGGCACTAACTTTCCAGCTTTTTGCTTCATGCTGTAGAATGTGTACCAACAGGAGATCTTTCAAGAGCTGCATGTTATTGGGTGTACATATGTATATGTGCATACTTTTTTTTTTTGAATGATTTCCGATGTACATAATTTTCCCGGTACTTTCACAGGAATTATCAGTATAGACAGGAGCAGCCTCCTCCTTGACTATTCTTAAGCTAGAAGCCAGACAAAGATATGTCAAAGATGCTAGAAAGATTAATCTTTCTGCCCAACAGAAGCTGGTGAAAGGCCTGATCAGTTACACCTGACACTGATTATTGCTGTGCAATTGACCACCACAGCCTTTAGGGAATTTGGGATACGAAATCAGCTACAGCCATTGAAGCTACCTAAATGAGGTGTCTTGAAATGTCAGCCTGTCTCCTTCTTACGGAATTTAATACATTACCTTCTACCAGGGAACAAACCCACATTCTCTGTTGACTTTAGGGTTACAAAAGAGGGTATCTGCTTCTCATCATGAATTTTTAATCGGATAGGATATCGGAGTCCCCAAAATATTGACAAGATTCCTTCAATAAATGGTACGCTTCCTTCTCGCTGGGAAAAAAAAAAAAAGAAAAATTAATGCTGCTCAATAATCAAGGTGGAGAAGCAAGTTCCCCTCAAAGAAACAGGAATATACTGAAATCACTGAGGCTTGCACAGTCCTGGAACAGGTGGTGGAATCGCTCTCCTTAGTGATTTCCAAAACTCGGCTAAAGCCACAGCTGACCTGGTCTTGTGTCAGCATTATTTCAAATTTGAACAGGAAGCTGGACTACGTGACCCCTCCAGAGGCCCTTCCCTACAAACGTTTCCATAATTTCATGCAATTAGAAACCAAATCCTATTTGTTCTGCCTTGGATGACTAGCTCTTCTGGAACCAGGGTGCCAAGAAGCAGTAAAGGGGAAGAACAAGCACTGGCAAGGAAGGAAGGCAAAGTTAATGAAGTCATCCTCACTAACACACGGCACTGCATCAGTCCAAAACATGTTACCAGAGCCCATTCTTGGGGACATCAAATTTGGTCACTAGGCCTTTGTCCCAGCAGAAAGAGCTGGGAAAGACAGCTGAAAACTGCCCATTTTCAGACCATTTCTACCCAGAATTACTCTATGTCCTTTCAGTCCTGATATAGGTAAAACAACAGAAACACAGCTTGTGAAGCTAAAGAACATTCAGACTGCTAAACCAGGGACTCTGGTATCAGAGGCATGACTCAGGCCCTCATCAGTCCTTCAGCCATGTGGGCTCTTCTGGTCTCCACAGAAGGGGCATTCCTGGTCTGTGGTTACAAGCACGTTCTTTGTACTAAAGGTTCACATTCAAGGAGACCCATTAGTGCTTTTCCTGCTATTACTTTATGCTCTTTGTGTTACATTTGCACAGATTCTTACCTGATTAAGTGACAGTTGCAGATTTTCTTGATCAGAATAGTAAGAGTTATAGGTCTTCAGGAGAGAACTGAGCTGCTCTCTAGAATAAAAGATCCCAAATAAAAAAAATCATTTTTAAACATGGATATTGCTGTAAAATCCAGGGCTTAGGTGTGAGAATAACACCCTGTATCTGTGTTACCCACTGAATCTGTAAAGGTCTGTTAATAATGCACCATTTTCCACAAGTAAAATTCCATCAGAAGACTGGGTTGTCCATAAGTTACTTCTTTAAAGACCTGATACACAGAGGAAATGAGTTAGACTTAAGTGACATTAATAACACTGCCGTAGAATAACTTGTACTTTGGACTTCTGTTAGAGCTGCGAGGGGAAAGCAAACAGGAACAGCACTCCCATACACAAGAGTTGCAGAAGATTTCATTTAGGTTACAATTCGTTTCCTCCATGAGATAGTTTTCAATGGTTTTTTTTTGTTGTTGTTTCTACACTTCTTCTGACTTCAAAATGTCTACAGTGTGCCTAGACAAAACAGTTTCCTTCCGCGTGCAACAGTACAGCTTTGTGTTAAATCTTTGCTCAAAGAGAAAGGATGGATATGAAGAGAACATCTGCCAACAAGCAAGAATTAATAACAAGCCCATCATCTCAGATTTCAAACAGAAATCCACACTGCAATTAAAAAAAAAAGCAGCATAACCTTCTGCTGTGAAAAAACTGCACAGAAGGCAATGTGAGGCCCACTGGTGCTAATGAGCCTTGGAGTTCAATATTAAGAAAAACCTTTGCAGAAAATGCCCGTCTCCATCCTTGATAACTTCACAATGCTGCAAAAGAGGGATTCAGAAAACTTCTCAAATTTGATAGCTTTTCAAAGCAATGAAATTAGAACTGCTGAACATCCAAATTTCTAGGCCTAAGCCACCTCCTGCTCCCTTTTGGGACTTGGTCTGTAAAGAAATAACTCCAGCTACTGGATTTTAAGTATGTGCTCTCTAAAGTACAGGGCAGGGGCGATGCCAGCTCTACGCTGACGTCTGGTGCAAAAGCTGCTCCCACCTGTGCTGACAGCAGCCACTCAGCAGACAACCCACATCACTGATGCTGCTGCCCATAGGGCCTTGCAAGCAGGGAAGAAGCAATAAATGCCACACTGCACAAACATAGCACGGGGTGCAATTGCTTGGGCACTAGCAATCTGGAAAAGCACCTTCTGGTCACTGGTAAGCACCAGTGGGTCTCAAGGGCACAATGCCATGCTGCTGGGTAAAAAGTAACCACCGCACAGCAGGTGCTCATGGGAACACCCTCATCAGAGCAAATTTTCTTGAATTACAGCTCAAGGTTGAGTTTGGTTAAGGTACTCTGCTTTTTAGCACAGCTTTTGAAGAAGGATACACACCACATTGACAAGAGTCCAAAGGAGAACAGGTGGAGTGATAAGTGGTATGAGCCAATATCATCAAGAAATAAGCACTCTTCCCCACACCAATTCCAATTAAAGATTATTTAGACTATAATCCAAGGACGTAATTTCCACCAGCATGGGTAATTAAGCATGGGAAACAATTGCATGGAAAGGTACAAATTCTGTCTCACTGATAATCTTTAAGAACTAAATGAGATCACTAACAATCAAGATAGTTTAAAGGACTGTCTTTCAGTCATAAGTGAAGACACCAAGTTTATTTCCTACTAGAGTCTAGTATTTCCATGTTTTGTTTAATACGAAATATTATGACAGCCCAACCATCAGCAAAACAAACGGCATCTGAAAGCTCATCTCACAGTGAAGTCCCACAGAGACTTAGAGAAATTATTCAAGACCCATGTACTGACAGAAGTGCTGTTACAACTCCTACACCAATTTTGAGTGTAAGTAGAAAAAGTACGGAACTGACTTACAGCGGTGTTACTGAAACATATCACACACTGGAACGTTGCATAATAGAAATTGCATTTTAAGTATTGTGACAGTCACAGAATTCACCAAGAAAATCAAACAAAGGAACCTTCCAGGTGCAGGACTACACTGACAGAGACCTTATGCAAAGCATTAAACACCTGCTTGTGTGAGAAATACATTTAAGGAGGGAATTAACAATACAACCTTGGGGAATAGGAAACACTGGCACAAAGAGTTTCAGGAGAATTTTTAATGTTTGTTTTCCTGTATCGGTCACAGCACACCCACGTCCCAGAATACACAGGGACGTTATCAATGGTGACAGCAGCGCCCTTATCAGAGATGACAAGCCTAAGAGTGATCCCTCCTAGGAGTGTGCCCAGCCTCTCAGTCATTGCAAGGCAGTTAGGAAGGCCATTTTCAGGGATCAAATGAGTATTAGTTCATAGCATCTCTATGATCAGATTGTGACATGAATAAGTGCAATAAAAGACAGCATTGCTCAGGGTATTGCACCTAAGAATGTAAGAAATCCAAGAAATCAGTACAAGAAAATAGAAGAATAATGGATTATACAAAGAAATACATGCAGGTAGAAACTGGTGCATATGATTTTAAGTGACAACAATTAGACAACAAAAGCATCTTCTCCTGCAGCTCCATCATACAGTCTGACTACAAGGGCATACATCACCCTCTTCTGTGGCTTGTGACACCTGCCCTCTTCTTCCGTCTTCAGCCTCTGCTGTCCACAGTCTCCCTGAGAGCTCAAAGCAGCTGCCTCGCGTCTCAGTCACCTCTCACCACTTGTGTATCCAAAACATCCGGCCAAGAGTGTCTCTGAACAGCACGACGTGGAGCTCTATTGCAGTGCCCACACGGGGCACAGACCTGTAGCACCTGCCTCTCCCTTCAGTGGATGGGGCAGTGCTCGCACAGATAAACTCCTGACACTTACTGAAGCAGAGCGCTGGTGGTGGGACCAATGCATGCCACTGGGGAACATGGCCTTCCCCAGCCAGACTGCTGAATCACAGCACGGTTTGGGCTGGAAGGGACCTTAGATCATCCAATTCCACCCCCCTGCCATGGGCAGGGACGCCTCCCATTAGGCCAGGCTGCTAACACACCGCAGAGCAAGCTGGAGGGAGCAGGGGAAATGGTTAATGTGTGTGTGTTTGGAATGGGGCAGCAAGCATGTGAGTATCTTTCCCTGTTATAGCTTATCTCCTGCTTGCTCCACTTAATAAATTGAACTTGGCTGTGCCCTGCTGCTTGGTGATCCTTTTCCATCCCTGTGAGAGGGAGGGAAAGGGAAAAGAGAAACAGGGCTTTTATTCAGCAGGTCATATGAGGGCAAGGTCTGCACCACTGAACTCAGCAAGGTTAACTGCATTCCCTTCTGAGACTGGATGTAAATTATTTACTTCATTAACTTACTACAACTTCCAAAATGTATTTTGAAGTGGCGTTATCAACCCTGTTGGCCCCTAAAGCAGCATTTTCAACATCTTCGAGTCACTTCAATTTTAAATCCTATAAATACGGGTGGTGAAAGACCTTCTTTCCATTGTGTTGGAACAACTCATTCCTCGTTCCGTGAGCCATGGGGGGTTATATTCATGTCATCCCTCCAAAATGGAAAGTTGCCACACACTTCGATATGAATCAGGTACAAGCAAAATTCTCCTCACACTGGCTAGAGGTAAGCAAGATTAAGCACATCTTGGCCTCATACACAGGCAGAATCCAGATGCAACTCAAGACAAAGGTCCAAGTATGAGATCCATATTTTTGATTGACAGATGTTGTGATAGATCTGCTGATCCTGCTTTCAAGATGCTGAAAACTTAAATCTTTTTATACTTCACAGCCTAATATCTTGGGCAATCATTTCTCTGACAGCTGTTATTTAGCAAGCTTTTTCCAAGTGGAAAGTTGTATAAGTCAGTTCCCCAAGGACAGATGAGGGAAAAGCTAAGGGCTTGAGTCTGCCTCTGAGGCCCATCTCATAGGCCATGTCAGCTGCAAAGGCAAAGTCCCAGGCTAAAAGCAGAGTGATGTGGTAAGGATAATCTGTGGGACAGGCTCTGTTCAACCTTTAGCAGAGAGAGCTCTGAGATTTTTTGTTTCTTGCCTTCCTATTAACTTCCACAGAAGTTTGCATAAACAAATCTTCCGGGTTTCACTCTTGCATTAGTGCAACAGACAGGGACAAACCAGGCAAGCCATTAGAAAAGCCCCGAGGGAGAGATTTGACAGTAACCCACACAGACCTCTTTGTCCTTGTGTAATAGAGAGACAAGGATATTTTCTTCTTTTAGCCCCAGAAAGAATTAACACACCTACCAGTCTGCTAGTTCCACAGTGAGTCTCAGTGTAGCCCATCTTCACTAAGCAGGCCCCAGGACTGCCCTAATGGAGGCAGATGGCCATCTCCTCAGAGTTACACTGCCAGAAAAATCAGTGGCTCCCTTGTGTTGCAATACTGCTCCTCAGAGCATGCCTTCGTGACAATAGCCAAACACAGCGATTAATGAAGCCAAAGCTAAGTAACTGGAAAAACTACTTACTGCCAAACTCCCAAAAGGTGGCATTTACTGCAGCCTCACCAGTTTCTTCAGTAATGAAGGCAGGATACAAGGGAGCAGTAAGGTCAAGCGCCCTTGTGGTAAACCACAAGAGAAAGCATCACATGTTCACTCCAAACAGTAATCCCGGACAGTTCACTTGTGTCCTCCTCTCACCTGAGACCTATGCATTTACCCCTGGATATTTATAGCAGTTGTGCTCAGACACATGATGTTTTAGCCAGCCAAGCCTTTGTCTCCCTTTTGATCCAGCCATTCTGCAATCCTCAAACAGCAGGCTTGCCACATCAGCATGATTTGCATGGTACAGATGGAAGAGGAGTTGCATGACAGCCAGTTCAAGGTGGAGAAGGACAAGAGTCTGCAAATTGTGATGGAAGGGAGTCTGAAGTTTGAGCGCGCACGGAATACCTAGAGATATGAAGACACTGCTTCATCTGGAACACATCCAAATGCTTTTGTATACCAAGCACATGAATATTAACACAGATTAATTACCTCTGACATGAAACCACCATGTGCCAAAGCAGTAGCAGCATAAAGGGAACAAGCATTTAGGAGAAACAGGCTGCACTTACTGCCTGCGTGCTTTGGGCAGAGCTCTGATGACCTTCTTTAAAAAGGGAGAAATCAACAGCACTTCACATAACCTGTATAAGAGTATCAAAGTTCAGATAAAAATATTTAGTGCAGTTAGAGAAATTCTACTACAGGCCCCATCCCTGGGTGCATTTAATTAGCTTCTCCCATGCTCCCACAGTAATGTCAAGAGGGATAGAAATGATGTGAGAAAACTGCCATTTATTCCAGCTCCTGTGCTCTGGACAACAGGGGAAAAAGCCATTCCCTAACAAGGTGATGGAACCATACACCAGGAGGCTCAGGGTATATGGGAACATTAGGAAAAATTCCTAACAGACAGATTTAACTGTGGAAAAGTATCCCATGAAATACAGTTCGTGTACAGTTCCAAGCCTTTTCTAAATAGTTTCAAGAACTTCTGCTCGCCACAGAACAGAACTGGCAGCCTGATACATCTTTCTCTGCAAAGAAACCTTGCCATCGGGGGCTCGAAACCAAGCCCCATGCTTCAAACTAGTAGAACTCACATTAAACACTGGAATCCACGTTCCGTTTCAATAAATTTCCAAGACAGGAAGGTCGTCTTCCCTAATTTGAAATTTTATTTCAGTACCTTTGAAAGTGCTGTTCTACCTAATAAACATAGTCCACAGACCAAAAGATTTAGCGCTCTGTTTTTTGGAATCAGTATAAAAGGCCACTTTGTTCTATAGACACTTCACAGGAAGCAAGCTGCAGGCATTGCTGCTGGAGCTGCCCATAGGCTCAGCTCTCTACAGAATCCTGTTAATGAATTAATATAGAGTAACTTGAGTAGAGCGAAGTCATTACTTAATTACTATTTTTTTTAATAATTTACCTGGTTATAAACTTCTCCTCATTGATGGCAACAGAAGGTAGATGCTGTGCTTTCATAGTCACTTTCTTCATTTATTCAGAGGAGATGAAACTAAACAAAAGGAAAAAAAATTACATCCACCAATGTCACTAAGAAAGACTGAATGGTAAACACAACAACGAAGCCTTAGCTTGCAAAGCAAAACAGACCCAGCCTCTCAAGCTATGGGCTTAAATATACGTAGTTCGGCTGCTTTGTATTTATCCTTAATATCCAAATATTTTCCACTCCTTAGTAGACTAGTAGACTAAAACCCATTTACTGCTTAGGATTCATTTGTTAATTATGGATAGAGCATTGCCCAGGGTCACCAAAAAAAAAGTGACTCAGCAAGCCACGCTTAACCAGGTTTGTAGGACTAGGCAAGAGAAGAAGTGTTGCTCACTGGCAGCATCCTGCAGCACACAAAGAAGCCAGCTGCAATATTAAAGCAAGAACAAGGCTATAATTAAAGTGATGTAGCAATACAATTTACAGATCTCCGCGCAGCGATTTCAGCATATTGTGTAGGCAAAAAGCCAGGCTCATGAGACTCCAACAGTACATTCTTGAATACGCTTAATTATGGAGTCTTGGCTGCTTTCATCCACCCTCAGGTATTAGAAGAAAAGGCAGACAGAGCAAAGGAACCAAAGAGACTCAGAGACTCAAGATTGACAACTGATACTGCACTGAAAAAATCAGCCCTAGAAGTGGCAAACAGGGAAAAGTGAATCACATCACAAGCAGTAGAATCCCCAAGGACTGCGCTGCAAATCAATTACTCCACTTTTATTTCTCTCTTACTCAGGCGCTGTGACAGAGGAATTTGTCCAGCAGCACTTGATGTCCATTCGCACTTATGCCAGGAGATGGGCTTAAGTCTGGTGTTAGACTGCACAGGGCAGCCCAGTAAAAGCCATCTGAAAATCCGTTCATTGTCAACAGTACCAATGACAAGTAGCATCCAGGAAATCCATTTAGAAAGGAAATTAAAGCTTAAGAAGATCACAGCTAGCTGAAAAAGGGAATAGTTTATGTAAAAAAGATTCTACACCAGTGCGCTGCTTTTTTGAAGTTACACGTCAAAGTTGCCATAGTCAAAGATGCATGACTTCTGAAAAAAATGTGGACAAATGACATGTTCTGCATAAAAATACATTGTCTTCCACCTACAAAACATATAGAAGAGTGCTGTCAGAAGCTATTTCACAACCCCTAAAATCCAAGTGCACTACTGAAATGAGCCTTACACGAGCAGATGGTGGTTCAAACAATGCTTGAGCAAAGGCTCATTGAAAACAGTGCGACGGTCCCCATAAACCCACTGCGCTTTGGGTGACATCCACATAAAGGTGAAATTCATCTGACTACTGAGCGGGCCCAAGGACTTTTGTCCAGAGATGCGTTTGTATATACAGAAAAGATTGCTGCACCCCAGACTAATAATGTTGTTTCTTGGCCTCTCAAGTGAGTGCAGTAACCACTGGCCACACCATGAAATCTGCTTTTACACGATTTACTAATACCTCTAGCTGAATCAACTGCCCATGCCAACCTCATTTCAAAATGGGTTTAAAAGATGCAGAGGAGTTTGTGTACATTGGCACCTGAATAACTGGATATAGGCTCGAGCGTCCTGCCATCTGTCAGGAAGCAACTTGTGAAGAAGAGCAGGTAGCCAGGTGGCTAGTGGCCAGAGCAGTGACTCCGGCGAGCTCCACTGCTCAGAGCTGCATACTTCTGGGTAGAAATTTGACCATAAAATGATTCATATGAAGGAAAAAGCTTATCTCTACGGACTGAGAGGAGTCATCTTTACACAAAAAGGAGATTATTGCTGAACTACCTATTCTGCTCAGTAGTGCCAGGTTCTTAACTAAATTTGCCTTAGGAATCATTGAGCATACCTTAAGTCTGCTGGTTGCCGCTGAAGCACTGACACTGAAACCAAAGTGGATTTGGTGATGGCAATGGCCCCTCACCAACGCCTCCCCCTTTTCCTTCCCTCACTGGACAATCGCCATGGACAAAACCAGGCCTCTTCCCAATAACTGGTGCAGAAGCCCAGCAAACACTCGTTCCACCTTCCTCACTCTTCTGACCACTGCTGCTCATCAGGACGGTCCAACACATTTCTACCTGCACACCCTAGAGCTAACACACTTCCCCCCCACGTGCCCTTCCCACCAGTGTGTTTTGGCTGGCGCTTAGAAGTTGAATGACGCGGAGACTCCAAACCAGGAGCTCACCCCTGGTGCTGGCTCCTTGGCAGCAGCAGGATCGAAGGGACAGCCCTGCCCAAAAAGCCAGGGGGCTTCCCTGGCAGCTGAATGAATTCATGCATTGCCCTCGGAGTTACATGTGACACGCTCCTGTCACAGAGAAGGAGTTCCCCAAGGGATCAGCATGTGTCCACGAGCTATGTTTATTCACTTGCTGTTTTATGCAAGGTATTAACACCATTTAAGCAAATAAATGTCATTAAAACACCCTACGGTCCTGATTTGTAATTATCCTGGAAACCTGTGGCTTGAGAGCGTGCAGCAACTTCCCCAGCACAGTTACATGGCACTGCAGCTGACAGCATATTTAGACTTGCACTTCCTAAATCCACAGGGCTGTCACATTTTCTGTCACTGCCTGGTATTTTGTTGTTTTTCTTACATGTCACTTCCCTGCAGCTATTTGAGGAAGCAAACTGAAGAGATGAGGGGGATTTTTTTTCCATTGTTCCCTTCAATATGAAATAATCAAAAATTGCTGATTTTCCAGCTCTTCCAACAGTGTAAGACCATGGCCATCTATCCAACCATATCTCCTGACTTGCTTCATATCAAACAGGTCTCCACATTATGTTAAATTGGACTAGAACCACAAGATCCCCTCAGATAGGCAAGGCCTTGTTGTCAGACCCTGTCTGGGCCAACCTCATGGCCTGAGACTTAACTAAGAAGAAATTTCACACGTGGAGGAAGAATGAAACCTAAAATACAACTGGAAGGAAATGAAAGAAACAGAGGGAAAACAGGAGTGAGAGGTGAGGCAGATGCAAAATGAGACATCAAAGATTGCCACTATCAGAGAAATCTAGGTAAATAAGGAAAATCAGACTGCTACACAATCCCAAAGCTATGAGAGGATCAACAGCCACATCAGGGTACATGACAAATCTAACAACCGTATGGGATTTTCCTTTGGTATAAGATTTCTCTCACTTGAAATGTTTCTTCCCAAGAAAAAGTCCAACTGTCAGTGGAAGGGAAGATGACAGGTCTTGTTTCGTGTTATTAAATGCAGTGATTCTAAAGTCTCTTGCTTCAGGGGACAGCACAGGGACAGGACAGTGGTTCAGTGACAAAGCAAACGTAAGAGCAAGCATCCACACAGATTTTTACACAAGGATAAAAGGAGGTGGCTGCAGCAGGAGGGCTGGTAGGAGAGGGCCACCCAACCCCCAGAGTTAAGCCAAGGAGGAGCAGCAAAGCAGCATTTGAATTTGTATGTAACAGCCTAGGGAAGAGGCTGGATGCTCCTGCCTGGATGTGCTTTTTGGCACATCTATATATTAAGATGGGGACTGCAGAGCCATCAGTGTGCTATACAGCGCTCCTACCAGTGTTAAAAAAAAGTAAACCCACAAAAACATCTGAGGATTTCTATGTCTTTTGACCCTATGCTTCCCAAAGCCATTCCAAGAATACAGGATATCAGGACGGTGTGAGCACTCTCACTTTCTCATATAGAAACCACAAGGCTCAGCTTTCTATTTACTTAGCTATCAGTCAAACATACATATAGCATTTTGTACGGCACAACCTTTGCACTGCAGGCATGACGGCACATACAAATACCTAAGTCATCTTCTACACTCGGTGGTGTCTGTTACTTAGCATATTTTTGAACCATTATTTCTAAAAAAACATGAGTTTAGGGCTTATTCATGTACATAAGACATTCAGTATCATCAGAATAAGGTCTTTACCTAGCCACAACTCTAATTCTACGAGCCTTTATGCTTTTGAGTTTTTTTGTTTTTTTTTTTTCTGAAATTATATGGCTTTACCCCAAAGCAAAGGTCTAATCAAAAATAACTTATTCCCAACACTTGCATTTTTCCCAGCTGAAGATAAGTTTTTTTTTTTTTAATATTCCAGACTTCTTTACACTTCAGTTAAAAAAATGTACTGTTACAGCACAGAACCCTGCACTACTTGAACACACGAAACAGTGCAACCCCTCTGCCCAGGCACTCTCAGAACTGGCTTGGATTACTGAAACCCAAAGTCAGTTGTTGTTTATCGGGGAACACGGCCCCTCAGCATTCAGAGGGAAAGATAACACAGGCTCCCTCCCTTTGCACCAGCAATGATTACACAGCTGGGCTTGCACCAAACAGATTTCAAACATGAAGCACCCGTTACTATGAAGTTACTTGCTATTTCAGGTCACTTAGGAAAGGTAGCTTCTACTCACTATAAAGAGCAGACAAGGTGACCGCCGTAACCTTTACAGTCCCTCTGGCGACTGAGCGACGGGCAGCGAAGGCTCGTGCCCACGTACGCAGCGAGCAGCAGCACTGCCTATTATCCGCCTATTTTATCACAAGTGACTCATGCCTTGAGATTTCGGAACTTTTTATGAGAATTTCTGACTGACTGAACATTTCTCCTTCCCTCCGGCACCCTAATTACCTGAAAGGAATTTGACTCGAGTTCTGGATGACTGCGAAGGACCTTGCTTTCTACTGACGCTGCAGGTTACACAGCGAGCAGAACAGCTCCAGCCTCGCGTTTCACTTACCTGCGCGTGTGAGCAGAAGAGAAGCAGAGGGGTTTCACGTACCTTGCGCTGAGCCCTGGGAGAGGCATGACAGCACGGCACTAGCTGACAGCTGCCTCTGTACCTTATGGAACCCACAGAGCTGGTAATTACTATTTTGCTCAACAAACTGAGAGTGCTGGCAACCCAGGACACTCCCCGCACCTCGGTGCATGTCGGGAGCATTTACCTACCCACTTTCCTTCCTCCCAGCCTCTGACAGGAGCACTCCCTGAGTCACGGTTACACCTACAGGGAGGCTCCGGTTAACGCTTTAATCACTAACTTTATAATGAGAGGCAACCTGCTGACTCTTAGCAATTATTTGCTGACAGAGTTCACCCTGAAACATCCTGTGCTGAAAGCACTGTCATGCTTTAAACTCTTGTCAGTTTTCTAATCCATTGGATAAAGTGGTCATTCCTTCTCTGGATATGCTTAAGTCTGTAGTGTTTAGTGGAGTAACAAAAGCATACAATCAGGTGATGTCTATGTACATGGGTTTATAACATTATGACAAAAATTGTGTCAACATAGCTTGATCACTTAATCATGCTCAGCTATAAACTCAATTTCTTGCTTAAGATACCTTACATTATTCACTGGGCAAGAGTTGAGTCTGTAGGAGAGAAAGCACTGCTACTCAGCTTAATTGCCAAGCAGCTAATCATATAAACAGATGCTTGAGCTGTAAAAAAAAAAAAAAAAAAAACACAGACCTTTGAAACTCCCACTGTTTGCCCATCCATTTTTAGCAAGCAATTTATTCAAAGGATCAAGCCTGAAACTGAATATCACTGGGCCACAGAGAGAAGAGCATGACAAATACTGAACCTGAATTTGCCTTCATACCAGTCCTACTATACCGTGAGTAACATCGAGTTACTTTTGGCTTGTATCATCTCATGTGAGAGACAGGCAGAACAGACCCATTAATATTTGATCTCTGCTCATATCCTTATCCTCTGGTGTACTCCTCTCAAGAGCTAGACTCACAGCTATACATGCAACAAAATGGACTTAATATTTGGGATTATAGTCTATGCTGTAGAGCTTCTAGCCCTACACCCGGAAAAAAATGTTTAAATAAGAATTTTATTGGTTTGTATAATACAAAGAAGTTTCTCAAAACACACGAATGGGTGAACATACAGGGATTTTTGCTCAATTCACAACAGCAAAGCAGCTCCATGTTGCAGTGAGCTTGGCACTTCACATCAAGCTCCACTTTTGGAGCTGCTCCAGCTTTTCCTCAATGACTGAGCACAAACCTGTACAACTTCAACTTGTTTAAATCCAGAAGTGTGATTTTTTTTTTTCCTGTCAACAGCTTGAGACACCTGAGCACTCTCCCTGACAGTCCCAGATTAGAGCAGAGAGAAAGCACAGCCTCCTTTCAAATTCCTAAAACAAGATGAAGTCAAATCGATCTGTAGCTGACAACTATGCCACCCTGCTGGACACTGACGTCATGAAGCTGGCCAGTGCCAAGAGTTAACCACGTATTTTGAGAGCTGAGGGCCAGGTCAGCAGCTTATAACTGAGCAATGTGAGGTTACCCGTTTGGTGTTCATCCTGATAACCAATATTTAAAGTGTTTGGTGGCAGTGTTTTCTTTTTAATGAAAAGGATTCATATAAATGAGCAGGGGGGTTGAAACTAGATGATCTTTAAGGTCCTTTTCAACCCCAGCCATTCTATGAAATTGTTATAGATATGTTAACATTTACAAGTAAGTTTTGAAAACCCTATGTAGTAATTACTTAGGTTCATGCAAAAAATGTCTGTAATATACTAAAGCCATAATAGAAAATGTTGTAATAAAGGGCTATAGTCCTCACTTCCACTTAAACCAGATGGATTGATTTTCATATTGGATTGGTGAATGTGTCTCAGGCTTGTGTCTAGTTTTTATTCTCACACTTAGCTACTTGCACCCATGTCCCACTTCTGATCTCATTACATGCAATTAAGTGCTAACTACTTTGTGGAGACTCATCAGTGCAGGCTGGGAATAAGTGTTACATAGGAAAAAGATGTCTTTAGGACCACAAAGCAATGGTTAGTTTACAGTCAATTACAAGAAGGAGAGAATGTTCCTATTCCTCTCAGGAGAAATAAGTCAGCTCATGCAGAGCAAGCATCGTTGCTCATCCCTCTTAGTAACTGTAGTTCATGTGCCTTGGATAACTAAGAATGTCATAACTTGATAATATTATTTCAGCCCTTAAATCAAAGGGTAACCTTTGATTTGCTTTGATTTGGTAATCAATGATTTTTCTTCCAGACAGGCAGATAATACAGTGATCCTTGAGTCCTTAGGGCTGTGTTACTTTTCTGGTTCCTTGCATGATTAATGTAAATCATTTTAAGTTAGTAAATAATTGGAGGTTGGAGTTCCAGCTGTCTTATAACCTGGCCTCAGATCATTAACTGTCCAACTGCTAGAACTAGAAGAATATTTCCAACAGTGGGAAAAAAAAAAAGAGAGTTTCTTCTCCTGCTTTTACAGGATGCAATCAGAGTAAACAAGCTGGCCATGGCAAGATCGTACAGCTATGCTGGACTTCAGTGACAGTGTTCTGAAAACACAATGTGATCTCATGCATATCCTAAGAGATTTCTCTGCTTCACAATGAAAAAGAAAATCACCTGTATCATTTGCTAACAGCTGTTCCTGGACAACTTCAGACCAACATTGATCCCAGTTGGGGAAAATGCTTCTTGGACCTCTTGAGCCAGACACTACAAGGCAAAGATGCAGCTTCCAATGACAAGATCAGAATTTCACGTGAATCAACAGGTATCAGTTCACAAATGCTTTGCTTCACATTACAGAAATTACCATGAGGATTGCACTGATAATAGCAATAAACCAAGGAATTCAGAACAAGTGGATTTGCCCTGCAAAGGGCCTCCTGTTTTTTAACAATATTATCTTCTGTCATCACACCCTACTGCCAACAGCAATATTCCTGTGCCAGGACATGTCTCGCTGGCACAGCTGATAAGCATAGCCCAGAGCAGAAACTAGGAAACAGATGATTAGCTCAAATCACTAAATACGCAAAACACACATCCACTACAAGGCTATCTCCTGTGGGCCATAATCCCTTCTACATACCATTATATGACTTTTGAGGGCCAGAAGTTCTTAATTTCAAAAATAGTACAGAGAAGGAAGAGCAGACCTGCTGTTTGTGGTAGTACATGTACCAACAGTGATGGCTTTCTACCCAGATAAGAAAGCAGGAATGTTTCAGGCACTAATCTTTGCATGAGTAAAAAGCTACCTGCCTTTGCCCTCATGAGCCAGGGCAGGTCCAACTTCAGAGACTAAAACATCTTTAGTCATGCATCATAACTTGATCCTATATCCCATGAAGTCATCCATTCAATAACACAGTCTCATAAAGCCATACACACGTTTTCATTGCCTGGAGCTAAACAATATTGTTAAGGGCAGAGGACAACATGCCACACAAAAGAGCAGCAGTCACACAGCTTCTCACTACATTACAGCCCACTGGGAGAAAAACCCCAACCCACTCTCACAGTGCTTCCAAACTCAATTCTTTACTCTCAAGATTTCCAGATCTAAACCAAAGTCAACTACAGAGTTTTCTATAAAACACTACTTCCTCTGATTTGTTCTTAAGTATCTTTCTATCTATGAATGTCTTCTGCCTTCAAAATAAGACCCTCAAAGTCTGCCTTCCTCCACCGCCTGCCCCTTTAGTTCTATAATCAAGACCTTACATACTCCCCAACCCTTAAAACAATACCAACTCTTCCTCACATGCCCCTTATAGGATGTTTTTATGCTCTGGTCACTCCTCTGTAACGATCATTTGAGGGTCATCTGACTATAGCACCTGACTCCCATTTCCAATATGCTAATAATTTTTCTTTAGTTACTTCTTTGTTAAAGAAGCTGAGTCATAATGTGGACTGTCCCCTCTTTTCTGCTCATTTTAAAAATACCCTGAGCACACGCAGGTCTCTGGCAAATTTCACAGAACACCTCAGCAGCAAGGTTGTTTTTTTTTTTTTCTCTGTAAAATGCAAGATATATTTGAAAGTAAACTGCATTTCAGGAGTGTCACTACTATACGCTGTACTACCAAGATATAGTGCAGCATACTACTAAAATAAGATAAATATTGCTGCTTCACAGTGATTGAAGCTGAACCATACTTATGAATCAAAAAACCTCCTAATGTTAAACTAGTTTAATGTTAGGTTGGATATGGGTGAGACAATATTCATGTAAACACCTCATCATCATTTATGTAAACACTTTAGTGGTTAAAAAAAGTAGTCCAGATTTCTAGGCATCATTCCGTTCATACTTGTCAACAGAAAATACATTTTCTTCAGACATTCTGCATAGGGACACCAAGTGGAAGCAACATGAACAAAGACTGACAACCTTGCTACCCAGCATTATAAGAACCTACAAACTTCAAGAAAATCATAGAATCATAGAAACATGGGGTTGGAAAGGACCTACAAGATCATCTAGTCCAACCATCCTCCTATCACCAATACTACCCACTAAGCTACTAAATCATATCTCGTAGCACCTTGTCCAGGCGCTTGTTGAACACCATGAGGGACGGTGACTCCACCACCTCCCTGGGCAGGCCATTCATGTGCCTGACCACTCTTTGAGAGAAAAGGCTTTTCCTGATATCTAATCTAAATCTCCCCAGGCGCAACTTGAGGCCATTCCTCTTGTCCTATTACTAGTTATCTGGTAAGGACAAAACAAGATGGGGAAACTGCAGATGTTTTACTGAGATTATAAATTAATTTTGTTAAAAAGCATGTGATATAAAGGTATTTGTTATCTCCTCCATATTTTACATGACTGTAATTTACTCAACCAAATCTCCTGATGGCATAAAATGATGAAACTTCATTCAATACTGAGGGAAAATAACCTCTTAGTAGACACAGTGTCACTAGGAGATCTAGGAGATTGAACCACAAGTCACCTAGAAAGAGATCAGCTACCCCATTGTTTTCTCAGGTCAGGTACCCCGATAAAAAGTATGAAGAACATGCTGACACTTCTAAGTCATTTGTTCAAGCACCTGTTCTAAAAGCAAGTCAGATTTTCTTAAAGAGCCATTACACATCACAGCTCCTCCTGTACAGATGAGGACAGAGTTTGCTGTTGCAGCAAAGCACACTGAAAGGAGTTTCATATAGCCTAATATACATAATAACACCTTGTGCAATGAAAGTGTCCAGGTTGAAAAGGAATAGCACGGCAAGTAGCTCTCTCACATGGAGGGAATGCACAGCAATTACAGCCCGCCTCTGTGTCTGAGCAGCCCACGCTCCCTTGCTCAGTGCTGCTGTGCAGCACAGACATTCTTCACATTGCGTCCTGGGGTCTCTGCACAGTGCACAGTTCTTCGTTGTGTGCCGCTAAGCACAAGTAACTTGAATGATACACCAAGCTGCTGGGAAGGTACCACGTGAAATGTGAGACTTAAAAGCTTTCATTTTTGTACTGACTATTGACTTCATAATCCCTGAAGCACACCATAAAAAGTGTTTGGAGAAAGAACCAACTTTTTACCTGTTGTACCACATTAGATATCTAAACAGACAGTAAAACAGATGAACTATAAGCATCTGTCACCTTTATTTATTATTTTACTCTTTAAAATCTCACATGAGCACAGAGAGCACTGTGAAGGGCAGAGTGCAAAGCAAAACAGATGGGGCTGACTCCTTGAAGTTCTGCCTCATGTCTGGTGGCCTGAAGAGACCTCTGTGACTTTTCAGTTCTCTTTAAGAAAATCTTCCCTCTGACACTAAGACATTCCTCACCTTTACTCACTCTTCTTGCAGAAAATCACCTTGTAGACACCATAACTGCTTGTTAGGAATCCCTTCTGTCCTTCTGTCCTTGCACAATTCTGCTTTTTGATTACAATACCAAATAACCATTCTAGCATCCTTTGCAAAGAATAAATACATTTACATACTTATTGTGTCATTTCTTATTCTTCCAAGTGTTTGACGTTATGGATCACATTTTTCTTCTCGTTCAGCTATCCAGGGCCCAAATTCTTCTAAGTAGGGTCCTGGAGCACAGTGAGTGCTGTGTGCTATGGCAGGCAGTTACGTGCCAGCTCTACAGCAGAGGCAGTGGCATTTCGGTGGTGTTGGATGACACAATAGTGTTTCTAACTCTGAAGTGCTAGATCTTCTCTCGGTGCATGGCTAATATGTTTACAACCCATGCTAGAGTTTCACAGGAATTAACAAGGCTAAAATTTGATCTCATTCTTGAGAACATGTGAATATCTTCCTGGTTGAGAGGTGCTTTGGAACAATAAAGCCAGATGACAACGGAGGCAGATGGAATACAGCAGCACGTAAAATTACTGTCTGATTTGGACTATGAACTATGCTCCTGTGTAAAGCAACATAAACAAATCAATAGCCGTTCAGGAAATGCTGAAATTCTGGAAAGATTCTTCCCTATGCAGTTGTTCAGAGGGTGTGTCTTCCAGTCTGGAATTTGATCCATCTGGAACTGACACGCAGCCCTGAGGGCGATCCCTTGCTTCCAGCCCATACACATGTCCCTGCAAGTGAAAAATCTGAACAAGCTGCCCACTGGAAATGCAAATTCAGACTCTGGGACTGTGCTGTCCCAGCTTCCACTGTGCACTCCACACCAGGAAAATGTACCACGCTTGCAGGAGGCAGTTCTCACCTCAGGAAACCATGGGCTGGTGGGGGACACAGGCAGTGCCTTACTAGAGAAAGTTCAATCAGCTAGAGAGAAAAATCAAAAAGCTATAGAGAAACGGAAGTGTCTTTAGGACTGTAAGTTGCATGGTATACTCCCCCTGCTTTGTGCAGAAAGCACAGGTTCAAACAGGTGCAGGAATTGAAGCAATTTCAGGCATGAAATTTTATGCAAAAGATATTGAAGAAATGGGAACCGCATCTGAGCGGTAAATGTCCAGCATTACCGGAGGCATGTAAATGGGAAGCAGAATGCTTCCAGAGCACCCTGTAGCTGCACAGATCCTCTTGGGTCCTTGTGTTCTTCTGTTGCCGTCAGTCTGGCAGTGCGGTAGGAGCTGGCACTAAGTTTTTATGCTTTCGCTTTACAGCAATAAATGTCAGAATTTCAGAGACCTTTGTGAGAAATAAAGGAATATCTACTAAAATACCCTGAAACTGAGGACTCCCAGACCACTGGTCCTTTCTACAATAGTCACCTGGACATTCAGCCCGGTATGACTGTCTTGGCATAGGACATCATCAATTTGCACTTAAATAACAACAGTATTTTTGAAAAGGGACAGCGCTCTGCTGTTCACAGACAGCTGCCTTTGTTACCTGAAATGCCATTAGTGGTGATATTCTTCTGGGGCTGGATCCTTCTGCTTTGTCCACTCCACAGCAATGGGCAAGGCCCTGCCTGGTTCAGAATATACTTTTTGCCAGCATAATGGACTCTGCACAGCAAACACATGCATAACTCCATGCTGCAAAATGAAAAGTATGATCTCGTTCAGTATTAGGGCTCTAACAGCAACAATTGGCCTTAATGACCCTGATCTGCCTTACCTGGGATCTCCCCACCCCTGATCCCTGACCATTGGTCCAAGACCCTATTTAAGATCAAATTGAGGGGCCTTTATTCTTTTTGCTGAGCTGTGTTATAGGAGGGTTTGTCTCTGTCTTGGTAGTAGTAATGTTTGTATTTAGTTGTGGATCCTATTGATAGTGATATGTTGACTGACTTCCTTTGATGTTGTTGTAGACTTAAGTGGGCAATTGCTATGTGACCTGATTTTGATCTGTGTGGATTTTTCAGACCTGCATCATCACTGTAATCTTGCCTGGTAACTGGATGTGTGGTTCAACATGGCTACAATCTGTGGTTCTGCCTGGCTTGTTATGCTAAGGTACAAGAGGACTTGCTTTACAACTGGGGTGACCAAGAGGTGTTGTGAGCCCAAATCAGTGTCAGGAAAGCAGTGGGGCAGAGTGTCTGCTACTGTTAGCTGGGTTTTTGCTGCAGGCAACCTGCAGCCCCATAGAGTGAGCTTGCACTGGCCTCTTGTGGTTTCTACAACAAAATGTGCACCTGGGATTTGCATGACTCATTGTTCTTGCTCTGCTCCATCTTCCAGAGTGACTGGGACTGCAATCCTGGACATAACATCTATGGTGTATTCATTTAAAGGACTTCACTTTACCTGTGCTTTTTGCCTTCTTATCACAAAACACAAGCATAGCATCAAATGTAACTTAAAATGGTTGAGCTAAGACACTCAAATCAAGGAATTTCAAGTTCTTTGAACCCTGGAGCTTAAATCTGTGGTCATTGTGCACATACCTGTAACACTTATATAAACTGATGGGGATCTGCATTACAGTATAATAGTAATTTTGATCATTTGCTGTAAAAGCATGTTCAGAAGGGATTTTTTATTTTTTGGTCTGAATGTAATATCCATGCAAACATATCTTTGGAATTAAAATGTTTGAACTTGAAATTTCTTTTGTAAAATGAATACAAGTGTAATGTAGCAGCCAGATGAAAAAAAAGACTTTTTTGTCAGAGGTTTTCATGAAATTCAAAGTTTGTCAGTTCTCACTTAGGTTGTTTACCCTGCTGCTTTCTGATTTTTTTTTCTATTTTCATTCAAGTCCATTTTGAGAAAAATATCTTACTGCAAGCCTTCTTTGATATATTAACTCAGAAAATGGTATTGAATTCAAAAGATTAATCTAAGTGCTATATATTAACAAAAATAACGTGATATGTTAACTACTTTCCTACATTGGGCTTGTTTCTTATTTCTTCATTTTATTCACTCTTTAGATGATGAAAGCTCCTGATTATACATTTGAGCCTTTGTGCTGGTCTCTAAAGAAACAGAAATGCCATTCCAATATAAGTACTAATACTAACCGTCTTATCTAATTTCTGTCAACAAAATAACACAGGTAAACACCTATGAGCTTTTGAGTAATACCTGCCCTGTAACCCTTGGTTAATAAAGATGCAGTGGAGTAAAAACACCACGAGGTGGTGCGGCCCCAAGGATGCTACTTGGCTGATAGAGTTACTCTTGACAGAAGCTTGTATTTCACTTGGCAAAGCTGGAATAAAATTGCTCTCCTGCTGGTTGAGGGGTTGTCAGGCCTGTCAGCATCTGTGTATCAGAGTAAAAGGCACTGCTGAGAATGCTCTAGTGGCTCTTTGTAGTTCAGGGAAAAACAAGTTGTTTGTGTTGGGAAGATGTTTTTAAAGCCTGTGTAATTAAACTGTTAATGAGGCTATTAGACCTTTCTAAAAGTAGCTTTCAAAATTTAAAGAAACATCAAATACAGAAAAGATGAAAGGAATATGAAGTTTGGTATATGAAATGTGTAGATACAACCCCAGATGCCAAACCCCTCACTTAAACCTGTCTTGGTACCACACTTGAAAATGGCAGCTGGAAGCCCATTTTGAAAGCTAAGTCTTCTGTGAGTCTGGGAAATTACAGACCATTAAGTCATTTGCCTGGATGAGGCAAATTAGTAGAAAAGAATGAAGATGAGTCAGTGAATTGGGGGCTAAACCTATAACATGGGCAAAGGGTTAACAAAGCTTTTGTCTGGGAAAGCTGTGGATTGGGACCTCCTCGGGTGTCAGCATGAATTGGTGGGTGGGCAGGCAGAGGATCCAGGTGATATGGGTACTTTTTCTGATATTTTCCTGGAGGAAATCAGTGTCCACCACATGTTCCTCAGTAAAGGAGAGGAGAAAGGGCTGATGTAGAAGAATAAAATATTAGAAACAGAAGGCAGGATGCAGTAGTCTCTTTTCTTATCAAAGAGCTGGTCTGAGTCCCACAGCTCTACTTGGGGGCATGTGCTCTTTGACCTGAAGTCCATAAGGAAAACAAAAACTTCCAGTTCAAGAAGCTAAGTTACATGCTGTAAGTACTTTACAGCATGTATCAATTAAGTCTCCCATCAGTGGCCTTTTAAGGATATAGGATCAGATCTAATAACAGTAATGTGATGACAGCTGGGGATAATGGTGGGGCACAACTACAGTCACAACAGCCATAGCTTTCGGGGCAAGAGCAAAATCTTGCACACAAATAATGGTCAGGTAGAATGAACTCAACATGCTAGAAAAGTGCATGGCTAGACTAAGATTTTGGACTTGGTGTTGGACTGCTTCTTACCGTTAAGGTCAAGCTCTGAATGTCACTGACAAGAGGCTGCTGTGTCTGACTTCGCCTCAAGGTGGAACTGTGGGCCTGCCTGGACCCACAGGGAGGGTAAAGGAACCACGGAAAGGGCTTCCCGCGTTTCTCCTGCGGTCGGTGTAAGGGCCTGCAGTCACTACGACAGAGCTGGGAATTGCTTACTTTGCTTTTATTCGACCAAAGAAACGGTGGGAGGCAAAACTTTGAGTGGGTTTCTGGGAGCAGGGTGCTCCCGGCTAAAATATCTGTGGGGGAAAAATTTGACTTCCTAATGAGGTCCTAAAATTTAAACCTAATGAGGTTCCTAAAATTTGACTTCCTAATGAGGTTGCTTTAAGAAGTCCTATAATTACAGTTATTGTGCTGTATTTTATTGTGGTGACTGGGCCAGAGAAGAGGGCAGGAGAGGAGACTTGGATACATGGGTCATAAGCTCTCCCCAGCACTCCAGTAGCCAGCTGGCTGCACCTGAAGACCTATACTTAACACTTCCCTACCAAAGGGGTACCTGTGTTGAGTTTGAGGCTGGGGGAGCTGATGCGGATAGGAGGCCATAGTCAAGGACATCAGGAGATCTTCATGGGCAAGAAATAATAGCAGAGTACGGCCATGAGATGTTCACCTTCAGTTACAAGCTCTACCGTGGTTCCAGTGACAAAAATAAATAAATGGTCATGTACAAAGCTAAATGATACTACAGTCTATGAAGCACTTGCAAAGAGAAATCAAAATATTCCTAGTAAGGCCAAGTACTACTAAAGCAAATAATCTGGAGTAAAAATGTTGAGGCCCGAAGAAATAATGTTCATTGTAGGCTTTTCTGTCAGAAATGCACAAAGCTGCTTCTGCCATTGTTGTGAATAGGTAAATATCCTTTCTTTGAGCTTTCAGATGAACGAGTGGCTAGACTGCTAAGAGGCTAAACATCCTCCCATCAGATGCTGCAGTCGTATAGAAACACAAGGTTGGAGAGGACCTACAGGATCATCTAGTCCAACCGTCCTCGTATCACCAATACTACCCACAAAGCTACTAAATCATATCTTGTAGCACCTTGTCCAGGCGCTTCTTGAACACAGTGAGGGACAGTGACTCCACCACCTCCCTGGGCAGGCTGTTCCAGTGCTTGACCACTCTTTGAGAGAAAGAGTTTTTCCTGATATCTAATCTAAACCTCCCTAGGCACAACTTGTGGCCATTTCCTTGAGTCCTATCATTAGTTATCTGAGAGAAGAGGCCAACTCCTTCCTCATCACAACCTCCCTTCAGGAAGTTGTAGAGTGCAATGAGGTCTCTCCTGAGCTTCCTCTTCTCCAGACTAAACAATCCCAGCTCCCTCAGCCGCTCCTCATAAGACTTGTGCTCCAGACCCCTTACCAGTTTTGTTGCCCTACTCTGGGCACACTCCAGGGTCTCGATGTCCTTCATGTAGTGAGGGGCCCAAAACTGAACGCAGTACTCGAGGTGTGGCCTCACCAGAGCCAAGTACAGGGGGACGATCACCTCCCTGTTCCTGCTGGCTACACTATTCCTGGTACAGGCCAGGATGCAATTGGCCTTGTTGGCCACCTGAGCACACTGCCAGATCATGTTCAGCCAAGCATTGGTCAACATTCCCAGGTCCCTTTCCTCTTCACAGTCTTCTAGCCACTCTGCCCCAAGCCTATTGCGCTGCATGGGGTTATTGTGGCCAAAGTGCAAGACCCGGCACTTGGCCTTGTTAAACCTCAGCCCAGCAGTCCAGCCTATCCAGATCCCTCTGAAGGGCCACCCTACCCTCAGGCAGATCGACACTACCTCCCAGCTTGGTGTCATCTGCAAAGTTACTGAGGGTACACTCAATCCCCTCATCTAGGTCATCAATAAAGATATTAAACAAGATAGGTCCCAGTACTGTATGTAGCACTGAGCTCTTGCCTGCTGGATCTATGAGCACAAAATGATTGAGATAGTGGTGTGCTGCAGTCCTTAGGAGGCTTGCCAGCATGGGATCACCTGCTAGAGGTTTAGATGTGGTGAGATCCTCCCAATTATACGCTAGTCACTGAGGCTGATGTGTGACGTGTCTCTCTAGTAAACGTAAGCTTCTTACTGGTTATGACCCGTAAGGATAATCTGAACTTCCAGGACCAGGTGGATGTGCCTGAAACTGACACAGCAAAAACACTGCATGCACGAACTCCAGAACAGGCTTTACAATACAATGGAGCACCTGTGTGGAAAAGAGAACTCTCAACAGCTTGCTATTTCCTGGGTGGTTTGTCTATGCGTGCAGTAACTTGTCGCTGCTTATTGCTTTCAATATTGTATCATAAATGATGATATTTCTCATAAAATAGAACGTGAGCACCTCTTTGTCACGTTGTGAAAATCACATGGACATCAGATCATTCTCTACTTTGGTTCAAAGCAATCCTAACGAAACCAATTTAGTCCTTGTATTGGGGCAGACCCTTAAAATAGGTTGCAAAGCTTTTAAACATACAATTGAAAATTTCCAGGGGAAGTGGGATCATATTTCAGGCATTCTACATTTTTCATTTTTCACATTCATTTAATTGACGACACTTTTGGTGTTATCAAAATGTCCTGCTAATGTACTGTTGTGTCTTGCTCAAAAATAAATATCTTACCAAATGTGGGGAAAAATGCTTCATCTCTTTCTGCATCATGTCTCGGGGCACATGCTTCAGCATTTTTTCTTTTCTGCTACAACAGTAGAAGCCATTGACCTAGAAAAAAAAGAAGTGAGCAATGGTTATTAGTGCTAACAAGCTGCCTCTAGGTAACACCTCTCATTGGGCAATGTGAATAAATTCAGTCTAAAACCTCATGACTAGTGGCACTTTTGAGCTTTCAGCAAAACCAAAGGCATCCGCAGCCAACAACTAGACCATGAAACAGCTCTAGGAAGTTTTGCCACTGCTGACAAGCTGACAAAGGACACAAGATCAAGCCCATAGAAAGCACTTGTGATTAAAAATCCCTTCAACATGTGGCACTGGGCAGGTATCCTCACAGAGTAAAGGACTGTTTACACTGAGAGGTGTGTACTGGATACAATTCAAATAAAGCAATATATCTACAGCTTGCCTGCTGTTTGAAGATGGGAGGCAAAGAGATTCTGAGAGGTCTTTACTGGTGTGCCAGAACTGGAAGAAAAACCTCTGTAGTTTTCCCTCGCTTTTCAGAAATGATTTAGTTTGAATTTTATTTCTGTTTATTAGACCAGGGAAGAAAGCAAGCCTTCAGGAAAAGCACAGAGGTCCCTTCTAAAGCTGAAACTTGAAATTTCCTACTCTACAGCTGAAGGAAGAAATGCTGTTGATTATTTTTTTGTTCCTTCAGAAGATTTGCTCCTTCAGTATTTCCAGCTGAGTCCTTCAAGAACCTCATGAAACCCCTCTAACAATGACTAGCAGGCCAAAACAGCTTTTCTAGCATTAGTGATCTCATTGCACCACGGATTGCCTGCTCTCGGGGGCTCTGAGGGTGCCAGTGATCTTGGAGGTCTATTCCAACCTTAATGATTCTATGATTTTAATTGGCCTTAATAGCCTTGACTGGCCCCATCTGCAGCCTCCTCCATACACACCCCCATGCCCAGGGGCCCTGAAGCTCATTTAAGCTCTGGCTTTGGTGCTTTAGCTTTTTCCTGGTAGGTGTCTTGTTCAGCATCATCTGTGGACCTGTATGGTCAAGGACTGTGTTGTTCTGCTCCCCTGTGTTGTGAACTGACTTTCCCCTTTGACCTTGGACTTAGTTTATTGCCATGATCTTGACTCTGGGTTGAACCTGGCTGTGATCTCTGGGCCTGCCTGGATCACCTTGTTCAGTTATGGTGGGATGGGGTCTGGGCAGTGAGGCTCCTGCCCTGCCTGCTGGGTTCTTGTACTTGGCTCCATGTTCCCTGGGGAGCAGCTGGCTCTCGGGGCCTCATATCAATGTGTTGTTGACTTGCTTTACTACATTTAAGCCCTGATTCCTGATGCTAGTGTCTGGTTGCAGTTTCAAGATAGATATTAACTGGAAAAAGAAGATATTTATATATTGGAATTCGAATAATAACCGGGAAGACTCTTTACTTTGCAATCCATGTTTATATAAAGAAACACTCAAGTGGATTCTGTTTATTTCCAGTGTTACTAATAATTTCCTTCAGTCAATACCATCCTAAAACATTTCTTTAATGATGTCTACTTCTGTAGAGCATGATCTCAGGCTTTTTGAAGTAAAAGATTACAGTGGAATATAATGCTCCTTTCACAGCTGGACCCCTGTTATGTTCGCTTATCTTACACGCTCTGAGAGAGAACAATAAAAACTTCAAAAGGACCGCTGAGTCGCGTGTATTTAAAAGGAATTTGATGCTGTAGAAATGGCAGTGGTGGTAGGACTTATGCAAGGCTACAGGGTAGTCATAAATATCTTTAATGACTACGCATTTGAAATGTGCACCAAGTCACATACCGGCCCAAAATCCTTTTCGTATTTTTAACTTAAATGATATTGTTAAGGCATGTGAGACAAAGGAAAAAAATCTTAGATTTCACAAGTGAATACTGCAGTAGGGAAACCATCCCAGTGACTTCAGTAGGATGAATAAGACCCTTGTAATCTCCAATCATGGATCAGGTCAAGTAATGCAGAAGAGAAATAAGTCATCGAAATCCTACATTTGACCTGATTCAGTTTCTAGAAGGAAATTCAGCTTCCATCTAGTGTCTATCACTGCCATTACTGTGAAGACAAAACAGGTTGCAATGAAGAACAGGGTGTCAGCTGTAGCTAAATTTTCTTGCTCTAAGGTGTGGAGCAAAACCATAATCCAACATAAATATTATTTTTTGTGTTAGTTTATTAAATGCAGTGAGGGTGAAAGGTATTGCTGGAATCCTTCCTAGAGGATTGTAAGGTAGATAGATTGTAGAAAGCAAGAAAGCAAGCTTTTGCATTACTAAATCCCATATTCAGCTTCAATTTGAAAATGTTCAAGTGCCTAAAGTGTTAAAGTTAAGCTCATACTGTTAAGCTGCCTATTTTTAAGCACAACAGATAGAATGAGGGTGGTGTTTTTCAAAGGTCTTCCAGAAGTCTTAAATTCTACTTGATAACTCACAAATCCTATGCCTGCAAAAAGAAAACCTAGATTTACTTGCCTTGTCTGAAGTCTGTACCTGTTATGTCTAAGAACTTTGTTAATCATTCATTTAATCACGTAACCTACAGCAATCCCCTCTTCCCATTTTTAAAGGTGCACACATTTCGCTAAAATAAAAACATTAATCGTTGAATTCTCATGGCCTTTAAACTAACATTTCTTCATGCTGTAAGCCTTAGAGTGTTTCTTTTTCTGAACCTCTGGAAAAGAACTGTGGTAACTCAAATTCATGTCCTGGGAGACAGGCAGCTTCCAGCTATGCAGCTAGGTAATCTTACAGTGGGGAAGTCAGACACAAAGAAATAAAGCCTAAATCTTCAAATGTAATTAATTTGCTCTGGAATCACCTTAGAGGATGACAGTTGCATCTTTGCAGATCCTACCCTGACCGATAGTCCCAGTCTCAAAACTCTCCAGTGAAGCCAAGAGGTGGACTGAAATCTCCTGAGTTCCAGGTTAGCGCTTTAAGCACGATTGTCTTTCCTCTGACTTGATCAATGTTTCACATCATGTAAATGCAATAAATGTAATTGAAGTGCTCATTTTGTCCTGGGTGGCTCTTAACATTTTTATTTCATGAGGGACTTGCCTTAACCTGAAAATTTTTAATAGGCCCATGTTCTTACATGGGCACTCCTTAAGCAAGGTACTTAAATTGTCTTGATTACTACTGTTACAGATATCCAGTAACTTGAGCAGCAATTATAAACGCAGAGCAGATGTGAAAATTAGGTCATTTGTCTAAGTATCCATATGCAGATTCAAGTGTATGACTTCAAATATCAAGGGGTTACCTTGCATGTAGAATGTTAACCCATACCAGATATGGACTAGACAGAAAATACACATGCCCATGTTCTCTTTTCACAAAGCCCTTTTGGGTCTTCGGAGGGAATTTCAGACAATTTCTCCAGTCAAACACCGACACTGGAATGGGAGCTTCAGGTTCTGGTCTTGGTGTTGTGGTTCTGGCTTCTTCGTTGATGCTTAGGACCATGGCCATTAGCAGCTGATTGTGCAAGAGTGCTGAAGGGTGTGGAAAGGCTCCGTGGACTTGGAAGAGCTGTGGCTCTGCAAGCGGGCAGCGTGCAGAGCACGCTGAGTCACTGCCAGCATTATTCATCCCTGCTGTGGCAGTGTGCAAAAGCCCTGCTGTTGGTAAGGGGATACTGTTCTTGATACTCCTCAAGAGCTAGGAAAATGGGATGCTTGCGGTCAGGTGCTGGAGTTTTGCAACCTGTGGTAAGCCCTGCACTAAACGCTCTCAGATGGCATCTGGTAAGAGCACAAGTGCTGTCAGAAACCATGTATATGACCCCTCTCTGCTGTTCCTGACTTGTGGGTTTATGCTGAAAGAGAGGATCTAATGCAGCCTCTTACAGGGCCAGAAAATTATTCTGAACTTGCTAATGAACTACACCGGGACCTTAGGTAGAAAGGTGGCAAAATGCTGTGTTCTCAGAAGAAAAGCACTCTCAACGAACAGAAATGTTAAAATACTGATTACAGCTCCTAGGCAGGAAGCTGCCCTGCTGTCCTTGAGGAGGGACCACCACCGCTGTTTCAAAATGATGGCGTCCTTGTTTGCGTGCCATTAGTGCAGAAGTGACTTCTTACACAGGATGGCCAGGATGACACCATGTAACACAAAGATTGCAACAGGATGTGGTATGGGTTTATTGTCTTGCTGGAAGTCATTACAAAGTTCCTCTCTCGAAGTAAAATGACATGACAATGGCCGGTGGATGTCCCCACAAGGAATGATTCACTTTGAAACAAGCCATGGCTGGCACATCTGCCTGAGGACAGGACCCAGCAAAACTGCCAAAATGCAATTTTGCTGCTCTGCCTTTTGCAGATAAACATCACTGGGAGACATATTCACGATCTGAAAGATGTGAGGCACCTGTTGCTTGCCTTACGCAACTGCTCTTCTGCCTCCAGCCCGCTTGTTTTCTTTTTCTCCTACAGAAGCCACATGCGGCCCAGTGCTCCGGCTGTAATGAGATAGTTGTGATAGTCTTTGTAAATGAGAAGTAATAACAGTATGATCTGACTGCTTCCTGAGCAGTGCTGCGTGCCTGATGTCCTCGTTGGTTTCTGTCAGAGTTAAGGGATTGAGCATAGTTGTAGAGATGCCCAACACTTGCTTAATTTATGCCCATGGCTGCTAGCAGGAAAAGCTAACATGACTGAACTTGCCAAGAAATGAGGTGATCTACATGTTAATGTATACGGCTTAATAAAAATAGCTTTCCTGCTGCAATAAAAATGTCATGATGTCTTATAATTCTGCTGTCTTACCACTTACTTGATGGCACCTTCGTTCTTTAAGGCTTTAGAGCAATTGTTGCTAATCCTTCAGGTGTTATCTGCCTGCCTGTGCAGCATGCCTGATGTCTCAAACCATGGATTACAGTAAGTAATTTTCTAGGCCACGTTACTACCACTTAAGATGTAGTTTGAGGCATACAACTTTGGGGAAGCCAAAAGAAGACATTCCTATGCCTTTCTCAGCCCTGATCTCTTGTTCATGGTGCTGCAGCACAGCTCTTGGACTGCCTTCTTGGTTATTTCACTGCCACTGTCATCGAGGCACAAGATAAAATGGGACTCCGTCAAAAAATAGGAATCACCCTAAAGATAAAATGACCAGCACTGCACTACAGCAGGGAGAGAAAAACAGAACAAAACAAAACAAAACACAAACCTCTCTATAATAATGAGCACCTTGGAAATCTCAACCCTTTCTATTTCCAGATCTCAAAATAAGTTCCAGAAGTCCTTCATGGAAACCCTAATTTGACTGCATGTTAATGAGAAATACTGTTCCTTTCTGGATTAATCTGTCCAAAACATAATAAAACAGTATTGTAGGTATGGATTATTGGGAAATATCTTTGATTCAGAGAAGAAATAAGGAGAGGATAATAAAGGAGTGGGAGGAATTCATCATGGTATGATATGACTTGCCTTAATGTTCTGCTTGAACGATAAAGTATAATTTTGATTGTTTTCAGAAGGCAAGCAACTCATTAGTTGTCTTAACTTGTGCCACCCTGTTCACACTTTGTATTGGCATCAAATCACATTCTCAAACACATACTCAAAAATCAATATGAAAAACTTATTTGCTCTTATTCTTTCTGTAACAGATAAATGCTTGTCATCTGGAATTTCTTTTGGTGAATGATTGCAATAATGTTTGGCATTTCCTTTCAGAATGGATTGTGAAAAGAGCAGGATACGTACTGGCTGATATGGGATAACAAGCATTCCTTTCAGAATGCACTATGTTGATTTTAAGGGATGACACAATTTTTATTTCAAAAGATCTTTAGAAAGAAAAACACTGAACAGTGTCCCAAAACATGGATTTTAAAAACAAGAACTACTGTGGCACAAAGCTTTGGACTTCTTCTTATCTATCATGGCTGAAGTATTTATGCCAGGGCAACAAAATATATCAGCTTTTTCATTTTGAGTGGACCTTTCAGTACACTGTGCTTCAACGCTCAATGATAAATTGAGCCCTATCTTAAACTGGGCATAAAAGCCTAAAAATTTGGATGAGGCTGCACATATGTACTCCTGAAGTCATTTTTTTCCTTCCTTTCCAATTCTATACCTTGAAGTTTAAGCCTTATTAATTAATTTTAATAACGAGGGCTATGAGTGCAAGTGTAATCTGTTGCTATCCCCTTTCACACACTTCTATAGTGTACTTCAAAAACTTACATGAAAAGTGACGTTCAAGTCAACAAGTGCACATCCTGCTCATTTTGCAACATTAGCTGGAAGGAAATTGTAGTTCAGTAACCATTCCTGGTCAAAAATACAACTAAGTTTTTACATCTCCCTTACTAAAGAGCAGAAGAAATGCTTGCAAAACATTAATTACAAAGAGTTTTACTTGTAAGCACTAACTGTAGGAAATGAGACAAAGCATTTGAGCCCCCCTTGCTGCTCCTGGTACATTGAACTGGACAATTTTATCATCTGTGATAGTTTCCAAAGTGACTCTCGTTTCACGGAGAAAAGCATTTGAAATTGCAGCAATAGAGCTGAGAGGTGCAGTGTGGTTATGGGACGTTTGCAGCTCCAGAAGTGTAAATTAAAGCTTTCTCCAAAGCTGGCTCCAAATTAACACCATGGTAATAAGTATGAGCTTATTTCAGCCGGACAGCCAAAGGGCGTTGAATACAGTATGAGGTAATCATTCTTTGAGATGCTACAACCTGATTTTTTTTTTTTTATGTCATCTGTATTAATTTGCTAGGCCTTCAGTGCTCATGAAGGGTGCTGCCACTCTTCAAACACTCACCACCTGAGGTCAGTACCAAACTTGTGGTCAACCCACAAGTATCAATAACACCTGCGTGCAGTAAGTAGCAGGAGTGTTAAAGCAGCCATGTTGATGTGCTGTAACATCCCGATCTTGTAACATAAGATTTCACACATAAGGTTCCAGCTTCCAATGTCATACGTTGGAGAAATAACTGTTGTCACTTAACTGCTTTGCCAGCAGCAATGAATCACCCCTTGTTACAGGTGAAACTGAGTCATGGAGTCAGGTTCTGGCAAAACTTGACTGGATCATTTGTAATGGTGTTCCTTACAGGTCTGGGAAATGACGCTATCCCTCTGTTACCCCATCAAAATAATCAGGTTATTTTTATTCCTTTCCATTTCTATACTTTGAAGTCCATAAGGTTGGCTCTATCAGACCTCCTGGGTAATGGCAAAGTCAGAGCTACTTTTGGACCATCAGAAAGATTTTATGGAAGGACGCACTAAGCTGAAGCATGAAGGAGAAAAATTTGTCTCAAAGTGTCCGAAGTCCTTAAAGACTGGCAAATTTATAGTGGTTTCAGTGTAACAGATCTCAGCCAAATGCCTTGACCAGAACAGTAAAACCAGAATACATGAGATTGCTCTCGTGTATCTGGGAGAGAACCTTTAAAATCTCACCAAAGCCAAAAAGTAGATGCAAACATGAAGGCTAGCCAGGAAGATGGGGCCCTAAGATCTCTTGAATTTCTCATTTACTCTCTGACAGTCTGTGAGAACCTGCCTGAGATCATCATTCTACCCAAGGAAGTTTTGTCTGCCAAAATTGCAGAAATCACGGAGATTTTGCAGAATCCAGGGAAATGTTTTCTGAAGAATTCATGTGATTAGCAGGATGAACCTTATAAAGACTGTCAGCCAGTGAGCGGTCACGCATACTGCTTGAGAAACGAAATGATAAATGAGATGCTGGAATCAAATTTATAATGACTCTTAACAGGATCCAGACTCTCCAGCGATTATTGCGCTTCAGAAGAATGGGGAAGGTGTAGGGTTTTGTGTGGGTGGTAAAACCTTCAGCAGTGACTATTTCTAGTGCATGCCTTACACTCATAATTGTTTCCTGGTTAACTGTACTGGGACTGGATATCTCAACAGGTAGGACTTAATGAACAGGTATTAGCAGACCTCCAGGAAAGTGCTGACCAAATCGAACCCCTGGCTGCATATTTACGTCCTTGATCCACATTTAAGATTCAGACATTTTTCCTGGTTCAGGTCTGGAACACACCACTAATGGTCCATGTCAACACACAGTTTAAGATAAATTGCAAATGGGTCGATTCTTGTGTTCTAGTTACGTTAATTTATATGACACTAAATTAGGTCTGGGCTAGAAGTAAGAGAAACGATGGTACGTAAGAGTAATTTTTACACCTTGCATTGAATTCCAGTGACAAATATTTTCCCTAAAACAAATAGGCAAAGAAGACTTTTATTCAAAGAACTTGTTCATTAACAGCCATGACTGGAAGCTGGATTCTGTCAGCAAGAACAGCTATAGCCATCTTTTGCGAAGGGCTGTTTGCTTATACTGTTGCAGTTAAAGGTTGGGCTTGACGATGTCGTAGGTCTTTTCCTACCCAGAGGATGCCCTGATTTCTGCATATCGCAAGGAGGTTCTTGGAACTTGACTGCTACTTCAGTGGCGAAGCACTGTTGCTCTGTGGATTCCTGTGCACAGCTGCACATCCAAGAATCCAAGACCAGAAGGACAAACACTGAAGAACAGTATGAAATTTGTACTCGGCTCTGGTGAGGCTGCACCTCGAGTACTGTGTTCAGTTTTGGGCCCCTCACTACAAGAAGGACATGGAGGTGCTCGAGAGAGTCCAGAGAAGGGCAACGAAGCTGGTGAGGGGTCTGGAGAACAAGTCTCACGAGGAGCAGCTGAGGGAGCTGGGATTGTTCAGCCTGGAAAAGAGGAGGCTCAGGGGCAACCTTATCGCTCTCTACAGGTACCTTAAAGGAGGCTGTAGCGAGGTAGGGGTTGGTCTATTTTCCCACGTGCCTGTTGACAGGGCAAGGGGGAATGGCCTCAAGTTGTGCCAGGGGAGGTTTAGGTTGTGTATTAGGAAGAACTTCTTTACTGAAAGGGTTGTTAGGTATTGGAATGGGCTGCCCAGGGAAGTGGTTGAGTCACCATCCCTGGAGGTCTTTAAGAGACGTTTAGATGTTAAACTTAGTGATATGGTTTAGTGGAGGACTTGTTAGTGTTGGGTCAGAGGTTGGACTAGGGGATCTTGGAGGTCTCTTCCAACCTAGACGATTCTGTGATTCTGTGATTCTGTGAAAGAGAGGGCAGAGGGAGAACGGCAGAGGGAGAGGGCTTTCAGAAGCTCAGGATGCAATTTAGTAAATGAAAAAGGCATAAAACCACTAGCAATTGTAACTGTGACCATACAGGCTAAGTCAGATCTTGGTTGATGGTGGTCTGGAAAACATCAGACCCGCAGTCATACTTCACCAGTCATACAGAGGCAGGATCTGCCTCAGGTTAAAAGTGATCTGCGTTGGAGGTGTTTTGATCAGATTACAAAATGACTACTTTCAATTGTCACTTTATTTCGAAGAGTTAAAGAATAGCTTCATCACTTTCCCCAGAGCACCAGGGTGAATTGCAAATGCACAAGAATCATAGGATGTGAGGAGATATGATTCAGAGCATAACTAATCCAGGGTGGTTAGACATATATTTATACTGCTGAACAATGGTCTTTTTAATGTCAGCTCCACAAAATCTGAGACGTTTTACATGCAAAAGGAGTTACTTTTCCAAAAGCAGGCAAACTACAGGGGTTAAAACCCACAAATTCTGTCTTCTTATCACTGGGCTTTAAAAAAACTAGGGAGCTACTTGTGCAAAAATCAAGGTGCAAATTCACAAACTCCTGCCTTCGCAGAAGTTCTGGTCTGCTATTATATGTCTATGAGCAGTGGGAGAAGGTAAAACAGGTCATAACTAAAGCATTCGTTCAACCTGCTGCTGAATGTATTGTTTCTATCTTGTTTCACATCTTTGGTCTGCCATTAGGAATACTCAACTGTTACTCACCCATTGTTGATTTTGAGGCAATAGGCAGTAAAAATGTTGATCCGTGGGAGTTAAAAGAATCTCTACAGCAGGAGTTGCCAAGAAGTCAGAATAATCAATTTGATATAGGAATAAAATTATGACATAAGATGAAGAAAAGAAGAAGTAAAGCCAGTGGCAAGAAAAATGAGTTTGGTTCCCCTGAAAAACATAACCTTCCAGCACTGTCTTAGTAATCTAAAAAAGCAAATGCCTTTGTTCTTTTTTCTTGAAGAGCAGGGCTGGGTGGGAAGAGACAGCAGTCGGGGTCTGTTCCCATCTCTGCTGACTTTCCTGACTCCTGCCCAGTGTCTGTAACAAATGCAGAAGCCATTGGAATACCCAAGTGCAACTGCAGTGCAAATCCTTATTTTTAAATATTAATAGGGGAAACCAGCCTCTTCCACAGCAAATACTGAAAATCAACATACCATAGAGCAGAACAAATACAAATTGTTAATCTGCCTAAACGGATGCCACGCACCCAGTAAGGCAAATATTTAAGCAGAACCTGTAAATAAACCAGCAGAATCTATTCCTCAGAAGTTACCTGCCTGGAGTCAGCTAAGGTTTCTGCAGTGTCCTACCAGCAGGGCTGCACCAGGAGCAGTTTCCGTAGGATGCATTTGTTCCAATTTAGCCTCCAGTTTGGCTCTTGGTCAGGAGCATTTTCCCTCAGCTCCAGTGCTAAAGGTCTTTGTTTAAGGAGCTAAAAACTCTGTCTTGGTTTCACATGATGTATACATACAGTCTGCTTAATGAAGATCAGTCCCACGAAGAGCCACCTAGCTTCCCACACAGTGGGGATGGGCCCTCATGGATAAAATGCAGACTGCAGTCCCCTTCCTCTCCACGTTCCTCTGTTTTCACCCCTTGCTCTGGTGCAGGCAGGAAGAATATACGTAAGCTCTGTCTCTCTTGTTCAAACTGATTTTTCCTCCATGCAGCTGAAACTTTGGAAAGAAAAAATGCCATGATGATTCACACAGGAATGTGAGGCCAACGCACCCTCTTCTGTCTCCTGGTAGCTGTCATGCTTCACATCATCCCACTGCATCTGAGCTCAGGACCTTGCTCTTTTTGTAATCTGATCTGATGCAGAAGCGTGACTCTGTTGATTTTCACTTACTCCTGATTTACACCAGTAGGCAGATGGTTAGAATTGCAATACCCAGCTAGGATGAGGTTGTTGATTCTGCTTTGCTTTGCAATTTTAACTGGCAGTAGGCTTGAAAATAACTTCAGGAAAACTACCATCATTTTATTCTCCTCCCTCAAGTAGATCAGGGCTGCCTAGAAAACAGATACTAGTTTTGCCAATAGCACAGGTGATAGAAACTTTCAAAGGGGAGGCCAGGAAGTGAGTGAATTTGTGTGAGAACAAGAGCAAGTGGTACTCATACATATTTTATGGTCTCTTTCTTTACTCTTAACTACTGTTTCTGCTTAGTCTGGAAGTCTTGGCTTTGTCACACTCATTAAAATATTTGTTTGAAAAACACTTTGGTTCGTGTATTGTGATTGGTTTTCAGTTACTTAAGGCGATTAATGAAAAAAGGTATTTATTTAATAGGAAAGACAACATATGATGATACTGACTGAAATTCTGGAAAGCCCCTGAGTAATGCTACTGAAATGTTTATTTTTTAGTAATGTAACTAAAGCATGGTGATCACTTTTGTTTTGAAAAATTAGCTGTGAGTAGCATGAATAGCTTGATCACTCTTCAGGCAGCATCCTATCCATTTTTTTATTTTTTACTTTTTTTTTTTCAATACTACTTCCCTTTCTGGAGATGACTTCATTTCCTATGCAGTTACTACATACACGGGGAAACCCCAGGAATATACAAAGACAGATATTTTCCATCAAAACCGACCCTTTAATGGCTTTTGATTGTATTGTGAATAGGTCATAGGGCACAGAAAGGAAGGACTGCAATTTTGGATTCCTTTGGACTACTGAGAACTGTGAATAAAGTTCTGAGTCAACAATAAAAGCTCTGACTGAGGCTCAGGGACTTTGCTGAAGTAATGCTTGACGTTGTCACCAATGAATTTTTGAAGCCAAGCTGCAAGGGTGGAGTAATAAATGCATTGGACTAGGATCCAGAACAGCTAGCAAGATGAGCAAAAAGGGAAACTAAGCCAGCTAGCAGAAACTGCAGGAGAGGGAGAGAGAGAGCAAAGAAGATGATTTTTATTTGCAGAGCAAGAAGTGACAGTGATGGGTTTAGATGTGTTAGATAGGCATCTATTGCTGGAGCACTTGCTTGTGCTGCAAGGAGATCCACGTGCTAGGTTCTCTTGAGACAAAACTCAAAAGCTCTTCTCCTGCCTCCAAAACAGAGCTTTCATCATCAGCATAGGTGGAAAAAACGATTCACCAACATAGGTGTTGCAACTGTACTTCTCTGCAGCAAGAATCACCAGACTGCGTGGAAAATCCAGGAACAGGGATGGTCGCCTCCTGCGTGGTGAGGAAGTGGTGCTGTGGGACAGCAGAGCTTGTGCTCTCATACTTGTTCTCAAAAGGCTTAGTGCAACTTCATGCATTGATGCTCATTTGTTAAATCACTTGCACAGTGACCTTTGTGACACATGCCCAGTCGAGGACTGATTTAGGAAACGCACTTCACTCCATGCCCAGCACTTCTAGAAACAAATGAATGCAATTTCTGTTTGTGTTAATGGTGTTAAATATCAAGCATAAACAGCTTCAGGAAGAGGGGCACAGACAGCCACACAAATTTCAGTAAGCCTTTTCTGAGAAGGAGGACTCATCCAAATGCGTTAATCTTTCAGAATTGCATATTACCTAAACAAAAGAGAAAGAGTATTTTGGCAGAGGGCTGATCCAGACACTGCTGAAGCTTATTGGGAAGATAGGTACCAAATGTGTATCTCTTGGTTGCATTTAGTCCACATTTTTCATGTGAAAATCATTCAGTGGGACAGCTGGCAAACTTAAAATCTTCTTGTTGTTTGTTTGTTTTTGTCACTACCTAATTAAGACATGGTTAGGGGGGAAAGACATATCCCTATGGTATAGGTAACTATAAGTAAATTCTCTGTTTGGCCCTCTCAAGTCAGTCAAGTTGCCCCAGGTAAAGTTCACAGCAGAGACTGTCTTACAGCCCAGAGAAACTACAGATGACACAAAAGATGCGGACTGCCAGACAAAGATGAGACATTTTCCCTTTGCAGATCAAAAGTATGCATAGGTTTTGCATACAGGATCACAGAAGTACAAGAAAACACAGGGAAGAATTTCCCTGAAGGAAATCTACAGCTCAAGCAGGGCTACGTTTTCTTGCTGAACCTAATATTCTTTTAAGGAAGAACAGAAATTGTCACATTCACTGACTCACTTATTCAGCTGTTTCTAAATGATCTTTTAAATGTTTGGATCTAAAATTGCAGACCTAGAGGCAGGATTTGTAAAGACACCAGTGAGGAACCACTGGGGGAGATGAGGTCAAAGCAGTGCTAGAGGAACCCCAGGGGAAAAAAATCCCCCACTGCTCACAGGAACATAAGGAAATGTAAAGTTCCAGGTCACTCACCAGTCGGGGTAAGCTGGGGAGAAGCACACAGAAAATAATCTGAGAAACTCCATTTTTTTCACTCAAGTGCTTTCCTGCCTTTTGCTGTGTCATAGCAAAACTGATGAGAAAGCCTCCACTAGCAGAATTAGCTAATTTTAGGCCTCCAGTAGCACCTACAGATTGATTCAAAATACTCTAACGTGTGCCAGTTTGCGATGTGACTTGGGCAGGGACTTCTGTACCACACATCAATGTCAAAAGTCAGATGCAGGATATTAGATAGTCTCTAGCCAGTATTCAGGGGTGTCATATTGCTGACAAGTCCATCATTTCTCAGAAACCTTATCACCAATAAATGATAAAACTTATGATAACAAAAACGGTTCTGCAGCTGGAGGCTGCCATATGTTGTTTATGATAGTCATATTTAAGGCTTAGGAAGTATTCTTTTCGGTCAGAGACTGTATGCTTTAAAAATTCAGTAGCTTTTAGTTCATGTCATTACCTGCCTCCCATCTCCCAGACTAGAAGCTTGTAAATCAATTTAAACAGCAACTCCTCTCTTGCACCCAAATCATGAAAGTTTACAATAAAACATGTGATGTTTTCATTTATGGTTCATCTTTTCTGACTTCTCTCTGTAACCACAAAAGAAATTTTACATTTGTTGGTTGTGGGTTTTTGAAGGGTGAGTCTCTGCTCACTACTTCTTGCTTTTCTGTCTTTTAAAAGATAATTTTTTTAAACTTTTAAACTTTTAAAACTTTTTAAAAGAAGATTTTTAAATTGCAAGTCAAAACACAGGCTCCAGAACTCTCTGCTCAGTTGCTCTCGTTGCTTCATATCAAACTTGTTGACCTGTAGTCATTGCATCAGATGTAAGGCATCTAAGCTCTTTCTTTGTGTTTGACTAGTAATGAGGTACAATAGCCACAAACAAATTGTCTATCTAAATCAAGAAAGCAGAAATACTGTTTCCTTAAAACACAACAGGCAGTAAGCTTTACACAAAGAGCACAAAGGATATCACCTTCATTCCATACGCAGTACAGAAGCAATAAATTTATCTCTGAGTTAATGAAAAACTTTAATGAAATTAAAGACAAAGAATAGTTTCTTGGGTTTCTTTGGACAAGGTCTGCACGCCACAGGCAATGTCATTCTTACTTCCATGTTCTCTCTGTGTGTAGGCCAGAAGACATTTCCATTGATACCTGAGTTTACATTTCTGTAGACTGTTTGCTGCTCATGGAAATTGTGTGTTGGGGGGTGAAAAAGTCCAGATAAGGGAATGAGCAACCCAACAGGACAACAATTTGTATCGAGATCATCTGGAGGAGATGTGATAGAGGTCTATAGAATTAAGAAGAAGATGGAAATGAACAATAAGGATCAATTCCTAACTCCTGTTTTCCCATCAAATGAAACCAGGCACAGCATGGGACAGTACTAGGGATAAGTCTCAAACACACCTGACCTTTTCTTACATGTTCCCAGACACCTGCTGATAGCCACAGTTGAAGAGAGGATACTCGTCAGGCAGACTTCTGGTTTCACAAAGAAAGGCTGTTATTAAGTGCTTAGATGCTCACATTACCTAATCCAGCTACGTTCACTGCAAGATAAAAGTTTACGGGAAAAACAGGTGCTTAATTCCATGTCTACACATCTTATTTGGCTATTAATCAGAACCCATCCTCTATTTATATAGCTTTGTACAACTACAGATGCTGATACTTATGGTAATATTAAGTGGAATTCAACCTGGCATACATAAATCTCTGTGTCCTTCATGAGTCAGAGAACAAGAAACATATTCATTCATATTTGGTCCTATGTTTTGTTCTTTTGATTGTCTCCTTTAACTGACAGAAAAACAATAAAAAGATTCCTTAATCCTTTAAAAAACAAAAATCTCATGCTTGTATTTAAGTGTTATTTTCTATTGTTAATAAAAATGGTTGTACATATCTGACTTTATCTGAATAATCCTCTTTCATGATCCCATTACCAGTTTTTCTTTAGTTTTATCATAATAGAAGAACTCTTTTCTTTGCAGGACCAAATTTGAATTTACAAAAATACCTCAATTAATGCCAGAACCAGAATACCACAGCAGCTTTTGGAATTTTCCTCTGCCCAAATTCAAAATTCAACATTCTCAGTAGCCCTCCAAAGTCATTCTGTATTTTGTTGCTTATTTCAGTGATGCTAGGTATTAATGTATTCAAAAGTACCATAAGTAATCTCAGAAAATATTTTTTTAAAAATGTAATTGCATATCAGTAGGAGAGCTCATTAAAATCCAGTTCTAGTACCCAGCATTTCTAAAAAACAGTAGTCTCTGGTTCCATCATTTCTTCTAATAATGATAGTATTTAAAACACACATACACAAAGCCCATAGACACACAGGTACAGAGTCACAGATCAAATGTCCTCCTCTAGAAGGGAAAGTCACAACAAGTAACACAATAATAACAGCAAAAGTATGCAGGTACAGAAGAAAACAATCACAAGAAAATGAGTATTACACAAAATATACTGATTACACAAAGCTAAGTAAAGGGCTATTTTGTACATACTCTATGTTTTATCTTGTTTTAATTAGCAAAGTGTTTTCTGTTGATGAAAAGCAATTTTGTGGTCATTGAGGGAAGGGGGTTTACCCGTGCCACTGTGACTCATTCTACAACAGCATCTTACAGGTTCAGGAGTTTCCATGTGTATGACCCACACATGACGCTGGAGGACACGGGGGGGCCAGGGCAGTATATAACCAGGGCAGGTACCAGAGCACAGACATTGGCCACCCTCAGGGCTATAGGAGCTCTCCTCACCTCACCACACGACCAGACGCCGGTGACACCAGGGAGAAACACTCTCTCATCATGATGGGCAAGGTTGTGGCTGCTGGCATGGCTCTTCTCCTGATCTCAGTGATCGGAACCGAAGGTAAAGAAATCCTTCCCAACACTCTCATAAGTAATTGCTAGTGTGAATGCCGGTAAGGGAGATATTTTGTGTCTTAAAAGTGCAGAGAATAACTCTGTGTGGAGCTAGATCATGTTCTCAGATACAAGGTGTAACTCCACGTATAATCTGATGTAGCCAGGTGCAGAGATAAGCCAAATAAAAGCCCAGTGTTAAAACTGCCGGTGCTCAGTCATTATCATTTTCCATTTCCTTATACCACTGGTTGCTGTAACAGCAGTTTTTGGATAGCTAAAAGCTTAAGCAGCTTAGAAGAATGGGTGAAAGCAAATTTTTCAAGTCCTCAGGCTCCTAAAGAGAATTATTTCTAATACTCTAAGCAAAAAGAATATGTTGTGTTTCCTGCATAAATAGTGAAACAGTCCATACAATACCTCTTTTTTTCTTCTTGTCTTACAGGTATGGCCCTGGCCCGTTCAGGGATTGAACTCCGGTGCCAGTGCATAGACACCCACTCCAAGTTCATCCACCCCAAGTTTATCCAGAACGTGAACCTCACCCCCAGCGGACCTCACTGCAAGAATGTCGAAGTCATGTAAGTGCTTATGTAAAATCCTCCCTGTTACTTAACAAGAAGGAAACAGATTTTACATTAAGGGTGATGTAAGGGTTCTGTGAAAGATGTAACAAGCCAGCAGGCGTGGCTACTCAGAATCCAAGAGAGCAATGCGTGATGCTCCTACGAATGTTCTACTATGTGTCATGTGTTGCATCTTAGTTCTGCAAATCTCTGCTTCATAAACACTCTTTGCAGTATTTTAACTTAAACCTGCAGCCATCAAACAAGCAAATAAATTTCTAAACCTCAGAATTTCACCAGCATAAGAAAAGAGAATTAAAGCCGTTGAGCTGTAGTGAGCAAATTATCAAAATATAAATTTTAATGGCTAGGTCAAAAATATGGTCGTACCTCTACTAAAGTCAATGAAAAAAACACCATTAGCACAGAAGTCATATAATGCAGTCACAATTCCAGAAATCTTACTGTGACAAAATTCCTATGGACTACCCAGTTCAGTTTCTAAACCAAGATGGAAAGATTCAGCTCCTCAGTTAAACAACATCACAAATACAAATGAGGCAATGTGAAAAAAGAAGCAATTTTGAAAACAGTGAGTCTATGTAATAATTTGATGCATTCAAATAAAGAGATGTGAGATGATAAGAACCAGTATAAAAAATAAACGACTATGTATTAGACTACAGCCTCAAATGATATGGTTTAAAGGAGATCGTGCATGTCAGTGTATATCTAGAAAACTCTGATGTTACAAGAGGAAAGAGAAATTGCCTTGGAATTCACTAAATAGACCTTTTCCCTTCCTTTTTTCTCTGTTTTGCAGAGCTACTCTGAAAGACGGCAGAGAAGTGTGCCTGGACCCAACTGCTCCCTGGGTAAAGCTGATCATCAAGGCAATTTTGGACAAGTGAGTCATTTGTTCTCAATGAGCACAGTTTATTGAAAAGCAGTATTTTAAATAAGCTAGCAAACATTCACTGCATAAATAGTTCAAAAACTCTGTCTCTTCAGACAGTTGCTACCATTTCAGTTCACTAACTGGGACAAATATTGTGATTGCTTTGTGGTTTAAGTATGGTGTTAGGTTCAGTTCCTTGCAGTGACATGCCACCCACGCAGATATTAGCTACATCTCTCATAAGGCACAAACATATTGAAAAACTAAGCTCAAGAGCTCAGTCCTCTGGAAATTCAGGCATTAACTGACTGGTTTTCTTTTGCTTGCAATGGTAGAAAGCACCAATACTTTTTCAGAACTAATGGCATTTAGATAAGTGGGGGAAAATCAGTCCCAAAAGGTATTAAGTGAAGCATCAAAATATGGAAGCCCATGGAGTTACTGAATACTTGTGAAAAGGTGACTACAGACCAACGTCCCTTAGCATCTTATATAACAGCTTTTAAGGGACTTAGACACAGAAGCACAAACCCTTAGTGGCTGACTTCATGTGATTCCAGCAAGGGGTACCCAGTCTGGTGGGAGGTGTCCCTGCCCATGGCAGGGGGGTTGGAATTAGATGGTCCTTAAGGTCCCTTCCAGCCCAAACCATTCTATCATTGTGTGATTCTATGATACTTGTTCCATGGACTACATTTAATTTTCTCCTTTTCCATTTTATTTCTTTCTAGGGCAAACACCAAGCCTGAGAACGTGTCCTAAAGCAAAGAACAAAACTGTCTTACCTCCTCCAGGAAGGCAAAAATGGGAGATGCCACCGCACAGCTTCTGGCAGCTCATTTCTTCCTGCCTCCTACGTTCACATTTTTATCAGCATCTAGAGAGTAGGGATTCCCTGATTGTGTAGTTAGTTGACAACAGTACTCTAAGTCTTTTAAAGAGGTCTCAGACAGGAGAGAAACCACTGAAACCAGAAAAAGCAGGCAGAAAAAACAGCTTGTGAAAAGTGATGGAGATGATTCTGGAGTCATTTTTACTAGCCACAGCTGGACCAGTGCAGTTCACTCTCATCAGAACCTTCTCTAAAGGACATCTTCCCTTTTCGCTAATCGTTTAGGAGCTGACCAACAGCTCCTTTTCTCTAGGAATGCACTGACAGGGAGCAACAACTGTGCCTAGGTCACTGCCACTTGCAGTGGGCTGCTGACCATAAGGAGGGGGAGGGGACTTTCAAAATTAAAAAGCTACAATTCTGAGGTACCATTTTGTGCCATCATTTTCAAGGTATTATTTATTGTGAATTATTGCTGTGAAGCTATAAGCATCTATTTTAAAGACATATTTCAGTTAGAAAAAAGCACCTTATTTATTTATTTGAATTATGTTAGACTTTTAATATTGTTTCTATAAGTAATTACTTAATTTATATTTTGGCATGAGAATGTAGTTGGTCTTCATGCTTTCATTATTTATTTTTTTATGGAAAATACTGAAGTTTATGTACCTAATAAATGCTTGTTGAAATGTTTTTATTTCAATATTGTGTGTTATTAATTTCCTTATTTAAATACAGAACTGACAAAGAGGATGCGTCTACTTTCACTGTGTATCACTTAAAGGGTTCTTACAAGGGTGAATGGTAGCTGAGTTGTGGGGACAGCTGATTAAAACAGCAAATGCTTGCTTCCAGTGAGCGCAGATGATTTCCAGTAGGAAGAAATATTAAAGCCATCTTCGTGTTTTCAGAGGCCTGCGTGCTAAAAGCCACAGACAGAAACTAAAGAACGAACAGTGATGAGTCAAAGAAATTCCAGGGTCACAGCAGTGGTGGTGCTCAGACAGCATGTCAGCTGCAGATCTGGCACAAAACAAGGTTTCTCATTAACCTACAGTTATCAGGGATACCTGATAAACTTTAAGGAAGTCTGTGAGCACCCTCCCAAATTCCAGTGAGGAGGGAGGACTACATCAGGAGCAATCCTGAGGAACGCGCTCCAGTTGGGCAGCCACTTTCTGTAACACAGTGATTTACACAGAAATGGCTGTAATACCAGCAGTGAGCACTTGAGAAAGTGGGAAAGTTGAGCAAATGTTTTGATTTTGATTTTTCTCTGGTCTTTTCCAACAAGGAGCCACTCCATATTCTGCACAAACAGTGTATGTTTGCTTATGGTGCAAGGAGATAAAAAGGGAATTTCTGTTGCTGTTTGAGCAAGCTCTTGTGCAACAATCCCAACCACGCTTTGTCTTCATCCCTATCTCTGCTCCTGTCCCTGTGCACTACAAAGACTGCTAGACTTCATCCTCAGGATATAAAGAGGAGAAAATTTCTCATGGGACCAGGTTTTGTTCAGACTCATCTTACAACAGTAAGACTCCTGGCTTCTGAAGGATCTTTACAAGCTGGCTTCCGTCAGATCTCCAATTTGGAGGCAAGCATGTCTGAAATACTAGCCAAAAAGTGGCAGCAGTGCAGAAGAAAGACTTTATATGCACACCCATAATAGCATGCATGTATCCTAAAGGTTTGGCACCCATTTTACTGCTCCACAAATATTTACAGTAAGCGCACAAGCTCTATCACCAGTCAAATTCCAGTCACGTTACCAGCAGCTGAGTCATGGCAAGGAACGTCTCTTCTCATCAGTGCTTCTGTCCAAAATGTCAGCAATTGCTTATGCCCAGGAGCACGGGCAGGCTATCTACATAGAAGCTTAACCATATCTCTTCTTTATCCATAGGTGAAAAGTGAGTCAGAGGCTGGCTAGAAATGATAAAATATTGAATTTCTGTTCAGCAAGTAATCACAAGATACCTTTCTTAGAAACATAACAATATGCAGAGTCAATTTCAAGCTGGTATGTGGTTAGGACACAGAACTGTCCTGATAACAAATTCTAGTGTGTGCATAATGCTCAGCCACTTTCCATCCTACTAAATTTCACTTATTTTTCCTCTGGTTACTATAGCCTGCATCCACCTAAAACATAGGCTGGGCTTTTGCTAAACATCTGAACGTTCAGGTCTTCTTCAGATACAGATGGCACATAGACATCTTGTTAGAGTGTTATCAGGGTAAACTGCTTATCAGGACTGTGAATTAAAATGACTTTACAGTACAAGGCTATCTCACTGTCTGTAATCAGCTACCATCAGATCAAGTGAAATACCTTTGAGCAGGGAGTGCCCCAGCAGGCACTGTTAAACCCTAATGGCCTTGATCAGCCTCACCTGGGGCCTCTAACTATTCACCTGCCCATAGGCCCAGGAGCCTCATTTAAGCTTAGCATGGGCTGTTTGCTTTTTTTCCTAGCTGTATTGCACAAGCATTGCTCTTCAGCTTAGTTATTGTTGTGCTTGGTCCTAACCATGAACCCTACTGATCCAGACAATGACTTAAGGACTTTTGGCTTGGTCTTGTGTCTGCATTGCCACCATGGGCCTCTGTAGCAGCCTCTTAAGTACATCCTGTTCCTGACCTGTGGATTGACTTGCAGACCTGATCTTGGACCTGTCTCATCATCAGGAACATGGCTGTTGAGCTTAATTCCTCATTGAGTTTGGATGTCATCTTTGGGTGGATTCTGCTTGTCCTGCTCGGGTGGTGTGGGATGAGCCCTGACTGTTGTGTATTCTGCCCTGGTGGATGTGGTGTCCCTTTTTTTTCCCCTGACCTTTAAGGAGCAGGTGTCCACTGCTGTTCTCTGTCTTAAATCATCATTCTAGTCTAGGAGTTTAGAGAATAATTCTATCAAGAATGTCTTTTCTCTGGCTGATCACAATTTCTATAACTGACCACTACATAAAGGGAGAAGAAATAATAACCACAGGAGGTAAAGAAAAGGTTACGTTGTCAAGATACAGTATATTTTTTAAGTTATTTTAAACTCATTACGTTGACCTTGGTAAGTTGAGTGATATAGCAAGTGACTGGTGCTCCCTCAAGATGGCGATGCCGATCATCAGACCTGGTCTGGGAACAGTCCTTTTTCCAGCCTGTTCTTTACTCCTGTGGAGTCATCAAAACCAGAGTTAGCTAACTGGTCTACATTTTGCTGTTGTGATGTGGGACTCTGGAAACCAAACAGCTTTACATACCAACTCCAGAATGCAGGGTATGCTTTGCCAGCCTGGTATGCCATTTGACCATCAGGTCTAGCTGAAGTGATTCTCTCCTCATCACTACATTATAAATAGCTGGGGGTGTTTACAAGCGCACCTCATAAATAGAGCAGGCTAAGTGAAGTGATATGTCCCCACTACAATTGGAGCATCACATGTTGACTTACCTGAGCTAGGTTCATGTGAAGTAGTTAATGATCTGAGCTAATATATCTCAAGTGTTGTCCTACTCCTCAGTGAGCAAAAGCTAGGTGCTATGTATGTCCAGGATAAACTATAAGCTGCTCTCCACACAGTATCAGGTTTTTCATATAGTCAGTGCCTTCTTTTCCAAAACCCAAGTTGTTTATTAATTTTAGAAAACTAATGAAATTTATTTCAGATGGATGATATATTTTATCAGATCAGTTTTTATCTGGTTACTTTCCTCTAGACCACCATTTCCTCCTTGCTCCCCCCACCCCAAAAAAAAAAAAAGCATATCAATATCCCAGTGAGCAAACAATACGCAGTCAATACTCAAGAGATTTCACTTCTGATGTGTTTTCTTCTTCTTTAAACACCTATTATTATACTACCTGTGTGGTGTTAGAAAAACAGGTGACTTGCTAAGTGCTTATTTGAATCAGGTGTTATTACAACTCTTAGTGTCAGATAAATCTTTCTTTCATACTCAGAACAAATGACATTTTTGTAAGAGTTTAAGTGCCTTAGGTGGTAATTCTTCAGTCATTTTAAGCTGCTCATCTTTTCCTGCTCAATGCATAGAGAAGCTTTTCAGAACAAAGTGTCTAAATCTCTTTAGTCCAGCTGAAAATGATAGCTGAAGTCCTTTCACATAACGATAGGAACTCGTTATGTCTTGCCTTCATAATACACTGGCTAAATAACTACACTAGAGCTATATCTAGAGATAATTCACAACATTTAGGATGAAATCTCCCAGTAACTATGTTGGGTGCAAGTTTTCGTGCAAGGCATTTAAACTCAATGCAGAGAGCTCAACAGAAATCCCAGATTCAGAGAGAGGCAGAAGCCACTTTATTTTGGGTTGGGGGGGGGGAGGGGGACAGGGATATCCAGATGCAAATGCAATCTTGCTGATTAAAACTAACATTTCATGAAGTGCAAACAGAATGAGGTAGATAATAATCAAAATGTAACAAAAATAATTAACATACAGCAGCAGAAGTAAGTTATTGAATTTCGAAGTGCTACTGAGCAGATGGCACAGAAATCTGGATTTATTTTGTGATGCTCTTGGGTATTAGGAAGCCTGCATGTACAGAACCCACAGCATGTGTTAACCACTTAGGCTGGTGGGAGCACACCTTTCCAAAAAGCCTGACAGGAAATAGAAGTGCAGCAGGAAGTCTGTCAAGAAGAAAACTTGTGAGTAGTAATGGATAATAAATAATAAATTTTCTTCCAGCAGCAAAAAGTATCATTTCTATCTGCATAGATGCTGGGGGTGGGCTGGGGTGGAATATGCCTCTGCCAGGAAACTAGCTATTTGTATGTCATGTTTTAAGTATGTCAAACCCTAGATTTTAAGCCATGTTTGATTGTCTTAATCAAATCTTTTTTTAAAAAAAAGATCTTTTTTTCTAATCCTTTTTTTCTAAACATGTCCATGCATGTCTTTTCTGAACAACTTTCTCCTATTTGTGCTTTTATTCTTGGTTGGCAGGATAATGAAGGTGCTTCCTTGATGTAAGATTCATGCATTCTGCAGAAGAGAATAAACAATGGGTAGATGATTATGGCAAAACATAGTAAAGAAAATGTGGGCATACTTAATGATGTTCATCCAGTTTGTTCAAGTGCTGTAACTTAATGCGTTTGTGCCTGGCCAGATCCTGCACCTATGAAAACATAAGTATTTATAATTAGAGAGGTGCATGATCAGTGTTAAATGAATCTGCCTCCCAACAGCTCTGAAATGTCACTGCTGCTGTTGTGCAGACACATGTAAATTTTGTTATCTGCAAGTCCTGAGCAAATCAGCGTGCCTATAAATAACATGAACAGGGGTGATGGGAAAAAATACTGTTTGCTTCGTAAGATCAAAGAATGAGATGGTTCATTTAAGTAGACGCAGTTCTTATTTACTTATATATTTACAGGTAAGGCCCTGGCAAAAACAGAGGAAAATGGCTTCCAGTGCTCGTGCATGAGCAGTCATTCCAATTTGATCCCTCCCAAGGCAATTCAGCATGTGAAACTAAGCTGAAGAGGACCTCACTGCAAAAAGGTGGAAATCATATAAGTAGCTTTGCCCAACAGCACCCTGCTCTCTATAAGAGGAAATGACTTGGTGTTTCGCACCCTACTTACTTACTTGGAGTGGAATTTTACATCCCCTGCAAAGCCTCCTAGATGGTAAGTATAACGTAAAAGGTTTTCAATGGAAAGTAATGAACTAATTTCCAAACAGTGGTATAAGCCATGTCAGAAAACATTGTAAGAGTTTCTTTATGCTAATATTCTAATTAAGACCAATGGCAGAGGAGAAAATTAGATCCCCATAACACGTTGATGGCATGATTAACAAATCTGATGATGAAGAATAAAAGACAAAGTCTTGATCCTGTTGATGGGAATTCGAACTATTTCCTCTAACCTGGTCTCTAACCACGTGGCAAAAGTTGGAAGTGGCCCATGTTGTTCCTTATGCTGAAAATTGCTTACTGAGCACTTTGTTTTGCATGGAATTTAAATTGAAAAATTCACGTGAGTACCAAGTCAAAGACATGATGAGCTTCCTATAAGTTGACATCAAGAACTATTTGCATTAATTGAATCAATGCATACACATGAACAGAAGGGGACTTTCGGGTTATATGGTTTTCATTACAATTTCACCAGCAAACAGTACATGAGTGATTGTACCCTCTCTGCAGTATTTTGTGTCGTCCTCACCAGTAATTGATAATTCAAGCCAAATTTCATTAAAATAAATAAATGAACACTTTGCCAAGGTGAAGAAGTTCCTGAAAGATGTGTTTAACTATGACCAGATAGAGATGAGAAACCCAATAAAAAAAATCCCGCTAATGCTTAAAAAAAAACTTGCATCGTAAGCTTATATAGAGACATAATTCATTATTTAAAAAAAAAAAAACAAACAACATTAGTATAGAAAAAGTATAGGAAAACTACTTTTCCATTTTTCTCCGACTGCTAGTTGGAAAATATCCAAGAACTTTAACAAACAGAAGTTTGTACCAAGTCCTCCAGACAGTTCATTGCCAAATAGCCAAGAATAAATTTGATCATGTTGGGAGAGCTGGAGAGATCCACCTTGCCTGAACTGCATTGTTTGTTTCTTGGCAGAGCTATGCTGAAAGGTGATGACGAGCATGTCTGGAAGCCACTGCTCCCTGGGTCTGGCTCACCACAAAGGCGATTTGAGCCAACTAAGTTGTTTTCTTTACTAGAACAGCTTCGGTTAAAAGCTATTTTAAAAAAGCAGATTTAAATCTAAATGAAATATATTCACCCTCTTCAGGCGCTGTTAATTCTTTCCAACAATTGTCTCAAAATCAATGTTTTTAAATGCCTGAGGATCAGTGACGGGATTAAAATAGCTTCCTGTAGCTCTGATATAGTCCCTGTGCATTAAGCCAGGCAATAGGCCGTATTTATGATGCACCTAAATGTCTGTTAAAAGATGCCTCAATTCTTGTGTTTTGACACTTACAAAAATCAGATTCATTTCCTCTTTTGGGATATATAAATCTATAGGTGGCATTTTTAAGTTAACTACCTCTTACAGGTGTAAGTGGGGGCAGGCAGGTCCCTATTTCACTCAGTTTGGACACACATATGGGAGTAGATTTTATTGGAGCAGTACTTGTGTAAACACAATTTGCACATATTTCAATTGTTTTTTGCAGTAAAAATTGCTCATTATTGACTTGTAAAAATGAGCATGAATTCTTACCCGTTGCTTTCCTTGTAGCTGGTGATTTTTTTTTTAAATGAATCTTTCAGTTCACTTTATACTTCCTATAATTACAGGGACAGAGACTATAGACTCATCAGTCTAACAGAAGTCCAGGAAAAATGTCATGGAATTTTTTAAGGATGCAAAATGAATGAGTTTTTCAGGAGAATCATAGAATGTCACAACAGAATTCCTTGTATGTTACTACCTTTTTTTCTGAGACTTGCTAATTCCACTTATTTCATTTGTTGTATCTCTAAAACTATATCTGCAATAGACAGCAATTCAAGCTTAACAAGAGTTTTTCAGTGTTGTAAGGACAAGAATAAACAAGAGGAAATGAGTTAGCTTTACATGGCCCTACTGAAAGTAGAAGTATAAAGGATAAAATTGGTAAACATATAACTAAAACATGAATAAACATACTGAGGACAAGTCTACAAAGTTTTGTTGAAGGAAATTGTCTTTCATGCACCTCTTCGAGTTGTTGGAAGATGACAACTAGCTTACGGATATGGAAGTTCCCCTAGGTCTAGCCCAACTGTCTTCCTAAAAGGGTTTCACAGCCCTCAACAAGCATTAGAGATAAGACATCAGGGCTAAGAAGTCTTGGATGGGGTAGTTAACAGATGGTTACACAGAAATGAAGGACAAAATTTGGAAGGTCAGTTCTTTGTGATGAAGGGACATGGCTTGGAGATTACTACACCAGTTTGTGTGGGGTCCTGTTTGGGTTTGTATAGCTACAAGTGGTCTGGGAAGGTAATTCTCCATGAGCTGTGGTATTCTCATGCCACTAATTGAAGGGTAGGAAAGACCAAGATCAACTATGAAGAACTACTGAAAGACATAAGGAGACTCATGGAGTAGGTTGGGTGTACCTCCAGCACTCCTGGCAAGGAATGGAGAGGCATGGATTCTCTGCTACTGCCAGAAAACTAGCAACCAAACTATGTTCTGTGAGATGCTTCGTGATGTCTCATCAGCACTTCTAAGCTGCTGTCAGCCTCAGGGTAGCCTAATGACTATGAACTAATGGCTTTTGGAAGGAAGAAGCTAAAATTAGTGATACTAAATTACCTGTTATTTCTGAAGTGATATTTGTGCTCTAGTTTCCACTTATAGATCGGAAGATGCTGACATGCAGCGAGATGGAGGACAAAGGGCTGTGTGGCTACAGCGTGACGAAGCCAAACACTCCGACCTGTCTGCAAGCTGTTTGGCGAGGCTCGGGCTAAAGTGAGCTGCTCCGACCGCACTGCCAGGAAGCATTCATGCTGATATCTGCAAAGCTACACTGGCTGTAGCTTAAGCAGCCAGTAAATTAACAGCAAGTGACCTTTGAAGAACCAGAGGTGAATGCACGATGTAAATAGTCTACTAACCACTTCTAATTTAATCAGAAATTCCCAGGACAACTTCCTCAAACATCTCATATGTTTCTTCCCATTGCTTCCATATCTTACTTCCACAGTCTGCTGGACAGGAAGAAAATGCTTCCTGCCACAGTCATGAAAGGGAAATGCAACTAAAGGAATAAATGTAGCCTTCATCTAGCAGTTAAAACTTTAGCTGCTTGTCCCTATGAATTCTCTAGTAGGACTTATAATCTCTTCTGTTAATATCAAGTAGATCAAATATATATTTAATTATGAAGATTGGTTAATATTGTGTGTTAATATTATGACACTAATGTATCATTTACTAGTATTACTAGATATTTAATAGTCAGTGACTTCATATTGAATTGGATCAAATGAAATATTGCATTTAGCCCACAACAATCTCTTAAATGACAACTACAATAAAGAATTGACTGTTTGCAAGCAGAGCTGTAACAGACACTTAAATACATACTTTTATTATTGTATTTCTAAATGTACAAATTAAAAGGCAAATCAATTAAAAAGCTGTCCTGCTATTTTATGATTTCAGAGGGATTTAGGAAAGTCCAATGCGTGTGGTGATCTGGGTACATAATCATCTGTATTTAGACACCTAAGTGGAAAAAAGCTAACAACAAAAAAACAAAAACCACAGTTGACCTAAGTTCTTCTTTTTCCTTGTCATCACTTCCTCGCACAACAAGTCAAAAAACAGATGCTCAGCAGACAGTCAGCTCTCTACATATCTGTTCCTGACATGTTGCCTCACCGTTAACTTCCACAAGAGTTTGCACAACGTGCCCAGTTTTTCAGCAGCAGAAATGATTATTTCCCAACCCCCAGTATTTGTCCCTTCCGCACTCCACAGTTCAAGTGGAATGACAAGCAAGTGCTAAGCCATTGGCAGGAAAAAGGAGGTGACTTCAGAAGACTGAGATTTTTTCTCTTGGAGAAAAAAGGGAGTAGGCTGGTAGAGAGGGCACACAGGAAACAGTAGTTGGTAGAGCTCACCTTGCATTGGTTGAGCTCTCATTCCAGGGAAACCTTTGGCTGCTGTGCCTTTGGGGTCTGGCATTTGCAACTTTTCAAGTGAGAGTTTTGAATTTGTCTAAAAAAGACAGATTCCTAGTTTTATTGGAGACCATAACTTTATGAATGCAGAGGTTAAAGCATTCACCTGGGACTGTGGCAACTCAAAACAGCAAGGTACTGGAGCCCACCTCTCTCCCACCCCCTCGTGATGGTCTTGGTCACCAGAATACGCCTGAATCCCCTCCACCGTGTCCCTTGTGTTTGGGTGTCCTTTGCTACATATGAAGACTCTAAATGATACCAGCCAAGATCCCAAAAAAATCCCTTTTGGCTTGTGTTTTCATTACACAATGCAATGAGTCATGAAAAAGAAGAAATAGTGTCTTCCATCCTGTAGCACGGAGAACACATCCTATACCCTGCCTTAAAGCACAAGCAAGGGAAGTATTTGCTTCCCTTTTCAGCAGTCTTTCAGCAACTGGATTATTGCATAACTTTTGCTTTCTTCGTTACAGCAGCATGCTTTTAACATGGTTAAGCATGGAAGGTCTCTGCTCGCGGCAGTATCAGCTCCGTTAATGACGTTACCCTTCAACAGGGAAGGCAATTCCATTTGCACAAGTCATCTGGATGGTGGCGGGAAAACATGCTGCCAAAATCAGATAATGGGCTTGGAGTTCCCACAGGCAGGGGCTGGGATCAGATACTGGGCAAAGTGTTGAAGGGTTCCAGGGAGAACTTGAGTGAAGCGTGGCACTCCCAGGAACACAGGTTAGGAGTGCCTAGCCTTTGGGCTTGATCTCATGTCTCAACCTTTTTATGCCACTATTACATCTCCTTACATAGTCCTGGTGAAACTGTGTCATATCAGAGAAAAAGTGTAGGTAGAGGCGATGCTTTAGCTATCAGAAAACATAGTGGACTTCTATTTCATTACAAATATCCTGCTCTTTTAAACTGATACTTACTCTTAGCTCAGGGGCAGGGTTAATCATATAGGTGGAGCAGGCTCTTGGCTTCACTTTTGTCGTGGGGATTTTTTGCGGTTCTGTTACTGCCACACTCAGGAAATAGCTTAGTCTAGTGCTAAGGAGGGCAAGAAGTCAGTGATAATACTAGGGGATTCAAAGGGGATTTTTCTTTTTTTTGCCTCAAATATTAATGACGCTTCAGCGCATGCCATAATTAGATAATAAAGCTGTAAATAGTTACAAAGAAAATAGGATTCCTAATCGGATTTTAATTACCCTGTGTGTGTATGCATGCATATGTAGAGAGACAGAAATACAGAAAGAGATCCCAAAAGAAAAGAATCAGCCAAACCTTGTTCAAAGTAAGCTGGCTAGAAGTTTGACATCTACAATGTGATCCCAGTTAAACCACACTGTTAATTTAAATGAAACATAAACAAAAAACAAGCTTCAATATCTGTTAAAATCTCCTCCTTTTCCATGCCATAAGAGAACTACAGGTATTTTTCAGGAAAGCTCTGTAAGACAGACATACAGTTAAGGAGAAACACCATTTGGAACCAGAAAGTGGTATCTTTTGTTGACTCAGTACTCAGAAAGTGGTAGGAGAGTCAAACTTGGTTATATCTTTTCTTGGACCAGCTGATATAGTGATAGGAAACAGATGAATTTTCATCACAAAGTTTCTTTATCAAGGGAGTTAACGACTAATGGTAAATAGTAAAATATAAGAAATTATAAACAAACTGTTCAATTGTTCTTACAAATAAATTACAATATTTTACATGCTAAAGATAAGTTGAGTTTTTACAAACTCCTCAAAGCTAGGGAGAAATATCTCTATAAATCCTCAGATCACAAAAACACGAAGCTTTGAGGTTGGAGATGACAAGCAGCAAAAGTCTTTGTAGTCAAAAGAACAACTTTTCTACAGCATCAGAACAGAATGTCTTCACCTAATCGCATGCACTCCAGATGGGTTAAAAACCATATCTTTGTTTATGTGATAGATCACCATTTGAGCCCAAGTTTTCCCTTGAAATGGCTATTATTTCTACCAGCCACAGTAAATAAATACTCAGCATTCATGCAACAAGGTTCTTTAACAAGCTTGTCTACAGCAGTACCGTAATATTTATTGTTATTTCCCTGTGTTAAGACCTAGGGTTACCGTAACTGAAAGAGAAACAAGTTATTAACAATACCAACATTTATAAAGCAAACAAAAGTCATTGTGTTTGGCAAGTCATGTCACTGTGTTTGCATACAAAGCTTCCTCATTCATTAACATGTGTTACAAGAAAATTGCGGAATGATTTTCAAGGTTGCATAGAACCAAATATCTACATCCCCTAGGAAGCTCTGAATAATACACCCTCAGTTCCTTTACTAAACAGAAAGTATTGGAGATGAATTTATTTTGTAAGATACCACTTTAACAGAAAAAAAAAAGAAAAGAACAAAAAAAGTCAGTAAAATCAAAATAGTGCAGAGGTAAAATCTTGACTGCAGTGGAAAAGCTTTTCACTGATTTCAGCACTATCTGATTTCCATACCAATTGTGTAAAATCAGATAAGTAGAAGCTATCACCACCAAGAGAGAGAAGGAAATAAATATCTCAAACATCCCTACAAAAACAGTTATTACCATGAGGAAAAAAATACAGTTATAACATAAAAGTAATCGAAACCATCAGAAAGTTATATTATGAAATAATAAGCATATGCATTACAGAAAAAGCACAACATTTACAGAAGCCTACAAAGGAAACTGGACTGCAGGGATATTATTTATGTATTTTAATAAACTAATGCATTATATTATTTGCAGGAGAATAATTCATCGTCATCTAGGAAGGAGTTTCACAACAGTCATGTGACTCATTTTTACTGCATCTGGGAAATTCCTCTAACGCAATCTACAAGCTAGCAGAGCACACAAGTCGAGCACAAAACCATATAAAAGCACGATGGATTGCTCAGTTCAGATATCAGCAGTCCTCTGCCAGGAGAGGTCACAGCTCCACAGAACCTGAACTCAACAGCCAAGCTAAAAACTCCTCTCTAATCATGAACGGCAAACTTGGGGCTGTCCTGGCTCTTCTCCTGATTTCCGTGGCTCTGTCTCAAGGTAAGCGAATCCCTGCCGAGACCCACCTGACTGCAGCACTGCCTTGGCATCTGCCAAGACGCGTGTCCTTGCAGAAAGGTAGCTTTATGCTTGTTTCGGCAAGTTGATTTCTTCTGAAATATTTCTCCTACAGAAATATTTCTCCTCTGAAATATTTCTCCTCTTCTGAAATATTTCTCCTCCTGAAATATTTCGCTTCTCCTCAGTCAGAAATTTACCCTGCAGCTCTTGTACTGAAGAGTTACTGACAACTTGTGGGAAAAATTTTAAGGATGCTACTGAAATTTGTTTTGCTTCTGTATTTCAAGTGCATTTGGCTAGAGGCAGGATCTTCTTAAAAGTGTTTGAATGTTCCTCTGCCTTCCCACATGAAGGACAGCATTTTCCAGCTTATCAGCTCATGGTTTTTACTTCTTGACCGTGCTGCCTCAGGCAAGCAGTATACAGCTGGCAGTGGAGAACAAACAATAAAAACATGCAGCAAAGACCAGCCTCAAGCTAGGGAAAAAATGCAGGGCTCTATCTTCTAGACAGGTGCCAGCCTGTCAATCCAGATAGTGAAATGATGCAATCAGCAGTGTTGTCAGTGCAAGTAACAACAAAATGTGTGGTTTTATTTTAAAACGCCACGCTAATTTAATTTTAAATGTGCTCAGGTATCGGATCCTCTGAAAAAAATAAACAACTGATTTTTACATCATGAGGATTTAGTCAGCTTGGCCAAATGCAGGACTCTAATCTAGAATGTTGTTAAGACAGAGCAGCCATGCTTTCTGTCAATACAGTGATGATAAAACTGCCTCTCAAAGTGCAATCTTCCTTTTCTGCTTATAGGCAGGAGCCTGGTAAGGATGGGAAACGAGCTCCGGTGCCAGTGCATAAGCACTCACTCGAAGTTCATCCACCCTAAATCTATTCAAGATGTGAAGCTGACGCAAAGCGGCCCCCACTGCAAGAACGTTGAAATCATGTAAGTGCCTCTGCAAGAGACTCTCTTCTGTACCTGCACTCCACACTGCGCTGCAGCTGCAGACTTTCTGCGTAGTCTCCCTGACCTTGTATATTTCTGAACTGATCTGTATTTATCTGTCACAGGACACACCGAGTAGTTGTTCTACAGGGGTAGAACATGAATTGCAAGGACTGGTCAGTGCTTAATGCACGAGGGACTAATTTAGTTTGAATCCTGCGTTTACTTGGCAGGCAAAACTCACAGTAAAACAGTCCTGTGACCATCTCAGAGAGACAAATTACGTTCCTGTAAGCAGATTTAAAGAGCCCCTGAAACTAATCTGGTTTGGGACAGCATGGAGGAGGGAATAAGATGTTGCAATCTGTATACTGCTGAAACTCCTCTTTGCACTGGAGGTTTCAGCGCTTGTTTGAGAATCTTTACTAATACAAACAAACTCCAAACAAGTACCTACAAATATTGAGGAAGATTAATGGGAACGTGTGAGCCCTCTGAGTGCAGGCACACAGACTCTGAAAATGCAGTATTACACTCTGTGCACAAAACAAACCCATGTACTAGTTTCCTGACTTTTTTTTTTCTTTCCTTTTTGCAGAGCTACTCTGAAGGACAACAGAGAGGTGTGCTTGGACCCCACTGCTCCCTGGGTACAGCTGATCGTAAAGGCAATTCTGGCCAAGTAAGTCCTGTTCACTCTCAGTTTGGGCAGTTAAGTTGTAAGCCTCCCCAAAAAGCCAACTTGTAGGGTTTCATAGTGATAGTTTCCATTTGCTCTTGTTGCTTAGTTATAGAAATGAGCTCTTTTGTGGGCTCTGCTGCAGGGTCCTTGCTCAAGCTGCTATGCCACTACTAAACCGCTAAGTACTGGCAACTCTGTCTGCAGGGAAATGAACATCCTCTGAAAAATGGGGCTTTAGTACAATCCATCTGCCCCTTACTTGCAGTATCCTATGTCAATAATCCATACTTCGAAGTTAATGAATTCCTTGATATGAGCGAATGCAGAAACTCTTGGTGCAGAAGTTTCCTAGCTGGGCACCAGCTATGCAAACACTGGCACTCCAGTAATTGCTTTTGAAACATCACCTTCATTGTCTCTGTACCTTGTGCAGCAGACAGAGTTGGAAACAGAGCACTCACTCCTTCTTAACTGTTCATGCAATGCTAAGTAATGATAATCATTCTCTGAACCACCTTTTAAACCACCCTTTTCCCTCACCTCTTAACAGGGCTCAGCTCAATTCTGATGCGCCACTGTAAGAAAAATAAAGACAGAAAAAATCTCAGAACCACTCCCACTCCTCCGCTGAGAGAAACACCCGAGGAGAGCACCATCCCGCTCTCAGGAGGCGTGCCACCTTCCTCCTCCCACATCGGTGTTCTTATCTTCGCCGTAGATCACCGTGTCTACTTATTTATTTATTTATTTAACTGCATCTATTTAAGAAAGTCTTTCAAAATGGTCAGCGCTGTCCGTGGGACACGCTGTCCATTGAAACCGAAGACACTGAACAGGAGAAGTGGCTTGCTCAAGGAAATGAAGATCCCTTGGAAGTCACTTCAGTCAAACACAACCAGTTAAGTGCAATGCACTTACAGCACAGCTTGCTTGTACGAAGCCCTACTATTTTGCTATTACAGCAGCAAACCGGTAAATCCTCCTGCTCCCCTGGAGTGCTCTAGTATGTTGTGTCAACAGCAGTTTCCTTAATCACAGTCAGCCCGTGGCTTCACTGTGAGCTCTGACTTCATGACTTCAAAAATCTAGCCTGCAGAATCTGTAAGAGAGTGGCTTTGGTGTTTAGTTATTGTGATTTCTGTGGTATTTATAAATATATTTATTTAGTAGTTTCTACACAAGACAGAAAGCGATGATAATTTATTTAATTTCTACTGTATTTTCCATTCCTAATAATAATTTTTAAAGAAATGTTCACAGACCTGTTACGCTGTCTAAGGACTTGGTTCTATGTCTAATTATCAAATTATTCATCAAATGGAAAAAATTGTAGCTTATATAGACAGAATTTGCTTGTGAGAATGTCATTATTCCTGACAATATTTTAATAAATACTTTCTACAAAAAAAAAAATCTATTTGTTATCTCTTTGTTATTTTACATTTTCATTCACTTTATTTGGAAACAATTTGCTCCAGTTTTGCTATCCTGGTCTGATTTCTGGAACTGAAATGCCAATTTGGAGTCCATGGTACTTTAAGTCACTCTGTTACAGTAACCTGACACTACTGAATGCAAAAGAGAACTCCTAGCTCTGGGAAGAGGGTAGGGTAAAATGCTCACCCACCTCTCTTCTGGCTTTGGGGATTGCTGGGCTGTGGGGCAAGGCTCCTAATTTAGGTTCCTTGTTATAAGAGAGCTTTACCCTCAGGTGTCTGAATGCTGCCTGTGCCCAGATCAGCCCCAGAGCTGTAAATCCTGACTGCATCAAAAGGCCACTATTTGTCTGTCAAAATTTTGGGGTCTGTATTTTGGGCACCCAGATATCAAGCATTTGCCCTGGTGTAACAACAGCTTGCTACTCCGATTGCTGGAACGGAGAGCACTGAGTGCGCTATGCCTGCCTCTTTGAAAAGAGGGAAAGACTGAAAATGTCTTGCACTTAGGATAGGAGAAGGCTGAGGAGAATTTGAGCAAGATTTAAGAAATCACGTAGACAACTGATGACATGACCACAGGACTCTTTAATGTTACTTGATGAAACTTGCAGGTCAGTGTAAAATAGGTGAGAAGAGTACTTCTTTACACAGTATATAATTATATTGTATAGACCTTCTGGGAGGAGGCAGACAGATTCAGATACTAAAGGGAATACGGAGTGACACACTTCTCACTTCCCTAGAACCTGGCATGGTGCAGTGGGGATGGCAACTCCCTGTTGCTGCTGATGGACACAGGCTGCTGGGCTGGATGGACATCAGCACTGACCCGAAGGGCATTTTGTATGTTCTCTTCTGGAGTAACCAGATCAGGCTTAGCTGATCTGAAAACGTGGCTTCTGTTTTTTTTTTTGTTTTGTTTTTCTCTTCTTCAGGATCACTTCCCAGAGTGAAAGGCACTTTGTGCAGAAGAACCAGCCGTCCTCGTGCCACAGCAGCATGGGGTTAGCATCCCAATTTACGCCCATGCAAAGCAAATTCGTGACCAATTTGCCCACCTGCTTGCCCATTTCATAACCAAAGGCTGAATGAGGCAAAACAACGGGCCTGCTTCTTCTCTTAAGAGAGGAAAAGGGTTAGGATTTGAAGGACTTTATACCAGACAGGAGGAAAAGAAGATTGCAAGAGAGGTATTGAATGTTCTGGAAACTCTAAATCTATCAGATTCAAGACCTTGTCCTGCTGGATTTGGAACAGGGACTTAAGCCCATGTAGGAAGGAGATCTAATATGCCAGTCTGCATGTACTTCTTCCTGTTGCAAATATTAGCATTGCTATAAAAAAATGAAATCTTCATAAGATAAAACAGAATATCAAGAGACTGACTACACAGTAGCCCCAAGTAAACAGCATTTCCAGAGGATATGGCAAAAATAGGTTGGATTCCTGCTTTATCACTGGCACAAAACCAGTCGAAATTCAGGTGAATCCGTATCCTTCAGACCCTGCGTACATTCTTTCTGAAGGTACTTCACCTTTACCTGTGATCTACATATTTTTAAAACCTCAAAAGAATTTTGGCCAGGTAACTTTGTGATTATAAAGCCGGAGAACAGTCTTTGGCTTGCTTCTCTTGAAGACGCTGCTCAGTGAGATCAATTTCTGTTCTCTACACAACCCACATGAGTTTGGCATCAGGTTGAGGTGTTCAGCCGCTTGACCTCTGAACAGTGTGCTCTACAGTTATCACGTCATGCACAAACAGGAGAAAACAGCATCCTTTGAACACATGTAGACTATTTAATAAGTGTGTATGCGCACGTGTGTGTGTGTTTGCAGATGGATCTGTGTAATACACCAGTGAGCTGAGGAAGACTCAGGACATTTCTACCACCACTGAAAGGACCCTGAGATTTCATTGCCGTTAACTCTACATTCTTGTCCATCTTCACCTTTCTGCAATCGTGTAGAAGCTTCTGCTCCCCTTGGCTACTTCATTTTGCATCTGAATTGTATTCTGCAGCCCTGCCAGAAGGCCATTCCCTTTATAACAGCCATCTGCATTCATCACCCTCCTTTTGTTTCTCTCCTGCCATCCTCACAATTAAATGCAACAGAGGTACTTATGTATACTCTCTGTCCTCAGCTGTTTTCATGGTCCCTTACTTCATCTTTCTTCAAAACCACTTTCTCTTCCTTCTTACAGCAACAATTTCAAGCTGGGGGCAATACGACAATAACAACAACCAAACAACCCAGCAGCAACCTCACATCATTCCCCTTATCTTCAAACTCTTCCTCCCATGGCTGGTTGCTGGAAAAACTCCATCGTGAACTGTAATGTGTTCCCTCAAGCTTCATATGTTTCATATGCTTTGTTTCATACGTGCTTTCTTAAAATATCAAAAGTATATTTCTCTCTAATGTATAAGTGTTGCAAACCACAGAGGAAGTCATTGAAAGAAATACTGGAAAGTCCCTGAACAAGCACTCTAAACTCTTCCTTAGAAGAACAGAGAATACAAACATTGGCTTGCTGCTCTCCCCTTTTCTGTCTGTACTGTATATTGACTAATACAAACATCCTGGTCATGTATCAGGTGACAGATACTTTGTCCATGTTTTGCTTTCTTTTGTTTTACAGATTGCTCCCCATTCTGGAAATTATTGCATTTTTTAAGTTGTTATCACTTAACATGGGAAAATCCCAGGAAATTTACACATAGTGCCAGCTTGGTACTGCAGACTTGTTCCAAGCTTTGCATTTATTTTTGTTTGTATGAGGATATTATGACTGACTCCACAGGAAATGGACCCTCTTGGAATCAGACTTCCATGGATGTTTCTGAGTCAGGAAATAGACATTTTATTTCTGTGTGCAAAACTGAAACAAGAATTTTGCCACCTGTAAAATCAAGCCTGTGATGTTTGTTGTTGAAAACCATTGTGAACGTTTGCTTTTAATATTAAATACATTTATTTTTAATAGTAAGTATTAGTCGCAGTCAGTGTACAGATGCCTTCTTTCACCATTTCTATGGATCTCTAGAGAGGAATACATTATAGAATGTAGTCTGAGAATCTAAGTGTAATTTGGAAATTACAATTTTGAATTACAAAAGGAATAAGCTGTTTCCCTTTCATCTGACTGAACTCCTAGCTAAAGTTCAAGTCCAAACACTGTATCATTGCAACTGCGTATCTACAGTACTTATGATATGTTTTCTTCAAACCCATCACACTTCTTGCCTTCTCACTATCCTGTGACAATGATTTTTCCATGGTTTTATCATGTAGAACTACACACATCTAGTTGCCTTCAACACGACACATAGGATTTTCTCATATTTTCTCTTTTTTTTTCTTCATAATCCCTTTCTAAATGCTTCCTAGAACTCTAGATGCCTTTCTGACTGCCATACATTGTACACAGTTGTCTAGGAGCATCAAACCTGTGACACCCAGATCTATTTCCTCAGGGGCAATCACAAAATTACAACTCCTTCTGTACATATACTGTTAGTTATAGGTATAACTAGACATACTGACACTTACTGATGCTGTTACATCGCCCTTTCATTAACAGGCATCATTGTGACATCTTTCTACAACTTTCTGCAGACAGATTTCACTATAGATATGTTTTTTGTTGTTTTCATTTTTGTTTTGAACAAATACTATCCATTTTAACCAATTATCAACCTCTAACAGGTCCAACTATCTTATTCATGAGGAACATGATCAATTTTTTTGGAAAGAAAGGTATACCAGGTTGACCAGATCCCACTTGCCTCTATCTCTACTGACTCAGCCAAGACTCTAGGGGCTATAAGAAGAAAGACTTTCCTCTCCAAATGGCACACTGGCATCTCCAGTATCAGTCTAGCAATTTCTCCTATTCTCTACCAGAGGATGAAGAAATTGTGAAAAATCCAGTACGTTCTTCCTTTGCAGATCACTGTTTTTCATAGATACAAACCTTCAAAATTTGTGGAAGTAAAATTTCATTAGACAAGAAGCTTGTTTTGAAAGCACATTTGGACCCAGTTAATTGCTCTTCCTCCAACAAGCTTTCAGCTTTTGGGGAAGGCAGTGGAAAAAGGAGAGCAAAGTAGCTTTTCTGACTCAGCTAACACAATATGCCAAAATGCCAAAATCAGTTTTTAAGCACTGAAGCAATGCTTGCACTGAGCTGCTGAGACTGATGATTTCCAGCTTTTCCTTACAAGCATTTTCTCAAATAATGAAAACTCCATGGCACATATGTGCATCAAATAAATAAGCCCATCTTCTTAGCTTGCTTTTTCAAAATTAAAGATGTGTATTTCATTCTTCCACAGAAATCACAATGACTTCAAAACCACTGACCATTCTTCTTTCCCTCCTTTTTTTTAACTTTTGAGGTCACTTTTTTTTCAAGATTACCAGCAAACTAAGGAATCACAATTCAACCACCCATGCTAAAACTGAAATGTCAATATGATTGTAAAAGTCTGACATACTCAACATTTCTATTTACAATTAGGGAGTTCCTCTGGAAATATTTCTATCACCTTTGTTTACCTTCTTATTGCACAAGGATGTCACCAAGGAGGGAGCCTTCTCTCATATCCAGGGGCATGGATACAAATTTCATCTTTCTCTGCTACATGGTTAGACACCATTAGTTAGGAAAATAAGTGTATTTTTGGTTCTTGGATTCATATCTGTTCTTTCTTGACAGTTTTGTTTTGCTATGAAGTGGGATCAAGACATGGGTGTGAAGATGCTGAGAGGAATTAATCTTAATCCCAGGATTAAGAAAGAAAAATGCCACGCTTTCGGCACCCCTCTGCCTTCTGAGGTACACTTTTGACTCTTACAGCCTGTTCATATTCCTCTGATGGGATGAATACTATTAGAAGGCTGCGTTAGCTCTGCAGGGGATGCAAGTCCAGCGTTTCTGCAATTAATAATACTGTTGTGAGCATTTGTACTGCATTTTGATGCAGCAGGGAAAGCATTTGTGCCCTTACACCTTTTCAGTGGAGGAGAAAGTGGTAATGCTTGGCAGTAGCTAGGATTACATACTGGGAAAAGCACATGTATGTGGACACTAGGAGAACTGGGGTTGATTTTAGGATGCTTGCTGTAATAGACCTGAGGGGTGCCTGGCCTTTGGGCTTCTGCTCAAATTTCTGCCCCCTAAGATACTTTTAAATTTGTTTCATCTTACTTCAGATAGCTTATTATCACAGGACTCTTGGCAACGTAAAGGAATCAGGTGGTGCCAGGGAGAGTCTCCCTCCAGGAAATACTGAATAACAAAGAGAAAGAAAAATGTAGGCAGATGATAGGAAGTCAAACCTTACTTCTAAGAAATAGGAGCATTTTCTTTTCCTTCTTTTTGCTTTAACTCTTTGCAGTGCATTCTTTCCTTCTTTACTGTTTATGAACTGTAAGATACATATTTAGGGCACACATTTGCTGTCTGCTAGACTATCATCGCTCTTCAAGTTATGTTAGTGTATACTCAAAGTACAGCAGTCTTCAGCAGTGATTACTGTTAACTGTTGACAGGACTTTTTTTGTCTCACTTTGCAGTGACCTTAAAATCCAGGTAAGAAGAAACACATGCATTTTCTGAAAATAAACTGTCCTCTTCCATGCACTTAAAGCTCTGCTTATGGCTGCGAAGTACCAATAACACAGAAGCACTAACAGAAGACATTCTTGACTCTTATCTAATCATGAATGGCGTTGCTGCAGCCCTGACTGTTTCCCTGGTATCACAAGCTGTGTCTGAAAGTGAGCAAATCCTTCAAACCCTTATGACTAAAGCCAAAGTAGCTTTCCAAAATACCCAGTGACCTACCTGTTAAAACCTGAGTGTGTGTTCATACACGTAGGCAGTGACAAAAACACTGACAAATGATTTTCAGTTTCAACAGCCTACGCTCAGTGAGAAAGCTACCTACCCTCAGTACTTACTCTGAACTAAAACCTAGTGAACATTTAAAGAAACAGTCTACTCATGGTAGAAAATAATTGCTACGCAATGTTTTCTATTTGTCTGACCTCACTCTGATGCAGGTAAGGTCTTTCTCTACGTAGCATTCCTTTGTTTTTCTTAACTTTTATGGGAGGCAGTTTGTTTTGTGTTTTCCCAAAATAACAATTATGCCATATAAAAGAAGATTGTACAAATGTAAGATGCATCTGTAGACAGGCTTCAAAGCAATACAAATGATATTTGCAAAGGCATTAATGCAGATTTAATACATTACAACTAACCACAGACTGTGGTTTTATCAGGTTCCAAGTACTTGAAAACAAAGCTTTACATTCTAAATATTTATCTGTTTAGGACAAAGATCAGAGGCAATTCTTCTATCAAGTTTTGTCAATATGAGAACAATTTTGACAAGTACATATCTGTCCTGGTTTCAGGACCAGATGTAAAGAACGTGCTCTACACCGCAGCCGGGGAGAATGGTCCCACCTGGAGCCTCTGGCAGAAAGAACCTGGGGAAACTCGAGGTCGACCCCTGGGGTTTTGGAGTCGGGGATACAGAGGATCTGAGGCCCACTATACTCCAACCGAAAAGGAGATATTGGCACCATATGAAGGAGTTCGATCTGCTTCGGAAGTGGTCAGTACTGAAGCGCAGCTCCTCCTGGCACCCCAACTGCCGGTACTAGGTTGGATGTTCAAAGGAAGGGTCCCCTCTACACATCATGCAACTGATGCTACATGGAGCAAGTGGGTTGCACTGATTACTCAGCGGGCTCGAATAGGAAACCCCAGTCGCCCAGGAATCTTGGAAGTGATTATGGACTGGCCAGAAGGCAAATACTTTGGGATATCATCAGAGGAGGAGGTGGTCCATGCTGAAGAAGCCCCATTGTACAACAAGCTACCAGAAAATGAGAAGAAATATGCCCTGTTCACTGATGGGTCCTCTCGTATCGTGGGAAAGCATCGGAGATGGAAAGCTGCCGTATGGAGTCCTACACGACGAGTTGCAGAAGCTGCTGAGGGAGAAGGTGAATCGAGTCAGTTTGCAGAAGTGAAAGCCATTCAGCTGGCCTTAGATATTGCTGAACGAGAAAAGTGACCAGTTCTCTATCTCTATACTGATTCATGGATGGTAGCAAATGTCCTGTGGGGGTGGTTACAGCAATGGAAGCAGAACAACAGCGCAGGGGCAAACCCATCTGGGCTGCTGCATTGTGGCAAGATATTGCTGCCCGGGTAGAGAACCTGGTTGTAAAGGTACGCCATGTAGATGCCCATGTGCCCAAGAATCAGGCTACTGAAGAACATCAAAACAACCAGCAGGTGGATCAGGCTGCTAAGATTGAAGTGGCTCAGGTGGACCTGGACTGGCAACATAAAGGTAAATTATTTATAGCCCGATGGGCCCATGACACCTCAGGCCATCAAGGTAGAGATGCAACATACAGATGGGCTCGTGATCGAGGGGTGGACCTGACCATGGACACTATAGCACAGGTTATTCATGATTGTGAAACATGTGCTGCAATCAAGCAAGCCAAACGGTCAAAGCCTCTTTGGTATGGAGGACGATGGCTGAAATATAAATATGGAGAGGCCTGGCAGATTGATTACATCACACTCCCTCAAACCCGCAACGGCAAGCGCCACGTACTTAAAATGGTGGAAGCAACCACCGGATGGCTGGAAACATATCCTGTGCCCCATGCCACCTCCCGGAACACTATTCTGGGCCTTGAAAAGCAAGTTCTATGGCGACATGGCACCCCAGAAAGAATTGAGTCAGACAATGGGACTCATTTCCGAAACAACCTTATAGACACTTGGGCCAAAGAACATGGTATTGAGTGGGTGTATCACATCCCCTATCCTGCACCAGCCTCCGGGAAAGTTGAACGATACAATGGACTGTTAAAGACTACACTGAAAGCAATGGGTGCTGGGACATTCAAAAACTGGGATACACATTTGGCAAAGGCCACCTGGTTAGTCAATACTAGGGGATCTGCCAACCGAGCTGGACCTGCCCAATCAAACCTGTTACGCGCTGTAGAAGGGGATAAAGTTCCTGTAGTGCACGTAAGAAACATGCTGGCTAAGACAGTCTGGGCTACTCCTGCCTCAGGAAAAGGCAAACCCATTCGTGGGATTGCTTTTGCTCAGGGACCTGGATGCACTTGGTGGGTAATGCAAAAGAATGGGGAGGTTCGGTGTGTACCTCAAGGGGACCTAATACTGGGTGAGAATAGCCCATGAGTTGAACTGTAGTATGTTAATTATTATATAATACTGTATGTCATCACTACCATGATTGCTATATATCATAGATGAAAATGGTGATTAATTAGAAGGTATTGGAAAGAGTGTAACCTGAGCATGACATAAATGGTATGGAATAAGGGGTTGATATATGTCCTGGTTTCAGTTAGGACAGAGTTAATTTTCCTCCTAGTAGCTGGTAGGGTGCTATGTTTTGGATTAGGATGAGAAGAGCGCTGATAACATGCTGATGTTTTAATTGTTGTAGAGCAGTGCTTACACCAAGCCAAGGACTTTTCAGCTTCTCACTCTGTCCTGCTAGCGAGCAGGCTAGGGATGCAGCAGGAGCTGGGAGGGGACAGACCCAGGACAGCTGACCCAAACTGGCCAAAGGGGTATTCCATACCATCTGACATCATGCTGAACAATATATAGGGGTGGCTAGCCAGGGTGGGGGGGCCAGCTGCTCGGGGATAGGCTGTGCATCGGTCAGCGGGTGGTGAGCAATTGCATTGTGCATCACTTGTTTCATACACATTATTATTATTAATACTATTATTATTATTATTATTATTATTATTATTATTATTATTTTCCTGTCTTAATAAACTGTCTTTATCTCAACTCACAGGCTTCACTTTCCCGTTTCTCTCCCCCATCCCAGAGAGGGAGGGGGGAGGGTGAGCGAACGGCTGTGTGGTGTTTAGCTGCCAGCCGGGCGAAACCACAACAATGTCTTACCAGGTCCAGCTGGAGAGATGCTTTGTGTAGTGGCCTCTATTCCTTTTCTCTTTTCACAGGTCAGACTTGGCAAGAGTGGGCTGTGAGCTCTGGTGTTAGTGTACAAGCACTTACGAGCCCTTCCCTTGCAGGGCCACTCAGGTAGCAAGATGGATCCAAAGCAGACCTCACTGCCAAGTGAGAAAGCCATATAAGTGCCTTTGAAAAATTCCCTCTACTTGTCATTTAAAATTTTTCTTTACAAAACTAATCTACATGTTCATAATGCCCAACCATTGATATTTATTTTTGCTGTATTTTTGCTGCTCCTATGCTTCTCCTATTCAGCAGGCAACTACAGAATTATGCTAAAGTACAGGACAGTTAGGAAAGTGTAATTTGTGAATTACTTTATCAGTATCCTTTTCTTGTTACCTTTCTCTACAGTGTTGAAGCAAATATTCAGACGCTACTTGAATACAAGACAGAAGAAAGCCTATTTTACTCCAGGAGGAAGCATTCTGTAAAAATGTACATTGTGTTAATTTCCTACTGCTAAAGCATCCTTTCAACAAAATCTTTAAAGGCTTTACAGGCTCTGATATATGTTAGTCAGTAGAAGGATCAGACTAGAAAAAAGGAGCTGCTGAGCCAGATGACAACTGCAAATCATTAAGTAAGTTTATCAGTGCCACACACTTGTAGGGCAGATGTACTTATATTATGGTTTGTCTTGTTGTTCTTAAATCAGCGAGCTGGGAAAGATTTCTCCTTTCTGAGGCAGCACTTCTTTCTTGAATCAAAAATATCCTGAGTTGCAGTCAACCTCAGGCCAGAATACTGACCACACATTAATGGCTTATGAGGAAAAAAAAAAAAAAACAGCCAAATTCATGAACACCAGTTTTGATGTTATCATTTGGGGGAGCCATTTACTATGCTCTAGGTTAATATATTCAGAGGTTTTATAGGTTTTCTAGGTTTTATATATTCAGAGGCTCAAAACTTAGCTAGAACGCTATCTTTTTCCCTCCTGATTTAATACATTTTGATTCTTGTTGCCTCATTTCTATAACTACTCAAAGTTATTTCTTTTTGTGTGAGAATTTGGCTGGCAGGTCCATTTATTTATTTTGTTTTGTTCTAAAATGTATTGTAGGTAATGCGTCTTCAAGTGTTTGATCTAACCTTCTTGCTTCCAACAAATTAGCAAATTTTTGTATAATAAAAGGCTTAACTCAGATTCACAAAATGTCACCAGACCAGAGCTCCATGAGGAGGAACAGATGCTGGGTTCCAGAAGAAAACACGCTGGCTCTGCAGCGCATCCCGAGTCCTTTGGTTCCTCTGATGAAGGTGTGACTGGATTTGGGCTCTGGGGTCCAAGAGAAGAGAGTTGATGCTGGACCTTGGGAATGGCTTACTGCATTTATGTCTGAGTCCAGGGTAAATGTGCAGAGCTCCAACGACTTTGAGTGACCCACAGTCCATGGGAGTGCAGGACCTGTGGCCACATAGCTATGAAACTATAGACTGTACATATTGCCCAGAAGGTATCAAATGAACTTTGCAGGTGACAGGTTAAAAACAAAGAAAAGGAAGTGTTTCTTCAAACAAGATGTGATTGAGCCGGGGCATAGAGAAAGTGTTCACTCTCGCTTGTAATATTATAACTAGGGCCATCACATAAAGCTCAAAGAAGCGAAGTTCAGACAAACAATAGGAGGTGGTTCTTCGTGCAACAAATACCAGTATCAGATCAGTATCAATTTCAGATCAATATTTTGGCCTCACAGATGGGAATCTGAAGCCTAACAGTGTTCTTTGGTGCAAATGCAGTAATTGCTTTTAAGCACATAAGCTTAGGCTCTAAAACAATGTGACTCACAAACTAAATTTATTTCCTTTCACAGTAACAACCATCATATATGACTGAAGTGTACTTTGAGACCCTGCAGCACACCTTGAGAGCTGCAGTGCTGGGAAACCTGCATCTTCTGCGTTTAAGAAAAGCTATACATTAAATGGCCACATTCTAAATACATCTTAATGTCAAGTAAGACAACAGCATGGACAGCACAATTTAAAGAAAATATGGCCTTTGAGGGGAAAAAAAAATCAAAGAACTGAAAGCTTTTAGTCTGGTTTACAGAAATTGGAGCAGGAACTGAGATATATCTTCTTGTACGTATGATGTTTGTAGGATGAAGATAGAGGTCAGTTGTTCAGCAGAACATCACAAGGGTGGGGTAAAAAAATAGCCTACTTTTAAACAAAGGAGGTATTACTCAGATGTTAAGAACTTTATACAGGAAAGCTAGGGAAGCTTAGACACTGGAATGGGTTATCCAGGAAGATCGTTGAACCCTCATCATTCCCAAAGACACATCAGAGAAAGACTGGGTAGACTCAAATCTCCCAGCTGAGTCTGAACCAGGCCATCCTCCCAGGTCACTCTCAGTGCTACATTTCTGTCTTTGGATGAAAAAAAAATAAATCCAACCCTAAAGACTTCCTAGATGCTGCTTTGCAAGTTTCAGCACATTACACACAATAACATGAGAGGATTGGTAAAAAAACAAAACAAAACAAAACAAAACAAAACAAAATTGTAGTTATAATAAAAAGCCATTCACTGTGGTTCCACACTGCTCATTGCCAGTACACATTAGGAACAGGAGAACACTTAAGGAAATGCCTCAAATAAATATCCACAAGGAAGTTCTGCCATGAGGATTAATGAAGTCCAATTTCCCCTGGAGTTGCATAAAGTTTCATATTGAGCTATGTTGAGCTCTGACAGTATTTTTCTTGTAGTCAAGACATTCATAGCTTGTCTCACATGGGAATATGAGAAACTTTTCTGGTGATACCTGGCTGCCTATTTCCCAGAACTTCCAACAAGCTTTATCTTTCTCATGTTTCTTTTCTGTCAAATTGAAAGGCACAGTTCAAATGCAACCATATATGACTGGAGAGACAGGCACATGGTGATTGCATGAGGCATATTTCCTTAGGAAAAGAGGTTAAAATAATGTATTAGAAGTGGTATAATAAAGACAATGCTAAGCTGATGTATATGGCAATCTTAATTTGTGGAGACTTACAACTTGCAGACACTGTCAGAATCTGAAACAATGTGTTCTCAATCCCCAAACACATTTTTTAATGTATTGAATGATATCTATATATAGGAGTGTGGTGGTTTTACCTTGCTAGGCAGCTGAACTCCACCACAACTGCTCTCTCACTCCCCCTCCTCAGAAGAGGAGGGGAAGAAGAAAAGAAAAGAAAAGAAAAGAAAAGAAAAGAAAAGAAAAGAAAAGAAAAGAAAAGAAAAGAAAAGAAAAGAAAAGAAAAGAAAAGAAAAGAAAAGAAAAGAAAAGAAAAGAAAAACAACTCAGAGGTTGGGATAAGGATAATTTAATTGAAGGAAAAATAACTGTTAAGGAAAAATTATTATTAATTAAAAAATTTAACTAAAGGGAAAAAAGGGAAAGGGGAAAAGGGAAAAACAACAACTACAACAACAACAAGCAAAGGCTGTGTGGAAGTGCAGAGGAAAGAAATTACTCTCTACTTCCCACAAATGAACGATGCTTGACCACATCCTTGAAGCAGGGCCTCAACGCACGTAGCCGTTGTTTGAGAGGACAGACATTCTCATGAGAGCCCACCCCTCCCTTCTTCTTCCTTTTTCCACATTTTATTGCTGAGTGTGACACCATATGGCATGGAATATCCCTTTGGTTGCTTTAGGTCAGCTGCCCTGGTGATGTTCCTTCCTCACCTTTTGCCCACCCCCAGCCTGCTGGCTCCGGGGGTGTTAGAGGGAGTCCTGATGCTGTGCCAGTATTGCTCAGCAGTAGACACAACACTGGTGTGATACCAGTGCTGTTCTAGCTCCAAGTGTAGAGCACAGCACTGTATGGGCTGCTGCAGGGAAAGTCAACTCCATCCCAGCCAGACCCAGTACAAGGAGTGATGGTGATTATGCGTGTTACTGCTATGTAACAAGTGTTTAATGTGGCCAGTTCTTGAAAATACCATAAAACATGACAGATGCAGAGTGTTTTCAAGTCTACACTGGAAACATTTACTGGCACAGAAACAGAAGTCAGGACCTAGGGGCTGAGGTCATTGTAAGACATCTAAGGACATGATTTTCACCTCTTCTCATTGAGCCTGATTTTCAGCCAAAGGAGTAGCTTGTATAAGTATGCCTATGAGTGAAACATCTCAAGGGTTTTCCAGTTGCATGGTTACTTTCTCCATACTGCAGTACTCTTCAGAATTAGGTCCCAAATCTATCTGCAAACAAGTCTGCTGGTGTGGTTGGCTAATTCAAGCTCATACAAAGACCATTGCTGCCAACTGCTAAACAGTGGCTGAGCATCACAGCTTTCTGTTGTTCATTACATAATGGAAAGACAGAAGTTTTTCCACATTCAGAAGTAGAGTGAAGTAGGAACAAGATTTGAGCTACAGCATTTAACTGCAGATTTTAATTGCTTGAGTTTGGGACGTGATGATGCCCCATGATGATCTGAACTGGTACTAATCGATGCACAGGCTTTATGCAATCCTTATACCTTTATATTTATCTTTATTTTATTTTTACTCCTGGTAGCTCTATATTAACAGATTACAGAGTCTTTAAAAAACACCCTGTTGTTTCCTCGAGAGCAAAGATTTCAAACCCTACAGTAACTGGCTTTGAAAGAAACAGAAATAGAAATTCTACTGCAATGCAAATATCTTTACTGTGGGACAGCAAATAAAAGGTTTAGCAATATCAGGCACTTGAACTCCACCCCTGTTTCTGCTGAAACCATAGAAACTGAGCCTTTTATTTGCTCAGGGAAACTCCGAAAATTCAGAAAATGGCCTAGCCGTAATTAGCAGAGCAATTCAAAACTGTGCCATTGGGCATTTGGTACTTTGCACGAACACTTCTGGCTGATGTTTTCATGCCAAACGTTTGCACAAAAGCACCTTTCCTTCCACTTTGAATGCCCAAAGCATTTGGAGACAGTGTGCAAGTCCTTTTCAATCCATGTGCCACAATTCCTGCCCTGCACAGGCTTCCTGAGCTGAAGAGGCACAAGGCAAAAACTGTCTGCCTCCTTCTTTCAAGGTTGGTACAAAATTAAGATGTAGCTGATCCTAACTAGGTCTTTCCCTCCCTGTCCAGCAAGTTTTTTCCAGTGGGAAGGAAAGGCAAAACATCCCAAGAGGAGCATGGAAGGACATGGCATAACCACAACAACACAAGGGCAAATCCACCTATAAACCAGATCAACAGAGCTGCAAATGACAGCCCATCATGTGACATTACACTTCAGAAGCAAAAAGTAATGCATCCTGATTTTTTCCTTCCTTTTTTTTTTTTTTTGGTCCCTCCTTTATACATCAGCACTATTACTGTGTCTGGAAGTGCTTTTTCAAGCTTTGCTCTGAGTTCACAGATCTCGTAAATGGAGAGTAATGAGCGGTTCCTAGGTGGTCATGAGACACAGGTTCATCTGAGTCATTTTCTTGTTCCCAGGGGCACTTTCTGTTCTCTGAGCAGTGCTGTTATTGCAATGATTACAAATGCCAAAGGGTAATGCCATCTCCCTCTGCACCATCGCTTCCTTGCGATTCTTATTTTGCACTCTCTCTCATCCTGCTCAGTATCACAGCTGCATTATCTGTAGAGAAGCTCTGTCAGCTACGACCTCAGTGCCTCTACTCCATCGCCCATTGGTAGCCTACAGACAAAAGGTTGCATCTAAGGATACCCAAAGTTGCTTTCATATTATGTTTGCTATAATAATGACTTTTTGCTTTCCTGTTACCTGGGCCAAGATGAAACTGAACCAACTGTGAGTACTACAGGTTTGCAAATGATCTGTCCAGAGACTGCTCCACCCCAAAGCATAATAAAAATACCTTCCTGAGCATTTCCCAGGTATGTGCCTATCCCCTTCCTTTGGTGTAGCATTGTACTTCATCTGCCTGTTTCCCTGAAATATGCATTAGTCAAGTTTTCATCACCAACTTAAAAGGATGAATAATAGTGTGTTTAGCTTCTGCAAATGCTTAAACTGGAATTACATCCCATTATTATCACAAATCCAAGTGTGTTCGTTCAAAGCATAAATACAATCTCAAAGCATAAACATAATCTTATTCTAAAATTCTGAAGATATTAAAATAATTTAAACTTAACAAAAGAACTGACCAAGTCAAGGCTATTTCTGAAATGCTTTAAGCTCTGTTGTTTTATTTTCCTCCTCAGAAACAATGATTGATTCACTAAGAAATGACTGTGTCAATAAAACGGGATGAAACTTACATTTACCCTTTCCCCTACAAAAGGCTATCTGTCAGAATCGCCGCGTTTTTCAGATTTACAATCATTTGTTTCTGAATTGTTCTACAGATGGAAGTAATAAGTATCTCAAAATTCCCTGTTTCTCACCAGAATTTCTCATTTTCTTTTCAAATCCTCATGCTCATGCATGGTATGTCACCAGCAGGAAACTCAATGGAGACACGAAGAGCTAGGGCCCCCACTGCTCAGCACAAGGTGGATGTGCATTCTGCACGAGCAAAAATGGTCTTTTGAGGCCCCCTCAGAACCATTCCCAGTTCAGACCAAGGCAGCTGTTCTTCTCAGATCAAGGACAGCTGTAAGATTGAAGAGCAGCTGCAATTTTTTTGATTCTGTGCTGTTTTTCAACCCAATTGCCTACCTTTAGCAAAGAATTTAAATTACTGCATATTTACAGTGATGTTTTTTCTTCTCTCAGCCTTCTTATTCAGTTGTTTTTTCATTATAAAAAGCTTTCTATTTTCATCTTAGTTATAAAAAATACCAGCAATGTAGGCTGACATTGAAATATAATTCCTCTTCCACAAAGCCATTCATGACGTAGCTTCCCCAGAGGTGTAGTTGTCGAAGAGACTGGGAGATCGGTCTTCAAATCCCATGTGTCACTGCAGAGGAACCACTGAAGCCAAAATTTTAGTGACGTCCTGACAGGACAAGGACAGCTGGAAAACATCCCACTTCCTTTTTCTCCTTTTTATTTTCAAATAGTTTCTTTAAATCTCCCCTTCACCTCTTGGGTTTCCCACCTTCTCACAGTAATTTGTTGAGGACAAATATCAAGGGGCAGCTCTGCTTCTTCTGAGCTATCTTGTGTGGTGTCATACACTCTCGGAGGAAATAGGGCAACTACAGTACCTTGTTTGGCAAAATTACCATGATATGCTAATTTGATAATAGCCATCCGTGACCTTTCTGTAGAAGCAGATATTTTTACTTCTCCTACCTGAGGCTCCTCCCATCTGCAGCTTCTACACAGCTATAGAGATGGCATATTTTCCCACAGAATTAGGAATCCCTGACCGCCCAACATACTAATATAAACCAAAAGCAAAGCATCTCAGACTAACATGCCAGGCTGGAAACTGCATGTGCTGCCTCAGGAGTAGCCTGACATGTGGATCGAGTGCACATATTTCAAGGACGGGAACCTTTCTCTAGCTTTTCAGCGAACTATGTCTCTGGAATATTTATTTTCAAATGACGAATCTTGCTTAATGAGAAGACTTGTTTGGATTAGTTAATCCACAGACATCTGGCATCCGTGCAAGAATTAGCCTCTAAGTATATACCTGCCTTCCTGAAACAAGCGCATTCTGGGTCTGTTCCATCCTTAACAAGTCCTGAGACTGGGCCTGGGCTGCTCTTTATACCTGCTATGCCAATGGCTCTTGTAATTACCGTGGTTAGCCCTGCAAATGCCACAGAAGCAATATGTGAGAAATGGCTATCATAGACTTAAATAATCTGCAGAGAGTTCTAGATGGGTATGAAGATTTCTTCAGCACGTGTCCATAAAGCACTGGTTGCCTCACACTGAAGAGACTTGTAATATCCACATTAAAACTGGTATGAATAAAGAATAAAGGGGAATGTCCAGGTATGGATCCACCGCGAGGAATGGCAGAAGGATGATAAGAATAGTATACACTCATGCCACCAAAATTCCAACCACAACTCCCTGTGGCTTCTGAGATACTGGATCAGATAACAAAGGACAGGACATAGAGCGTCATGGGTTAAGGTGAAATCATACTGAAACTAATAGATACAATTGCTGTCCTTCATTAGTAATAATTTTATGAACAAGTACAATGTTTTCCAGATGAAAAAATTAGCAACAAAAGCACATTACACCATGCAAAACAATGACATATGAAAAGCATATGTAAGTAAAGGGTCATTGCTGATTGATGAAAGCCAGACTAATAGTCATTTCCAGCAGCTCCATCTAAAATGTTAGGTTTGAGACCACTTCCCAGCTCTTGGAGCTGCGCAGATGACCCAGCTGCACCCTGTCTCCCTGTCAGGACAACATGTGGGTTTCTGTCATCCTCTGCCACATCCTGATCTTCATGGGAAGGAAACCTCGACACACAGGGAGCAGAATCAGGCACCAGGTTGGAAAACTTCTCTTTCCCATATACTAGGGAAACAAAGTTGGAGATGGAAATGAAGCAGGATACAACCAAGGAGGTATATCCTGACAAGAAGAGCACTGGAAATACAGGCTAATTGCTGTCTGGAAAGAATAGTGCAAGCATAGTTTTGGTATTTGCATTCAGGCAAAAACAACATTGTGCTATCTTTACAAGAGAAACAATTTAATCAAAGCAATATCTGACTTCATGTTGACTTTCTCCTGTTTCCCAAATTTACCCCCTGAACCCAGAATTTAGGTCTGCCACTTGGATCAGTGAAGGGTGGTTATTTTCAGCTCCCAGTAGATTTTCCGCAGTTCCTACAGTGAACTATGGAGGGAAATTTTGAGGGGGAATCCAAAAATTAACTTATGCACATGGCCTTGGGATCCAGAAACCTAAGCACATGGACTCAGGGTCAGTGAAAGAGAATGACTGTGTACCTCAAAACAAGCCCTATGAAAATTATGAAAATTATGAAAATCCTGCTTGTGGATCTGACCCTCAGAAACCCCTTGGATCTTGACTATCTACTGGATAATGAAATGTTATAGGAGTTTTATAAGCAACAACATGGATTTAGAATTCCAGAAGAAAGGAATTTTGAAGACATTGAAAAAAAACTTTTAAAAAAACGATCTTCTGTTTTTCTGAGGTCACGTGGGGTAAGTAGTTTAGAAGTTAAATATAGTTTGCAGCATTGTTGGAGATCAAATATTGCACAAGGAAATACAGTCTGTGTATTTATAGATAAGCAGAATATTTGAGAACAGTGAAGATCTCATGAGTGCACTCAGCTGTGTTTTGCATCTGGAAACAAGAAGATGAGCCAATTTTTTTCAGTACTTTACAACAAGGCAGTCTGTTTTTATCCCGTCTAATATAATCTGCATCTAATTTTTATCTGCTGAGATGGGAACACCTAAAACATGCTTTCTTCCGGTTAGAAAATGCCATTAGCTGCAGTTGTCACTCTCATCCTGAAATGCTGTAAAGCACATAAAATTTATTTTAACTTATCCACAGGATACTGTCACAGTTGTCATGCTGCTGGGGATTTGGCAACTATGTTTGTTTGTGTGCATCTGTAATTTGTTTAAGTAGCATTTACAGTTTTTCCAGACCTCAGCTCTTCATAAACAAGAGCACAGCTGAATTCTTCCAAGCAAGCTAGAGTTCTCGGGAAGCTGACAGGATCTTACAGATGCACATTTGGGGGAATATATCTATTTGCTGCAGGCTTGTCAGGTACCACAGGATCTACCCAGTGGGATCTCAGAAAAATGGTGGGGATTGTGCAGCTCGGAAGTTGATGTTTGCGGGCCATTCCTCCTACTAGAAAGAACTAAGTAGGGAGGCAGACCACTTCTTGCTCAGAATTCTGCAGAGACAGGCAGCTTTTTATTAGGTGTGTGTTCAGTGTAGGTGAACACAGAAAGAGTAACTAAGAATGAAACAAGATCCTCCACTAGCATTTACCTTTCACTGAATTATTACACAAGACACTGCCTGGAATTAATAGCTTATGGCTCCACGCTTGGTGCCTAACAGAAAAGGAACTGTACAACTGGGCAGGAGACAGCCCTGCAGGATACGTGACAGTGTCCCACTGGAGCTCAAACAACACAAAACCCTTCCACCCAGCAGTTTGCCACTCCAGCCAACAGCTTCTTTGATGCGATGTGTGCAAACTCTCAGAGACTGCCTGCACAAATGCAGGGTGTCATTAAACAAATGTTTGGCTGGAGACGTTTTGGGTTCTTGGTTTGGTCTAATTGTTGTTCCCCACTGGTGGGAAACTCATGCCTATTAGAGCAAACATGCTGAAAAAAGCCAGTGTGGGGTGTTGACAGGAAGACACTGCTTGTCCTCCCTTAGAGGCAAACCCATTGGAGTTCAACAGTCCCGTCCCCATATTTAGTGGGGGAAATGGCAATACCTCCAGACTATACAGGGCTTAAGGTGCAATTATGTAGGTAATCAGCTGATTGCAAACTCACACCTCTTGTAATCCAAATACAGGACACGAGAACAGAGAAATGCCCAGAAAATAGGATCACAAAGAAAGGCTGGGAGACATGCCTCAAAGATCTGGTTTGTAGTGCAGAGTAGGCTCCAAACATTAAGCCAAAAAAAAAAAAAAAGTTGTTTTTGGCCCATGCAGTCCTCCTGTGACTCAACAAGAGACGTGCCAGCATTTTGTTAGAGCCACACACCATCACTTCACAGCCCAGCTGGCTGATCCTGGCTCAGCACATGGGTTTGCATCAATAATTCCTGCCCGTGGCATGTCAATGGGGAAGGGCAGGGATGACAGGGGGCAAGCACGCACTAAGCTCCCAGACAGAAGAGCCCAGCACAGATGGAATTAGTTCAGTGGGAAGAACACCAGGACAGGGCTGTTGGCATCTACTGGACACAGGGAATTTGAAGTGGGGAAAATAAATCCGGCCTTCAGCTCCTCGAGAAAGGAATGTTTTGTTCGTTATAATAAATTTATGGGATTACATTAAAAAAAAATCTAGTTCTATCAACAAATCTATCTTTTCTTCAGACTGAAAAGGCACTTTGAACCCCAACATTTGATTTAGTACAAATAACAAGAAAGGATGCTGCTGCTATGAGAAGCAGATTCAGTTTTCAAAGAAGATACACTGTCATCTAGGATCCCTTGTGGAAAAAGATAAGATAAGCAAAGGAGATGGGCAAATGTGTGTGTGTGGAGGGTGGCTGGAAAAAAATAGAAGGAATTAAAAGAAAACCGAAAGAAAGGGAGACTAGGGCATCCAAGAGATGGAGAAGGTTCAAAATAAGCCATGATGTTCCAAAACTGAGGCTGGAAGTCTTCCACAGAAAACTAGAAGATATCTGTGGTTAGATATGAAAACATTTTTGGAACAGCAAACATTAAAGATTTGCTCTGTGGGAGAAGGCTAGCTGCAGACTTGCCAGTCCAGAATGGTGCTGAAATTAAGGAGGAGAGAGGCAAAGTGATCCTCCCCTCAAAAATGTATGGGACAGTATTTTTGTTTGTGCGTTTCAAAATCACTAGATCTAAGGTACTGGTGGGAGACATCACAATGGAAGTCCCTCTCTAGGATGGAGAACTGTCCCATTTGGATAAGACCAGACACTTATAACAGCTTTTGGTCCTCTTTCTGGTCTACAGAGGTCTCAAAATGAGAGGCTGCCTGCACCCAAAACACAACTTTTCTCTCTATAATATGTCCTTTGCTAAGCTTGGAGTCTTTGTCTATGTGAATGCTTGAGAAGAACTGAAGGGAGCTTCTAGAAGCAAAGTTAAGCAGCTCAGTTTGGACATGGCAGCAGACCTTGCTCCCAGAAAAGAGATCATGTTATTCAGTGCTATGAAGAATCCAGTCTGAGCCACCCAAAGCAATGTCAATGCTAGCAGGACAAAAAGAAGCATACAAATCTGGAGACTGATGTATCCTTTGGGGTAAAGTGATAATGGACAAATTTGGGGTACTCTATTGGATTCTTATAGGGAAAGATGAAAAGCACTGAAAGAAGGTAATGACACTATAAAATATTGCTAAATTTACTGTAGGACTTGGGTCCTCAGTCTTTGCAGTGAAAGAAACGGCAGCCATCACCACAGAAAAAGAAAGCTAATTGCTATGCCTTGTAAGTCCAGTTCTATCTCAGCTATTTGAGGAAAAGTGAATCCTCATCAGAGTCAGAACATTAGAGTCATTAGAAAAATGAAGGACATTCACAGTAATGCAACAGCTGATCTCTGTTTTAAGGCTGGCATTGTGAAAAAGGCCATTACAAGAAGTGTTGTAACTTGTGTGGTTAAGCAACACAAGCCAATGCCAAAAGCAAGAAAGAAAAAATTCCTGGCATCTCAGGATATGGAGATCCCAAAGCAAGGGGACAAAGCTGAGAGGCTTGAGGACCATTCCCACAATCTAGTTCAGACATCAGCTAAAGAACTACAGGAGTTTGTTCACTGATTGTATATTGAAGACCAAAATCTGTGGAGTTACCCCACCATCAGTACAAGGACGTGAGTGATGAGATCAAGCATGCTATCAATGTAGGAAACAGGACATCCTACCTAGTCTGACACTCTGAAAGGTTTCTTACCATCATCTCCAGTGGCAGATGCTGTGACAGCTTCCATCCATCTTCCCACCATGCTCTAAACTGCATACTGACAAATGGGTCTGACAGCCAAAAGAAAAGACATTTTGCAGCAAGGTGAGGCTAGTGGCAATCCCTTGAGAGCATTTGGTTTGCTCAAGGTACTTGCCCCATTGGAGAAAGCTCAGTGGAAGAGAAGAAAGCACCTCTCTGCTGTTTGTTCGGACTCCACTGATGTGTAAGCATGCTGATGCTTTTGAACCTGAACTAACACACAGACAAATTGCTTGCAATAAACTTACAGCTCCAGGTCTGAAACTGAACCCAAATAAATAATAATAATAAAAATAAAAAAAATGAAAAAGTTAATTTAACTCAGTGAGAAGGGGATTGCCACTACAAGGAGAAATTTGAAGGTCTGTAGAATTGGCCAAATCCCCAAACAAGTCTGGAGGTGCAGTCTGATAGGTTTCTCTTCATGTTTCACAAGATTTATTTTGGGGTTATTTTTATTGCAAAATCATTATAGTGGCTGAGAGAAAAAGGGAAGCACTTCAATGGTCAGCACCATGCTTACTCAGCATTTTTGCCAACAAAAGGAGCTCTTGAACTGAATTGCCCAGGTTTCTGAATTTCTTTTGCATCAGATGCAGATGCTAATGCCTACGGTTAGGAACAGTACTGACTGAACAACCCAAAGCCCAAGTCTAAGGTTTCCTCCAAAGTAAAATTTCATCCAGCCTGTAGTTTTTATTAACATTTTTTGTTACTTTTTGCATAGAAATAAATAAAATTAAAAACTGTGGTCAGGGTAAATCTTACCCCCTATCAAAAAATTAATAAAAATGGGACAACCCACCAACAAGTTGCAAACTGCACTGTTATGTTCCCAGTATTATTCCTAAATCCAAGTACAAGCATGACAGTGGTGGTACCTTGCTCAGCTGGCGCCGCTGCGCTAACTGCTTCACTAAGCAGCCTGGCACCGACTCCCTGAAAGGTTTTGCTGCTGAGACAGTAGCAGGTGCTCAGGGAGAAGAATTACTCATCATACCTGGACACAGAGGTGGCTAAACAGTTGAATGAAATCTAGGTTCATGTCCCATTTCATGTCTGCATACCTGTGCTTTGATCCGCTGCTGGAAAAGCTCAACAGCTCCTGAGGAAAGTGAAGCACCTGCCTCTGCAGGATGAAACACGGGTGCAGGAGATGGCATATGCCATCACTTTTAAGAGCTTACTGAACATCAGTCAGTAAGGATATAAATCATGCCTCAGGACAGCTTGAGTTTGGGCTTCACCCAGCACCATAACATAATGACAGCAGTCTGAAATGGGTGCTAATGAAGTCTGAACATAACCTGCATACTCTTACTTCCTCATTCCAAATCAGAACAACTGTTCAATACATTTGCAAGCAGAACAGCAGAGCGAAGATTTCATTTCCACCTCGTTGTGCTGTGTGGAATCTGGGAGAAGTATGAAGACATCATAATGCAGCTGGAAGTGAAAGGACATGCTTAAAATCGAGCACAATCCTCTATGTGAATTTTCATTAAAAGGACCTCGTATTGCACCTTCTCCAGACAGATGTGAACCACAGCCTCAATTTGTGTTACCCAACACGAATAAAGAAGAGTGAGTGACTTGTCAGGAAGTCTGACACCCCAAAAGCTTTGTGTTTGAATGATCAATAACCGATAAATGCGCAGCAATCCGGGCTCGTGCGTGGATGACTAAGTCAGACACTGACAGCAGCAGACCAGTAATGACGACAACAATAACATTTGCTGACTCACTACATTTCTGTTGTCAAAATTCTATCAACTTAACTTTCTACTAATTCCTTTTCCAGAAAGTTAAGACAGGTGGAGTCCCAGAGTACTCAGACTGCTATTGTGAGAGGTGGAGAGCATAACGCTGCCTTAACCACATTTATCTGGGGTTTAGGGGTACAGCTCTCAAGTCTGCTGCTTCTTTCTTGCTCCCCTCTGGTACTTCACCTCTGACAGCAAAGATGTCATTCTACAAAAAAAAGGCAATTCACATGAGCATTGCCCACCATGAACCCAGTTTTCACTGGAAGAGAGCCAAAGAAAACTGACATTGTAGCTGATTCATATTGAACACTGTAGTTGTGAAACTTTCACTCCTTGTTAAGATTAACATCACACACACACACACACAAAAAGTGTTTTTTGCATACCCACATCTTTCACTGAAATCATCAGGGGACTAGATTGAGAAAGAAGCGTGGGAAAGAACTGTAAATCTGTCTGCGCACAGTTGGCCTTCTGGCAAGCCAAATCCTACAGATAAATGTCCGTGTTGAAAAAACCTCATAATACTGTTCCTACTTGGAGGAAAGGATGTGAAGAACATGCAAGTGTCTTCTGATACTAAAGTGGCTACTAAAAGAAACAGAGTAAGTGTTTCGAACTGTAAGGACTCTAAGAGTGAGTTCTCAGTGACAGGTACTGAGTAGTTTGTCTCAAACGATGCATACCATGAATACAGCTGGAGCCCTGCAAAGGGAAAGCGTGCTGATGGATTCAAACAAACTGAAAAACTTCACTAGAATGCACATTTTTTGTCAAATGCAAGCGTATATTCAAATGCTAATGGGAAACTGCTTATATAAACTAAGCTACTCCGATCTCACAGCAACACAGTATTTAGGGATAAGTGAAATGATTCTTTTCAGTGTCCTGATCAATTGGGTTTTGGGGGAATTTAGGCTATTTAGAAGAAAACTAAAGGTAAAAATGCTGAATTGCAAGCAGATCAGAAGTTACTTTTTTCAATAGCCTATTTGTCACAGACTCCCTGCAGCTTTCTTACTTTTCTGCCCTCTGTGTGTGCTCCTGATATGATAAGCAAGACGATGGGGAAGACAGCCATTGATAAGATAACTGGGAAGTAACCTCAGGGGTGATCTTAGTTATCAAAAACGTTATTAATACTTTCCCTCCAAACACGTCCTTCTCTAAACTCCTCCCTCTAACCGTCTGAAATGAATACCCTTCCCTCTTTCTGTTTTGTATAATACTTTGCATAATTCACCAAGAATCATGCAAACTTACCAAGATTATCTTTCCTTCCTTTGAACTAAGTAGCAGGCATCGTTTGTTGCTGGGAACAAGGTAATTGATTTTACCACTGCCACCAAGTAGGCTGAAGAATAAACATGTATGTAGCACTCAAAAGTGTTTTAAGAAAGTATTCCCTGAGATAACAGCTTCGATATCTTCTAGCCTATAAGTTAAATACAGCTTCTTTTTTTCCCTTCATTGCAACACAACCAATGAAAGTAACAGAGCATCAAAGTGTGCATGTCGTAAGAGAAACCTTCAAAGATTTTGGGATGATTCCAACAACTGTCCCCTTTTTCACATGAGCACACATTCGGTTCCTCAACTGATGTCATAATTTCAGCCCAAAGACCACAGCTATCCAAAGCACCCGCAAGCATTACTCAGCTCCACTGAACCCAAAAACTTAATTGGATTAAAACCCAGGTTTGGGATAGGGGTAATTTTTTTCCTCTTCCTTTTTTTTTCCTGGTGTTTCTTTTTTTTTTTTTTTTTTTTTTTTTTTTTTTTAGTTGGGTGAATGGTTCCATTTTTAACTCACATATTCATACCCACCACTACAAAATGTTAACACCTAGAAAGTATCAGCAGAGTGACAGCGTACGAGTGTCAGTGGCTGTTGCTGGTGCCACATCCTTTCTGGAACAACCACCAGCTGTTGCAGGAGGCGCTGTACCACGCCTGTACAAGTCACTGCCAAAGTACAAGTCCTGCTCTCAGATGTTAGAGTCAGATAGCAAGCAGCAGCATCCAGAGATGTATTCAGTGTAGTTATACCTGAATTACCGTGCAAACCACAAACCTGCAATCAAAAAACCTGCTTGCTAATGACAGGCAAGCAGGGCCTAAAAGCCCACAGCAAGAGATCCTCTCCACCTTCCGAGCAAAGAGTTGCTCCTGATGCTTTTACAGAACCAAGGGCAAAAACGCACAGGAAGTTTGCACAATTTGCAGCATTTTCAGCTGTTTGCAAGGCCAAAATGAACTCATAAAACCTTTTGGGACTTATGATGACTTCCAGAGCTTACCAGATGAACAGCTCCAGGGGAAGGGTGTCACCAAATTGTAGCCTTCATCCAGGATGAAGCCTGCCACCGAAAAGCCAGGGTTTCTTCCCCCTCAGGGTGAGGTAGGCAAGTGTTCCCTTAAACAAACTGCTCCCAGCCTCAGAACGAAGCCTCTCTTGCCCTTATATGTTGGGTATGAATTCCCAGAACCAGACAGTTTACACACTTTTGAAGCACTTGCATGTGTAAGGGTCACACAAAGCGAGGTCCAAGTGTGGCAGTAACTGCAATCCCGGTAGTTACCTTAAAGGGGTAAATTGCAACTTGAAACTGTACAATGGAGAAATGATTACCGGACGAATTGATGTCGAAGCCAAGCATTTGTATTTGCTAAGGTAATGCTTGAGTAATATAAGTACATTCCTTTGCAGCTATTAACACTGTGTGTTTGTTCATGCTTTTATTGCCACCACGGAGAACAGGAAAAGGAGAACCTCTAACTCTGTTAGGAAACAAATGAAGACCCCAAAACTCCAAAGTGTTGAAAACAGTTGAAGACCAGGAATAGAGCTAAGAAAATACTGACCATCAGTTTGCTATAGATCATTATTTTAAATGATAGTGTTAACATCTCACTTGGCCATACACCTGTAGCCAAGGCATGATGGATCCATAATGAAAGAGGCAAGAGGCAGGGAAGAACCTGGCTTTCTGAATTCTGGCTGACATGATTCTCTCTTTCCTGTCTTTTCTTTCCTTGTAAAAGGAAATGTGCCAAGGACAGAGAGGGGACCAAGAGGAAAAGGCAAAATCCAAAAGGGCTCATCTGCAGCCCAGTGTTATCTGGACTGAAAAGAGTCTACCCACATTCACACGGAAGGCAGCTAAAGGTGATCTGGAAATCTACAGGTACAAAGCCTTGCTCATGCAGATAGTTTTGGCTCCTGGAGAACTCCCAAAGATCCCCATTTCATGGGCACCGGGCCTGTTTGTGTATGTCCTGACTCACAGGATCAAGTGCTGTATTGCCCCCTGCACTTCGGCATGCTCACAACCTCTGACTACTGCTCATTTCAGCACACGACTCTCTGGGAGAGCTGGTTGCTGAATTTCACACATTGCTGCTCTGCATCCAAAACAGCCTCACGCTTCAGACCCCTGGAGACTTCTTCTGGAATTTTCCCAGCAGTAACCACTGTGGAATGAGCCTGACGGTTCAGATATTGTGGACAGTCATCCAAGCATAAATCCGAGCACTGTCACGTAAACTGTCCTTACTCATGTGTACGGTCCAAGAACAACATGTAATCTGACTGTGACAATTTCTTACTCAACAGATCTGCTCTCTGCGTTTATTCAGAGCAGGATCTTCTGATGAAAGCTTCAGTGACCTGCACTGGATTATCCGTGCATCATCCTAACTGTTTATTGCCTCAGTTGGCTACAGCTGGGCAAATCCTCCTTCCTGGTAACACAGCGCGCTGTTCAGCTCGCAAAGGCTACGCGTAGGCGAAAACCACTTACGGACACACACGGGGATACAAGGGTGGGCTAGGGGACTGGCTTGCTGCAGATTAACGTAGCTGAAATGCATGTGTTCCTACCAACATGCATATGCAATTAAAATCTGTGTTCATTAGTGTCATCTTAACAGCTGTATTTTTATTGTTTTCTTTAGCAATCTCTCTAGTTTCTGAGAAAAACATGTCCCCTGCCTCTCAAAGGCTCCAAACTCCTCAGTTGATATTCTACTGGCTTGGAAAAAACAAAACAAAACAAAACAAACAAACAAACAAAAAAAAAACACATACAACACTGTTCACTGGGGTCTATTACTACTACTGCTACTTAAAAGAGGTCACAAAAATACAGCCTGGAAGAGCACCTCTGCTACGAGGCCTGAAGCCACAGTTATGATGCATCAGTTATGCTGAATTTCATACACACATCAGTGGAGAATTCATCCTCATTAAAACTAATTCACTAAACTAAAAAAAGAGATGGCGTTCCATGACTCACGGGCAGTAACAGGCCCAGATTTAAAGAGGTATTTCCTCCAACCCACCCAATGCAACACCCACTGGACCTCATGCAACCCCTATGCCCTCTACAGACTATGGGTCCTCTTTGTGTCCACGGCTGCTCCCTTTCTCCCTGTGGCTGTGTAAGTGCCCCAACATTTCCCCAGCTGTGCTCATGCTCTGGGGACACCGAAGCAGCTGGGCAGGAGGCAGGCAGGCCAAGCTATGTGCTGGCTGCAGGCAGGAGTGGACAGACTGGCCAGCTGGCAAGGCAGGGAGCACGACTGACGCTGCACTTCTCCCTTAATGGCAGCGCTGGCTCGGCTCACCCTCCCACCTTTACATGACACCGACTCGCATCAGCTTGATTGATTGGAGCCCGCAGACCTACAGCTCCTAGACAAATCTTCCTGCGGTTGGCCAAGTGAGACAGACTTTACTGGAGGGGTGAGGCTGGGGAAGCAGGGAATGACAGAGCTGGACAGAGAGATCTTGAGCATGTAATTTCCTTCTAAGACTCAGCTAAAAGCTGCCAGCCCAAAAAGATGACATTACCATTTGCGCCCCTTTCCATTGGAAAGGGGTGCAAATTAGTCATTAGATATTTCCTGCCTACATGGGGCAATCACCATTTGGTTATGACGTGCAATCTTCCTGCACTTCTGGTCTCCTGAGGGACTGAGCGAGGAGCTGCACAAGCCATCTGGGCTGCAAAGAGGACAGAGCTCAGGAGAGAGCCTCTGTGTACCCCTTGTCCCCTCAATCGGCTCACTAGGGCTCTTCCCTCTGCTGCATCCCACCTGCTTTCAGTCCTGAGCTTGGCTTTGTTTTCAGACAGGAAATTTTCTAATGGGATTGCTGTACTGTGATCCTTGTGACTTTAATAATCACTTTATTTTGCTTTCCATGTTGGCGTCCCCACCAGTATAGCTTTACCTGCAGCTAATTCCTACTCTGTCCTATTACTGTCATTAAAATGCATACTTGGCTAGTCACTTAAAAAAAATAAATGTAACCTATGTACCTCAGCTGCAAGAAGCAACCTCTGTAGTGAGTCTTCTTATAAGGAAACAATACCCATTTTCCCCTGAAAATCAAGTCAAGCCAATTCAAAATAGCCACTATAACATGCTTGATCTCAGGTCAGTCTAATAATGATTCATGAGCAAATCTCTTCTTCATAAACCAGGAATGTTGCGCTGAAATTTGTTTTTATGGGATCTTGCTTTAGTGCTTCAAGTTGTAGATGTATATTCCCCAGCAAAGAATTTATTTATTTAATAAATAGAGATTAGAACACTGCAAGGGGAGGGAGATCAAAGAACACCCTTACAAATCTTTAATGCTTGTATAGCCATAACTGTGTCCTGAACCAAAGCAACAAATGGTACAAAAATACCAGCAGCTCTAGAGATAAACTAGAGCTGATAAACTAGATAAACTGTGAGCTGTTGGAGCAAAACCCATGGCAGCAATTCTGGAACAATTTGCTTTGCTGAAGTCTGTTCACAAACATTCATGGAAAAGAGAAAAAAGCATCAGCTGCAAACAAAACAAAACAAAACCCTGCAAAGTGATATTTCATACCAAAGCTAATTGCCAATGTTTTTATATCTCTAACTAAATCTATAAATAAATAAATCTAAATAGCATCTAATTCCTTTTAAAAACTCCCAGAATGCTGCTTTTTCGCTGCTTCAGGGCAAAAGTTAGCAAAATTTGTTGAGTGTACTGAACACCGAGAGGGACCTATCTGCAGAGAAGCGGAGTAGAAGCTTGCAGGAGGGGATTTTAGGTATGCAAACGCGAGTGCCACCTATCTGCAGGCAACACCGCTTTGCACCCTTCCAACGGCAGGTGCAGAAAGGGGTGAGCAGGGGGAAGAGTCCCCCCTGGGTGAAGGCGAGAGGTCGCCAGCAAGGCGAGCTCCAGCCCCTGGAGGCCCCTGTGGACGGAGGGGACGAAGGGGACGGAAGGGACGGAGGGGATGGACGGGGAGCCCTGTCCCGCCCAGCCCCCGGGATTCCTGGCCCGAAAGCGGTGAACCCGGCCCCCTCCACGCCGGGGAAAACCCCCGGCAGCTCCCGGCCGGGGCATAAAAGCAGGGGCAGGCAGCGAGGCGGCTCAGGCGGCTCCGTGGCACCTCCGATGGCATTCCGAGCCATGAGCCCGCACCTCCTGCTCCTGCTCCTAGCCGCCAGCGCCGCGCTCTGCCGGGGTGAGAGCAGCGGGGACGCAGCTTACGGGGGTCAGGGGATGGGGGACAGGGGACGGGGGGCGGGGGGGACGGCCCCAGAGCCTCGCTGAGGCCGTGCCCCCCGCCCCAGGTGCGCCGCTGGCCGGGGAGCTGCGGTGCCGCTGCGTGCAGGCTGTGACGGAGGTGATCCCCCCGCGGCGCCTGGCCAGGCTGGAGCTCGTCCCCGCGGGGCCGCACTGCGCCGTGCCCGAGGTGATGTAAGTGCCAAGTCCCTGTCCCTGTCCCCGTCCCGGGGTCCCCCGGCTCGCAGAGCCCCTCCTGAGTCCCCCCTCACCCTGCAGAGCCACAACGAAGGCGGGCAGGACGCTGTGCCTGAGCCCCTCGGCGCCCTGGGTGCAGCTGCTGGTCACCAGGCTCCTCCGCAGGTACAACGGGATGGGATGGGATGGGATGGGACCAGGACCAGGACCAGGACTGGCCCTGCTGAGCTCCTGGCCCCTGGTTTGCAGCTCGGAGCAGAATTGATGGGGAAGGGGCTCCTGCAACGCTCTCGTCTTCAGCCCTCAGTGGACGACGCCTCCTGAGACTCCGCGCCTGGGCTTGGCACCTTTATTTAACGCCGTGGTATCTGGATGCACTTAAAGCCCAGTTTTAAGTGTCCTACTCATTTTCTGCTTTTAAATCCTTGCTGAGAGGCATAGCGCGAGGAGACTTCCAGCAACCACCCTGCCGCCTTTCAACGCGCGAACTTTGCCAGGCTGCAGCATCGGCGTGCTGCTGGTGGGGCTCGGGATGTCCGCAGGCAGCGATGTCCACCTTAGACATGTGCTGGCAACCTTAGACAAGTGATGTCTTTTTTGTATGGCATAATGTCATAATTTATATTGAGTCACGTAAAACTGACTGTTGCACTGGTGGATGTTTATTTGCTATAGTCCAAATCCCCTTTGGGAACTGTACATATGTATTTTTCTCCACTCTTCATAGCTCTGTCCAGCAGAAAGTGAAAACGAAGGGGGAATCTAAGCCTCTTTGTAATTACTGGTAATTAACTGTCTTCACAGTGAGACCATACGGGTTCTATTCATCTGCTAACTGTAACCTTTCCAAATGTCAAAGAAACTCTGCTAGTTATTTATGTGTAGTTAATGTGTAGGTACATCATCGTACAACCAGACTGATTGTAATAAGTGCCTGTAACTTAAACGGAAGATTTTTCTAATGTGTTGATTGCTACATATGTTTCCTAATTAAGAGTTTTTCCTTTGTTATTTATGGCCTTTTGCTTGTAAAAAATAAATATTTAGTTAAATATGCCTGGTGTCTGTTCCCATGTGTTCACGCCATGAGATAACATCACGGATGTTATCTGGATAACATCAGATTTTCAAGTCCGTTTAGTTAATGGCTTATCTAGATTGTGCCCATCAGTATACTGTCACCGTTCCACAGTTACAACCCTCATCGTGCCTTTGCCTTAGTGGCATTCTGATGTGAGAGCGCTGGGACTGAGCCTCTTTTGTTTGGTCCCATTTGTAGGGAAATGGAATCATGTAAGAGGCTGATGTGAAAAGCATTGAGGCTCCATCATCTGCTTAAATTTCACAGCTGTACCTGAAAACAGAACTAGGCTTGAGACAAGAGGGGTTGGAGCTATAAAACAATGTGTTTCCACATACCAGCCTGATTTTTTGTACTGCCTTCTGGTTCCTTTTCAAATGAGGGGTGCAGGACTGCGTGGAGGTCAGCCAGCACAGCTCGCGGGTCACATGGCGACGCTCTTTGAGGTGTGAAGCTCTGTGTTTTTCTCAGGCTTCTCAAAACCAAGTGGCTCTTTGGCCCTGCTGGTAACACTTCTGTCATTTTGCCTACTGCAAAGGAGCAACAGTGTTTTTATTATATATTTTAAAAACACACTCTGTCCTGTGTTTTCATGAAGGCTGTGAGTAAAGCAAGGGCGATACAACCTATTTCAGCCCCAATTAGCCAGCTGCTAATTAGTTCCTCAGGCAAACTCACTTCTGAAGTTTAAGTCACTGGTCATGACAACTTTTGTGGTGGCCTCATTAAGTTAATTCCCAGCCTCTGCACAAAACATGAGCAGGGTGGAGGTTCTCATTAATGAAAGTGAAATTTGGGGAACATGGAAATTAAACTGCTTGTGAGACTTGCTTCACAAATTGTCTAATTGTTCCAGTAATAAATCCACCCTGCAGATGTGCAATCAGACCCGTATGGATGTATCACAGTATCTGTTGTTTGCAGCACCTGACCTGGCCTTTCCCAGTTCACACGGACGCCGCGCTGCATGGAGATGGTTGGTGTGGCTCGGCTGTGGAAGCATTTTTGGGACAAAAACGATCCCTTTGGTCTACATCTGCACGGTGAGGCTCGTTTGGGACCCGCATGTGCTGAATTCTTCGTACATTGGTCAGGGAAAGGTTGGACATCAGAAAGCTGGCAACAGAGAAGCAAAGCAGGCAGGCTTGCAAGGCTGGTTCGAGGAGTAACGAGGAGCTGCAGCTGCCCCACTGCTCCCTCCGTGCCCGGCAGACATCCTTTGGCTCCTGGCTCTTTCCTAATGAGGGATAGCCCAAGCAGTGACAGTGATTCTCAACTCCCTTTGAGAGTGACAGCAACATTTTGGCATTTCTGTCCTCCTCTGAGTATTTTTATTCCCACCCTTCCCCCCATCTCCCGAGTACCAATAGGCTTAAATAGGTCCTGGATGGCTAAGTGTCCTTTTCCCTGCCACAGGTCTGTAGCTGCCGTGGACAATGGGGGGATATTCTGTCTGTGTAGCTCTTTTGCTGTGAAAATTTGGTTGTTCTATTTGGATGATTGCCTGGAGTGGAACATGACTGAAATCCAGCTCCACATCTGTTTGGCAGCATCCAGCCTGGTTTTCTTAGTAAAAAAAAGTCTATCATGTGCTGAAGCTGCTTCATTTGTTCTATACTCCTCTGTTCCCCTGGCATCTTTTGAGTGTTGGCCATTTTCAGAGTACTTCCTAGATGGTTTCTGAAAGTCTACGGTGAGTGGTAGAAATTCCCATCAGAACCTGTCAACCAAATTTTCATGACACACTTGAGAACCTATGGCAGAGGGGGAGAAGTCACAAAGGCCTTAATTGTGGGAACTTCCTCAGTTGGGTTGTGTACCTAATTAGACGTCAGAGAATCCAATTACAAAACTCATGTCCATTGAAAAGCAGGTATCGTCAGTTCTGCTGCTTGTTTGCACAAAGCACCTCAATCAACCACCGCAATAATCCTCACTCGGTGGGACCAGGGTCAGATCTGACACTTCCCAATGACAAGGCAAGCTTAGTGTTACTTTCGATACCCGAGAAGAATGCCTTTCCTATCATCCGTGCAGAGCAGCAGGATGAGCTGTGCAGATCGCATATTTTCCTTATGTTCCAACACGTATTTTTATTCTCTTTGTGTCATTAGATCGAGCTCTTGACACACTAACCTCACCACAGATAAATGCTTTTCAAATTACTCCTTCTCCTTGGGCTTCCCTGATTCATGCTCCCTTTCCTGTGCCCACTTCCAGGAGGCACCAGCGCACGAGGAGAACAGGGCTACGTCTTCTCGTCAGACGAACTGGCAAGGGACCTGTCAGCCTCTCTTATCTCTCACCAGCTGCTAATGACCAAGTATGACCAAGTGGTTGTGTCAGTTAGGAAAAGCAGGGGAATCCCCATAGCCAGAAAAAACTGGCCAGGAGGTTGGGCTGATCCCACCTGCAAAATTCAGCTAATTGCCCAGAGTGATGCAGACATGATCCTTGAGAGATGATTCGGGATGATCCTGATTTATTTTCCTCATAACTTTGTTGAGAGTCTATCTACAAGTGACATCGTGGATTACCTATTCATGTTTTCAGCTGCCTCCTAGTCACAGACTTCTTTAAAGATGATTTTATTGGTTCCCATAAAAAGGAATACTTGTAGGATATTCTAGGCACCACCACAAACGGCACAAGGTGTTCTTGTTTCACGGGGACAGAAACAAAATAAATGGTGCTCATCTGACCATTTATCACCTTTTTTGCTAAAACTGGCTCCTGGTAGTACTGCTTTGAGCGTATCCTAATGGGGCCAGGTGTGTAGGGTTAGCCTCACACAGATTAAAGAGAAGGGGCTCAGCAACGCTCCTGAGCGTGAGCCATTTTTTGCATCTTAGCACAACTCCAGTTTCCTCTCACTCAGCTGGCATGGCAGATATTTGCACAAGAATTTTCCAGAACCATAGCCTGGGCTAAAGGTCAGGCCAGCTCCTGAGGAGTTTGATATGTCAGAGAATTAAGACATTCTAGACCATCAAAAATGTTCTTATGAACGTCAAACAAAATGGTTAATTACACCACAGGAAAATGACTGAGCAAATGAGCTTCATAAGCACTGCAGATGTTGCGCATTTGTCAACAAGCCACATTTGCTGATTGAAGAGTATTTCCTTTTTGGCATGGTGAAGCAATCTGCGAGCTTCTTCACCCCTTTCTGCAGTGCCTTTCTGCTTCCCCAGCACATCACTGAAATTATTTCATTGTCCCAAGCTGCTCAGAGCTCAGGTCTCCCTTTAGAAGCAATGTACCTGAACAGCTTATCTGCTGAATTCATACTGAATTGTGTTGTAATTCACGTCAAGAACAGTCAGTGGCAAATAAATTTATGGGAATGAAACGTTCCTAGTTGAATAGCAATCATAAAGATTGCTTCGAAAAGCTGCACCGGCACAGGGAGGAGGTGCTAGGCACAGGAGAACATGGGCACGTTGTCCAGTCGACTTTATGAGCCCTGAACAGATTAAGCTCCACATTCCACCACACCCGTCCTCCAGATTTTGGACATGATTGTTCTAGGAAAATGATGGAAACTTCCCAGTTCACAAGAAGCATAGCTTTATTTGAAGATAGCTTGTTTCTTGTTAGGCCCTCTCAGTTACTTGTTATGACATCTCCCAGGCTAGGAAGCAGCCGTCCAGATGTTTGAGAAGGCACGGGAAAGCAGTGCTATTTCTGACCACATTGCTGGAGTTGGACACTTTGAAACCCACAGCACAGAAGATTCTCACTGCACGGGGAGTTTGTCACTGATACTTTACCATTTGCATGTTTAGTAGCCAGCCCAATCTAGTAATTCACGCCCTTATATATTGCATTTACCTCAGCCTGTTCTTGGACTTGAATTCCTGCTGAGAGATTTGAATAAAGCTAACATAGTTACTCTAACGAACTATGCTCTGTTAATGCAGATTTCTGTGTGACACGAGACGTTGACCACACTCCAACAGAGAAATCCTTTCCCCTATGAGATGGGCTCTTAATGTACCACCTGTAGTGATCTCCTAAGAGCTCAGCCGCTGCTGCCCTCCATGAATTGTTCAAAAAAGGGGTAAAATGCAGGTCAGCCCCAGTTGTTCTTCTATCCCTTGCCTATTTAATGGCACCTAACGTCAGCAATGAAGAGCTGGCTACTGGAAATCTTGCCACTGACGTCAGTGCGATGAGGGCTTCATCCAACAAGCATGTTTCCATTGCAGGCCACGGGAGCTTTGCCTTTAATGCCAGCGGAAGAAGGACTGCATTCAAACTGCGCTGCTACGGAGCTGGCACTCTCCAGAGAAGAAAGCCTGTTTGCACAGAACATCACCGCAAAAAGAAAAACAAACTGATAACATCAAAAAAATTTCCCTAAATAAGCAAAGGCCAGCACATAATGCCATATCTTATAAAAAGCCACAAACTGGGAAACGTTAGCTTAAATTTTTTTGGGGGTGGACCAAATACCTGAGATACGGAGAGAAAAAACAGCAGAAAACAGTTCAGAGAGACTATATCCCTTACATTTTAAAACCAGCCTGTGTCTTTATGACCCCTTTGCATTTGGCACAGCTAGCACATCACTTCAGTTTCTATTAAGAATACTTTTGTCTTGGAGAAATGGGATTTTCAGCAGGAAAACATATTTTCCTGGGCATCTTGTGAGGTGTATATTGTGAGGTGCCACAGTAATAGGCAGGGTTGTGGCTGAGGTTGGGTGTTGTGGAGCAAGGGCTAGCATCCAGACTAGTGTTTGACGGTGCTTACCTATTGAGCCCAAACCTGTAGTTCTTTCAGAAATCTCCTGAGCGAGGCAGAAGGAATTACAGGCTAGCAGAAATCACATTATTTGCTCCCTACCTACCCTTTGGCAGACCAAGCACGGTAAGAAGCAGGCACTTTGGAGAGAAACATGAACCCCTTCAGTTCTCAGATCTGCCCCTCCTGCTTAGTTTAGCGCTTCCCTAACTTCCTGCAGGATGGCTGAAGAAAGAAATATTGAAGTGCCCCAAGGCTTCAGGTCTGACAGACCTAGGGCCACACAGTGCCAGGCTGTAACACACACCAGGGAGGAAAGGAACCCTTACAGAAGCCTGAGCTGAAAAAGTGCTGCCTGGATCTGAACAAATCTCTCAGTTCACACACAGCTGCAAGAGGAAAAATAGTCAGCTCACTAACTGTGAGGCAGTCAAGTTGGTCAGTGCACAGGGAAATACCTGACAGCCAAATGGTGAGCACAAAGTTAGAATGGTCTCTCTTCTCAGCTTCCCTCTTCCTGGAATATTTTGCAATTAAGGAGAAAATAGGTTTACAGACTTGCAGATACCACAGTAATAAATCAGTCTGTGTTGTCATTCCCCCCAGCCCAAGTCAAAAAGAATGAGGTGTCCATTGCCTAATATTAAATTCTGTTTTTTTTTTTTGTTTTTTTTTTTTTTTTTCCTTCCTGCCCAGATTAAGGAAAAAAAAAAAAAAAGATAGCACAATTATTACATCTTTGACAAGACTGCAGTGGAAAATTTTCAGTTCTGCTTCACTGCTCCAGAACACACAAGAGCAGTCCCCTAGCTGCCTCCTGCAGGCAGAGAACTGAAATGAGACAATGCACGGTCTGCAAAGAGTGGGAAGAGACGGTGGGATGGTTCTAACACCTCCGGCCACAACCTCTTCCCAGAGGTGTCCCTGGAACCCCCGGCAGACTTTAAGCCTTTTGAGCATGCTGGAGAGGGAAGGCCATGCAGTCTTTTACATCACACCTTTTGCTTTGCAGATAACAGATAAATCTGCAGTGAAATTTTCTCTGTGCATTTGGCAGAGAAACCCGGGTGCTAAAATTAATTTTGTACGTATCCCTAGATGCACAGGACAAATGATTTCATGCCTCAGTTTCCACCAGCACCTTGCAAACCTAAGAACTTCAAGAAAACATGGGCTGGGCTAAATTCAGAGGTCAAACCCTCTTGATTTTATTGTTTTCTTTTTCTTCGTTTTTATTGTTGCCTATCCCTGCATATGTATTTATGCATTTTCAGTGTTTTAGTGCCCATTCGGGATGACACCGAAATAAAAGCTGGTTGAAGCACACACAGTTCTGTGCTACCATACCCTGTCTGTTGCCTCAGCTGCCTAAATGAGCCAAATCTTTTGTTGCTGTTGTTGTTGCCTGTAAATAAATAATATTTACAGTACAATAGGATCTTTTTGAACAAGATATTGCATGGTGAAATTACAGAAAACTTGCTCCCAAGGTCTTTATTCACCACTGTGCACAATTTAAGAATTTCCATGAAACTGTGGGGTTTTGTGCGTAGTTTTTTTTTTGGTTCCTAATGATAATTTTTTAAAGGAACTTACATTTAATTATTTGGTATTTATAGACAAGATGGAACTGTAAATGTTCTGACAAGGCTTAGATATTTTATGTCTACTCATAACATACTGTCCTAGTTCATGCTGAGTAAGGCATTTTCCTTACTCTGCTGTGGAAAAATGTATTTACATGAAAAGGCAGATTTATCATGTAATGCTAATGTAATGCAATGCAATGCAATAAAAATACTTTTTTTTTGTTGAGAATATAGTGGGCTTTTCTGCCAATTCTGTGTTAAAATGGGCCCATGCAGCTGCGTCAGTCCGGATAGCCAAGAAGTCGGGAAGGGGGGAGCTCTGCACCCGCCTGCCTGCAGTCCAGGCTTCTGCAGGGTGCCCAGGATGCTCTGTAGTGAACAAACATGCTTTTCCATTCCCGGGTGCAGCGTTTAAATCCTTCACTTGGAGCTGACGATGTGAAGACAGATTAGCCCTCGTGTGCTGAACCTGAGTACACCCCTGCGATCTCCAGGAGCTTGTATTCTGCTTTGACTTAGGGCAGGAAGGAGCAACGGTGCCTGCTGTGGTACGGAACCATGACGATTTGCAAGTGGAGGCGGGGAATTTGTTTCCATGAAACGAAATCGTTCAGGCCCCAGCTGTAACAAGAAGCCCTGTCACCTTTTAAAGCAAAGAATCTCTGTCTCTTATTTTTAGCACACATTTTAAGTACAAACAATATGTTCAATCACTAGGTACATAACACTTATTTAGTGACAGAAAAATAGAGTGCTGTTTGCTCCCGAAATACAACGGGCCCTTATCTGAAGACATAGCCAGATCCTGGCCTTGGGACACACCTAACAGCGTTCTCCTCTGGTAACTCAAGGAAATCTACATCCTTGCCACACTGCCTAGCTTTTCTTTGAGAGAAATCACAGGAAAGCAAATTCTTATGAAAAACTGTTGTTCCTTATTTATTCCTCTTTACCTGACAAGTCCAGATGATCTATGTTTTCTAGTTGTGGACATAGAAAAAATCAGACTTTTGAAAACTTCTTGATGTATAAAATAGCTTTTCCCTCTGTAATGAAAAAAATTTTAAAGTCCGATAGTTAGGCTGTTGTGGTTAAGAGGAATTGTTCCATCACTGATTTTTTTTTTTCAGTGATACCATATTCTTGCTATCGGAAGTAAAGGGATAAAGTGTTACTATATTAACAGTTTTTCCAAGGAAAATAAATTATTTTGCCTGAACTTATCCATCTGCTGAGTACAGAAATTTAAAATGAAAAAGGGCTAAAAAGATGTTACGCATCTGGGAAAAGCAGTGAATCCAATTATGCATGTTTGCAAGCATTAAAGAGAGAAGTTAGGGGAGAAATGGACAAATCTACATGTCAAAAAGGTACAGAGGATGGGGAGGTACTTACAGCTACGTATATAATTAACTGAAGAAAATTTCTGTCAAAGGGTGGATTTTACAATATGCCAAATACACACACATCTACTTGTATCAGGCGCACATTACGAAATCACAAAATGACTCGAATTATAGATGTTCTATTACCCAACTGCTGAGTGCACTTGGTCACAACATGACTTAGCTAGAAGTTGAAGGCATTTCATGAAATGACCGGTGTTACTGGTTCGGTCATACAGTGAAATCTGGCTGTAAGGAAAATCAGCAGCTTCCAAATGACTGCGATGCTATTTGTCAGACAAAAATATTCAGAGTTTCCCCACATTGCCAAGTGAGCTGGAGTGATTATTACTGTCCTATCAGAGAACATTTTGCTTCTCAAAATTTATCTTATTAGACTGTTTTTGCATTTTTCCACCTTTCTGCCCTTTCTAGACTTCATACCTTTTTCTGCTGGAGAGAAAAAGAGAAACTTTGCTCTGTTTCTCTCCGTGGGATTCCTTTACAATACAGATGTCCCCGTGCCACTTGACACTGGAGTCAGAGGAGGTCCCCTTTGTAGAGACCTGGCTGGGACATGGGTGCATCGAGGCGCTAGTGTCCCATGTAAGTGTTACCCTGAGCTCAATGCTGGTGATTACACCACCTACACATCCTTGCCCTTATCGAAAATTGCAGCAAGAAGGCCTCATGAGAGCATCCTTCTTATCTAGCCATAGAAATGATGAATAGAGTTGCCTTGTTTTCAGCAAACCCTCAAAAGAGCTTGTGTGAGCAAAATGGGGTAACCTTTTGGCAGCCAGGATCTGCAGAGAATGCTGTGCCCTGCTTGGAGCCCTGCTCTATAACGCACAGTGTGGGGCTACCAGCATCTGAAGGGACATCAGATGATCTTTACTATCCTCTTCTTCTATGTAGCATTAGTTCCAATAAATGGCATTTTAGGTGATGCTTTGTAGAGCCTGACTGCCTCTCTTACTGGCACCCTAATGGACTAGCAACTTTCTGGTGCAAAACAGCCTTTCAGGAAATCCAGGAGATGGTCTTCAGACGCAGGCATGTGCAAATCTCCTGGCTACCAGAGGTCTGTGACTGGGCCTGTGCTGGCCAACACACTTCTTCCAGACCAGCAATGCCAGCTTTACTGCAGCCACCCAGAAAACCAGAGTTGCCTGTTACACCACCACACAATGGGACCTCACTGCTCTAGGCAGTTTCTGGTGTGGCTCATCCAGACACCAAAACGAGTCTACTAGATTTGGCAATTCTCCAAACCGAGCAAAAAGCTTCTAAAAAGGAAGCACAATGACAAATGAGCTCAGGTCTCTTCTGTCTCACTGTCCTGGTTTCAGTTAGGACAGAGTTAATTTTCCTCCTAGTAGCTGGTAGGGTGCTATGTTTTGGATTAGGATGAGAAGAGCGCTGATAACATGCTGCTGTTTTAATTGTTGCAGAGCAGTGCTTACACCAAGCCAAGGACTTTTCAGCTTCTCGCTCTGTCCTGCCAGTGAGCAGGCTAGGGGTGCAGCAGGAGCTGGAAGGGGATAGACCCAGGACAGCTGACCCAAACTGGCCAAAGGGGTATTCCATACCTTATGGCGTCATGCTGAACAATATATAGGGGTGGCTAGCCGGGGTGGGGGGCCGGCTGCTCGGGGATAGGCTGGGCATCGGTCAGCGGGTGGTGAGCAATTGCATTGTGCATCACTTGTTTCATACACATTATTATTATTAATACTACTACTACTATTATTATTATTATTATTATTTTCCTGTCTTAATAAACTGTCTTTATCTCAACTCACAGGCTTCACTTTCCTGTTTCTCTCCCCAGTCCCAGAGAGGGAGGGGGGAGGGTGAGCGAACGGCTGTGTGGTGTTTGGCTGCCAGCCGGGTTAAACCACAACACTCACCTCTACTCACACCATGTAGGGCTGCAGAACCAGAGTTACCCTTGGCTTCTCCCTCTCTCCATCCTTCCATCTTCCATCTGTCTCTTTCTCCAGCAGCCTGACCACCACAGAAGTGGGTGCCTCTTTCCAAGACAGGACCAATGTAGTTCACGTTTCCAGCGGACCGCGCTATCACACTGAAACCACACATCCCTCTTCCTGACCATCCCCAGTGCCCAGCCTTGCTCATTTTGCAGAGGTGTTTCCTGCTTCACTGAGGAATCCCACAGGATACTCCTCTGCTGGTCTCACACCAGAAATCACTTGCCTGTTCCCAAATTTATGGCTTGCCTTGCTCCCCTTAAGGACAAGCTTGAGATTGTAAGTTTTCAGGTGGTGGTAACAAGCCCATTGGGTTGCTGTTACCCAACCAGGAGGTGCAGGTTCCTCCACCAGTTCCAAAAATGTGAGTATTACAAGGTCACACAGGTGTTCGGATATAGCAGAGTAGTCCTGCAGTTGTGGCCTGCTGAAACCACAAAAACATGTACCACCATGTTTGTTACAAAGGATTGAAGCCAAACTCCATGCAAACCAACATATGAACCGAAGCTGAAAAATTATTTTGCATGAAGCGTTAGCAATTTCTCACAAAGACATATGTACAGATACACATGGAACGAGTTTTTTATCCTGCTCCTTAGAGAAAATAATGATACTTTTCCATGGGGAACTATTCACAGAAAAATAAAGTTTTCCACTGCTTTATGAAATAGCCTCAGCTGTGAGCATTATCATAGATGTGCAGAGTGGCATACCTTACTGGATGTTTTTGAAAAAAAAAAAAGCTTTTCTAAATTTATACTGTAGAGAAATGTTCTTGTACTTTTAACTTCACAAGCAAAAATACTGGTAATTAGGTACTTCACATTTTTACCTTTTATTTAGTCATTTTCTAAAGTTACCAACATTTTAGTCATTTCATGGAGCAACCAATTTCACAACATGAAAATGTGCACAGAAAACCACAAACATTATTTGTCCATTTTGTGAACTATCATTCACTCGCATGACAATGCCAAACATTCATATATAGACTGGGTAGAACTGAGTGCCTCTTCTGAATACAGTATTTTTGGCATAGCAAAATCACTATTGCTGAATTCATTATGGCAGAAGAAAAGGCTGGACTGGGATTGCAAGCAGCGTGCAGTGCACATGTCTGGTCATAGACATGGGGAGAGCAACTAGCCATGTGGCAAACACATGCCTTTTTTTTTTTTTTCCCTCATTTTCCTCTCTGGAGGAACACAAAGAAAGAAGTGGGAAGAAGAGATCTGAAAGAAAGAGATGTGTTCAAAAGGGTTAAACACACAAGCATAAAGAGGGACAATCTCTTTGTGCTTGCAAATCCAAAGGGACTCACAAGAAGGAATTAAATTGCTCTTGAATGAGAAGAAGAGAGTAATACCAAGGAGGGCTAAGGGCACAGGAGGGACCATGAGGTGGCTGTTCCCAGCATTTCCACAGCTGGTTTGTGTGTGTATCTGTGGTATTGCGCAATTAAATCAAATCCTCATTTAGTGAACTACACATTATTAGTTCCTATTGAAGGGAAGGAGAGCTTATTTTGTTACTACCTGGAATGACAAAGTTAAACATGGCTTTAAGTTTTTTCTAAAACAGTGCGTAATATTCAGAGGTGTTGAAAAATCACACCTCCTTAATATCTTTATTTTATTTTTATTCTTTCCCAATAACACAATTATCCAGATTTTTGCCTATGTTCTGTTACAAAGTTAATTCTGCCTTGTATTTCACTGAGCGAAAACAAAGCAAGTACTGAGCTATAAATGTTGGCAGCAAATGAAGCTTCATACCTTCTTCACTGTTTTAGCCAGCATGTTTGAAAAGCTCAGACTTTAGATACTCACGCATCTCATGCATTTCTCCGTTACTCTCTCGCAATTTATCTGTCTCACCTCAGACAGAGAGTCTCAATCTCTTCTCACATCAGCTTTGTCTGAACATCATCCACTGATTCCACTGTGCTTGCTTCTGAATGACACTGCTGAAGTAAAAGAGGGCAAGGCACACAATGTTCAACCCTATAAAGAAAGCATTTTAGTATTTTATTGTTTTCAATGTAATTAAAGGAATCAGAGCAAGCCCAGTGGCTTCAGCTTGCTGCTCGCTTACAGGTATGTTAGCAGAAGCTGTTTCATCTCAGATTTTCCCACTACTTCTTCTGGTTGTGGCAAAAGGCAGGAGCGAGAGCAATTCCATCTGTATGTACTTGTGCCTGCAAAGCAAATCCTGCAGCAGTGTCAGCAGTCCCATGTGGGTCTGGAGGCAGCCGAGTTTGTTTTCAGTTCACCATAAGAAGGCACAGAGAGCAGTCATGGATACCAAGATTGCAATCTCCCTCCTGATTCTTGCTTTTATGGGCAACTTTCCTGGTAAGAAAATTGAATTTATCTTCCTTTATATTTCAATTCTTCTGCAATATGGTTGAACTAAACAATATTTTCAAGGTGTGTAGGACTTCCAAACTCACACTGTCTTCAAGGTAGCAGGTCAAGATAAAGATATCCACAAACTGTCAGAGTGAGCCTATTTCTTGTCTCCTATTATTCTTCTGCTAGTAGAGATTCAGTAACATTGAAAACTTGTCCCTTAAATATTCTGAGAAAGATGAGATTAGAACCAAGGCTTGAGAAATTATAGCCTGCGATAACTGCGGCATGTTTCATCACTATGACTTTTCACGCTATTTTTATAATAACAGCCCCTGAGTTTAAAGCCTGGAATATTCAACTTAATTTGAGTTAATCTATTTCTAATCAACACCAATCTGTTAAAGCTCTTCCCGGAGAAGCATGAGGGTAAACAAAAGCAAAGTCTGCTGGGATAGTCCAGAAAGTATTTTGTGGGCAGAAAGTTTGCCAAGTTTAGGGGTCTGGAATGCTCCCAAGCCTCAGCACCATGGAAGTCCATGCATCCTGGCTTCACGTTGGGATGGCACACATGTGCATTCTCTGCTGGGCCAGAACAGAGCTGGATAAGCTATGACCAATCTCCAGGCTGGACAGCTGGTTAACAGGACGCCAGTATCATCATACACATCCATGGTGAAGCTCTGGCACCACCTTTGGAAACTTATTTTCTTCTGCTGAGCCCGAAGAAGAAAAGATACTGCTGCTATGCAGTGATGCTCTGTGCTTCCTGGTGTTTGACTTTCAAATGCTTTTGTTTCTGCTTTCTGTCAGGTAGGGAGGGAGGTGTTGGTCAGCCAAAAGAACCACTGGAGGATTCAGCTGGCCAGAAGATAAGTGAAGAAGGGAAATAGGTGGATGATCATATCAAGGTACAAGAAGTAGCACAGGGTGAGGTAAAGGGCAGAGCTGTATGGTATTAAGGGATGTAAATACTATCCACAGTAACAGACAACTGGTGAACTGAATGGGATTTCAGCTTCTGTGGCCCTGCTCATCTCAGTAAGAGTCTCTGTCCTCCCCCCACCATCTGTTTATCTGGAGCTTATCTTTGCTGCTCGTTGATGCTGCCCTGAAAAGTACTGAACTTCCCTTTCAAATATATTCCACAGTTCAAGTGTCAGGAATTGCAGGCTGCAGCTCTAGCTTGCCTTAGCAGGAAAAATGAAGAAATGTGAGAGCTGTGATTGTGCACTTTAACCCTGTGCTGTCTGACCTGAAAACAGGAACATATCCCAGTGTCCGCAGAGGGTGGAGCTGGGAGAGCTCTGGGCTTTATGGCTTGTGATCCTGGGAAACTCCATCACCTTTCTGTGCCCAGTCTTTAAAGCTGAGCTAACATTTTTCTTGCTTTGCTATGGAAATGTGGGACTGGAAGGACTGTCAGGCAACAGCAGATCCGTGGACTTGGGAGCCGTAGGGAATGTGTCACAATTCAATTAAACTTCATCCCAAAGCCAGCTAGATTTCTTGCTCCTAGTACTTACACCGCATGGCTTCCTCTGCAGCCTGATTCTGAGGCCAAGCTTCTAAGCTAAATACATTTGTGGCTCTCTCACACCAGGTGCCAACACAGAAATTTAGCCCAAACAGGTTTCACCTCCAGGCTGTATTCATGAAGAGCAGCCTTCGGCCTCTTTGACTAGCTTCTTCTTCCTCTCCTAAGACAGGGCCCCCAAACTTTCAGTAGCCTTTCACTGTACTTGATATTGTGAGATGCCAAGAGAATTGTGGCAGCAACAGGAGCTTATTCGTTGTTACCTGTGCAAAGTCTGCAGACATTATGAGCTTCCCTTTCCTTTCCTCTCAGAGATGATGCTGGCAGCGGAGCTGCGGTGTCACTGCATCCGAAACGTCAGACGATTAATGCTGCCTAAGCACCTGGCCAATGTGGAAATCATTCCCAAGGGCCCCCACTGCAAGGCTGTGGAAATCATGTAAGTAAAGTCAGCAGGTGATGGAAGGCACGGCTTGTAAACGCTGAAGAGTTGGCAGCCCTTAAGCTTGAAACCTTCAGCCTTGTCTGTGTCCTCCGCCTGCCTCTTCTGGTGCTAACATTAATTAAAGTGAAATGTTTGTTCCATTGCAGAGCAACACTGAAGAACGGCCAGCAAATCTGTTTAGATCCCCAGGCAAAATGGGTGAAGATGATAATTAACAGGATTCTACACAGGTAGCTGTCAGGATTACCTAGTAACTGGAATTATTCCACCAAAGGGCATGTTTTCTCCGGTAGAAACATCAATGTGAGGGCAATGTTTGGCACTCTGTCTCTGAGAGCCATTTGAGAAATGCAAGGAATAAGGAAGGACTAGAATTAGTTGATCTTTGGACAAGGCAGAAACAAGGCTTACTGGATATATCTCTGTAATTTAAAGCAAACAACCACACTAAATGTTATCCATCCCGTATTTCAAATGAGTATGTTGGTCTAGGATTCCTCGGGCTTGTGTTCAGCTCCACAATGCCACGGGCAATGTTTGGGCTTTCTGGAGGGATAGCCTCGGAAGAGATACGAGAGCACTGCTCAGCACTGCCTTGCTGGTCACTAGGACAAGCTTCTCTTGTGTCTGTGTGGATGGATGCATCTCCTCAGAAATAAATTGCACGCAACAGCTATCCAGGGAACCTTAGTGTAGAATAGTTGCAAATGACTTCCCGCTAGTGCAACTTAAATCTACAATCAACTAAAAAGAAACAAAAAAGAAAATAATTACTTTTTTTTTTCCACCAGGAGTGAGTGTTTTTTACTGTTCTTGATGTCTGTAAATTAATCTCACTTTGTTGTGCCTTCTATCATTCATTACAATGTCTGCATTGCAGCTCAGCCAAGAAACAGCATCAGTAAAGAAAAGAGAGGCATCTCTACAAACAAGCAAAAGCTGCATGGAAATGCCAGTAGCCTTTCAGTGTCTCCAGGGCTAGGTATTCATCATCTTACTCTCATTTTTTTCTGTCCTCACTTTTTCTGTCCTCACTTATATCCATGAAAACTGTTGATTTTCAAAAGGAAACTGCTGGGCTCAGTAGGCTGCCACAACACAAGCAAGCTCTCATATTTTATCACAAAATTTTACACTGTGCTTAACCGCAGAGCATTTAAAGCAATATCCTAGCCAAACCCTAGCATAGCATCACATCAGTCAGCTGGAAACACCTGCACAGGCTTAACTACACCAAGGATGTGGCCGTCTCCAAACTGGTGGTAATACCAAGTCATCTGTAAGCTTCAAACCATCTGTAAGCTTCATTCAGAAGGACTACAAAGTAGGGTTTTGTCTAGTTTAAGAAAGTTGTAGTTTTCAAACTAATGAGGAATTAACCAAAGGAGATTCTTAGTGAATGTATTAAAAAGAAGGAGAGAGAGAGAGAGAGGAAAAAAGGAATTTCTTGATATCAGTAAGCAGCTTGCTTAGAGGCAATATGATCAATTGAAGTGAAACAAATGCTGTAAGATTTTAGTGTTTAAAACCTATTTTTTTGGTCTCATGGTCATTAAATACAGCTCTAACCTTAAAACCATAGTCATAGTTATTTTGTTTTTTGTCACCATGCATGACTGCAATAATACTGTCAATTTCAAAAGGGTTCTTCTCTATAAAAGGTTTTTTAGGTTTTCAGAAGCCATCCATTCAAATGTAAAGAATATGTCTATGAAATATCTTAATGTTTCAAATATGCTCAGAGTTTTGCCACCTGCAAACCATTGTGAGGCTTTATTCATAATGCACCAGGGGCTGAAATGTAAAACAAAATTTATAATAAATACAAGACCATATATAATTTTCTGAATTGCTGTGCCTGTTCTTACAGGGAAAAAATAGATTTTACATTTATTTTCAGTACGGAAAGACTTGGTGAAATGCATTTAAATAACATATTTGAATACTATCTTGTTTTCAAAGTGAGAAGTGCCCTTTCCCCATCTGAACACAGATGCATTTTTGGTTCTCATGTATGTAAGAGATCATGATATTGTCACTGAATATTAACATTGTTGGTCTCCAAACACAGCTGAGAGCTCACTTCTCAGCTGTTTAGCATGAGGGGCTATTTAAGGTCTATCTGACTACTCAATAAATGAAAGAACAAAACAAAACAAAAGAACAGGTTTGCCACTAAGACTTACACGTAAATGTAATTGAAAAGATAGCTCAGCAAGAATAATTTCTTTCCAAATATACTGAAAAATATGCTGATCTAGTCAATTAGGTAGAAGCAAAATTGTTGATACTTTTATCAGTATTTGGATTAAAAGAATATTTCTTTCAGCTTTACTGAACATGAGGTAGCTTTCTGATCAGTTTACTTTGCCAAAAGCACGTGTTGGTACATGGAGCGCATATTCATATTGCAGTAGGAGTTGTTAGTGAAAAATGTCTGATAAACACAGTTTTGTGTGATTCTGTGCACCCAAAACTGCTATCTTGGATTCCAGTTTTTATCTCTGCAGACAGCCAGTGACTGCAGTGACACAGAAGATTAATACAGCATAACTATGACACAGAGACAGCAAGTGAATCTCCTTCCAAGCCCGTAAGAAACAAAAACACATCCGATACCAGATGTTGCTTCACCTCTCTGGGACATCATCTTAAAAAGATTTAATTAAGGTCTCTGCCCTCACATCTGCCATTGGAAAGATTCTTGCAGATACTTGAAAAGTTATTCTAACTTCCAATGTACTTTCACCCAGCACTGATGCAAAATCTGTTGATGTTTTTCCATTTCAATCCTCCTGCATAAATAGGTTTTTCCCATTAAGGTACCTGCAAAAAGTCCCCATAGCTCCTCTCGACAATGTAAACCCATTTCATCTCTTTGCAGAATATGAAGTCTTCTAGGCACTCTCAGAGTTCTTCCCAGCGTCTGCTTTGATTTAAGCTAATCTTTCTTGCACATAAATAATAATCTTCTAGATAAAATCTTCATCTTGCCATGAAATGATGATGCTGATTTTAAAAACACAGTTTGTTGTGGTTGTTTGCCTGGCATTTTATTTGTTGTAGATGGTCATCCACACATAACAGACCTTTGTAAACAGTCTGCCTTACAAAGATTATTGATGTGAATGAAAACAAGGCTTATTTTTATGATGCAAGACAGGATGTAGGCACAGAGCTGCAATATTCCTTTGAGATGTGGCTTAACTCTCAGGGAAAGAACTTCTGGTCTCTGTGATGGTAAATGAAATGTGTCAAGAAGCAGAAAAACAATTCTGTGGCAAATCTTTTGGTCTTTCAGCAGCTGTGACAAAAAAATGTTGCACTCCAGCCTAAAAGTGACACAGCTACAGGCATATTTTTAGCATTTGATGGGATATGAGAATTAGAATCCTAGAATATCCTGAGCTAAGAGGTACCCACAAGGATCGTGTCACTGTTCCCAGGGAGCAGAGCTCAGCGCCTGCCCCTCCACTCCCCTCGGGAGGAAGCTGCAGCCTGCCATGAGGTCGCACCTCAGTCTCCTCTTCTCTAAGCTGAAAGTGGGGGACAAACCTCTTATTGAAATGAGAAGAGCAGGAAGGAGCTCTCCTCATTTCAGTTCTTGTGTTCCAGAAATAGAGGGTGCACTTCAGATACCCTCTATTTATGAGGACTTCTGAGAAAAAGAAATACGAGAAAAAGTCCATTTTCATATAGATACTCTTGGTACTGGCTGCCATCTTGAGCTCTTTGCCCTTGATAACACAGCCAGTGGGATGGAAAGGTGTTTGCTCTACGGCAATGTCAAGGAAAACAATCTGCATTTTAGATACTGTTAGGTAAGACACTGCAGCAAAGTCACAAAACTTTGTCCCTTTAGTATTTTGTGACCTTCATAGCAACAGCGGCCTTTTGGTGATCAGTTACATAAAAAGGAGGGATGTCCAAATGACAAAATTATGTGGTCATAAATAAAATATGTTGGAAGAAGTACAAAAGCAACTGAAGCATTAAGACCTTAGAGGGGTATTTCTTTAAAACTAGATATTCTAATAGGATGAGCAGCTGACATGCAGATCAAGCCTCTATTACGCCTGAACCTTAACACCTCCAGATTGCATAGAAGACAAAACCTGCAGCCGTGAAGTGAACTGGTAAGAAGGCCAATTCAAAAACCCAAACCCAGACCTCTACATACCTAGCGGATCTGAAAATACACTAAAAAATCCCACAAAAATGCCTTTGGTTACCCTCCAAGGTGAAAGCAAAACACCAGAAGGTCCACATCTTCTGTTTTCACATACTGATGCCAACAATTTAGTGGCTGAAAGGATACATAAAAAGTGCCTCAAGGAAACAGCTGAGTAGTCAAGGTCAACTTAAACCACAGACAAAGTAGTACTTGTCTGGAAGAAGTGTGCTGGGGACAGTAGCAAGGCCCTGGGTCTGTTTCCTGGAAGGTCAGGCAAGCTGCTGAAAGAGAAACAGAGTGTGCAGGACTGACAGCTACTGGAGGGGGAGGACTTCCCATCCACAGCACTCAGCAAGGCATAGCAAGCTTTTTGCCAGGGTTACCCCAAGCTCTTTGTCTGCCTACAACATCTCCTTTTCTTCCCCTAGCAAGACCCTCCTGGCCCAGCTCCAGTCCCGGTTCCTCTTCCTTAGGACAGCAAAAATCAGTTTTGTTTACATGGCTGAGAAGCCTTGAACTGGTTCTGCAAGGATTTCACCGTACTGTAAGGAGGCTGTACTTAGGAGAATAAGTTGGAGATATACATGTACAAATACCAGCAATGCCTAAATTAAAACAAAACAAAATAACAACAACAAACCCACAACACTATAGGAACGCACTAGCATGACCTGCAATACGTAACACAAACCATTTCCCTGAAGTCAGCACACAAGCTGCCAAGCATCACTCCACACACAGCAATCACCCCAGAGAGGATGAGTGAGCGTTGGCAGTGTTGATGGCACTTTGATCATCATGCAGGTGGTGCAATGCAAATGAGAACAGGCACAAGCTACAGTTTTGAAACACCCAGGTTTCAAAGAACTGGGAGGTGATACAGTTAGCAGTGGGAGGCAGAGAGCAGGAAGGGCATCAGTCTGTCTGTACAGTAAACGTAGATAAGGTTCAGAGGATGATAAGGATTATGGGATGGGAAACAACCAAGCAGAATATGCCTCTTCAGCCTGGAAAAGAGATGTGACAAAATTTTGTAATGTTGCAAATGGCATGCATAAAGTGAACAAGGAAGTCACTGCTTTCAATCTAAAAGAAAAATGGCCAAAAAAATGAAGGCAGCCAGTGGCAGGTTCAGGAGAAACTAAAGGAATGTGTTCTCCTTACATCTAATATTTAAGCTGTGGGATTCTTTGCTACACCAATTTGTGGATACTAAATGTTTACAGGGGGTCAGACAGTGATTAAGCAAATTCATCACTGAAAATCCTATAAGGCCTACTCAACACAAAGATGCTCTCTTTGGCTCAAGAAGTTCTTCAGCTGCAAATTCTTGACATCTAGAAAAATACAGAGGAATATTAAAAGTGTAAAGTATCTTTATATGTTTTCCCTATTCTTTCCTAAGCATGCCTTACTGGTCACTGTGGGTGTCAAGATACTCTTCTAGATGAACCTGTAATGAGATGGTGATGCAGCTGCTCTTCTGCTTTTGTCCTAAGGCTATTGAAATGCCATGACATTTACAGGATACTTGTCTGCTTGCATGTGAAGAGCTCAAAAAATCTCCCCTATACACCTACGGAAATGAAACAGGCAATAAAACAAAGCCATTCGTTTCACAAAGTATGCTGAGTCAATCTTACGATCCTCATGCTGCTGATTTCATATTCTAGATTGGCTATATGAATGGCAATGTCAGCATGAAAAAAAGGAAACTATAGTTTCCACTGTGGAAGGATGACTTAGAAACACCACAGCATGATGAGGAAGAATGAAAATAATCTGAAAGATTGCACCATTACTGTGCACAGGAACCGTGTTAGGACTGGTGCATAAATTCTCCTTGAATTAATCATGTCAAGTAAACTACAGAAAACATACAATTTCAGAAACTTCTTCCACTGATCTGAATTGTGTTTTCTTGTTCCTGGAACCAGCATGCAGTTCAGTATGGTTTATTCGATTGACAGACACATCTATCAGCCTTGAAATGCATTGCCTAATCACTTCTGGAATAGTTTTTCTGCCTTCGTCTGAAGAAATGTCAGGAAGGAGAAACCAGAGGAGATAAAATGTTATCCTAATCAGCACAGAAAAGTCTCCTGAGGCTTGTTTCCTATGTGACTATCAGATGTGGAACACAAAGAATGTTTTTCCAAGTCAGATGAGCAAACAACAGCTGGGTCCAGAAGGCAAGAAGGGGATACTTTGCCTAATAAAAGTAACTTCTATTTAATTCTTCAGTATTTGAGATTCTTAGTACTGCAAACTCTTAGGACACTGGTAATGCCCTTATTGCCTTCAACTATTTTTTTTTGTTTGTTTGTTTTTGTGGGAAAGACCTAAGTATATGAAAACTTGGAGTCATCTCTGCCAACATGTGTCAAGTAAGAGGAGAAGGACTTCTCGTGTATGTTCCTGGATTGTACTTCTAAATGTGTAGCCCCCATTGAATGAGGACTCAGAACTTGATGGCCTGTTGTTTTGTCCTCTGTTCCTTAGAAAGGGAAGAGGGATTTCACCCTGGCACTTCCACTGCACCTGCAGTCGTAGCAGATAGAAGAAACCTGTCTGTCTCTATGAAGAATCCAACAAGTCCATCAAGTCCAACCTTCAACCTGACCTACTGCGTCCCATCACTAACAAATTGTCTGCATTCAGACTGACAGCATCTCAGGGTACCTTTTCCATCTGCCCTTTCTCAGTAATAAAGTTGTCACTGAGATGAAATCATCAAAAAGCAAGGCCAAGTTATGAGATCATATTGGTCCTGAGTAAATTGGCATGGAGAATGAAAACAATTAGCCAGAGCTCCCTGGACACTCACTACTTAAATATTAACACCAAATGGTGCCAGCAGAAAAATATACATTACACCACGCTGCCAACAGGGATATTTAGGAGCCTGAAGTATGGCACCACTCATGTACCACTATAGTTTTTTTTTAACAGGAAGGTAGCTGCAGAGTCTGATTTCTGCACTTCTCCCAGCATTCTTGTTCTTGTCCCTAATGCCAAGTTGATGTAAGACTGGACATCAGACTGAACACTGCTGTGGGAGCATGCCTGTGAGTGCATAGTACCAGGGTGAGATCACATTCAGACCGGACTAGCTGAAATCCGTGTTGTAAAGCCATATTCAGGATGTTGCATCCTCTTGTTTTGCACTCTGTGCCACCTTTGGATAACTTGAGGCTTTAATAATATGAGCTACTTTATGATTCTTGTGAATTACGGCAGAAATTGTTCTATGAAAAAACAGGACTAAGTGGTCACCAGAAGATTTCTGCATTCAAAAGGCTTAGCATGTTGACTGCAAGGCTGGTAAATTATGTGCAAATGAATGAGGTCAGCATTCTGAAATGGATCCAGTTAATGAAAATGAAAGCACCAATAATTCTAGAAGAGAAACCCTTGCATAAGTCTTTAGATCAATACCTCAGCAAAGTTAGCTGCAGCATTTTTACCTCCTTCAATGCGCTGCATTCTAAGGTGCTCTACTTCCCAGCTACATGTTACATCCCAGCTCAGGTAATACAGGTTTCACAGAAAGAGCTGATAGGAATAGTTTCTTCGAAAAGCTGAACAGGAGATTAATGACAATAACTGATCCAAAGAAGCTGGACAAGTTCAGACTAAAAGGAAGAGAAAGAAGGATGAGAAACCAAGAAGGAAATCTGGAAAAGAATGAAACAGTAAAGATTTCTTAAAGGGTGTGGAATCTTCCTGTTCCTGTCTGCACTGGCCTGACTAATTAGAGCATTAGTTTTGGCGCTCTAAATTGTTACCCATGTCATCATACGTCACAAGGAAATGTGCCATTCTGATGCCAGCTGTAGGAAATTATGTGGGAAATACTGATTCACTGCAAGGAAAATAGTATACTCATAGAAAGTCGCCTTTCAGGCTTGGGGCATGCTGAATAAAAATAGCCTGTATGAAATTAAAATGATGAATATGCGTGTAATTCTTCATTTATACACTCAGTCAAAGTCAGAAAAGAAATGCAATTTTGGGATTCATTTGGGATTCATTTTTACATTTTGACTTCCAGCACTCAGGGTTTGGAACGGGCACTTCTGTCCAGTGCGTCACTCTATGTCAGAAGGAACAAATGTCTATTGGTCTTCAAGACAAGATTTCTTGGTGATAACATCCTTATTAACTTATTGGTAACACTAATACCTTTATTAGACCAGCTACTTTAACTGGGAGGAATAAGTATTTACACCAAAAAGCCTTTGCCAGCCTGCTGTTCTACTTCCCTATATAGCGAAAATACCCAGGTTATTTTACTGTCCACTAGAGTTTTGTATTTTTGATAAAATGCCTCAGTTCAACAACAACACTGAAACCACTGCATACTGCAGGCCACATTTCTCTATATCACATTAGTACACTGATGGAGTTCCATACTGACGTGTGCAACCAAAAAGATATTTTTCTTAGAAAACTTCAGAGCCTGCTACAATGAAGAACCAAATCTCCACTCTACAGGAGGTAAAGACCTATTATCACCTGTGGTTTAGTGATGGGAAAACTGAAGTCATAAATATCCCAGAATTTTGAGCAAGGTCTCCTCTCTTCTAATGCTGTATAACACTGAAGGACTGTCTTCCCACTTCTTCAAATCAGCAGATCAGCATTTTCAGGAATCTTTCTTACAGACACAAAAATCTGCTCTTGTCAATGAAATGAAACATTGCAGGGATTTGAATAAAAAAATGTATTGGCAAATGTGTTCTTTGCCAATGCATTTATCCTAAACAGAACACAAAACTCTCCCACTGTTTTTTCTCTTACCATCCAGCTGAGATAAGCTTCCTACTGAGAAATACAGTAAAGCACATAACAAGACATAAATTTCCACCAAACTTCTGTTCTCACTTCTTTTTACTTTCACTTTACTCGACATAAACTTTTCTAGCAGAAGGGTTGCATGTGGGTTGCACTACAGCAAAGTCCTGCTGTTTTTGTTTTGCCACCGAGCTGTACCTTAGCACTCTTTTCTGTACAAAACTACAACAGGCCTTTGGTGGTTTGAAAAATCTTTTCTATATTATCAAATTATTTTCGCACCCTGCGAGAGAATGTTGGGTATTTAAAGGGTAGGTAAGCTAGTACTGAAGAGAAAGACTTCTCTAGAGCTCTTCTTCAGTAGCTATGCCATGACAAAGCTTGCAGTATAAGAGTTCTTAAATCTCATGGGATTTTTCCCATGATCTGAATTGTCTACTCTTCCAATGACTTTCTGTCCTGCCCCACATGACATACAATATATCTCAGTCACAAGGTGTGAAATATTACCCTTGCATTATTAGAAAAGTCTCAAATTTCCTGTTTATACTGATATTAAACAGTAAAGTTCAACATAGAAGTTGCTTCAATGAAGTCAATAGAATTAAACTACAAGCGAACGTAGCCTGCAGTTGTTTTTGTCTCATGATTGCCATATATAAATACTAAATACTAAATACTAAATACTAGTCCCGTGAATGAACTCATCAGCATTTTCTGTGAATAGCTTACTGAACGATGGAAAATACCAGTTCTCCCTGCTTCTTTGCAATAGCAGTTTTTCATTTCAGGGTTTTTCCAAAGGCACACCCTATTTACGAGTCATCATCTCTTAAATATTAGCAAAGTTTTCCTTACATGGCACATAAATAGTAGTAATTGCAATGGTAGGAAGGCATTATATGCCCTAAACCCAGCAATGGACAGGAACTGGGTAGCAGGTTCTGATCAAGTTTGGCTGCCATCTCTCCTGACATTCTACTTTTCTGTGGGGGTTTACAGTGTTGTTAGACAAATTATTTTTGAGACTAAATTGTCCACATGCTTGCTCTGGAGGATTTTCATACGTGGAAGGTTTTAGTCACATCTTTTGATGACAGCTGAGTTGTATCTGTAAGTACAAGTACCCCCTGACACACACTTATCTCCCTGGTAATGTTGTGGTTGGATAGAAAACTAAAGATTGAAATGAGCAACATCGGAGCTGCCATGTCTTAAAGACCTACTTAGACAAAACCCTAGTCTAATGTGGAGATGGATTGCAGAATAAAGAAGAAAAATAATTATGATTTAAGATAAAAGGTTTAAAATAGCCTCAAGAACTTCCTTGAATAAATGTCATTTTTAGAAGTGATGTAAGCATATAAAAGTCTAAGCCAGACAAAAAGACGGTTGAGTCTACATGGCTGAGTGAGCTCATGGGTTATGAACTTAAAGTATGAGCTTACTGGTATCACCAACTGATGGCAGTGATTTTGAAATACGAAGGGCTTTTTCCAGTTCATACTTACCACTCTGCAAGTAAGAAAAAGCCCAGTTTCACATCTGTAGCAATCCCAATACAATTAGTAATATCACAGTTATACCATTCTAGTTTGGCTTCATGCTTCTCTGTTTAGAAAAGCAAGGTGTCACTTCCAGAACAAGTGGAGTTTTTACAGTGCTATTAGACACGGACATTAAAGTTTATCATCTGTTTGGAACTTTAACACCCTTACTAACTGCACCAGGAACACCTTAGGTTGGCTCAGCATTTGAGAGTTGCTCTCTGAAGCTTTAGATGATTCTGTTGAAGTGCATCAATTCAAAGAGGGTCAGAATCATTTGAATTCTACATAATGGCTTACAGTTCAGAAAATAGCTATCGTCTTCTACTTTAACACCTACCCAGGAAGTTAAATAGTGTAACTGTATTTACAAAACTCAGAAACTAACAATAAAATAATCTGATTTATTTTCTGATTTGCTATACTGACAGAGCCCATATGCTTCAACTTCAGCAACAGAATCCTGCTGTAAATATCTTGTGGTTTCAGACACTGAGAGTTTATTTCCTTTCTGGCTAAGTTTATCCAGAGCAGGATAAATCACATCTATGTTATTCTTATCTTTATGTGCTTAAAACCCTTTTCTTGACATTCAGGACCTGAAGAAGCTGCAGTTCAGATTGGTTTCCTTCATGCTTCTGAAACATACATTAAAGAGTGGCATAAAAAATCTTAAGCTTTTAACTGTATAAGGAATAGAAAAAGACTTTTTCCACATCAGCAAATATTTAGTTTTATCTATATTCAGAATGGTAAAAAAGCGTTGAGTCATCTAGGAACATGGAAGAAATTTGCTCCCTGACTCAGTTGTGTTACTCAAATAGTAACGTGAAAGCAGATTTAAAAATAAAATGAACAAAAAAGCAAACAAACAAACAAACATTATTTTGCTCAGGACAGCATTTTTGTCTAAGATAAGAAACCCTGTGCTGTCAGGAAAAGTTGCATCTTTGGTGAGGGGGTGCAGTGGAGCATGACAGCACCAAAACCGCTGCTTGCATCCCTCTGGAAAGCTACCCTGGAGTTTCTTGCTGCGAGAAGCCACGACAAAGACTGCAGATCCATAAGGAGCATTTTTGTTCTGCCAGCACATCTACCTCACTTGCTGGACACAACTTATTTAAAAGCTTGTCTGCGTGTTAGGGCTTATGCCCCTATAGTTATGTTCCCAGAGCTTTTTTAGGGTGCAGTTGTGTCTGCCCTCACCTTCTCAAGAGGAAATCGAAAGGATTTTGTAAGTAGCTGTCAAATTCCCACAGTAGGAAATACCCACTGTGGTCAGATTGTGTAAATTAGGTTGGTAATTGCAGAATTTTTCTAATTCATTTTCAAGGGGGATTTAAAATAAATGGCTCTTGTTCTCTCTACACACATACTATTCAACAGCTCTCTACACACATAATATTTTTAAACCAGAGAATGCACACCCATGTAAATGTGCTTGTTCATTATCTTTTATGCAAACTTATTAACCTTAATGAACATGAATTCCACAGAGTTTAATGTACCCCAACATAAAACCTTGCCCTAAATTTAACTTTACCATTCACATTTCTTAGAATTACTGGACCTCAATGCTGAAAACCCCAGCACTTTATACTTAAGACCACAAGTGGCGCCAAATCATGCGGTTGACCTTAATAGAACAGCTAATTCTTTCCCAGTTCAGCTGAAGCTGTCTTGAAGGAGTTCAGCCAGTCTCCACAGCAAATTTCCCACTGTGTTTAATGGATCATTCCTGCCCACCCAAGCCAGGAACCACAGATGGCAAAATAAAAGATTCACACATCCTGCTTACATTTAAATACAGTCAAATCATTGCCAATGTCCCTTGCAATTAAAAAAACATACTAGTTCCTAAAAGCTATTTTCTTCCTCACACCATGACTCCAACATAGAGCGCATAGCATCCCCACATGAATTACACTCCTAACTTTTGCCTTGACAACCATCTTTACCCTAGCCATTCATACTTGACAAATCTCTAGCAGCAAAAAGGTCTCCTGGCATAAGTTTTACACATTATCTCGCAAATCTTTCTCCACACACAGGCAGTAGTTAAGTCAGTAGGACAGAGATGAGGACAGAGGTACAGTCCAGGAGTATAGAACTGGGTCTTAGGAGTAACACCAGGGTTTTCCAAAGAGCTGAGCTGAGGGTGCACCAGTTCTTTCCAAACTCATAAGAATCATGTGAGGCCTGATACTCAGGTGTCTTACTTCAAAGCTTTTCTGTTGTGGCAAGCCCTCTTTAAAATGTAAGAGACACTCTGCATTTTGAATCTCCTTTGGAGATAAAAACACAATTAGATGGGCATTAAGGAAAGTTACTTGTGCTGAACAGCCAGAAGAACTACTCAGTTCATTCAAAACTAGCATTCTTGCACAGAAAAATAAATAGAGGACTTTTCTATTGCATCAACACACTCGGTTCCCTACTCTGTCCCATTTGTCTGCTACAGAGTGGATTGATTCCTGCACAAAACATTTAGATGTAGCTGTCATGCCAAATGCACACATCCTCCCTTAAACAGACACTGGGCAAAATAGAACAGCTCCCATTATTCTCTTGGATCAGTGCCACTTGCCTGGTTACTACATCTGTTGAAGCCTGATACGGCATTATGTGGTTATGACAAATACAATACAGAAACAATTATGAAATAAACTACACACTTCTGATCTTTGTGTATCCTGCAATTTACTTATTTCTCGTTCAGATTATTTTCACAATTACCCTTAAGTGGTTTGCTTAAAAGCATTCAGGGTTTAATACACACAAATTTTATCACATGGATTTACTGTGATAGAGGCTCCACAGGGCATGCCAGAAGGATGCATGGCTGCTTGGTTTATCGCGTGAGGGGCAGGAAAGCCCCAAATTCAGTCCTTTAGGTTAGACCGACAAACACGGCTCTCCTGGGAGAGCACTGCAACAGCCCTACGAGTGTAGTAAATTCTATTTAGAGCAATGCCACAATAAGACATTTATACCAAAAGGCCACTAAAGCAAGTAGCCCACATTCAATCTCTTGTGTCTTAATGCCTCAGAATTACACAGATGTGCTCAGCAGCCTGATTGCAGCAAAGAGCTGGAAACCAAAGAAAGGTGGTTAATCACATAACATGTGGCTAAGTCATAGCCAAGGATGTTGCAAATATTAGGAGCTTACAAGTGTCTCCTATGGATAATGTGTAGACATATGGCAAAAAAAAAAATCTAAAGACTAGCTCAGGAAGTCTGTGGAACACGAATTGTTGGTAGTAAAGGGGCAATTCTGGGAAATTCTTGCCCCACACTTGGTCTATTCTTTCCTAGAAGTAAGTTTTTAGCTACCATCAAAGGAGACAAGGCTGGGCTGGATGGGTCTTCCATCCCATCTGGAGCAGCTGTTCTTATGAAATTAATGTGTACTTCACTCAGCAGTCTGCCACAGTTAAGAGAAGTTGGATTTAGTCGCTCCTCATCTCTCTTGTGGATAACAGGCACAAGTATAGGTGATGCCTTACTGTGTTGCAACACCAAAGCACTCTGTGTTTTGATAAACCAGGAGAAAACAAACCCAGGTATATAAAAAGCTGTTTCCATCACTGGCACTTGGGAACTACCACAGGTAAGCAACCTCCGTCCCCAGCCTTGGCAGCACCAATCCACACCCATGAATATGCTGCATGTTCTCCTGCCTTCTGCCCCACCATTCCTTTCCTGCAATTCACAGGCGACCTGAGATTTCTGCTCCTTCTCCACACCCTTGAGAAAGTCCTGCCTGCACTGGCCACCACTCAACAGACTTTAGTGCATCACTGTCCTGTTAGCAACACTGTCTCAGAAGTAGCACAAATTCCAGACAGAGCTACATCCAGTTTCACTTGACCACTCGACTTTGCCATTTGCAAAATCACAAGTCTCCAAGGCAGAATTTTTACTTTGACTACCTGGTGCACATCAAAGAGTGGGGCAAAAAAATCTGCCAACAACCAGTTTCCCTAAAGAGCTGACAGAGGTAATTTATCACTTGGAACAGCTGCTAGTTTGTATGTTGTTTTTGAAAACTGTGGATCAGTGAAGACTGCTGCAATTCTTCCCTCCTTCTCTATGTCATATGTTTTCTTCACATACAAGCTAATCTACTAAAACAGCAATGGAAATATATCTTCTTGTGCAACCCTGGACTTTTGTCTCCCACCCAACTTGCAGCATGGGACTATATTGCCCAACAATAAATGCTAGGAAAACAAGACATAAAAAGCCTCCCTTTTTTTTAAAGTCTACATGCAACCTAGGACCTTCTGTCATCAGTGCTTGCAACTCTGAAAGTACTAAGCATAAAGAAAGATAAGCCTGACAGTACTCTCCAAACTTCAAATATATACCTATAGATAGTCAAACACACACAGTCACATTAAGCCTAATTTTGCAAATTAAAACTGGATTGAACCCTTGCAGCTGTTTTTCATGGCATGAAATGTGGAACTGGAAGGAGGGTTTCCATTTAAAGTTCCAGCTTTGCGTGATTATTGTGATAGTCTTTGCGTAGTTTTGTAATAAACTTGATTAGCTGAAAAAAAAAAAAAAAAGATATTTCAAGGAACAGCTAGGAAATTATTTTGTTATCCATAGTTGCAGACTCTGGAAGCAGAATACTTTGAGAAATTAGAAATTACTTACTCTAGAGGAGTACTCAAAGATGGTTACTGCTACCATATGAATCATCGAATCATTTCGGTTGGAAGACATCTTCAAGGTCATCAAGTTCAACCTGACCTACTGAGTCCCATCACCAAACCATGTCCCTTAGTGCCATGACCACACATCTCTTAAATACCTCCAGGATGGGGGCTCCACCACTTTGCCTAGGCCCCCCTTCCAATCCCTAGCCACCCTCTCCATGATGAAATTCCTCCTAATATCCAATCTTAATCTCCCCTGGCACTACTTGAAACCATTTCCTCATGTCCCATCACTTGTCACCTGAGGAAAGAGACTTACACTCTCCTTGCTGCAACCTCCTTCCACCTAGTTGTAAAGACTGATGAAGTCTCACCTCAACCTCCTTTTCTCCAGACTAAACAACTCCACCCCCCTCAACCACTCCTCATCACTCTTCTCTTCCGTTTTTTTTCACCAACCACATTGCTTTTCTTTGCACAGCCTCAAGTAACTCAGTGTTCTTGTAGTGAGGAGCCCCAAACTGAACACAGTATTCACGATGCAGTCTCACCAGTGCCACGTACAACAGGACAATCACTTCCCTAGTCCCGCTGGCCACACAATTCCCGATGCAGGCCAGGATGCCATCAGCTTTCTAGGTTACCTGAGCACATCACTTGCTCCAGTTCTGAAAAATAAATGCTGAGTTTGCAGCACTTAAAATTGCTTTAAATTTGCATTTCAGAGTTTTCATCTGAAGGTAAAAACAATTTAAAAATAGCAAATAGCTGGTAACTGTTGTACCTGTACATAAGTCAGAAACAAAAAAAAAACATTTTCTGTTATTTTCACTGTGGGGATGGAAACTAGGAGAAATTAGAGACAGAAACAATCTTGGAAATTAGTGAGTCCATCTCTCTGCCAAGAGTGAATTGAGAAGTAATCCTCCATAACTACTCCAGCTACTCCCAAGGTAATTAACTATAGAGCACTGCTAACACTATTTTGGCTGGAGTTAAGAGGTTGGTTTTGGCTTCTGTGTTCCTGAACTAAGCCCCGTTTCCTGGAAATGGGATGTTAAGTCAGAACCTAGAGAGGTTTCAAAAGCATGTGGCATACTGTAGCTATCACCTGATTTTAGTTAACTTCTTTTCCTTTTTAAGCCATGAAGTTAATTCCCAACCAATTGTTTTTCCTTGCCTCTTTGGAGCCTTCCCCCTCAGCACAGTCAGTCTGTGTCATAATGTGTCTGTTCTCTGCAATGACCTCTGTAGGAGGCCAGGATAATTTCTTGTAAAGAACACTCTATTTAGCCTTAAAAATAGAGGGATGCCTGCTTCAGTGAAGATGCATTCATCCTCTTCAACACAGAACGTATCTCCCAAAATGAGCTGAACAGCACGTAGAAACTCACTTGACAAACCAGCAACAATTATTATAGGCTTTGGTTTTTGCTTTTTTTTTTTTTTTTGCCAGTACTATTTCAGTGAAGTAGCAAAACACATTCTCAGTGAAGGCCTTGTAGTTAAAGGGGTTTCCTTTCCAGAGTCAGGCTAAACAAAAAAAGCAGGTTCTTATGCTCTGCACAGAAATGGTTTTGCACAGAGAAGATAAAACATCTTTGTTTTATATGTGAAACAGCTGGCATCATAAGCAAAAGTCATCCACTAACCTAAGAGAGTTATACTAAGGATAAATTTGTCCTTATCTTTCCTGATTGGTGTGTTGGCATAAATACGACTTTTCAGCCCAGCCCAGAGGTTCCTTAGTAATCGTCTTACCTGCTAGCAGCACAGCTTTACTTCTGATACCTACCCGAAATACGTAATCTCAGGTACGATGCTGTACTTGATACCTATATTTGTTGCTCCTCATCTATGGATTGTTGATAATTATTTCTGGGATGTTTTGCATACATTCTTCTATAACTTTTATTATATTGGTGACCTTTCAATAAAGTGTTGGATTCATATCAGTTTCCAGAAAAACACTGTTTCTGTAGTACCTAGACAATAAATATAATATACCCCACACCAGCTAATTTTATTTCAAGAAGTTGGCTACTCCTCTCCTCCTCATTGAATATTAACTTTAAATTAAGTCTAAATCTAAATTAAAGTGGCAAATAGTCCAGTCTGAAGAACAAGGAAAATCTAATTATAGTAATGAAGTTTTTTAAAAATACAGGGAAAGAAAACAAATGTAGATCCTGAGAAACACACTGATTACAGACTTGCTTTGAAAAGACCAATTTATTCCTTGTCCAGCCATTTTTGTGTAATATACCAGATTGCACTTTGATTTTGACTAGTGTTTTCTGCTTTCCAGGAACAGTACACTCATCATAAGTGTATTACACCATATTTCTACTGCCATGCAATCATTTAAGATAGACCTCATTTTTTTTTAACACTTAAAGCAAAGCAGAACATTACAAGAAATTTCTTCATAAGTTTTCTCCCATGCCCTTCTCTCAAAGAGAGAACACCCAAATTCAGCTGCACATATTCATAGATTCTTTTAAGTGCTTTCCTGTAATTCTCCTGGTGATCACAGACAGCTGCCAGCACACAAGTTCTCCAACAGTGATGCACCCAAATCCCTTGGTCCCTGGACTCCGATTTATCAATCCCCATCAGCACATCAAGGTATCTTCCAAAAAGAAGAGTGCTCAGAGATTAACTTGGCAACACAATTCAAATCTGCCTGTGTCTTTCTGCAGCCCCCACCCACCACAGTATTTGTATTTTTTTCCCAGATAGCTTTAAGCCCTTTGCAGCCCTGTTCATCATGTTTGATCAGCTACTCACCTCAGCCATAAACGCCAGCATTCTGCTGTGCGTTCAGAAGGAAACACCTCTCAGCCCTCAGAAATGAAACGTGAGAAGGGACCATCTGTCCTTGCCTGAAAGGAAAAAAATAGTCAGCAATGGAATTTCAATCCTGTATTCAACAGAAATTTTGTGCCTCAAAAAAAAAAAAAGATTAAAAAAAAAAAGATGGGAACTTTGTACCACTGGCACATTACTGCTGCCAAGTCACTCATTCCCTCCCATAAAAGATGGTGAAACTGTTGAGGTATATAAGGCAATAGTAACTGCAATATGCATGTGACAGGTATTTTGGAGTGTCTACAATTTTGTAGAAGACTTGGGACAGTATATATTTTCATAAAGCAAATGCCTTGAGCTTAGAGTCTCATACAGATAACTGTAGCTATGCCAACATCTTTTCTAAATTTTTGACCTGAAAAAGCTGTTGAAAATTGTGACATGTCTTTAGAATTTCCATTTTTTTGAGTGATATAAATAAACTGGAGATAAAGCTACATCCTGGGATGGTGAACAAAAGAGTGTTTTGCCAAAAAACGTAGCTGTCTAGTGGCTAGATGAGTTCTAGGGGCTTCAAAAACAAAGACAGCTGAAGAACAGTTTAGCAAGTGGCAAGAATGAAGATAACTCATATGGGTATGCTGGAGACTTCAGTGAAATTTTACTTTGATGTAAACTCATAACAACATGCATTCACTTCAGTAACAGTGCTAACTGTATGAGTATACTGAAGTAAAAATCAACATTTAATGCTGGTTTTATGTTCTGTTGATGTACATCATCAGAAAAACAATTTTCATGGGCATTTTTTTCTGAGAACAACCTGTAATGTAAGACCCATGGGAAGATCCCTTTATCAGAAATAATTTATGCTGTGTCGTTAAACCACATGCTAAGTCTCGGCAATGTTTATCGTTGTTAATGATTATTTGGAAATAACATAAAAAGAATACAAATGCAATTAACATATGTCAACGAAGCTTAAGAGAAGCTTTCCAAGGCTGAAAATCCATGCTTCCTGCTGTTGCACTCATAGCAAGGAGCGGCAGCGCTCACTAGATACCTTGTTTTCACTTGCGCTGAGTTGTAAGTACAGAGCCAAGATATTCAAAAAGAGTTGTGGCAGAACAAGTATGCAGACTACTGCAAATTTACCCAATCTAAACTCGACTGGGAAATCACACCGTTTGAGTAGAATCTGTGTGTATTTATAGCACATTTTACATTCCTTGCAATTCAAACAGGCTACTTGGTTTCTTTGGCTAAGAATAAAAAATGATGGAAAAGTCAAACTATTATGTATTTTTGCAAACAGACTACAGAATCTGGGTATTGCTGCTATTTAGGAATAGCTATTAGTAATAATAGTAGTTATTACTAGGTATTAATGGTTTTGTAGTAGGACAGACCGTTGTGTGATTTAAAATCAAATCAAAATAATTTCCTTGTTTCTCCATCCAAACATGCGTTTAGAGGATCCAACAAGGTTTGTGAAAAGCATTATAAACATATACTGTTGTGGTTAATTATTCCTATTGTATTTAATTTTTAAAAGTAACACCAGAACCTTTGCTCAAAATTTGATCCCAATCTATCCATAAACTTGATCGCTCTGTGAGGGCTCAAGCCTTCTTGAGTGCTCTGAGAGCACTGATTTACTGATTTGACGTCTAAGAAAGGTATGCCAAAGTAACTAAGATAAAAAAATCTCATTAAAATAGACTTGGCAAGGTATTTGCTTCTTCAATTCATGCCTTGAAGCTGTGTACTTGAGCCAAGATTTTTCTAAACATGCTGTGTGGACTGGTAGCCTGAAGACTCTTAATAGTTGCAGGACAATAAGGAAAAGGGAGTTTGAACGACTGCCTATGCTTCAAGGTTCGTTTTTCTCTTCCAGATCCTAAAAACCAGCAGACGCCAGTACGAGGCAACAACGTAAAGCGAGACTAACGCGTGGAAATGCCGCCTCCTGGTGGCTAGTTTCCAGCATGACCTCGAAAACCAGGGAAGAAAAGCACGTCCCTTTGTGCAAGTACAGAAGTAAGTTCATCCAGAATATCGGTGTTCTTTAAAAACAGAGGCGAGGGGTGGAGGGGGGTAGAGATAGTAAAGAATGGCTGGAAAGTTAAATAAATAAATAAGTAAATAAATAATTTTCTTTAAATACAAAACTACCTAAGAGGAAAAATGTTTTTGTCTTATTTTTTTCCTCATTTTTTTTCTTAAGCCACATTTTTTTTCTTAAAAAAAAGTGGTTCTTCTCAGCCTCTTTATCTTACACAAATATACAGCAGCTGGGAAGACAAAAAAGAGAAGAAAACAACAGAGCAGTGAACAAAGATATAATATTCCCCCAGGATATAATAAGAAATTATATAAAAAGAAATTATTCAACTTTTTTTTTTTAAGCTACATTTCCTGATAAGGGTTTTTACAAGATGAGAGAACGGTGATATGGCTTCATACCAAAAAATAATAATAATAAAAAAAAATCAACTTCCCATTTAGACACAAACAACTATTAAGAGATATTTTTAGGTTGATGGGATTGTTAATACCCAAAGCAGTATTTTAAAATTATAGCCTGTTATCATTTGCACATAAAAACACACAAAGTATAACACGCTCTGAAGCAACCTGTTAAGAGTACCCACCTTTTCACAGCTGCCAATGCCTAACTTCACTTTAACTGTTAGGCAAACAAAATGGCATATTTTCAGCTTTGTCTTTTGTACCAATTTCATCAGCTCAGTGTGGATAATATGCTACTATTTTTTATTATTGTAGTATTTATATAAGGTTTTCTATGTAATGTATTCAGTGCACCTTTAGCAATAGCAATGTGGTCACTTTTTGTAGGCTTTGCTCTGGGAGCTGTTAGATTGAAGTAATGTTATAGCAGACATGGATTTTCAGATTATCCTTTTCCAGGAATGATAGGAAAAGGCAGTGGTGCGAACCACTGATATAAATAGCTTTTTTTTTTGGTAATTATTAATAGATGTAGCCTCAAGGTCAAAGCTGAGATGGCCAATATGATGCAAAAGCTAATTTAATTAAAAAAATAAAAGTTGTGATATTTTAGTTTTAAACTTAAATAGGGTCTAAGGCCTAACTGGCAACTATGGACAAGAAAAAAGGTTTCATCCTCATATTACTGGGTATCGAATAACTGGTTTTATATGTCTTTAGGTGTTGATATGAATTGCAGGAGTCCAACTGATATAAAAGATGAGTTTGCAAAAGACAGTAGATAACTTTCTTTTTCTGTTGTTGTTGTTGTGTTTATCATCACTGAATATAAGAATATACTCACCTGTATTTGCCAAATGCTCTGTAACTCATGTACTTTTGATCTAAAACAGTTTTTCAGTCACAACTGGAATAGCAAATTTTACCAAAAATACTTATCATAAAACAACTTTTCTAGTGTACTAACTAGTGAGAGAAATATTTGTTGGATATTTTGTCTGTGGAAATCTTTAACAGCAACAATTCCAAATTTTGTCATCAAGTATACACCATACATAAAAAAATATAAAAAACATGAGTGGACAACCTTCTTCTTCCTTGACAAAAGGAAACTTTTGACAGAATTCTCTTCTCTGTAATACCAATTTTTAGTACTAATGTGTTATTTTTTTCTTCAGTTCCCTGTCATGTTCTCTGTTATCCTCTTTAACTTTTCTTTCTTTTAATATATTCCCTCCTCTTTATGTATATATGTACATATATATATCTTTCAAGTAACCTACTTCATTTTCAGGATTACCCGAAAGGAAATAAAAGGAAATACATTTTTTCCTTTCCCAGCAGCACATAAGTGTCAGTATTTTGCTTTAGAATCTAATCTAATTATGTCTTAAAGATTTGGTATCTGTTTAGGACCATAAATTTTCATGAGAATTCTTATATCCTCACATGTTAAGTTCTCTCCAAACAGGGTAGTAACAAAAAATAATCATGGAAATAAGGGACAGTTTTTATAACTGTGTCAATGAATCTCAGATACGTGTGCTTTTCAAGAAAGCTTTACAATTAATGTAGTACATACATGCTAGATGGTGTTACTACTGTATATAAAATAAGAGATGGCAAGCTAAAGGGGAAGATCTAAATAATATACACAAGGCTGGAAGAGAACAACATTCTAGGATGATACCTCATTAAAAAACAGTACATACATCTTCTGTGTAAGCACCTAAGCCATGGCCCTTATGTGAACATCTAAGTGATCAAAAAATTTGCCAGTGCTATAGCAGAAACTGCTATAGTAATCTGTTGTATCATTTGCAAAGCGTTCCCCAGTTTCATAAAGGAATTTGCCAACTCTCAGGTAGGCTCAGTATTGCAGGTAAGATTGCTGTTACTATTTTGGCATGCTTTGTGTACACTATTTCAGATCTTGTTTAGTTTTCTTCTTCTCTTCTGGATGTAGTGAAAAATCTGCAATAAAATATGACAGAAGGCACTAATATATGAATCGCAAGGAAGTCCATGACACTTCCACTGGGAAAACAAGAGGACGTACCTGAGAATTATGCGGGGCATCATACTGCAACTGCCTGAAGTGAAGCTATAGTGAGGTTGGTGTCAGCCTCTTTTCTCAGGTGACAAGTGATAGCATGCAAGAATGCAGCCTCAAATTGTGTCAGTGGAGGTTTAGATTGGATATTAGGAAGAATTTCTTCACAGATAGGCTGATTGGGCCTTGGAAAGGGCAGCCCAGGGAAGTGGTGGCATCGCCATCCCCAGAGGTACTCAAGAAACGTGTGGATGTGGTGCTTAGGGACATGGTTCTATGATTCTATGGTTTAGTGGTGGACTTGGCAATGTTAGGTGGATGGTTGGCCTCGATGACCTTAAGGGTTTTTTCCACGCTAAACATTTCTGCGATCCTGTGCTTGCTTGAGCAGCTCCGACTCGCGGCCGGGCTTGCCACGCCACTTTTTGGCGGGAACAGCAGCTCGCAGGATCCAAGCAGGGCAAAACCCAGAGGCGTCGCCCGCCCTTCGCACCTTCTCTTGAGTTTTCCACCTCAAACCTCTCAGCCCAGCAAGGTGGCATCTTCACCAGAGGCTCAACCTCTCCGTTTTTTAATTTTCCCGGGCTGCCGCCTCGCCTCTCCCCTCAGCCTCGCTGCTCCAGTCAGAGCCATTGGCTCCTCCTCCGAGCCCGCCCCCGGCCCCGCTACTTGCCCCGTGCTCCTCCCTTCGCCGCCAGGCTGCGGCTGCGCTTCGTGGTCGGCGGGAGGGAAATGGCGGCCGCCACCTTCTCCTCCTCCGTCTCGCTGCGCCCGTGCTTGGCTCCCCTGAGGAGATGGCGAGCCCTGTCCTGCCCGGCGCCCCGCAGCGCCAGCGGCTCCCCCCGCAGCGCCGCCAGGTACGGCGCGTCTTCGCCTTCCACGCCCCCGCCGCGGGGTGGGGGTTACACAAAATGGCCCCCCCTGAAATGTAGGGCGGCGACACAAAATGGCCCCCCCCAAAACGCGGGGCGGCGGCCGGCTGCTCCCCGGGGGGTCCAGGCGGTGACCTGGGTGCGAGAGCCCTTACAGCTCGGTCTTCCTTCCCCCTGCTGGCAGAAGTAGAGCTTTTCAGGATTATTTTGTTCCTGGGACCTCCAGTTGTGTCTCGATTGTTTTACGCAGAATTACCGTGTACTAATTTTTTGGTGTCTGTCAGGTTGTATAACAATATTTTAATGGATGCTGGAGGATTTCTCTCTGAAGGGACGTGTGGTGGTGGGGGTCCATCTTTTTGCATCTCTGCCCTCAGAAGGACAGGCAGTGTGGTGCCATGGTGCTGCTCTCTTCTGGATGAGTATGAAGAAAAAAAATGGGGGAAAAAAAAAGTGGTGTCTGTGTATCTCACATAGCACTGCAGTGTTTGCTGAAAGCTTTGTAGCCTCTGTTTTCAAATATGAAAAGCTTGGTAAGCAATACTGTGACAACCGCATTAAGTGTCTTCACCTTCTAGGCATTATGTATGTTTTGTTGGTGCATGTGATTCTGCTGTTTTTCTGCACAAATGTCTGTGTTTCTGGAACAATGTATGCCCAGTTTCGTTCTTTGCTGGCAGTAACTGTTTTTTCAATTTCAGGTAAAAGTAGATGCTCCTATGATAATGCTTTTACTGAGGTTTTCATTGGGAAATACGGTGTATATATAGAGTTGAGAAGATCCTGTTGTGAAGCCTCATATGATTTTGGACTTGTGGTGTGTATGTGGATCTAAAAGAGCAGCTGGCATCTTGGTGTAACATTTTGCAAGTCACAAGAAAGATTCAGTACGTGAATTGTAACTTCACACAAGCTTCAGAGTAAGAGCATCCACGAGCAGGTGGGATGATAGTGGGGCAGGGAGCACAGGCGTACTTGCTCACTGACATTCCACCCTGTCAAGTTTTCCATGTGGATATATTTAAAACAATAATTCAGTTGTTTTGAGTGCTTCGGCTAATTTGCTGCAGTGTATAACCTTTCTGTATACCTGATGCCTTTCTTGGTGTGATTTTCAAGTAATATTTCCATCAAAGGAGTTAACCTAGGTTCTCAATCTGCTATGTTGAACATGTTTTAGGGCCAGTCCTCTTCAATGTTTTTATAAATGATTTGGATGTAGGACTAGAAGGTGTTCTGAGCAAATTTGCTGACGACACTAAACTTGGAGGAGTTGTGGACTCGGATGAGGGTGGAGAGGCCTTGCAGAGGGATTTGGACAGATTGGAGAGCTGGGCGATCACCAACCACATGAAGTTTAACAAAAGCAAGTGCCAGGTCCTGCACCTGGGACGGGGCAACCCTGGCTATACGTACAGACTGGGCGATGAGACGCTGGAGAGCAGCCCCGCAGAGAGGGATCTGGGGGTTGTGGTTGACAGCAAGTTGAATATGAGCCAGCAGTGTGCCCTGGCAGCCAGGAGGGCCAACCGTATCCTGGGGTGCATCAAACATGACATTGCTAGTTGGTCGAGGGAAGTGATTGTCCCGCTCTACTCTGCGCTGGTGCGGCCTCACCTCGAGTACTGTGTGCAGTTCTGGGCACCACAGTACAAAAAGGACATTAAACTGTTGGAGAGTGTCCAGAGGAGGGCGATGAAGATGGTGAAGGGCCTAGAGGGGAAGACACATGGGGAGCGGCTGAGGTCACTGGGCCTGTTCAGCCCGGAGAAGAGGAGGCTGAGGGGGGACCTCATCGCGGTCTACAACTTCCTCGCGAGAGGGAGTGGAGAGGCAGGTGACCTATTCTTCATTATCACCAGTGACAGGACCTGTGGGAACAGTGTGAAGCTGAGGCAAGGGAAGTTTAGGCTGGACATCAGGAAGAGGCTCTTCACCGAGAGGGTGGTCGCACACTGGAACAGGCTCCCCAGTGAAGTAGTCACTGCACCAAGCCTGTCTGAATTTAAGAAGAGATTGGACTGTGCACTTAGTCACATGGTCTAAACTTTTGGGCAGACCTGTGCGGTGCCAGGAGTTGGACTTGATGATCCTTATGGGTCCCTTCCAACTCGGGATATTCTATGATTCTATGTTACAGTATTTGCTGTTTTTCTATTTGACAGCCGTGAGCATTTTCCCTTGAGCAGTTGTATATACTGTCTTATTAATGTGGAAATAGGTGCAGTGTTTTCGTTTCAATTGTTTTTCACCCAATCTTTAAGACTAGCAGAGGAAAGAATTTTTTTCAGAATTCACCACTGTATTTTTTCCATATGTTGTTAGGGTAATACTTTAAAATCCTTAATGTTGTAACACCAATGTATTTACAAGGTTTAGACACAAGTCCCTCAATAAATCTGGTGTTTGTTGGCTTTATTTGGCCCATATGTTGAGTTGTCCCCAAATATTTTCCTTGTTTGGCTATGCTAGTAGACAAATATACATCTCATTAGTATAACCAAGTATTAATTGCAAGTTATTTTAGTCTAGTCATGTGGCTTCTTATGGTTGAGACAATGCAAAACCATTTTTTAGATCATTTCTTTGTGTTTTTTTTTATTCCACTGAGTGTTATTCTAGGTGCAGCCTTGTTTTCCTCCCGGGATATAGTACAGAAAGGAGTAATGCAAAAACCTGATCAGATTTGTAGCAGTTGAAAGTCATTCTGACTTTATCTAAAACAGAAGGCTTTATTTGCTTTTGCAGGTTAGCATGAAATGCATTAATCTTGGCAAACTAACTCAGCATATGTTAAACACCACCAGTGCTAACTGCCTGTGTGTACAAATGCATGTTAAAGTATCAAGCATGCGTATTTGCAGAGAAGGTTCAAATGTCTTTGTTTTGGATGTTCAGAGTTCTCAGGCCAGGGAAGTGATTACTGCTGGAGATGTCAACCTTTTATTCTTTTAATAGCTAATCAATTTTTTGTTTTTATACCAGGTCTCTTTACTTTTTTTCAGAAAGGTTTTTATTTAATTTAAACCACACTTCTGTTAGACAACAGATAATGTGTGTTTCCACAATATCCTGAATTTGTACAGAATTCTAAATGAAATTCTGGACCCACCAGAAATTAATAATAATGAAGGAAAGTAGTAAATACTGCTGTCCCTGTAGAAAATAGAAGTAAAATGCTGTCATGGGTACTCTTCTTATTTGATATGTCAAGCTAAGTTCAAGTAACAGAAGTTGAAGTTCAGCTGAGCACAAGGTGTAAAAATAAATAATTTATTCTGGGAATTTATTAAAATCTTTGATAAGAAGAGCAATATACTGGCTTTCTGCAAGATGATCAGTTGAGATAATATAAGTACTGAAGTAATTCATTTTAGGACCTCTCTAGATGACCTTCATTTGAACTAGCTATTTAAGTATTGAGATTTTGGTTTGTATAACTGAAATATGTATGGTTAAGTGTGAACACCAAGTACTGGGATTTTTTAATTGCATTTAATCAAGTAGACTTGCAGAATGGTAACACAATTCAATACCTGCTGATTGTGCCATACTTAACTGTGGGAAGGAAGTATACAATCTTTATATTCTAAGTAATGTAATGGTTATTTTACACTTGTTTCATTTGTATTTAGATTTGTAAAACCTACAATTTAGGTGCTGGCTGAGATAGGGCAGAGCTTCTACTTCTTGCTTAGACAGTAAGATGGTCTTCAAGGGTTATGTTTGCTGTATGTGATGGTGACATAAGCTTTCAAATCGACTAGACAACCTCTGCAAGGGAACTTTTATAAAATGGTGAACATTTCAACCCAAGTGATGGTTGTTGCAGTAGCAATATTTACAGGTTGGTTCCAGTGACTCTGTTTTTGGTGGAATCTGGTGGGCATGTGGAAAGCTTTTAATAGCTTGGTTTTTGTGGCAACAGGGATGCTGGGTTTCTGAACCATTATCAAGCTACTGTGCTTTGCTTTGTTCAAAAAAAGGATTGTGCTGATGACATTGTACTGAGATTAGTAAATCGTGCGTGGTAGAGCCATGGTTGTGATCACCAGCCATGAGTGGATGGTGGTGGGGGGAAGCTTTCCAGCCTGCTACAAATAATAATAAGATTTAGAGAGATCAGCACCAAAAAAAAAAAAGCTTATGTTTTACTTTGCTTCCTTTTTTTTTTATTATTTTTTGAGGAGAGAACAATGCATCTGAAACTTTGCAGGCTATTTATCTGTAATTCTGTAAGATACTGACCTTTCACAAATTATTTGGTGATTTCAATTGCTGCGTGGTTCACAGTCAGCCTCCAAAGCAAAGGCTCACGGTTTTAGCTGAGTATTTTTCTCTACGTAGTTTTCAGTGAGATTCTCCTTGAGACCTGGAGTCGCTTCCATAACAGCATAAATGCATACGTACTCAGTAGCATCTCACTCCCCAGCACCTTTAAGTTATGGATATGGCAAATAGAGCTACACTGTCAAGTGATAAGTTTTTTTTACGTCTTGAAAGTATCCACATAGCTATGGGAATGTCAAAAAAGGATAGCTCATTGGAAGTAGGGCCATCCCACACCTTCATGTCACGTTCTGATTTTGCTTTTTTTTCTTCTGCGTGTGTGAACTAACGTGGGATCATTTTGATATCCTATAATCTGGGGTGCCCCAGAGTATCTGTTTTTTAGAGTAGTTTTAACTTGAAGCTATTTGTTCAGTCAAGTTTTTATCTTTTATAATTGACTTTCACTTAGGCTTGTAAAATTTGCTTTATGCTGTATTGAGAAAGATGCAAGCATCGTGGAGTGTAATCAATGCACCTCCTGTCTACGATATATTATGTACATTTTGTCCTAGCTTACAGTGTGTGTATGAGGGGGGGGATAATTGTTTTCTTGTGTGTGTATGTATGGTGATGTGTTTTGGTTGTTTTTTTTTTTTAGCACTATGGTCAGTTCATTTGCTTTTGATTTTTTGGTCCTTGGATGACTGAGAAGTTTGAATGTAGTGGGGTGAGTATGGTCAGATTTACATGAGATCCTCAAAACTTAATGAGTATGTGGTTAGTCTTTTGAGATAGAGGCATGCACTTAAAATTGGCTGCTGAAGGATTAGGAGAACTAATACTCTGGCAATGCATTTAGAGTAAAAATAAAATATGATGTGGCCGTCATATCTGTTGGCATTAAAATTTGTTAAGTTTTTGTATCATTAAATATGTATTTGTTAAATTTTTGTATCATTAAATGTATGTGCCATTGCTACATAGTTGAGCGTTAATTATTTATTTGGCATAATGAGTACATGGAATCAAGTGTCTCATGCCAAAGGCATGTATAGCCAAAGCATAAATCATGCAGATGAGAGAAGTACGGAAATGAGAACATAAAAAGGAGGCCATACAGGAAAAAAAATAAATAAAACCACATGTCGATTTTTTTTTAATTTAAAAATAAATGTAAGTTAAACAGTGCTGAAGGTTATATTGAGAAGTAACTAAAGCTGGAGTAAAATTGAAGGAAACAAGATGTTAATGTATTGTGCCCTAAGTTGGTTTGCTTAATGGGCCAAATGGTTGGATAGTTTGGTTTCAGCAGGGTGGTTTTGTTTGTTTTTTTTTTTTTTCCCTTAAATACTAGGCACTGAGATTTATTTATTTGTTATTATTTTTAAGTCTCTTCCATGTTGGTGCCATAATTCTATTGGGGACATTTATAATATGTCAAACAGTAGTCATGTTGAATTTATTTATTCATTTCCAGGCAGGGTTTATGTTCTGTGTGTGTGTACCTGTAAAGCCTTTCATTTCCAAGGAGGAAGCTCGAACTTATTTTCAGCTCAGTAAGATCAAGTCTCTGTTATGAGCTGATGAGCCAGGAGCATGTTGTCCTTGTCAGGAGAGGGAAGAGCTGCTCCCTGGTAACTCCACATCTGTAGTTCTGCTTCCAGGGACTTGGTGTTACCTTGCTGCATTTTCACAGTCAGAAAAGTTGTTACTGTTATAATATCTGATAGTTGTGCCAAGGAAGCTGAACTGTAGGTATATATTGTGTTAGGAGTTTTTGAGTTTCTGTGAGGAAACAAGAGGCTCAAACAGTGTAGATAAAAGCTTCAGCAGTGCAGAAATACGTCATGCACAGTGTGCAAGGTGAGCAGCACCTCTGCTGACAGTAAGCACACGGGCGTGAACATGGAGAAGACTTGAGAGAGCAGGAGAACAAGCAAGGTAAGATCAAGCTGGCATTTGGGGGATCCCAATAAAACAGGCCTTAAGAGCAGTTTTGGTAGAGATGCACTTGATCTTTGAGCAGCTAGCAACTGAGGAGAGCATAGGAAGTTAATGAAAGAAATTGGTAAAGCTCTGAAAGGCTAAGTTTGAATTTTGTTGTCACCAGTATCGTGCAAGGGCGAGGGTTGGGCTTGTCAGTCGAATTTCTTACTTAATGTCACCCTCTGCTCAGCAGTGCTGCTGTTTGCAGCACTGTTATGATCTACTTTGTGTTCCACTTGAAATAAATGTTATTTTAAAATACGTTTTGACAGTTGTCATCTTATTGTTCAAAAATTTTCATGTTATTTGAAGGGAATGAGTTGTAGGAGAAAATAGAGTTGGCTACTATTATTTCTGATCCAGAAAAATGTGTGTTCAGATATTTTGTTCTTTGTAGCAGAGTCCTCATAGCACTGTTGTTCAGTGATCTGAAACATAGACTGGATTTCCTCATCTATCAGTCAGATAGAGAGGTGAAGTTTAGATGACTTCTTTTATATAAAGCCTTAGCCTGGTGTTTTGGGGGATTTCTTCCTGCCCCAGCTTACTTAACTTCAGACCCTTCTGCTTTTAGCTTCTTGGGTTATTAAGATTTACCAAGAGCGGCAGAAGGTGCACAAATCTCTGGAAGAAGTGAAACGGAACCTCATCTTCTTGGCTGCTTAAAATTATGATGTTGAATTGTATAGAATACCCTGTTTCAAACTGAGTCAGCAACACCACAATTTCTTGCCCTCTGGCTTTCTCTCTGTTCCTGCTTCTTCTTTCCTTCCCCTGCCAAGCAGTAGAGTTAATTTATAAAGGTTGGCTTATTTCATTAAAAAGTTAGTATCATAGTACCTGAAAGTGATGCATACTGAAAGTTTATTTCTTGCAGGTTGGAGGGGTGCATTTGGGGGGTTCTGCATCCTTGGTTGGGGTCATGATCACTGCAGTGATGGAGGGAATGTTGCTGAGGGGGGCTGGAGCCAGTTGGAAGTACGAGACTCTTGAGTTTTCCTCTGCCTTTGCTACACAGGCAGGGCAATGGTGGTGGGCACTTCCCAGGAGGAGGATGTTTGTCTACCATAGTTCTGGTTGAGGTGAAGAGCGAGATTTTGGGAAGGACGGGGACATGAAAACAGAGGGTGTAAGAGCAGCCCTTGACGTCATCAGCGTAGATGTATCTAAGCTAATTTTAAGAAATCTGAGAAACATTATAATCAAGATTTGGACAAAATCCCATGTCACACATTTTTTGAAGTAAGTTTGGGGAGTGAGTAGAAAAATTCTTTAAGACAGAAACAACTTCATGGTGTAAGACTGTTCTTGTGTCCTGTTCCCAAACACAGGAATTGATGGAATTGATAGTTACTAAACCAGATTGGCTATGTGTGCTGGGAAGGTGGGGTGTGAGGCAGAAGGCAGGTGAAGCTTCTGTTTTGTATGCACTGGTGGCACTTAAATGCTTTTCAAATAAGATCATCTGAAGACATAAAAATTCCCCTTAAATAAGAGTTTGCTTTTTCCACAGGTGGATTTGTACTGCATTAGTATTTCTTCAAATAATATTTGGAATGCTACTAGTCCAAGGACTTGCAAGTATTTTAACACAGTAGATCACAAACTTAAGTGTCTTGTTCATGCAATTTTTAGATGTGTTTTGTGTCTTTTTGTCTTTATAGCGATGAAGCAACTGTTATCTCAGGGACAAAGCTTGCTAAAGAAGTCTTGAAGGAAGTTCAAAGGGATGTGGAATCGTGGATATCCTTTGGAAACAAGAGGCCTCATCTCACTGTTGTATTAGTAGGAGACAATCCAGCTAGTCACATATATGTTCGAAACAAGGTAAAAGCAGCTGCAGCTGTAGGTATGTACTATACAATATAAATGCTTATTTTGGTAAGCACAAGATACTGTGCTTTAAATATATATACATATATATATCTAGAAGTGGGAGAATGATCTCCTTTGTATCTTTACTTGATTTTACACTTTTTTCCTCAATTTCTCTGATCAAGCTAACATGGAAAAGTTGTACTGATATATGAAAAAAGTAGTTTTTACATAATGTGAACAGTAGGGATAAATTTAATGCAGTGCCTTAAATTGTTATTGGGAAACAGTTTGGGCCATTACTTTAAGAAACTGCAAACTAAAGGTGGGTGGACATTGGGGGAGTTTTTTGACAGTTAAATGTCTAACTGTTTTTGAAAGGCTGGGTGAATAAAGCAAATCTAAGGGGAGTTCTTTCAGTTTTTAGGTATAAATTCTTTCTGCAAGACACTGATTACCTTCAAATAAAGGATATTTACTTAAGAGCTTACCTTGTCAGTACCAGTTATAGTCCTCCTTTTATGTGTGGATTGTTCGGACTGTCTCCAACTTCAGTAGTGAACTCTACTAACCTGCAGTTAATGTAAACAGTTACTAAGTCAAAGAAAAAAAAAAGTAATTTCCTTCCTGAAGTCATTAACAATAGGCATCTTCACGTGTGTCTGCTGTATGTCCTGAAATTTCTGGGCTGTTGGAAGCTTTAGGTCTGCTGTAAATTCAGGCAAGCCAATCCAAAACCCGTATTTCAAAGCCCTATATATGAAGGGCAAACTGTCAGGTAGAAATCAAATAGTGTGAAGCACAGTAACTGATGGCCTGGAATAACGACCAGTCAGTACAGCATCTCACTTCCAAATGGAAGTAGCTTAAACAGAAAACTTCAACTTCATTGCTCACCGTGGAGCTGCAATCGTGTAAAGTAACTTGAAAAATCTGAATTTTGTCTCATAGTAGCAGAAAAGTCATCATATTGCCAGTATTAAAACTTTTTTTATATACTTTTGAAGCTACTATGTCAAACTACTGATTTTTTTTTTTGCATGGTTCATTGAGAGATTGCACCTGATACCTAGAAATACAGCATTAAAGCCCAGAGAATTCAAGTGAGATTTTTTTTGGAAGTACTGTATGATTATAGAAGACGTTTGTCAAGCATTAGGCAAGTTGATAGACAAAATGAGTAAGCTCTGTGTAGATAAATTTCCTGATTGCTAATATGTTTTTGTTTTTTATCAGGCATTTCTAGTGAGATCATACTAAGGCCTGAAGACATTTCTCAGGAAGAACTGTTAGATATGACATTAAAACTCAATAAGGATCCATCAGTTAGTGGTGTATTAGTTCAGCTACCTCTCCCAGGTAAGTGATCTCTTATCTCACTCCTCTAATACAGTGTGAGAGGAAAATGTTTAACACCTTTTGCTGTGGCAAGTCTATCGCAGTGATCTAAGAAACTCTTAAAAGTGGACACATATAATGAAGGACTAAATGAAGAGATTATAAAAATATTTTTTGTTGTACACAGAACAACCCCCCCCAATTTTATCTATTTGACTTCTCTGGTTTTATTTTCTTCTTAACATGTTGCACTGCTTTTCCTTGAACTCCAAGACCTTTGCCACAGACCTTTGCTCTTCATCCACCACCTTGTGCCAAGTTATGCTATTTAGCAGATGATGCTACAGCCTTTCTCACAGCAGTTCCAATTTTTGCCTGTTCTATGTTTTCCCCAGTGTTCCAGGTGAGCTCTGTGCTGAGGACCCAAAAGCTTCTATAATATTCTAGCTGATTATTTACCCCCTTGCAGTCTGTACTAAAAACTCACGTGGCTGATCCATACAAATGAGTTGTCAGTAGCTGGCAAGATGGTCCTTAGACAGAGGTAAACTTTGCAGATTTTCTTACAAACCTACCGAAATCAACTTATTTAAACCAGTATAAACTTTCTTGTAGAGATGTGCCTGAATTACTAGATTTATTTTAATAAACTGACTGGTATGTTGAGTTTGCCGCGCTTCGGTATTTCCAGATGTTGTCTTTATCATATATTTAGACTGTAGGCTCTGAAGGGCAGAAACGGTCTTTTTTGGGGATTTACAGGTGCAAGTCCTAGCACAAGGTGGGACCTGATGTGTTAGTGTTTGTAAACAAAACTGGTGATTGTGAAGTGGAAGATCAGTTTTTAGGTAAGCTCTTTGTTTCCCCTCTTGTAGTCTTGGTTTTCACTTTCAGACAGTTCTTACAGTCTTAATTGTGCGTCCCCAAAACATCAATGGGACAGGTGGTATGTTTATGGAGGAAAAGAAAGATGTGCTTTGTTCATGTTGATAATAGACTCCTTGTTAGAATGAACACTGATATATTTACTTATTTTTGCATTTCCTGATGGTTGTGCCCAAATTTGCCACCTGCTGGGATAAGTTGGCCACAAGGTGGAAGTATAACACCAGTAAGGAGAAGGAAGTCTTGGATACAAAGTAATGAACTATGGGAGCTGGCTGAAAGTGGTGGGTTTGCTTAGGACAAGGATCTCTCTCTGTAAGAAGAGATCAGGACAGACAGGTTATTTAACAAGTTGTCATCAATATTAAGAACTCATACAAGAGATTCAGCACTGACAGCCGAGGGATGGAAAACTTCTGCAATGTGTGTAACATAGGAGAGAGTCACCCTCTGGACTCCCAATCCGTGGCTGCATTCCCCAGAAAAGGGAGGTGTTGTGTGTCACATCATTCTTGTGCTGATCCTACGTAAAATTGTTGGGTACCGCTTGCAGAAACACTTGTTATGAGATGGATCAGGACATGCAATAGGCTTTTGAGCAGTCTGCCTTCATTGTACAGAGGATACATAATTCAACAAGGGACTGAAGCCTTAGTAATTTTTAAACCTGTTGAACATTTGAAAAGAAATAATGTGAACATGACTCTGGTTGTGTCAACTCACATGTCTATTGCTAGTACCTTTAAATGTTTTAAGGCCTCAAATAACTGGGTTAACATCCCCTTCAAGAACTACAGTATGTCTGTTACAGTAACTATGTTAAGACTAAATAGTTTCAATTTAACCTGTAAAACTTGCTAATTTGAAGCCTGGCTGTTGCCTACTGTAGTAAAACCTTGGAGTAATTTAGTTAACAGCAGAACCTTTCCAATACCACTTTGTCCACGTAGATATACAGTAAAGGTACATATCTAATCTATCATGAACTGAAAATGTTCAGGAAATTCTTTTTTATGATGGATGTAGCTTGGAGTGCTGAATTATTACTTGATATTATTTATTTACTGCTGAAATGTCATGCTCTGGCAAAGGAACATTAGAGAGAGAAGGGCAGAAAAGTTATTTACCTCCAATTTTCCAACGTCCTTTCAACTTGTACTGTAATGGAAGGATACAAAGCCCAGAAGTTGTGAAAACTTGATCAGTAGTGGCTGCTTACCCCACAGTTGGGATGGTTGTGTGGTTTTGGATACATATTTATTTTTTCAATAAACCACACACAGGTGTGGCTTTTGATCAACATTGGGATAAAAATAGAAGCAGAGAATAGCTTTGTTCTCTTTGACTTTTGTGAGATGGAGCAACTTAACTTTGAGGATTATCATCTTTGCCCGAGGAAAACTTCCTTTCTGTGCACCTTTTGAGTGCATTGCTTCTGATATGGTAATGGTTTCGTGGAGAGTTTACTTATCTCTTCCATTGCCTGGAAGATGGCTGTGACATGTTAGATGCTTGTTTGAGATTAAAACTAAGAAAACGTCAAGTTTTTTGCATTCTAAGTAGCAACGAAGTGTGGGACAAATTGGGATAAACATCACGTCCTTCTGTTGTGAAGGACAGTGCCAGCCAAAGAGCAACCTGCTTCGATGGAGCCAAGCACTAAAATCATAGCAAGGGCCCAGTACAGCTTCTCAAAAAGATTTCCAAGGAGCTCGTCGCTGCTGCTGAACAGCTTCTTCCTTGCTTCCAGTCCGTATTTCTTGATCCACGTGGCATATTTTAGAATCTCTTATGTTCCATTGTTACCATTTTCATCAGTCTTCTCTTTTGAAAACCAGTCTTCATTTTTAGTATGTCTGCATTGGAGGCACATGTTATTTATTATGTAAATAAGAGGAGCTTGAAATGACAGCAAGGAGGTTTGGATGAACCTCAGCTGAAAGAAGGCTAAGTGTGTTCGGTGAGACTGGCACTAACGCCGAAGAAATGACTTTGCTCCTCTGGAGCAAAAAGAGAGGGGGAGAAAAATGAGAAGATACTGTAGCCCAGTGGAAATAAACCAGGAAGAATATCTTGAGTAACTATCTAATGTGTAGCTTTTACTTGCCTCTACTACATATACAATTGCAACTGTTGTTTCTTGTTGGAGGAGCATAGGGGATGATGATGACCAAGCTGGCGCTTTATAAGCATCTCTGATGAGGCCAGGAAGGTGTCCACATCTTTGGTTCTCAGGTCCGTGCCAGCTGACATGTTCCTAGCTATACAGTTGTACTTCTTTCCAGTACATTGTGCCCTTTTTTTTGAAATTTCATAAATCAATTCTTAGTGGAAAAAATGCTTATAAAACAGACTTCTCTGCCTCTTACATGAAATTGACTTTTGCCTGTCTGTTTCAGGGAAGCTAAAGACAGACAGGAAAGAGGTCTTTGTCAGAGAAATGTTCTGTCATCCCCCAGGTTCAAAGAAAAACATGGCTGACAGTTTTGTTTTTTTTTTCTGAAAAACTGACTTATACAAGGTTCACAAGCTCTCTTTTCCCAAAAAAAAAAAAAGTTACTTTCCTCAATGTACTTAACACCTTAATTTCCACAGGCCTTATCTGTAGGATACAGAATGGAACTTTATCCCTTGGGAAAATGGAGAATTCAATCTCAAATCATAATAGTAAAGCCTGTTAAGCATAGTCTGGTGTAACTCTAAGGTGTTTTTTGTTTGTTTGTTTTAATTGGAAAGCTTTTAACATGAGCTTACCGTATTTTAAGTTCCTTAATATGCATGATATCTTTTAATTAGATTTCTTCTTTTTATGCAAAATAAGACAATACATGAATAGAGCAAGGTGACCACTAAATATCATAAAGATGTCTATAAAACACTGTTATTTGAAATGCCTCAATTTCATGATCAACACTCATTTTCCCCTTTATTGGGCTTTTTTTTATTATTTTATATATTTACTATTATGCACCCCAAATTGGCCTTTGGGATGTATCACCTCACAATAGCAGAGTTCAGTTAGGGATCTAGTCTAGAATGGGCATTCTGTCCTTATAGAAGAGATGCAAAAAATAGTTCTGAGATGGTACTAAAGCTTGAGTGTAGTTCTGGAAAAGGTTAAATACATTTTTTAAATGGTGTCCTTTCTGGGTCAGCATGAAGACATGCTTTATAGAGCTGTTCCTCTAGAGTGTCCTAATGTATGCAACTTTTATACTTGGTTTTGTAACTTCACGGAGTTGGAACTGGCTAACGCATATTTTTATCATTATTACTATCAATGCTTGTGTGTTCTAAACTTTAAGCAGCTGCAGACTTATCCTGTGTTGCTAGTGTGTATGAAAAATGCTTATAATGAATAGTTATAGATAAAAAGTTATGTGCAGGTGTCTTCATTTCAACCATATTTAATGTTTTGAGCTCCTCACTATCAAACAATTTTTTTCATTGTTAGTTTTCCAGAGAAGTAGGATCTATCTTGATCCCCCGATCGGCAAATTCTTTAAAGCAATTGTCATGTTATAAAATTGAAACTAAAGATAAGACCTGTAAAAATTGTTTGAGATTACCATTTCCTTACGTTTGATTAAAACTTTGGTCATATATCTTGTGGTCTGTTAGAGATGGGTAATATGCACAAAATGATTTTTTTCCTATGATTTTTCTGAGCCAAATTATAATTAGTGCTTCTAGATTGTAGAAGAGACTCAAGCGTTGTGCTTAAACTCTTCAATAATTGTCATAATTGAGTATCAGTCTTAAAGTTTGATCAAATCTTTTGTATTAGCAGTGTTATGCACTGACTCATTGAATTTCCAGTAGATGACTAGACGGAAGTTAGAACCTCAACCCTTCATTGAGGGGGAGATTATTTTAGCTAGATGAAACTTTGTTTCTCAGTGTAATGATTCAGGTAGGATTGATGACTCCTGACAAGTGAAAGAAATGTAATTTGAAAGCAATGTTTCCCAGACCATATAGATGAGCGAACAGTTTGTAATGCTATCGCACCCGAAAAGGATGTGGATGGATTTCATATTATTAACATTGGACGTCTGTGTCTTGATCAGCCTTCAATAATACCTGCAACTGCTGCTGCCGTGTGGGAAATAATAAAGCGGACAGGTAAGAAACTGAACTCTATTGAAACTTTTATTTAAGATGCAGAAAATGAATGAAGATTAAGTCAGGTGTGAATTAGAAGGTGTGGGCTATCCTAATGTTTTGCACTCATTGGAGAACCAGTGTTTAGGGGATTAATCTAAAAAATAAGGAGGTGCCAAAGATAATGAGATTTTTCACTTTATTTTTTTACCAGTATTGTAACTATTAATTAAGCGTAGGTGGTAGTTCATGTAAAATACTCAAAGGGTTTTTTTCCACTTCCTTTCTGCTTGTTAGTGTTGCAAGGAACTTTAAGTAATATTCTTTACTTTGTGATTAGTTATCAAATACAAGATTTCGATTTGTAATTTCTTGTAGGGCAAGGGGGGGGGAAGAACAACAGAATTGAGAACATGTAAATTGGTTACTAGAAGGGGAAAGGATATTTATAATATGACATCTTTTTAATGTGTAATTATAGATGCTCCTATTGATTGGCGTATGAGCTTGTGCTTCAATTTGTGGTCAGAGAACAGAAATTAAGTCCCTCCAAAGAGAGATTTAGATGACCTAAATTAGTTGTCAGTTCTGTTTCTACTCTGAAAGTCAAAACTTACTTTGTAGATTCATACCTCCAGTTCAACCTTGTGGGTTTCCAAGTCATATTGGTATCAGCAGTCTGCAACAGCAAATAATTAGATCTTGGGCATTGAGAAGAAGGGGTTTATCTCAAAATAGCAAAATCTTGTGCTCTGTTTTGTTCTGTGTTGTTTTCTTTGAAGGAATCCAAACATTTGGAAAAAATGTTGTTGTAGCTGGAAGATCTAAGAATGTTGGAATGCCGATTTCAATGCTTTTACATACTGACGGAGAGCATGAAAGACCTGGCGGTAAGACGGTCAATGTTGTCAGGTATTCTTAATGCTTTAACGTGCAAAATCATTAAAATTAAGCTAAACTGAGGATTCGGATAAAGAGAGAGCTTTTGTGTCTTGCGTGACATTTGCAACTGGAGCAAGGAAGTTAATTTGCTGATATATTTCCTGATCGTTTCTCAGGAGAGAAGGTCAGTTTCTGGACTGAACTTTTTCTGGTGTTACGTCATCACTTTCTTAACCTTTTGAAACAGCTTCCATTTAAATTAAGGATCTTTTCCCAACTTAAATGATTCTGTGGAAGGGACCTGGAGCAACCTGACTTAGTGAAAGGTGTCCCTGCTTATGGCAGGGGAGTTGGAACTAAATGATATTTAAAGGTCCCTTCCAACCCAAACCATTCTATAATTCTAAATATTGTTAGCACCAAACATTGAGGATAGTACCTGACAGCATAGCCTTAGAGCTACAGCAGTTTGTATGATGTTTATACTAAGTAAAATAGCTTATAAGCCTTATCTTCACGCTTATATAATGCTGATTTCAAGTTTTTCCGTACATAAATAAAAGCATTAAATATAATGCTTGTGTTGTGCTATGTTGGTTAGGCTGTGATTATGAAAATACCGTAATTACCAACAAAGTAGCTTTTCAGTGTAAGCTTTATGATACTACATGTTGGTCTGGGGGATTTTTCTGCAGTGCAGTTTATATCCCCTTGGAAATCATAGGGTGTAAGGAGAATGTTTTTGAGTAATATTAATTATAGAAGCATGTATGTGCTGCTGTAACAGTGTTGTAGGAAACAAATAAACATTACATAGAACACTGTTGTTTTGCAGGTTCATTTTGATGTTAGAAACTGCCACAGTGGTGTGCACGAAGGAGGTAAACGTGGATGTTTAATCCCAGACAAATGTAATAGGAGTGGAGTGAAATCTGTTATTAATATAATGAAACGCTAAAAGCTTCTTACTAATCATAGAGTTGGTTTTTCCATTCAGCCTCTGTGGGAAAGTTGCTATTTGAAACTTCTCGGAGTGTTTGAATTGTAATTACCATTGGTGTGTAATTTTGGTCTTATCCCATATTCCTGTGAAAATTAGTAGGATTTTTGCCATTTACTGCAAATACTGGGTTCCATGTAGTACTGGCAGAGCTTTTCAGTGATCCAGCAATGAAGTTGGTAAGAGGCTTTCTTTGGTGCAGACGTACGTTGTAACCTACTTCCATGTTTCTCAGTGGGAAATGAAGAGGTTTAACAACCTGTGGTACTTTCAGCAACTTATTCTAAAACCCTAAGTAGTGGTGCAGAAGTGTTCATGCTGTAAATAGTGTTTTGTAGTTGTCACCTTTTGTGTTAGTTGGGTCCATGTCTCTGAGTTGTCTTATATTCTGGGACTGTAGCTGTACTTTGGCTGGCCAACAGTGTGACTTGCTCTTGGGAGCTAGTCTGTGAGTCTGCTGGGCTATGAATGAGCTTTGTTCTCCTTCAAGGTAGTCTACCTAGGCTCTGATTTCTGGCGTAATGCACACTTACTTCACCAGTAGCGCCATTTGCTGGGGTTGTCATTAATGACATGTATGTCAAGTGTGCTGTGTGGGGACAGAAAAACATTCAAATATACCTCTCCCCACCCTGGAATCTAGACGTGAAAAGAGTTAACTTGTTATCGTTACCTATTAACATTATCTTTCATTATTCTGAAGAAATGGATGCCTTTATAAGGCAGTCTTTCTTGGTTTCCAACCTGCAAAGCAGTAGTATACACTGTAAGGCATCTGACAATAAGAAAACAAAAGAACATCTGTTGTTCTTGCACACTGAACAAGCACTAAACACGTATTGGTTGTGTACCTGCTAATAAATCCTTTCCAAGCTGGGAGTACAGTTTTCATTCCAGACATGTGGAGTGGGCTACCTTTGAAGATCTGGTTGGTATTCTGCAGTTAACTATCTTGTCCTGCTTGGAGCAAAAGTCTGGCTGGGTGTGGAAGGGAAGGCAGGCTAGACAGTGGTTTCAGCTCTACCACAGTGGTTATCGCAACTTAGGGATGTATCGTGACAGAGAAGAAGCTGAAGTCAGTTGAGATGAGCTGAGACAGGCAGTGAAAGAGAATGCATAAAGCTAATGTTGCCTGAAATGAGGAGGTGGAGCTAAAGTACAGATTGAAAATGTGAATGTAATAAAAGTAATAGCTGAAGTGGAATTATCCTTTCCACAAGTGTTTTAGCAGCTGGTAGCAGGGCAAGATGTATGTGTTCGAGATACAAGATGAGGTAGCTTTAGCAAGTGTGCAGTTTATAGATGAAATGTTTTGAACATGAAAATGACATGTAAAATTGCACATTTTTATTTATTACCAAACAATGGCAGGCTTTCCTCTATGTGCACATTTAGAACGGTTTAAGCTCATTAAGATGAATTAAGTGGAAGCTTTTTTCTTTTTCTTTCTTACTTTCTGTTGATGAGGTCAGAGCCCAGACAAGACATTGCAAGTGCTGATTGATAAAACAGGTTCAGGTTATCAGTCAGGATATGGTTTTAACAGCAACTGGTACTGCCTTCGTGAAATAAATGTGGTTGAAAAGTGATGCAAGGTGTGTGGATAGGTTTGTAGGTTTGGTTTGGTGTAATTTTCTTTTTTTCAGTAGTAGGTTTTCAATTCTTCAGAAGCAAAACTGGAAAGCTGGGGTCTGTCTTCATCTGTGATATATGTAGAAACTGTAACGTCCTGCAGGTGGCGATAACTGATCACGTAGGAAAACTATCTGTAAACTTACAGAGCAATTTGTGTTCTTGATAGACAGGTCAAGAGACTTTACATAATAAGCTAGTGAAATAGCTTCGCAGTATCATGCTAAACCTTATTTCCTAAATATCTTCCTCTGTCTTCTTTCAGCAAAAGTAACAGTGTAAAAGTAGTTATTTTCTGTTTTGGCCTGATCTCAAATGGAAAATCTACCCTTTCAGAGGTGTCTGTAACCTTCTGGGCTGCTATTTGGAAGGTGGGGTTGGCTTTTTTTTTTAGTGTTGAGAGTAATTGCTTGGTTTCAGGAGCTGACTACAGACATGCATTTCTAAATTATTCAGAGGAAATGATTTGAATTCTTAAAAGCTGTGAATATTCATAACTTCAGATCTAATCCATTGTTTTCTCTCAGCCTCCTTGCTGTATACAGTACAAGAGGTCAAAATAACCTTACTATATACGTGTTTTTAGAAGTAATGATTGTAGTTTCAGATAAAACATCTTTCTTATCCTTACCTGAAAATTTGATAACAGAACATTACTCTGTTTTATTCAAGCTTTTCTTTCCAGAATCCAGTGATAAGTTTGACTTCCATGTGTGAAGGATCACCCTTCATAGAACATTTCCTAGAGAAGGGAAGTGTGTCGCACCAAAGAACAGACATGATTCTCCTACAGCAGGCAGCGTTTTGTTTTTAGTTTGTTTTAGAATGAGGCCTCCAAAGGAGGAAAACTATAACTGTCTCTACAATCTGAACATGACTCAAGAATGTGTGTGAGACCTCCATAAAAACAAATCAACAATTGGAGAGAAGACTCTTTAGATTAGCAAAATCAAAAGTAACAATGAATAATTCTTTTGTCATGTTCCTCCTTTTTTCTTTTTTTTAATTATTATTAGTTGCCTTTGGGATCAATAAGTGACTTCGGAGAGAAGAAAAATAGAAGGAATCTAGACATGCAGGCTTTATGTACTGTTTGGGATGTTTCTATCACAAGAAAGGCTAGCAGTGCAGAGATGCTCTGAAGACAATTGTCTGTCTAGGCTTTTGATGGACTTGCATACATGGGAAATAAAAGAACAGTGGTGAAGGATACCTGACTGCTGGCAATTCTCCTCATTTCAAGAAATTGCTTCTGTACATCTGTACTTCTTTGTCATTAACTGAAAAAACCTTCATCTGCTCTCTTTGAGGACATATTATGAGGTGTAAAGACTGAAGGAGGATAGGTGATGACTGAAGGAGGATGAAAGTTGTGAGAAAAGAGCCGAGAAGTCAGAGTGCAGTCAGGTTGAAGATGAGATGCTTGAGGAAGACAAGTAATGAGATAAGAGGTCCAGATTAGACAGTCAGATGCATTCCAGAGGCAGCCGCTGTGGTTGTAATGACTGAGATGGCAAAAATCTTAAGTTTAATGGCTAATAATGTGACATTGGAGTCCATGATGAATTAATTGAAGGTGGAGATGAGGGGGTATAACACAAGACAACTATGCAGTACAAATAGTTGTGAGGGAGAAGCACGGCATCAGAATATGGGGGGAGTTTCATTTAATAGCTGCTATTTTTGCTGTTTTCATGGGCAGTCTTAGAGGGACTGCTACCCTTGCTGTTGCACTCAGTATGAGACCTCAGTCCCTATTTCCATGTCACTTTGTTTTTTGTGTAGTGGTCTCTCCTCAGCATCTCGCTTCATTTGCACGAGGTTTTTTATGCCCTAATAGCAGGGTTTATTTGTAGTTTCTTGCCAAGCAATGTGGATACATGCAGGAGCAGGCCCCAGAGCTTTTGAGTTTGCCCAAAAGGATGTGGTCTTCTGCTTGTGATAACTTCAAACACTTCCTACTCTGGTATCAAGTAAGTGTTCAGCAGTTTTTCCTTTATCAGGAGATAGAAAAGCTGGTAGGGCATCTGCAAAATCTGAGCACCTTTTAGTTAGTCTCTTCCATTCCTGTTCTTGCACTTGAGCTATGCAAAACAATTACTTAAAATGCTCTGAGTGTGTGGAAAAATGTATGCGTTTGATGTATTTATTCCTTAAGTGGTTACAGGGATAAACATGCTCAGATCCATCCAACTGGAATCCTACAGATCATATAAATATTGACGCTGCTGTTGATTGTGTTCTGCATGTACATTCAAGAACATCCCTCCTCACTGAAATCTGTTAGTGTTCCAGTTAACAGGGGGATTTTGCTGTCTGCACCCTGCATGCAATTGTTGGTTAGACAGCATCTAAGCGAAGACCTTTGGCCCCGGAGTGTCACTGTTGTCATAGCCGCTAAGCTTGTTCCCTACGCAATTAGGCCCTGCAAAGAGAAGAGCCTTGGTTGTCATCGTGTGGTTTTGGTCAGATGATCAGCCGTGCTCATTCTTGAGAGGGGGCACATCAGTAAGAATGATACTACTTCACTGAACGTGAATTACTGTTTGTTCCTTGAGCAGTCAAAATCCGTCAGAAACAGAGGCCAAAGGCTGAGCACTGACCGTACAACAGGATGTCAAAGGAAGCGTCTAGGGAGTTTCAGGACAGATGAATGACAAATGTGGTTGAGGACAGAGGTCTGAACACCCTGATACTATATTTGAAGCTTTAGTTTGTGACAAGCAACTGAGCCTTACGGTGCATTCCACAGGTTGTGCTTAATAATGTAGACGACAAATTCCATGCTGGGTTTCTCTGTGTAATTCCACTAAGTGTAATGAAGCTGATGGAGTCAGTCCACGGTATATGAATTAATTAATTCTGCGTGAGTTTTTAAGAATAAGCACTTTTTCATGTGTGTAAAAGGCAAGTGTTACAAGCATTCTGACTATGCTGAAGTAAGTGATGCATCCCAAGACAAATTTGACGGTCACCTTTACTGTTTTTGGTGGACCACAGTGGTTCACATGTACCTGAAAGTAGATGCTTTACAGGCCTTCTGTATGTATCAATTAATTGCCCATCTTTTACCTTTCAGGTGATGCTACAGTGACCATTACTCACCGATACACGCCAAAAGAACAGCTCAAGATCCATACTCAACTTGCTGACATTGTCGTAGTAGCTGCAGGTAATATTAGTTGTTAGTACTCTCATCACAATGTTTACAACATAAAAAGAAAAGCTTGGTGTCTGTTGATGGCACTACTAGCTATTTCACCTGTTTTACCAAATACTTGGTGCTCATGCTTGCTGAGGGTGTTGCAGTACATAGGATTTCTTGTAAGAAAGGCAAGTGATCTGGCTCTTTGTTCTTGCCCTTCACATTTGCAGACTCATAAACTGTTTCTCATCACATGTGACACCTTTCCCTTAGGGAGACTTCAGAGTGAACTCAAGACTGGGAACCAGTTAGTGCATAGTTTATACAGGTATAATTATGTAAATTAAAACATTCTCTGTACAGTGCAAAAACCGTGAGTCATTTAACTGTTGACAGGAGGGTTTCTTTAAATCAGCTGGAGGCTGCATTCATGAAACAATGGTATCTTTCTCTTGCTGTTAGAATTAAGGGCAGCCTCGGCAAATTAAATGGTAGTTTTGGTAACATATGCATGTTATTCACAGCTGATTTTTTTTGTTGGTATGTTGACAATTATGTCAAGAGGAAAAGAATGGTAATTGCCAAAAGGAAGGGCTCTGAAAGATCCATGTTTATGTTCTTAAAGCAATGTAGAATGAAATACTTTCAGTTTGACTTGTCTAGAAGAAAGAAACAAGTAGCACTGCTTCTGATTTTTTTTTGTTTGTTTTTACTTGACTGGTATTTATTAATGGAAATATAAATTAAGCAGGGGAAAAAAAAAAACAACAACAAAAAAGCCTCTGGTCAAATTCTGTGTCCCCTTGCAGTTCATGACATCTTCCTTCTCTGATACTGGTTTGGAGGACCACGAACAGATTCTGTCTTTACCCTTTTCTCCTCCCTTCCTCTGTCTTCACCATTCTCAAGACCAAGTCCTGGGAAGTTATTTTCCAGATTTGGACAGATAGGTACATGTCCAAAGCTCATCACTTCCTGTTGAAGCAAGATGTCCTTTTTTTCAGAGCTTAATTGCGCTACCTCTTTCTCATGCCAGGTCAGGAACAAGAAACAGCTCAGTTCTCCCACGTGGGATTACTCAACTGTGGGTCAGACCAGAATTCTCACACTGAATGAAAAATAATGATGTGTCTTCTAATTGGAAATAAACTAGTAATATCAACATATACTGCTTCTGATTTAATCATAGTTTAAGTTTTTTTTGTCTGCTGAACGCTTTGTCATCAGTTACGCTTGTAGCGAAACATTTCAGTAGCAATTCAGCTGTGTTTGTTCACATTATTTTCCTCGTCATTTGTAAGAAGAGCATGATACAACGCATGTTACACAACGTGAGATATGCTTTGAATGATGAAAAAACCTAGGGCTAGATTGTGCAAACAGTATGCAGCCCTGCCCCAGTGAGAACTCTGGGGAGGATGACACCTTGGAAAGGTGGTGTCCCTCCATGTTCTCCTTTTTGAGAACTGTGTGCGTTGGGCCTTTGGGATGGTGCTGGGCTTAACCCTCGAAATGTGACCTATTTAGTGAGCAGTGCAAGAAAGGAAGCATTTACATGGTCACAGACCACCATGCAAGAAATGCAAATGGAAGAAAGCTTTCTGTGAGTTGATTTCACCCTAATAGTTAACTAAACTCCACCATAACTGCTTTCTCACTCCCAAGTGAGGGAAGAGGGGGAGAAAATGTGATGAAAAAGTGCTCAAGGGTTGAGATAAGGGCAAAGAGAACTGATCTGCCGTGGTACACCATGGGCTGCAGGGGAACTGCTGAAGGAACTTGTGTTCCACTTCATCCCCACTTTCTTCACTGACCACGGTGCCTTCAAGCTCATTTCTTACATATTTTCTCAATCCCCTTTCCCAGCTGTTGTTGTGCAGCCATTTGTTTCCTTTCTTGCCTATGTTCTCATAGAGGTCCAACCAGTGTTGCTCATTGGCACAGGCTTGCCAGCATCGGGTCCCTTTTAGAGTCTGCTGGAACTGGCTTTTAGCTAACTTGGGGCAGCTTCTGGACTCCTCACCGAGGCTGCTCTTGCAGCCCCCCTGCTACCAAACTCTTGCCATGTAAATCCAATACACTGTGTAAAAGAGCAAGATTTCTATTCTCCTCTTCCCATATAATGCTTTAAGAGCCACCTGCATTCTGCCTCCCATTTTGGTGACTTGCGACACTAAGCATGTTCATTCTGTTGTGGTGCTCTGTCTCTGAGGAGCTTCCTGTTCACTTGCATTCATGGTTCTCAAACAGTTCACCCCAGGTGCTTCTGTCTTTACTCTGGAGTTTGGGAATGCCCATCTTCATAGGTTGTCTGTTTGCTCCCATCCTTGGGACCCTGGTTGTCCAGCTTTCTGTGATTGTAACTATTGATGCAATTTATTCCTTCTCTCTCGTCCCCTCCTAACTCATTGCATCATAAGGCATTCCCTTAATTCTCATTTTCATTCCCTCCATAAAATCTTTGTCTCTGCTTCCAGCTGGAGCTTTCTAACCTCTGTGCCACACAGCTTTTGCCTTTCTAGCCAAAATATAGTATTTCCTCCTAAGTGCACCTGGCACTTTGCATCCCACTACGGACTTTGTAATCCTTGCCCGCTGTCCCTGCCTAAGCAGACATCCTACAGTGTCTACTCTTGTTGCTATCAGACCAGTCCCATACTGAAAGACTAAGTACAGCTTTAGTTGTGGTGCTCATGCAGCTGTTGCAGTATTTCCAGGGCAGTGATGGAGGCAGTAGGCAGTCTTTGTCTCTTATAATCTGCTGCTGCTGCTCTCTGGGCTTTCTAGTCTGCCTTAGGAGAGACGACTCATCTGCCTGCTACCTTCAGAGAGGTGAAGAGAAGGAATGGAGGTGCCAAATGCCAGATGAAATTCTTCTGGGCCAACTCGCACTGTCCCTCAGGACATGATCTGTGGTCCTCCTGCATGGGAATTGCTGATTTGCCAGGCTGCTTTATTCAGCCAGTGGCTGGTTAGCTTTCTCAGGATTTAGCTACCTTACAGTCCTTTTACCTAAACTGGGATTATGGAGGAGTTTATTTTTTTTTTTGTTGAAAGCATGATTCACTGTTTTTGACAAAAACTAGTAAAGAAAGACTTTCCCACATTCTTCAATCGCTGCATTTTAGGAATAGTTGCTCTAACGCTTATCTCTCCCTACTTGGTATGTAAAGTAGGCTTAAGTAAATAGATCTGCTCATTTGGTTTGGGGGTTAGTTTATTTGTTGCTATTAAGTATTTGGCCTATTATCAAGCCATTTTACAAAGGGTGTAACTGTGCAACTTCCGTTAATATGCTTCCATCCCTATCACACACAGCTCATTAACCCCCATAAGACGAAGGCATTATCCAATTACCAGCCAGCTTGCGATTGATTGCATAAGAGCGATGAAGTAGATGCAGCCAGATCTTATCAATGGCATAGGAAAGAATTTGAGGTCTTGGCTTGCTCAACATTAAAAGCAGAGTTTCAAGCTTGCATCCTATGGGGGAGTGAGAAAGGAAAGGAAGGTTCTTGTGTTGCTTGTATCCAAATGACTTGCTGGCAGACGTCCAGCACTTCAAATGAATCCATAGACCTTGTCTGCCAGTAGTTGCCTCCAATAACACCGTGGTCCTAAAAAACGTGAATTTGATTTCTTTTTTTTTTTTCCTCCTGAGAGAAGGCTGATTTCATGGGGAGGGCAGCAGGGGGAATTTAGATTCCCCCTTTGCAGATACTCTACTACCGAGGTAGACATTCTTCACAGAACATAAAACTGAAGGAATAACTGAAGAAGCAGGGCAAAAATTTAACTTATTTGAAATTTGCCATTTCCTTTCATTCCAAATTAGAGGCTGCATAGCAGGAAAGAAATTTTGGAGGTCATTTAAAGCAAATGCACAGAAAAGATTGCAGCTGTTGCCTTTAAGGTGTGATAGGCTAATGTAATGCAGATGATGGCTGATGACTTTGTAGTCTTGACTCTCTGATAGCGTGTACTGACTTAGCACTAGATAGCACTAGACGTAGGTCTCAGATAGTAATTTGCCTTAGCATTTGAAGAGGTGGTTCATTTGTTCTGAGTCTGTCCAGGAATTAATTTTCAGATGTCTGGTCACACATGATGCTGCTGTTGGTAAGCAGTGCTCGTATTTCTGTTCTAGGATAGCCTTAAAATTGCTGTTCATTAAGAGAGCTCCTGCTGAACTCCTGGTACTGAAAGGTCTTTTGTGTGTGTCCAGTGGAGCTGTTGGTGTGCTAGAAAAGCATTGCCTATTGCTTGAGCACGCTTGGGAAGTTCAATGAGATTCATCTTGAAGTAAATGTGTAGTGCTGTCTTCTGTTTGCAATCTGTTGTGGCAGTGTTCTTTGTGAAATGGAAGACGCTTACAGTTTGGGACTGCTGCTTTAGAAAACAGTGTTTTGCTATCCCTTCAGTAGGACCTGGCTCAGATCCTGTGGGCAATTAAGTTGTCATTGTTGTGCTTCTCTTGTCCTAGCACCTAAATAATTGGTTTGGTGTTTTTTGCCATGTATATAGATAGATGAACTGTGCTGACTGGGAACATACGCTGTTGCCTCAAGTTTTTTGTCCAGAACTTGAAGTGACCTTTTAGCATTTATATGTCCTGACTATCAAACATCTTGGTAATGAATATCAACATATTTGGAATTTAAATGCATTGAGAAAATGAGTTGTATATGAAAGTGCTGCAGAAGCTTGTCACAGCACCCTGCTAGCTAGGGTTTCTTTACAATAGAAGTGTCAAACCCCAGGAAATTATCCAGATGTAGCTCACCTGGAGCTGATGAAGGTATGTGATGTTGAGGCCAGGCATCTTTGGTCAAGCAGGGAGGTCTCCTGATTCTGTTCCAAGTGGCAGAATTGCAAATCATAGTAAAGTAGAGCAAGAAAGGTTTTTTGAAAGCCCATGTCTTAACTTTTGGTGCACTACGATGGATATTTGACATACCTGTTCAATCTGCTTTTAACATTTCCTGTGATGGAGACATGGTTCTCTCCTTGGGCTACTTGCTCCCCCGCTCCTCTGTTCTTATGGTTTAAAAGTTCTGGACAGTGCGGCAAAGAACAATTATTTTTTTTGCATCACATCGATTGTGGATGTTTGTGGGGATGGGAAGCCTAGGTACTTTTCTACTGCCAAAAGCTTTTTTGTGTTTTTGAAGGCTGCCATGAAATCAGGCAAGTTCATTCTGGGCAATGTTTCCTCATAACCTTCGTTGTTCTTTTTGGTGCTCATAGAGATGGACAGACAGATCAGAGAAAGCTGGCATCCACAGCAGGAATATGGTATCCCAGCTGATGTCGTCTGGTGAAGAGATCAGGAGTTTTGTGTGTCTTGCAGTAGTGTGACTGTCTGTTCAGGTTCAGTTGATCTAATCCCAAATTTTTCTTGTTGAAAAATGACCACCTAACCAGTTGTTGACTGCCTTGCCTTTGCAAGGGGTAATCATTCGTATGTAAAGGAATTGTATCTTGCCTTTCTTGCTGTTGAATGTCAGATGTTTTTTGAAGCTGTTCTCCTTTTTGCCGGCGGTGTTTGAAATCTAAGCTAATCTGTTTCAAGTTCTTTCCAGCTTTGGGTCATTTGCATTTTGTGTCACTACTAAATAGTAGGTGTTCTCTTCTGTCACGTTAGTGCCATTATAAATGAACACCTGGCCCTTGTAGAACTCTTTCCACAGACACTTAGGTTTTCGTAAAGAACCACGAGAGCCTGTTGTTACCTACCAGTTATACCTGAGTACAATTACCCAGCCAGTTTTCCATGCAGTACGCTTTTCTTTTCTCACTTAGGAGATAAGGTGGAAAAAGTTCTACTTGAAAGGCCGTTGCTTCTCTCTTGCAGACTGATCTGACTCTTTTTATGGGTAAATAGAGTTGGCCCCTTTTTTTGTTTGTTTCTGTTGTTTATCTCACTCATACATTGCAGTAATGAAAAATAAGCTGGTGATGTAGATCAGATTCTCTCACCGTGCTTTTTTTTCCTTTTTTTACAATAGCATTTTGTGTAGCTTGTATTTAGTATTTTATTAACTGCCTGAAAAGTATTGCATCTAAGGAGTACATGACCGGTCAGAGAAGACAAGAAGAGTAGCATGCATCGAATACAGATACTAAAAAAAGCCAAGACAAAAGAAAACATTGCCAAGATAACATACATGGTTTGCTTCAGAGGTTCCTGACATTTCTGGACTGGTGGAATTCCAACAACCCTAAACATTTCTTGTAGCTCATGCAACATCTTTATCATCCAGCTTTTTTTTTTTTTTGGAAAAGCTATGAAGGTGACTTTCCACCACAAACCAGCAAGCACATAGTTCACTGGGATCATGTTGACTACATTTGTGACCACAGGCTTATCTGAAAATATTCACTCAGAATAAACAACTGTCAAGCTTTTTGTCTGAAAGTTACAGGCTGTATGAAGCCAAGGAATAACTGCGTTCTCTGTGTGATGTGTCAAGTAAAGTTTAAGTGAAAGAATTTTTTATTTATTTTTTTGGTGTAAGTATACATAACATGTGCATACACACGTTACTATAATTTGGAACTGATGACCTAAGACTATCTGGCTGTGTTAATCAAATACCTTGATGATTCCAGGTATCCCGAAGTTGATTACAACCGATATGGTCAAAGAAGGTGCAGCTGTGATAGATGTAGGCATCAATCATATCCGTGATCCTCTTACAGGAAAGACCAAATTAGTTGGGGATGTGGACTTTGAAGGTCAGTGAAACACTAATATTTTTATCCAATAGGTTCACATAAAGTTGGTGGGATTCTTCGATGATTAATACTTTGAATAGCTCATGTCCCAGATAAGACAACACTTGAAGGAGTGTGTGTTTGTTTTCTTAAATAAGAAACAAGTAATTTGTTCATATACCTGCTCTTAAGAAATGATATGTTATTTAACAGCAAGCATTACTTCTAATTACATATATGAGCAGCCTTTAAGAGATGCAGATGAGCTCTTATGTATGTTTGGTGGCAGCAGTTTTAGAGAGATGCTTGTCTCCAGGCTTCTTTATCCTTTGAGAATCTTTAAAGTGTTTCAGAAGTATGCATGCATGCTCACACACAGACCCTGCACAGAAACAACCTGCAGTTTCTGCCCTTTGACAAGTATAAGGTTTCCCACTGATCATAGCAAGTACTATGATACTACAATTTCTCAAGCCTGTTTTCACACTTAAATTTTTGAAAATGTTAACCTCTTGTTCAGAAGTACCCTTTATACTAAGGTTTAAGGTGGGTTCATCTTCAGCTCTTTAAAATCTTGGTTCAGGCAAGCCTAACTGAGATAATATGTGATGTTACATATTGATCTTTTTATGTTTAATGTGTTGCAGAGCAAGTTCACAATGTAATTGGATTAAGTATCTCTGCTCTGGAGAAGCTCCAGACTGGAATAGCAGGATTGTTGCAGTCGAAAATTAAAGCTTATTGGCAGAGTTGTGTGGGAAGCTTAGACAGCGTTTACCCACATTATTAATGGTTCTCAACAGTTCCTTATTTTGATAAGTATGAAAATCACCCACAGGGTTTTTTTCATAGTTATTAACATCTTGGCTGGCATAATGTCTCAAAGCTTAATTATATTCAGAATGTTTCTAGCCCACTGTATGTATTTCAAATTACATCACTTGCTTAGTTCCTGCATATATAACTCATCACACATGATATCTGTCTGCTAAAATCAATGAAATTAACCGCACGGGTGTAGCTAAGTCATTGTTTCAGCATGCATTTGGGAATTTATAACTGGTTGTATAAAATAGTTCTGTTAGAAATATTTTTCTAGAGTGCAACTTGAACAATTCTTTGAGTTGTTACCCTGCTTCTACCATCACAACTAAAAGGTTGTTTTCCGTATTCAGAAATAAACTAAAATGAAGTAGAGAGGAGTTTCAGGATTTTTTTTTCCTTGTTTGTTTTAGCATGTTTGAAAAACAATATGACTTTCAGAAACTTGACAGTGTGTCCTTTTTGTTTGTTTTCTTTAAATGTATGACCTTCTGAATGTAATGAGTCTAGATTCAATGGCCATGCCATGATTCAGAGTTTCAGCAATGCACTGTATATGTCTCGTCATGTCTGCTGTGGGTTGCTCTCAGGATTTTACCTGGGGGGAGGGAAGATCCAAAAAAAGAGGGAGGAACTTCAACTTGGATTATGCCACTGCAGCTCCAAGTAGCATTTCACTGTGCATTGCCAAAGGGAAATTGTTGTTGGTTCATTAGTATCGGTGAAAGTTTCACTAAATCTCTAACAACAAAAAAAACTATCCCTGTGTATACAGTTCAAAATACCGAAGAGTAAGTCACCCTTGCCAAGCACTGATTTGGCAGTTAGGAAATGCAACAAGCTAGTGTATTCATGTACTAAATCATTTTATCCTTTCCCTCCTGTTGATCACTTGACTGAATTTATATTTAAGCTTAAGTGAAAATGATTTTTGCAGTTTAAGGCCAAGTACACGAGCTGGCATGATGTACGCCACCTGTTTAACATAAAGTAGCCCACCAGTATCTATTCTCTCATCATCCCCTTCCTCAAGTAGAAAGATGTTTGGGGTGGGAGTTGGGGTTTGGTGGTATGAAAGAGATTTAACTGGCAAGTCAGAGGTTAAACTTGATTTATAAGAAATGGTTGGGGGTGGCTGACTTAACCCAGTCATCGGACTAAAAACCCCTGGTAAAGGAAATAAACCTGATGAGATGGATGGAAACTGTTTTGATTCCTTTGTAATATCTTAGCAATACTTGGATGCTGTCTTCTAATCTAGGGAGCAGGTTTGAAACAGGAGTTGATCCCTAATAACAAGGGGATGACATTTGAAATAACTGTCTTTTTTAATGAACTTCATTCATAAATTCAGTATAAGAAGTACCTGAAGGAAAAAATTCTTACCACAGGCCAAGAGAATTTGATAGCAGTTGAAAATGAGTTTTGTAGTTCTGAAATATGTTCTAAAATCTGCAAGTGTTAGAGTCATGTCCACTCGGGCTGTAGGCAGCTTGAACTGCATGCAGTCACCTGCAGCCGGAGACCTCGCTGGTGACAGCACTTCCCACGGTGGCCTGAGGACCGACTGCTGCAGTGTGTGTGTACACCCTCTGAAGCTAAGGAACACACTCTGGCTGTCCTTTAAACTCCACTACATCAGAAGAAACGATGAGATGGTTTAGTTTGCTGAAAGCAATTTAACTGTATCGGTCACCTAAATATCATGTTTACAGCTGCTCAAGTGGCTGGCTTGGTCGTGGTGGCATCTGGAACCTTTGCACTTTCCAGGCTTACCTGTTCGTTCTGGACAAAAATCCCAGGCTGTGTTTTGGGATGTCTTCAAATAACACTTGTGATTTTTCCCTAAAGATCCTCTTTATTTTTGTGCTCCAAATTGTTTACATTAAAAAGATTGTATTTTGTCCAGAACACTTTTATGTGCAGTTCTAAGATACCTAGAAGAGCAAGAGAGAAAACACTATGCATTTAGTTGGAGGTAAACCGTGCAGCTCCGAGGTACCCAGCTCGATGTTGCTGGGGTGTTCTAGACTCCATGTCATCCAAGTCACCAGCACAGCATGTTCAGTGTGCTCCTATTTATGTTAAGAACTTGCCAAAATATTTGGACCAGGGAGGGGTCGTCTTTGAACTTCCGGGAGCCACCACAAGGAAGGATGAGAAGCGGTGTCATCCTTAGATCATCACCAGCGCCACTTGAGTTACTTTCAGGCAGCAAATTTCAGTCACAGAAAGGGGCACATGTTTTGGTGAACAGGATAATGCTTGTGTGGGTGTAGCTGGCCCTGTTTTATAGGGCTTTTGTTGCCACAGCATTAAAGCTAAAGGGAGAGGAGGGCTGTGAGGACCAGGAAAGAGAAATAAACCAGCAGCTTACACAGAGCATTTAACTGAAACAGCTCTTCTGGGTGGAGCACCATTTCCAGGTGTGACTGGTAGAGCAGGGTGGCAGCACACCAATGTAGGAGCTAACCTTTGTTACAGAGGAGCCTCAAAGAGCTGCTCACCTCCCTGCTCTGCTACCTGACCAGTGCTGGTAGCAGACCTTCCAGGCGATAGTGGCTATTTTCCAAAAGCACAACATTCAGAGCTGCTTCCTGAGCTGGGCCCCAAAAAGCAGCTGCAAGGCTTCCCTCAGTTTGCTGCCATCACCCACAGGTGCTCCTGGTAGCAGCTGCCTGAGAGTGGCCTTTTCCAAGGCTCCTGGTGACATGGCCGTGGATGTTTGTAGTAGAACCAGGAAGGAGCTTTGGTACATGAATTGCCACTGCAGCTTTTCCAGCTCATTAGGAGGTGGTGTTACTGCTGAATTGTCGTGCTGTTCGTGGGGTACCCAAGTCTTTGTGGTGTTGGGCAAAACATGTCAAAAATGCAGATCACTAATAGTATTCGAAAACGAATTGCAACGGGCCTGTGAGACTGAAGTGTATAGAAAGGTAGTGTAGTTTCCTTAAAGAGCAAAACACCTTGCTGACTACATTTCTGTGTGATTCTTCCCATATTTTTGACAAGCAGGTGCTAATACTCTGTTTTTGAGTCTTTATTGTGTACCTGTGAAGACAACTTTCTATTTAAGAAAGCTTTCTAAGTGATATAGTTGGAATATCAGTGGAGGGGTTTATAAATGAGAATTGTTCTCTAATGCCTAGACAATATAACAGATTTTGGACAAGAGGTGCCCAGCCAGGAGCAGGGAGAGGTTCCCGGTACTGAACAGCAGAGGGGAGTACCCTGACAAACCATCAGTACAGTGAACAGTGGTGGGCATGTATTATAAATCCCCTTTCAAGTAGGGATGATCAGACACAGTGACTGCAGGAAAACGAGGGAAGGGATGTGTTGAATGTTGTTAAGGAGGAGAATGCACCAGGCTCCTGTAGCACTACCAGATGGAGCAAGCACATCAGTTTAATAAAAACCAGGGAAATGGATCCTGTCCTGATGAGCTACAGGACTAACTGCTACCAAGCCATCGGGCGAGTTGACAAGTTTCTGAGATTTGTTCAGGTAGAGAAAAGATTTATATTTGAAGCCAATTCCTTGGTGGAAATGGGGGCTCTGCAGTTGTCTCAGCTAGGGTTTGTGGGATGCGGATGCCCAGGCTTTGTGACAGCAGTTACTTCCGACGGTTGTTTGCTGCCGCTCTGCGTTCGCTGTGCTACCTTCCAGGCTGTAGGCTTCTTCACAGACTGTTGAATCCTTTCCAACATATCTCTCTATGCCGCTTATCCAAACAGCGGTCATGAAAATAGAATGTGGATGTTCCAGCTGCTTTCGCTACTGCTTTTTTTTTTTTTCCAGTTCATTTTGAAGAAGTGACGTTCTTTCTGCAAGTAATACAAGTCCCAGTACTACAAGTCCAGTCTTTCTAATCCTGTCACCATGTTGTTCCTTGGCAAAAATCAGGGGTAGCATTGCCTGTTGTTACACTTTGCTAATGCAAGAAACTATGTTGTTTTGCAAATTCTGAAATCATCATTCCTTCCATTTCAAAATAGTGGCATGTTGGCTATTTTCATAGTTGAGTAGGCTACTAGTTGCAATGGCTGGATGCTTCTGAGGAGGGTTGTGGGCAGAACATTTTGCTTGATAGGAATGTTAGCACTGGGTTGTGACTGCCAGAAGGCCAGACAGAGCAATCACTGACTGCTGGCAGTAAGCTTTTGGATGGAAGAGTTTGGGTACTCCCTCACAGAGGAGTCTATGTGTCATGCAGGGGTCTAAGGAAGTAATCATTAGCATCTTGAATTTCTGCTGCCACTGCTTATTATCCCAGGGCTATTGCAATATTCCATCCACCTGTTTCTGCTAATTAGCTGAATTTGAAAGTAGCCATGCTGCATAATTTTCTGCTGGAGATCATTAGTGGATAATATCGAAAAGAAGGAATTGTGAGAAATGGGGTGTGTGTTAGCTAAATGGTATCCCACGGTGCACAGTGAATAATCCCAAAGTGTGTGTAGAGCAGAGCATGGGGTATCTACTGTCAGTGCTGGGCACGTGATTTACACTTGTGCAGTGCTGCATGGATGCAGTGATCCCAGAGAAGCTTTACAGGGACTAATAAAGCTGTGTGGAAACAATGCTTAGGCAGGAATTATTCTGCATCACTTAATGCAGATGCACAAGACCCAGAATTGCATTCAGGTTGAGACTTGTCCTTGGTTTGTGTGATTAACCCTATTAGGTGTCTGATGTTCTTAGCTTTAAAGGGACGTAGGAATGAAGGGCTGTTTCCAAAGCAGTGGATCCTGTTTTTCAAGGAAATAATCTACATTTCATTTCTTCTGAAGAATCAAAGGAAGATTTTCAGATTCTAAAGAAGCTGCAAAATAGCAGCTCCTCCCCCATAGGCACCTGATTTGTATACCGACATTTTCAAAATGGCCAGAGAAATGTCTGGGAGAACTGCACACACCTCCAGAAAGCCAAGTTAAAGCTAGGGACAAAGTGTTACTGTTACTGAGAGGCAGAAACAAGACCTTCTGAAGGAACCAACAGTGCGGCATCTGATGTGCTGACATGAGATCGATCACACCAAAGTGCTGTTTTAGGACCGTTTGGCCAACTACACTTCGCAAGGAAAGGAAAATCTATCTATGTTTTTAAGGGCCAGGTTATTTTCCCCCCTTTGATCACTGGCATTCATCTTGGAGAATTGCGTTCACCAGATGGATGTTAACTCGTATAGGTGGAGATCTATCAGATGTTAGTTCCGTAACTTAGACACCTGTTCATTTAAAAAATCTGGATTAGCTTTTGTGAATAAGATATCCAGGTGGTTGTATTCTAGCTGATATAAAATAAGGCTTCTGCCAGGCTGACCCACAGCTATTTCCATAATGATAGAGTATGGTAGAGAAATTTCCCAACAACTTGTGAAAACAGTATACTCTGTGTTTACTCCTGAGTACAGTTACTAGCACTAGAGGCGATGGATGTTGTCCATGATGTTCATTAGAAGACTTTCTTTCAGTGAGGCATGGTCGAGCTCTGGACTGCACCTCTTTGTAAGTAAGATAGGAGTATTCTGAATAACACCGCAAAGAGAAACGTGTAACATTGCCATGGAAATAGGCTTATTTCAATTTAAAATGTCTAAAACATTTTGTATGTTAATTGTTACGGTGTTCACTTCAGATGTGGGTACATTTCAATAATTATGACATTGACTTGGGAATTTGCAGTAACTATGTTAACCATAAACACCCATCTCAAACAGTAGGTAGTTCAAAATAGTATAACTAATAAGACAAATTATTTGTGTTTGAAAATACTAAGAATAACTGTCATAGGAGATTTAATTTCTTTCTTACAACTTACATTAAAAAAAAAAAACAACCCACATTGCAATTTGTTTAGCTTTCCAAATTTTTAGTAGTATATCTGGTGGTACCAATCAGCAGAGTAATTAAAACCTTCTCAGCTGTAATTAGCAACTCTCCTCAGCAAGGCTTAATCTTCTGCTCTTCAGTTCAATGAGATATTTGCCATTAACTTCTGCGAATCCAGTTGTTAGGGCCCTGCACTGAGGAGTTCAGATGGTGGTTTTCATTCCATTTAACCTCCCTGAAAGTCTTAATAAGCGTTTTGCTCAAGAAGATAATATCCAGGTTTTCAAATTCTTTTCTGTTAGTTTTCCTAAGAGCTTGTTATTCAGAACAGTGAAGCACCGCGTACTTTGAAGAGGAATATACTTAAAGCAGAGGCAGGATATGCTGCTTGTTCCAAAATCAAGCTGCCAAATCTTCCATCCATTGATTGCTTCTCAGGGTTAGGTATAGATTCTGCTCCATAGTGGGTTCAGTGGATATCACAAAATCGTTAAGGTTGGAGAAGACCTCCAAGATCATCTGGTCCAACCATACCCCTACCACCAGTGTCACCCACTAATCCATGTCCCTAAGCACCACGTCCAACCTCTCCTTAAACACCCACAGGGACAGTGATGCCACCACTTCCTTGGGCGGCCCATTCCAATACCTGACCACTCTTTTCTGAGAAGAAATGTCTCCTCATCTCCAGCCTGAAATGGCTGTAGCTTCAGGGTTGCTCTTGCTTGGTGTTTTCTGTGTATGTGCGCACCCCGTCAAAAATGATGCTTTCCAAATAGTCAGATTCACTACAGACTGCATCTATGTGGCAAGCTTGCGGCTTCTTTCCCCACTTCATTTCAGACACGTGGTGACAGCAGGGTGAATGTGAGTTTCCAGGAAATTGTTTCTAAGCAAGGGAGAGGGTTCACAATGGCGCTTGGAAAAAAACTTCATAGTACTCAGTAATATGCCATTTGGACTAACCATTATTAGCAAATAACTGCTCATTACAGTTTGTCATGCAATGAATTCCCAGCCAGATGCATAAAATTCCTTTACAAGTAACCTGAAATTTCAGTTGATTATATCTTGCACAGTAAATACATCAGGACTTTTTGCTACATGATATTGATTCTTCATGCAAAGAGTTGAACTCGATGGGTATTACCTTAAATGCGTCAAAAAAATACAGGCATACTGATCTCTTAGCACGAGCACTTGAGATATATGCTAACTTTGGCTAGTCTGACATGTTATGTGGTTGGAGCTAATTCATTTTTTTCTTTGAGACTTAAATAAAATCAGTGCCTCCACTTCAGTATAGGCACCCTAGTAACACTGTTTTGTGGTGGTGCTTTTTTAAAACAAATAAATAATAAAACTTTAAATAAAACTTTTCTGGGGGAGCTGAGTATTTATGGTTGCCATTGCAGTGGGAATTTTGCCACTGCAATCTGTTTTTTCTCAAGCACAGTTGTATTTATTGTTCTTTATCCACCTTAAGAAGCAAAAAACAAATCAGCCAGGAAACTGTACTCTCCCGCTACATTTTTCTTAAGCTCTTTTTTATGATGGTACAATGTCTTTGTTAGAAGCAGCAAACTGGAGGGAGGGAAAGAGGTTAAAGAAGTGACAACTGTTGCTTGTGCTTTGCTGTCAGTTTTGGTAGTGTTCTGCTCTTCTTGCAGCTCCTCAGGAATAGGTTTGCTTTGGGCCGTTAACATTTTGCCTTCAGAAGGAGATCCTTGGCATATTGAAGGTGGCATCAGGGTTGACAGGTGCAGAGCTGCCTTCCCGGAGCGGTCCTGTCTTGGTAGCACCGAGGTGTTGTGGGGTCAGCTGGTCATCCAGGTCAAGAAGTCAAAAAGTGCCACTTGCCAGGACAGTTTGGTGGGAGTTTCCTCCCTTGAGGAAAGGGCAGCCTTCTGCAGGTAGATTGGCTTAAGCAGATTGTGAAGCTATGCCCTGAAAATAGCCCTTGGATAGTAATATTCAAATCAACAGCACTACCTCACATCTCTGGTCCTGACTGTATCCCGAGACTACCATGGTTGTAACAAGACTTCTGCCTTAACTTTTCCCATGTGCTCCAGTCCTGTCCGAGTTATGGGCCTTCATGCTTGATACCAGTTAGGCATATGTGGACAAATGAAGGAGAAAAACGTTTTTGGACATGTTCTTAGTCAATACCTTTTCTTTTTTTTTCTCTCTCTTTTCTCCTAGAAGTAAAGAAGAAAGCTGGCTTTATCACTCCAGTGCCAGGAGGGGTGGGACCTATGACTGTTGCAATGCTTCTGAAGAACACCCTCATAGTTGCTAAAAAGCTCATTTACTAGAGCAAGCAGGCTGTCTTGGAAGAAGAATCCAAGTTGTTCTATTTATTGACATACAAAACCTTTATTTTTTACTACAAAGATATTTATTTCTACATTGTATTTATTTTTTCATGTAAACCATATTGAAGGTGATGGTTTACAAAATGTTAAGATACTTTGTGTTACCTCCCACTGACTTGCTGAATTGGAGAATGCGACCTTTGCTGATGTATTGGTGGTGGTCAACTGCGTGTGTGAAAATGAAGAACAAATCTTGAATTACAAATATGCCTGTTTATTTTGAGATGGGGTGCTATTGTCGAGTTTATTTAAATACTTGGGACCCTCAATCTTGTTTAAAATGTACAAAAACTAGATTTCAGCTTGCTGGATATCTTTTGGGTTGGGTTCTGATGTCATGGAGCACTCCGGGTGTAATTTGAAGTCTTGAATATTATATTTTTTGGTAAACATTTAGATAGCATCAATCTTAAATCTGAAAGGAATGAAAGACTGGAATTTGTTTCACCTGTCAGGCAGTAATGTTGGCAATTAACGCAAATGCTCAGTATGCATTTTAAAACAGTTGTGTACTTAAACATTGGCTAAACTCTCCTCTTAAATGTATTCAAGAGGACTGCATGAGTAGGCACCTAGAATTGAGGCCAGAATTGTTTTCTTGCCATGTCTGGATTTGTTTGACTATGTTTTCACACACGGTACCTACAAAAAAAAAAAAAAAAAGCTTTGAATAGGTGACTTGATTGGATTGGACTTTACCTGGATAGAATGTTGTTAAAGCTGCTTTTAATGTACATTTGTATGACACGGGGGGAGAGAAAGAGAGAAGCAAAAGTTTATCCATGATGGAAATATTTGTATTGGAATTTGAAATAATTTACTTGTTCTCTTGTTTTCTGAAACAGCATGAAGGATTTCAGTTCATGATGGATGGCTGAGCCCTTTACTTGTTTACAACATTTTGCTGCTTAGGGAGAACTAGGTGGGATAATGAGATGCTTGCTTTAAAAGGAAATAGAGACTGTGAAAATAAGTGGGAAGAGGGATAATTAGCAGTATGTTTCTATACCTTAATCTTTTAGTTCCAAAGACAGATCCAGAATAGTCTCATGCAATATAAAATTTCAGGTGGCATTACTGTGAAGATGCCAAGTTTACTGAGTGTATGCACTATTGACTTGAAGAGCCAACCCCAGTTCCCACTGAAGTCAGTGGGAATCAGTTTGGGCTGTTGTCTTCATAAATTTATCTCATTTGGGCAAACTTTATTTTAGTCATGAGCCTTTGGTGTATGCCAGTAGACTCAAGATTACTTGAATGGGGAAGAAAAAGAAGTGTGACTCAATATTGCTTCTGTTTATTTAAAAAAAATGCTTGCTATAATAAAAAGAAGGAAATGGATCATTGTTTCTGTGCTACTTGATCTTCTGATGGTCTTTCTGAGAGTTTTGCTTAATGTAGTTTTTGTAAAATAGCTTCACAGATGCATTACTAAGCATGTGGAAGCAATAGTGCAGACACTTGCTTATCTGTTTAAATTAAGCAGTTGGTCAACCCATCATGGGCTGAGGTGGAATGAAACTTGTTCAGTTCTGCAGATCTTTCTGTGGCAAATGTTAATACAGTTTGTGTTGTTTTCTCTTTTTCAGCGCGTTAAGAGTGTAACGTTGTTAGTGTTTTGCTTGTTCAGTCATTATTTAGTTTGTTCACGTTGCTTTCCTGAATTGACGTTCATTTTCTTTGCTTTAGCTGAAAATGGACTCCGCATTTTTGGCAGAAGAACAACCTAAGGCATTTTGCTTGTGTCACTCGAATGAGTCTGCCTCTTTCATATACTGCAAGCAGTTTATTGTGCATCTTCAGCTTTTTCTCTTTTCACCTCTCATGGGTGAGTTAGCGTTGCACAAAAGCCAGCAAGATGGAGGTTTTGCTCAGCAGTGTGCCGTTCTGGGAGCTGCCAGACGCATCTGTGAGAGCACTCTCCGCTGTGACATCCAGAGGGAACGGCCTGTTTCCAGCCTGAAAAGCATGCTCGTGTGCCAGGACCCAGTCAGGTCTGGTCCAAGCACGAACACCCCGTGGCGGACAGCCGCGCGGCCTCGTCTGCTGAACCCTTCTTGCAGGCCTACCGCGCCCAGCTCTGTTGCCTAATGATGAAGCCGCCTCTCGGATTCAAGCCGGATTAAGTTCCCATTGTGTAGATGTGTGTTGAAAGGAAGGCTCATGAGACTTACCCCTGCTTGGGACTGATAGCAAAGGTTATCCAGGAAGGCATACATGCTCCCGTCGATCCGGGGAGTGCACAAGCTGCACTAGATCAGTGTGCAGGCATGTGGCAATTCAGGATACAGAAGGAAGGGAAAAGCCTCCTGGAATGCAGTCCATGAGCAGGAGAACGCATAATTAAAATGTGCATAACTAGCTTGTGTTTTTCCCTGAACTTATGAAGTGGTTAGATTTAATCCCATAGATCATTGAGGAGAGCGTGGTATAGAGGGAGAACTTGAGCTGACCGGAGTTATTAGGGCATCTATCAGAAGGTTTTGTGTGTTTTTTGTTTTTTAAACCAGTTGTGATAAGTTTTTTGTTGCTCAGAGCTCACAGTCGAGAAACTGCAAGTTGGGGTGAAGTTAGCAGTTTTCTTGGGGTGAGAGTCAAGAATTTTGGGGATGTTGAAGTGATTTTATGTTACTGAACTGGGCCTTTCTGATGATCTACTCTAGTGCATCTGGCTGCCTAAGAACCCTTCGGAGGGACCAGTCCTACTTGTTCCAAGTTGCCTGTGACAAAGGAGAGTATTTAGGGCTGTGGAGAGCGGCTTAGTACAAGAACTGTGTGTGTCAGGTATGTCTTAAAGACCTACAAATACTTGCTGTAAAAAACATGATTGGTCTCATTATGCTACCCACTTCCTTGAAAGGGGAGCGATGCGCTCTCGTGGCTGGATAGAGGCAGCAGGAATGATGGCATAGCCTAGTACAGCCTCCTCTTTCAGCCAGTATTTTCTCTCTCCTTTGTTTTCTCTGTGCTCTGCCAGCTCCCACCTGCCACCCTGCACAACCACAGACTCCGATGGGGCTGGTGCCCTGCCTTGCTTCAGAGGCCTGTGCGCAGGGTAGGCTGAATGCGAAGTGGTTAGCATGCCCCTCCGACTCGCCAGAGCCTGTGATCAAAGGCCTCTTGCTGGCAGTCACTGCTGGAGAACATCATCCGTTATCTGTGTGTCTGATCGCTTCCTACTCCTTGCACTAGCTGCACTTGCAGTTCCTCATCGGGATAGCAGGGAACTGGGGCACGGAAGGGACCGGGGCAAAGCAGGGGCTGGACCCCGCTTCCTGAAATCCATGGCAGCAAGCTGAATGTTGACCATCCGCCTAGAATTAACGCAAGACTTGCATTGCTAAGGGAAGGAAAGAGCACATTGTTCACAATACATCTTTTTTGTTTGTTTTGCTCGCTTCTGTTTTTGCTGTATTTCATTGATCTGCTCTGGCACATACCAGGTCTCTTGAAAACTGCATCTTTGCATGCACAATAATGCCCACAGGTAATAGGAAACTAGGGTTTCAAAAGAAAACCTGATCCCAATGCTAGATAATAGTAGTTTCCTAAATAAATGTGTGGTTGCCCTGGGGGCTGAGGTTGTTGCCAGATGCACCTTTTTTTGATTGGCGAGAACAGCAGATGACGCTTCATGGCATATAAGTGCAAGAGAAAACACACGGGAGCACAGATAAGCAGAGCAAACGAGCTACCTGGAAAGAAGAATTGAAAAGGTGCTAAAGCAGCTGCTTGCAATGGCATTTGGAATGCTAATTTATATTTTGCTGAAAGGTAGGTTTGGAGGGGGCTTTTCTATGTCATAGTATACTGGGCTTTCTGGAGCAAGAGCTCACTCTATCTGAAATAAGCAGTAGGAGTGGAAAACATGCAAAGACGTTGTGAAGCAGCATTGTTTTAGTTAATATGAACCTCGACGAAGTTTTTAACAGATAAATAATAATTTAGACTTGGAAAAGAGGCTACTTTGTTAAGTAGGTGTAATATCGTCTGTAATATAGTGCAGGTAGTCTTGTCATAAGTTGTATAGATAATTGAATGGAGATGGATTTTGGATTTCTGCAAATGATAGTGTTGTTTTTTTTTTCCCCACAATCATAATAATTATTCAGTGACAAAAGGAGGTTTGAGGCAGGAACACTTTACATGAGCTGTTATTACTTTTCTGCATTGCATCAGAATTTGTAATAAGTGGGTAAATGCTTTCTGAATGAAATGAACCTTGAATAGATACGCTGAGTTTTTCTGTTACAGTAAGCATCTATTTGCATTACACAGCAATGGGGGCACTGAGTGAAGAATCAGCTATTACTGTTTCATCCCTCAGCACAGAATTGTGGAATAACTGGACAAAAAACAACACTGAAGGTATTTGTGTTTCATTCTGTTTTTCTTTATTAATCTGCCACTGAATAGGTTTTATTTTGTTTTATGCTAATAGCTGCTGTAATGCTCCTGTCAGTTAGATGCAGTTGGGTTTTGAATATATTGTACATGTGGGATGAGCTACTTTACTCATGGAGCCTTAAAATCCTCTCTGAAATAATGGCGGTTGCTCAGCTGTGGTAGGCTCATTGCTGACCAGCTCAAGAATCACTTATCCAAACCTTTTTATAATTAGAGAAAGGTATTTTGAGGCTATTTGGATTAGTTTATGTACACCTTTACTGGTCATTTATGTTTTAACTAGTGCTTGGTTTCTAGCTGTCTTCAGTCTGAGTCTTTATGCACTGAAGTGAGAATGCAGCAAACGTAACTTAAAGTGATGCCTCTCATTACGGTTGCTCAGTAGTTTTTCTTTGTTGCAGTTTTGCTTTCGGCTATCACAGCTTCCCCAGCCCTTTTCAGAGCGCTAGCGCTCTCTTCTCTTTCTTTTCTGACTGAAATGTGAACTCAAGCTATTTACTTGCCAACATCTGAGACCAGAGTGCTGTGTTTATCCTGCAAGCTGCATTCTTGATGTTACTTCAGGTGCTAGTGATGTCATTACTTTTGGAGACCTGTGCGATCTGGAACTGAGGTTTTGGCAGGTCAGTAAAGGAGGAGAGGATTTTAACTGTGATACTTACTAATGTCTTTGTACTTTTAAAAGAACATAAACATGCATACAAATCATTTTCTGCTAATTGTAAGTCATCTTGGGATGTCTTGCAAGCTTTTTTTGGTAGATCCATAAGCTTTTTATTTTTCTCATAACAAGTCAAACTGCTGTTCTCTTTTTGTGTCTGTTTTGTCAACGTGGTACGGTTTTATAGACACAAGCACGTTCGTATACATGCTGTATGTGTTGGACTATTATTTTTGTGTGTATATATATATATATATATATAATATCTATATGTATATGCACTTGCACACATATCTACATACTTGTAACAGTCAAGATGGTGTTGATTTTTGACTGCAGTAGTTTGATTTCTCAGCCCAGCGCTTGTGGTCTGGCCTGGTGGTTGTGTCTGACACGGTTCTTCCAGGGTTGCATACAGAGCAAACAGGAGTATAATGAAGTAGACGTATTTGTTGGGACTCGATACGTACTCTGTATTATTTCTAAACAGCAGGAGTTATGGGTCATATTTTAATAAATAAGAGTTGTGTTTACAGGAACACAACCATGACTGCAGTTGTTCCATGCTAGCTGCAGTTGTGCAAATCAACTAGGTACCCGTGCTGTTAGCTGAGAGCATGTTTCCCTCGGTAATAATACAAATGTATAACCCTTCAAGAACACATTTGCACAGGTAGTTAAAGGTATATGTAGGCGTACCTTATACGCAGCCCTTGATAAATCAGAAAATGTCATTTCTGGCAAGAAGATTAGAAAGAAATGTTTGAAGTGTCACCAGAGAAACTGAATTCCCAGGTAAGAATCACTGGAGGAAACAGCAGTTTTCTGTGGGACTGCAAGTCCTCTGAGGACTGAAGTGCAGCTTGTGGAGAACGACTAACTTCTGCTTGAGGAACAACAACTCCATATTCATCCCATCTACAAGACCACGTCCAGTTTCCTGTTTTATACCTTAGGTAGCCCAGTGTAACCAGTGCTGGCACTGGGAAACATTAGGCTCTGTGATCAGTTGGGGAAAGAAACGTGTGGAGAGCTTGCAAAGCAGGGACGAACAACTTAAGATGCTCTTTCAACTAAAATGAAACCTTTGTAGTGAAATTTGCAGCCAGAATTTGGGACAGACTTGGTTTTACTGGGGAAAAACGAGACCCCTTCATTGCCACAAGCCGCTTCCTCTGTGACTTCAAGGGAGGTCCCGAACCTGGGGCTGACCCCTTCCCTCCCCTTCCTGACGCTCCCGTTCCTCCCTGGCACACCATACCTTAAGGCTGAGCTGTCGTGGTCTTAGTGGCTCACTCTTTTGGTAGCCGGTCTGTCAGTTTTGGCATGCCTGGGCTTCCAGGTTCCTGTAGTTTTTGATTTCATGTCGGATCTTGCCAAGTGTATCTGTTGGAATGACTCAGTTGTAGGCAGCTGTTGGGTGCTTACACAGCATGCTTTTCTTTCCTCACGTGACTTGAAAGGGCACATGGATGTGTTTGTTCAACAGCTTGTTTAGTATCTAGGTGGATAATATGATATGAATTAGCATAATGCTCTGGGATGGGTTAGAAAATCTTTCTTTTTGTTTTCGAGACTCATCATTCTTGTAAAGGTAATCATTTGTACTTTTGCAACGTCAGAATAATTAGCACTTGGGATTTGCGTGCGTACACTTCAGATGGGATCTTGCAACCCACACTGGACAAAGCTCTCACTCCTGAAGTGAGGGAGGGCAGGCTCGCTCGTTTGTGGCCTGTGTTATGAGGTGTTTGTCTTGAGCACTTTCCAGGCAGGCTTCTGTTCAAGGCTGACCTTAGTTTCTAATTACAATGCTAACTTTGGTACTCAGGGGAAGTGCCTGTGTGCACTAAGCAAGCTTTCTCCCAGAAGTTGCTGGATGGAAGGCTGCCATCTCTTGGCAAAGGTGGTGTAAATTGGGAGGGATGCTTTGGCAACCTAGCAGTGGTAGAGTAAAGCTCACCACTGAGTGTTGCTGCATGCAGGTCTGACCTGGGAGTTGTTTCAGGCCCTCTCTGCTGCGCTGCAGTGTGCCGTACAGATGGGGCCTGAGCTTGGGCATCTCCCTCAGTGCACGTGTATTGTCTGTCGCTGGATTACTAGGCCAAAAATATACATCTGGTATACAGCTTCTAGCCTTGTATTTCTAGCTTCAGGACTTCTTTCTCCACAAATCATCAAGAGGCACTTGTGAGTCTTTGTTTTATTTTTAACAAGACTAGGAAATGTGCTGGAAACATGCTGTTTTCTCAGCCCAAACAATTATGAATATAAATAAATGAAGACATGCTTTTTCTCCTCCTCTGTAGCTTTGCCTGAGAAAGCAGAAATCCCTCTGCTCTTTACGAGAAGACTTGAACTATTCCTTGTTCTCTAGAAACCTCTCCATAAGCTGAAAGTCTGATTTCTCTGTAAAATGTTAGGGGGCGCTATTTTCAAAGCAGTGTCGTTCAATCTGAGTGCATGAGTGGGTTCCTGCTATGAAACGACTCAGACTGAACTTGCCTCAGAAAATGGGGGAATTGGTGGTGTTAGTCCTGAATCTGATAATTGTTTCGTCAGTATAATCTTTCTAAACCTTGATTCAGCACTTAGTCAGAAAGGAGGCTCTCTGCTTGCTGCGCCGTTGTTTAGTCACTGAGCAAACCTGGTCACCTTGTCACCTTCCCACCTGATGTTATGTTTCTTGTGGTCCTAATGGTAAGCTGGTGTTGACGTAGGCTCAGTGAGGAAATCATCTTCAGTCATCTTAGAACTGTCCCCTCAAATAGTAACACACTGGACATCACACCCCACCAGAGACTGCTGTAAATTGGGTCGAGAGACCAGTTCAAACTGATACTCGCTTTGAGCCTTCTTTCTGTTTGCTACAGCCCTTTTCTTGTGACAGATTGATGCTGGCATCTGTGCTCCTTCCACGCAGAGGGGTGCCTTGCTCCTGGGCTCGGGCTCTGCTCTACCAGTAGATAACACTGGTCTAAGACCCCAAAGAACAGCTTTGAATATTCTTTTGTTCCCGTTCATGTTTCAGATATAAGGTAGTCATTTTCTGTGCTTTCAGAGCAGTAGCAAGCATACTGACCTGGATGTAGATGGTTTTGATCAAGCTTAAAAAATGAATAGTTGTGGGCCTCGCTTGCTTTTTGCATGGGAAGGCTGTTTGGGGAATGTGGGTTGCTTAAAACCATAACTGGACACTCTGCTAACAGGAGACCGTGGAGAACAGATGGAGGGAGCAATCCCACCATTCCTCGCTTAATTGTAGCTGCAGCACTGACAGACAGGAGTGCGGTAATTTGTCTTGTGATTGGAGGAAAAGGAAAAAAGAATTCATCATTTGAATTCAGACTGGGAAGCATACTAAGAATAATTCAGTGCTCTCATTGTATCCGTAGCCCCCTGAGCGAATATTCCATCATCATTTTTCTACACACTCTTCAAGAGGAAGTAATTTACTTGCAGTTTGTTCTTCTTCCAAAGTCAAGCTGGTGTATCTTAGAAGCTTGTTCTGATTAGCAGCGTTTGTCAAGAGACCTATCTCAGTGAATTTGTATATTAGATGTCTTTCTGCAGGAGCTGTCTGTTCCTCCTGAGTCATGAAAATATTTTTGAATTATTTGATTTATATTTTTTTTCCAAATATAACGTGGCTTTTTCCACTTTGACAGTAGAGTACACAGAGCAGCCGAGGCTCTTGAAGCTTATGCAGACCTGTCTGGAAGAACACCACAGCTATTGCATTAATGGACTCTGTGCTTTCCACAGTGAACTGAGGAAACCCATATGCAAGTAAATAACACTGTTTATAAGTACTCTTCTTATAGAATTAGCCTTGTTTCTTTTTCTGCTATGCTTTATTGTTGTAATGTAACCAATTTTCAGCAGAGCACAACTTTCAAGTGGCATCGAAGTATCTGCAGGCTTAAAGCTTGGTGCAGTCTTGGATGCTATACTGGCTCAGGACTGATGACAAGGCAATAATGCTGTGCTGTTATAATACCAAGGAAGAAAGAGGGAGAATTAACAACTCTCTAGATCCACAGCCTCAGTGGCATCTCAGATCAGAATTAGCGCTAGAGTTAAAGAATGTTCACAGCAGGTGCAACAAAGGGGACAAGATATTTTAGGATGTCAGCTCCAACTCCATTACTGTACAGCTGCTTACATACCCTAGATGGACTGGGACAGCTGGTAGTCTTGTTGAAGAGGTTCTGACTGAGTCCCAGATTCAGTCCATCCTAGTTTAGACTTGTTCTAAATTGTTTAAAACTACTCAAAACTAACATGTTTCTGAAGTACAAAGTCTAAGATATTCTGAGTAATTTTTACACGGTGTATATTTAATTTGTAGGTGCCTTGCAGGTTATAATGGAGAGAGGTGTGAACATTTAACACTAAATTCCTATGCACATAATTCTTACGAACGCTACATTGCTGTGGGAATTGGTGTAGGGATACTGACAAGTGGGATACTTGCCATCATCTACTGCTACGTAAGAAAGAGGTACGGGAGACATGTAACCTTCTCATTCTGTTCAACTGAATTACAGTGGGGGGGAAAGCTGTGCAGAGTTTTTACAAGGGCATTGGGAGCATGTTCTTGCATTTGTTGTGTGATCTTAAAGGAGTTGACGCTCAATATTTCTGCTTTCTGATCTGCCAGTTGTATAAAATGGTGCAGCTTTGCTAAAAGTGGGTTTTGTTGGGGCTACTTAAATGAATCAAGCAATTAGATCTAGTTCTGTTCAGACTACAGGGGTTTTACGTGTGTCTGATTAAAATGACACAATGTTTTCCATTTTAGATGCAGGAAATTGAAATCGCCCTACAAAGTCTGCACAGGAGAGACGGCGTTGTGAAGACGTGGCACTGGGACACTTAGCAATCTGCCTGTAAGCAAGAGGCGGTTCCGTTTGGAGGGCCACCCCACGCCATCTAGCAGGTACCCCAGCCTCGCTGATGAGGTGAAATGAAGGGAGTGACAGAGCGAGTGTGTAAACGGAACTGCTGCAGAACTGATGGGGTCCATTCACTTTTGAAGAAAGACTTGATATTTCTAGTAAAGGCTGCTAGATGAGCAGGTCAGAACAGCAAGGGATACTTGCAGCCTTCTCAGTGCTCTCCTGCGGTTCGTATTTGTCAAGGGGAGGACTGAGTCGTTCTATCTAGTTTTCGGTCATTTCAAGCCCTAGTAGAGTGTTCTGCTCTGATCTTTCCTGTCTTTTTTTTTCTTCTTCCCTGAAACAACCTGTTTCACAATGGAATTGTATTCTGAACATCATGTGCTGATGAGAAGCCATCTGGATTCTGCTTCTATTACCGTATGGGACAAAATCATCAAGTGCTTTGGACTGAGGAAAATGCATTGTTCTCAGAGACTCAGTAAAATCTGGAATAACAGGTATGCAATTTCTGGAAAATTAGACTATGACACCTTTGGACACAGCAAGTTCTTAACATTTTCGATGACAGAAGGAATTCAACATCTTTCTTGAAATGGATTATGGAGTGTCCTCATGACAAAGAACATAAGTCTTCCCAAACATCATATAGCAGCTCATCACATTGCTGAAACTTAAGGCAAAACATTGCCTTGCTGCACGGTGTTTTCAGAACAAGACTCCAGCTGCTACAGAGTCTGGAATTTTGTTATGCAACTTAGCATAGCTTTGCCAAGGAAGCATGTTCATTTTACTCCTTGTGCACAACCTGTGCACAGTGTGACCACTCAGATAAGAAAGAAATGGCCACAGGGATTTTGTTTCATCCTGGCCAGACAGATTATTACCAGGTGCTTGTTTTTCTTCATCTTTCCTACAAAGAAATGCGAAGGCTGGAGGATTTTGTTCAAGGAGAAGGGACTAAGTTGGTTGTAAGGATGGTGGCACTAACTGTGACTTCGCACTGACATTTGGAGGATTTGCCAATGCTGATGAGACTGGAGATGGCTCCCACAGATTTTTCATTTCAGCTGTTGCACATTGTAGACAAATCTGCTGTGCTTAGTCATCTACAAGGAAACGGAAGTTAGGTACCTCAACAATCTTTGGGATTTTTGTGGAATAATGCAGGCTCCTAAATTGCTGTGCATTGCTGAGAGGTTCAATTTCTTTGTTATGCAAGTTCATTTTTACCAAAGGATGGATGTCATTTGTTTTTTGTTTAAAAAATAATAATAATAAGCTGTGTATTTGTGAGACTACAATGGTAATGCTGAAGTGTGTACAGAAGGCTGGATTTTGGGGAGGTAAATGCATGCTGAGCACTTGAGTGTTCAGAAGTTCAGTGGGCTTCTCACCTGGGGGATCCTGGTCAGTAACTGAGTCATCTCAGCTCTTGATTTCATACAAAAAAAAAAAGCAAACAAAAAAAAACCACAGCACATCACCCTGATTGGACATGATTTTGAAGTCAGCTTTCAGTTGTTGCCCGAATATTTTCTGTGTCACCTGTATGTAGTGAGAGAGCAATTAGATGTTAATACCTGTGCAAATGCACATAGGCATGCAAAAAACACCCCTCACCCCTTGCACACACACACTGTACAGAGGCTGAACTGAAGTACCTATTAAAAACTGCATGTCATCAGGAAAACAGAAGTTAAAGATCTTCCTTGTATCTCTGAGAAAATTTTAATCGCTGGACAGGCCAAAAAGAGGAAAAACTGCAAAGCATTTGTCATGCAAATTAATCTTTTCCAGTGTCTCTTCCCGCACACACGTTGCAAATGTTGCGTTCACTTGTAGAGAAACAATCTTTTTGCATCAAGAAGTCTATCGTAGAGCAACCATTCACAGTAACACAACTTTTTCAGTGTATATATGCAGCTGTTTGAGGAGTTTTCAAGGCAGGAGTTTGAACAACTGGAATTTCTTTTGTCCTAAAGAGCTGTCAACAGAGAGATGGATTTGTGTGTGTGTTTTAACCATTTGTGAATCCACTCACTGATGTTCTTCACTATCTGGTGGCCAAATAGGTACACTGCAGGACATCGAAGTGCTTCTTGAAAAGTATTTATTCATTACAGAGATACTCTATACCTAGAGAAATGCACACTGATATTTTTTTATGTTTAGCTAAAACATGGATGCCAGCTGGAAAGGAAGGTTATTTCAAGGCCCCAGTTTGGCAGGAAACTTTTTATAGTTTGCTTTCAGGACCAAGGCAGCTCTGTGAGGGCTGCCTGCGAAAGTTTGCAGGGGTTTTGTGCTAATGGAAGAAAAGCTCAAGAGTGAAATACCAGATGAGTCCATGACATGCAAAATAAAACTTGGTCTAAGTGCAGGGAGAGTAAAATGGAAAGACGGAAGAAGGAAGAGAAAGGAGGTCTTTGCTTTATTTTTCTGTTTTCTTTTTCCAATTGGTATTGAGGCTTCCAGACGCGGGTTCCTCACCACTTGGGTGCTCTACGTCCTTTGTGCCAAAGCACGATGTGGGAGCAGGCTGCCAGCTTCTCAAACATCCCAGCTTGGTGGCACCAACACAGATGACTGTTCTCTCTGTCAGCCTGCACAGTGTTTACGGGCTGTAGCCTGTGTGGGAGAAGAGCCTTGTCATCGCAGTTCTAAGGGATTTCATCAGGCCCAAGCTGTGTTTGAGGCATCACTGCAGGAATGAATCACTCAGCTGTTTGATGCAGTGACCCTGCTGAGGAAGTCTGTGCTGCCTCAGATTGCTTCGTGGAGTCGTGCTGAGCCCTGCCTTGATAAGTGACAGGTGCTACTAGGCTAGTATTGTCTGTTGCTGCTTACAGTGTTGAATTTCCTGCAGAACTGGCCTGTCAGAGGATCGGGATTGTCTTTCCTGTCTCATTTATCAGGCTCAGACTCTTTCTTTAATGGCATAATTAACAGAGCTGTAAGCTTCTCTTTCCTATTAGCTGCACGTGCCAAAAATGCTGCCGTTTTGGGAGGAGACCCTATGTTTGCGTGGCTTCTGGGCACCCCTGCATCAGGCTTAGTGGGGGCACCGGCTCAGCAGAGAGGAGAGAGAGATGCTAAAGACTGGGACCTGCGTTTGCAAAGGACAGAGCATTGCCTTGCATGTGATCCTGGCTGCTGGAACCACATCACGATGCCTTGCAGTGCATCACTTGAGTCTAGCTGTCCATGAGCCACCAAACCCTCTCCCTGCTTCGCAGCAATCCGTTCTCAACACCTGGGTGCACTTTGTCACTAATGGTTGGCTGGGACTTGAGCGCCTCCCCAGAATCTGACACCCGTTTTCTTCTGAAATACCTGGGTAGCCTGCAGCGTACCTGATGGCAACAAGGTCCATTTAAAATGATGGGATGCAAGCCTGTGGAAAAAAGATGAGTGTCCTGGCAAAACACTACTTTTAATCTGGGAAGGAAGCATATTGTTGGCTGACAGTCAGTGCACAAAGTGTCCCTGTGGGCACTGAAAACTCCCACCTTCCTGACGAGGTGTGCTGTTTTTTCCCAGCAGTGCCCAAGATCACACAGGAGTGCATCAGCAACCTGAGCAGGGGGCATGCGAGCAGCCAGGCCGCTGGCCCAACTCGTCCAATAGCCAGTCAGCAACAGCAGGCGGTGCCAAAGGCTCCCAGAGGAGGTCTGAGAGATGTGGTGGCAGGCAGGCAGGTAGGAGAGTTTTCCCTCAGAAGGTATTCTCTTATTGTTGATAACTGAGAGTAGGGTTTGGATGGTAACACAGCAGTGTGTCTGATCCTTCTCACGTACTATGGAAAGACAGCTTCTTCTAGTGTGTAGTAAAAGGAAAAAAAAAGATTTCTGTTCATATGGCTGGCAAAAGGCTACCTTGGGTGTCGTTTGAGCCATAAATACTGGGTTATGTCCTAGGAACTAGAGGTGAAATGGGTTACTTGCTAGCAGTTCTCTATTTCAGGCAAAAACAAACATATGACTGAGCATAACTTCCTAAGTTTTTAGTTCTTAACACTAGTTCTGTTTTATTTCATTTCTGGTCCATGTAATATGCTGTGGTTGGAAAAGCATCCCTCAAAGAGAAGGCCAATTTGGTAAAATAATGAATTTAATAATTACGTTAAGAACAGTTCCAGTGACCTCTGAAGCTTGCAGTACTTAATTGATTTGACTTCACAGCATCCACGTGAAGCAGATCAGTGCTTTGGGGATGATGTGCTGTGGACAACTGAGATGAGGAGGGACTAAATTCACGTGAGTGAGAGGCATCAGGGCAGCAAATCCAGAATCCAGAGCCTCTTGTAGTGCTGTAGCCGATAGACCATGTTTTTGCTCCTTTTAGTGCTCTTAAGAAATGGTTATCACATAGATGGATAATGCACTAGTAGTTTTCAGAGAGAGAAAAGAAGGGAATTCTAGGTAAGATGAAAGTTTGAAGGCAAGAACAAGAGTTTCTTCTTGAATATTCATTTGAGCTCTGGGTGGTGTATGACATGAGGACAAGGTTTTTGTTTGAGAAGTATGACAACAAGCCAGTATTTTGGAGGGGAAAAAAAAAAAAAAGGCAATTCGCATGTGCAAGTAAATCATCAGAAGGTTGTATGCAGTTAGCTCCAACCCATTGTGTGTAGGGTTTGTGGAAGTCGTGCTCATTTCAGGAGCTCCTGGCCAGGAACAGAACAATTTCAGGGCAGCCTTTAGAAAAGTGAACGTGACAAACTAGAAGGGGGGGAATGTACTGGTTATTGTTTACATTTCAAGGTGTTGGGTGGCTCAAAGGCACGAGTGAGCAAATTGGCCTGACGACTGAGAGACTGAAAGTGCTGTCTGCACAGCTCAGTGCTTTGGTCACTGCGTTTGTAGAGCTCTGATGGCATCTGCAGTGAAGTGTGGCTGCTCGTGCACATCACGTCCTTCGCCTGGCTCTGAAGAGGGAAGCACCTGTAGAGGTCCCTATTGTACTATAAATCCAGGAAATCACTCGGGATGCCTTTACGACCCAGTTAACAAACAAACAGAAAAGTGCAGCTACTCATTAAAAGCTCAGTGTAAGTAGTCATTAATTACCATGACAGCAATAAAATCTTGTACTATGACTAGGCTCTGGGCTGCTCCTACTCTCGCTGAAGTGAGTGTGAGAAAGAGCAGGCTCTAAGAAGCAGCTCTCAGTGAGCTGAAGGAGGTATCACAACACAGCTGCTGCCGCTGGTTTGCGCAGAAGAGGAAAATGTTAATTGTGGTCTTGTTCGGAGTACAAGTCCCTTTTGCTAGTTGCTGTGCATGTGGAAAGAGCACCCTCGCTCTTGGCTGCTGGAGTTCAAAGCTGGAACTTTTGGATTGAGAGCAGGCTTGGACTCAGTTCCTGTGCCCAGCACCCATGTAGGCAGGTGGACCCCTAAGTGAGAGGTGAAGTTGGGTAATGCAGCAAGAAGAGGTGAGTGCCTCCTCTGGAGGAGGACCCATGAAATGAGACGAAACAGAGGCACAGGGAAGCCAAGTCACTTGATCTAAGTCCCAGAAAACAAGATGGGTATGTAGACCCTGAGCCTTTGGCCTGCCCTTACATGACCTAGGTAATGGCTTTTTCTCCCATTTGCAGCCCAATATTTTGCCTTTATTAAGAAAGAGCAGAGGTATGAGGCCTGGCAAGATACCCTGGAAGAGACCCCCGAGGCACGATAGCTGTTCAGTAGGCATCTTGTTAATAAAGGATAGAAATCTGTAGTACCTATGATCATGTTTTCATGGTCTCAAGTCTAAATCTTTTTTTCTTCCTTGCTGGGGCTTTAATTTGATAAATGTTCACATAGAAGAGAAAGTCACAATGTAGGCAGTAAGTGGCACAGAAAAATACAAATATAATGCTCCCTGTCATGGGATTTTTCCATATAGCTCATTCTTAAAGATGGGTTATGGTCTGTGTCCTGCTGTTACATCCCTGTAGAAGCAACAGTTCACATAACCACACTGAGGCTGTTGTATAGCTGGTCCAATTGATTGTTAGTTTGATGGAGTTGGACAAATTAAAATTTTAATCTTAAAAATATAAGAAATTCACAAGCTAGGGTAAACACGGTTTTAAATGCTTGTCTTCTGTAACAGTTCAAGATGAGCTGAACGTGGGACTTGAGGCATGTCTTGCCAAACCACCTTTTGGGAGATGTCCATCCAATTTTTTTCTCCATTTTGACAATCAGGACTCCTGCGAAATTGGCAGGTAGCTCTGGGATTGGTTTTGCAACTCAGAAGTCAGAGGTATCCAGATGCCACATTTGAGTTCTGTATCTAACAGTGACTCACTTAAACACAAAATTTTAAAGAAATCTTCATGTTGAGTTTATCTGGTGCAGGTTTGCAAACAAGTTGCCTAATAGCAGTTCCATTTTGACACTCTTATTTAAACACTACTTTGTCCTTTAACAGGCAGAAGTACAGCTGGTGGTTCTTTGAGTACTAGAAATTCAAATGTGGCTGTGTTTCCTGGTCATGACTGACCCAAAATACCGTGTGGTGGCTTTGCCACTGGCCAAGGAGAGACTGAGGATGGGGAGCCAGGCTGAGGCTGCTGTGGGAAGGCTTCCCAGGCACAGCACGTCCAGGAACCCGGTACTGAGTACACCCCACGTGCTGTGCAGGGGCTGCAGACCTCCTGGGAGCACTGTTTCTGGAGTAGCTGCTGCTGTTTGCAAATTCTTCTGCCTTCAGCTTCCCAAGGCAAGGAGCCACGATGCGACCCTGGGTTGGGAGTGGTACAGCTTGTCACTGTCACTTTATGACATACACTCTGCTCTTTGCTACTTTGAATTATTTTATAGTGTTGTTCTGTTGTCGCTTTTGCTGTGGCAGGCGAAGAAAAATCCAAGAAGTCTTCCTCTGTCTTCTCTGTGCAGGACTGCAGCACAAAGATGCCTCCTGGTAGCTCCTGCTGAGAAATAGCACAGCCAGGATTGAGACACAAGAAGATAGGGCCGTGCTTTGCAAGAGCATCTGACTAACCCGAGCAAAGCTAATTTGTTTGACATCATTTCTGTACGTAAGACTAAGTCTGTTTGTGTCCCATTGTTATGGCAAATCCCATGATGAGCTGCATTTTATTGACTTCTGCTGGCCGTTTGACGGAGCCCTGGCGGCAGATGTGAATAGGAGCGCTGTTCCAGGAAGCTGTCTAATAGATACTCCTTGGGATTTGGAAGGTTGCAGAGCAACCGGTAGGCCTAAGAGGTAGCTGCGACAGCTTTACGTAACAGGGAGGACCCAGGAGCTTTCAGGGCATCCCTGCCCTGCAAGCCAGGCAGCCCAGCAGCCACCCTGCAGGGGGGTGAGGCGGGCTGAGACGAGGCAGTGGCAGGCAGGGGACAGTGTGGGGACCGTGATTTTATGGGACCATGCCACATGGCCAGAACACGCAGATTTTGACCTAAGAGTTTGTGTCTTTTCCCTCTCTTCAAGACTACAGTGGCACATGCTTATGCCTATTTGTTGGAGTGATGTTGCTGAGACAGCAAAACACGAGGAGGGGCCCCTCAGGTGGCCTCATCTGCACTTGTGCTTTTTGGCAACTCTTAGCATTTTAGACATTGGGTCTTGGCAGCTCTGGCACAGAACTTGGGCTCCAGCAGCCTTTTCTGTCTTCGTGCCAAGCACAGACACTTGGCAAGCTGGGATTTATCATACACGTAGGCATAGCGGGAGAGCTGCTGGTAAGGGTGGTGGTTATGCTATGTTATTTTCCAGCAAGCAAAATAAGTGGATGCAGAGTTCCTAGAAGACTGACTGGTTGCCATGCTACAGGGCCTAGTCCTTCTGTTCAATCCAAGATCAGACCTGGGTCCGCATGGGAGCAAGTGCTGTGATACCTGACGGCTGTAGCAGGTAGAGTGGTGGCTGTGAAAACGATCAAGTAGGAATTTGTGCTGATTTCTCTTGCTGCCTTGGTGGCAAGGGGCAGAACTGTGAACTTGGAGGTGAGCATGAACTTGAAGACAAAGGCAAGCTGAGCCTGGCAAAAGGCTCATGAACCCGAGAAGCTTGTAATTTCCATCCTGATCCTGTAAAACAAGTCAGAAGAAACAGGATTGAGCATTTCAAGGCAAAACAAAGTTCAAGACCCAGAACTACCACTGGGAAGAGCTGACCAGTTGCACTGAGAGTGGTAAGACCCGTGGAAGAGTGCAGGAGATGCCTGTCTCACTGCAGTGGCTTCTGGTTCAGCTGTGTTCTGGTTTCCCACTTAGGACTGTACAGCTGAGCAGCTTGTCATAGCCCCTACACAATGGTGAACTTGCGCAGCTTGGCTTATATTGCTTAAAAGAGCAGCTCTGAATTATCTGGACATGCAGCCCCTGTTAAATGAATGCAGATCCCAGCAGTTGAGCTGGGTATTGTAGTTGCATATGGATTGGTGATTAGACAATCTGACTGAACCAAGACAGTGATTTTGTTAATCAAAGCCGTCCAGAATGTTAGTCCTGTTACAGCAGTGCCTGGAAGCTCACTGTGCCCTCTCATAACTGGCTGTCATTTGCATGATGACTGGTATGTGTCCAGCAGCTGGGGGTTAAAGCACAGTCGTTCCTCCTTTTCCAGGTAAGTGATGTTACAGATCTGCCTGCTGCTCTCGGAGCAGCACCGGCTCAGACTGTCCTGGTTTACCAGAATGAACCAGCACACAAACGCAGCACGGCTCCTGAGGAGCTGAAAGACTGGAAATTCTCTTGCCCTTTCCCCTCACCTCGTTAATACTTCTCTTGACTTTTTTGGTGGCACGTTCATTGCTTCTCAAGTGCAAATATGTTTGTAAGGTCTTCTCCCTCAGGCACATCTCAGCCATCTGAATGCGTTCCTCCATCACTAACTGCTTTTCCCATCAAGATTACAGCAGCAAAAAATGTTCTCTATGGGCTGGGTGCTCCCCTATGCATGAAAAATGTGTGCAGGAGCCAAGAAACACCAGGAGTTTCTTCCCGATTGTTCCAAATAAGAATGGGGAGTGACGCAGGCGAAGGGCATGACCTTACACAGACACACGTGTACTCTGAGATCTGCACGGAAATGGCCGTGACCTCAGCAAAACCTTATGGAGTTTAGGGGAAGTTGGACTGGGTTGCGTGGCCTCGGACATTCCCCTCCAACCCTTTCTTCTTTTCCAGCATGGTTCCTTTCAGGTCCAGGCTTCCTGGCCTTCCCAATGCAGGTGTCCCCTCTTTCCACCATCAGCAAGTGCTGTGATGCAGGACGAAATCCCCTAGGTTTATTCTGTATGGAGGCCTCGAACGGGTTGCAGGGCACAGGTGCCACGGAGCATTTCTGCCCGGGTTCTGAGCAGTGCCAAGAGCTGGGCTGGGCTCCAAAGAGAAGAAACTCTGCAAGGTTTCACAGGGTTGGGAGGAAAGATGGAGCCTGCCATTCTTGCTTTCCCCTCCTGTTATTCCGGGGAAGTTTGCACTGGTTTGACGTCTCAGTTCATTTAGGCAGAGGACAGATATCCCGGTGTGGGATCCTGCTGTAAACTGGTCCAGTGTACTCTTGTATTTCAGGTGCCACACTCTTGTATTTCAGGTGCCACTTTCAAACTACAGCCTGGAAAGTCTTAAAAGAGGTATTCAGGATGATTCCACAGAGGGTTAGTTTGATTGCTTTTTAAATCATTCAGTATTTGTGAAATGCAGCCATTTAATGTCTTAACACGAGGATTTTTAAGAGAATTAATCATAAAGAAGGGATCTGGGATTTTCCCAATTAGCTCTGGCCTGACTCCAAGACCTGCCACAGGCTGTAGTAAAACCCCTGTTGATTTCAGTGGATATGGAATTAGGCTACTTGCACCATGTGAGTCTTTGGGTGTTTAGGCATTTTTAGTCTTTTGATTGCCATGGGCACTCAATTACTTAAATTTCTTAAAATTTACTTTTTAATATTTTTATTACTAGGAAGTTCCATGGGATGTAAGAGGAGCAGGATGAGAGATGCAGGCCACCATGCTGTTCAGTAACAGCAACTCATAAATGTAAGCATGCTCTGAATATTATTGGAAAGTTAAAAACCCCTGGGTGGGGGACAAAACTCTAGTATTTTTCTAAATATGGGACAATTTGGACAGAGCCTGTGGAAATCCCGGTCATTTTTCCATCAACTTCATGAGGCTTCGGAACAGCCTTCTGGTCACTGTAACATAGGAGAATCTGGGGGCATCTCCTGTGTTTGTGCCAGTTCTTCCTCTCCTGTTCTGCAGATGAAATTGTACCAAAATCAGCATGGCTGGCTTTGAGGGGTGACTTGTGAAATAACACCTGACAGTGGTGGGAATTAGCCTCTGTGTGGTTCTGTAGGGTTTTCTTTTTACCAGCTTTGCATGCCTGCCATAGGACTTCAGGACAGTGTGTATGCTATCTGCAATGTAAGTGAATTCTACCTTTTCTCTGTGCTGTAGCTGTTTCAAAGGAAAATATGACACAGATATGAGCCAAATTCCCTTTGTCATCAAACGTTTGAATCCCTTAAAGAGTGTGCATTGTTTTCTGTTATTTGCTAACTGTTCATTCAGCACACTAGCTCTCTGCTGCCACATACACAATTTCTGTTATGCCAAATAACATTTTCTGTGCTGTGTCTAGTTGACATGGAAATAAGTAATGAAATGGTCACAAATGCACCCTGAATGTACGATAGAAAACTTCTGATTTTAACATACAGGATGTACCTTGTGCCGCTGCCAAGCTCAGGCTCTGACTTAGATCCCAAGGATTTTGGTAATGTTGTTGAACAGCAAGTTTGTCTTTTGTTTCTCGTAAAAACATCTTTGTTAACCTAGAACTCAGGTTCACACAGATCAGTACATGTGCAGAAAGCCCTGCGGAAAACATACCATTATCCTCGAAGGAACTTGGTTAGAAAACAAAACAAACCCCAGCAACACGAGGGAGACTCGGATCCCATGTGCCCACTGCCATCTCCATTCCGAGCCTCGTGTGAGGGTCTGGTGTGTGGCGTTCTGCTGCGGTGTGGTGGCAGATCTGTGTAACTGGACACGGACCAGGCCCTGTGGATGAAACCCCAAAAGTCTCATACATGCATTAGTCTGGTCACTGCTGTTGGCTGTGGGGGATAGTGGTCCAGGCCAGCGCAGAAGCTCTACACTCATATGTGTAACAGTAGTAGTAAGGGATGAAAGGTAACATAGCACAGAGGCTTGGTGGCACTGAACAGCGGGGCACGGAGAGCTGTACATCCCAGGGTGTGTGGAAAAGTTCTGGGGTTCGTATGGAAGAGCTTTCAGAGACTACATCTGATGAATGACTTCCAATTCATAGCTACTGGCTGCTGTCTGCAAAGGTACATCCTCCTCTATTTCCAGCCAGAGCAAAAGTTAGTGATACAGAGATTTTTTCATGTTCTACGCTAAATCTTGAGTCCAGTCCTTTCCACAAATCAAATTCCCCAAGGATTATGGTCTTAAGCAGTATGCAAAATGATTTTCTTATACAAATAAGCCAGCATTACAATTCATATGCATTAATGCAGGTCACTCTCAGACCAAGGTTTCCCTGTGTCATGAGTTTTGGGGCAGTACAAAAAAAGCTTGCATCTGCTTCAGCAGACCTGTTATTTCAGAAGCTTGAGCTCAAACGTGGGTCTGTCACACACTGCAGACTTCGTAAATCGCCTGTCCCTGTTGTAAGGCAACAGAGTGCCTGGGATCAGGATGTCAGCTGCAAGTTCATTTTGCCTGTGCTAAGGGTGAGGAAGCAGCCAAGGGAAAAAAGCATGGGTTGGTTATCTGAGACCACCACGCACAGGATTTGACATCTCCCAACTGGCAGAGTAAGTGTGCCCAAGGGACAGAGTGGTTGTCACCTTTAAGCATAACAGCCTGACAGTTGTGCTACTGCAAGTCTTCCTCCTTGTTCAGCTTGAAATTTTTATCCTACTACAGCGTGGATCTGGGCTCTGGGATGAGGAAGAGGAGTCTGGGAGGCAGCCAGTGCTGCTCTGACTCACCACCTGCAGAGGAAGTGATCTGCAAGCAGGGCAAGAGCCAGGATCACGGGAGATGCAGGTGGAAGTCTGTGCCTCGACACGCGCCTTGGGTAAGCTGCACACGCTGCGCGTGCCTCGGTTCCACCCTCAGAGAGGTACCAAAATAGCTGCAGGGATTCTGTGGGGGTGAAAGCATTGAAGACTGCGAGGGTAGTTCATAGGCACTGGGGGATGGTGGAGCAATGCTTAGTCGTTAAGTAGGTCTTAGCACCTGTAGATCAAAAACCAGTCTCACCCTCGGTGTGGGGGAAGCAGGCAGCATCTCAGCAGCCAGCTGAAACGATGCGGAGACTCCCCTGGCCTGTCAGGCTGTAGGGAAGGGGAACGCTTCTCTCTCTGCCTTTGCTTTTGCTTCTTGCCTCCTTCAGCGCTCCCATCCATAAACAACTGGGGGGAGTTTCGGGTGTTATTAATTTTAATCAAGTGGTTTTAGGAATGCTTTGCCTCTGTGGAGCTTTCATAATATGTACTAATAGAGGCTTTTGGCAAGAGCAGTAAAGCAAATTGCTCCCACCCTCTCTTAGCATGCGGTGAGCAGTGTCTATCCCAACAGCCACGTGACTGAAAGTCTGAGCACAGCGCAGCACCTGGGAGGCTGCGAATGCCCTTGTGAAACACCCCGGCCTCCGTGTCCAGCACAGAAGCGTGAGCCTCTGCCCTCCCACACTTACTTTGCCCGTGATCTCTGCAGACTTGAGCAGTTCTCCAGAGCTGCCCAGTTTGAGCGAATTGGGAATGTTCTACCACTGGGGTAGCACATCCTCGTGCCACAGTTGCCACCGAGTCCTATTTCCTTTGCTTTAGAGGGCTTACATCAGACTTTTAGGTATTATTGAGCAGGAACTTTTCTGTTTATCTGCCTACCAGGTAAGGGAAAGGTGAGCAATTTTTATGCTTTAAATGCCTCTCATATCTCCCCAAGGGCATTCAGTTATCTCATTTCTTAGCTGTAGATACACTTCTAGTGGGTGCAAGTTGGTTTCCTTGTGCTTTATCTGCAAAGCCATCTGTGAAGCCCAGCTGAGTTCATAGTGCAAAACAGTGATTTATCTCAGAACAAGTAGCATCAGGACTTAACACTGCCTTTTCCTCCTGGTTTTAAAATTTAAGAAGTTTGCCATAATTTCATTGACAGTTGTCTGCATTCAGCTGGTGCTAATAAAGGGATAGAGGTGTGAAAAACAGGTCCAACGTTTCCCACTTGTGGTGGCAGCAGGAATGACACCAGAGCAGTTTGTGCCCCCCTTGGGTCCAGCCAAGGCAGCTCCTGCATCCAGAGCGAAGGCTGCTCTCCATGCCTCGAGTATGTCAGGAGACATAATTCTCCTGCCCTCCCAGTCCTCTCGCCCAAGTGATGGGCATAGAAGGAGATGAGAAGAAAATGGGGTTAGAAGGCTTTGGTGTCACTGACCTTATTCTGGGATGCAGACAGAAATGAGGTAAATGTTCTAGCTTTTTCTTGCTTGTGACACAGCATGTGACTCATGTCTTTCTACCAAAATCTGGGGGAATTGCCTGTGCAGGTGGGAGGAGATGCAGAACAGGAAGGCCGTGAAGCACTGGGAGAGCTGGTCTCAGTTTTCCAGTAGTTTTGGGCAGGATTAACAAGATGTGCAAGTGCAGTCCTTTTTTCTGATATATACTGAGGGGGAAAAAATCATTGCAAGATGACCAGGCTCCATTGAGTATTTTGCACCAGGTAGTTTTGGCTTTATGCGCTACTGTTCTAGCCAGTTGCTGCTCAGGTTTGAGATGAGAAAACAGCAGATGAGGGTTGTGGCTGTAGGATTAGGGAACTGGGAGATGGCACAGGTTGGAAACCTGTTGGTGCCGGGTGCGGCTGGGAGGTGAGCTGTGCAGCACCCAGCTGGGAGCGAGACCAAGAGAAAAGCTGGATTTGAGAGCGGGCCTAGCTAGTAGCCAATGAGGACTGCTGCATGCTGCGCATGCCACTAGAGGAATGGGACTGTTTTACAAAAGAAGGGCTTGCAATGCTGGGGAATACAACACAGCTGCTGATCAGGGACAGAGATGGAGCTAAGGGGCTATCGTAGCCTGGTAAAGAGGCCAAGATGGTAAGCCATGCCCTGTTTACCCTCACAGCTATCTTCAGCAGGGATGGTAACCTGGACTGGCCCAGACAGACAGCTTCTGCTGCAGTGCATGGCTTGACTGAGTATCTCTCTGTGGCAGATAAGATCTTGGATGAGAGGCCACAGAGGTTTTCTGGTCAACAGTACAACCTCGCTAGCACTGCTACAGAGTAAGTGTGTGGGAGCTCAGGGAAACCAGCTTGACTCAGAGAAGCATTAACAGTCAGGGGACAGCGTTAGGATCTGTGTCATGTGCAAACCCCAGGGTTTTGTTAAGAGATGCACCAGATATCTGAGACAAGATCTTTTTTATGTGCATCATGTTTGGAGACGGCAACAGTATATATTCTAACGAGGACTCCCTCACCTGCTGAAGAAGTATTTAAGGTTGGGGCAAGTATTTCTCAAATGCTTTACTGGGATCTGACCTTAAGCTAGCACAACTATTGCCTGTCATTACAGTTCCTTTAGGCGCTTATTTTGAAGCTAAGGATGTACTGACAGACTGCTTTGCATCAGTGCACTCCCAGCAGTGGGTTATTCACACTTGCATCAGGAGTGACACAACATTATGCTGCTACTTCTCCCACACTGTGAGTTCTTAGTGCAGTTCTTCTGTTGGCTTTCAAGCTGGAGTTTCCAGCATGAAGGCAACTCATCCATCCCCCAGGGCTCGCTACTTTGTCTGTCAAACATTGGCCAACTGGGGTAGGCACACATGAATTTTAGTACAATATTTAGCTTAGAAGGAAATTCTGGCCTCTCTAACTGCCAAGAGGATGTGTCTGTAGGTGGATTGATACAACACGAGAGGGTTGTATTACAACTTCTTTTTGAAAGGTACTTTTGGTTTGACTGCAGGAAGTTTACTGTTAATGGACAGATACCTAGTTACTGACCATCTAAACACTCTCTTCTGCAACGCTCTAGGAAACCCCAAGAAAATATTAAAGAAAGAGATTTTTTCTGTGTGCCGTATGTCTGTGGGTGTACGTGCACATGTCCCCATCTGCATTCAGCTGGAGGGAAGTTGATGTGAAAAATTAAACAAAACACAATAAACAAATCTAGCTAAGGTGCAGCAACAGGAATTCAGAGCAGTGCAATTCTCCTGCTCTCTCTGACTGAGGAGAAATGCACCGTGCAAGCCTAGAAAATGCTGGCAACAATAATGCATTATTTCTTCGATTTCTGCTTGCCCGGGAAATGTGCTGAAGATGTACCAACGCCAGGATCAAACTGTAGGAGAGGTGAAGCAGAATCATTGGTACATGCAATTAGAGGCAGTTGTTGTGGTCAGTAACAGTTGTGCAACACTACCAGTGAAGTTTTAGTGGAGATAGATTTATTACAGACAGGCATATATATTAAACTGCTGGATTTCCAATGGGATATTTACAAATCATTAGTATCCTGTTTATAAAAACCCTGTAAACAATTGAAGGCCATTGCCTAAAGGCTCCAACCTTATTTAGATCTACGTAAAAGACAATTTCAGCATTTGCAGCGCAGTCAGCAGCGCAGATGACATGTCGCATGGTTAGTACACATGGCAATCTGGGCTGCCCCGATGTAATCACATGCATGCCGCAGTGTACAGCGCCTTGCATAAGAGCGCTCCGTGGAAGAGGGAGAAGAGACTTGCACTGAAACCTCTTTTCCCATTTAGTTAACCTATGTGCCCTTTAAAGTGGTTGATTTGGAAAGAGGGGCAATTAGCTTTGCATACAGCAGTCCTTCCTGGAAATCTCTCTCCTTGGTCCACGTAGGAAAGTGTTACGAGAACAAAACAGGGGGAGGGTTGCAAAGCCAGGATGGAGGCCAAAGAGCTGGGCCATGCTCTGCATGAGCCCTGTTGGCTGGCGTGTTTCACCTCAGCACAGGCAGTCTCCCGTGCTAACTTCATGGTCTTTGTTTTGGTTGATGTCAGGTGGCTTGTATGCCTGGTTGGGCAGGGTAGCTTAATCTGGGTGTGGAGCTGGAACGTGTGTTATTTATGAAGGGGTGACCTCTGCTGTAGGCACGCTGTAAGTCGGTGACCAAAAGTGTCTCATCCTGAGCATCTAATGTGCAGCCTCTCTTTGGACTCTTACCAAAAAAATGGTTTTCTGGGATGCCTGACTTCTGTAGAAAGCCCTTCAGAGGGACTATTATTACTGCAGAGTTGAACTAGATCCAGAGAACTGAGTGTTTTTGGCAGCTTTAGCTAGTGTTTCCCGGAGTACTCTCTTCCTCACCTGGCAATTCACCCTTTAGCTTCAATTCACATTGGAATTACCAGACCCTTATCCACAGCCCCCTTTTTTCACGTATAAAGGACCAAGACCCTGACTATAGGAGTGTTAATCAAGAACTGCCAGCCCTAGGCTGGTGATGTTCTTAATGGAGTAACTAACACCAGTCTAATTAAACCCAGTCCTAGCCTTTGTCATTTCCCACTCTTGCTTTACACACCTGCACTTGGAGTATCCTAAAGGAAACCTCCTGCATCTCTTCAATAGCATCCCGCTGCAGGGAGCAATGCTGGATGAGGAGGTGGGTGCAGAGGTGCCATGCAGAGGAGTTACCCATGGAAGTATCACCGTCAGCTGATGGCTGCTGGCACCTCGTCCCCAGGACTTGGGGTTGAGACCCCAAGATACACAACTTCAGTACGTTTCTCTCCTCATCCCATCTCCATGCACACACCAGATGACCAGCACCCTCCTTACCCTTGTTGGACAGCTGGGGACAAGTTCCCAGGGGGTCTTGGTGTGGGGGTCAGCTTAGGCTGCTTCCTTCACCTTGGGGCAAACCCACAGCTCCTTTCAAAGAGAAAAGATCTTTATAGAAGCCTACAGTCTTTCCCTGCAGCTCCCTGTTGGTACCCAGTATATGATGAAGCTGGTTAATGCTCTTCTTCAGTCTGTCATCTAGGGTCTGTCTCAGGGAGGTTGGATACCTGAGGTAGTGTTCAAACCATGGCTGGGAGGAGAAGGTGACTAGAAGATATTTCAGTTACTCTTGGTCATTCCCAAACCAAACCCCAGAGGTTTCCGCATGCCATGTGACTCACAGCTGGATTTCAAGAGTTGGTGATACTAACTTCACTGGAGATCAAAGAATATGGAGTTTTATTGCAGGTTGGGCCCATAGAGAGAAAACACGGAATGGAAACATCTTGTTGAGTGTTGAGACCCCAAGGTATTCCTGATCAGCTTTTTACTTTTCTAGCTGCATTTCAACAGAGAGCACCCTGACATCGACGCCCTGGCTCTAAGCTAATGCAAACAAGGCTGTCATAGCTCAGCTGGAGGGAATGCCAGGGTTTCGTTTTGCTCAGGTCCTAGGGGAGCTTCATCGTGGACCATGGTGTCCTAGTTTGAATATGACTGCAGTGATGAATTGGGCACCCACATTTATAGATCCCCTGGGGCAGGCTGTCTCATCGCCCCTGCATGACAACAGCCAGTACAATGAAGGCTTGATCCTGGCTGCCTTTTTTTTTTTTTGGTCACTACAGTAATAGTAATGATTAGCAGTAATTATAAGAACAGTAATAGGAGTGTCCCATAATGCTAGTGGATGGGGGAATTCCACTAAGTGCATCTGCTCCCATGCCTAGCTCTCGTTACCAGGCCAAACAAATACACCGCGGACTTGTGTCTCTTTCCTAGGTTCTGTTTCGGGAACGTGTGCTGGCTAATCTGGTTTCAGGTGAATTGCTGTTTACTCCATCATCCCTAATGCCACACCCCTCATGTCGAGGGTGCCCCAGCTCCCTGTGCGCGTGTCCAGCATGCAAGTGGCAGTCACCACTGAGTCACAGCCAAAATGTGGAGGCCAAGGCAGGCTGTTTGCTTCCCTCTGATGGTGGCACTCCTCTACAGAGTGTCTTCTTTGTTCCCCCTCTCTTCTCCCTGTTTTAGTGCCAGCTATCCAGAAGGACAGAGCAGGAGAGGAGAGGAAGATAGCGGCGGAGAACACAAAGCCAGGGCTGACTGCTGTGGTGAAAGCCCAACTGGAACCAGTGAGTGCTGGCTGAGTCATGCCAATCCCCACAGTGGTGGTTCCTGCTGTCATTTCACTGTCCCAAGAGGGATGTCGTGCTCAGAGCTATCGAGCAGAAGCGTTGTATGGTCAGCAGCCAGCAACATGCTTTCACATATCGATTTGCTTGCTTGTCAATAGTAAAATGCATTTAAGTCATGAGAGGCAATTCTGAAGGCTGGCAGCATGCATCTTAGAGCCCTTACTGTATGCATGCACTAAAGTTTGAGTTTTGAGACAAGAGAAAAGGAGAAAAAAGTCAGAACACGTGAATGGTTCGGAGCTTCATTCCTGCTCATATGAATCAGCTCTGTGCATCTTACTTCTGGGGGATCTACTCTGAGCAGAGCTGTCTTGGTACAACAGATGATTTGGAGTAAGGAGGGAAAAAAAGGACTAAATATACAGGTGAGACTTAGTTTAATAACACCCTTTACACACAAAATGTTTGCATGGGTTTGTTTAGTATCAAATAAAGGCAGAAGCCATGGAAATTGTATCAGTGAAAAAATCTACCACCCCCTTGGAGGCTAAGAAATCACTTTGCAGGGAGCTGTAATTAGGAAAGGGAAAACATCAGCTCAGCATTAAGAAGCTCTTCCTGCTAGCAAGATGTGTTGGACCATTCAGGAGTTGTCCAGGAGAGAGTAATGAAAATTTCATACAAGCCAGCAGAGTGAAAAACTTCCCTGTAGGGAGCAATCCAGAATGAACTGACAGATCTGTTTGCCTTTTCCTTTCCATTGTCTGAAATACATTGAGATGGATGGGGTTTAATGCTCTTTTTTTTTTTTTTTTTCCTTTTTAATTTCTGGTTAATGCTGACCCAAGAAGTTGCCTAAGAAATGAGTAAGTTTGGGGGGGATTGATTTTTTTAAACAGTGAAACATCTTTGTTGTCCTGTAGCTTTGACCTCATGGTGCATTTACAAGAAGTGGCATCAGCCACTTTCAGCCTTAGGACAGCATTTTGAACTCGGATAGTTTATAGGAGAGCTTGGTTGTTTAAGAACACTGGGCCTAAATGATTCATCACATACATAGAGAGGTCAGCTTCAGATCTGCTATGCAGTAAGTTCAGCTCCAGATTTTTTCCTTACTCCATTTCCTTCACACTAACTTGTCCATGAATCCCAGTTAAGTATACTCCCTTTTTAGGGCATTTGCAGTCACATGTAAGCCCCATACTTTTTACTATGTGAGGTGTTCATGTTTAATACCCGTCTTCCGTAGTTGAAATAAAAACACTGTCTTGTGAGCTACACTCCGGTTAGCCTACTGATATTTTGAGAGCATTTCTTGAGCATCTTTAATGCTCAGTAATGAAAGTTTGATGTAAATGAAAATTGAGGTACACATGTACTGAAGCATGTATTTGTGATGTTTAAAAGAAAAAAGCTTGCTGATTTTCCCAGGTATTTATGAAAATGTTGGTTTGGGTTATTTTTTTTCCCCATGTGTAAGGGTGTCCAGTGCTTCAGTGCAAGACTAGGAATGATTTTCTTGTATTTTCAAAAATGCTTTCTGACAAGGTGATGGTGATTTTGGAAATAGGTGGTGTTCCAAATGGACAAAAAACAATGCAGATCCACACCCAGAGTGGCAATGTGTAAAACTGGATGCAAGTTCTACAGAAAACAGCTAAAGTGCGTAGTAGTCGCCTGTCACTGATGGATATAGTTATGTAAGAACACATACATGAAGTGACAGTTCATTACCATGTATGCATCTTCCACAGCAAATCACCATGAGGACAAGTATTCTATTCTGAGGCACAGAGAAACGTACATGAAACCTCTGTTTTTCCCCTCTAAGTTTAAAGGGTATTTTGTTCACAGAAAATTCTCTGTATCATGAATGTGAGATAGACTAATACAAAAAACTCAAATCATACTCTTGAAATAATCACTGCTGTGAATCAGCTGCTTTGTCTCAGAAGAATAGATGAATAATTGCTACAGTGAGAGGATGAAACTTGACTTGAGCCCATGTACTTTGTAAATAGAGGTTTTCTTTAAAGTTGGTTGTTAAAATGTTGTAAGGTAATAAAAGCTAGTACATTTTCTGCACAAGTTCTTTACACTTTGTGAAGAAGAAAACCCTGACGAATGGAATTACCTGGGGGGCTTCTTGCTGGTCCGATGGCAAGTGGCATAAATCCATCACTGGCTTGGCTTGGGCGTGCCAATTCACCCCAGCTGTAATTGAGGCCACCAGCTGACATACACCCATGATGGTCTGTTGCCCAATCAGTGCTACCTTCCAGCATTGTGCAGGCATGTCCCTCTGTACTCAGACCTGTGGGGTGTAATGAATCTGCCTTACAATGAATCTATCAGTGCAGGAAGGTGCTACTCAATGTGAATAGCTGCTTGGAAAATTGGCTCTTAAAGCATACATCAGCCGTATTCAAAGAGGCAGCCTCCACATGGAGGAGAGGATGGTGAAATCTGCAAGTGGGGATGCCTGATGTGGAATCACATACCACGAGACCAAGAAAATTACAGAAAGATGAAACAGATGTGTATATGATACTTGTTTTCCATGTATTCAAATCTGAAAGAGGAAATTCCAATGAATTGCTCCAATGGTGTCAGCCTTACTCGGTATCTGAATACCGGTACAGGACTATAATTAAATGCTCTCTTTTCAGAGGATAAATCAGGCAGGAATTTAAGGGTGAAATTAATTATAAAGTGGAAGTTCTACAGTGATGTTGCTTTTAAGGCATCCTGAAAAATGCCCGCATACAGAAACGCTTTCCTAATGATTGCAATTCCTTCCTTTACTCACTGAAAGAGCAGATAATAAAATCCTTAATAAGGGGGATCAGCCCGAATTAAAGCAACAAAAACAGTCATGTGGCATCAGAAAAGCTACTATCTGCTAACCTCAAGGTAGTAAAGTGATTGTATGGGGGTAAGCCATGACCATAATGCTAGAGGGAGAAAAATGGACTCAGAAAAAGTTTCAGATTAAATCATGTCCTGCTTTCTCATGGAGTACCAGAGTGTATGCACTGCTGGCATGCTGCTTTTAGTTTCATGGATCCTGCCAACTCTCCCACCATTTGCATAATTTGACTGTGCTGACGTAGTTCAATGGTAACACATTGATCTTTTTCATTTCAGCATCTCCACAGTTCCGTAGATCTGAGAAAACGTTGCCTAAGTAAGCAGGAATGTGATCTGTAAGTACCAGGTCTATTCCCAAACTGCCTGAATTAATTGTTTATTGCTCAGAACTGGAATCTGAACACGGAGATAGATTGTGTCATATTCTGCAGTATCTTCTATAGTTAACTCTCTTATATCAACAACCACTTGTAAAGTAGGCAAACTATGAATACTTGAGTTATCAGCTATTAAAACTGCACCTTGCTATGAATACTCAAATTCCTTACGCTATGAGATATGCTTATCAGTTCTGCAATAAATTGGGTATCACCTTGACTTTTTTGGTGCTGCAAAAAGGTAAGGCAGAGGAAGAAGGTTTTTGCTTTAAAAGGAAAAGAAATATCCACTGTTGCTGAGCAGCTTCTTCAGAGAAGCCGCATTTGATATTTCAGGTAAGCGTGTACAGAAGGATGTGGGGGTGGATGTGACCGTCGACTGTCTGATGATGGGATGTAAGTGCAGAACGAGGTCTTGCTTAACCTAGTCATAGAGTGCATGGGCTTCAACAGGATGCATGAAAGGATTAAAAAACCAACAACAACCAAGTGCTGACTAGTCAAGGGTCCTGCCTAAAGAACCAAAGGACCTGTTGGTACCCAGTTGGGCTGGGGGGGCACCGCAGCATAAGCACCTGCTGACCTTGAGCCCGTCACGGCCTGTCGAGGTGCGGGGTGAGGTGCTGGCATTCCTGTGGCCTGTGCTGTAACTTAATAGACCCTTTCTGCCCCTAGCCCTGAGGCTCACGTGGGCTGAGGGTCACTTGGGAACTGATGGGAGATGAGGAAGGAGGGGGTAGCCTTCCAGCTGCCTGCCCTGCTCTGTTTTCTTGCTTTACATGCAAGTAGTGATGGGGGCCATGCCACAGCCCCCCACGCAGGCAGGGCCCCCGGGCAGCTCTCTGCTCAGCATCCACCCCACTCCCACCCAGTCTCACACCATTGCTCCTGGCACTGATAAATTAAGCGCGAGCGGCCAGCAGCAGTGCCACCGCTGCGCAGTGAGCCGTGGGCGCCAGCGCCTTGGCCTGTTTGCTCTAAGGCACCCAGTGGTTTTATGGCCACAAGAGCCGTACACAGCAATGTTTGCTAAAATAAGGATAACCCAGGCACGTGTATCCGGACGGCAGCCAAGAGCTGGAGGAATTTGCCCTGCCAGCCTTGTCCTGCCTGCCCCACAGCAGGGCTGGGGATGCCCCCTGCCTGCCCTCGGGGCATCGCCACCGGGCACAGTGGGGGGACAGGAGGGGAGGGCCCCGTCCCGCCCGGTGCGGGTGCGGCGGGGCAGGAAGCGAGGCCGGGCGAGCACCTGCCCGGAGCTTGGCCAGAGTTTCATCACCACTCCGCCCCGCCTCTCCCACAGCCCCATAAAGGGCCCTGGCGGCGCGGCCGCCGCCACAGCGCTCCCTGCCACTGCCTTCCTCTCTTCTCCTCTTCATCATCTCTTCTTCATCTCCTCCTCTTCCAGCCGGCGACATGAGGGCGATGGACGCCAGCCGCCTGCGGGCCCGCAGTCTGCTGCTCTTCCTCGGTGAGTGCCGGCAGGAACGGGTGCTGGCTCGCGGGGCTGGGGCAGTCGCTTGCTGCTGGAGGACCTCTGCCCACACGCAGGGCGAAACTTGTCTTGAGGTAAAGCCAGCGTGTTTGTTCCCCGAGGCAAAGCGGCAGGCAGGGCCGGGTGTACACGGGCTGAGGAGCGGAGCGTGCAGGTCTCGCTGTCAGGGCACTGTGCTGTAGCAGGGCATTGTTTTGCTTGCTCTATGTCTGTTCTCCTCCCCTGCTCAGCCTGCAGCGCAGCCCTGGCCAAAGCAGAAGGAGCTGGTCTGTCACCTTGTCCTGCCCTGCTGCCTTCACCCAGGCTATGCTCTGGGAGAGTTCAGCTGGTGAATCCTCACAGCAGCAGAGGCTTCCTTCTGCTAACAGAACAGGTCGTGGCCTCCCGTGGCTTGATACTTCTCCACCTCTCTACTGGGCGCGTGTTCCTCTCGCATCGCATAAGCTAGCTGACAGTCCAAACTGAACATGCGTGTCCTGAGAGCATCAAGAGCCCCAGAGCCCGGGTGCTGGCAGAGACAGGCAGGGACTGTGTGTAGCTGGCCCTTTGAGGTGACTCAAAGTATGTGGGCAGCAGTTGTTGGAGGCAGGACAGCGACCTGGAGCCCTCACACACTGCTTTAATGACAGGGCATGTTCTCACACTGGCAGTGCTGGGCTCGGGGTCTCAGGTGATGGGGAAGCTCAGTTCCCAAGACCTCTTTTTTGGGACAGGTGTTCCCTATCTGCTAAACCCACTGTAGCATGAGTTTCTGTCATCTTAGCCAGGTATTTCCATAAGGGCTTACAGATCAGCTGCTGCAGCATAACATCTTACTTTCAGTGACAGCAGGTTAAACGTCTTCTAGCCTGTGACTCAGCCATGCTTCGCACAAAACTAGCACTGGAAGGAACTGGTATGTCTTCATGGATTTGTGTACAGATTTATTTATTTCCGGGACAGGTACAAAATCTAATAGTAAGGGACAGATTAGTCACAGCTAGATGGCCTCATAGCAACTGTTATGAGCACTTTACTGCCCTTCCGTCCCAGGTCAGTAAAGCTGGGAAGTCTGTCTGTAGCTGACGTTATGCCAGACTCGAGAGGTTCGCCACTCAAAGGCTGAAGCCTAACTCAAGTGGCACTCGTCAGCTTTGTATCTGGGCTATCACAGCAGAAAGGCAGTGGCAGGAGAGAGCTGGCACTTGTCCCTGGGGAGCTGTGGCACTGTGCCAGCCAGGGAGGAGGTGGCAGTGATGGAGCTGAGTCCTGGCCCTGCCTTTTCCGTGAGTTAATGTGGGAGCCCCGGGCAAGAACTTGCCCAAGGTCTCCTTGCAGTCGCTGTAATGCCCAGTCAAGCCTCACATCTCCACGCTCATGAGTTTCAGGAGCTGCCAGCCTTACGGTTTACTGTGTCATGTTTGGCCATGGGCAGGTGGGCTCAACACAAAGGTTGCTGAGTCTGGAGATGTGAAAACATCAGTGGCTGATGTGTCTGGTGGGGAGAAATAATGAATTTCTGCTTCTGCAGCATAGGGAGCTCTGCCCCATGCTCATGGTAGAAAGCAGAGTGGTGCAGGAACAGGGGTAGCATGTGAAGAAGATCACTGTTGTGCAGGTCTCCACGGGGGTGGAAGCAGCACTAAGATGATTGGGTGCACACAATAAGTAATTATCTGCATTATCTCTGTTTAAGTGCTGGCATAATGTTGAAGATGATTGTGTGGGCCCGCAGCAGTTTAGGAGCGACAGTCCTTCTGTGCAGGCTGGTGTTGCCAGGGCTGCTTTAGAGCTGCTCTGGCCTGGCCCTGGGCGTCCCCAACTTTGAGTCTGCAATTCTGCGCTCGGGGGTACAAAATGCAAGATGGAGAAATGCAGGCAGTGCTTCCCAGAAACATGCACGGGTGCTTCAGTCTGTTGCCCTAGGGGTAGTTTATTTGCATCGCTCTCAGTACCATCACGTTTGGTGCCTCCATATAAAGAACTGGCCAAAGTAAGGCAGACCACAGAGGGGTGGGGGGTGGAAAGAGCTATTAGCATCATCTCTTTTCACATGGGTGAGAAGAGCAACCTGTACAGCCTGTATGTCTCATCTCAGGAAGAGGAGTGTCTGGCACCTGTTTTGCTGGGTACGGTCAGACAACTAGCACCGGATACATCCCACCTGAAGCACCAGGCAGAAGCCAGGTGTTGTATCCTGAGTGCAACAATGAGATGCATCACTCTGAGGTGGTTAAAAGGATCTCAAATGACTGCTTCCCCTTTCTGAGGAAACATGCCCAGCATACATGGATAACCTGAACTCCGGAGACGCTGTGGTTGATGTGAGCAAGGTTGCACAACCAAATCTTGAATAAGAGCAAGCTGTTAGCAGAGCTTCCATGGCTAACCCTGCATTTCTGTGGTCCTCATCTGGAACACAACCACCCACCTGGCCATTATTTGTAGAGGGGCTCACTTGGTCTGGGATGGCCTGCAAACATCGGTGGCTAGGCAGGGAGGTTAGCTGCAGAGACAGGAAAGGTTATGCACTAGAGTTAAATGGTGGTAGTGGTGATGCTCACAAAGCCAGTGGGACAGATTGGCTAGCTTCAATGTTTCTTCCAGTGTTTTCTGCTTATTCTATGCAAAGAGAGCCCTAGACGGTCTGACATGCTTTGGGTGTGTGAAATCAGGTGATGGGGATCCAGCTCAGTCTGTCCCTAGAGTTAAAATGGGCTGAGATCCACCAGGTGCGTTGCTATGCTTGGCGTCAATTTGGAAGTGCAACCCGAGTTAAAAGTGTAGGCACTGTCTCTGTACCACAGGGACCATGTTGCTGCCAAATGTGAAATAGCATCAGGAAGTCTTGTTCAGGTGAGTTGGTGTGTGACTTGTGATCTCAGGGACAGGCAAAGTAACTCAAATGATGGTGGGACCCAACACCTCTCAGATACCTAACAACTTGCCTTTAAAGTGGGTATAAATCTTGTAAAGGTTCTCAGTTAGGTTTATCCTGTATGTACATCCTTCATCCTTAGCACTCAGCCTGCGACTGGAAACTATAGCTGGCTTTGAGTGGCTGAACTGATAATTAGCCCTTGCATGTCATCTCTGACGAAGGCTGCAGGAAGCTGAGGCAGCCGGTCTCTGTCCCTTATTCTCCATCCTGGTCCTTCCTTGAAGGATGAAAGCAGCAGCAATATTCCCAGTTGAGGAACAGCTGCTGCTGTCAGAGCTACTCATAGAGTGATACCTGTGGTGCCAGCCAAGGTACTGCGCTTGTGTGCTGGCCGTGTGGCACTCGCATTCTCGTGAAGCATAAATGAATACCAACAATCTCATTACTCTTATCTTGTACCCCGTAGAGTATTTGCTTAGTGAACAGCAAAGGAATAAAAATAAAACTACCTCTCCCAGGTCCTGTGTTTGATATACATCACTTGATAAGTATTCAGGGAAAGGTTTTCCTCTGCCCATGCACCATGTGGATCCCTTATCCTCCTGCAGGATCCCCCTCCCAGTGATGTCAGAGGGAAAATATGTGCATGGGGGAAAGGGCAAAATGTAACAGTGCAGACCAGGAAGAACTTTGCCCGCATGCCGAAAATACTGCTGAGTGTCAGCAAATATCCACGCCTGTGCTCCAGCCTCTCTGCTCTGTGTGCCTGCAGTCAGGTGGAGGAGGCTATCAGTGGTTGTGCACGGCAGGAGTGGTGCAAGCTTTTGTTGGGCTTTGCATGAGCAGGTGTGTTTTAATCTGTCCCTTACAGGTGTCAGGCATTTCCTCTGTAGGGACAGGTCCAGCTGGAAAGCAGTGCCTCTTTCTGCAGCAAAGAGAAGAGCTGAGCTGCCTCTTAAGTGTACCTGGGTTGGAGTTTGTCAAATGCAGAAGCCAGGGTCTGGTGTCTGTCAAACTGAGAATTTTAGACAAAAAAGCAGCTGCTCAGATTGCTCAGAGATCAAGGAAGAATGCAAGCTGAAAGACAAGTTGTGTAGGCTAAAGGAGATCTTCAGTTAATGAATCCATCTACTTAACTATCTGTGATAGAAGTGGATGTCTCAGGTACACCTAGCATTTTTTGGCTTACTTGATGTTCATCGTAATCAGGTGGCCCCCCAGACCAAATCCTGCCACAGCACATCACACAGAGACAAAAGCAGCAGGACGTGGGTAATAGGAGAGAGGCTCAGGGTACTTTTGCCAGTCTCAGGATTTCAGCATCCCTTCTTCCAAAAGCACAGCATTGCTTTTGGGATGGGGCTGTCCTGCGCCACAGGTGCTCCCTACTGAGGGAGCAGCTAAGGCCATGGAGCACCCCTGAAATGTCCCTTTAGTTCCTGGGAAGAAGACTTGGTAAATCTTCTTTTCTCAGCATCATTTGGGACTCCAGGTCCCTGGTCAAAACTCTCAGCCTGCTGTTCTAGCTGTAACTGAGCTGCTGTGGTCTGTCAGCTGATGCACTTGTCTTTCGAGCACTTGAATTTTCTGTTGTTCTTACAGAAGTGTTAAACTGCTGATTCTGATGAAATCTATACTGAACACAAGATGCTGTACGAAAAAAAAACACAATAATAATAATAAAAAAATCCCACCCTGAAAGTAAACTTTCTGGTCCTGCCCCATTGGAGTGAAAGGCATGTCCTGCTGAGTCATGCTAGCAGGAGCAGATGTCTCTGGCGCAGTCTCCGATACGAGTCCCGTATCATTGCTCTGTTTCCATGGCTCTTGCTGTGGTGGACCTCATCTTTGTCTTTTCCTCTAAAGCTTGGTGGAAACCTGGCTCATTAGCTTGGCAAGACATGTCATGGAGAGGGATGAAGGGAGAAGGATTCATGTTTAAAGCAAAACAAAAAACCCCTGTCTCTGTAAGGTAGATGTTCCTGCTGTTCTTGTATCTAACTGAACTAAATCTGAAAGGAAACCTTACTAATCACCCAGAAATGGATGAATTGCAGGAAATTCATAAATTGCTGCTAGATTTAACACTGAGATGTAATGAAACTTTCTAATAACTGGAGTTGAATTAGAGTGATCAAGAAATTATGAAGGCACACTCCCTCCATTAGCCATGCATGACCTGACAAGTTAATAGAGGCAAACAGCCCAAAGACACAAATTACAGACTTCTGTGGAATGGGGCTGATGACTAAACAGTTCATGAGCAGGTTAGTTTATGACCACAACAGGAGTGTTCGCCAAGTGGATTTTATGGCCAGCTGGGGCGCAAACATTGACTGTTCCTCGTGGGCTAGCCATGAAGCTACAAGTGCGTTTGCTGGCCTTCCAATCCTCGTTGGAAATGTTCATTTGACTTACAGAATACATGAAAGCTGGCCTTGTGCAGCACTAGATACCCCGAAAGGTGTCAGAATGCTTTATAATATGCATCTGTGGGAGAAGGGAACAAGGGCCCCTGCTCCCCAGGGGAGTGCAGCCGCTGCTCTGGCAGCAAGACTCCTCAGCCTGCCTGGTGCAGTCTCACAGTGTGTCTGGTACCCACATCAAACCTGCTTGAAAGGTGCAGTTCTTGCTTTTTTGTGGATGGTGAAGGAAGGACAGAAGTGGACCCATTTTCTGCTGGGGTGTTCCTGAGATGAGTGACACTGGTCCAGGATCCATGTGCTGGTCAATACATCTCAGACCCAGTGACCAGACAAAGAGGGTTAGGTATCTCGTTATCTTTTTGCAAGTGAGCACAAGAGTGAGTGTTAGTGCAGGAGCTGGCCACCCTTTCAAGCTGGTTACAGCAAGTAGAGGGCTGAGGAAGCTCGCTCCTGCAAAATAGTAGCTTTTGTGTTAAGCCGACCTCAAGCGGTATGTGGTCTCTGAAGCCAGCGGAAGGGTGCTGAGCCTGGGTAAGCATGGACCCAGTGTGCTGAGTCAACAGCCAGGCTGACTTGTTGAGTCCTGGGAAATCCTCTCCCCAGGGACTGCTGTGACTCAAGGTGTTCTCTATTTTGATCACCAAAGGAACTTCTGCAATGAATGCAGGATTGTCACACCTAAGCTTAACTATACTCAACAAGAATCTAATGTTAACTCTTCATTCTTTCGTAGGTTACCTATTGCAAGCAGTCATGGGCACAACAGTGATCCCATTATGTGAACCAGGTGAAATGGAAAACTGCACAACAGCACTAAGTAAGTCTACTGCACAGCTCTCTTTGCAAGCTACAAGTCTTCGGTTCCCATCTTCCTCAGGCTGGTGACCTCACCGAGCCACCCTTGGAAATCACTTTGACTCTGCAAATAGCTTACTGTTGAATCACATTTCCAGCATCCCGCAAAGTGTTCACTCCTGTTGAGCGGGAGCCATCTTATAGCCTATATTTCCTTAAAACTACCTTTTCAGACTAAGATCTGTGTCTTAGATGATAATACCTCTATAAAAGCAGAAATAGGTAATGTGGAACTTGTAAGGGGAGAGTCGATGTAACTCTAACGTGGGAAAATCCTCGCCTTATTCAAAAGGCTCACCTGCTTCAGTGCCTACTGAGTTACAGCTTGGTTGGTAGCTAGGCTGTTAGTTTTATTTGTAAAGCTTGCACATTGTTTGGGAAACTGAAAGGGAAAATAAGGCTGATGAGATGCTAACCAAATCTCTCCACAGTCCAAACGGAGAACAGTCCTCGTGTGGCTCAAGTTGGGATAACCAGATGCAAGCCTGAAATGAAAGATTACTGCTTCCATGGACAGTGCGTGTACATAGTGGACTTGGATGAGCACTACTGCAGGTATGGACAGAGTGCAGCATGTCCTGCAGCCTCTCTGAGGTGGGATTTGAGATGAGCTGCACGTGGTCTTTGATCTTGCTGACACTTAGCTGGACCACCAACCCAGCAAGGCATTGAAATGCTTACAAGAACTGAAAAAAGCGCAGTATATCTATAACAGACCTCAGTTGGATTTAAGCAAGCATTAAGTATGTGTGTTGGCAGCAGTGAAACCAGATTGACAGTCTTAGACACCTGAAATTAGTCACCAACCCACCTTAAACATGGTACACTCATTCTGCTCTGCCTCCTGTTGTTCATCTGTAGTTACAGTAGTGTGAGATCCAGATGTCAGGCAAAGCAGCAAGGTCTCTCCTTTGATTCAGTCTAAAAAAGAAAGACCTTCTAGGCATTTTTAAGGGTGTTTCTCACTTACTTGAATGATGTGCATCTATTCCTAAAACCATGCGGGCTTCAGTTGTCTAAGTTGAAATTGCTTGTCCCTGAGGAAACAAGCCAGTGGTATAGCGTGCTTTGTGGAATGCTAAAATGTAATCCCGTGGCGATTTCTCTTAATTCTGCCTCTCTTATCCTCAGGTGTGATGTCGGTTTCTCTGGTGTCCGTTGTGTGCATTCAGAACTTGTCAGACAACCCCTCAGCACGGAGTATGTAGCACTGACAGTCATCCTAATTCTGCTTTTCCTCATCGCCATCTCCATTGCAAGCTACTACATCTGCAGAAGGTAAGAGACGTCATCTACATGGCTAAGGAAGGCAAGTCTGTTGTGTGTATGATAAGATAGCCACCGAGGGCCTCCAGCTGGACTTGAGATACTTAGGCTCACTTGATTGCGTGGAGATAGTCTGATAAGCAGACCTGCTAGCATGAACCAAAATAGCAGTGTGATGACTGCACAGCATACCCCAAACTGAAGGCGAAGTCATGCTTAGGCAAAAGTACCTGCAGATGCTCTTTGACCCTGTTGGAGAATTGTGTAGTTTAGTTCATATCTGTCTTGGAGAGGGTACATTGAGGTAAAGGAGAGAACAGACAAGGAACAGAAAACTCTAGCTGCTCTTGTTGGTAATGCCATTTCCCCAGTCAGCAGGAACTGAAGAGCAGTTGGATTAATATTAGCCAACTTGTTATCTGCCATGTTGTTGTGGTGACTGTGCCATATCGCAAGCATTGCCTTATCAGCTTTACCACGCAGGACAGCAGTCTTCTCCACTAACAGACACAAAAGCATCAAGAATTGTTCTTCATGCTCATAACTAATGGTAAGCTGCTGTTAGAGAGCCAAGAAGGTGGAACAACCCCCCAAGGGAGATCTCAGCTTCACAGGTCTGATAGCTAGATGGTAACTGCCGTAACAACTCTTCCCCATCTGAAGACTCCATGGCACGTCATATCAAACAGAAGATGGCCTAGCTGGTTAGGGTACTCAGCCCTATTGCAGGCAAGGATCCAGCAGGATTTCACAAAGATGAGCCTACTGCCAGCAGCAAGACTTTAATGCAGATGTGAAATCGTCAGGGACAAGTTGAGAAATGAGACTCTGCCTGCAAGTTATCTCAGACCCAGAAATAAGCACAGACAAAGCCTAGCTGCTAGAGTTGAAACAAGCACAAGGAGGTCATGTAGAGTTTTTTCTTTTTTCTTCCTCCTTCCCCACCCTCACTCCCCAAAAAGTCATTTGGCTTTCCAGAAGTCACTGGCTTTCCAGAACTGATGTTTCTCTTCTTCCAGAACTGATGTTTCTCTTCTTTACTTTCAGGTACCGAAACAAGAGGAGACATACAAACACCAGTGAATACAAGGAGGTCGGTGCCCTGTAGAAGAAACAATCGCTTCCTACAGTGTTCTGTTCATCTGGACGGACTCAGAGTCTTCCCATCTATTTAAATGTTATTTTTATTAACAATATTTACAATATTTATATCATTTTACAAATTTCAATTGTTTGGTGATCCAATCAGTATAGGTCAAGCATTTTATTTTCAGTGTTTTATTTTTTTATGAAATATTTCTTAATGAGAACCCCACGTAAGTGGTTCTATGCGATAGAGATATATTTTTGTAAAAAGTGGTCTTACTCTGAAGAGTAATTTTATATTTATTCTTGTGAATATGTTCAAAACAATTTTACTCCTTGAAATAAAAGTTCTAGACAAAGTCAAAATGTCTCTGTGTTTTCATCGAAGTGAAGCTTGGCTTGGCTTGGCTTGGTTGAGCAGGATGTTTGAAGCTCCAGCAGTTCATTTTGGATGGACAAATCATTGTTTTCAAAACAATGTACCAACGCACCTTAGTTCCAACAAACATAGCTATTAGCCAGCAAAACTGAAGGAAGACTTAAAGGAACAGTGCAGCTCCTAGCCCTGCTTATCCAGGCTGTGTGACAGCAGCATGGATCTGGACTCATCCCTATGTTCAGTAAAGTTGTGTTGGATATGTCCTGGATTACAACAGTGGCGTTTCAAGTTAATCAGCCTCCACAGCTGAACAGAGTAGCACACTGCAAATCTGTGTATGAATCTAGCTACAGGAAGAAAGCTCCTGCAGAAGCAGTACCAGCACTGGAGTCCTCCCCATAGTGTTTTTGCTACAGTGTCTGTTGTAAAGCTGTGAGCAGGGGAAAGGAAAGCTTGCAAGTTTGTGCTCCATGCAGATATTTTGCTGGCCTGAAATAATGACAGAACAGCCTGCTGGGTTTAGCTGCACCCAGCGTTGCGCTTGCTGTGAACAGGAAGGGGTCTTGCAAAATCTGAATCATCCACGTTAACCCCACCACTTCTCACACTTCAAGAATACGTGAGACAAGTGCAACCTTGACACCATTCCTGGTCTTTGCCAGAGGTCTTTGTGTACTGCATTGGTCTGTGTTGCTTGATGTTTGTGGGTGTGCAACAGGATCTTGGTAAGGAAGCTGGTGGGACCTGAGACATCACAAAGTGAGAGTGCTATTGCAGAAGCTCCCGTGTCTGTAAGGAGAAGTGATGCTTGCCCAGCAAATTGCAAAATCTTCCGGATCAGTCAGGCAGAGACCATTGTGGAGGACTAACCTGGCTCGTTCTCCATCTCCTTCAAGTATCATCCTGTCTGAAGTGCTCTCAAGATCAAACAAGTGAAAGGGGGGATCACCAGAACTTACCTTCCTTGGTTTTCTGCTGCATGTTGAAGGTAACAGTGCTTCAATCTGCTTAGTATCACCCTATCTCTCTATCATCTTGTCTCTGACTTGCCACGAAAAGAAACTTGGGAGCTCTTCCATGCACATGTGCAGCAAACGGGCAAAAGGAGGCCAATTATACCAAGGCTTTGGGCAAGTAGTGGTGCAAGGAAGACCCTTGGAGCTAGCAGTGGGAGGCAAGGTGGGACAGGTTTGCCCAAGTGCTTTGCCCCTGGCCATGTGGCCTACACCCTTTCCTTTGGAAAAGATGAGTCACTTGAAATGATAGCTCTGCTTCTTCCCTGGCTTGGTACTCGCATCCTGACTTTGATTTACTTTCCCTGTTATCTTCCCGCTTAGAAGCACCAAGCGCAGCACAGGTGTGGTCGGGCAGACTGGGGCTGCAGTGAGATAGCTCTGCCCAGATTCTGCCCATTTCCATCGCTCTTCTCTTCCCCAAGCTGCCCCGAAGGCGAGAGCATGAGGTGAGGAGGAGGAAGGATGTCTACTGAGCAAAGCAAAGGTGTGATCTGAGCACAGACTGACGTTACTCACGACAGATAGCTCCGGCAGCATGCAGCAGGAGGGCCCAGACGTTCAAAGGCACTGCATGTGAGCTCTGGTTGCAGTGTTGTGGCCTGGCACTGCGGCAATTCCTGTGCTCCTCACCATGTGCTTTGTTCACTGTAGACCTTCTCATGTACCTGCACTTGGGGTCCCTCTCTGGCAGACGTACCACCAGCTTCTGGGGCTAGACGGTACTGAATTTTCCCTGGCATCCAGTTAGAAGGGGACTGTTGGTCAATCCCTGCTAATTGGGCCCAGTGTCACAGGGCCCTTATTAGCTGCTCTTCAGCTTTTCACTTCCTCTCTCCTTCTCCTGTAATCCAGTTGTCACAGAGGAACCTGTTCTGCCGGGTGACTGGTGACAGTGAATGGCAACCCCAGCCACAGCCTGGCGCTAGCATGGCCTTCTCCACTGGGAAGATGGGGCAAAAATCAATTCTTGGAGCCTTCTGCCGTTCCTGCTGTGACCCAGTTAGAATGGTGACACATCTTTGTTTCCACCTCAGGCTTCCCGGCTTGGCTGTGAACCGCTCTGGCCGGTCTCTGTTCATCCTCCAGAAACTGTTCCTGGACTCCGCGGCAAGGCTCAACCCAGAAGCTTTGCTCCAACTCCCACACACTGCCCTTGCTGCTCCTCTTGGGGCATCACAGAGATTCCAACCGCTCAGCTAACCTTTTGTAAACGATGACCCCGTGTATTTGAGGTGCTATTAGCAAAGCTCAAGTCTGAAAGGCTTTAAATTATTCCCTGCCTTGCTCTCCGTAGGTCTCCCAGCTGCTCTCTGCCAGCCCCTCTGGACATGAGCAACTTCAGTACCAGAAGATGCTTCTTTCCTCTGCAGCCCTCCATTGCTGCAATCACACAAGTTTTAAACTGCAGTGACAGCAGCAGCATGAGGATTACCCTGCCTTTGGCTTTCTGGGTCAGGGAAATTTGAGAGAAATAGTCCAGTTTCAGACTTAGGCAGGATTTTTTTTTTCCTACATCTTAGATTTAGCTGACTGTTTTAGTTTGGCTTGGGTTTTCTCCACCTACCCTGTTGCTCATCTTAATCCCAGCCCATAGCAGCCCTTCCAGACCCGGTATTTTTCTCACTCCTGCATATGATTGAGCAACTGAAAAGCTTGGGGCCACATACCAGCCTGCCACCTCAACAGCTTGCCGGCTGGACTTAGATTGCCAGTCCAGCAACCACACAGCCGGGTCCTGATGACACACCCCAGGTAATTTCTCTCAGAGAGTGAACCTCCCTCATTCCTTCCATGGTTTCTGCTGGCACCACCTCCATCCCTCTGGTGCAGCTCTTCTTCACCCTCACTGCCCGCTTTCAGAGACACCTTTGGCTGTCTCTGCTGGTGAGAGCGCCTGCAGCATGCCCCCTGGGCTGCCCTGCGCAAGCCCTTCTTGCCAAACAGCTTTGTATCCTGCCAGGGAAGTTCTCCAGTCCCCATGTCCGGCTGCATCACGGCAGAGAAAGTGCATGGAACAGGTGGGGATGCAAACTAGAGATTGATAGTGGCGAGACCCAGCCGATACTGTAGCATCCCGATGTCCTCAGGGCCACCACCATGTCACTGTGCAGTTTTTTCATGAGATGCTTTTGGCAGGAGCTCTCTAGAGCGCTGAGCACCCACAGCTCCCATCAGCTCTGTTTGACATCTCCCTGTCATTTTAAGACCTATCCCATCTCAGACCTGCCCTGTCAGTATCCCTGCTGTGTGATTCTTGCCCACACATCTGTATCTCCTACCCGAAACCCATTCCAGCCTCTTGAGATTCAGGCAAAGGACGACTGACGCTTGCTTTCAAGTCCCGTGCTGTCAGATCTATAAAAACAGCAACAACTCTTGTGTTGGCGCTCTGTAGAAGGACAGTGCTTTTCTGAAGTACTGTGAACTCTCCAAAATGCTTCACTTTTGTGCAAAAGTTACTTATGTTAATATTTCCCCCGGTCATAACATCTGTCCTTATTTTTTAGTAAGAGGGAGCATAGTAGCTTTAGTAAGAGCATCAGCAGCCAGGCACAAAGCTGCCGAGAGATCACAGTGGGAGCAGGCACAGCAAATTAAGCCGTCCTTCACTTATCACTTCTCAAGGGGGAAGGTTTTTCAGCATCTGTTGTGTGCCTGCTGTTACTAAACCTGGAACCGTCGTAGCCACAGTGCCCGTGGTCACTGCCATAGCGCACTCATCCCCCATGGCCCACACAACAGACGACACGGCGACGCACCGAGCTCAGGAGGCTGACCTTTCTCTGTCCGGCTGCCGCCTTGCCTGTTGCGTGCTTCGTGGTAATGTCACTAGAGGTGCTTTGGCAATCTCAAGCCTCTGTGAGTCATGTGTCCCCCTCGACGGGTTTCCTTGGAGTGCGTCAACCAGTAATGCCACGAGCTTGCTGAGAGCTGGAGGAAGCCTCCCTGACGATCTTGGGTTACATCACGGAGGCGGAGGATGTTTGGACAACTGGTTCTAGTCTCCACTGAGGCAAGTCTGAGATTGCGCAGAGCAGCTTGGTGCTGCTCGTGAGAAGGCCAGATTTGGGGCACAGGGAGGAGGGGAGGTGAAAAGGGCTGGAAAGACTTACAAATCATGCACTCATTGCAGAGCCAGGCTGGGTCAGTAGCAGCCATCCTTCTTGTTTGTGACGAAGAAAGGATGGGTGGACAGATGGATGGATGGATGGACAGATGAACACATGGAAGGAGGGAAGAAAAGGTGGATGAAAGGGATGAAGGAAGGAAGCAAGCAAGGAAGGAAGGTGCTCCATCAGTAAAGGTGGAAGTTTGGTCTTGCACAAATAATTATTATTATTTTAATAAAGCTAGTACCAAACCTAAATTACTCCAGCACTCCCATTATATAATTCCACCCTGTATGATTAAAAGCTTTCCCAGCAAACTGGGAGATTACAACAATTGATCAAAAAATATTGAGAAACTTCTCTGCCCTACCCCGCTGGATGCCAGTTTGATTTTCTGACCCAGTCATCAGAGGGCGTCGAAGTCTTGATAGGAAAACCCAGCAGGAATTCAGGAGAGGAGATGCAATAGTGACCCAGCAGCAGCCTCAATTTCACCGCTGGTCTGTGAACCTTTGCCAGTGGTCCCCAGTGGTCCTGTGGTCCTCTTTCTGTTCCGGTTTTTCAGGCTGGTTGTCAATGCCCTTCATTATAACGGGGAGCTGAGGCAGTTGTACAAGCCACATGAATGAGGAAGAAAAGCCAGTTCAGCTGCCTCTCCCAGGACGGCTGTCACTTAGGCAGTAGGGGAGGGGAAATAGGGCTTAATTTAGGAGAGAAGAATAGGTAGTGGGAGATGGATCTCCATCAGGATACCCATGTCAGGTCACTTCTGAGAGGGAGGCAATGGAAACCAAACTGAAGAGTTTAGATGAGGGCAAGAAAAGATGGTGAGACTTGTGATAGCAAAAAGAACACAATGTTGAAGTCAGCCGCAAACAGGAGGACCCAGTACCTCCCAAAATCAATGCACCTTTGGCTTCCCAAACATTCAAGAGGTTCGCATGCTCAGCCCACCCATGCCAGTAACAAGCTTTGTAAAACAGTGGAGCAAGATGCAGCAAGTTTCAGAAAACTGTTTTTCTCTAGAAAGCTTGCCAGGAGGATGGGGGCATTTGTCTGAGCAAGGTCAGACAAATCAGGTCAGCTACTGGAGGATCAGATGGGCTTTAAATCAGCAGGAAAACCCAGGCAGAGTGAGTGCAAACCATCATTTTCAGGGGAGCTCTGCAAGAGATGCTCACAAACCCTTCCCAAACCTGCTCCAAGAGCCCTGGCTCCTCTCCTTCTCTTTAATATCACATTTGTCTTTTGAAATGGGACAAGAATACCGCAGCCAAGGGTGGTCCCAACCCAACCATCAGCAGCTGGAAGGCTCTGCTGGGACAGCCAGGGCTGCCTGCGCCCGCTCAGTGGTGCGGTGACTGCTCTGCTTGGGCTGTGACTTTGGCCTGACTCACTTCATTCCTCCTCGGCCGCTGCTTGAGCAGGGACATCCCCCTGCAGGTGGTGACGTAGCTGGGCCCGTCGGCCGCTCCTCACGTGGAGCTGCGTGCTCCCGCTCTGCAGTCAAGTTTGCTGGGAGCAGGTCCATCAGAAGGATTTTTCTGGTGGAAAATATGAGTTCTGCAAGTGAAATCTTTCTGACTTGGGACTGTTTCTTCTCCCAGCAAATTAATCTATTTACTTAGTTTCCTTTCCACTAGGGTCACTGGACTGGGCTATTTCAGCCAGTTCAGCACTGTTTAAAACTTTTTTTTTTTTTTTCAACTCACCCAAGCTTTTTTGTTCCAATGATCTCAAATCAAGCAAAGAAAGAAAAAAAAACCCTTCATTAGTCAGTATTCCTGTACAGGTCAGTGCCACATGAATCTTCTGCCATTGGTTTCATTCCCGCCTAGTGGTCACCTCGAGGACTGCATCTCCCACTTCCACATCCCCAATTTTTTGCGTGGGGCATCGTGCAGAGGGTGGGAGCGCAGTCTCCCTGCCCCGTCCTGACACTAGGAGTTATCTGGCAGAAGGAAGCAACATTCAGAAGTCTCCTGGGGAAAAGAAGCATTTTGTGCCCCAGCTGGTGGAGAACATTCTGAGCTTACAAAAAACATATTTTTTGTATGCACTGAAAAACATAGAAATTAAGAGTTTCAGAGTTTTCTTAACGCAAAGCTTGCAGCATTGCTGACCCCCCCAAGGAAAAAATACTTATGCAATTTCAGTGTAATGTCCTCTTTGGGAATAAAAATCGAGGTTGGAAAGTCAGACTTCTCCATAGAGGCAGACACGCGGCTTTGGTCTGTCCTGATCCGAAAGGCACAAACCACATCTCCAAGAAGGTTCTCACCGTTCCTTGTGCACGCTGTCCTCGGTGTGGTTAATCATTACTGTAAGGCTCAGTTTCCTGACATTTACCAGCAAAGTCTTCCTTTCTTTCCAAACCCAGGGCAAGCAGCAGCCTCTGGAGAGCTGTGCAGCCACCAAGGGCATTTAGTCAGTCTCGTCCTTCATGGCCACAGGTACCTTGAAACTAGGCCTGTCTTTGGCAGAGTCTGGAAGCCATGCCAAATGGAATGATGGATTTTATTCACCCCAAAGCCGCCCTTCCTGCAAATTCATCAACTTCAAAACGAACCGCTCGAGCTCACGGTCTGAGAATGCAAGAGTCATTGCGTCCTCCCAAGGATTTGGCACTGAGCTCAGCTGTGATGCACTTAGCCCACCAGCGGCCACCCAGGACGGAGAGATCTGTGATTGCCGTGGTGGTAATTTGGCAGCCGTGGGTGGCAAGGAAATGGTGTGTGTGCAGTTTGTGGCTCTCTTTGCACTGGGTGCGGAGCTGTGTCAGAAAAAGCTTTCCCTCGGAGTCTCCTCTGTTTACTGGTGAAGTGATGCCTTACCTGTCTGCCTCCCTTGTGGATTTTCACCTGCAGGACAGCAGGGAGTCTCCGTTTCACACACCGGAGCTCAGGGGCAGTGGAGAGGCTGCCTTGGTGCCCCTCTCGCTGCACCAAAGGTCTGGCTCATGGGATTGCTGACAAGGGACAGCCACTTCAGCAATGCCATAATGCACATGGATGGTGAGATGAGCACATGCTGCCTATCAGCGGACTGACCAGCAAAGCCCCATCAGTCCAAAAATCCTCACAAGCCCAGCTTGGACTTTGGAAATGAGAGCCACATCCACAGCGGGGCTAATGGCACAGGCGTGACAGCTCTGCTGTGCGGGCGCACGCTGGGAATATACTGACTCTCCAGCTAGCAGCAGGAATGGGATAGAGCTTGGGTGAAACTTGCTTTTGCATAGGCATTCCTAAATTGGAGTGCGAGGCCACTTGTTGCTGTAGGTCCACAGGGCCCCAAGCGGCCTGGCTTCTCTTCCTTTCAGTTTCCTCCAAAACTTTTAAAGTGTTTACCTACCATGTCACTTTAAGTGCCACATGTAACACCTACAAAATGAAGCATTTGGCATTCATGTGGGTCAGGATGCTTGAAACATGACTCTTGAATTGAAACTGTATGGCCATTTCTGAGTTTTCAAAGTTTTGTGCATATGGGTCCCTTCAAACTCAGGATATTCTATGATTCTATGATTCATTTTTTCCAGCTCAGCTCTTTCTTTTAAGTGCCTTTAATTTTATTTGCCACTAATCTACTAATGTGGGGAAAAATGGCTTTCTGGCTGCAGTGACCTGTTTCATGCATGTTAAAATAGTATTTATTTAAATCTTAAAATAATTTAAATTTAGTCAAACACATTACATTTTCTCTCTCTCTTTCTTTAGAAACGTGTTAATTCCATGCAACTTGAGCAAGCTTGGGAATAACCTTCTGGAGTTAAGAACGAAAGACATCGTTCAGTATCAGCGAAGCAGGTAAATCTCAAATGAAGGTTTCAGAAGACATTGGGCAGAGCAGGGGACAAATCCTGTTACATTAAATGGGTAAATCCATCCTGCCCTTCTGTAATTCGGATCAACATAACCCAGGTGGGAGGGAACGGAGACAAAGATCTCTTTCTTTGCCAGAAAGCTGATTTTGACACTAATCCCTTTCACCACCGGCATCTCCTCTCAGCTCCTGCTCTCCCATACCAGCTCCTGCATTCATCTGAAACCAGTTCATTTCCCACAGTGTAGGTGAGTTACCTATTACCATGGCAAAGGAACAGAGCTGAGCTCTACATTTCAGGGAAAGCCTTTGGTGGAGACCAAAGCTCAGTGCTCAGTGGTGCATTTGGTACCTCCAGGTCCCTCCTTCCCCACTGGATGCAGACGTGTTCCCACTGAAACCTCTTGGGTGTAGCCCACAGGGACAGGAGGAAGCGATGCATATGCTTGCGCATTGGTCAATTTGAATTTGAGTGGAATGAGACTTTTTGTGAGCAAAGCACAGCCTGTGTGAGTACAAGACATGAACCCCACTCACCGTGGAGACTCGGTTTTCCTTCAGAGCAGTGTGTCCCCATGCAGTCAGACCAGGAGAACCCAAACATGCCAAGAGGACAGTTTTGTAGCATGCCAATGTAAACAGGTTTCCGTCCAAGGACTTCAAGAATATTTTTTTTTCCTACATAAAGGCAAAGTTACTTGCAGAAGGAAATGAGACTGTGCTTAGGAAACCTTCTTCACAGCATGAGTATGTAATCTTTATGCAAACAAGACCTTACTCATGTGGTGTGTCTCAGCAGTCCTCTCCTGGGAAAGCTTTGGCTCCACATTCCAGCCTGCTGGGGACAGACACAACACGCGAGGAGGAAGGTGCACGAGGTGCACAGGTTTCACTGACAGATGGACACGTGAGGCTGGAAGCAGCATCACAAGGCACTCGCTCACTGGTCCCACTTCATCATGGTGAAATGACCACCCAAATTGCTAGGGCTGACTTAGTCCGGTGGCGCATTTGTAGTTTGTCACATTTCATGTTTATTTGCTAGTACAATTAATTAAAGGCAGCCGACGTCAGGAGGGCACGGGACTTGTAGCCAAATGCAGGTACTACTAGCTAACAATGGGATTTCCAAGGAAGCATAACAAACATGCCCATGAAATACAGTGTTCTCTTCAACTTCTTTGCTTACTCATGGCCTGTGAAAAAAACAAAATCCAGAGTGATCTACGTAATCATTGTTGTGCGTAGGAAGGCTTGCCCGGGCTTTGTTCTGGGGAAAAATCTAGCTTTGGCAAAGGTGAGAGGAAAGGAATTTCTAATTGCTTTAGGCTTCTCTTTGTGATTCATTGTTTCTTCACATACCAGATGACTTCAGGTAGGTAAAGAAAATTCACCTCCTGATGCACCAGTGGCAAAAACTCAGCTGTGGCAAGACAGTGCCAGATGTCATCCTCTTCCTGGGAGTAGGATGATTCAGAGAGAAATCCATTCAGATCGAGGGAAATATGATGAGTTTCGCTACAGCAACAACCCTGCACTCTGCTCTTCCTGCACTGCAGGAAGCAAAAGCAAAGCAAACCTGCACACAAGTTGGGCTTGCAGTAAAGGGTCCCTCCAACAGCGAGGCAAAGGGCTTTCCATGCGTTTATTTCTAAAATCTCCGTTTGTTTCTCACACCGGAAGATAGGACTTGAGTTTGACTCCTCCTGAGAGCTTTCCTAAGGGGACCGAGTCACACGCCAACAAACCGATGTATGCAGCAGAGATGAGAAATGGGCAAGCAGCAAAGAAACGACAGCCCCTTTGTCATGGCATGGGCCTGATGCATCTTTGTAAAGATGCTGGGACAAAACGCGTTCACTTTGGATGGGAGAGACCCCTTCTTGGCTGAAGGGATTTGACCAGGTTGCTGCAGCTCCCAATTCTAGCAGCTCACAGCTAGGTGAAGTCTTTTCTCCACGCTCTGTTCACCTGTGTGCATCCATTTTCCTCACCAGCCATCCAAAATTACAAACCAAATTGAAAAAAACATTGTGTGAGGAAGATTATAAATTAAAAAGCTACAACTTTCCCTGCACTTCCAGGAGAAAATTCCCAAGCAATTCTCACGTGTACTTTATTTCTCTGCTGCTCTGAACACTGTTGGAAATAACATGCAATATGAAAGAAAAACATGACGCTATTTCTGTCACGTGTTCCCAGTCCTCATATGAGACGATAATCCCTAAAAACGTGCAGTACCATGTAATTTACTCACATGCTTTCAAATTAGGTGATATGCATCTCCACAGTGACTTCATACCCAAGCCACTAAGGTGAGGAGAGGGATATATTATTCACCCCGCTAAACAAACTCAGTTATTCAAGCTACACTTTGCAACTTTCATTGGCATCAACACACTTCAGGTCAGACAGACTTCCGTGGAGAAGATCCTCCTAGGGCAGCCTGATATGTAACCCCAAATTGTTGCCACGCCGTCTGCACAGGACCACCTCAAGGAACTTTGCCTACAAAAGATTGCTCCTGCACTGTTAAAACCAGTGCTCTGGTTTGTCTTTAACTATTGTTTGTCTTTAACTATTTGCTCTGACCATACTACACGGTGTCCTTAAAAAGAAAGCTGCAGTGGGCATGGGATAATTAAAAACTACATAGGGGCTTTTGCCTACAGAAAGCCACTTTATCACAGTAAGCCAAAAAAGCGATCATCCAGTAGTTGTATGGAATGAAGAAAACAGAAGACTCATAACTAACATTCCAGGCATTAGAGGCAACCATGTTCTAGCTTTTAAAAACACCACATTGTAGTATAGGACTTTGGGATGTTGTTGTTCTTGTTTGTTTGTTTTGTGGAGGGTTTTTAATATGAAGATTTCTGCTCTGGTCTTTTCAGCTCAATCTCTAAGACACTAAAGAAAAAAAAAAAGCCTATTTTTTCCCAAGTGTAGACATCATTCTTCTAACAGCCACGCTGCTCACATAAATACGCACATTCTCCGAGATGAGTGCGTTCTGTGGTCGTGCTGGGAGATCACCATGCCTTAATGAACAGCAGTCAAGCAGCTTTTGCTACCTTGGTGCAAAAGTTTAAACATTTTTTCTCTTCTTTTTAAAATGAATATGTCGGGGGCACTTGCAAAACGATACATGACCTACATCCAACTTTGGAATGCATTAAGATGGCTGTCCCCCTCTCTAGGGACCATGCAGGGTTGGAACCCTAGAAACTGTGTGGGGAAGAGAGATACTCTGGTGGTTCTGCCCACCTAAGAGCAACATGGTATTCTGAATATATACAACTGTGTGCAGAGTGCAGGTGAAACGGTGTGATATGCAAGGTAAGGGGCCAGAGTTACATTGCCCATGTACCTCAGTGCACAGATTACAACAGCAGAGGTCCGGCCTCAGTTTTTGTAGGGATTCCTATACAATGTCGTCCCCTCTTGGTCCCGTGGGGCCAGGGAAGCAGGGTCAGGAGGGTGGTGTTGCATTGTAGTACCGTGGAGAGCCTGCCTCCAGGAGGACGTGGGCAGGACCACGAGCCCCAGAGTCCTGGGGAATGTGATCGCCTGAGGAAATGGAAGAAAGGGCAGCAGGTTTCAGTGCTCGCCGGCATGGAGGACCTGGTATTACAGAACGAGATTGTTAGCTGAGGGCCAGCTCCCTGTTCTAGTGTAAATCCAGCATTGCTTCACCCCGCTCACCACTTCAGGCCCTTACAATTACCGCTGGGGTCAGAATCTGCCCCTGAGCATTTGCAAATTGCATAAAAATGAGTGGGTGAGCGCTGGAGGTTGTATTTGGTCAAACGAGAGCTGCTGGGTGCATGCTGTGTGGAAAATTAACCAGTCAGAGCCTGGGGCAGGGCTCTAACAGCGGGCAGCTTCCCAAAAATCCTCCTAGAGTGTGGCAGGACTTTCATCCCAGCCTGACTTGTAACGTGTTCCCTGCCACCATTGCAAATCTGAGCCCGGCCTGTCCTGCTCATCTGTGCCTAGTGCAGGCAAGTAGGCAACATCAGGAGCTGGGAGATGGCCCAGGACATTCTGCAAATTTCAGGCTGGCCATTCCTGAAAGATGTGGAAGGCATGTGTAAAATCCCACCGCTGTGATTTGGTAGCATTAAGCTCCTTAGTGCCATTGCGTGCTTCATCAGGTGAGGCAGGGATGCACACAGCTGTTAGAGTTTCCCTTAGCTGAGAAGGAACCCCTTGGATTTTCAAGGGGACTGCTTTTTGTTCGTATTGATGTAAATGAGAGAAAAACGCAGAGCTCGTAGTTGTTGTGGGTGCCTGTAGATTCTGCCCTTTTTGTTTTTATTCTTTAGGCATGCTGCAGAAGATTTTGCAGTCAAACGTGGAGCAGCTGAAAACACGTGCCACCGGGCAGATTTCCCTGGAGTGAGCAGCTGATGCAGTACACATGCATAAATTATTCCCTTTCTGGACGGGTTTCACTCATGAAGTCCCTGCTTCAACCTAGGTCTCTGGGAAAGGAATCGAGCACTGCCAGACTGTCACCACCTCAGGAGAAACGTTGCTGTTGATTTTCATGGCAGGGCTGCATGGTCCTCCAAATGCCTGCGTATCTCAGAGGCTGGAACCTTTGTACCGATTTCCAGAAATGCCGTATTGTTTCCCCTTCCTTCCCACCAAGAACCCAGGCTAGGCATCCACATCCTCTTAATTACAGCAATCTTGACTTGCATCAGCAGGAACTGGAGTGACATATGCCTCACTTCAAAGCTCTCTCCGTGCCTATGAGGTAGCTGCTGATAGCAGAAGATACTGGCATCTGCAGATCACAAGTCAAGTGAAAGTCTAGTGAGCTGCCCAGAAGACACTGCTCCGGTTTGACTCATCACCCTTTTCCACCTGTTCTCAACTGGATGGATGAGAAAGGATAACTCATGTTCAAACACCCAGGTCAGCTGTGCCCGCCCATACAAAATAAACATTTGATGTCAGCGAAGAAAATTAATGGGCAGCAATTTCTGCCACTTCCTTTCCCTTCACGCATTTCTCTGGAGTTTTATCAAAAGTAAAGAGAGTGAATAATGAGATCGCGGTTGGCACGCGGACACTTCTGGAGGACACGATGCCCAAGTGTGCTCTGCCAGGGCCAGGCAGGACTGGTGTCACTCGGCCTCTACAAGTCCCTGCCTGTGCCCCTGATTGTCACCGCACGGCTGGGGAAGGGACAGGCTGTTTGCTGGCCACCCGATGTGGGGTGAGAGCAGGGTAGCTTTCACTCTGATACGCGGGGCCAGAGGAGAAGGAAATATAACCCACATACTCTGCCAGTCTGGAGGCTCCCAGCGTAATCCAGAGCTGAAAATATGTAACTTCACATCCTGGGCACATCTTTCCATTTTGATCACCTCACGCTGACAGATCACGGTCAGTGAGGGGGACAGCAGGTCCCGGGAGCTGCCAAGTGAAAGCTGAGGAGAGCTGAACTTGTACAGAAATGAGAGCACATTAATTTTGCCAGCAAAAATTTGTTGGGATTCACCACAGAGCATGAAATGCCTGCGTGGCAGGGTCTGACCTGCTGTCTCAGGATATCACGTCCTTGCCAGGGTGGCCTGACAGCCCCAGGGAGCAGATAGCCAGATGATGCACTGCTCCAGAGCAGGAAACGCAGCCACCACGTTCACCCCTGGCATGGTTTCTGGAGAAAAGCCTGGGAGAAGGCAGGCAGACCACTGGAGAGAAATCTCCCCTCCGATGTGGCTGCGGTGCTGTGCTCCACGGCCGTGGCAGAAGGCCAAGGGGAAAAGAAGTGTGCACCAATGCCACCCGCTCTGGGGTGGATGCTCCCCGAGCTCGGGCTGCTCTGGAGTTTTTCAGGGATGGCAAAAAGACAGTCGAGGCGCAGGACGGACCAGCCCAGCTCCCCAGGGGTTTGTCTCTGCAGGTTGGAACAGGGTGGCACTCCGGCAGTGCGTCTCCTCCAGCAGTGTCACCAGCCTGTGGAACAGGAGGTCTGGCTCAGGACAGACAGCCAGGAAAGACTCCAGCTGTGCATGTGCAGTGTCTCCCTGCTAATAATTGCACCCTGCGAGGATCACCAGCCTTTGGGGAAGCTCCCTGTGCCCCGGGACAGGCAGGATGGACAGTGGCTTGCAGCCACAGCAGGGTGTCCTGCTGGAAAACCCCGGGTGCCGCCGGGAGCGGTGGCTCAGTAGGTGGCACTCTGCATCCACGGGGAACCAGCACCTTCCCAAAAGCGAGCCCTGCCCCTCGGTGGCCCAGCACCTTGCCCCACCAGCCCCACTGCAGTGGGGCAGCCCACAGGGGTGAGTCCTGCAGCCCCCTCAATGCTTCATCTCCTTCCATCACTGCTGGGGATGTCCTCCAGCAGCTCAGCCTGGGGACAAAGTCCAAGCGTCCTTCAAGCCTGGGAGTAACACCATGGTCAAGCTTAGCACCTCCTGCCTGACAGCATGCAGCTGACAGGGGGCACGGAGTTGGGAAGAGCAGATCCAGGCCCTCCCTGCTCAGGAAGTGTCTGATTTCCCTTCACCTGTGGCAGGTAAGCTGGTCAGAGTCTGGCCCTAAAGATTAGCAAGGGGGAGGTTTCCAAAATCTTTGTCCTGCTTGTGGCTCCCTCTGCAGTCGATGGAAGTTCTGTGAGTGACATATCAGCCAGAGCACTGGGGGCTTCCCTCCCTGCACGTCTCCCCAAAACACCTGACCTCTGGAGGTGTCCTCTCAGAGGAGAAGCCCGCAGAGCTTTGCTGGAAAGCATTTTGGGAAAAGCTCTGGTGATATCTCCCCTGACTCTCCTCCTGTCCAACTGGCAGCCAGCACCCTCGGTGTGTTCCCTGGATGCTGAGAAGTGTCTCGCCTTGCTGCCCCAAACGTACCAGCCACATTGGCAGTACAGGATGCAAAAAGAAAAGCGCTCTCGTGCCTTTGCTGTGGCCACCAGCACTTCTAAAGCATTTCACAGGGAGAAGCTGTAAGAGGAGATTCCTGAGCTGTGCTAGTTTATGCCCGGCCACCCGTTTTTCTTGCAGGAAGCAGGAGAGGCAGGAGGAAGTCAGCGAAATGCCTAACAAATTTGTAGCGTGCCAAGCCAAATTCCTTGCCGCTGCCAGCTGGTGAAGTGGAGCCATTGGCTGGAGATTTCAGGAGCGAGGTCAGTGAGTCAGTAGCTGGATGTGCCATGTTTGGTCTCTAAACAGTGCAGGTAACACAGTCAATTGCTCTCAGGTCATTCAACCTTTCCCCCGGTTAGCTTCTATTTTCACTTGCTTAGCAATTTGCCAAGCACAGCATGGGGTTGAAATTTTCAGTGCTTCTTGGACTGAGCTTGAAAGAATTACCTCAAAGTGTTCCCAGTCAGTTTCTCTCTAACAAAGGCTGGGAGAAATTTACTTCATTTTAATGGCAGCAAAAAAGAAAACTCTGCAGGGAAGCTGTAGTCGCCCACCCGCGGATCCAGCTTTGAGCATGTCAGGCGAGGGACAGGAAAGGTTTCAAGTTAGGCAGCTCTATTTGGCCATTCTCACAAAACAAACCCCACTTGTAGGCAGAACAGACCCCGTCCCCAAAAGCCAGCATCTCTGCCTTTGGAGAAGCTGTGCTCACACTTGGCCTGTGCCCTGGACCTTACAGGAGTTATGGATGGGTAGCTCAGGTCTGAGGTGGAGGGGAGGGAGCTGTGTTGAGCCCCAGACTGCCCCCAAACGAAGACTGAGTGACTGATTCGGCAGCTTCTTTTTCGGAGCTGTCAGGCATCGCTTCCCAAGATTAACCCACTCCAGGGCAGAGCTGGCATGAGCCTGAGAGCCGAACACAGCCCTGGGAGCTGAGTGTCCTCCTTTGGCCTGCAGAGAAGAGGGGAGAAGGCTTAATAACCGAGCAACTTGGATCCCAGCCAGGTTAAACAAAGGCTCTGTCACCTCCCTGAGCTGCAAATGGCATTCCAGAGCATCCCAATTAGAAGAGCAGAGCTTTGTCTGACTCTCACAGCCATCCCACCCTCTACTGCTTCCTCCTTACAGCTGAGTACTGGGGGTGCTCTTGCGACACCCCGTGATGAGGAACCTGATGCAGAGAGCTCCCATCACGCATCTGCTCGGGGCTGTACATACCCCTCTGATGCTCCACGCTGAGCCTTCGTGGGGCCATGCTGCGGTGCTGACGGGCACCAAGAGGTACCCATCTGATGTCCTCGCACCCCTGTAGGGCTTTTCTGCATTCCCACCCTACACCAGCACGCTACAACCCGTGCCCCTGGGGTTTGTCCCCTAAAAGCAAGTCTGTGTGGGACTCAGGAGAGTAAGGCGCCCTTCGCCAAGGGTGAGCGCCCACCCTGGCTGGCTGCCCCCCTCCTTGCCCCTACTTCGTCAGTCATTACTCACGTCCTGCTCCCCGAGCAAACACCCACGGCCCCACACGCAGGGCGATCACCGCCTTTATTGCCCCCAAAACACTCCTGCCCTATATGCCAACCCGCTTCCTCCGAGGAGCGGGGGGCAGAGCAAAGAGCGGAGGCGTGCCCCGCCATAAACCCGGCTGGCTGTGTGTGTACGGGGCTCGCCATGGCAACCCCGCTCCGCCTCACGGCGCCGGGGGGGGACGCGGAGCCCGGGGAGCCGCCGACCCCCGGGGGCTCCCCTCAGGGCGACCGTTGGGGCGGGGGGGGGGGGAAGCGCGACCGTTAGGGGGGAACGACCGTTAACGGCGGGCGCGAGCCCCCCGCGCGCGGCCGGCAAGGTGCGCGTGCGCCGCTCCCCCCCGACTCCCTCCCTCCCCTCACCTGCAGCCCCGCCCAGTGACGTTAGCAGAGGCCGCCTATAAAACGGGCGGCGCCGACGGGCGGCTCCTCATGGAGCGTTGCGCGCCGCCGCCTGTCGCGACACCTTTCTGTTGGTGTCGTCTCCTCTGACGCTACCGCCGCTACCGGGATTACCAATGCGCGCCGTCGCGTTGCTCGTCGCGCTGGCCGTGCTCGCAGGTGCGGCGGAGGGTGGTGAGGGTGCCTCGCGAGTGGCGGTTGGGGCCGTTATGGGGCTGTTGGGGGCGGAGGGGGGGGTGAAGGGGTGCGTGCTCCCCTCACGGCGCCGTCTCTCCTCACAGTCCGCCTCGCTGCCGCCTCGTCGCCCAACGGCACCCAGCCCGGCCCGCGGGAGGCTGAGGCCCGCCAGGGGGAGGCTGTGTCCGGCCCCGACTACGAGGAGGAGGAGGACGACGAGGAGGCGCTGCCTGTCCACCAGTACATCGTGGATGACTTGATCCGAGGTGAGGCGGCGGTCCCCGGGGGTATGCTTCGCCTTCTTGGTGTTTCCCCTTCTTGTCTTGCCGCGTACGGAGTGCTCCTGCTGGGAGCAGTTGGGTTAGAAATAGGATGTCAGGTTTGGGAGCTTAATGGGAGTGAAGTTAGGGGGTGTGAGAGCTGCAGGTTAGCCCAGCACCTGCTGTGCTGCCTTCCTCATCTTCCTCACGGGAAAGCTGTGATGGAGTGACTACCTTGCTGCTGTGGAAGCATCAGCAGGGCTGCTGGGTGCTGTCCCCCTCAAGAGAGGGGTTGAGATGAGGCTCGTTGTCCTGCTTGAAGGCTTTTCTGGGTGTCTTCTTATGCTTACTTGACTTGGAGTTGACTAAAGCTTTGCAGGAGAAACCAACACAAACCTCATAAGTGGCTGCGGAAATGCATGTTAGGTGTCCTTTAGCCAACACTTAAACAGTCCTGGAAGCAATGAGGACATTTGAGCAGCCCACCTGACCAGGAACAGAAGGGACAGGAGGACCTTCTTGGTTCTCATTAAAGTGCAATTGTGAGACAAGTTGTGGAGGCTGGGACTAAAGGAATACCTATGAGTGATTAGCAATTCAGTGCGGGATAGTAATTGGTGCTGTTGCCTTCTAGGATGGGATTCAACTGCTGTTTTTCCTCAGGGAACACCCTGAGGCTTGAATGAGACTAAGGGGAGCATGTTCCAGATATTACTTACGGGAATGTGTGGACCCATGTTCAAGCTTTCTGTGACTGCAAGACCTTCAGGGGGAACAGGAATGTCAGAGTTAGTGAGCAGTTTAGCCAGTAAAACTACTGGCTCGGTGACTTCTGTGTTGTCTAACTGCACAGAAACCAGATTTGTTACCAAAGGTGGTTGGTTTGTAGACAAGCTCTGCTACTTGGCATGAGGTTTATCTGTGGAGGGAGCCTTCAAGCTGTTATGATTCAACTGTGGATGGTTTTCTTGGCTATGCAGCTTGCAGACAAGGACATAGATCAAACCAACAGCCTCTTCCTTGAAGAAGGAAGAATGGAAACAGCCTCAATTACGAAAGTGTGAACCTAAATATCAAGTCCAACTGGACAGGATGGAGGCCTCAGCTGTCAGTTTTAAGTTCACCCTGCTAGGGATAGGAAACCCTGCTGCAGGAACAGTGTTCCTAGTTTACATATTAATATAGCTTATACAATTTGAATCAGACTTCTGGTTGCTGAAGGCGTTTTTGCTTTTAAGTAACTTCAAGCCAGGCTTGTTGCTCTAGAACTTAAAATGATCGCTGTCTAGACAACAGTGAACTACACCTTGTTTCTTTGTGTACTTCGTGTACCATCTCTTGTCACTAGAAGTACAGGGTTATGGAGTTGTTGCATCGTATTGTGGTAATTGCCTGCATGTGTAGTGCTCTGAGTGAAATAATCCCAAAATTTTTATCTCTTTGTGGCACAATAGGGAAATAAACAGCCTGGAAGATGATTGCAAATGTCTTGACTGTTGTTGAGACCTCACGTGGTTAACTTACTCCTGAATAGCATGGCATCACTTGGGGAAGACTTGTTTTATGGCTAGTAGAAAAGGGATGGTTTGTGCAGAGAAACAGTGCTTCACCACCTTGCTCAATGATAATGCTATCAAGTTTTGTTGCCATGTGTCTGTGGAGTTTGTTCACCTTAGTCAGTGACTGCCCTATGCTTGTTCTCCCTGGCAAAAGGAAGATGCCCTCAAATCCAAAGGCTACTAAGACACCAGCCTCTTAAACCATGCTCTTTGGGAGGTTTATTTTAATTGAGATAATGAGGGGCAACAGTAAGTGGCAGAACAAATAACCTGACTCTTGTGGACTCTCCTGCTTTCACTCCTCTGGTGCACTGTCATCTCAAAGTAGGAGAACTGGAAATGAACTATCTCTTCTGCTGAGGACAGCACTGCAGGTTATTTGGGAGAAACAAGTATGCTAACTGGGATAGCAGGCTGTCTTGGCTTGACAAGTGCCCAAGACTATCTAGCAACTTACAAAGCCTTTCATCACTGATGCAAATAGAGTTTAGAGCAATGGAGGCTGTTAGCCTTGTATCTGCATCGCTATAAAATGTGTGGATGGCTTGGCTCAGTGTGAACTTGTGTTCTTCAGAAGTCCCTGACTGAACCTATGTGGTTTCATTCAAGTGTCTTAGCCATGTGGAACATGGCTAAGTCCTTTAACTCTGCTCTTCATCCACTCCATCTTTTGCTGCAATCTGTCTGCATTGCTCAGGACTCAAGGGTATCAGAGTTAAGCTTAATGAGCTTCTGAGCTTGCTGCATTTGTGCTGGATGTCAAGTACCCAGATCTTTGCTCACTTGCATTCTATGCTCCACAATCACAGGCTCTCATGAAGTGATTCACAAATCTTATTTCATTTTCACAGGATCTGTCAGTTTAGCATTACTAGACTGAGTCCTCTTGTCCTTTTTTCAGTTGAACCTGTGGTTAAGCCGAAGACAACAAAGAGGGGGGGTGAGAAGAATGCTGGCAAATTGAGAAGGAAGAAGAACAAAGGGAAGAATAAAAAGAAAGGGACTCCCTGTGAAATGGAATACAAAAACTTTTGCATCCATGGTGAATGTGTATACCTAGAACATCTCCAGATGGTGACCTGCAAGTAAGTTACATGCACCTTGTGAGCTAGCTGTGATTTGCATGTGCTGGTAGCATATGAGGGCTTAGAGGAAAAATTGGTGTCAAGTTGGCCTAGATCCATCTCATGCAGTATTTTGACTGAGAATCTTTCTGCCATGTAAATTAAGTGATGATGGGATCTGAGATGCATAACAAGCCACTGAACTCATCAGTTGGTCATAAACTTGAACCAAAAGAATGAAAAGGCGTGTCTTCTTGGAACATCACGCCCAAACTAATCTCGACTTGTTGAAATGCTGACAAATCTTGTGCTAGAGCAGTGACTGCATTTCATGAACATGCTCTGAAGAGAGCATCTTGAGATTCATGTGAAACTCTGAAGATGTTGAAGTCAGGCTTGAATGTATGTGTAGGCGTCCTTGGCTCCAGACAGCACGGGAGCTGATAAGAACTTGTGTTGATGTTTACTTGCAGGTGTCATCAGGATTTTTTTGGTGAGCGCTGTGGTGAACAGTTCATGAAGACTCAAAGGAAGAATGATGTGGCAGACTACTCCAAGACCGTGTTGGTAGTGGTAGCTGTCCTGCTCTCAAGCATCAGCTTCATTACTGTACTTATCGTTGTGATAGTGCAGTAAGTATTATGTTCTTGGGTGTTTGGCTGGCTTAAGGGTGAGCAGGGCTTGTCTGGTTGTATCAAAAGTATGTGTGGCTTGTCTGAACTGTGTGCAAGACCTCCAAAAGGGCAGAGTTCTTATCCTGGCTTGAAGATGTCTTGAGCGTAGGAGCAAGGTCTGAAAAGTTCATATCAGGTGTTCACTTACCCTCTTTTGTTATTTATATTATTTATTATTTATATTTATTGGCTATGTGCAGCCTGTGAATACTAAGTTTTAAATCAAGAGCCTTCCTGCTACGACCAGAGTACTGGTGCTGCAGAGCATCAGCAGGAGGTGGAGGAGGAGCATTAATGCTGATGCAGCGGTGCATTTCCTAATCCTTGTGCAGAATAATTCTGCCAGCAATAATGTGACTAATACGTGGCTGTTATCCAACAGCTGGGTACACAGCTAGAGGTAAGGAAACAGTCCTCTAGCTGTCCTTTTCTTAATGGAGGTTGCTGGGCTTAAATACTTGTGCTATGGGGGAATCAAATGAGGGAGCAAGTGCTGTCTGTCCAAAAGGTTGTATGGTGTGCTGTTAAGGTTGAGGAAACAACCATTCCTTGGTTAATGGCTGCAGACAGTCCAGAGCAGTAGGTAACCAGAATCTCAGGTCCTGTTCTATATACAGTAAAAATTTATCTGGGACTGTTCTTCATGCCTTGCATGAATGCTTCTTCTGTACCGGTGTTTCTCTTGACAAGGTACATGCAGCAGCTTCTACCCATCTATGCCTTGGCTTCTTGTTCTCTAGGCTTTCTGCTGCTGCCATTAGGTAGTTGGCAGTGGGAACCTGGATCTGGTGTTAACCGAGCACAGGAGCAGTTGCCATTAGGTAGTTGGCAGTGGGAACCTGGATCTGGTGTTAACCGAGCACAGGAGCAGTTCTTTAGGTCAGACACTGCAGCAGGGCTTGGGGTAGTGTGGGTGAAACTCAGAAATCTGGTCTAATTTTAGATTTAGAAGTACATTGAATTAGGTACATGCTGTACCCGTTTGTGCAATTCAGGAAACAAGGTGTGCATTTGTTGTGTTGTTGTTGCTTCATATTTAGATGTGAACTTGAGGAATGCTGGGAAGAACAGTTGCTCTCTGAACACTGCCTCATTCCTCTCTGCTATGAGAGAGAACCAGTTCTGTAGTGCTGTAAGAAAATGAGCAGAGTTAGCTGCTGAGGCAAACCATGCAATAGGAATAGGACTGCATCTGTCCTGTGAACACTCACGAGCTTGAACCATGAGGTTCGTTTATCTGTACCTGTGTCCAGAGGTGGTTTGTTGGGAACACTAGGAAAGACTAGGAAAAAAATCAGTTAGCAGCTCGCTTTTGATGGGTATTTTGACAAATCACTTAAATCCCTGTTCCCTTCAAGTTCTGCTCCAGGAAGGAGCAAAGTAGTCTTCACTCTGCAGCTGGTTGCAAAAGGCCTCCAGGCTTTTTGCAGCAAGGCCTCTTCCTCTTGATACCTGGTGAAGCTTGAACCAGGAAACCCTGGCTCTGTGTGGTAAAACTGCCTGTACTTAACCCGGGGGATCTGTCATGTTATCAAGCTGTCAGATACATCTTAGAGATGGATAGTTAAACACTTAAATGGTTGTGCTCAAAAATTTCCTGGTGCGCCGGGGTTGCTTGAGGATTTGAAGGACCTAACTGTGAATGGTGCAGAGAATGGGGAGCTTGTAACAGAAGGCTTTGTCAGGGTTCAAAATGACCTCTAACATTGTGTTATTCCACAGGGTCAGGAAAAAGTGTCCGCAGTATGAAGAGAAAGAAGAAAGGAAAAAACTTCGGCAAGAAAACAGAAATGGACATGTTGGTGTGTAAATGAGGAAAAAGCAGGTATGAAAGCTGATGTGAAACTTGTTTCAGGTTTTCTAGGTTGGGATTAACAACACAGGAGTTGCATGCATGTTCAGTGAAGCTAGCCTTACCTTTTAACACATCAAGTGTCTTGAAGCAGGTAGGTTGCATGTGAGTGACCCAGGTTACTGGTTTCCTGAAACCACTCATGTTGCAGTTCTGTGAATTCTTCAACAGCACTGGTAGCTTTCTGGTAGGCCTGTATCATAGGAGATGGTGCAGCAGCCAGATGGATCATTATCCCTCCTAAGAAGTACTGAGCCTTTTCACTTTTCACATCTCTTCAAGGCATTAGCAAGTTTGAAGTGCTTAGGGGATACAGAAAGACCAAGATGCCATCTCGGTGACCACCGTAGATAGCTCCTCAGTCAAGTTCCATACTCAAAGCAACAGTGCTAAAGCTCCTTGGATAGGTGGATTGCTTTTGGGAGAAATGTGGTGGCTTTCAATGAACAAGTTAGTCTCTTCTGAGTAGAACTGTATTAAACAGCAGTTTCAAGGACTTCTGTTGAACAGGAGTTACACTACAAGCTCAAGGAGAAACTAAAGGATAGTCCAGAAAAACTTTGGCATACAGTATTTATGCTTTACCTCATGTGAACTACAGAGCTTGTCCAAGCTTTGTCCTGTGACAGTTGCTGAGTTTTTCTCAATGTTTGCTTGAAGCTGAAGGATGTGTAGCAGAGTGCACATAGCTAACCTGCCTGCCTTGGATGTAGGTTTGACCTGTTTCTAGTGCAGAGTGCTCGTGTTTTGGGTGATGGTTAATGTGCCTGGTCTGCCCCTTACAGAACAATTCTGCTGTGGCCACTGCCAAGCTACAGGGTACCTCCGGCTACCTGCCACATCCACCTGGACACTGGGGGCTGGAGTTGTTGCCACTAAGCCCTGACTCATCAAGACAGAGGCTGCTGCAAGGAGATGCCCGACATGCCGCTTGCTGCTGAACCACTTGCTGGGGAGGACAGTTGCCACCCCACTTTGTACAACAACATGGAGGGAGCTGCCACTGCTGGGGCAGAGGACTTGCTATCAGGACCTGCTGGAGACTGCTGCTACAGAGCTTTCTCTACCAGTGCTGGACCTCCAGTCTCTGCTGTTTTGTGGATGGACTTTTTTCTGCTAGCAAGTCTCCTTTGGCAGCTCCAACTGAGGAGAAGTTGTGGCTTTCAGGAAAGTGAGGTGAAGGGGAGGATGTTCCCTTCCCTCTCCCCAAAGTTAAAGAGTTTAACTAGGCCTCAGTGGACGAAACTAATTCTGCTCTTGCTGTGCTCCCTGTTGATATCAGCTTCAAATGATTTCATCTCTAGTTCTGACTTGCAAGGTGTTGGTGACAAATCTGTTAGCCACACCTGGGTTCTGTTACTGTGTGTGTGGAAGGTAATCCCTCTGAGTTCAGTAGAACTTACTGTGTGAGTGGAGCTATCCATCTGTGTGTGTGCTAGCCAGAGTTAAAACTAGCCTCCTCAGGATGCTGAGAAAAGTAAGATCTGAAGCTTTGTCCCTGAAGGAAAACAGTGCTTGAAAAAGCAATAAGCCTGGGCACTCCTGTTGTGGTGTCTGTCCATTGGCTACAAACATGTCTGTTATCCAGACGTTGGATGCTGCTTTGAGCAGCATTGAAGTCAAGTGATGCAAATCAGATTCAGCCATTTGACAACTCAGCCAAGAACCTGTTCCTTTGAAGAAAGAAATTGATGCACTGATACTCAGCAAGTGGTGGTCTCCTGTGCTCTACCTCCTGGTGTGAAGAACTCTACTTACCTCAAACTTCTCTGACCCAAGTACCCTCAATTTCTTGAATGCACATGCAATCTTGAGCACGGAGTATTATCTGAGTTCAGTTTCTTCTTAAAAGACTGTGTGCACTTTCTAAACAGATCAGAAGTCTTCTGGTAGCAGAGCAATACCATTAATTGTCAAGTTATGTCTGTAAATTTGTACATTTATTGTATTTAATATTTAATGTTTCCATAACAAACTTATTTATTTTATAATTAAACTTTTTTATAATCTTATGGTAAGAGTTTTTCTTGCTCTCAGGAGTACATGTAAACACTTGAAATTAGAGCTTGGTTTCTCTAAGCGTGAGTTTTAACACAAAAGTGCACAAAACAGGACTGGGAAGATCTAACCTACAGCAGGTGCAAAGTAGAGCTCAGTGTTCTTCTCAGAGTGCAAGTTGTTTGTAAACAATGCGCAAATGCAAGTGCTTGCTTCAGTAGGAAGTCCATTAAATTCTACTACAAAGGAACCTTTTAAGTACTGGACTAGGGAGGGCATTAGTGAGCTACCTCATTGGAAGCAAAATTGGAAGCTCAAGTTTCAGCAGATGAGTAGCTATTTGCAGCAAAGGGAGAGCTGGGATTGTTGAACAGGGACAGTCTTTCATCTCACTGTGGTCAGAGGATTTCAATGGTGGCTTGTAACTCCATCTTAAGTAAATGAGGAAAAGCAGAATAGCCTCAGGCCTGTGACTCTAAACAGCAAGGAAACCCTGGCCTGTAAAGTCTACCTTTAATTCCTATTCTTCCACAAGTAATTATTAGTCCAACTGTGTGCTGATGTTCCCTCTAAGCATTTCCAGGAGTGAGCTGGGGTCTGAGATCCAAGTTGCCTAGAAAAGGGGATTCAAGGGGACAAGTGCTACTTAAAATCCATGCTTTGAGTAAAGAGGTGAGAACCTTCTTTTTAAGGCCTCTCTCGCAAAAGGGTCCCCAAGAAGGGTTACCTGTTGTGTCCTAGGTTGTGGCAGATGGCAGAACTTTCAGGAAAAAAAAAACTCAAACTTTCTGCTGGGACCTAAGTTGCACGCTTACTGTAGGAGAAGGGCACAGTCCTGTCTCAAAGAGCTGAGCCTTGGCCTTCTGGCTTAGCCAAGCTGTTCTCAGACATTCTCTGTGAGAGCCCATATGGCATGTAGCTGAGGTACAGGTAAGCGTATTGCAACATCTCTTGGGAATATGGCAATACTTCATTCCAGGGAACTTGCTTCATTACCAAAGTAAATAGCATCTCTCCAAGTGGCTTTTCCACAGACATTTGGTATTAGAGCTCTGGCAAGAAAGGCTGTTTCTGTAAGTCATGCCAAGGTTTTTGCTTTAGAGTAAACAAGCTCAATCTCAGTAGTGGCTGACCTATAGCCTAGTGAGACTAGGAATGGATTGCAACTCATTTGAAAGCCATGAGACTTCTTTAACCAAATCATTTCCATCTTCAGTCATCTTTCTAAAGTAAATACCATTTTTTTTCTTGATAGGCTAAACCAGTGCTATCACAGAAGACTGAGGTGTTTTCCCTCTTCCTGTTACAGCTTTAAAGCCTAACAAAAGTGAAGCTGCTACAGTGCAACTTGTAAATTCCATCTGTTGTATGTTTTTCATACTCTGAGTGACTGGAGTTACAAAATGCAGGTGCCCAGCTGAGCCATTTCTGGGAGGTTGGGATCTTGAAAGTTTAAGCCTCAGCTGCAGTTGTCCTGGCTTGGACTGGAGTTCATGTCAATAATCAAGAAGGAAAATCATTGACTGCTGCCAGGTGGCTGCGTGTGTGCTAACAGCTGTCCTGTGTTAGGCAGGCAACTTTCTGTGTTCCTTGTGGTGGCCTTTCTGAGCACTGTAGAATGTTTGCTGAGGATATTCCTTCTTGAGAAATTTAGCGTACAAAACTAAGGTAGATTTGCCCTGTCCAGGAATAATACTTAATTGTATATTTAGAACTAACATACAGCTTTCCAGTTAAAAAAAATATATATATGTATTTGATCAACTGGAACTGCAGGCAAATACTCGTGACTTTTTCTTCTTAGCAAGCAATAAAGTTTTGTGGTTTTTTTTGCTGGAGCTATGGCACTGACTAATTACAGCTTGTTACCAGCTTCCTAATGTGAATTTGGTACACAAGCACCATTAAGACCTAGTGTGCCCAGTGGGTTGTTTGATTGGAAAAAAAAACACTGTTTGATGGAATGATATGTCTGGAAGTCTCTTGACATCCATGGATGTGACGTTTGTGTGACAAGCAAATCTGATCTGCTGCAGGGCAAGGCCAAAGAGAATCTTGATTGCTGTTCCTGCACAGCCAGGATATATACATCATCTGCTCCCCTCATCTTGGAGTTTCCTTCATTCCAGTAAGCATGCCACGCATGGTCCCACACGTTATTAGGAAGTTTTGTCTCCAGATTTTTCTTGGCCTTCCAGTGGTAGCGTCACTTTGACAGGAGAGTTTCTGTGTCCTTGTTACCTGTAGCTGCCTCTGCTGAGACCTGGAAGAGCAGCCTGACCTCTCTTGCACAATTTTCTGCACACATGGCTGATTTTGCAAAGCATTTTTGGTATCCAGCTCAGTATCCAGGAATTCTGGTAAAGTGTGGGTCATGTCTACTTGCACAATTCCTTCCCCTGTCCTAAACGTTTTGTTCTCTGCGATCTGTGTGATTTTTTAGAAGACATAGCAGTTCCTTATGCTGTTCTTCTGTTGTGGCTTTGTGACTCTTCTGCATGTTTTCCAGTTGTCTATAACCAGAACAGCTTCCTTTCTCCTGGTGAACCTCGAACCCCTCCTCCTACCTTCCTCTCAGTAGCCCTCGTCTCCTTCAAGAGGGAGACTTGACCTCTTCAGTAGCAGATGTTCCTTTAAATCTTGGCCTGCCGGATATCATAGAAAGACTGGTTCTTCTCTGTGGCATTGGAAAGATGCAAGTTTAAGATGTTTTCTGCTTCCTGATATACAGGGACATTTGTGAAGGTGTTTGCGTTGGCAGCTGCTGGAAGTAGACATAGTGCAGCAATTTGCTTAAATCCATCTTTGAGTTGTTCAGTGCCATTACCGGTAGTCGGTGTAAAGTTTAGTATTCTTAAAATATGTGTGTTTTTTATATCAATATACTTAGCTATCCTGCTAGCATGACAAGTACTTCAGTAAACTACTTGAACAAACATATCTGAAAGCAAGGTTGTTAACAGGGACAAATGCCTGCTTGGTTTTGAAGAGGTTTTCTCAATGCACTAACGGTATGCCTCATTTCAATGAACTGTCCTGCAGTCACTTGGCTCTTGAGGAGTTTTCTTTGATAGGAAGCGATGGCTTCGTGTTCTTGGTGACGACTGAATGCACTAAGTGAGCATGCTCATGGAGCAAGGGCAAGGTGTTTGTGTCAGTGGTGGAGGCTATTCACAGGAGATAAATCAGTGGACAGAAAGGTCAGACAGCCTTTAATAAGCAAACTTTGATTCCTTCTCATTTTGTGAACAAAGCTGTACATACCTATCGTTCCTCTGCTGGTTACACCTTCCTCGAGCGAGTAATCCTCATTTACTGCAGGTCTGGCTTTGCCTATGACTCGTGAGATTGTTCGGTTGAGACAGCTACGCCTGTGAATGTCAGAGGGAAACAGCTATTGTTAGCTTACTGTGGGTCTCGGCCTAAAGCCAAGGAAGGAAGATTTGTCTTTTTTCAACCAAAGGAGATCTGTGAGGTAGGATCTTAAGTCTAAGGGAAAAAAAAGGTTTTCAAAATTTTCTTGGTATGGAGAGTGGCAGGGTGTTTGGTTTTTTGTTTGCTTTTTGTTTGGTTGGTGTTTTTTTTTTTGAAAAAGAAAATTCATTTCAACGCTTTGTGTCTGAAAGACAGGTCTTTGCATATAATTCAGAAAAAGTCAGTCTTCACCTCAGTGTTTTTTGACTGAAATATTGCAGCCTCTCTGTTCAGTTTGGGATACAACTGAGTAATCTGAGAGCCAGATCTTATCCATTATTTCCCATACATCCCAACATAGATGTCAAACCTTCATTCCAACACCATGCATGCTAAGTCAGGTAACACCATCACTGCGTCTAACTGCCGATGGATTCTTGCCTATCGACAGTTTGGTCCAGTCCTTAAAAAATAGCTTCCTTCTTTGAGTGTGGTTTTCCTTATACAGCTGGCGATGAGTTTGTATCTGGGTACCAGACTGCAGTCACTTACTGATCTAATTAGTTCATGGGTGAAACCTACTAGTTTTCCAGAAGATCACCAAGTACGTGTCTTGGTACTTTTTGCTTAGGAAAGGAAATATGTCAGTACTGCAGGTAACTAGTTAAAACCTGCAGAAACAGCAAAGACTTTTTAGGTGTCCAAAGCAATTAGGTATTTTGAAATGTTGCTATTGGATTGTCCACTTAGACAGCTTCAACTGGCAAAGGGTCTGAGCACCTCAAAAACAATCCAGATCGTATGAGGTGTTGTCAGATCTGTCTTCCACTGCTTAATTCACTGCTGGGAAGATAAGGTGAATTAGTGGAGGTCAAACAAGACCTGAACCTGGTAGCTATCCCTCATTTTGGCCACAAGATTTCCCTTCTAAATGCATCCTTAGCCCTCACATTTCTAACCAGTGTGATTTATGTTCAGAAATGATTAAAGGCGCACGTAGAAAATGCAAAGAAAGAGTTGCAAATGAAACTTTCAAATGTAATTTCCATAGGCACAGAGTTAGTGTGGCTCCCGTTGGTATCTGTCTGCATTGCTTTCATACAGTACCTGCCTCCTGTGGATCTGGCTCCTCTTCCAGTTAAAAGGCACTTTCCTGTCTTATGCCTGCAGATGATTACTGTCAGGGATGAAAGGCAGACACCTCTTGGGTGGAGCGGAACAGAGCAAAACCAAACCAGGGCTTAGGGCAACAAATGTCCTGTCAGGTCTTAGTCCCTCTCATTTAGGATGAAAGCTTTTCAAGAACATGAGCAGTAGCTACGTGTTTTAATCCTGTTGAGGTGTTCTAAGCAAGCGCTAGCATATTGTCTGAACAAGATGGCAGTAGTTGGGATTTCAGCTGAGGGGAGGTAAGGTGAAAGAATAGAGTACCAGACTAAGGCTAAATGGGCCAGAATAGGTACAAGGTTTTCCATTTTGATTCCCCGACAGTGAAAAATGTTAACTGTCCCTTCAATTTTAAACACTGATCTCAGGTAATTCCCATAACCTTTGTTATCACCCTTAAAGCAACTCTTATTGTGCTAAATTCAACCTATATCTCTTGTACCTCTGCAAATATTAAGGAAGGGCATAGTGTTAATGGCCTTTGTGCTATGAAAGCACATACAATTCTGCCAGCGTTTCAGTGCCCTTTTGTAGGCTCAGTGCTAAGCACCTCTTACTGGTCTGCAGTGTGGGAAGGGCTTGCCAGGATACTGGCACAGCAATCCATGCCGTGACACTGATAAAACCAGAAACAATATCCAGGCCTTTGGGAAGCTTGTATTAGCAACAGCAATAGGAAGAAAGGGATCCTTCTACCATGGATACTTGCTTATTTTTCTTCATCACATTTACAGTGTTTAAGAGATTCTACATGGAAAAGAAATGTTACCATCAGCTTCATAACCATGCCCTTAAAAGATAAAGTTAAGATTTGAAAGAAGACATGAGGTCCGTAGACAAAATTGCTCCTCAGCTTCAAACCTCTAATTAGGTGCATAGAAACTGCTGCTGTTTGTACAAGCTTGGTGACGGCACTTGCAAATAGGTAGCCGGGGGAATTTTGTATTTCGAGTATTTTTGAGGGTGATTGTGCTTGCTGTGGAACATATGCAATACCTGTTTTTATGCCCAGTCTTTGTTTTTCCTTTATTTTAAAAAACAACAATAACAACAAAACCAAAAAACTACAAACCACCACCAGGATCATTAGCATCTCGGTTCTTCTCCTCTGTTCTGTGTCCATCCCAGCAGTGCAGACTGGAATTGAACTGGTTTTTCTGTGGGCTGGCACAATTTACATAAGAAATCACTTACTGCAACGCTAATGAGCAAGCAGCACAAGACTCAACAGTGTGTGTCTGTTAGCAAAAATATCGCAAGAAAAGTTGGGAAGGGATGGTGAACAGTGACGGCGGGGAGCTCATCAGCTGTCAGCTGTCAGCTCTGTCTAATCGCGGTCCCAATAGCATCGGCATGAACTTTGTCATCGATTTAGTGAGAGGTCAAGGAAAACAACAGTGTTCAGAAGATCCCATCCTTTCACTGTGGCCTAACAAATTCTGCTTTAAGACATATTTAAAGCATTTCATAGTTCTCTTTGCTGAGATTGCCTTGCTTCTGCTAATAGCTGCTTTCATTCAGAATGTGTGCAGGTAACTGAGGCCTTCCTGGTGTGTCTGGACTAGAGTTTAAACACACTGTTCACATTTGCATCTTCTTCTCTGTTAAAACCCCATTTCTGGTTTTGCCTGGTTCTAAAGTATGCATAAGCACTGTTCACAGTTCACCTATTTCATCTTCGGGATGCATGAAGTCCACGTTTGGGTGCAGAGAGCGTCACATAAAGCTTCTGTACACTAAATCCCGAGTGGGAGTAAGTTGAGTGTTGCCACTGACAGAACTCTGAGCTTTACTGTCTCACACTGATGTTGCACAACAGTCTCTAAATGATTCTCACTCGTACATCCCAAGGGATTGCGCTACGGTTCAACACAGTGATTCAACATCCCTGGTCTCGCTGGTGCTGGGGAGATGCTCCACACGCGGAATGGTAAACTTGCAGCAAACCAAGGCAGCTCATGTTTTCTTGGGAGGAGCCGATCAAGAGCAAGCATTATCTCCATCAGGTGTTCCCAGCTTTAATGAAGGGTGAAAGCCTTTCGGCCCCTTGCTCAAATTTCATCACAACCATCCCCAGTCTCGGCTCTCGGTGTGTGAGCCACTCTGGAGGGAGCTCTTTGGAAAGCAGCCAGCTGGTCTGCCAGCAGATTGGATCCAGTTGCATCAGCATGGGAGCAGGAATGCTCCGGGGCTGGCAGGACCAGTTCTGACTGGTTTTCCCAAAGCTCCTCCCACAGGAGCTTCTGCAAGGATATCCACTTCCCTCACCAAAAGCATCTCACTGGGTGATCCGGGGATCCTGAAAATGGAACAGCTGTTACCTGGCAAAACAAGTGAAGGGATTAACCCTCCCCTGGGCTCCAAGCCTGGTGACAGAGAGAAATAGTGGGTTAAACAGCACTAAAAATGCTACTGAGACATGCTGTCTTTCACCGTCACAGCTACAGAACTATCACGGCCAAACATCTACCAAAACAAAGACAAGCCAGGCCCTTGTTTATTGGAAGATGTAATCAATTGGTCTGTGCTGATTAACTGCTGATGACACAGATAACTTTATGGAAGGCACTGTAGCCTTTCAGAAAGGATGTCTCAGACTGGCTGCTGCGTGCAAGGTTATCAGCACGAATGACTTCACTGTGAACCTTTCCATCACAGATGGTGCATCAAGGAGGTTGTAGATTTGGGTCTTTTTGTTGGCAGTGTTTTAATGGGAAGATTTGGAGAATCTTGAAACTTTTAGTATTTTGTATGCTTGTGCATCAAATCTAAATATCTACAGGTGCCTGGTGCTGCGGAGGACTAGACTAAGCAGTCCCTTCGGGCCTAGTCCCTGGAGGTGCCTAATGGGGTATTGCACCAAGGACCGGCTCCTGGAGTTGAGGCATGGCCTGAGAACCTAAAGTTTCACATACCTATTCTGAGTGAGGACATTTACAGCCCCTGGAGACGGAAGGGATGAACTTCAGTGTATGAAGTGAATGTTGCCCTAAAGACTGAGAAACTCGTGAAAAAATAACAAGGCTTACTTTATTTCTTCTGATTTTTAGGGCCAGCGTGATGATTTGGAGACCCGACTGCCAACCGAAACGTGACTTACACTGAGAGCCCGATACCATGTGTGAGAAGCCATCTTCAACCTCAGTGGGTAAGTCTCCATCTCCCAACCAGGCAGCACGGGAGTGTGATACGGGCAGGCATGTTCCAGCCCAGCTGATCTCGGGTACTCTGCTGGGAAGTAGGACAGGCAGCAGACAAACCCTCGGGCCTGTTTATGAAATATTCCCCTGCCGTAGCTACTAAAGCGAAGAGCAGGGAGGCCCGCAGTTACTTGGGGAGGAGGAAGCAGGGGTGAGGGGAGGCCGTTTGCTACCGATGCCGTGACCTATGCAAAAAGAAGCCTGACAATGGCTCCCTCCCCCTCCACCTCACTAATTACTATTGGAAAAGCTGTCTCCGATGCAAAGCATCTGGGATAACTTTGTCGTGTGGAGAACTTTGATTAAACAGATGGTATCACCCATGAGCGCTGGTAAGCAGACGGTGACCTTGTACACATCTTGGGGTGAAACAGGATATGCCATGCAGGAGAATGCTTTGCATTGGCTCGCTGTGCCCACACGCCTTCTGCCCTGACCTGGTGTGGCATGTCTGCCTAGCCTCCCAAAGGACACGCACAGCCCACAGATACGCTGCTCTGGCTCACGTGGTTCCAGTGTGTTCGGGGCCACCGAGCACAAATGACAGGGTAGTGGGCACAAGAGAGCCACTGGAAGGTTTTTTCTTCACTGCACTACGCTGCCAGGTAGGGGTCATCCCGCCTGAGTATAGCACCCAGGTACTTCTTGTTCCTTCTGACTGTAGTTTCTGTCCTGTGTGGTATCCCTGTGCATGTGAATAGCTGTTCCCTCTCCTACACGTATCCTTCTGAGCTGTGGGCTGCAGTGTGTTTCCCTACACAGGGAACCCCAGCCCTTTACTTGACCATTGCCTCATGCTTCTGCAAGCTCCTCAGATGCTAATGTAATCTATAACTTCCAGTGGGTAAGCCAGGATTGACATGTTCTTGGTGAAGTGTCTTAGACTGATCAACTCGTTTACTGAGCCTTTAAGGCTCTTCCGACAAAATCAGAAAATACCGGGAGCCCAAGAGTTAGTCTGGAGATTTCAGCCTACTCTGCACAGCCTCCCAGAAAGGTTTCCTTCCTCCTCTAGCTAGGCTGGAGGGAGTCAAATTCTCTGTTAGTGAGGTGCCTGAAATACAAATCTCCTTCTTCTCCACCTCCCAGGTGATGAGGTGTAAGCTGCAACTTAAAAAAGGGGCACTGAGCCAGCCTTGGTGGAAAGCCAGCCTCCCTTTTTATACTGGCTTCCTGATGCAATCTCACACCTGCCTCCCAGTGCTGGTGCAACCAAAGTGTGGCTGCCTGTGCTCGCTGCTGAGTCCAAGTCATATCAGTTACACCCATGAGCAGTTCCAGTGGTCAGAATTTAGCCCCCGGAAGAGGGGGCCTTGCTGAAGGTCTCACGCAAAGTCAGACCCTTCTCAGAGGTGTCTCTTGCAGCCCCGTGGGATTTTTGGTGAGTCACCAGAAAACAGGAGGTAAAGAGAATGTGCCATGAGAAATGCCATGTAGTCATTTATTCCCAGCCTTCCGTTGTGGGTTTGTTTCTTTCAGTGCTACCAGGACAATGTGTGGAGTCTCTGTAACTGGTTCTCACCCATCCACTATTTCAGGATCTAGGTGTATCTCCTTAGTAGCAAAAATTTATATAGGTTAATTCCCACACTCCCAATGAATGAATCATTAAGGGAACAAAGAAAGGTGCCTCCTTTAAAGTATCTCTGCCACCTGCATTATGAACATACGCCCAGGTTTAGCTGTGCATATTTAACCCCTTATCAGAGCAAATAAGTGACAGTCAGCTCGAGCACTGGCTGCACCTCTGACACGGACAGCAGGAGGAAACACATTCCTGCACTTGAAAGTGATGTGCAAAACACAAAAGAACACTGAAGGATAAAATAAAATAAAATAATTAAAAAAAAACCATGTAGGATTCATCTAAGTGTGCAGCTAGATCTGGCTGGAGGTATGTCCCACCTCCCATAGCCTTAGATGTCCAGGGGCATTGAGGAGGAGCGATACCTCACAGAAATGCTCAGTGTCTGGCAAAACCGAGCGGGAAGAGCGTACCTCCCACCAGGAAAGCCTGCAAGCCTCCGTGCTAGTAACTGATGAGCAGCTGGAGCAGAGTGGCTGCCAGATGAAGCCAAAGGATGCAGCAGCTTCCAGCAGCAAATTGTTTCTTCCTGAATGCAAGTAAGAACAGCATGCCCTTCAGCTGAGAACTGCAGATAGCCCTCAATTGCAAGGGGGGAGTAGGGGGACAGCTCTGTCTCCTGTGTGTTTTTCCCACTTGGTTGGGTTGTCAGTATAGTCTTGCAAAGAGGTGTGCCCCAAGGATGTGAAAGGAGATAAGCCACCAAACTGTATTAGCACATGAAAGAAAAAACAGTGGGAGCTTCCAAAGGATGGCAAAGTTTCAAAACCTGCTCACAGAAGCACATAGTTGTGGATGATTACTGCAGCACACTCCTCCAGCCGGAGGTGTGGCCATGTAGTGTGAGAAGAGAATGTAGCAGGTAAGTGAGTAATGCCAGTGCCATTCTTAGTAAGGAAGCCTATTTTTAGTACGGATTGGCTTGGAATATGGATGGCTTTAAAATCAAAGAGCCAGTGAAAGGAGAACTGCAGCAAAAGGTGCTGAGTGCAGAGATACAGGTACAGCCTCCCTCTGAAGATGACCCCAAGACACAGGGTGGCAGAAACTAAATGGTGCAGACTCAGGCCCAGCACCCTTCCTTTTGGGTGCTCTTAGAGGTGGGGTCCTGGACTTTTCTTCTGAGCCCTGTACACTGCAAGCGTGCAGTGAAGCGCGGTGCAGCAGGGAACAGCTGGGGAGACAGAGGGACAACAAGAAGTCAGGCAGCAAACCTTTGCAAAAGGTGGGTTAGTGTTCTCATGTTGCATCTAGTTTGCCTCCAAAAGAAATAGGACAGAAAGCCCATCTTTTGTTTCCATCAGGGAACTAAACACAGGGAGGAACAGCGCTGTAGTAAAATTTTCCAAAGCACCCAACGCTGGATACTGCAAAGGGTGCTGTCGCTTGTTACCTGCTGGCTCTGAAGGGAAGATAGTGCCTGGCTCCTTCTGCATCCTGACTGACTTGGAAAGTTACATCACGCAGGAACGGTGCCTAGTGCTGCTGTCAAACGATTGACAGTGCTTGGATAATTGTGAGCAAATTATTGTCCTTTGGGTGCTGAGTCTTTCACAGGTTGGCCAATGTGGGGGGCAATGAGGCGTTTGCCAACACATGCTGTTATAACAGCTGCAGTCTGTAAGGCCCAGCTTTCTCAAGGCAGGAAAGAAACTGAGGGGAGTGGTGTGAAAGTTTCCTTCTTTCTCCAGCAGGTTTGCCTTGGAAAGGCTTTGATATTTATTCTGTCCTGTAGGTGATGGCTGGAAGGGTTCAGCTGCCTATATTGATCCAGCAACAGTTAGGGCCGACGCTGCCAAGTCGTTATTGCCATGCAAATCCTGTATGTGTGGAAAGGATTGTCACATGCTTTGCAGAAGTGCAATGCCATTAGTCAGGGCGGTTCTGGAGGTAGTTGGGTCAAATGGCCATTCCTGCCCCAAAGCTCCCCAATGCCAGCTGTTGAAAGCAAACTCAGGAACAGTGCACTTCCCACTGCCACCCCTGTGCCTTGCGGCTGGGAGCCCTTTCTGCTGCTCTCTTCATCACGTCCCCAGCTCATATTTATATGAAATGTACCTTCACAAAAAGCAGGACGTCTCCAGACGCGTTGTGTAGGTGCAGACTTCCTGTGGCTGTGGCAGGATCCCAAGTTAACCAGAGCTTTGAGGTTGGTCTGCCTAGGCCTTCTCCACATAACCAGCTCTCCAAAGAAGACCAACAAGGCATTAAAACTCCAAAGTTGATTATATTAGAATAAAAACTGGAATAATTCACTTCTTAAGTAGAACCAAAGGGCGGGTTGAAAACAAGAACTCCCCCTGCACATACCCACAACCCTTACGGCATTGCAAGAGCTCATTTTTTGTCTGCTCAGTGGCTTTCTGCATTGCAGGAAACTGCACAGTTCCTTCTGTCCCTTAGGAAAAGGAAAACCTTTTTCTTACCTTTGGGCTCCAGCTGTGAGTCCACTTGTCTGAGCAGTCTCCCATTTTTAAAGAGCTTAACACACAGAAGAGAGCCACACAAGTAAAACAGATACTGTCTCTCTCCATGACTCAGAAATGGATCGTCTGGCTGACGGTCTGTATGTGGGTTGCAGACATGGCTGTGATCTCTGGAGATCTAGTACTCTGATTCATGTGTAGGACATCCAGAAATCCAGAGAAAATATCCAGAGGCCTCACATTCTATCTGGACACCATTTCCCAGCAGAAAAGGAGGAACAACATAGGGAAACGCGTGTAATTTGTGGGACCTACTGTGTCTTGCCACTTTGACTCGCTCAGTTACCAGACGTAGAGGTGGCTTTGCCCTTCTGGTTCTTCACAGTCCTTTAGTCTAAATAGCAAAACATAAAAAACCTCTCTCTGTTGTATCGCCATGTCTGAGATCCAGCACACCTTTGGAAATAGATTTTGCTTGAAGAGCAGAGCTACTCAGATGTCAAGGAGGGATTTAAAAGGTGGTTGTGAACCACTCTGGAAAGCCTGTGGTGGAGAGGGAGTGGCTCAGAGGCCTCTTGTTTGTTTTTTCCTTTTCTGTACATGATTAGAGGCGCTACGTGGGATTTCTCTCCTTTTCTAATTGATGGGATGTGGGGCAAAGTTAGGAAGTTAAGTCTGATGTGGAGTTTGTCAACTTCGAGCTGGACAGTGAGGAACTGTACTCTGACTGAGACCAGGAGATCAGGAACTCCTTCTCACATGCATAAACTCTGTGGGGTTATTGTCATTCCCCTTCCATTGACCTCTGCCTTGAGACTGGGGGAACTTCTCAGCGTGAAGGTTTTCCATAGGGCCTTGCAACCCTGCAGCCATGGCTGCCAGTGAAGGGATGCTTCGCCCTGCTTCATGCTGGAGGGACCTGGTCTCCCTTACCTGTGTGCTGTGGGCCCTGTACTGATCAGAGCTGACTGAGGTGAGGTGATGTGATGTGATGTGATGTGACGTGTGCCACACACGGGTTAGCGGCTAGGACCCGAAGTGACCTCCCTGTTGTTAGCATATACGGCAAAAGGTACTGAAGTTTACGTGAGAAGGTGCAGGTATGCAGAACACCGGCTGTGATCTGCAGGCTTGTGCGTTTGTTTTAGAGGTAAAGAAACACAGTTTAATGCTTCAAGAGCTCTCTTTTGATTAACATACAGTCTTCCATGGGGAGGCTGTGCAGGGTAAGTTCTGCCTTTGGATCAGCAAACAGGATTATTGGGAAAGTGCCCAGCTGCTAATCTCTGACCATGATTGCTGGTGGGAGGTATGTCAGGGAGCAGACTGCTTTTCTTTCTTCTGTTCAGAACATCTGTATGGTAGATCTATGAAACTGGTCCAGGAATAAAGCAACGCAGAAAGGTCTAACACTACCCTTTTCACACCAAACATCTTTTATTTATTCTAAAAACGATCATTTAAATTTTGCATTTTTTTTCACTTCATGGTAAATGAAGAAATCACTCAAAGAAACAGAATTGTTCCAAGTAGAAGACGACATTTTGTTTGACTCGGATTTCTCTCTTTGAGAATGTTTTCGTTTTATATAAGAATGCAGGGGAAGATTCACTGTGAGGCGAGAGTTGGACCAGGCGGTCCAATGGGGACAGAGAACAAAATATGTATGTGCAGGCACATACCCGCTCATCCACTCAGCACTGCGTATGATTTGAAGATATCTTTGTTTACAGTAAGGTGACTTAAGTCTATGGCTTTGTCCTTGCTGCTTACCCACCCAAGCACACCTGAAAGTAAAGAGCAAGTGACTATAAATAGTTTGGGATCCTTTAAGACAAAATACAGGTGCAGCATAACCACATCATTTGGTCCAAGTTTCACAGATGACAGAAGAAGAAGCCCTTCGGAAATCTTTGGTTAATTTTCAGAAGGCTGGAGCACTCTCTAAAATCAGTACCAGTGGTGTTCTCCCACTGATCTCAATGGGGCAAAAGCTGAGGCCCATGCTGAAGACTTCTGAAAATGCTGCTCTGCAGTTGTGGATGTGGTCCTCTCACCTCTTGCATGCTCAGTAATGTTTCACCAGTGTGAGAAACAGCAAGGTCTGGCAGCAATAATCATCTCCTGCGTAAGTTCTTAACACATCCTATCTACTAACTAAATACACAGCATAACTGCTGCAGAGCCCAAAGCTCTGAGTATCAAGGATTGTCAACGTTTAAAGCAGCTCTTTTTCTATGTTGGGGAGACAGTACAGGTGGATGACTTCACTTCTGCTGAAGACAGTACAGGTGGATGACTGCACTGTCAGGAGCAGTTTGAGTTTATCCAGGTTTGCATCGCACCGAGTTGTGATGTTTTGCGTGTTTGTTCTTTGTTTCCCCCATGTGTGCATGTGTGTGCAAATCCTGGGGGTTTTCTGAGGGCGTGCTCCAGGAACGAGGGCAGTGAGAGGAGCGAGACCTGCTGGGAGGATGCAAGCAGGATACAAACGGGCTCATGGTTTCAGTAGGAGACAGCAAAGAACCACCTTGAGTCTGGGTGTGGAGGAAATATGTCAAGACTCTGAGCCAGGGCTGGATGGCACTGAAAAGCAGGGAAAGCAGGAACAGAATTCGTAGGGTCTCAGTGAAACCACCTGACAAGTACACCTGAGGCGGAGCAATACCAAGCAGCGTAAGGCCAGCCCACAGAAAGGGAATACGATGGTGAGAGGAGGAGACTAAAGAAATGGGCAGTCAAGAAATGATACCTCTGTATGTCAGTGCAGTGCTGCTCTAGCGCTGAGGGCAGGGTGTTGTGGTCCCAAAAGTTGTGCTTCTGTGCTAGCTTAAACTTGGAGAAGTGGGAGGAGAGCAGTGTTTTCTGCAGCAGCAATTTCCACTTGGGAATGCCAAAGCATTTAGTTTCTTCTGGATTAATCTGGACGTGGCAGAGTTGCTGTGCCACCTGCCCTTTCTCTGCTCTGCAGGCTGAGCTATGCAGCCGGGCCATGTTTCTTATGATGCTGCAGCCAGTAGCTACAAGTGACCTGCAAAAGCAGATCAAAAGGCCCTGTGGCAGCCTAGCTGCAGGTCAAAATCAGGCTTTGGTCCTGGTCCAGCAAAACCATTTTATTTGGCTCAAACTAAGCCCCAAACGAATATTCTGGGAGTATTAATGTTTTGCGAGGCAGTGAAGAAATTGCTTGGCTTCCTTTTTTCCCTCCCTCCCTCCCTCCCTCCCTCCCTCATCTATTTACAGGAGAAGATATTACTCAGGAGAAAGGAATGAGGAAAGTGCAAGACATTATCTCCTGATATAAATGACAGGGCCCATCCTATAGAAAGATTCATGTTCTTCCATGAAGGTGGATGTCTGCGTCTTAGAAGAATAAGACTTGTTAATAATCATGGCTTAGGCTGGGCAAAGAGTAAGCTCTGAAATGTGCAGCTTCTTTCTCCATGAACAGGAAGAACCATGAAGAAATTCAGAAATGGTTGAAAAGTGTCATGGAGCACGGAGCCATTCAGAACACAGGCTGGGGAGCAGGCAGGCCATGTATTCTCATTTTAATGCAGGCGTTTGTGCAGGAGGTGGGCTTGGCCTTACTGGAACTTGTCAGAGGTGTGCGGAGCACCCATCACTTTAGCACTCTGGCTCTCAAGTGGCACAGGTGTCACCATATGCTTTCTGTTGCTGTTTTCCTTCCCCAAGCCCAGTAGATTCTGCATTGGCTGCTGGCCAAGGACTCTGCATTTGTCCTTTTTTTTTCCTTCTGAATATGAAATCTGTCTGCAAGGGAATTAAGCAGTAGCACATGTGTATCTCAGTATGCATGCATGCACCCTCCCACACATGTACCGCAGACATGACTTATCTGTGTCACAGGCTGAACCCAGCTAATGAGGAACCTCGTATGCACAGTAACGCGTTGGAGACTTTCTTGCCCTACGATGGTTCGCTTCTCCTGCAGAGATGCTTGGGCTGCTGACAGAGAAATACAGCAGGGAGGTACTGCACCCCCAGGATGCTGCTCTTCCAGAGTGCTTGGGGCTGGAAGAAGAGCCTGCCGAAGACCACGCAGAGCTGTTGCTGGTTGCTGTGAGCACAGTCAGAAACAGGTCCTTTGGTTCCTTTATCCTGGCTTTACTGAGATATTTCAGGCACGCATGATATAATGACAGTGTGCTGCAGCCCAAAGGTGTGGTGGAAAATCTGGTTAAACATGCTGGCTGAGCTGCTGGTGGATCCTCAGCTGGGACATGCTGTAAGGCACAGCTCAGCACTGTTAGCACAGGAAAGACAGGAGCTGGTGCTCTCTCATTCAGCCTGAAGAAACCACATTTTTCCAGATTGATTTTTTTCCATCATCTCTTGCATCCATGCATAAATGCTTGTGCGTGGGTTTATATTTCTAGCTGTTAGGTGCTATCTCACGTTCTTGTTGTCATCATCTCTCGAAGCCCCTTTTGGGATCAGGGACATCTGCTGTACGAAGCCACTTATATCCTTCAGATGCAGTTTTTGGAGGCAGGTTGTTCTCTCTCAGCTGCACGACCTCTCTAGCTTGCATTCACAGTACTGCTTTTGTGTTCTCTGGCAAACTGGAGCCCTATAAACCTTGTGTGTGGCATTGTGAAGAGGGTCTGTCTGCAGGGAAGTTATTGTAGGGTCAGGTGTTACGCCCGGGGTGTAATTGTGAGCTGGAGACTCAGGTTAGGCAATCAACATGATGCCAGCAAGACACGATCTGCAGCTGTACCCTCAAAGGACTCAGCAGGGCAAATGCCTTAATGCAGGAGGCCAGGATGAACAGCAGGATAAAGGTGTACAAATTTATGTCAGTGCATCTATCAGTCCAGCCCTGCTCAGGCTTCCAGGGACCCAGCACCAAGGAGGGAATGAGGACCTGATCTATCATTTATGTAAAGCGAAGTCCAGCAGAAGTCCAGGGGTGCATTTTGCTCTGTTGGTTAACAGTTCAGAAGTAAAAAAATCCTGCGTGCTGTTCCTGAAATGGTAAGCTTGTTTTTTTCCTGGGAAAAATGGAAAGTTAAGAATCTGCAGAAATTGTGTTTGCAGAAATGACTGCAAGAAGTGTAGGATTTTAAATGTATAACTGGGAAGAGTTTCTGAACAAAAGATGATAAGAGAAATGGAGAAAAGCCCTCTTAGCTCAGTGCCAGGTGGTATTCTTACCTAGTGATGCCCATGTCTCCATTTGTAATGTAATGTAATGTCCAGTGTGGTTTGGCATTTGATTTGGGTTCTCCCCCTTTGTTTAGGAGCAGGGAGCGGGGCCGGCCGTGCCAAGGCCGCTGTGGCAGGGCGCGTTCCTGCCCGCTTCCCTGCGCCCTGCCCTCCGCTGGCTGGCAGAGGCGCGCGGCGTCCCCGCCACCAGGGCTCTCTTGGCCTTGTGGGGAGATCAGAGGGACTCAGATAGTGATCACTGATGTAGCTGGCTTCGTTAACTTCATTAGGCTTCTTCCAAGGGCTGCTGGGTCTCTTTGGCTGTGTGCCTTTCGGCTGCACTGTCAGCTGGGAGTGGAAAATCCAAGCATCCTCTCTCCTGGGCCTTGCGAAGAGTGCTCGTGACATCCATGCACAAAACCCTTCAGGAGGAGAGGGAGTCAGACTTCCAGGCCCAGGGGCTGATGTAGGATGATTGTTTCTCCCTTGTCCTTTGCCTTAGTTTCCCCATCTGTAAAATAAATTCATAATCCTTGTCCTGGAAGCTCTTTCCTGGAAGAGGAGATGGATGAGAGTGGAGAGAGGCGTAGGTTCTAGAGCCCGCACCTCACCAGAGCAGTGGTAGGACCTAATGTTCCCAACGCCAGTGTACTAGGGAGGCCATCACTCACAGAGGCTGTCCTGAGGAGCAGGGCAGCTTACCTGTGCTTCCAGGTGGTGGTTTCTGATCTGCAGCTGAACTTCTTAACCTTAGATCTGCCTTTTTTGTTCACTTGCAATGCAAAACTCCCCTCTGTAAACACTGTAAGTGCTTGCACAGGGGAGAAAGGCCCACACCAGCATTCCTCACTTTGTGCTCCTTCTTTTCACAAACCTTATATTTCTTTACCTTCATCCTCTCAAGCACTCAGTGCTCTTCCCATCTGGGCATGTGAACTGCTCATGTAAACAGTCCCTTTATTCCAGTATGCCTTTATGTAAGCCATCTGAATCAAAACTTGCATGGGTGACATAGAAATACAGCACCGAAACCAACAAGGGAGGCTTAGAGGAGGGCAAATGGCCCAACTCACTTTACCTCTGAATGCGCTCAGGCCAATCTGTGTTTGGGCAGTGTTACCAGGTGCTCGGAATCGAATTTGCCTGCACTTGTACCTGGGCAGAAGCTTCTGCTATGTGAGCAGCAGGGAGGTGGTCAGCAGTACCAGCCCTTGTGGCTAGAGGTGAGTAGAGCAAAAAGCCAGGGTCTTCATGTGAAACGAATGCCAAAGGACACATTTTCCTGAGCTGAGGAGCCAAGAGCTAGGAGTGGTCCATTCGGCAACGTCAGCTGCAGAAACTTGGTCCAGAAGTCTTGAACCATGCCAGAAGTCTTAGAAATTTGCTTGTGTAATGGTTATGGGAATGGACAGACTGATGGCCATCTGCTCATACGTATTTCCTTCGTGAAGTCACTCCTCTCCATTTGTGACTACCATTTCCATAGTAATGCATAAATGAGAGTTAATACATGAAAAATGACAGTGTGAACACACAGGACTTTAAAAACAAATCCGGTGAAACAAGCTGTCTGTACAACCACCAGTAGAAAAGAATCGTTAAAGAATGGGCCTATTCAGGAGGTGGAGTCAATCCTTAAGTGCAAGCTTTTCAGATATATTCAGGCTTTTTTGGGTCTGCGAAGCCGTATCTTTAATGTTACCCCCAACCAACCTGCTTATATTACAGTGCTCATAATCTAGATCTTTCCTACACATGAGCTGGGCAAATTTTTCAGGAAACTCTCATTCTGGATGTTTTTTTTTATTTGCACTTTCACTGAGGGAACAATTTCTGGCTGAGACTGCTATGGGACTCCTCACTTAGCTGTTCATACAGTGCTAGGTAAGAGACGGGGGAAGACCCACCTGGCACATGTGACGCTAGCTTTGTCATGTTATTTACAAGTGGCAAGACACAGGAACTGTCCTGTGTGTTTAATTCTGTAGCCTGTGCCACCATTTCCTCTTTGTACATAAACTCCTTTATTATATTTAACAATGCAGGTAGTAATAGATCCCTTATCACTAAGAGGAATAGTTATTAAAATCCATCTCAGAATTATATATCCCCAACAACATGAATTATACTTGTGCATGGAATACCAATGTAATATTTGCATACAGATGAACTTATGTTGTTTATATTGTGTTGCTATTTACTGCTAGCAATGATAATTGCTGGGCTGGGCAGAAGCTGTATGGGTCATTTTCAGCTTGGATTCTGAAGGAGGGGAGCCTGCCATGAGTCTCTGCCTCATCATTTGTCAATCTCCTCTTAATAACTTCTGAATGCATTGACTAATTTCATGTAAACTTTACACAGGGGTCGAGGTTTTTGTGGTGGTGAGACTAAGGGACAAAGGACAGAGGTGCCCGGTAAACTAGGATTCATTAATTCCACTGCTCAGAGAACATCTTGTTTGGAATTAACCTTGGGAAATGCTTTCTCTAGGTCCAAAACTTCCTGAAAGTGTAGAATGTTTTGGACAACATTTCACTTAAGTCATCAGAAACATTCTATTTCAGCTTGCCTGGCAGGGACGTTTGCAGTTACCTTCCAAAACAGGTTTTCACTTACATGCTGCTAGGTTTTGAAAAGCCAAATCAGATCAAAATTCCTGAGCTGATTCAGAAAGGAGAGAAGACACTTTCTTACAAGTGTTATTCTCACAGGGATTAGAGGGGGAGATAATGAAGAACTACTCATCTGTTCTTTAGAATAGTTCAGCCATACACAGATTTTACCTTTAGAAACTGATGATCCTAAATTCTGTTTGTAGTTATGCAGAACTTGTATAGGCCCTTTCCCTCAAGACTAAATCACATCTTCCTCTTTTTCAGTTTGGAGGATAGAAGCCTTGCTACAAACCTGATTCCTGACATGGTTGTGAAAACTGAGAAAGAGAGCACAGAGCGACTGAGTTATGAGATGGTGATGCCTGCAGTGCTTTTCTCATCTAAGACCATGAAGTCACTAATGACCATTACCATGACAGTGGTTTATCAGGTATCTATTTTTTTCCCCTTTATGCAACATTACAGATTCTCAAATATACAACATAGTTACAGTCATGAAGTGGAAACGAAAAGAAGTTATGTGATGTAGTTGCTTTTGAATGCTAGCATCACATGTTTGGGATAATTTCATTAAGTTTTTACGTCAAGCCCAATTACTCATTGTCATTACACAGATGTCAGGTCTGTATCCTGCAGGGATTAAAGCAGATTCAATTCAGATGGCAGGAGCAGTCCACTGTGGAAACAGCACTTCTGGCAAAGTGACAGCAGGTCACTGCATCCTGCTGTAAGAACAGCAAAATCATCTATACTCAGCTGCCGCTTGTGTACAACCACTCATCTGCCTTATCTCAAGGCCAGAATGAAGTAAAACTTTACTTGTGATCCCAGTGTAGTCAGTGCTCAAAAACTTGCAGCCTCTAATTTTTCCAGTGTCAGTGTAGTCTCTTTCCTCTTAACTGATTTGAGACGTGTCATTCTGCTGTAGGATCCTTTCTTTCTTTCTCTGTATCTGTGGATAAGTCAGATAAATGAGGTACAGTTCTGTCCACACAGAAGCTACGTCTGAAATAACTTCAATAAAAAAGATAACATCTGTAAAAAAATTTTTTTCATAAATATTTTCATTGTACTCCTGACATAAGGCCCAGTGAGTTTGTTAGAAGACTCATTATAGTTTCTCTGAATAGTTAAAAATTGTTTTTCTGTAGGATTAGAAACATAAACTCACTTGACGCTTTCTCTGAATTGCTGGATGTCTGTGTCTGAATTTCCAGTATAACCAGGGGTATTCCTCCATGGAAATAGCAGGAGACCAGAAAAGATGAAAAACAAGCCCAAATACGTAATAGTAGGAAAGCAAAAGAGGGGAAAACAGTAATAGTTCTGTGGGTTTCTCAGAGATGAGCTTTGTGTGGGGAAATTTAACAAAATGAAATGCTCGTAGAGCTGAGTCTTTGCCTTGTACTTTCCACTGAATATCATCAGCTTAATTCCAAGTGGTGTGAAGTCTGTTATTCGGCATTACCTTGAAGGCAAATTTTTATGCCAAATTTGAAATAAAAGGCTGTTATTCATATTTCCTACTTTTCATCAAAAAACAAAAAAATGTGCAAATTAAACAGAACTTCCTGTTTCCAACCTTTTAGCAAGTGCATGTTTCAGTTTGTGTTCCTCTCCCTTTGCAGAAGAAAAAAAAAAAAAGATGCACTAGAAAAAGGATGGATCCGTGCCTTCATATTATGTCTGCAAGAATAAGTATCAAGCATGTCTGGACATGACCCGATCTTAGTAAGGGCTTTGATTCACAAGTGGGAACACTTTGTATTGGGACAGCTGTTGTTATTCCTGCCCGAGCTCTCTGCTGCAGCCCTCAGAGGATACCGCCTCTGCTGCAGGGGTGTCTCGGTTGGTCATGAAGCAGCTGAACTGCCACAGTCTATAACCAAACAAGTTAAAGGAAACCCACACTGGTTTCATGTACCTTACAATGTGACCAGATGCACAAGAACTTCATTAGTGTCAGATCTTCTGCTCCTGAATATCCCCCTAAGACATGAGGTAGACACAGCTATTCCAGTTATACCAGGTAAATAGCTGGCGTGCGCTGGGTGGCCCACCTAGGAGAAGCAGCATCAAGAACCATGCAGAAACTAACTGGTGTAGCTCATAACAGAAGATGAGATTGCAAAAGAGTCAGCATTCTTGGACCCCTGCTCTGTTTCCACTGTTGAAGAGACACAGTTGTGCTAGGCCTTTATTTACAAGGTGAGTTACCAGTCAAAGTTCTCTTGGGAAAAGGCAAAGCACTCGGACATTCAGGCTTTGAGCCTTGCTGCCTGCTTTTTGCACTGTGCAGACAGAAATGTGAAACATCATGGTGGGGACATATTTTTCAACAGGAATGTGGCACCAAATGTCACCAGGCCTTGCAGTCATCATGGCACCTACAAGTGTTGGGAACCAGTCTGCTGGGAGTAACTTGCACCGCTGCTCCATGCTCTTCCCAAACTCCAGTGCAATGCCCGAGCTGCACAGCCAGCTCCAGGAGAGAACTTCTCCATCTGGCTGTGCATTTCGGTGCAGCGATCAGCGATAGCACGGCTAATAGGCTGGCGTTTAAATGGCTGTAATTAGGCTTCAAAGTAACCATTATGATGAAAGGGGGAAATCTCACATTCCTCTCCACGCTATCATTTCAGGGTGTCTGGCAGCACCCCAAAAAGACAAAACTGCATCACTTTATACCACCAGAGCTACCTGTTTGCAAGGAATGTCTCACTTTTGGTTTACAGACAAAGGCATTTTTTTTCCAGTAAAAAAAAAATCCACGCACTTTTGATTTAAGTATTCTGTTTTCTCCGTGCCTGTGGGTTGTTATCTACCCAGCATGTAAGCGTTTTGCAAATATTTGACTGGAAACGACAAGAGATAAGGGCAGGTGATAATGCTGCAGCAGGCATGCCCTACCAAGCTGCGTGGTAACTGCAAGGATATTTTTCGGCTCCTCGTGTCCTAGATTGAGGCTGTACAATACAGTCTTTACTAAGAGATTGGCTGCAGCCTGCCTCTTCTATTTACTCATTTCTCCACTGCAAATTTGTTTGAATATCTGAAATGCTGACAAGTTTTTATTGCATGGGTCCTTTTTTCCCTGCTCTATGTTTCAGACAAAGTGGTCTGCCGAGCAGGAGGAACAATAAGGGTAATGTTCCTGCTGTTAAATGCTGGTGCTGGCTTAGTGCAGGCTTATTCTGAATAAAAGGCCTCTTTGTTTCAGAGCTGTCCACTTTGCAGGGAGAGCAGCCTGGGGGATCTCGTCTCAGGTTCAGTCCTTGGTGCTGTGCTGCTTGTTCCAACTCCGTTTTTGAGGATATTAACAGTTTCCATCCACCTCCTAATTCCAGTGCCATAAAACATCCTTCTTACTCATGAAGCAGAATACCTAGATCCACCTTCTTGCCTCCTGGCTAATTACTGTCATTATCTGGCTAGACAAACTTGTCATGAGATTAGAATCTCCTCACAAAACAGGGTCATCTCAGGAAGTTCTTGCTATCCGGTTTTGTGTAAATCAGTCACCTCTGCAGCTAAAAGGCAGCTCCGATTCTTGAGAATTCACACGCTCCCAGGAAAGGAGCAGAAAAGCATTTCCACATCGGAGCTGCTTCAAAAGGCACTGGGCGTTCCCACTGACATCAGCGGGGCAAAGACTACGCCCACTCTCCTGCACCTGCTCAAGGAGTTGTCCTTTAAAGATACTGAAAAGTCCTAACCACTTGCATCAATTTCATTGCCTGGATGTATCATTAATGTAATAAAGTCGTTATATTCTACTTACTGCATCCTTCACCCCTGCGCTTTTGCAGTTTACCTCAGCATAACTGCGCAGCAAGTTTCGACATGCTCAGGTGTGAGGTAAGGGCAGAAGCCACAAACCCAGTTGGTCATTTTGTTTGTTTGTTTTTTAAAGACTTTGGGTAATTCCAACGTAAGACCCCAGACCTAAAAAAAAATTCCAAACCCTATTTAAAACAGCAGCTTAGCTTTGCCCTTTCAAATCGTTCTGTCAGAACAGCTCCACTGGAGCTACTCTTGTGACTGCAGTCTATTTATATTTAAGGGTTTGATTCTTGACCACCTATAGGCACCGAGTGGCTTTTCCTTCAACCTGTGGGGCTTCTACACTGCCTCTCTCTGGACTGGTTGTTTCAGTGTACTGAGAATGTAGGTCTCATGCTTAGGCAACTGAGGAATCAAGCACCTCTTACCTAATTCCCTTCCTAAGTAGGTGAGAAGAAGCAATCCTTCCTCCCATAAACCTTTGGTGACACTTCACTTTGCACACCAGCCCACATCCAGCCCGACATGCCAAAGAGCAGTATGTCACTAATGCACTAAATAACTGTATTGCATGTTAACAGGCCTCTGGCATCGCGGAAATTTATATTGCCCCATGAATACTCCAAAACGGAAATGCGTGCAGTTAAGGCGACTGTAACCATAGCTACAGCTAAACAGAACACTCCCTTCCTCAGCTATTGTAGTGACCGAAATTGGGGATGGTTCTGACTGTCCTGTACATCTGGAATGCTTCAGCCAATCTGCTTGGGCTCAGAGACCTGCCTTACCAAAATAATTGTCTTCCCAGCTGTCGCATTACAGATCATCCAGAGTACAAATTCTGGAGGCAGAAAGTTTTCTACTTAGTTTACCTGGGAACGGGCAGCCACAGAGAAATTGGTTCACCTGGAGAAGCCTGGCAAAGCTCAACAGAGACAAAAGTGGCTGGGAACAACAGAGCTGAAAGAGGGCACGGTAGTGGTGGCTGCGGGGTGAAACAGCAAAGGAAAGATGGGTTGCAAGAGCTGGAAACCCTGCAGCAACCCTTGAGAGAAGGGGACAGCAGTGCCCAGTGGCTGGACAATAATGAAGAGACTCAGACGTATTGGGAGCCAATTTTGCATTTTGTTAGTTGACTTCCACCTCCCTGTGCCCTGGTTTCCAGATCAGTAAAGGGAGGATAACAGGCATCTCCAGCTTTGAGATCTCCTGGCGGAAAAATGCTAGATTAAAACCTGGGTGGATTTTTACATCCCTCTGCCAGAACCTGCAAACAGCTTCTTATTCTCTAGTGAGAGAGACAATTGCAGTGCAACAAGACTGCTGTGAGCCAGCAGCCAACACAAGTTCTCTCATTTTGCCTATGCACAGATCTTTAGGCCGTGCTGCAATCCATGATTCAAATTGTACCTCACAGACAAAAACAACTGCGTTCTCCTCCAGCTTTTCTACGCCCTTCATCTCTGTGATGCCTATGTATTTTGCAAGCCTCTCATTGAAAAAGCCTAACAGTGGTCCCCACTGTACAGACTAAACTGAGGCTGATAAAGGCTAAGCTAAAAAAAGAACATTCTTTCCTTTTGGTGGCTGAGCTTCCTGCATTTCTGCAGGACTACTCCAAGGCTGTGTGGATGAGCATTCAGCAAAGGGGGGTGCCTGCATCCGCTCGGTGAACAACCCTGAAAAACTTCAGTTCATTCCTTTGCTCAGCAGGGGCAGGAGAGTTGCCAGGTCCTCAGGGCAGCAATTGACTGCCCTAATCCTTTCTCTTCCTACAGTTGCCTGCTTCACTTACACATCATCGTCCAGATTGAGCAGATGTTGAAGCTGGGATGCTACAGACAATAGTCTTCTCCTCTGATTCATCCTTAGAGCAGGCCCTGTCCTGTGTAGGAAAGGAGGCAAAAATAAAATATTACCCATGTGTGTAATGAGGCTGTTTCATAATGCATACACATAAGACAGCCAAATTAGGGTTGTACAGACATGCTATTTCCAAAGGTACCCAAATAAATGAAGCATCCTACTTCCTCCATAATGGCCCTATTTGGACAGATTTGTGACCTAACCAGCTCTGGGGTGAATTCTCCCACGTGGCAGTCTGTACAGCTTGGGAGTGAGCACAGTAGATGAGGGTGGCTGTGTTGCGCTGCTGAGCCATTCCTTGAGTAGTCATCTTTGTATAGCGGTGCTGTGAATTGTTGCAGAGAGGAAGGATGGGGTCAAAGCTGAAGAAGGCCTGGACAATATCCAAAGGTCTGCCAGTGTAGCTGGCTTGGTCCTAGGAAAGGCATCTTCCAAAACACTGGTCCTTAAATCTAGTTCGGGTACATGGATTGGAGCACCTTTAGGAGTGGCATGGTGGCCAGCCATTCCTTCACGACAGTAGGAGTCTGCTCCTCATTCCCTGAGCAGGGAACGTGTCTTACTTTCTAGTATAAAAGCAATCAACCTTGTCACCCAGCTAGCTGTGAGTGGGCTCCTGCACTTCCTTGTGCACCTCTGAAAGGAGAACTTTTGTGCTTCTGTTCTTTACCCGCAGGTTGTTCACAGGGTCAAGCACTGTGGTTTTGTAGTAGGCAAGCTGTCTTTATCTTTCCTGGGCTCCAAAGGTTCCTGAAGTCCATCCTTTCCTTTAGCGCTTCCATCAAGCCAGCAGGCTTTTTGGAGCAAGCCCACCCCAGTCTGGCCGGTTTCATTTAGCAGATCTTGGCAGCAAGAGGCTGAGCTGAATTCAGGATTTGAACCTGCTTCTCTTCTCTGTTCAGCAAGGCCTCCAACCACAGGCATTGCCTCTCTTAGGTATGTGTTCTCTTTTTATGACCAGCTACTTATCACACAGCCTCAGTACAATTGACTGTACCTCACACTGCTTGTGTCAGTACCTGGGAGAGACTCCAGCCTCATCCACCAGCTCAACTGTTTCCAGCACGTCGGCACAGACACATTCACCAGGCTTTTGGGGGGATCTTCCTCTGTGTTCTCCACTACTGCTGAGCCCACAGCGCTGCTGCTGCAGCTGTACAGCACAGGCTGCTCCTGGCTCTGGGCCTCAGCATCCCAAGCAGTTATAAGGCCACCTGCACCCTTTGTTGCTACAAAGTTAGATGTGCTCTGGCTTTGGACTGGGACAAGTTAGGTCAAAACAGGAGAGCTACTACAATAGAACATGAAAAAAATACAATTACCCTTATTGTTGTGTGATAACTAAGGTAGTTACAGACATAGGAAATGCAGGCTCTGCATTTCCACTGATGGTTTTGTCAGCTCTGTAGGATCTGAGAGATGCTCAGGGTCATTCCCTAGTGCATTAGCTGTGCCGTTTTCCCTCAGACCTGGGCCACACACATCTGAATTCTTACCCTCAGCTCGAATTCTTTATATTAGTGAAGGGAAACCGTTAGATCAGAAGATACTGAGACAGGAGGCCTACTCTGGGGGTGCTGCCATTGTGAAAGGAGCAGGTTGTTCCTGTCGCTTTGTGAGCAAGATCTGTGCTGGCTCTGACAGCAGTCTAGCTCATGACAGCTCTGCTGGACTGTGGGGTCAGAAAGGTAAAACAGATCACTAAATCCTTATTGGCAAAGAGCAGCTCTGGCAGAAAAGTCCGAGAGAGACAGAAAATGCTCCAATTTACAGCCTGTTGGTCTAGGCACCTGCCTGAGATAAAGTACTGCTTCAAGTCCCGTTCTGCTGGTTTGAGACCTCAAGTGATTCATTTCTCCCAGAGACATCTCTCAGAGTGATGGAGCTGCTGGCCTCCCGGGTCGCAGTCCCCCTTCCTCCATGTCACCTGCTGCTCTTCTCTGTGGTGTAACGATGCGATCAGGGGAGCCAGGCTGTCCAGTGCTGCCTTCTGAGGCATGTTGCAACTCTCAGCACCTGTACGGTGTCAAAGGAGCCAGAGCAGGTATTTCTCTTCGGCTGGACATGGAGGGAGAGGCACTCAGTGAGCTGAGAGGGATAATTGCTACAGTGTGTTTTCACCCAGGGAATGATTAAACAAAGATCTGTAATCTTTGTTTAGGCATGAGAGGAAACAGGACCTTGAGCTTGAGTCTCCCATGCTTCTTTAGTTGCATCAAAATCCACTAGGCTTCTGCTAGTGACATCTTTTTGCCTCCGTTGTAGCTAAGGAGGGTAAAAGAGGTAGGATGTATTGGTCAGGCTGTTGGGCCAACAGGAATGCAGAAAAGGAAGCCAGCTGCTACAGAGCAGCATCAGCCTTGCTACATCCTGTAAGCTGTGCGAGCCCTCCATTACTCGATCTTGTTACTCTGTACAGGATAAGAAGAAGGTTTGCTTGGTCACTGCTTCTCCTGACTCAGGCACAACTCTGTATGAGTGGTCTTACAAGCTGGAAAATGGGACAAGGTTGGCTGAAATTTGCTCTTGCAGCCTTTCCAGACATACCTTAAGGGTCAGTTTCTCTCTTGCTTCTGGAAGTGCTCTACAATCCACAAATTGAAGGGATTTCACTATTGAAAACCAATTGAATATGAACTGCCTTACATTGAAAACTTCCCCAAACCAGGATTTCACAAGTTGCACCGAATGACCGTGTGCAATTATTTGCTAAACATCTCTTTGTGCCCGAGTACTGCCCAGATGTCTCCTGAAGAGCAGGAAGGTAGGACCTGGCCATCGATGTCAGGAAATAGGCTCAACCCCAAATCCTTTAGAAACCAAAACCAAAGTAACTTGTCACCTCAATGTGTAGGTTTTCCATTGAAAATGCACAATTATTTATGGCCTGTGAAATCAGACACCAAGCCACTGGTGTTGGATGCACAGTAGTCAGATTACCTGTGAAACTTCTTTGATATCCACTGTTACATCAGTTATGACTTAGAAATGAAGAGAACAAGAGATCAGTTTGTACTCTGGTATTGCTCAGTGTATGCTTGCTTGGGGAAAATTCTTTGTTGGCCTCCCATTGACAAAAACAAAACAAAACAAAACAGAACAAAACAAAAAAACAACAGCTATCTTGTATCTGCAGACCTGAGCACTCACATTTTGTGAAGAAATGAATCATTTTAGTGTGTTTGATTGTTCATGAAATGCAAAGTAGAAGCATTCTCTACTCCCCTCCCACCACTCTGGCTAACCAGGCTCACCCTCAGTTCAGAGGCACCACAGGAACCTTGCACCCCTCGGCCCGCTTTCCTTCAACATTCCTGAGGCACAGCTGCCTTTTCCTGGGACCATCAGAGTTTCTGCTGGGAAGCAGCGCCCCAGCACAGCCAGCCTGGTACTGCATCCCCTGCCTTTCATCCTGTGGCACACATTTAGTCACCTGCCTCCCAAGGCAAAAAAAATGTTAACATTTTCTCTTCAGATGGTAGGGGCTTCTGGCCACAGCAGCCAAGTGACCAAGCTGCACCTAATGCTGCAGGGGTGCAGCTCTTGCCCTCCATTACCCTTACAGCCACAGCAGAAACCTCTTGCAAATGCTCTCAGTGCAAACTTGCCTTTCAGCACTGGAGTGAAATTGCAAGTTATTCAGCTCCTTGATGGGGCTTGTCTGCTGCATCAAGCTATTCAGACATAACAGGCAAGTGCATTATTAATGCACTGCAACTGGTCCTTCACAAATCACTTGCATGGGGTTTGTGGCTGAAAGCTTTCCTCTACCCCCGTCCTTCTTCCTGCTGTCCATTGCCTTGGACAAAACACTCAGGGGTATTAAAAGATCTTCTTTTTTTCTGGCCTGCTGCTTCCTTCTCTTTCTATATGTAGGATTTAGAGTTTTTCTCTGGGGCAACCGATCTCCCTATGCCCTTCTCTCACTGCCTTATCACTTACTAAAACGAGTTCATCCCCACAAACCCAGAGAAGAGTGATGGGGAGTGAGAGCAAGGAAGAGCTGATGCCCCCAATGTGAAACTGCAGTATTTTTGAGCGTTTGTGTAGTAGTTCCCAAACTATATACCACTCTCTGGATGTGCTGGAAGTAGACCTAAATGAATCTGAGACAGACCAGCACTGATGGTTTTGGTGAGCACATCTTTTTGGGACAGTATATTCCCGTTACTTGCTGACAAGGCATTGTTCTGCCAAACCACCTGGTACCTCGAAATCTACTTTCAGGAAAAAAAAATTATCACATCCTATCACCTCATTTCTGCCTCTTAATTATTGTGAAACATAATTGCAACTTATGGCTGAAAGGCAAATAAAAGAAACCATCTCTTCAAGCCCAGCAGTAACACTGAAAACTCAACGTGTCATAGGAAATGGGATGTGCACAGATTCAAGAGAAAGGGGAAGGCAGGAGAAGAATGAGAAAAAAAATTGGAAATTAAAAACAGTAACATAACATTCACACCATAATGTTCACTATTCTTTGACGAGCCCTCTTTGGATTTTTTTTTAGGCCACTTTTCAACCAGTTTATGCTTTTGACTTTGACTGCAAGCTGTGGCAATGAGTTCCACAGGTAAATAATGCACGAAAAAGATGAAAAAGAATGATGGCTGCAGTGAGCAAATTTGAGTGGCAGCCTTGAAGCAAATCATTGTGGGAAAAGTTCTTCTGGTTCAGAACTGCAGTCTAATAATTATGATTATTTGTTCCTGCTTCTTGTTTTACAGGAAAAAAAATAAAAAATCATTCCCTGAATGCATCCTCTATGTCACTCTGGAGCTCTATTGTATTCTCCTTTAGTCCTCTGCTTTTTGAGTTTGAGAGATCCAGTCTGTTTGTTCTCTCCTGCTGCTAAAGCCATTTTATGTCCCTCTTCAGCTGTGCCACCTTAGACTATCGTAGTTCAAGAAGAAAAATGGGGAACAGGATGACTAAGTCTGCGAGTGGATCCAAGGTGTTACTGCATTATAAAAGTACACGGCAGCACAACTGTCTTTCCTTAACATATTCTAGCATCCTCAGGACTTCTTCAACCCCTGCAGAGCACTGTGTAGGAGGAAGAAGACTCCTGCTGCATCTGGGCTGCAGGATTTTTGGGAGGTCTTTGAGTTTTGCTTCTACAATCTGACCAGACTGCAAAGAAAGAATAGACAGAGCTTTGGGCAGCTTGGAAAACAGCGATGTCTAGGGAGGGAGAGGATTCTGCTGCAGGAAAGACACCTGAGTGAGATTCATGAAGGGGAGGAAAAAAAAAAGAAAAAAAAAGCCTCCTTGGTTGGGGTTAATGCAGTGCTGAACTCAAGAGAACACAGCCTGAATATGAATCAAAAGCTTGAGTCTACCTCAGGCTCTTCCAGAGGCCCTAAGTAAAGCTGCCATCCCAAATTGTCCTGTCTAGACTGCTGCTGCCAGAGCACAGCTTGAGCCAAAGAGCGCTGCGGGACTTGGGAAAGCTTATCCCTGCTTGTTGGATCCACACCGTGGCCTGTACCTCACACGTGCATGTTGTCTCCTTCCCTGCAGCCTTAGGAACAAAGGGAACATTATCCCTCGTGCCACCTGATGCAGCTCCCCCACAAGGGGAGATAGGTGCATACATTTTTTCCAGCAGTTAAAAAGCATAAAGGCTGATATTTCTCTTGCTAGAGGATTAGATAAGCTTAAGGAACTTGTCACAGCCACCTTTATCCCCAGGCCTGAATTGTCTCGGAGATGCTCTTCACAGCTGCTGCTGGGCTGCCTTCAGTACACAAAGTGCCATTACTTTGCGTCTGCTGAATCCCTCTTGGCCTTCCAAATCCTGGAGAGCTGAGAGGAAGAGGAGGGTCTCCCTTCCTGCTGAGATCTCTTTCTTTCTGCCTCCCCCCAAGTTACTATTAAACCTCCATTGTGTAAATGCCTCCTGAAAGTCAGTAATTAAAGCCAGTGGTGTTGCATGAAGGCAGTTTCTGATTAGTCCTCATTACAGTGCGCAAAGGGTACAGAAACAGTCAGGAGTCTGAAATCCCAAATTACACTTGCATTTCTTTGCTTGTCAGTGAAGTGTATTTGACGTGGAATTGCTGAGGCAAGCATGGCACTCTTGCCTGCTGTGTAACTAAACCCTCATACTCAGAAGTCACAAGTAGAGCCCTCAAAAACCTGAAGGTTCGTATCAACTTGATGACACGTGACATTTTAATCTACATATTTTGAATTACACTTATTTGCTAGTCATCTTTCACAATGCAGGGGGCAAACATTTTAATATCTCTTTGTAAGCCTGTGGACTAGAAAGGTAGTTCTTTATCCTTTCTTTCTTTAAAATGAAAGGTGGGAATCTCATATCATTGCAGGAGTTGGAGCTGGAAAAGGGAAAGATTATACTGAGATGAAGAGCCTGTCACCATAGCTGGAGATACTGTGGGTGGTTTTATGGACAGTGCTGGACCAAGCCCATCATTAGCCTTCTGGGAAATCCACATTGTTAATTCCTCCTTCCAGTTTTGTTTCTTGAGACTTCTCTTTTCTGGTGGAAGCCTGTGTTTGCCACCCCTGAAACAGATGGCATGATGAACCTGAGGTCAAGGGGAGCAACAATAGTCTCATGTATCCCATGATACAGTGCCTTAGTGTGTATTCACTAGATCTGGCTGTCTTGTCTGTCAGTTATGATGTATTTTTTCCTGCGGACCTAGCATCCCTTTAAGCTGCAACACTTGGACTGCTTTAAACAAGCATCATTGCCGCCATTATGATATGACCCTTCAGCCAGTACCCAGGCACCTGTCCGTCTGTCTAGGGGTCCTTCTCTGGAATAAGGGAAACTGCAACTCCATTTCCATCCCATCTGCCTTTGGGAAGGATAAAACTTTCCTAGTCATTCAGACAGCTTTCCTCCCACTCCTAACCCCTCCGAGCCCCAAAATATGAAGAGCCTGGCTTTAGATGCCCCACTGGTTTGTCTGGCACCAGTACCACATGCACAGCACTGGCACCTGGCCTGAGGGGTGCTCTCTGTCAGTCTGTGGTCAGATCCTCTTACACTGCACAGACTGCCTTGGCCAAACCTGTGACGAATTCAGTTCCTCTCTGCTGCAGACAGATTTATTAAAACCTCGGGATGGAATTAATTCTACCATTATCTGCCCTGCTCAACACACTCTACAAACGGCCTGACGGAGAAACTCAGAGTGAAAAAAGAGCCTGTGAGTTAGTTTCTGTTCAGACAGGCCAACCTGCCATCCTGCAGAGCAAAACCTTTTTTCCCTGTCCTCTCAGTCAAACCCAAGCTTCCTCACTCAGCTCAAACCTTTTATTTGTACAGTGACCTCTCACCTGGGGCTTGCCAGCCAATTTGTAAGCCCTTTAATAATGAAAATCCATTACCCTGCTTTACACATCAAAACTCACACAGGCTCCTCCCAAACCAGAGAACTCGACAGATGAACTCTGGGTAAAAAGCACAGTCATTTATACAAACAGTGCTATTTAAGGGCATCATTTCTCTTTCTCCTCAGCAGAAGGAGAAGGTTTCTTCCCCTCCAAACCTTACAGAAGCAGGGTTTATAATTAATCACAGCATTATTAGGGTTATCCAGACACAAGATCAATCTGCTGTAGCTGCACCATGTGCTAGTGATGCAGCTGGCAAAGCCTTGCTGTGTCCCGGTGTCTCCAAGGCTGCTTCAGAGGTGGCTGGGAGATGAGGCTGGGTCAGGCTTTCCCTTGCTCCAGCATTGCACATGGTTCTCTGCACTGCTCTGGGGCCTTTTACAGCTGCCCTAGTCTTTGTCCAGCTCTAAAGGTAATGCATGCTTTATGCACGCAGCATCTGACATGAGAAGTCTCTAATTTGAGCTGAGGATTAGCGAAGCGTTTGTGGCAAATTCTTCATGGAGGAAACAACAATAATCCAGTCTGTCTTAGAGACTGGTGCTTCCACTGTCATTTTGGAGCGGGTGGTAGGAAATGGCAGTGAATCTGCATCCGTGGCAGTTCCTTGTGAGCCACAGATAATGTACGCGAGATGTAATGTACTTCCCATCCGGGGGCTGGGAGAGGGGGGTCTGCCCTGCTGCAGGCAGGGCATGCAGTCAGCACGCTGAGGAGCAGGAAGGAAGGGTTGTCACCGCAAACACTGGGACTGCTCTGCATGGTCCTTCTTCGTTTTGTCATACCACTTCAGTTGACACCGGTCATTGTGCTTGCCATAGCAAACCTGTCAGCATCTTCTAGATATATGTAAATTCCGGTGGTGATAAATTCAGCCGCTTCCTCTTGAAAACCTTTATTGGGTGACTTTCACACTGCCCCCACAGAGTCCTGCTCCTTGAAGTCAATGGGAAGTCTGGGTGTGGTGAAAAGTCAAGATCAGACCTGTAAATCAGATGATAAAGAGAAGTGGATCGGTAGGAAATGCTCTTGGGGATCAACATATTCCTCTCCCATAAATAAGAAGCACAGGGAATGGCTCAGGAATAGCTTCGCTCTGACACAGAGGAGACTGTATTTCAACAACATAATGGTCTAATAGAGCTTTCTAATAGGTTCAGGACATCAAAGCACCCTGATGCTAAGTAAATTGTCTTAGCCATCTAATAAAATCCTTTTCTGGAGGAGGATATGCAAATTTGTGTGGTTGCTCCAAGGATTTTTTCAGACCTCTTGTATGGTATTAGCATGTCCTGTGGCAGAGCCCAGTCCCCAGCAAATTGACATGCTGTATACTGTGTCCAAAAATGTTTGATGTGGCTCTTCAGGCTTCAGATACTCAGCCCTAGGGAACGTATTCTGCTGTGTCCAAATCTCCTTGGTGCTCTGACAGCCTTCCCTATTCACGGGCTCCTTCAGAAATACCCATGGCAGGTCACTGTGGGATTTATGTGTCACTTCTGTCCCGCTGTTTGCTGTGCTTATTTAATTAATGTTATTCCTGCTTTCTTACTGACTTTCTTCATTGTTCCAGAAGCCAATGGTACTTTGCCTATTGTGGGTCATAAGTCAGCAAAAGGTTGTCCGTGACATCATTGCAAATGCAATGAAAATGCATAGAAACGTGCCCATGCATGCAGAGAACCCAACAGAGAGACAGAAATAGGAAAGGAATGTTCCATTTTCACCGACAGCGCTCACGTTTGTCATGCAGTTTGCTCGTGTGAGCCGTGCTGGCACAAGCTGATTCTTGGGCTTTGTCCCCAGGAGGTGAGGTGGGCTTCCATTAAAAGGCAAGCCGAGAAATGCGTTTCCCATTCTCCTCCCTGTTACCACGGCCCTGCTTCTGCCACCACCTCACCTTGGGACTTTCTGTACTGCTTATGGGGCAGTGGAGCCGGGTGCCCTTTTATGAGCTGTTTCATCATGTTGCTGGAATCATGAACAACAGCAGGGCTAATAAAAGAACCTTTGAATGTTCTGCAGATGGAAGATGTCATACTGGGAAAATCAATCCACAGATCTACTCTTTAATGGAATCTAGCTGCAGGCAGATGCTTTCATGTACAGCAGCATCTTCCCAGACAGATTATTTCCTTGCTCACATTGTATACAGTAGTGCAAGTCCTGGGATAAGCAGCTTTGCACTGCAGCACTTTTATAAACACAGCTACGGAGTTCCTTTCTCATCCAGGCTGTTTCCCTGCGGTGCTGTTTTGGGAGGGACGAGGGAGAAAACAGACTGGCAGTGACCATCTGACTCAGTAAATCTGGTCCCAGGGTTAACAAGCAGTGATTCAACAGCAGATTTCAGGAGCAACCCCTTCACTGGTGTGAGCTGAATTCACCTCTCCCTCCACCCAGCCCCCAGTGCGATACACACCGATGTAAATGAGATTGAGCAAGTATCTAGCACGTCCAGTTGCTCAGAAGAAAGTCAGGAAGTTGTTCTGTCAGCATTTCCATTTAGTTTCCTCAACATTTTTTTAAGTTAAAAAAAAAAAAAAACTACAGCCACTTCCATTGCTAGGAGTGAAACGATAAAGATCAGATGGGAGCTCCGTTCAGACAGCTGTGCAGAAGTGGTCTGGAGTTCTCATCAGAAGATGAGACACATTGAGACATGTTGTGATACTTTCTTCTGTTACTCATTATCACATTCGCACCTAGAAACAGCACGAAACTCCCAACAGGCCAAGTGTTACATATGCCAACCTCCAAGTAACCTCCATAAACAGCAAGAAGGACATCCCTTTATATGTGCAGATGTCATATCACATGCTGAGACAATAATAAACCCAACCCGCCAACTCATTTTATTTTTATGAGCCTACATTTTGGGCAAGAGTTTCTTGTTAGTGAGATTTTGTCTGGTATCTATTTCCAACTACTAGAACTGAAAGGAGTTCCCACCTCATCTAACCTAGCCTGGCCCAGCTACATTCTTCTAGTTGTTTTTTTTTTTCTCTCAGCACCAATAGTTGAACATTAACATCCTTCCATGAGAGAACTTCTAGACAGTGCCTGCCCAGGGGAAGCGCAGGAAATTATGGCATAGTGTGAGGGTTTATCAGCTTTTTTGGTGAGGGCTGCATCTTGAAGCAGAGATTGTCTCCTAGAGCACTTACTTTCCCACCCCATTTGTATTTGTAGCTCCTTACCTTCTGTCCCTAGTTGTCCTAAACACAGCCAGTGGTGACAAGAAAAGGTATATATTTACATCCAAAAGCAACATCAGAAGAATGCCTGTGTGCTCTGTCTTTGGTGTGAAAAGCAAGTGGGTTTTGTCCATTAAAAAAAAACCAACAAACTTGTTTCTTTCTTAGCTTTTCTTTCTCTTTTTACGTCTCCTGAAGTTTCTCTCCCTGTTTTTCTGCCCTCAGCCCTGCCTGTTCTTTTCTGGAGGCTGGTTTCCACCAGGAGGTGCAACTCGGCATTACCCACAGACTGAGCGTTTGGCTCTGCTCCACATTGTGAGTGAGAGGGACCATTAAAGAAGAACAGAGAGGGTGAAATTCCACCCAAGTCATTTTCGTTCTTCCAGCCCCAAATTCCCACGTAAGTATTGCTAAAATTTAAACCAGGTATTACTATTTGTCAACTTCAGCCGAAGGGTACAGCACTATATATAGAATAGACTCTCTGTCTTTCCTTTCCTGCGCAGAACTTCAGTGACTTTCTTGTAGCAATTTGGTCTCTTTATTGTTCTGCTGTTTGTTCTTCCAAAGTGCAGAAAGGTTGTTTCACTTCAGAACTCAGAGTTAATGGCAGACGAGGAAGTGGGTGTGAAACAGTTTATATACGCACAGTGAAAACCTGGTGCCCTTTCTATTTATAGCTCTACTTGAACTTTCATTCATTCAGTTGCTATTTTGGTACAACAAACATCTCTTGGGGAAAGTACGTTAGCAGCGTGCCAGTGAGCAAAAGCAAAAACACATCGTTCATGCAGACAAATACTTAATGGCCCTAGAAACCACTGCCGTTCCCAGAAAGCATATATAACCAAAGTGATACCAAGATGAAGCTTACCTTGTACATTCATTCAGCTAATAAGCAGAGTAAAGTTTTGAGGTAAACCCAAACCTTCTTACCAATTTCATATCTTTTTATTAAATTTTAAATCAAGGGAAATGTTAGTATTTTTATTCTCAGTGGAGCAGATTTTTCTGGTAAAACGAATACCCTTGGTCACTTCTGCCTTTCGGGTAGAGAGTTGGCTAACCAGCATTAAAAGCTTCAGATGGGATTTTTAATCTTGGTCTAGGGGGTTTCCTTAGACGTTCAGCATCTCACACCTGCCTGTTACAGTGCAGCCAGGGTCAGCGTGGAGTTCAGATCGTAGGGCAAGTCCATGGTGATAAGGCAGGTCTGACATCAGGCTGAGAAGGCAGTCTGCAGGTTGGCGTCAGTGCCCAGACCAGCGAAGATTATTGCTTAACTTCTAACGTAACTAAATTGAGATACCATAAGTTTAATTCCCATGGGTAACACAAAGCAGAAAAGTGTGGGTTTCCAGTGGTCCATAGCTTCTTCCCAACAGAAAGACCCGACCAACTTCATGCCTACAAGGTCTGTCACACTGCTTCTTGGGCCAGGAGTACACACAAGCGTGAGCTGACTATTTCCAGCTGCGCCTGACTGTTCAGCCCAAATGACCAAGCACCATCTGCAGCTGTGTGAAATAGGAGTAGTGTCTTGAAACAAACCTCTCAATCACTGTTACCCAGACCTATGCTCTAGTAGCCTCTTTGACACTTCTAAAAGTAAGGGATTGTCCCAGTACCATGGCTGGCAATGGTGGGACAGTGAAAGAGGGAAATGGTAGGAAGTCGGTGACTCTATAGATAAGCTCTCAGCTGTAGGTAGCGTCAACTGCATTTCCGTCTCATGTGTTGCAGGAGGCTTGAGAGAAATTCTGGTAACTTTCTTTGCCAGCAGGTATGACATGATCTTGGGTAGAACTGCTGATAAAAGGGGTTCGGTCTGTGTGAGATATGCCAGACAGGAGTCACTCTGAATAAGCTCTAGCTATAGCCATACTGCATGTGCAGGTGTGGTTGTAAAAGGGAAGGTCAGAGTTTTGCAGCAGATGGGCTGGTATGAATATTTGCATCCCAATATCCTGTGTACCACATCATTAATAGGTGGAAATTAGTCTCTGTGCACATACGATTTTCTCGGGTTAGAGCTTCAATATTTTTCAGAGGCTAAACTCTGTTTAAGTGCTAGACATTTCTTCAGAGAGAGAAGATGGATGATTTTGGGTGAAGGCAAAATCCCACCTTAGCACTACTGCTGGGTGCAGCGCCTAACGATGGTGGCTAATGATGGTGCTGTCCCTGGAGTAAATGGAGAGTTTGCTTGTTGGATCCACTACACATAAGGGTCTCCCTAATTGGTTATGTTGGGAATCCCTGGCTGTACTACAGCCAAACTTGCAATTAACACCTTCCTCCACATTTTTGGCATTTAGCCATTATAGTCATAATGTCTTAGATAATTTGTTTGCTCTCTCATTATCTATTGATAGGTGATATTTTTAAGGAACCCAGAGCTGTTTGCACCCACCAATACACACCTTCTTACATACAAAATGCCCTTCCATTGAACACCGTTGTGTACTTCACTGAGATGCGGCTGCTCAACAGGCAAGGCTTTCTCTAGAGGAACAGCCTGGGCCATTGTCTTCATCTGAAGAAAATTTGTGGCAGAAAAATCTGGATGCGGTCTGGTGTGGCTCATAATTCAAGGCCTTAGCAAAGCACGTGTAAGCAGCCAGGATGAAGGTTACACTGCCTATACTCTTATGAACTTTGAATGCCTGGCTTTGCAACCTCAATAACATTGCAAAGCAAGCTGGGAGAGGTAACTGTACATGTGCCATGTCACTAGGGTTTGAGGCAAGTGTTTCCAGAGAACCGTTCGCTAGACTGTACCAGGGCAGTCTGAACCCTGCTGACTTTATTGAGACACTGAGAGTCTTGGCATTAGTCACTTAGTGCATGACAAGTTACTCATTTGGAATGAGGACATTAGACAGCCAGGTCCAGGCACACAGAGATCCTTTTCTTCCAGCAAGAATTAAGGGTCTTACTATCTCTGAGGGTCTGGCCCATCTCCCATAATTTGGAGAGACCCAGCAATGTTCTAATATAACCTCATGTTGCAAGTCACAGGAGCTTCCCATATATTTTTTTTGTATCTCTAAGTTACAGCAGAGCTATTACAAAGGCTAAAAATAAACAAAGAGGGAAAGATCAATAAAAGATAGCTTTCTTAATTCATCGCCTTTACTGTCTCTTCCTTGGAGCACAGAGAAGTCACTAGAAAATCATGTTCCAGGATCAGGAATGAAGGATTTGATTCATTGCTAATAAAGGGTAGAAAACCAGGAGTTGCAGGCCAGCTTACAGGTTAAGGGAGTCCTTAATGCTTCTGGGATATGTTCTAGCATCTGTTGCAGGCACCTTTCTTTCCTGTGGGAGAGGCATTCCTTGCCATGTTTTCTCTCTCATTTAATCCTCCCTACTCATACCTCTACTCACAGGCCTTGGTTGCATTAATCACTTTAATCAGTGCTGTAGCCAGGTTAGGAGCCTAATTGTAACACAAGACACACTGACTGCTACCGAAGGTCTCCCTGTAGCTCAGGAAAAAAACATTTACTTGAAATGTGAACACCCTTCTGTTTAAACATGGTGTTTTTTCAACTCAAGGTTTTGTAGGATGTGTGCTGGGCCTGTTGTATTAGCACTGGACTGCTTGTTTTGGTCATAGTCCCAAAACTTAACAGGATTCCTCTGGGGTGAGGGTTTGGGTGCCCCTTCACCCAGCCCCTATCCCCAACTTCTACCCACCAGGTATTCCATTGCATCTTGCGTTTTCAAAATGATATCTTCACCTCAGCTTTCATGAGGAGGAATGAACATCGAGCAATTCCCCTTGTCTCCTTCCCCCTCCTAACCCGTAACTTCTGGCTACAACTGCCAACATCTGCTAGGCAATGAATTAATTGTCTAGATTCTTTTCTTCTGGTTATGGACACAGCAGAAGAATTCTTGGCCTGTTCCTGGCAGATACTGAGGACACACACAAAATTACGTTTGATTCAAGCTTTGTGGTGCTTTATAGATGAAGGTTGAATGTACTCTGTGATTTTACAGCCGAGAGGAGCCACTTTCTATGTAATGTAGGGATGGTCACCCAGTTGTTATACAGGAAAATAACAGCGTGGAGCCACTTGTCTCAGTTCTCAGAAAACTGAGAACCCGTTACTTCAACCTCCTCTAATTGCACGTGAGTTTATCTGAAGAGGCAGCAGGTCTTCCGTTGGATTGAATAATAAAAAGCAGAACTGCAGTGATCCTTTTCTGCAGGCAGAGGTGAACAACTTTGCAAGCACTTTGTTCAACAAGCGTTGCACTTTCTCTCCGTTCTAGGGTTAAGGTCTGAGGGCAGAAGCAAACATTTAGAAGAGTATTATCCTGTGACTATAAACGAAGATGTGTGTATCGATACTGACATCTCCTATGGCTTGAGCAATCCTGGACGTGGGGCGAGGTCATTCACACTTTCATGTGCTAGCCAGCGAGTTGAATTCTCACACCCTTATCTATTATACTGGCTAAGGCGTCGCTCTGTTTTCTCTTCTATCTGCATAACCACGTGTTGAGCAACTGGAATGTCATTCCAGAAATTCTGACTGGCTTGGGTGTGTACTCCTCGCAGGAATTACTTCTGGGAATCGCTCAGAAGGGCCAAACAATAAGGTTTCCAAAAATTATGCTACTGTACAGCGTGCATTTAAATGAATTGCATAATTTGGCCAAACATAATCCCTCTATTGTAGAGTAGCAGACACCTCTGCCTGCTATTTCAAAAGGTGATCCAGGTGATCCTAGGAGCTGTGTGCTATTTACATACTTACAATGTTTATTTATAGTGTGTATATGTGCCAGAAGGGAATTAGGGTTTATTTAATATTTTCCATTGTTTCAAAGTCATAGCAGCACTCGTCAGACTCCCACAGCCCCATGTCTTCATAATTCAGCCCATCATTCATTTCACTCAGCTACATTCAGGACACATTCCCTGATGGAAGTGGCACCGCAGCAGGCAGGGATGTTGACAACAGGAGCAGCCTTCAACATAGTTAAGTGCTGCTTTCTGTGGCTGGCGACAAAGCCCTGGCACCTAGAGCAAAAGACTGCCTCACTGTGAACAAGTGGAGGTGGCATGCAGGAAATATTGGTGAGCCAGGGACCTGTCTTCCTGCTGAACCCAGATCTCTCTGGGTATACATGTAGGGGAATCCCCCACCAAGGGCTGATGCAGGGCAGTCGCCAGCCAGAGGCAGAGGGATTGTACTCCAGCAGGCAGAGTGAGCCTCACATCCTTCCCAGGCACCACGGTGGTGGCAGGAGCCCCCAGAACTGGCAGAAGCAGGCAGAAGCTTAGGAATAGATTTAAACAGCTGTTGCCTGTGTTGCTGCTACAAAACACGGACCATTTGCATCAGTGTCTGAAGGCTGCATCTCACTTGCTCATCATTTATGCTGTTTACAAGCTGGCCAACACTTTGGCTTTCACCTGAAGCAAGTCAGCTCACTCTCCAGGGAGGAAAACTCAACTTGTCCAAGTGAGAACCGGCCACATACAAGCTCCATCCTTACTGACAGTGTGGCAGTTGGAACAGCAAAGTCCACCACAAGAAGAAACCACAAGACACGCAGATGTAGCTCAGAAAAAAGTAATGAAGGATTTTTCCCTTTTTTTCTCTTGATGGCCTCCTTTTTCATGTCTTATTTTTTTTCTGGTACTTTAAAGAAATCCAGGGAAATCTGACAAAGCAGCCAAGTTGAGTGGCACTCAAAGGAAAACAAAGCTGAAAGCACTTTGGGTGCCTGTTACTAAATTGCAAGGGTGCCTTTGCACACTGGCAGCTCAAGGGCCAGGGCAGAGAAGCATCTCCTGAGGGAAACACTCTGCCTACTTCCACTGGCAGGGAGCAGACAGCAGAGAGCTGTTGTCTGTTCATGGCAACATAGAAACTAAGGGCTCGGTCTAGCTTGTATATACAGAGCTTCATCGCATGCTACCTGATAGCCCTAGCAGTCAGCTGGCATTATGGTTTTAATATGGTCCAAAGCTCGGTTACCTAAAGACAATCAAGAGCTTTTAAAGGAGCTACAACAAAATAGATGAGAAATGGGCCCTGGAAGGATTCTGTGATTCTCTTGAACTGAATTCCGTCCCTCCAGTGGGCACTTGGCCTTCCAGAGGTCTCCTGAGCTCTTGCATGGGGAGAACAGTGATAGGGCAAGCTCATACTCCTTCCACACCGTGGCCATTCGTGCAGCGGTTCAGTGGGGAATTATGCTAGAGGCATGGCTTTGCAACCCCTTGGAACATGGCCCCCTTCAGAGCATTTGCAATCAGAGATAAATTCGGCTGTAACAATAAGGAATGCTGCTCATTTTCAAACTTTGGCTGGCAGTCGTACCTTATGCAGTTGGGATATATTCTTAGCTTACTGTTCAACCACATTTAGCTGTGCGTTATGCAACTGCTATTAGCATTAATGAGTTGCAAGGCTACTCTGCTGATACTGTTCCTAGAAACAGTCTGCCTGGGAAAGCACTCTTTTGGTCTAGTTAGGGGAGTTGCAGGGAGTGGAGGGGACCAGCATACTTTGGTGCTTGATAAGGTTCCTTGATCCAGATCTAGCCGTGGGTCTGCTCTTCCGCTGTGAATTTCAAAAATCAGAAAAAAAATACCTCTGTATGCTGATGCTGCCTCTGTCCAGGGTCAAATTTGGATTCTGGTTAGGAATAATGTCTCCCAAACACTGATGAGTTTGATATCCAGCCTGAGGTGAATCTAGGGGGGCAATTTAAAAGCAACTGTTTAAAACCTACAAGCTAAGGAGCAAAATAAAACTTCACCCCCAGACCACGAGGATAACCTGCTGTGGAAATCTCATTTAATCTTTATTTTGAGTAAGATGAAAGTAGCTTTTAAATGTTAGCATTTTTAGTACTGGTGTGCAGAAGTTACACTTTGTGCCTCAAAAGAAAGATCTGCAGGGGCCCCGAGTGTATCTTACACATCTCAAATAGATCACTGATGTCAAGAAACTAGCACAGATTTCTAGTGACTGAACTTCTTATTTGTTTTTTGGGGGTAGCAAAGTAAAACCCATTTTTTTGAAAACTGTTCTGGCAGAACTGAAACAGGTCTCAGATTTGTATGCTCTCTCCAAAGGCTGCGCTTGCTCTCAGTGAGGACTATTTGCATGTCCAGACTAGGCAGTGGTGCAGCCGTGTACTTAGCTGCACAAACCGGTACTGATTTTGCTTGTGCAAAATGCAAACACCCTCAATTACCTGTAGAAAATCCTCGCCAAGGCTTGAGATTTCTGATCTGCTTGGATGTGGCACTTCCTATCATGTGCCCTGGCAGCTGTGCAGGTCTTCATTTGGAGCAAAGCCTGGAGGAAGACAAGGCGAAGATGGTAGTTCTAGTTGAAAGGCAAATGGATCAAAGGCAGGCGATTAACATCAGCGCCTCTCATCAGGACAGAGTGTCTGAGTTCAGCCTTCCCTCGCATCGCACCCGAAAGCCTGGTCACTCCTTTGTTTGCCTGAAAGCGTCTTGGGTATGGGGCAGCCTGTGCATGGGTCACACATCAAATAAGCACAGGCAGGAGCCCAGACCAAACACGTGGCTGGGACCAGCGAGATGCGACGGGAGATACCTGCAGCGCTCTCGGCCAAACACGAGACCTGAAAGGCTGGTGGGAGGCAGACAGGCAACCAGAGAATAAAAGCTGGGGTTCTTGAGCACGTAAACAATAGAAACCACAGAACAACCACACTTGCTCTCTAAAATGGCACTGCACTCACGGGGCCAAACAGCTGGCCAGATGCTCAGGCTTGAAAGACAGCCACTGAAACCTGTACCAGCCTCTCATTTGCTGCCTCATGCCTAAAAGCCACAACATCCTCAAAGCTGTCACAGTGATGCTGAGGGGAAAATTGTCCCTTTGTATCTCTGTTGTCTGCTTTCATGTGTGGAGATACTGCATGACAGGCTGCAGTGCTGAGCCTAATGCTGATCTATGGATATAGATCAGGAAGAGCTTGGCTAAAGTAAACAATTATTCCCAAGTGAACTGGGAATGAGGAAGAAGTCTGTAGACTTCATGCACACATTCTCACGCTGTTTTGCAAGCCTGAGCAATCCTGTTTTCCATAGCCAGGCTGCAGGAGCACGTTCAGCTCTCTTCACGTAGCTTTGTCTGCAGCACCCAAGTCCCCCGCGCTACTTTGGGATGTTCATAGACGTGTAAGGGCTGAGAGATACCTGGGGGATTTCCTGAAGCACTGGAGCAGGTTAGGCACCTCGGGCTTGATGTCTGTCTGCCACATCAGTGCTGTAGTAGATGGTGCTTACAGGAGACTCCACAGCTTCTTGCCTGTTCCCTTTGGGTCAGGAGAAACATCTTCAAAAAGCCGTGCCTTAAGCATGTCACCCCAGGCCTGCCTTTCTCCAGTTACCTCCTTTAGGCCCCACAGGGATTATAACATTTTTCAGGTAGAGATTTAGCTGCTTATTATAAAACATATAAACGGGGTGCTCTGATGTTAACCAGGTTCTGCTGCCATCGGTGTCACCAACATCTTTGCTTTAGGGGGAGCATGGAGGGGATCCCGCCCTTCACCACTTTCTCCACCTAGCCCTTGTGCATCCCTAGGGTGCAGTGCCAGGGATCAGGCTGCCCTTTCAGCTGTTAGCTCTGGCACTCGGTACACCATACTGCTGTCCCCATATCTTCGTAGCATCCACTTGGTGCCCTAAATGAGCTGCCAGAAGAGGAGACACTGGGTCTCAGCAGGGTGTCTGCTGTTAGGAGAAAGGCAGTTGGCTCACCCAGAAGGGAGTTCATTGCACTGCGTCAGGTAACTGCTCAAGGATGGTAGGCTGGACTTGGGGGAGATAGACATCCCCAAAAGAGAGATTGCTGTTTACACAGAGGAGGCTGTGGGCTTTCCACAAGACTCTTTTCCTGACATGTGCAGCACAGCACTCGTAGTTCACAAGTGTTGACAGTTTAGAAACGCTCTTGTGTATGAATATTGCAAGAGAAAAAAAAAGAAAAAAAGGAGGACACTGAAAATGGACAAAAGTCTTTCATAGGGCTGGACACATTTCAACTCCCATTTTGGATCTCTCCTCACCAGCCCTCCATACTGGGTATGGCTATGGGAAATACTTCCAGATCTATATACTTATGCACAGTCAGCACACACTGAATTACATGGGTATGCCCAGCTCCCATTGTCAGCAAAAAGAACATGCACTCAGTGGCATCTTGGGGTAGACGTGCTCTGAGGCACATGTCTGGTCTGAAGCAAGCTACCTCTCCAGAAGCAGCCTGTCAAAGGAGAGTTTGCCTTTTAGGTCCCACAGAAAAGGGTCTGTGTTCATATGGTTTCATATGCCTGTATACTTACTGTTCAAAGAACTGGGACAACTTTTGCTGTTTCCTGATAACATTTTTAGAAGGCTCTGGTCTGTCTATTCCACGCAGCAGTGCTAGGAAATAATGGCTTACTGGTGGCAACCTGCAAACTACTAGCAATACAGCTCAAAATCGCAGGATGTTTTTATAAAATGTTAGATGTGAAACCAGACACCTAAAACACAGGCAAGGTCCTTCGTGGCAAGGATGCAGCAATGGTGCCCAGTGCCTTTGCCGTTTAGGTGCCTGCATGGTTTAAGTGCCTCTGGCCCAACTGAGTCAAGCACAAACTAAAATGCCCATCTCTTCACAACAAAACGACCTGATCTCACACCTTCATGGGAGCAAAGCAAGGTGCAGGTGATGTGAAGAGAAGCAGCAGACAAGCTGTAGGTCTGTCAGGGAATCTGAGCAGAAGCAGCATGATGACTTCCTGTCCTGCTGCTTGGTACTTCCCAGGTGTCCCTCACATTCATGGCTATTCTCAATTCCAGAAGAGTTTACCACAGTGAGCTCTTATTTTCTTTTCTATGCCAGTTTTACAGTCTTGGATGCAGCCTAAAAATAACTCGGAAAGGAAAATGATTTTGTTTTCTCAGAGGCACAGGTGAAAAAATGCTTCCTATGGCTGGTTGCCAAACAATCCCAAAACAAACCCACCCCCAAACTTACATGAGAAAGAGGCAGCTTTAACAGAAAGTAAACCACTCTTGGGTTTTGTCCATCTCTTGTGATAAGCCACGGGCATACTACTCTCTAGTTCCTTCTGCAGACTGGTTACTGATGCTCTGCTCTCTAATTAGGCCCACTCCAGCTTTGTGGAGGAGGTGAGAATCTGCATATGCAAAATGTGTAAACAACAAACATGCCCCTGCTGGGCTGCCATGTTCCAGTTCAGAAAGGCAGAATTGACACACATGCCCCTGAGTTCTCTGTGGAGCTCCTTGGATGTAAAAGCAACTCTCTGCCAAGGAAGGAGGGGATGCTGCAAACGAGATGCGGTTAGCTGCGGGAGCTGCTTACAAGGCTGTATGGGCACATGTACAGGCAGAAATTCAGCCTGCAGGCCCAGGGGATTCAGAGTAGAGGCCGTACACAGCAGGCTACGTTATCTTGGTGATAATTCATCTCTGCTGCACTGTCACTGCACTGGTGAGTGTCAGGGGCCTCTTCTCAGAAGAAATTTCTCAAAGTACTAACATTTCCTGGCCTTGGCACACCAAACAAGCAACCATTACTACGTGCCCAGGTTAGCTGCCCAGACCAGCAGGGGACATGCCCCGACATTTGTGTGGTTATCAGTGTGGATAACAAAAAACCCTTATGACTGCACAGGAAGAAGGTGAAAAGCTGCATTATCTTATCTGAGGAAGGCCATGGCCAATGCAGCAGCTGCTTGGCCATCCAAGCACTTGTGTTTGCATTCCTTATGAAACCCTTGCACGGTACCAGACACCAACGACCTTACCAATAATTAACAATGGAAATTTCATTCCCACATGCCCTTGGATAACAGGGCAATGTAACGGAGATGTTTTTCTTGCCCTGTCAAATACCTGACAGGGTGTTGTAAAGCTGGTTAATTTGTATGGGTGCTGTGCTTGGGACAAATGCTGTTACCTACAACAGAGTGAATAGTCCTTTGCTCTTCTGTCAAAGGCCTCGGTGGGACTTTGGAGTCACCTTTTTTAAAAGTTCCTATGTGATTTAGGATTCCTTCACATGGAGATTTCTGAGACTTCTGCCAGCCATGTACATCCCTCTGTGGAGATCCTGTGAAAACTCATCTTCTACATTTTCCCACTGAAAACTCATCTTGGTTCAGGGGGCTGGGAGCTCCCAGATAGCCCATGGGAATATGGGGCTTTTGCTGCTCTGGTGTGGGCACTGTAACCTCACAGACATCTTGTGCTGCATCCTTGCAGGCATTCAGAGAATAACACTTTTTGTTTTTCTTGCCTTTGCAGACTGCTCTGACAAGGAGAGACCCCGATACAGCCATCCTGCCTTGTCCTCACGTTGCTGCCGACCTCCTCAGGCACATGCTGCCTTCCTGGGAGAATGCTGCAGCTCCTTCCCAAGACCCCACAAGCTGTGTCTGCACCTCCAGCCAGACCATCTTGGATAGTCTCTGGTAAGTCAACTCCTGTGCTGATCCACAGGAGAAAGTCCAAAAGAAGGCAAGTCCCTACTTTTATCAAATCTCCCGCAGGAATCCTCACACCACAGCTCGCTCCCTTTGGAGTAAGTGCACTAATAAGAGTCTCCCTCTTCGTATGGGAGAATAACAGCAGGACTTAGAGCAGCAGTTCCCAGATTCAGGGGATGACAGCTCAAAGCAGGTCGTCTTTAAGGTTGTTTCAGATGGGAACCTGTAACGAAGGAGCAGGAGAGTCTGCCAGAGAATAGAGCTATCGTGAGCTGGGGAGGCTTAAGAACTGTTATATCTGCTATCACCCCTGTCACTAGTCAGTTTTTTGGACCCAAGGAAGCCACTTAAACCTCTTTGCAGACAAAGTGGGTAGAGAAAAAGTTAATTCCGATCTTTTTTGAGCAGTACGTTTTCCCTCTCTGTCACACAGATGATTCTTGTTGTGTGTCACACACCCAATGATTCCCATACTTAATGCTCACCCTGCAGAGCCTATTCTGAGCTGCAACTCTGAATTTTGCTGTCTATGGTGACAATACAGTGGTCCCAGGTAAGTCCCTCCAACCCCATTCAGGCAGCTTTTCAAAGGTTTTTATTCAAAGTCTTTTCCCTAAATGTTATTCCTGAATTTATAGTCTAACACTATATACTGTTTTCGATAGTATCACACTTGGAGCTTGAGCAGAGGTCTTTGCATAAATAGAAAATCCCCTCTGACTAAGCAATTAGCTGCAATTTTAGAGTGAAGGTGTTTTAAAGATTAGTACACGTTTGACTACGCGGAACAAAAGCAAATGTCTCCCACTCACAGACGTAGCATTCATGGATCTGCATGCGGCGAATTCTTTTGCTTTGTATCTCTTGTTTTCCTTTTCATGATAATAGCTGGGCATGAGTTTGTGGGTTTCCTTGTTTGTTTTTAAAGGCAGTGGAAGGAGTTGGAAAAGATTTTCTGTGCAGGAAGTATGAGCCTATTGGTTTAGCTCTCTCAATAGGGGGATTATAGAGTCAGAAACGTGGGGAAACCCTGATTTGGAAGATCCTGTACACATTCCTTCAAACTGTTCTGGCATCTCTCCAAAAACAATGGTGGTTTATGTAAGGTATTGAGAGAGAATGACGGGAGCATGAGTATAAGTCTGCCTCTCAGTAAGTAGGGAAAATATGCTTGTTATTTCGTTCAAGCTTGTTCAGGGGTAGAGAGAAGGGTAGGCAGGCATAATGCCAAGTGGTAAGGTAGGCGTTGCCAGTAACCAGGATGGTTTCTCACATTAGTAATGGTTCCTCCTCATTTTCAGGTGAACAGTTCAAAAACATTCAGCTTGACAGGGCCTGAAACCTCTAAGAGCTTTGGAAAGGGGGTTAGTTGCTTAGGAGCCTCTCAGGTTTGAAAGGATGTGAAGGCTGTGGCTGGGGTAAGCTAGGCCATCCTGCCTGCAGCTGTCCAACCTGAAGAGGCTTATGCTGCTATTGCTCAGCTTCCCCACCCAGATGGAGGACGATGCCCCCCAGATCCACCAGACTGGTCCCTCCGGGTTGGTCCCTGATCTAGCTCCAGGAGGAGGCATGCTGAAAGCAGAAATCTCAGTCACCAGCCGGAGCCTGTCTTGCCTCCCTTACAGCCAGACCCCCCACATTCCTTGAGAAGCAAATATTGGCTTGCATGGTGAAAATATGTCTTCACGTGCATGGGATTTACATCCCACATAAATCTCTGCTAGGTTCTGCGTTTACACCCCAAACTGTCCATTTACCAAAACACTGCCCTCCTGTGCTCCATTTTCTTCCTTGTAGCGAGTTTCCCCTCCAAAAATAGAGAAAAACTGTACTGCTCCTGCTTGCTATATGAATGAGCAGTGGATGTGATTCTGCAGATCCAAACCTCTTCCGAAGTGCTAAACCTGTTCAGTTTGTCTTTTTAGTTGCATTGGTTGTACGTAAAGGTCACTTGGACAGTACTGGAGTCAGAGATGCTGGCAGTGCCTCCTGGGGTGTAAATGGCTGCCAACCCACAGGGGCACTCACTGACCAGGAGATGAGTTACTCTGGGACTCTGTCATGGGGCTCTTCACACCCAGGGTGAAGTCTCACAGCTGGTTTTGTCCAGGCTCTGCACTTTGTGCCAGGATCAGGGTGCCTTTGTGCCCCATGCTCACAATACCCCAACACCCTCCACAGGGTGACAACTCCTTGCAAAGTCAAGGTGAAGGCTGCCACCTACTGAGTCACCAGAGCTGCCTCCAGTGACACCTGAGCATGCCTTGGAGGTTTCTAATCAAGAAGGCAGGCACACAAAGCCTTATTTCCAGCCCTTCAGTAGCCAATTGCTTTACTGCCACTGAACACAAGACTTGTGCATGTGTCTCTTAGCACTCCGCATGCCCATTGTGCACACCTCACCGGCCAACCCTAAGGCTCTGCAAGAAGCTGTATTTGCCTTGCCCAAATCAAACTGAAGCAGAGGTACTTGGCAGCAGTGCTGCAGGGAAGGATCTCAGCACAGGATTCAGCAGGCTCTTTGGATCTGAATCTGGATCTGAAAAGCAGTATCACTCTCATGTAGTATGTTTACATTTAGACACATTTAGTTTGGATAGCAGGACTTTGGTATGAGCTTGCACATTGCAGACTGGCTTTTTAAGAACAAATTATCTTCAAAACCACCTCAAGGATCTGAATACCTAGTTTGTGTTTGTAACATACTGCTCCCATGGGAGCTATTAAAAACTGCTGTTGAGAGGTATGCCCAAAATGAAATTCCGGGGAAGTCAATCGCAGAGTAAATCAGGTAATCACTCGTGAGCCTCAAATGCTGATGTTCTGACTAATGTTGTGCCTGACGGTCTGAAAGGATCAGAAAAAAAGATCTTCTCCCACCCATCCCCGAAGTCTTGAGATTAACATTAGATCTTCGGGAACGTTCACTGATCCCTGTCAGTACACACACATACACACGCAGGGAGTAATTCCCGTGTTACCAGCTCTCCTAGATAGGTTTTTAACTGATCTGCGAGGAATTCATTCTGCTTGGAAGGTGCCCACTGAGAGCTGCATGCGGCCTGACCTAATCATGCAGACCATTCATTGTCCCAAGCATACTAACAGAACATTATGCCTGTCTAGCAAATGATACTGATCTCCCTACATGGAGGCATGTTCCCCGATGTTAGGATGAGGCATCAATCTGCTTGCTCTTCTCACGTCAAACCCGACACCAGAGCAACCTTCTGTTTATTCTCATACTTGGGTCTCTGTACACATAGGGTGGGCTTTACTGTTAACTTCATTAGTCTTTAAGTTAGGCATTTAATGCCTACCCTCCTTTATAGCCAGCAGAAGGAGAAAGAAACATCTCCAGGGGATGATTCATCTGGATTATTTTATATACCTCATGTTAAATGAATTCCCTGTGGAGATGCCCTCTCCTTCACTACCTCAAAACAGCTAACTTAAGCTTGGCACCTATCTGCTCAGTGGGTGAATGCAGGGTGGGTGAACCACAGCATTAGTTTCTACAAATAGTTCAATACCTTAGACCCCACTGAAGTGAAGAAGACCACAAAGGATAGTCTGACTGTACATAGCAGCGGAGATTTAGCAACTGAAGTGTCTAGCGTGTTTGATACTAGAGGCCAGATTCACTAGAATCATATTCTTAAAGCAATTAAAATCCGATTGTATAATGAATGAATTGGAGATCACCGCAAAGCTATGAGTTTCCCACCCTTGTTTCAAGTTGCAAAGACCTGGGATCATCTCATCTAAGCATCTGTTGCAAGTACAATTTATTGTGCTGTTGCTGGGAGGGTTATGATAAGGGAACAAAGCTGCAGAGTTAATTAATTAATGGAAGTCAGCAGTGGGTGGGGAGCACTGTAAGGCTACAGGGCTCTCCATACCTTTTGCAGGGCTCTTGTTACCCTGGAATGTACTGATGGCTGCCATGAGGCACTACTGACTTTGATCTCCAGACAGTCGCAGGCCTTCTTACAGCCAGTGGGTGTGTTAGCACTCTTCTGTCAGGCTCAATGGAGGGAGCAATTAAACCTCATTTATGTAGGAGATAGCCTTGAAACAAGAGGAGCCGACACCCCAAAAATCACATGACATGGCCTACTCAAAGCTAGGCTGTTTGGGTGGCTGGAAGGGTCTTGTTCTAATTACGTTCACTGGTGGAAAAGATGCTGTTGTGGTATTAAGTGAACTTGTTCAGGAAAAAAATGTTTTCCGTATTTTTTCCAATGCCTGCTCTTAATCAATAATTGAGTAAGCCTAGATGGGTTTTTGGTTTGGTTGTATGGGACTCGAGTCTGACCACCTGGCGACAGAGGCAAGGCTGAAGAACTCTGAGTGACAGTACTGGAAAGGGAATGATAGCAAGGTACTGTCTTGGGAAACTTCAAACACATCACTTTATCAAAGCATGATTCAAGACATCACTCAGCAAGTTGCTACAGACACAAGTTATCATCTGAATACCAAGCACATTCCAGTATCTGCCTCTGAAATGAGGAGTCTACATTTCTTATTCAATATTGTTAATATGACATGCTTTCCCTTCTGAACAGATGTAAGAACTTCTTTTCCTAGCAGAGATGATAGGACTGGGATCCTCTGCAAGCTCTGGGAATGAGCAAAAGCCCCTAGCAAGAAGAAATCAACTTTTTTAAAATGTGCCTTGCTATTTAGAAAAATGAAGCAAAGAATATCTGCAGTAGCTATAGCAGGAAAATAAAGGTTGTGGACCTATAGAGACACAGAGGGAGCATGGGGACTGGTTTGCTACATGTGCGTACGGGGCTGGTTTGCATTTTCTTCTCCCTGCAAGATCACTTCTGGCTTCAAACCGGAGTTGACCAGAGAGGGAACCTCTGAGTGGAAATGGCCTTTGTGTCTCTGCATGGATTATTGTGCAGTGAGCCACAGTGCAAGCAGAAAGCAGCTGCTGGGGGCACAAGGGGTGGATAACCTACCCCAGTCACAGCTCTTTCCTGACCTATGCTGCCCTGCGCTCTGGCTGCTGCTGGCAGAGCACAGGAGCATGGAAGCCACCCTTGCACACCTTCCTCCCTTTTGCTGAGGGGAAGCTGCCTAAAACTGGCACGCCAAAGTGCTTGGCAGTACAGAAATGTAACATCATTCAGTAAAGCCACTACCCATTTACAGAAGGCCTGCATCACACTGCAGTATTTTAGGTTATTTTCCTAAGGAAGTGAGTCTTAGCTGTTGTGCAACCTATCTCTCTGTTAGCCTGCCTCTAACAACAGGTCAAATTCAGACACACAGCAGGGATTTCAAGGATTTGATGTTCGTTTCTGTGTCACGAATACAGCTCACTGGAGAAAGAACAAAATAGTCCACGTGCCCACACTAAGTAGAAACTGACAATTCAAACTCTCCTCAAAGAGCCCACAGGCTCCTGCTGTAGGCACCAATCCAGAGGAAACCTGGGACCATTGGTGTCTGGGGAGCAACTGCTTTGAACAGGCAGTGCAGGGACAGTCAGAGGGGCGAAGATAAGAAAACTGTGTTGGAAAAACCCTTTCTAAAGCTCAAGCCCATCCCTGCTGCATTCTTGCTCTGGTCACAGTGTTTATGCAAATAATTTAATACGCCTTAAGAAGCTGAACCAGTTGGCTGTTGACTTAAGCAGTTGTCAGTTCACTGGCGGAGGGCATCCACTGCTCTGGCAGGAGGAGAGGTCAGCAACACTCCTGCCCTGTCAGCAGCACAAACCAGAGAGAAAGTCAGTAGAAATTTTCCCATCATCTTTCTCTCTGACACCAAGGCACTATTTTATTTACAAAGTCGAGGCACCTCGTCTCCTTAGCCACAAAGTATAATTGAAAGCGGTCAAAAGAGCATTCAACTACAGCTACACATTATGGCCACATCAAGCATTTAAAAAATAAATGTCTGGGCCATCTTTAGACACGCAGAAACCACATTACTCTCAAAAAATAGATATACTAGAGACACTTCCTTATTTGCCAACTGATTTCTCGTCTGTTGGATGTACTGAGATCATGTTTTCAAATTTTTTGTCCACAGCCCTGGGGGAATTAAACCCATTTTAAGGAAAAGATTCCTGCCTCATTCAGAAATCCCTGTCTTCTGGGGTCATAAGGAGCACTCCAAATATCACCAAACTAGCAAGAGCTGGCAATTCCTAGTCTAATATGTCAGAGAAGTTTGCATGGATTGTGCACACATACAGTTATGCTATGCCAAGCATTTTGTCTCTTGGCCTGCTTGAAATTTACTGACTCATGGAATCAAGTTGTTTTCTCTTCTCAGAGAAGCAGCCCCAACCATGGCCTACAAAGCCCTGACCCAAACCCTCCTGCTCTAGAAGTAGACTGGCATGAGGTACTTCACCAAGTAACGTCATCTCTTCAGTGCTTGTCTGCAGGAGTCGTTGGGGCCTCATTTGTTCCCGAACACCAAATTATTTGAATTCTGAAAATGGACAACCCCACTAGAGATGCCAGACAACCCACCTGAACCCAGCTTTGAACTGCTCATTCACGCAGAGCAGGAGGGGATGCCTTTTGGGTTCTGATCCTTGTGATGGTCACAGACATCTGTAGGGGCCAACATGTCTCAGAACATTGATGCCTTGGGCTTGGTAAAGAAGAGTTGTGTGAATATTACCTTTCGCTTCACTGTTGGGTCCTGCTAGAGACTGAGCATACTGAACTGAACTCCAGGTAGTGCAAGCAATGCATTTAGCCCCCAGCCACCTAAAGTGAACTGAACTCTGGGGATGTGGCCTGTGTGGCCGGGGATCTTGTTCACTAAATTCATAAGCAACAAGCAGGGAAAATGTCTGAGCTGCAAGGGTGCTGGACAATTATTTAACAATACATTTTAGTCAACCATATTAAACCTGTCAACCTTTCGTACCTAACCAGCAGTCTCTTCCCTCTTCCTCCCAGGGTCCAGTTGCCTTTTAAATAGCAGACATGATTCAAATTAGGATGTGTAGGGAAAGCATACCCCTATTTTCACTAACTGTGCTAAATGGGACTCAGTGGAGACTCACGAATCCAACTGTTCTACCTTTGGAGAGCTTCTCCAGAGGAGATATTTTCTGGATCAATGCTGTATGTGTTCTCCTTCTCCCCCTAATTTATGAATAGCAGAAAGCAACAGAATCCTAGCTATGTATTTGGTGGGTGTAAAAGAATGACTCATTAGCCTAATGGAGAGTTATCTGGGCAGTAAATGCACAAATGAGAATATATGACAGTGAGTCACCACTGATTGTAGGCCTGGGTGGGACAGATGCAGGTACCATTTTGTTACGGATCAGTGTAGGGCAGAGTTCAAGATGGGTTCAGAGAGGCAAGATGCTTTTTTATACCTTAACTAAAGACCTTTATATGTAAGATACAGTTGCCAGGCTCCCCTGTATTCACTTCACCAGCAATATCATCCAAATAGAGTCAGTCTTGCTGGATGGAGACGTCTTGGAGATACTTAGCTACATTTCCGCTGGAGAAGTTTCTGCAGGGTCTCGCAGAGAAAGCCCTGTCTTGTCGAAAATGCATCCAAGGCAGAAATGAGCTCTGAGCACTGATGTGGTGCAAGTCATGAAGAAGTAGAGAGCCACCAACCACTTCTGTACAAGCCCTACACGTTACTGGCACTCAGATCACCTTGGCCTGAACAGCAAACCCAGCCTGGCACAGCTGAGGCTGTAGGCCAGAGATGGCAGCCTGCAGTGCAGCGTGACTGCAGCCTTGCCTCTGGTTGGGCATCCTCAGCTAAGCGGTGGAGACCTCAACTCCTCATCCCTGGGGAGAAACTGACAGACCTCATCTGTTGAAGAGCACATGGAGGAGCTGTGCTCCGTTCCCCCCATGTGAGGGCCCTCAGCTGGCTTGCCAGACGCTCACAAATGATGCAAGACCGCGATTGCCAGCTTCCTCTTCAGGGAGCAGCAGTTCGGCTAGTGCTTGCCAGTCGCCCACAGGTTACAGTAGCAGTATTGTGATGCAAGAGGGGAGATAAGGCGATACGAACACCACGACTGGACTCATCCCTCCAGGGGCAAGGAGTCACGCTCATCAAAGCAGACCCCTGGGACCACAAAGCCCACTTGGCAGGCAGGCCAGCGCCAGCGTAATGCAGCAATCGCCTCCTGGGCATCCCTTTGCCACGCTGTTTTTGGTGGAGCCCACGTGGCAGGGCTGCTTTGAGGAAGGTGTTTGGAGGTAATATCCACATCTTCATGTCAGCTAAGTCTGGAGGAAGCTGTAAGAGGAGCATAGGCTCCTACAGCTCTTGTTAGACCTACTCAGTTTGAGCCTGCCCAGCATCCATGGCCCCCCTCACATGTCAGCCAGTTCCTGAAACATCCCAGCTTGGCTTAAGGCACCATTTTCCATTCCCATTTGAGGAAAGGGACCCAAACCACCGTCGTCTGCTCATCACACTGCTTGCATAAGCATCAAAGCCTGACATGAGGCTGAATGGTCACGTTTAGGTCTCACCATAAGCCTGTCAGCACTGCCAGGCCTTGTGGCTCTGCCAATGCAAGCAGGTGGTGTTCCTGTGCATCTTCTCAGCTGAAATCCAGGGCAGGGATCTTCATTTTGGGGGTTAGAGCTGACGTTTTGGTTCAGAAGGAGCTTCTGTGACTTGTCTCGGGCAAGTGTTAGCTCCAGATCCCAGCCTCGGGCTTTTGGAGTGACCCACAATTTTGATGCCTGTTATGAGGAGGAGGTTTGAGGAGGAGCATTGTGCACGCCTGCCTAGATACTTCAGTCTATGCATTCAGCAGTCATGAGATCCTAAGTCACTAGTTGCTTTTTAAAGCTCAGGCCTGGAATTTCTGATGGATGAGAGATGTCAGAAAGTGAAATTAGCCTTGCCATCAAGTGAGTCCTCCCAGTATGTGAGAGAGTTACAAAACTTCATAGGCACCATTACACAACAAACAGCTGCATCTGGTTTTGGGAGAAGTCTCCGCCCTGACATATGGTCTGTACCACTGCTCTACTCACGGTTTTTTAGGGACAGAACTGGATTTGCAGGTGCTAGTAAAGTTGCACTATGCAAGGCCATGCAGTAGATGGGCTACAGCTGACTTCGGAGAGTTTGTGGGCCTTCCTGTAGCCACAAAAAGAGGGCAGCCAGACCTTGTGCTGCACGTGTGGATGTAGGACTTCACTGCGGTATGGTGATATGATGTTTCTTGCCTCAAGCTTAAAGCTGGCTTCTGTGAACTTGTGCATGGCAGTACCGGTGGGGCTAGGCTGCCCTTTACATTGGTTTCACTAGTCCAGAAACACCGTGCTCCCCATATCATTTGAGAAGATCCTTCCCATCATTCTGATCAGCGCAGTGACATCTTCGCAGAGGATCATCTCCCCCAGCAAGCTGAGCCCAAACCCACTGCCTACCCAAATCCCATCATGCTGCGCTCCCAGCCAGGGAGTAAACAGGCAGCACAATCCACATGCGACTCTGAACACCAGTGTTTGATGTGGCTCGCTTCCCCAGGGCCAGCCAAATTCCCACCCGCCACAGCACTTGGGGCAACAGGACAAACAAGCAGTACTGACATGACAGAGCTGCCAGGTGTTGACACCAAGGAGTTGGGGGAGTTCACCGAGGAATAACAAACAAACAGTACCGATGAAAAAGTACTTTCCTTCTCTGCCTAGCAGCTCTGCAAAAGCTGGGAGACAATCAGTCCAAAGTGCCACACACATATTAGGACTTGGTAATTGAATGAAATCATACGGCCTCGTGATGATATGGCATAGGAGTCTATAGGGCATATTGCTCAACTCTCTTAGTGTCTTTCTATATTTGGAGCAGTTACTCTCCTGGGGGAGAACTGTCAAGGGTATCTAGTAAGGAAATGACCAAACTAATATGCCTTGTTGGAGCAAATATCTTCAATGAAACTGCACAACAAGAGCTCTTGTATCTTGATTAGCCATACAAAGCACATGAACTTACAGGAGAAAATGGTACAGCTACTAGGGTGTCACATCTTTCCTTTTGCTAACTGCTATCATCAGGTGTCGGGCACACTTTCCTAGCACTGGCCTGGAGCACAGCACTCACGCATTCATGGTCAATGGGGACTGCAAGCAGGATGTCCAGGAGGAACCCAAACTGATCGTAGGCAGTCCCAAGTTTCAAAGGCAGAGGAATTCAGGAGTGCCCAGGAACCAAACTGCAAACCGCATATCAAAATTTAGGTCAACATTTACATACTTCAATTCTATGTGTGTAAATTGTGGTGTTAGTGTAAATGTATAATGAGTAAACATCAAATGCAGACAGTTTGATTTTTCTTCCCCGGTGACACATCTATGCAACATCCAGTGAGGTCAATGAGCATGTTTATTCAGATGACTTAGTATGTATTTTAGACTTTATGTAGGAATATGGGACTGGAAAGTAATTCCTGGTGCAAGTCCAGCCACTTTGTATAATCCTGTTAATTCATTTACCATGTTCCAGTTTAAACCCACTTGGGTTTCCTGTCCCAGCTTCATTTACCACTAGTCCAAGGCAGAACGTGAATGGTGAATCGTTGCTGAGTCTGCACACTTCTTACTCTTTGTTTGACTGGTTTTAGGCACAAGATTGGCATTTAACACAAGTTCCACATCCACCTCTCTGACTTACTGTGGACTCAGAAACTCTTCATTCCATAGACTGGAAGTTGTTTTTACAGGATTTGACGAATCTGAGCTTAAGAGTTTAGGAGTCCCTTCTGAGAACAAACCAGGCCACAAGAGCATGTAAAATTTGACATTCCTGATTACCAGAAACTCAAATCGAGTTCCTCATGCTGCTTTTGTACTAGTCTTATGCCTGAAAGAGAAATACTCATAGCAAAAATGCAAACATTTCATTTCTGTTAAGCCAACATTCAGTGGAGGTGAAACAATTACTATCTATTCCAGTGCTTTCCCTGTGGCAATGCTGTAAATAACATTTAGTGTCTGGATGAAAGCAGCTGCCAACAAGAAGCAACAATATCAATTCATTTAAAAGAAGTTTGCCATTGTTCTGTGGAACTGTACTCCTTAAAAATTAGTAAATGTGATACTGACTTAGAAATTTAATTTGCAAGGTAATGATTCATTTTTAATGGTACAATTCTTCAATTGCACTCTGGGTGCAATTTTTTGTTACTTTTCCTTCTAGCTATTGTATGTCTGTCTTCCATGGTGGATTGCAGTCCTCTTTAGCAGATCATGAGCAAGTTGTCTCCAAGGTGCTTGGTCCATGAAAAACAAAAAGGGACGTGAAATGCATGTTGTTTTTTTCACTTGGGAAGGTTTCCTCTTCTTTCACTTGTCTTTAGGTACCACAACAAACGTTGTGGTTTGTCATTGTAGGATCTTGTTCTTTCTACTACTCACAGAAACAGCGATAACATCAGTAGACTGCTGGGGAACAACATTATTTGATGTCTGCCACTGGGCTGGCGTTGTCTACAGGGATGCAGTCTAGCTCTCCTGAAGTCAGTACAGAAATTCCTTCTCATCTCTGGGAAGATCAGACCAGTATTGCTAAAGACACTTTTTTTTTTTAAAGACCAGGACCCAGGAGCATTTAATGTGAAAGCACAATTAGCGCATGGGCAAGTCATGTGTTTGTGCACACAACTGCAAATTAGGCATGCGATGGTTGTGGTAATTACAGGTTCAAATCCAGTTTCCATTAAAGTGGGCATTTTCCACTCTGCTGAAGACTTCCAGCATGATCCAACATGAGTCCAGCAGACAGAGTCCAGTCCACAAGCCCATGCCATCCACCTCTCTGCCTTTTCTCATCTGCCATGGAGAAGCCAGGAGTAAACTATGACAAATAGAAGAAAACCTATTGACAATGCATTGTCTATTAAACATTGAAGTAACTTCTCTAGCACCTATCAAAAGTAGCACTTAGGGCCAAAAGCCATTAATGCTGCTCTTGTGGGAAAAAGGATACACACCTAGAAGGCGAATTCATCAAGTCACTAGCACAGTGAGGAGCAAGGCAGAGACCCACGTGCTGCCACTGTCCACTTGAAGAAGAAAGGGCAGGGCAGAAGAAAGCCACGGGGCAGAGGAGCATGCTGCCACCCTGGCTGTGAGCTGACATGACTCCTGGGGAGCTGACCTTAGCTGCCAGGGACTTGAGTGTGCCACAGCCCACCATCACCACTGCCCTGAGACAGGAGAGGAGAGGAGAGGAGAGGAGAGGAGAGGAGAGGAGAGGAGAAGAGAGGAGAGGAGAGGAGAGGAGAGGAGAGGAGAGGAGAGGAGAGGAGAGGAGAGGAGAGGAGAGGAGAGGAGAGGAGAGGAGAGGAGAGGAGAGGAGAGGAGAGGAGAGGAGAGGAGAGGAGAGGAGGATGCTGCTTGTACCAGGAACATTTCCCCAAACGCACAGCCAACCCCAGTAACTGTTGTTGCTTCTATGGGCATCAGGCACAGCTCCTGTGAGGTCGGTGGACCCACACTGGTCCTGCAGTTGTGTAGGTAAAACAAAATCAGGACCCAAGCCTGAGAATTAGGGCCCTTTCCAGAGGGAAAAAGAGCTCCACTCCCAATGCTACGCCCTTCCTTTCCAACCTCTCCCCTAAATCCAGGTTACCCAATTCCAACATGATTTAGCTCACAGCTAGCTACCACTTTGAAATGCTTTCCTCCTGTCACCCTTGTCTGCCCTTCACTATTTCTTAACCGCTCTGTCACATGCCTTGCATTGCATGACTTAATCGTTTGAGACTTTGGACTTGATTTACATATATAAACAAATAAAAAGTTACACACCTGCAGTTGCTTCGGCCAGCTGGCAAATGCCTGAGCAGAAGCTGCATTCCTGGATCATGACATTTAGCAGAGCACCAGACTTACACGAACTGCTCACCGATAACTATTGGCAGCAGCCAGTGCCTATGCCCCCATTGGCCTTTCTCCCACGAAAGTGAGGTACAGCAAGAGGAAGGCCCAGAGCAGTAAATCCAGCCATCTCTGCTCCTTTTTGCGCAAGCGCCTTGCGTTTGCTCCAGCACATGGCCCAGGAAATCCAACCAGTTTAGCAGTATTGCTTGGGGGTCTCTGTGCAGGAATTGGTACGCAGTTGTATCTGCAGTTGTACACACAGGTAGCAAAGACAGGGCCTGATCCTGAAACATCTCTGTCTCTATCTGGTAGCTTGCATTGGAAGGGGGGATGAGGGAACAGGAACATTAATGTCAAGCCCTGACCTCCTTTAAATCATTAGCAAACCTTCCTTTGCCTTGTGCACATGGGCAAAAACCTCAGCTATTTAAAATCTGAGCCAGGTGGCAGTTGTGGCCCAGGGTACCCCCTTTGTCCCTACCACACAAGCTGTTCTAGCATTTCATCTCCACTGTCTGTATACAGCTTGACAAAAATGGGTTGGCACTGAGGGCCACAGTCAAAGGTATAAGCTATGTAAGTTTTCTGTACGAACACCAAAGGTTGTCTCCTCGCCTCCTGTCTTGAATATTTTGACATAAATGGTTCCATACATGACAGATCTAAACTTAATGTGGCTCAGAGGCAAACAAAAATCTACAGATAGCTATGGCACTGGCAAAAATCAGAAATTTCTGTCTGCAAGACTGCAGAATGGAAAAAAATACATAATTAAAGAAGACCTGCATAGTTTCAATGGAACAGTAAGTGCTCAGCACTTTCTGATGAGGGATTTAGACTTGGACATGTGAAGAACTGAGGTTAGTAAATGATCAAACATGTTTTTAATGTGTTTTTAACAGTTAACATTTCTTGGCATTGTGTGAAAAGCACTGGTAACTCCTGTGGCAGGAATGAGAGTGCCCGCATGTTTTAAGTTGGGTATGTATTTAAACACTTAACTCAATTAAAACTCTGGGGCAGTGCGAGTTTCATTAATAATAATCCAGTGTTTCACCACAGGATACTCTAATTTTTCTTCATCAGGAAGATGTGATCCCAGAGACAGAAAGATTATGCATTTAAGAGGCTGAAATGATAACATTCAAAGCACTACCCTACATGATAATGAATCGCCTGTTCATCCTGTAGACTTTGATGATAGCAAGCAAACTGCATGCATGTTGGGCAGCTGCTTTTGGGGACAGACTTCGCCTGGATTACAGCAAATCTCTGGATAGCAACTTATGGTTTAGGGATGCACAGTACATCACGTTACTTCGCTCTTCCAGTTCAATTTTCATAAGACCCTTGGGAGCTTTGCAACCCAATTATTAAGCTTCTCAACTCTATTGAGAAATAAGCAAGTAGGAGCAACACAGCATCTCAGCATAAGCAATGGAAAATCTAGATGATTGATTGATGTGATTTGGGAAATCCTGTGCATAGATGGCATTGCTACCTAGGCCCAGGTGGCAACTGAATGCTTTACCCAATGTGGCTGTCCTTGCCAAGGCGTAACTGTGCAGAAGGTACTGGCTGCGGAGATGCCTTTGGAATTTAAAAAAAAAAAAAAAAATGAAATCAACAGAGATCAGGAAGAGATATCGAGACTTTCTCAGGGACATCTAGGGAGTGCTTTCTAAATCAGCTTTCATTCTCCCTACCAAACTTCTAACCACCCTGGCCTTGTCTCTGCACTCTACTGCTTGTGACTCAAATACTTTCAGTCAGGAACTGGGCAGGAAAGATGTCTGGAGCCAGCGTGCAGCCACACGACAGACCTGTGCGTGGAGTACCTTCCCTGTCTTTGTTCCTCACATTTAGAAAACTGCTCCCTGCCTCGTGTCTTCTAACCTCTGCTGGAGAACTGACCATCCACTACGTGCTATAGCATGAGGTGAGACAGGTGAGTATCCAGGGCACAAATGACAAAGCAAATCAAACGTCTGATCATCACAGTCCTTTCCAGCTGTGGCCATTTACTCCAGTTCCCTGCAGGACAGCCAGGACCAGCCCCTGGTGGTCAGCCTCTGAGGGGACACAGGCAAGGACAGCTGTGGTTCCTTTAGCACTCCCTCCCTGCAAGCTACTCCTCCAGCAGGATTTTATCCCACGTGGCATTTTAAGCTAACACGAAGAATTCTCCTGCTCCTTTTAGGCAGAGGTTTGTAGGCAAAAAGTCATGTTATAAAAAAGAAAAAAAAAAGGTTGTGCAGATGAAGTGGAACTGAAAGCAAGGTTGTGAAACTGCTAGGAACTAGACAAGTGGGACAGGGCAGTTGCAGAGCACTGAAGGGCTTGCAAAGATCTTGCCAGCCATGTGTGCTGCTGTCCAGAGCAGGATGCACAGAGAGGAGACATCCCCAAGGGGTGCTTACAGATCGATGGCACGCAGAGAGCACCTGGTGTGGAGCTGAGCATCGTGGGTGAAGCAATTAACTAGTTGGAAAATACAGGATAAACATGCTAGAATCTGATAGGGGAGTACATGACAGAGAGAAGATGGAACAAGTTCAACCCAGATGAAGGGCAGCCATGGGATACATGCAGAGGGCTGGACAAATGGTAGCCCCTCCACGTGCTCATCAGCCACTGGCCGCCGCTGTACACTTGTGCTCTCCTGTGTCAGCCCGAACAAACATCCCTCCTGTGAAACCTTGCTTACAGCCTGGCCTGGTGGCAGGGCAAGGCCGGGAGAACTTGGATTAGAAACCAGCTCTGGAGCCCTCGGCTGTGGCCAGAGGAGGAGCAGCTGCCTGCTGGGGTGCAAGTAGTGGGAGGGGAAGGCCTGGAAGTAGCGACCACTGGTGGCACCTCAGCGTGTTGGCACAAAGCGCCTGGGCACCTGGCTCTGTTGAGTCACCATGACAGCAAACGCACCCCTCTGCGTTGAGAAAAGCTCGGGGATCAGGACCCAAAGTCAAGCGGCTGCTGTGCCATGGCAGTCACGCCAGCCAGGAGCAGCCGTGCTGTGCACGGGGCGAGGAGGCGAGCATGGGGCAAGGCTCTTGGGGGTCTGCCCGGGCCAGCGCTGCAGCTATGGAAGCTGAGATGTTTTCCCAGGGCAGGTTAAAGCCGGACAGAAGTCAGCATTAAAGACAGATCTAGAGATAAGGAAGCTGAGATTTACATACATTTACTTCACCACATCATTCACAAACACACTTTGATCTCAAGTCATCTGTTGCTATAATTACTGAGAGATGGTTGATACAAACACACTTCCCACTGTGGCTGGGTCACTGCAGCCGGGACTTGCTCTAGCACTGACCCAAGTCCGCATTCCCAGTCCTTTCTCTGCTAAAAGGACTTCACGCTGTGTGTTTTCCATCAAGTAACCTGGGATATCCAACCTTCTTGACCAGCAGGCAGTTAGCCCTTGACCGTGTGTGTGAAGCCAGCACCGTGGAAAGAGGCTTGGGTGTAAAGGAGAGCTATAGGCTCTTGAGAGCTCATCACGGGCAGACAAACTAATAAGCCGTGCCTGGGGGTAGCTCAGGATCAGACAGTTCGGGTGCTTATCTGCGGATGATCGCTGCAGCTTTTGATGTTCTCCTGCTGCTGTTTGGACATGCCCACTCAGGGAGCTGTTCCAGAAAAGCCACTCCACGTTACAGTTTTAGCAGAGTAAGACAGGATTTGATCCTCGATGTAAACATGCCTTCAATAAAACAGGTGCATTTTATCTTTTGCAGCTCCCTATCTCACAGCCTGCCTCCACCAGCAAGGTCAGTGCTGTGTGCCTCCCATGTGCGGATGGCATTCTTACAGGACGGGCCACAACTTAGGGCTCTTGTCCAGGATGCTGCCTGTGAGCTGCTGAGGACATGCCAATCTGGCGAAGAAAACGCTGCTTCATGAAAAAAGGGAATATGGAAATGACAGGGAGTAAAGGACAACAGCAGAAGAAGGACTGACAATTAGCACTCAGACACAGCCACCTGAAAGGCCTGAAGGCCACCCAAAATAAAGACAGTGTTGCTAATTCCAGAGATGGGACCAGAACAATACGCAAATGTCTCTGGGTGCAGCACGGAAAGAACGAGAGGTCTGTGGACACACCATGCATGCTTAGGGCCTCAATTCCGTAACCACACGAATGCTAAAACACTTCTGTGTCTTGGCCTGGATATCTCCCATCTCAGCGCAAAGGCCTTAAACCTTCCATTAAGCATGATGAAGCTTTGCAGAGTTTGTGTGCAGAGCATAGCAGCCTGGTCTGTGCACCAGAGTGGAAAAGAGGATTTGTCTCTCGTTGTTTCTGTGGGGAGGGAGAAGGTGTTTGAACAAAGAGCTGATCAGGGAGACCAGACACCAATGGCTTCCTAGAGTCTGGTGCGTGACATCCCACCCATTTTGTTAGAAATTGCCTTGGTCCCGTCTGAACTCGCTGCTTTTTCTGTCTTTCGTGCCAGCGATAGGAATGACATCAGAAGCACTGAGTCATGAGCAGATGCGCCTCAGACTCCGCCACGTTAGCCCAAACTCTGTGCCCTCTGGTCTTTTGAAACCTTCCTTCAGCAGGCTTCTGGCACACACATTAAAGGGCAGTTTTTCGATGTCATCTAGTGCCAGTCAGAAAAGAGGAGAGCTTTTTATTGGTTTTATCAGTCTGCATTTTATGTTATCAGTGGTTTCCTTTTCTGCTTGCTTCTCCTTCTCATCCATGCAGTTTCGCTTGCTTCTAGGCTGTTTACACTCACATCATGTATGTTAAGAGTTGCCACATGATGATTTGATTTAAACAAATAATGTAACAAGTAGCACACAGGAAATGAGACAGAAAAATATTTACGGGAAGTGTAATTTTGGAGGAACAGGACATTTAGTGAAGTTTGTTTCAGATGCTTTGTTTGGAGGTTCTTTTGCTTACATGTCACATCATTTCGTAGGCAGAAGGGGGAATTTCCCTGTGTATGTAATTGTAAGGTTTTTGTAATAAAACTACAGAAGAGGCCCAAATGGGAGACTTTGAAAGGCCAGGATTTCACAAGCAAAAGGTCCGTGTTGAAAATGCCAGGTTAATCCTCAGTGATGTAATGGAGAAACAATTATCTAAGAAGAGCCTTCTCTGAGTTTCTTTTGTTCTGGATAAAAATCTGGCTAGCTTGTTCCAGAAAGTCATGGGTGCACAAAGCCTGCAGCTTGCCCCAGGCCCCAATACATCCTCGACATCCTTGAACCTCAGCAGAGAAGCCTGGTGTTTCTGTGATCTAGAGCTGGATGCGAGTTCCTGCCCTTCCACGCATGGCCAGAGGGTAGGTCCTGCCTAAATCGTTCTGGTGTTACTGTCCATCAGGCCAAGGGAACTAAGAGTAGCTGTAGGCAGTCATCTCATGCAAATCCACAGGGTTATCAGCCTGGCAATGCCGTTCACCGTTCCTGATGCTTGAAACCTGAGTCCCGCTTTGCTCCCACACGACCCAAGGCAACTCTGCCACTTGGAAATCAAAACCTCTTCCTGTCTTGGAGCAGATCTCAGAAGGAGCGATGTCCCGAGGGAGGGAGCCGACAAAGCACTGGCCCTTTACTACTTCTTGCTCCTCTACCTCATCCTTCTGTAGATCTTCAGCTTTCTTAGGACATCCTCAGTCCCCTTCTGTTCCCATCATAACAAGATAAGTAGGATCTCTTACAGGCTCCCTCCCGAGAGCCCTTACAGCAGAGCAGTTCTTCAGTCCCACCATATCCTTTCTCTCACATCTGTTGCCATGCCCAGGAGTCAAGCTCTTGCTTGTGGGAAGCCAGCTCTAGTGTGTCTGTCTTGACAGAAAAGAAAAACCTGACATTTTTCTGTCCCAATCTTTACTCCCTGAGATGCACAAACACTTCCCAAAAACAAAATGTTTTTCTGGGACAGGAAGTTGAGCTATGGGCTGCAGTCTGGGATCTAGACTCAATATGAGAGCATCTTTCTTCCCTTCAGGTTTCCTTTTCAGAAGGGCTGCTCCTCTTCCCCTCATCCTGCCTCCAAAGACTATAATTTTCATGCATTTTTTTTGTGTTATAGTTTCCTTTTCACAGTTATGTTTAACACTGTGTCTCAGGCATTAAATGCAATAGAATGTTACTGACTTTTGACAACCAAGTATTTTCACCACTGTCAAAACAAACACTAATATTATGGCAACAAAGCAATCACAATGTCAAAGCAAGAAGATCAAGTTCTTTGGGATTCCCTTTCTGTGGGAAATGGCCAGTTCTAGAGTTGTGCTCCTGCTTGACCATGGGAAATGATGGAAGGTCACTGCTGAATGAAAAGAGGCTCCATGGACTTGAACCCTCCTGCTTTGCAGATATCTCCAGTGACTGTTAACACAAATCATTGAATGTGTGTTACATTATCAATGAAAATGCAGATCCCTTCTGGAAGGAAGGAACATCCAAGATCTCTCACACATGAAAACAAAGTGTTGTATCTCACTTTGTGTTAGCTTGAAGACAGACCACCACACAACTGAGGTGTTCCAAGCCAAATCTGACGTCTGGCTCTGCAAAGATTAACCTCGCTGAAGATCATACATGTCGTAACAGCCCAGTTACCAGCTCTCGGGTAGGAAAGCAAGTGGAAAAGTACTGCCAGGGTACAGTTCCCTCACTCCTTCATCAAAGGCTGATGACACAACATAGCATGCCTGGTATCCTCCATTTCTCAAGCGTCCTCTGCACTAGGGAGGGACCTCTTCGAAGTCTGTAATAGATGGAGCTGATAAAGCATGCCCACAGTGGCTACGAAGAGCTGGTAGGTCACCTGAGGCATGGCTCAGGGTGGCAGCATCCAGAATTATGTCACATTTGGTTGATCCAAGCTTCGCCGCCTCGATTGCAGAAAAAAGATAGGATCAAAGCACCTATAAATAGTTTAAGTAACCCATAGCCTTGTGCAGGAGTGTAAGGAATACTGTTTTTTAGGTCACAAAACAAGCAATTATGTGCCAAGAGGAAATTGCCCAAATATTTCCAGTGTGTTTTTCCTTTTCTTAATTTCACCTCCATGGTATGTCAGTTCCAAAGGGTCAATTACATTTCCAAAAGATAAATGTTTCCGTAATTATACTAGGTTCACAGTTAAACTAAAATGTGCCTGCAATCTGTCACTTGACTAGGGGAAATGCCATGGGCATGGCTAAGGCAGGCCAGGTGAACCCTGAGCATCTTCACCTAATGACTGCCTTTCGTTTCAGTTAATTGCTCATCTGCCTTGAGAAACACCACCGCTTTCTCAGGCTACCCAAGAGCCAAGCTTTCTGCCTCTGCTCTGTGCCTCGATCATTTCCTGAAGCCTGTGAAGGACGCAGTCTCTGGGGGGACAGCAGGAGACAGCACAGGAGCACGGTGGTATCCTGAGCCAGGAGGGAATTTCACTGGGAGAAGAAGGAAGCATTTTAAATGTCCATAATGCCAGAAACAAGGCAGGTCAACTCATCTATCTGACACAAGGAGTCTCACCTAATGAAGAGCGATTCCTTTACATTTGAGTCTCAATTTTTAATTCACAGAGTTTGAGATAGTTTGGGAAAATAAAAGGCATGCAATGAGAAAGAAACCTTCTGCGGGGCTCCCCGCAGGTTGGATCCCTAAATCACCAAGTGTCTGCGAACAGCTTGGCCCAAGATTCACTTCGAAGGTTTTCCTGGCACACCCTGCCAGTGTCCACAGGAAACAGCCGTCACATAGGCAGCTGCAGGTCACATTTTCCATCTTGTGTGCAGAAAGGGGTGTGCAAAGCGTAGCATCTCCTTCCAACGTCAGCGTCGAGGTAGCGAGGAGGTACTGAGCACTGAGCTGACGTCAGGACAGCAGCCTGGCTGGCGGCACTCTGCTCTCCTGGGGCCAGAAACCCATGGGCCGGCAGAGCAAGCGTCCTTTCCCTCTCCTTTCTGCTCTGCCCATGTACTCGTGGGCCCATATCCAGCCAGATGTACACCTCACACGCTGGCCTCATCGGAGATGGGTCGGCCTGCTCTGAACAGAGGGACACTAACTGGGAGAGAGGTGACAAGCAGCAGCCCACTCCGGTAAACTGTTTATTCGTGGCACTGGTCTTGGGAGTTGTGTAACTCTCTTCCAGCTTCTGTTGCTCCAGCCTCTTTCTTCAATATTTGGTTTGTTTCTAGAGATTTTGTGTGATTCATGAGGCTGTTCTGCAAAAAAAGCAAATGGAGGAGAAGCCCACCAGTGGGGAAAGCTCTGGCCACAGGAAGGAAGCGATTAGCAGACGACATTCAGAGCTCCCACTCATAGGCAGCCCTTCCCTTCCAACAGGAAGTGCTCCTGCTTTGAAGTTTATTTGGAAGGCTTTAAAAATACTAATTGCCTTGCATAGACCAAATGGGATACGAGGAACACTTTGCAATGTAAATATGCTCCCTTGGTACACTGAGAATTAGATAACAAGACCAAGCTCATACCTCTCATAGGAAACACAGCCCTGACAGCCAGTTCAGCAGAACTCGTTAGAACACACGCACAGGTTTCTTCTTTGCTCTGCTCGTCACTACCATCGTCTCTGTCTCCAGGGGCCTTGAGTTACTGTTGTGCCTTTATTCATAGTATGTGGTGTATGCAATGAAAACGTGACATTTGAAAATGAGTACGCTTAGTATCAGTATGGTAGTTTAATGTTTCATCTATAGCACTAGCCAAAGGCCTTTCTTCCAGAGAGCTCTGAAATTCGCCAATCCACCTTTGTCACAGACAAACAAAATAAGCTCCTGTTTCTCAGTAAAAGCATACTTGGAAAGTGACAGAATTAATTGTTTGGCCAGTGTAGAGACACAGTCCTTCCCTCTTCTGTTGCAGGGCCTAACCTGCGGCTGTTGGCGCTGACGCATGGAGATGAAGCTGTAGCAGAGTCTCCAGGAGGACAGGGAGGTCACGTAGTACAACAAACTGTCATGGAGCCAGGTCCCAGATGGGAGAACACCCATAAACCAGAAAATGTAAGTGATTGATTGTTTCTGCAAGATAAATGCGCATAGAGTTAGCTGGAGCCAATCTGAACCAACAAGGGCATGCTGGGACAGGGGAGGCATGTGAACAGGGAAATGAAAAATTGACTACTAGTAAGAGTGGGTGGATTTCAGAAAAGATGTGTTACTCTTGCAAGTAACAGATGGGATGCCAGACAGAAAAGCATGGAACTATTGTCCCAGCCAACTTCTTCCTTGGCCATGCTTATAGCTATTTTACCCTATCCATAAAATATGCACTCTATCTATTGCCCTGTAATCTCAGTCAGCTTTTGGATCCATGCAAAGGAATAGAAAAAAATAGGAGCAAGGGTGTTTTTTGTAAGTGGTAATTCTCAAAACATCACAACGCAGTTTGACAAAGAAATTTTGCCTTCCTGCAGCTTGTGGGCTTAATTCCTTGTCCTTGTCCCTCAGCCAGCCCTGAATGCCCCGAGGCTGTGACCCAGCTGTCTCGAGCTGTCTAGCTGGCTGGCAGAGAGACCAGAATCGGGTCTTCAGCGGGGAGGGAACCTACCAGTTAGAGGAAACTGGTCAGAGGAGATATCAAGGACTGTTTTTTCACTCATCTGATATGCTTCTCTAGAACTAAGGGAATGAACGTCACTCACATTCAGTCATTTGCAAATAATCAACCTAAAGTAAACCATCCCCAGTTACTTCTCCTTCAGGTGTAAGCAACTTCCAGGTCCTGGCTGGGTGGGGGATTTCCTGTCTGCGTTTAGTTTGTACTTCTTCCAAGGCTTGCGGTTTGCAGGGTGGTTCATGCCTTCCATTAACACCCACTGGATGTTTAACTCATTTTTAATTTTACAACTGGGGAAGTGAATCCTGTCTTCTGCAACTGGCAGAATTCATCCTGGCAGCTGAGTCTGTGCCTTCTTCTACCTACTGTGAGCCAGAAGGTTTGCTCAGTTTAGTTCCATGAATACTGCTGTGATAATAAAGAAAAGAAAGTGAGATAGATACAGAATCACACAAGAAAGGTAGGAATGGAACAAACATGGCAACAAAACTCTCTGGCTTTCACATGTGACTGCTTCATCTTGGCCCATTTTCAGTTGAGCATCATTTGCACCTTGGAGTCTGGTGGAGCTGGGGAAACAGCATCAACTTGGAAGTGATGCATTTCCCCACTTGACAGCCTCACAGAGTCCTTTGTAGATATATTTTAACAAGCTAGGTCGAGAAGGGCATTTTTGTTAAGGATGAACAACACCAAAAAAAAAAGGAAAGAAAATACTTGTCTTTTGCCTCAGCCTGAAAGCATGTTGTGTAGAGAGTGAAAGGAAGACTCGTAAGAACTTCGGTGTTCACCAAAACATTTCATTTTTCCAGCCTCTAATCCTGTCTGTTTTCATCATGAACACATGTCAAAAGGAAAACATTTAAAGGGTTTCCTTGAAATCAAATGACATGAAAACAAAGTGAAACTGAAATGAAAAATGTCACTCTCCCAGGTCCTTAACTCAGTCTAACATATTTGCCAAATCCAAGTTAAAATCCTTGTTTGCTGAAAGTGTATTGCTTTGAGTGTATAAACAGTCCTGCAGATTAAAATAATATTAGGTCAGCCACCAAAGTATTTATATATTTTCTTGCCATAGTTTCTTCTCAAGCATCAAGCCGCAGTATCGATCTTTACAGTTTTGACAAATGCTAAGCCACAGGCTTCACAGGCCAGTGGGAACTTTTCAACAGAACCTGCAGAACATGCTGTGGCCTCGACATACCAGTCCCCTGGGATGTCCTGGGTGCAGTTAAGCCCAGCACTGCAGTGTCTCTCTTTCCAGGTAGATGCAGAAGATCAGCCCCCCCATCAGTACAGAGTCCCTGAAGTGACAAGGAGGTGTCCCCCATGCCTCCTATGCCAGCTGAGATCTTAGCATGGAAGTATCGTTGAGGCACTTAAAAGGTATTTCATTTGACCTGAAGTCATGAGAAGAAATTTTAATTACAGTCAGAGTAAAGGTACAGTCACAGATATATGTATCCATACTCACACAAAATCCATCTCTGGGGTGCAGTGTTTCAGTCACGTGCCATAAATGCATCTCCAGGACACATTTCTGTCTTGTATCATAAATACAGAGTTGGCATGAATTCAAGCAAGGTACTTTTTAGACAGCACCCTTTCTTGATCCCCATTCTAAACCTCTTGTGATAATAACGGTAACAGAATGCTACTACAAGGACCTCTTGTACTGAATTTTCCAGTAGGAGAGAGGAATTGGAAAGCGTTAACAGCACCCTAGACACCAAGTCAAAGCTCCCACGTCTGATTTGCTTTTGCTAAATCCGGAGAAGGCTCACTTTGGCTAACCTGTGGCTTTTCATCAGGAGATATCAATATATACAACTGCTCTTATTGTTTGTTTGTTTGTTTGTTTTGGAAAATGGAAAACTTTTGAGGAAACTATGAAATCAGGTTTGGGAAAACATGTCGTGATTCAAGTTTCCTTGCTCATACCAGGTATGACTCTAAATGTCTGGCATTTCAGTGTTAACAGCCCACCCCACAGCAGCGCACAGCCCAGATACCGCGAAACTACTCAGGACAAAGCCAAAATTCTCCACAGAGCAGAAGCAAACCAGAGCTGCAGCTTCCCTGTATGCCATCATCGTCTTTAGAGCTGTTGGGCCCTCAACTCCCATGAGTCTTGGTGCTTTAAGGAAAACAAAAGCTATGATGTAGGGAGGCAAAAATGTTCGTTGTACTCTTACTCTATACTCTTCCACACAGGATGTGCAGGATGTTTATGTTATCAACTGGAGGTCTTTATCCTGCAGGGACTGGAAGTTTTTGAAGAACTCCTCTGCCCGTTAGAGCCGGGCCAATGGCAGCACAGCTGAGTCAAAGAGCAGCTCTCAGGGCTGAGGTCTGCGTGGCGTGTGAAGGATGTCTGGGTGGCTGTACGTGCTCAGCTCCTGGAAAGCCAGTGGGAGGCTGGGATCTGTCAGAGCAGCCCAGGCTTCCTAAGGGCCTTTGTTCACACACACCGAGCTGCTCCCCTCTGCTGATGGCGATGGGACAAAGCCCAGCTCCACACAAAGCAAACACCCCAGCGGAAGCTGTGATTTTGCAGAATAGCTCCCACTGCCAAGATCTCACAGGAGATTCTCGCCATTTACTCAGTAGACAGAGCTTGTCTTTGCCTGCTTGGTCTTCTGCCAGGCACACTCAGACACCGGCTGCTGCCATTGCTCTGACACGCCGACTGTCTTCCGAGGTGTTACAGGAACCCAGCTTGCATGGGGCCCGCTCCTTCCTCCCTAATTTGCCTTCTGCTTTGATCCTGAAAACACTGAGCAGGCAGGGCCTGTCTCATCTCCTTTTCGTCATGTCTAGGCTGCGATACTGGAGGGGCTGAGCAGCAAGGGGCCTTGCCCAGTCCGTGTGAATGGACACTGTCCTTAGGCCACAACTGCAACATGGTCCCCATATCTCTGCCCAGTGAGGAGGCTTTTCCTCCAACCCAGCAATCTCTTTCTCTCCTGGTTTCTCTCTTTCTTTGGACAAAGAACAGAGAGGTGAGTGGTTGAAACTGTTTTGCCCTGCATTCACAGAGGTCTGAGGGAACTGGAAGGAGGCTGTGGTGAGGTTACAGGTGGCACAAGCATCATCTGAGAGTCTCAAGAGTGAGGACATTCAAAATGGGGATTTTCCTCCCTCTCTCTCCTGATGAATTCTCTAGGAACCAGGTATTTCTTTGGGACCTAGACAGATGCAAGATACACGCACATGCCTGGAAAACTGACTGGAAATTCAGTCAGAGAAGCAGGAAGAAATGAAGTGTGAGCACTGTGCTGCAAGAGTTCCTTCAGAACCTGCTCTTTGCAGGCAGCACAACATGGCACCATGTGGCGCAGACAGCCAGGGCTCACGCATGTCACTGAGTGCCGGATGCAACAGACACTTAGAAGCACATCTCCGCCAGCATCATACAAGGCAAGGGGTACTGCTTTCCCCTGCTGGCAGAGAGGATGGGGTGTAAGGATTGGTTTTGGCAGAAAACAGGGCTCCTCTGTGCAGTTCCTGAGCTTGCACTGACTCAGAGCTGCTGTCAGTCCTGTCATCTAGTGAGGGAGAGATGTGCTATATCACCAGTCCTGGTGCCTTGACACTTCTCTTGGGAGATCCTTCAGGGAAACACAGCAGCAAATCTGCAAGTATCACGTAATTGTAGATAGGTCATTCCTGAAGCTGCAGGTACCTGGAAGCAATTGTTTTGACTAATATCCTGTTGCATACCATGAAGCAACAGAGAGGAAAGAATAACAGGCACATTATCTGCTCAATCAGAAGTCAGCACAAACTTCCGATGAAGAGCTGGGAGCATCACCAGGAACATTCAAACAGGAATTGAAGGATGAGGAAAAATACTGTATAGCCATCCCTATTGTAAAAGCTATACTAAAAAGGTAAAAGCAGAAATGTAGGGAATTTCTCACTTCAGCTTTTCTGTTGCCTGCTGAGGTCACAGCAGGAGATTTTTAGAGCAAAGGGCAGACATGACTCAAGAGTCTACGAAACTTCACCAGGAAATTGTCTCAAGCCCCCCAGTAATCACATCAGAGCACTTCACCATGGAGCTGGGCACAGCTTGGACACTCACGTGCTCTCTGTGCGTAGGAAGAGCACTCCTCTTCAGAGGGCCAAGTCAGGGATTTGTACAGATGATGCAACCAGCCCAAGGGTGCATGTCAAGAAGATAGCTTTGGATAAAGGGTATCTCTTCCAAGTTGCCAGGTGTCTGACATATCTGCCAGAAGACCAGATGACTCCACAGGCATGCAGAGCACAGAATCACAGAATCATCTAGGTTGGAAGAGACCTCCACACAAAAAACAAGTGCAAGATGTGACACTCCTTGTGGCTGGGATAGCCCTTCAAGGCCACCAACAGAGTGCCAGAAAAACCTAGCACTGCTGGCAGGTCCCCTCGGTAGCATCCATCATTCAGGGGATACTAACGCAGAGTCCTCGAGGCAGTACAGGGATACGAAGCAAAGGAGCCCAGAAGGTGGCAAAACTCCCAGCAATTTGAGCCCCCTCGGGCCCCAGTCCAAACCCCATTACCTTTGGCATGGCAGCCAGGCCTGTGGCTTGCAGCTACACATGTGCTTCAAAATGCTACAAAGGGCAGGTTGTCTGGGTCCTGCCAGGAAGAGGTGTGAGTAATCAGCCACCTGAAGCTGAGGTTGCGCAGGGTGGAAGCCTTGTATCAGTTGCCCAACCATCACCCCCTTCCTTTCCATTGAAGTGCACGGCATGCGAGATAAAATCAGTTCCAGACAGATTATGACAAAAAGTGGAGTGTAGGTGTCTGACAGATTTTTAAAAAATAATAAAGGACATTCTTATCCAAGCGGATTTCCTGGCCTGATGAGTGAACCTGCATGTTTCTGTTCTACCTTTGGCGTGTGCCTGTGCAGCTGGACTTGCTGACACAACCCTGTCTTTTCCTACAGAAAAAGGATCAGTTACCCTGGCAAGTGGCCTGCTAATGTATTCTCTGTCCTCGCCTCTGTTGGCTCAGCCGCAGCACCAGCCCTTGTGAGCGTTTGCTGTGGGGCAGGTACACAGGTGGGAGCCGGGGAGAGCCAACATCCCCTTTTCTGTATTTTAAAGCAACTTGGCTAACTGTAACAGGATAGCTCAAACACTTTCACCTACTGCTCACACCCTGTGTGATCTCAAGCATGCTCATATTTCCGGTCAGATAAAGCATTTCATTCAGCCTGGGTGATTTTTACTAACTCCTTGATTTACCGAGTCCTAAGTAAACGAGCAGCCCTGCAGTCAATTTGCAATGCACACTGGAGCAGCAGCTTAACAAAAAGGAGCCAGTGAGAGGGGAGGAGAGGGGACTGGATGGGCAGCTCAATTCCTGAGCTTGTCCCAGATCAAGCTACTCGTGTGCAGAGATCATGCAGTGGTGCAGGGGAAATTTTAGGTCTTTTAACTTGGTCCAGCACTCTTCTTCTTAGACTGTGTCACTTCTTCATCAGAGAATGGAAAGACAGGCCTTTAGGTTTCCACAGACATCACCACAGGTTTGTAAGGGCTGAACCTAACTCGACAAAGTGCTGGCATTGGCCTGACGCCTGAAGCATAACAGGATCCCTTCTGTTCCACCCAAGGAGCAGGGACAAGGGGACTGGCCATCCCACATCTGCCAGGGACCCCCATCTTTACCGGAGAATTCAGCAAAAGTTCCATGTTTGCTGCTTAAGAAACACACAACAGAAATCTCAGGATTTCACAAGCTAGAAGGCAGGAGCACAGTAACAGGGAACCACTGCAGGCATGCAAAAAAGTTTCACTGTAGAGGAGGAAGCAAGGCTTTTCTGATCCTGGAGACAAAAGGGGATGTCTCAGCCTGTCCTCTACAAACCCAGGCAGTTCTGCTACAGGCCACAAGCTTAATGCCACACAGGCCTTCCAGGTAATGCTCTGCAAGGACAGATCAGAGGAGATGGGATGGGCCAGCCCTGAGTCCTGTGTGTCCACAGTGTGGTCATTTAATACAGGACAACCACTGAATGTCTGTGAGATGTGCTATCTTCTGCTCTTTGTGCGAAGGCCCAGAAGTGTGTCCTCACACTGAATGCAGGGAAGACCCACTACACTGTTTGCCTGGAGCCGCTAGCTCCAGTGCAGCAAGGGTGGGAACCTGTATCCCACAGGCTGTCCAGGTATTCCAACCCTGGCCAAGGGCTTGAGCTCATTGAAGCTGCGGCCCTACAAGATATGAGAGGGGCTGCCAACCCAGCTCTTTGTGAGCTTGGAGACCATCTCACTTCAGTCTTTCCTGCAAACAGAGCACGGCTTTCTGTAGTCCTCTGTGTATGCTGAAGCCCAGAGATGTCCAAGGTTAGATGTGCATGCAGGAACAGTCTCCTTACCTCTCACCTAAGGTATAAAACCACATGGTGCAACACTGGACCAGTCACAACTAGCCAGCAGTGCCAGGAGGGAAAGCACGTGGGACCTAGTGCCTGGCACGGATCTTGTCCATGCATCCAGATACCTCTGGGGACTATAACAGCTAAGACCCGCAGCAGCAGCCTGCAAGCAGAGAGTAAAAAGTGTATGTCCATGTGTTGCTGAACAGGGCCCCCAGCTCCAAGAAAAGCCTTGTGTTATGACCTGGCAGTCTGTCCTATTTTTCCTCTTTCTGTGAGTACCATATTAGAAAAAAGAGGGTACACACATACACATGCACACCACTAACAACACTCCCACCAAATCTGTCAAAGTCAACTCTTCCTCAGCATCTATGCTACCGCTGGACAATGCTGTGCAGCAGGCAGGTTTGAACTGGCAGCACAGCACATAGTAAGCTGCTTAGCAGAAGATAAAAATTGCCTTTTTTAGGACAACAGGGCAGGACAATGCTAAAAGTTAGGCTGAACTGCCTAAAGCCAGCATAGTCGTCAGCAAACCCAAGCAGCACAGTAGTACATGGCTCCAAGGCTCCACACAGCTACTGTGGGTTGAGAATTGCTAGATTTAGGTAGCATTCTAACAAGTTTGGTGGATTCTATTTTTTTTTTTTTTTTTTTAGTAGCGTTTGCCTTAAAGCTCTGTTTAAAACCAGAAGCTACCATCTAGCTGTCTCAGAAACGCTGACACTGGTTTAACCTTTGTAGCTCTGCAGCTCCAGTTCTCAGCACCTAGCTCAGGGCTGCTGTAGCTGGGTTTTGGTGCCGTCTGTGGGAACACCGTGACCTCTGGTGGCCACGCTGGAGCTCGACGAGTCCTACCCTCGGTGCTGAGTGCTAGGCGTGCAGGCGGATTCGCACCACAGGGACTGAGGAGCAAGGATGAGCAAAGGCAAGCCCTGGCCCTGTTGGACTGCGACCATTGTCCAGTGCCACTGGTTTGTGCAGAGGGGTGGAACTGGTGCAGACTGGTGCCCGCAGCCCCCTCCCCACAGAGACACACACAGTGCCAGGGGAGCAGCTCCAGTCATGCTGGGGCTGCCGGTCACTGGAGGGGACTGGGCAGGAGCACAGCCAGCAAGCAACTCCATGCCCATGCCAGGTGGTTTTCTCCTGTTTATGAAAAGCAGCTCACTGCAGCCCAAAGCAGAAAGGGTTTTAACTGGGCTTTAAACCCTCCTTTCACATATATTTCTTTGGCTAGCCTTCACCACACAAGTGCTATTCCTGCATCGGTCCTGCTGTGCTTTCCTTTGTCAGGGTAGGTGGTGGCAAAGCGCTCCCCAGTATGGCTGTGGTAGGCCCAGACAGCTACAGAGACGTGCCTAAGGATAAACAACTTTAACTAATTACCTCGGCAGCTTTCTCCCTCCCAGCCACACGCGCACCTTCCCAAGCCACCAGTAGAAGAACGCAGCCTGCAGCAAACCCACTGTCCCTTACATCATCATTTTGGGGCTGAAAGCATGCAGGTTGAGAGTCTGGTGTCCCCCAGGAGGGCAGGTGGAGTCAGCATGCGACCATGCTCTAATTACCAACTTGTTCAAATCATTGGGGATGACATGAAGTCAATGTTTGGCTATACTTTGGTCTCAGATTACTATTAATCTCAGTGTGTTCAGCATCCACAGTCTATCACCAAATGAGGTCAGGAAGGCTTGTGCTGATAGCTTCAACCACTATGTGTCTCAGGACTTCCCTAATTACCAGGAAAGCCCCATTTCTCCTTTGCTTTTGGACTAGATTTATCAGGGAGCTAAGCTGACTAGCCAGTGAAGCAACCACACCTGATGTTTTTTTTTTTTTTTAGCAGCAAATTTGGTCATGCAAGTGCTGGCAAAGCTTCGCCCTAGACTTGTGCTCTTTTGCAGGTTGCCTCCTGTTTTGTAGAAAGGCAGGAGCTGGCCCAGTTGAGAAGCATGAAAGCATCAGCTCGGTCTTTGGCTCCTCCTTGTCCCAAATGGGAGCCAAGAGGCCAAGGAGCAAGCTGGTTTCCTTTTGTGGATGCAGAACTTGTCTTATTTGGGCTCACCCTCAGCTGAATTTCTTGACAAGGCCTCCAGGCACAGCCAGGGACTAGCAGAAAAGTCAGACCATTCTGCCATTGCCTAACTGGAGATACAGCAACAGGAGAGCCAGAAATTGTTCATTCCTGCAGCCATGAACTGCATGCTCCCTGTCAGCCCCGTGAGCTGGGAAGCACCTCTCTCACCTGCTCTGTCACGTAGCCCCAGCCCCCTGGGTCAGCCAGGAGATACGGATCTGGCTGGGGGAGTCTCGGCTGCCCTGTGCCTCAGGTCTCACTGACAGTCAGGGCAGGGATGAGTCTTTTTTCTTAGGGCTGTGTCTTGGGGCCCAGCTGTTACAGGGAGCGCTCTGAGGCCACTCTATAACACTAACCCCAGAAAACTTGCTTTCTGAAGGATCTTCACACACATATATGCATCAGCCCCCTTAGCAGTGGCTCTTCTTGACGGGCATTCGTATCTCCCTCCAGTCAAGCAGGCTGTCCACCTGGTAATTTATTACACTGCAGCTAGCAAAACACGCGTGGCCTGGAGCGGCTGTCAGTGACCACTGACTGCCCTCTCTTTCCCCAGCAGTGAAATTTTCAGCTTCGAGGCACAACACTGTGCAGCAAGGGTATTTTCTGCCTTGGCCTGACCTTCACCGTTAGCCTCCGGATCCACGTCTGTTGCATCACAAAAATTTGCTCCCGCTATGATGTCCTGTATCAAGAAAAGCATCACAAGGTTATTGTTTTCTGATATAAGGAGTAGGAAGTGATCACATGCTTGTCCAGGCCAAGAAAAGTGCACAACTCAGGCAACCACAGGGACTTCATTCTTGTTTGATGGTAATCGCCCCTCTGTACTGGAATCCTTTTCCTTGTGAATGAATGAGTCTGAGGTAACCTGGTCCCCCACTTCTTTAAAGTGAGGAGGCTGTTCGGGCAGTTGAAGAACAGAAAAGGCTGTTTTTCTCCTCCCATTCCTTTTCAGACTGAGGATGTCTCCAGGCCCCATGCATTTCTCAACCCTTTGTTATCATTTTATTTTCTAGGATGAACTTCACAGAAATAAACAGGATTTGATCATTTTTGAGCTTGCCCTGACCCCCTGAAGATACGTCACAAAGGTAAGGTGGCTTTCACTTCCCTGAAGGCCATAGTTAGCAAAGAACTGATCCCAAAAGATGGTGCAAAGCCATCTTAAAGTGCAAAGGCTTCCCCAGCTCAGGCCAGGCACCACTAGACCCCTTCCTGAACACCCTTTTGGCTGGAACAGGTGCATAGAAATGGACCCACAGTGCCTGCTCTGGACACTCAAACTGAGTTACAGTGCTTTAATATTACCATACAACAGTCAGAATTACTTGTTTTTTTTTGTTATTCACTCCTGATCCTCTCTACAGCTCAGTGCCTCTTAGCCCGTTAATGTGTGCTGTTCTCTCCATGTGTAACAATCAAGTTAGAAATCTTTGATCTATTCACCTCCTTGGTATTAATTGCTTGATTTGACAAAGAGTGTGGAAGCACTCCAAATCGTGCTCAGAGTGAGAAAAAATACCGTGCATTCATTGTGGCCTGATCATGATGGGACAAGAAGAGATTCCACAGAAAGAAAAATAAATCTCCTTGTCATGACACAGTCAAGAATACACCGTCAAGTGAATATCTGCAGGGCAAAGGCTACCCACGACAATCATACAGTTACAATCCAGACACATCTACTACCAGTATGAAGAGGCACCGATAGGATGGTGCAATAAAATAATCAACAAAAACAGGTTTTCTAGTTGGGAAGAGAGCTTTGAACAAGCCTCTTTAAAACCTGTTTGTAACCTGTTTGTCTGTCTCCTGAACTTTCCACCTTGCCTAGTTTTTTTCCTTTCCAATTTCAAACATTTTGAACTTGCATCCAAAAGTAGGAACTTCCCAAGTATAACTGCAGAGAGCAGCAATAAATAAAAAAATGTTGTGATGTACCATCTTTTAGGAGAGGCACCGATGTTGTGGTAAGGGTGCCTGGTTAACTGTTTCTCATTGACATCAGGCCAGACCATCGATCACATGCCTTGTGCTTTCTCATCCTGAATCTGTGTTCATGTTGATTTTTCAGGTGATTCCATCCCATCAGTGGAATGACCAGGTTTGTTTTTTCCCCCTTATTCTTTCTTTATTCCCTTTCCCTGTAATTGAGAGGCACTCTTGCCTTCTAGGGCATGTTTGGATAGTGTAGCCAACTTGCAAAGTATTTCTGCCCACAGTGTTTTTATAGACTTGGCATGAAAAGCAACCAGAAGACAAAGTAAAAACATCTGGGAAAATGTAAGAAGTGCATAGCCTGGACAACAGGTTTGCAAGGCACAGATCACCTAGCAGGACACAGGGAGTAAAAAGCCAATTTCCCTGCTGTTCCTACTTCACAGGCCACATAACTTTCCAAACTCGTCATAGGTAACAAAGCCAGGAGGCTTCCTGACACCAATCCTTCTCCATAGTTGCCTTTGCTCTCCACTGAAGGAGCCAACTTCTGCAAAGAACATCACATGCTCCACAGGACAATTAACAGTGATGGGGAAAGAGTTTCAGTTAGATATAAGTAAGTCTATCTTCTCAAAATAGGTAGGACAAATTGTCACCAGCACCCTGGTGGTGGTATTGCTGACAAAAGCAACCAGCAATGCCAGTGCTCACAGGACACAAGGGTACTGAAGCTGTTACTGCCAGCAGTGTTAATGGAAAAAAAAAAAAACACTTAAAACTCGACTTTCCATGATGTGCGGACATGAGTTCCCATCACTTTAATTGATAACAGTTGTGACTGAATCACTTGGTGTAAGTTTCATCTCCTTAAAAATTGAGCACGTCCTTCCTTTCCACTCCTCTGTTATGAAGGGCCATTCATAATAGCACATGGGCAGAGTCAAATGCTTCGCAACTCCAATCATAGCTCTGGTTAGACTCAAGCCGATCTCTCAGAGCTCTGGGAACACCCAAATTACCATCTGGGTTGGAGTAAAAATCCCACTGCAATTCTTATCAACACCATTTACGTAAGGGACAGGGAAGCCATCGCAACAGCTTCATCCTCAGCACAGATGACTACCTAATTTAATTGTGTGTTCCAGCCACAATGAAATAAAATCCAGCAGGCATAGTCAGGACAGACAGTAAGTGGATTATCTAGGTCACCAAATAAAATCCATACCCTAACATCTAAATTTAAACTTCTGACACAGTTTACAGTCAACATTAAGTCAAAGACTTGGTGTGTGTTGTAGCCCACAAACATCCTGCCTGAAGACTCCTATAGGATTGTACCTGAAGGAGAAACTTTGTCACATCCAGAATTTTCAGGGGGTGGTAGACATTTCACCCTATAACCATGCACAGTGTGAGCTAGGCACTTAGATTCTTAAGCTATTTTTAATAATCCGATCCTGTGACAATAGTACCTTAAAGTAAGGGTGATAGTGTACCATTTCAGTGACTTGGTGCCAAATTCAACCACAGAGCTTGGGAAGAAGCAACATACCAACTGGCAAAAGTCACAATACTTGGTTATGTGTCCCTAGTGATTTTAAAAGCCATGCATCTCTCCATCCAGTTTTTCATCTTCAAGAACTCCAAAATACTCTTGGCAAAGCAAATATCCCTCAATTCTCCTATTTCCATAGAAATAAAAATACAGGAAAACCTGTCAGCTGTCAAAGCCACAATTGTACTATCTTCCACTTGAACAGTTGCCACAAGGAATCCTCCTCCTTGTGTTTCATGTCAAGAGAGTTTTGGTTATACCATGAAGTGAGATTTGTCTAGGTAAATGGGGCTTAATTTCTATAAAGTGTTTCTTCTTAGGAGGTTTTGCAAGCAGACAAAACATCACTTTTAGAACTTAGTCACATCACTGAGCAAGCAGTAAAAGCACTTCACAACTTACTCTCTGGCTTTCTTTTTGTAGTTTGTGCATCTCCTGCTTCCCCCCCTCCCCTTTTTTTTTTTTTATTTTTTTTTTGAAGGAAGTACTGCCTAGGAAACACAAGTAAATTTATCAAGAACTATTTCCAACTCTTGCTGCATAAGGTGGTAAAGCCATCTAAAACAGCCCCTGGAGCCTGTATGCCTTCTTCCCTCATTGTTGAATTTTGTATGCCCAGCTGCTTGGTCACAGCTCCTGCTGTTCCATCAAGTTCAGCAGAAAGCAAGTCACACTGATGACGACAGCCAGGCCATGATCTGTAGGAGTTCTTCTCCCCATACGTACTCACACACTAACACAATTCAGCTCCTATGCTAACGTTGTTTCCGCTGCTTGCTCTTTTCCCACCAGTTCCAAAAAAAATCCATCCAAGGATGGAGTGCACGAGCAGAGCTTAATTTAACACTACTTCCAAACACTTCTTGTTACACAAGCTGAGACTATGACATGACTTGTAAAAATATTTATATTAACAAACCAGTCTTCTCTGGTCTACATCAAATAATCTTATGATCAAGTAACTACTGTGTGTTCACAAAAAAAGCTCTAAGTTAGGCAGCTACTGAAGTCAATGCTTTTGGAAAAAGCAAAAACTGAACTATCCCACTATGTGCTCATTTGATTAGCCCCCCAGTTCAGTGTATTTTATTCATTTAATTTGTCACACTTGACTGGATTTTAAACAATTTGAAATATGTATTAAAATATATTTTATTAAAACAAGACAAGAGAATTAAATGAGTACTAAGTGGACATACCTATTTTTGTTACCAAGAACGGATGCATTTACTCTATTCAGTTTTTTCTTTTAAAATTCAACCTTTTATTCACTCATCAAGAGCCAATAAGTTATATAAATCATAGTAGTTTTCATTTCCTTACTGAAGTAGTCAGATTTTTTTTAAACTTATTTTTATGCTGACTTGGTAGCACATTAGATCCTTAGAATGAGTATATTGGTCTTTGTTTTTCCAAAGAGATTCTTCTTAAAAACACTACCTTGCTTGTGCACATTTCCGTGAAGCCTCTTCCACATTATTAGCATAACGTTGCAGTTCCCTCTGGTTCCCTCCAGGAGGTACCGAATGCAGCTGTACCAGGCGTCAAGGCACTCGATGCTCAGGTCCATTCGCACCTAGAGAACTAGCTCAGGAGGGCAGCAGAGTGGCCAGCGCACACCACAGCCACCCCAACCCTTCCACCTCGCCACTGCTCTTTAAAGGAAGCCACAAATTACACTGAAGCTCCATGCTGAGGGCAGAGGCAATGATTCCATTTGACAGATGTTAAACCAAATACTTCTGTATTTAATTATGTTAAGAGTTCCAGAAGGTTAAAATGGTAAACAAATGCACAGAACTCCTGTAATGACAATGAACAGCACTGTCATCCCCATAATTTAAACTGTGTCTAAAGCAACTTCTAAACAAGTAAAATTTGGGATACTCATATAGAACTTAGTAATTTTTGTTTGCTTTACCTAGTATGAAGGGTTTCCAGACACTTCAGTAACTTATAACTAGTCCCACAGTTGCCACTTTCCCCTCTGCTTCTTGTAAGCAGATGTTTTGCATTGTATACCAATAATAGATTTTTTCCCCACTAACAATGCAATCTAGTTTTCATTGTAACACACAAAAGAACATTAGTCTTGCTCCTCTTCATCCCCATCCTCATCTTCATCTGCTTGATCTCCGGATTCAATATCATCCTCATCTTCAACCTGAAATGAATAAAGATCTGTTGTGAGCAATCAGGTCCTTTCCGTCAAAGGATACAATCCTTTGAAGATAAAACAAATGCAGAGGGAGTGAAAATAGGCTTAAAGGTAACCTAAAATCATCATGCTGTATCAATTAACACTTCAAATTGTCATCTTGCAATCTCACAGTTTAACTTCTACACGTGCTACAAGTACCCCCTAGACTAATGTTTTATCCAGATAGCAAAAGCTAGACCAGATTAACTGTTAACTACCAAAAAGTAATCTTTAATACATAAATGATTTGCATCAGAAAGAATGATTGCCTTTGGATAAGAAACACAGGCTCAAGTCTGGCATTCAGCCACAAGAACTGCAGCACATCAGCTAGTGACATCCACCTTACAGTCACAAGTTCAGCTGCAAGCCACAAGGGTTCTTAAAATCAACTGCCCAGAGTTGCTCTCAGATGCTGCAGTGACCATTTGCAGCATAGCTAGAAAGCTTTAGTTGCTTGCTAAGTAATCACTTGGATTTTCTGCAGAGCAAGCCCTTGGATCATTACAATGCCATCCTTTGCTTTCTAGCTGGCAGCCAGGACAAGCAACAGCAAGGGCAGACGGTCAGATAGCATTCCAGACACATGTATACAGTACAAGGTGTTTTCATCACAATGCTTATGCAGGTACCTCTGAACACTTCTTCCAAGAGGCAATTTTCTTGCTAGCTGCCAACTTAAGATCAAAAAGCAACTCTGGTAGATTCAACAGCCCTCCATTTACAGAAGGATGCCTCATCAGATGTGTTGGATAAAGCACTGTCATACCCAGACCGCTCAGGCCAGCCTTGGACCCGAGAACGTGCTTGAAACATTGTTTTGCTTACCGGTACACCAAGATCCTTCAATTTATTCTTCAGGGCAGATAGTTTCTGATCCTGGTCAGCCAAAAGCACCAGAAGATCATCCTGTTCTTTTTTTGATTCTGCAACTTCTTGCTGAAGTTTGCTTTTCTCATCTTGCAAGATGGCAACTGTACTGTTGGATGAATCTAGGTGCTGTTTTAGTGATGCTTTTTCTTCAGAAAGGGCTTTGACTTCACTCTGGCAACAGGAAAAATCCCACAAAGTCACACCTTAAGCAAGGAAAACATGCTTTGTTTCCTACAAACACTTCCCATACACTACTTGTAACAGGCCAATCCCCACCAACCGTCCTGTGGTCTCACTTCTACACTTCCTTAACCAAACTCCCCCTATTACCAGCCAAGAGAAAGGTAGGTAGGAGTTTTAAAGAGTGGCTACCCTCCCCCAGTCAAGTCAGGTTGTCCATGTCACAGTAAAGCTATTTCCTAGACCCTTCTTACTAACTCTTTAAAGGCTTCAAAGGCAGGCAAAGGCCTAAGTTCCCCAAGTGAAAAACAACAGAAGAGATGCATTCAACTTCCCTTCTGTTGTCTAAAACAGAAAATCCTGACAGTACAAACCCCCTCCATCCAAAGCATTTCCAGTTGCACAAGTCCTAACTGAAGGCTGAGCATCAAGTGACCTGGTGTGGCATTCATCCAGTACTGACCTTCAGCTCTTTCACTTCTTGCACAAGTCGTCCCTCTAATTCCAAGTTCTTTGCTGCTGTTGCACTGCTGTCACCTAAAGCAGGGTCTGCACTTGTGTTCTGTGCAAACGAAAAAGCAGTGTCAGGAGCACTGAATGCCTCACATACAAAGTCAGCAAGCCAAGACATTACACAATTACTTGTAGATGTTAAAAGCTTACTTTCTTGCTACAGCATAGCCAAGGTATGGTAGTTATTTACATCATACAATGGAAGGCATTAGAGAACAGACTGATGCTTTCTGGGGTCTGAATACATGTATATGCATACACAAAAAACAAGGTATAACCTTTAATTCACAGAAATTATGGTGTACAGAGTTTTTTCTACACCAACTCAGTCACTTACAGGCCACCAGCTCTCACTCAGATGGTTCTTAAGTGCCAAAGGGTTGATTTTTTTGTTGTTGTTTTGACTTTTAATTAGGCTAAATATCACAGCATGGTTGAGGCTGGAAGGAACCTTAAACCTCATCTAGTTGCCACGTTCAGGGACATCTTCCATTTGCGCAAAGCCCCATCCAATCTGGCCTTCAACACTTGAAGGGATGGGGCAGTATCTGCATCTTTTATGTGACTACTGAAAATAGGAATAGTGTGGTGTAAGCCAGCCCTTCCTCAAGTTAAGGTTTCCAAAATGTGGCAGCTGTCTTTCAGTTAAAACTATCAACACAGCATGAACGTAAGATAATGCTTCTCCAGTTGTAGCACGTTCAAGTCAGAGCTCTAGGAAAGGCCAGCAGTCTGTTGGATGGCAATGAATTGGCCTGACAGCTGGTGGCAGCATGAAACACTTGAATGTGCCTCTGCCACACAAGCACACATGGCCAACACATGTGAAATGGAATCTCATATGGCAGCTAAGCCTTTTTACACTGGAAAATATCAAAACCCTTCCTCACCAAGCTCATCTGTGCATTAAACACTTGATCTTTTCCCCACACAAAGTCCTTTTCCTGTGATGTTGAAATCATACTTTGATGCATTAGTCAGAACAAGCCAGCCAGAAACAAGAGTTTCAGCAAATCTAGCTTCTTTATCTTCATTATAGCAGAGCTACAAAAGCAGGGCACACAACAGCTACTCTTGTTCTGCTTGAGCACCATCACTGAATGCTCTCCTTCCAATTGTTCACGTGGCCCACAGACCTGCAGCTTGAACCATGAGCTCTGCTGCGGAAACATGTCAGTAGCATGTTCACACAACTCTCTAACGAGGTATGCAGGCTCAACATATACTTTCTGATGCTATTAGCTAGTTCTGAGGACAGGATTGCCTCTTTTTTTAAAACCTTTCCTCAAAGGCTTTATTGGCCATTTTTTCCAATATAAAATATTTAGTATTCAACATGTAACATATGTTTATAGGTCTGTGCAGACAGATGTACCTGTTTGCCAAGCAATTTTATCTAAGTTTCCAAAGTAGTATCCTTCAATATTTGAAAAATAATCATCCCTCTAATGTACACTATATCATGCGTTGTGCTTCTCAAGAGGTGTGCTTCACAGGAGGGGTTTGTTTGTTTTTCCCCTTTGGTAACAGTAGAAACTTAAAACAATGAATGACTTCTATAAAAACACCAAGGACCGATGGCCTCACAATTCACAAAGCACTAACTTCAGTAACATCTACTCTTTCCTCAGGAAGGATTTGTCTAGGTAATACATTACTTCATTTAAAACAATGTTGGAATTACTTTCTGATGTGCATGTTTAAAACAAGCTTGGTTTAGGACAATAGCACAGGCAGGAAAGTTTGTCTCAAAAGGAAAAATAAGTATTTTACTAGTACCATTACTTGTAGCTTCTGATTCTCAGCCTGAAGCTTAGAGATTTCTGCAGACTGTAGTTGTATCTGAGTCCTGAGCATTTCTAATTCCTTTGGAAAACAAGAAAGGAAAATACTTTTAGTTTTAGAAAGCAAAGCAGTTCTTCCCACTAGCTTTTTGTTAGGTTAAATGCTACCAGAATAATTGCTTTGCACTAGCTACACAAGTGGAAGGGTGCAAATGTCTTAGTGACAACACAGCAACCGTTTCTCTAGAAGACAAAGCTAGGCAGCATCCCTTCCACCCCATACTCTGAAGAATTTCTTCTCTATGCAATGCCCAAAGCCACCTGCCAGACTAATGTTTATAACAGGGTTTCACACCACTAGCACTCCCACCAGCATCCTCTGTGATATCCATCCACTCTTTGTGCAGAAAGCCACTAAGGCACATCAGCCTAGGCATTCTTTGTTTTCCAATCACAATTCCCAATCAAGTTTTTGCAAAACCACTAGATATTTTTTGCACAACTGGTATGCGAAATCATTGAACCTACAGATACATAAGCACTTGTTCTGTGCTGTACATCTAATACGTGGAAGCTTTCTTATGAACACTTAACAATACTTGGCAATGGATAAACACAAAAATCTCTCAGGTCTGCACAAGTTGACATTTCTACTCCTGGCTTAAAGCTGCTTAGCAAAGGCAAGCAATTCATTTTTGGATACATGACCTCCACACTCCAAGATCAGTACTATCATCACAAAGGAGGGCCATCAATATTATCAGGAAGCTCAGAAATCCTGACGCTCCCTGAAACTTGACCCCTCTCCCTTCCAATCCTGAGCTACCACTGTTCACTTCAGCTTTGCTGAAGTAACGCAAGTTCACCTTCTGTAGTTCATTATTGTGCTCCAAGACACTGGATTTGCTCATCTGTGAAGACTGTTCTGTTCCCGTTTCCAACTGCACAGGCTTCTGTAATAGCAGCAGAAAAATCAGCCAACTAAACAGACTAAATATAGTTACGTTGTCCAAACACAGTAAGCTGTGTGCTTGAATCACTGTTCCCTGGTTAAAAGGTGAAAATAGGTTAATAAATGCATGTCATAAAGCTCTCTGATAGCAAGAGAGCAGCTGAATGGTCTCCTCTAAGGTGGAAGCAAAAAATAACTTTCACAACTGAAACACAGAAGGCAAGCAAAAGAAGGCAGATTCTACACTACAACAGATCAGCTGCACCAGCTACTCCTGGGAACAGTGTGAAGCAAAAAACAAGCGAGAAAAAAAACACATGCTCCTGTTAAGCCATCCCCCACTGTATTTCTTATTATCAGCACAAAATCATAACTGATTGCATGACTGCCATCACAGTGATGACCTTCGCAGCATAAGGCAAATAAAATTTTAAAACAGAAACAGAAGCCCTGTCAAGATCTGCTGAGACAGTAGTTAGCCCTTACCAATTTTTCAATCAAAGAATCCTTTTCCCTCAACTGCCCTTGCAGCAGCTCATGCTTGTTTTTCCATTCTTCCAACTCCTCTTTCAGTTTGCTCACTTCCTCCACCTGAATGCCATTCATCTGAACTGTATCACTGTGGGAATTATGATGCTGATTGTCCTTTCCTAGGAGACAGTTTATAACAAAGTTTACTGACATTTTCAAAGTTGTTTTTGAACAAAAAAAATCAAGAAATTCATTGCTCCTCCTCCTCTCGCCCCACAAGGCAGTACACGTTATTTGAAGTAAAGAGCCCAAGTACAGAGTTTTAAAATTCTCTATCAGAAGTCTAAGGACAAGGTCTAATTTGCTATTCCTTATTTGTGACTACATTTGCATGCTGCTCAAGCCATTCAGTTCAACTCAAATAAATACATACACAGTTCATTCTGTAATGACTGGCAATTGTTCCCTTACCACCTTATGTTTAATACTAACAAACCAGGTCTATGGCATACACAGCTCGTCAGGCATCTTGCCCTTGGAATAACTCGCATATACTGTCCTGATTTAAGCATTCCATTAGCCCCCTCTACTGACAATGATACGCTTCATCTTGTTCATCTGCCATACCACAGATACTCACATTTTCATTCTGAGATACAAGCTGTAGCACACACGGACTCTCTCCGTTTTTAAGACTGAACAGGGCATAACTGTTTTGGAATAAGCTTCTACCAGCAGTTCCCTGGTAGCCACCACTTCTCACAGCAAGCATCAGCTCCAGCCCTTCACCCGGCACAGCTGCAGCTAAGGAGCTAGGGTTGCAAGGAAGGGCTTTGTCTTTTCATGGTGGGCAACTGAACTAACACCATCATCAGATCAAAAGCTATTTCTAATCCCAGTATTTCCATGTGTCCATGTAAATGGATTGTCTGGGCTGCAGCCATCTTCTCTAGGTGCTTGTTTTCCCAGGTAGCAGGCCTACATGGCAGGTAGGCCCTAGCTCAAGATACGCTAACAGGCTGTTCTGAGAAAGTAACTATTACTGCAAAACACCTAAAACCTGGGCACAAATCAAAAACAAGTGATCCTTCCATCACATTTTCTGGTTGTCCTTTCAGTTCTCACTGCGCATTATTCTGTAGTTTGAAGGCATTTAAAGTAAGATATTTTAAATATTATTCAATTATTATTTTATATTTATTATTTTATGTTTTATATATTTATATTTTATATTATTATATTTTAATATTATTAATATTATTTAAAATATCTTACTAATATTTTTAGTTAAAGAAAATCTGATGCTTAAATGAAGTTTTTAGCAATGCTCAACATCGACTTTCCCAAAAAAGTCTTTATCTCTATGGGAAATTTTCATATACTGTGTAACAAAGCAGCATGTCTGCTATGACAAAAGATTGTTTGCTGCACCTGTTCGATAGCTTGCCATAAACTACATACAATCTTCAGCACTAGCAAGGTTACTATTATTCTTTCTGAAGCATACCTAGCTGTACTTTAAGGAGATTATATTGGTCTTTGTGCTGCTGGATCTGCGACACTTGCTGTGTAACTGTTGTTTGGAGCTGCTCATTTTGAGATTTTAAAGTGTTAACCTGTTGTTTTAACTCTTCAAGCTCCTGGTCCTGTGAAAGGAAAAGAAAGCACTTTCAGTAATAACATTTGAATACAATGCTCTAAGGTACAAAAAGACAGATAAAAAAAAACTTTACTCCACGAGTAGACATCACTGGTTATAGAGATTGTCAGTGGTACCTATGACATTAGCAGAAAAGTTTCATACAAACATAGATAGCTTTCCTAGGGAAAAAGGTGGGGGAAAGATAGAAGTAGTCTGTCACAGAAGACCAATGCATTCCAAATCTCACAGAGGAGAGCTCCACCATCTCCATACCAGGGACAGTAGGAAGAGTCAAAGATACAAAATCTTGTAATTTTTCTCCCCACCCCCACTGAATCCTACACACATTTGGTCTGCTTACAAAGTCTTGGAAGAAACAGTGGTAATTGCAGTCATATATTCAATAAAGCCTCACTGGAGGTTCAAAAGTGTCCCTTAATTCCAGGTATACTGCAGCAGGCTGTGTCTACTCTAGGTCCATGAACTATGAAAACCTGCTGCAGTTCCCCTTTAGCTAAATTACTTAGCTTTGCTCCTTTACTTCTCAATCTAAGCTGTGGCAAAAAAAAAAAAAAGAAGGCAAATTACCATTGGAAAAGATTCAACAAGTATACCCAAATTTGATCAAGGAAACTTTGTTACCTTTTCAGTCACATTTCATCTATTATCTTTTGAGAAGTGAGAGCACAAAAATAAAAATTTCATCTTTTTGAAAAGGGCTGCACATTTCTCAGTTACTTAGTTGAAGAGAAACAAACAGAAGATGTACCTCAGGAAAGGAATTAAACTTAACCAGTATTCTAAACACTGACACTTGAGTTCAGCCAGTTATTCTTGGACTTAGTGTTTTTCAAGCATACCTGCATTGCTAGATTCCTTCTTACTTTTACATCTGCATTGTGATAGCTCCAAAAGTCAGTATAAACAGCTTCTAAAAACAGTGATATGGAGCGACTGCCTCTTACCTGCTCCCTGATGACTTTTTTGTAGTGAGTCACAATGTTGTCATGCTGTTCCAATGTCTTCTTAACCTCCTCCTCTTTTTTATCTTCTTCACTGGACTTGTAAATAGCTTTACTTATGACACCTGTTGACAAGAGTTTGTCAAGTAAAGCCCAGTTCATTTATCTTTTTTGTCCTCATAACCATCTCACAGCCTCACCCAGTTTAACTAAATTGATAGCATGAGAAATAGAATATGCACTTTAGAGAAAATAAAATGGTTACACAGTCTTAAATAGGAAAAGGCAGTGTTTTTTTTATAGGAAGGTTTGCATGCTTACTGCTCGACAGTTTCAGAATAGGAAATGGGTGTTTTGAGTCCTTTCTATCAGCAAACGTGCGCTTCACTTGCATTACGCTCCATTACAACTATTTGCCTAAGTGGCTGCACAAGTAAGAGATTTAGGACTATGAAGGCAACATGTAGATGAAGCCTTATTAAGGATGGAGTCCCCATTATTTTCTAACAAGCCAGGAAATTCATTATTCATAATTTGTCTTAACAAATCTGCGACGTGCTGGCTTGTGTACTCCTGTGAGTCGAGCTTCCATCACCGCCCGTTTCTGTCTGTGTGAACACAGACAAATACACTCCTTTGCCACAGCGTGGCAACTCACAGCACATAGTAAGAATTGTTTTACTTAACAATACAAGTATGTCTAATTACTAGAAGTCCTGATTACGGATCTGTACTGGGAATAATTTTACAAAATATTTGAAGGTTGGATTTATGATAGCTTAGAGCAATCCATGTCCTGTGCTTCTTAGGACGCTATATTTTCATATAATCACACTACTTTTAATAGGACATTCAGCATGTTTGGTAATTCAGTCATCGGCTCATCACAAGAAACCCCAGAAATTAAAATACATCTCACCTTCCAGTTCCTTTACAAGCTTGGTAAATTCATGATCAAACATCATGTGGTCTGGGCTAGAAAAACTAGGCTGTGGTTTCTGAGCAGCTCTGGAATAAAGTTCATGTTTGCTAATGAAGCCAAGCTTCTCAATAAAGTTCTCCCTGCCAATCCTCTTCTCAATCAGCTGTTTCAGTTTCTCTCTAAAAAAAAGAAGAGAAAAATCAACCACAGTGCAACACTTAAAGAAAAAAAACATTCTTAGCTCATAGAATCATTCAGATTGGAAAAGACCTGTAAGATCACCTAGTCCAACCTTTATTAACCTAGTATTCAAGTTCACCACTATACCATGCTACTAAGTTCTAAAACTATACATTTTTTGAAGACCTCCAGGGACGGTGACTCAACCACTTCCCTGGACAACCTATTCTAATGCCACACAACCATTTCAGTAAAGACATTTCTCCTAATACCCAACATAAACCTCCCCTGGCACAACTTGAGGCCATTTCCCCTCGTCTTAGTGAGGTTTTTGTTTTCCCAGTTACAATTTTGATTATCTGCCTCAAGTCTTATCTGCATTACATGCTTAACATTCAACACCCAGGATTTTTCAGTGTGACACTGGCATTTGTTCACAGCCTAGGAATACACAGGTTAGGACCTATGCAAAACAATGATCTGTTTTGCCTAGCTAAAAGTGAGGTCCAGTTATTTTGCATCCTGTAAGGAACATGCACAGAAAATATTCAATCAAGTATTTAAGAGACTCTTAAACTACTATCTGCCATTCAGACCTTTCCCTACAGTCTTATTTGTACATCATACTTACTTCCTGTAATTTTCAAGAGAATTATCATTGTAGTAGATGGAAATGCCGAGCAGAAGTGCACACAGGCCTTGCACGAGCTGTTCCTCTTCTCCAAGGTTTTCAGCTATCTGCCCTGTGAGCTAGAGCTCTTGTTAAGGATTTTTGAGATACTAAATAAGCACAAAACATACCACATACTTCTCTGTTCCAAATGCGCTGTTTCAGTCTAAGTTTCCTCTTAAAATTTGTGCATCTAAAACCAAGCTTAATTAGGACACCAACAAGCTATCTTACAATTCAAAGGACTCAGGAAACCAGTGGTTCTGCTTAACCTAAGAGATTTACTTGTTCGCAAACAAATCTTTAGCTTAAATGACGGTTTAGCCTAGAGTACTGTAGTCAGATCTTTTTCTCAAGAGTAAGCATAGAAATAAGCTTCAATACAAGTTAGAAACATGCCCCCTACTTCTGGAGAAGAGCCTAATTCATAATAAATACTTCAATGGGATTGTTAAAATGAAAAAAAAAAAAATCACACAATACTTAATTGGCAGAATCCCTCCCACAGATGGCATAGCTTTCTGCTGTGCCTGAAGTTACATGCACATCTTACAGGCAGGTCAGCATACACAGAGCTCTGGCAGTAAAAGGCTGCTTCCATCTCCTGCCCTGATGTATTTCCTTGTACAGCATGCAGTATTCCTGCTAACTGATCTAGATTAGCATTTGATTTTAACATGGACAGTCCAAGTAACTACTAGGCAAGTCATTCGAATCTGCTAACAAGTCAAGGATACAAAAGGTATATTGGCTGGATTGTGAAGGAAGTGTGTGACAGCAATTGAGCAGTTGCTTAGCCAAGTACAAAGCAACATCAGCAGTCCAACCCTGGTCTGTACCTTGCTGCCCTGGAAAAAATAACACCCCCCCATTACTATCTTTGCACAATTTAAGGCTAAAATATCAAGAAAAAAACTGTACTGATTCAAAACTCACCTTTCAATACATTTTAAAACAAAAAGTCACATCTTTCAAGATACCCATTCGTTAGTTATACTGAACACAGCTCTAGTGCTTTGGTGAAACAAGTATTAAACCACTTATATTTAGCTGCTTTCAGAGCAAAAAAACAAGCAATACAGATGTGAAATATGACTCAAGGCAAATTAGCATCAATATCAATTCATAACAAATTAGTTTTGCACTTAATTAATACTAGGGTAACATAAAGGAACATACACACAACCCCTGCAAAGAAGGAACAAGGTGTAAATTAAGGCAGGTAAGGATTCCCTGTAAGAGATGCATCACTACAACCACTTCCATTTGCTGCTGCCTAAAAACTGCCATGTGTTCTTAACATAATATTGAAGTACCTTTCTATTCAGACAAAGGAATATGTACATTAAGCCAGGAAGGGGAAAGCTCACTATCGTGATTGCGGAATTTATTTTTTAAACTGGGGAAAAAATGTTTTCATCCACAAATAAACTGTCTTATCAGTTCTCTCCCCCTTGTCTTTGCTGCAGATAAATATGGACACAGCAGCATTAAGGCAGGCGTGCATCCCTTCACAGACGGTCAGCGTTCACGAGGCAGCCAGGCAAAATGTTCCCTGCATAGAAAACAACTTCACACGAGCACCTCATAAATTTGGTAAAGTAACTGGAAGATTAAGTCAAGTCTCAAAGACAAGACGAAGCATATGAGACCTGCTTGGATGCCTTCAAAAGGGAGGCAAGAAAATACATTGATGGGAGTGGTCACAGGGATCAAAACAGCAGCAAGAAGATAAAAGTATTAGTCAATGACAAAGAAGAGTCCATGCCTGAGAATTATCTGTGCTTGAGACAGTGGACTTCAATCCTTGCCTCTGGTAATCCCTACACTTTAGGGCTAAAGACAGGGGTTTTTTTAAAGCATTAAAGCACAACAAAAACAAGCTTCCCAAGCTCTTTAAATAAGCCTTTTCGCCACCAAAACAGCCAGCGAGCATCACTCTGGCAAGAAGCTTCTTCTGCGGAAGGCTCCCAGCTACCATCTGCCACTGTGGACTGCAAGACAGACAGGAATGGAGCCTACCAACTCCACTGGGACAAAATACCATGCCCTGAAGGGATTGCCTTCAAGCACAATTGAGGTGCTGTGATCTGTTTCAAGATATCGTCATCACTAAAATGAAACAAATCTCCTCTAAGGGGAAAAAGAAAACACAAAATTATAGATAAATAGACTGTGGCAGCCAACCGTAACACTGCTTACATGCGAAAAGGGAGTGTTTGGCCCGTTGGCCCTCATCCTCACCTTGACTTCCAGAGACCCAAGTGAACAGTGTCAGAACAGCAGAGAATACAACCATCAGCACCAACTGCACATTACCACTTGTTTTATTGCCAGAGTAAGTACTACATAAGCTGTTAGGAGTCACTGTTCAGCTTCTCTGTGACCCTGTTGTTGTGTTGCATTAACACACAGATTATCTTCCTTGCTGCTAACCTCCTACCTGAAACCCATGACTGGTTTCCACTGACCTGCATCTCCCTGCAGGCTGCCTAGTCCCAGTAAACTTTTCTGTTTTTCGCTCTTGCTGTCCTCAGGACCAGCCCACTGAGCTTTCCCCACCTGCACTGGGGGTCTCCCCTCCCACCACATACTTCAAAATTAGTTCATAACCTCCATGATCTAGAACACTTCTACATCTCTGCTCATGAGATGACACAACAGTCTTCTAACAACATGTTTCAACAAATATTCCCTCACTAGCCCTTATTACCCACTAGGTAAGAACTGTATTCACGCTCCAATCCTCTGGTAAATCATAAATTTAAACAAAATATGACATCTCTTGCATTTTTCGAGTTCTTATAGAAAAAAGCTACCATCCCACACTGGTGCAGTGGATTGCACTAGTACTGCCTTGTCAGACACCTTAGCTGATGAACCTGCTGACCACACAGGCCCTTCTTGCTAGACCAAAACTGCTGCGCAGGTGATTTACTTCCTCACTGCCTCACAGAACTATGGGGCCACTTAGGTGGCAAGTGGCCTCTGGAAGTTACCTGTTCTGTACACTGCCTTACCACGAGAAAGCTGTAAAAACATCAGTTCTTCCTAAATCCCTTCCAGATTAGATGCATTAACATCCTCATGACACAGGCAACTGCATAACAGCCTACCACAGAAATGCCTACAGAGGAACATACCCTAATACTCCCACCTGCGATTACGCGATGGACAGGCAGACTGCTCATTTTTCCCCACTGAGTGTTCCTCACACTTCAGACTGGTTCAAAACTGCTGGCAATCCATTTCCCCAGACCTTCTGCGCTTGAGAATAACTGCTTTAAATGGCAGTCTTGTCCTACAGGACATTTGCAAACTTCTAAACTGACACTTCCACCAGTCTTCTATTAAAACCTTGTCATCAGCACAAGGCTGCCTGTGCTTGTGCAGGTTGGCATTTCCAGCACACACATCCCCTGGAAGCAGCTGCACACCACATGTACTCAAGCACTGAATCCTAGACTGAAGATTAAAATGTTTGGCCTAATCATTCCCATACAGCCCAGAAGAGCCTAATACACACCTAATTAACTAATACACACCCATTTTCTAGCCATGCCATAAGAATCACTACTTTAACAGGTTACAGTCCTCCATGGCAGCTGTCCTACAATTCATGGCTGGTAACAATCCAACCCCCCCCCTCTGCACAACTACAAATACAGCTAATTCAGCACACAATTCTACAGCAGCGATATTTCAAGAACTGTTTCTGCTTCAGCTGACAACTACTTCAGCAGTGCTTTAAGTAACACAGCCTGAAAGTCCGGCAACTCACTTCAGGGGTCATTCACTAGTAATAAGTAATTGAATGCTAGTAATTTGAATGATATTCAAATCACTGGCTCCATGGTTAAAACTCAAAGCTTTTGCTGTTAAGTGTAACAGAGTCGCTGAAAGGCAGGTTAAACACCATCTTTCTTTTAGCAGCCAGGAAATGAGCAGCATGTTCCCACTTCAGATGGCACCAGCTGTTTGCTACAGGCCTGTCTGAGGAAACAGCATTTCTAACAGTTTAATTTTTCTTAAAAGCAAAGTGCACCTGTTAGGTGTACAAACAGTGAATGAGTACACCCCATTGGAAAGAAAGCACCCGTGTTACCCAAGATCCTGATCCCATAGTTTTGTGGAGCACCCCCAGAGAATCCCCTGGAGACACAGAAAGAGGTGGTTACGCTAGGAAAAAACCCAAACCCAACTGCAACACAAAGCTGTGAGTGGAAACACATCAACGAGCAGTTAAAGAAAACCTCCCCAGCAAAACCCAAGACAAAAGGAAAAGGCCTGCTATTGGCAAGAAAATGCCGAAGCTGTGCCAAAAAATACATACCCGTCTGTCGATCTTATCACCCTGCAAGTTACACACACATTACTTGAGAACGTTTAAGATGAACACGTTTCACAAACATTCCCCCAAAGTTTCAATCCCCTGCATCATTTAAGGCTACACAGCCACAGGCAAGTTATATCGTCTCAAATTCATCTTAAACAAAAATGCAGGGAAAAGGATAAAAAGGAGTTCTGCTTATAATCAGGGAAAGCAAATTAAAGAAGTCCCATCAATTAATTCAAAACTCCAGCATTTTGCCATTATTCTTAACTGCAGGAACGCCTAATCACTGCCCAGAGCTAACCATCTCCTTATCATTACAACCATTTGGGGAGAAAGGATGTGTAACAGAAGTTAATGTCACAAGGAAGTGTGGTCTGGAAGGTAAAGTTAAACCACCTGTTTCCAAAGCCAGGTATTAAAATACTGTACAACTTCAGAACAAGTTTTTGGCTTCCATCAGCAAAACCAACAGCCATCAATAGACGACAGCCTGTTCTTCTAAAGATGTTTCAGGTTTGCAGTTACAGGCTAAATGCCAACCAGGCACTTCTGCAGCAACAGCAAGATGTGCCTGGGGATCCTGCCTGTTTGCTTTGTCTTTTAAACCAAGTTTAAGTTCCATGTGCTTTAAAGCCCCCTGCCTACTGATGGCAAGCAAGATAAATGCTTGATGAACAATAAGATTTGCTGCTCCCCCCTCCCTTCAGCATAGGGTGCTTTAAGCAAATCTTAAAAAACAGGAGGGGAGAGAATCCTTGTCCTTAGGCTAACACTAATGTCTTCCTGTGATGCACCTGCTCAAGAACATTTTTCCTGTACACCTTGATTTTTATCCCATCGATGGGCCAGTCAGTGCCATACCTGTGAGAGGATGTTGGTGCACTGCTGCAGCAGCGATACCGGTGGGTTGCCAATGCTTGTCGCCAGCTGAACTCTCAGGAGCTGTTCTTTCAGAGTCGCATTTTCCTGTAACGCGTGGGCCAGGGCCACGGCAGCACACCAGTTAGAAAGAGAGTCCGTCGAAAAGAGGCCCCCACAGAGCAGCTGACCAGCCGATACAGAGTTACCTGTAGCTACCAGAAGGGGCCAGAGGTACAAATGAGATTACAACACACCACAGAAACAGCAAGATATTTAAGGCATAACTGTACACTAAATGCACAAAAAATTAAAGGCCATCTATTTCAAGTCTTAGAGAAACCCTAAACCGAATCATCGTGCTTGGATCTGGCACCCAATAACAGGTAAATAGTTTTGCAGAAGATAATACTTGATGCAGTGAACTATTATTCCACTGGTTCACAACTCAGTGCAGAGATTGTCGTCTTGCGTACCGTCAATAGTAGATGGCAAAAGCGTCGAAACAATTTCTCCTTGTCCTTTTTGGTTTTTGTATAGAAAGCACTGGAAACAGTACAGAACAGCACATCGGAGCACAAAAGGCTGCCTTTCGTTTACCATGGACATCAGAAGTACTACAATTGCAGGCCTATTTGGTAATAAAAAGAAAAGCTATTAGGACAAGGTTGTGCATGAAGACAACTGTAGATAAACCATTTGGGGTGTTTTCTTAATTACCCACCTATTTTCCTACCCTCTAAATCCTTGTGTAGACTACGCTCTGGCTGACAGCAGCAGCTCCTCCTGACCTAGGAACTTGCGAACTATTGCTCATTCACTTTGTAAGTACCACCAAGTAACGTTAAATAAAATGATTTCTGAGCCTCATCTCTGTGGAAACACAACTGACACCTTCATGCTATACCTATTATACCCAACGTGAACTTGAAGCTGTTTGTCTGTATTGGAATTCCAAGTTCTGAACTGAAAAATCCTTTGGATTTGACTGTCATTGTCTATACCAATATATCATTACCTGACATAATTGAATACTTGCCTTGGTGGATTAGAAGGTGCATTTACAGAGGCAAAGTAGTCTTGATTCATCTGGCATCCTCGAATGACCTCTGACACAGTATTAATGGTCTACAAAGAAGGCAGACAAAAAATGAAACAGTTAAATATGAGCAATAAAAAGAAAAAACAACAAAAGAAATAGACACACATGGGAAGAACGTGAATCAGTTCAGCCTCTTTGGGATATCCTGAAATCCAAGAGAAAAAAAAATAAGCAAATTCAAGTATTTTCTAGCTGCAGATTATAATGCAAAAGACTATCTTAAATGTGAGTTCTCCATACAGGAAGCCAACATCTGAGATAAAGGAAGCCAACATCCGAGATAAATGCTTAACAAGTACTGTAACCAGTTGCTGCAGAGACAAACTGCAGTTATCCCTGTAGATTCCTGTTTTCACCCATTCATTTTCACCCACTCCCATATCTATTTGCTCCCTCTTACTTCTGTCAGGATATCAGCAGGAACTCCAGTTGCCATCAGGATTGTGCAGAGCTGCTGTAACAACCCACAGTGAAACATGGCCTTCTGACAACTGCTGGTAGCACCTGGAGGATTTGTGGGAGACACGAGTACCCGAACAAGCTAGAGGGGAAAAAAAAGTCCATATGTAAAGAGAGTCCCAGACTTTCCAAAAGGCAGAACATGATTTACCCATGAAAAACAATTGCTCCTAAAAACAGACATAAAAGACAACAATTAAACAGCATGTCCATCTCATTACCAAGTATGGTCAATTGACGCTGAGTTTAGTGTAACCCTCTAAAATTCTCAAGTACCGGACTCCATTACACAGGTTCCAACTAATTTGTGAACGATCACACTAATTTATTATTCGGCTCACAATTTGTCAGAGCTACATTTTGAGAAACAAGAAACTAGCTTCATAAATCTCAAGTTTCTACATGAAGTGTTCCGTAACAGGAAAATGTGTTTTTCTGGAGGGGTGAGCAAAAGGCAATGTGCCCTACAATCAATAATTATGAATCTATTGAACAGCACTGTAAATGCACCATAACTACGCATTAATTCATACAGGAGGATTCTTTATAAAAACACCCCTAGTTATATATTTCACTCCAATCACTGTTACATCTTCAGTTACATGAAATAAAGTTACTTGATGCGCCACCCATTACGAGTTCAGTATTTAGAAATAGTATGTGCACTGAAAGAAGTATCTCTCATTAATACTGGCACACTAATACTGTGAGCTAAAGAAAGCACACAGATTTCTCAGCTGTTGCATGTTGCACATATTCCTCACTGCAAGCAAAGCTGAAGAAGCCTTGATACCGGTACTAGCAGTTAGAAGAAGTGTTTTACCTGCAGCATTAGATGAAGATTAGTTACTTTCTGTGCAGACCAACCGCAATTGTCATCCCCGACTTCAAACCAAGGCTTCATGCGCTGAATGTATGAACCTTCTTTAAAGAAATTCTGATTGGAATTATTATTCTTCAGTAAGTTTTGTAAAAGGAGGAGACAGTCTTCCACTACTATTCCTAGTGGAAAAAAAAAGATTAATCAAAGGTGAGACAGAAGTTACTAGTTTCTTCACATACTCAGCAGATTCTAGGAGGCACAGAACACACACTTCTGAACTCTTTGTTCTTAACACCATCAAATTTTGATCAAGAACTCATGCATGAAAAAATAATCAAAGATCAAGTGAAATACATCACTGTTGATCCAGCATATTTCAAATGAAACCATAATTATGGTTCTTCCACAAGTCTGAAGCAGAAACAGTATTTTCGAAGAATACACGATTCATATGATAAGTTAATTGGGTAGTAATGGGAAGGACTTGAAATAAAGCCTCACGAACACTTGGTGTCTTGAAATATATGTACTTCAAGTTAAAATAGAGACAGTAGTGTAGCTTAAGTACTAAAATGAAGTTCCTCTTAAACTGCACCTAAATTGTAACTGATTACACATGCTTGCAATCACTAGCTACAATTTTGACTCATTTCAGGAGTTTCATTTTATTTTTTTTCTTTTAATGAAAAATAAAATGACAGAAGAGAGAAGCAATTCTTAGCAATATCCCTTACAACAAACCAATATAAACTGCACTCCTTGGAGTTGAAGCAAACGGGTTTCTTGTTTGTGGGTGTTTTTAGGTCTTGCCATATTTTTTTTTTTTTTTTTTTTTTTTTTTTACTCACAGACTGTATGTGCTGAAAACAAACTACGGGTGCTAATCGACTATGTACTCTGAGAGAAAGTCCTCGGACAACTTTGTCCAGAGGACAACACAAATAAAGGTAGCCTGCTCCTGGTACTGCTGGGCTGCCTTCTGGACTTCATAGAAAGGATAAATATTTAGTCCTTACACTTCTTAAAAAACACAGACAGTGCCAGACTTGAGAGTGGGATAACCAAGAGACCAGCTGTCACATTCCCCCCTTCCCACTCCCACTGCCGAGCCACAGCTGGTAATCCAGCCCTCAGCAGGGCCACAGGCAAGAGGAACACACATGTAAGAAGGAGAAAAGCAACAATTCTTGGCACACGGGAGTTTACATACCAAGTCCCCTAAAATTATTAGCTGCCTAAAAATAGCAGCTTTAAATTAAAGGATTGCTTAATCCTTCCACTCCAACATACCTGGAATAGCTCTGCTGGGAGAGCAGCAGTATGTTAACCGCTCCTGCAGCTTGCAGGAAGGTCATCTTTTTACTCAACTAGATCCTGCAGCAAACTGCAGCTGGTGGTAAACTCAAGTTGCCAAGAGAAACAAAGAAAGTACCTAAGTGCTGCATCATTTCTGCTCATTCTTTTTCTTATCCTTCCCCCCCCAGGTAAATGATTTGCCTAGGAGCTGACCAGGAAACTGAAGTCACCAGCAATGCTGAAGATACACAGCAAGTTGTTACTTCCAAGCATCCAAGGATTTTGCAGGAGGAATGCCGACGCTCAACTTAGTAAGTGACAGAAGGGGACACTGCCCAAGTACATGCACTCACAAATGTAAACCAAACATGAACAAACACTTAGGCACACATACCCATAGAAATTAGCTGTTATTTTAACTCAAGTATCTCAAAGCTAGATTTCAAAATATGCTGAAAACCTGCCTACTTGCTCCTGTTTCTGCTTAATTTGTTACAAACCAGGTATGTGTTTTGATCCTTTGAACCGTTTAACAAGCTCCAATTGCACACTCACATCAACCTTTAAACAGTCACCCATTAACATGTGTAAAAACAGAAGGAACAACTATGAAAAGAGCCTTAGACACTTCTGTACCTCCATCACTGTTCCCTTCTTCTGTTATGATATCCAGAAGTCTCTCAAAGGCATTTTCAAAGGCAACAATCTTCTGTATGGCTGCATTACTTTTTGTCAGTTGCTGTAACAGCAAGACTCCCTTGGCAGATAGAGGGAAGAAGTGATTAAACTTAGTTTTACTGAAGTTTACTGAAGAACATCACTTCTCACAAGTCACAGCTCTCAGAGGAATGCTAAAAGAGCAGCATAAGCCCTGGCCAGGATCAGAGAACAGAATTGCACATCCCATGCATTTTGGCACAGGTAACCAAACCCAGCATGGACATTACCCAGTATTTACCACATGCTTCACCACACTTGAAAAGAGAACCACAACACTGCCAAAAAGGATGCTAAGTGGCTATACACAAGAACAAAGAGTAAACTTGTAAGACACCTCATCTCTTCTGTACTAAGTAATTTGAGCTTTCTGCTGTCTGATGAGTAAAGAGGAAAAAGACAATTGAACCTGACAGAAGGCCAAGAGAAAGATCAGCTAACACAATAGGAATACAACACTTGATGCTTGCAAATACACAGTAACAGCTTGCCCTCGTTATCTGATTTGTGCCAAGACATGCAGAAACCACCTGACTCAAGGGAAGACTCAAGTATTTTTAATTAATAACCATGATGCTTCCCTCACATGCATTCATTTAACTTAATCCAAATTCTGCACAAATCCTAAGCAGTTCACGCAGTTGACAGTTGCTAATTATGAAGAGAATCAACAGCCTCTGTTCTATACTTACATCATTTCGTATAACTTCCCTCGAGTCTGCTAGTAAATCCATGAGTCTAGAAACACCTGCAAGAAGTACACAAAAACAAGCATAAAAGGTGCAGTTCTTTTCTTGCTAGAGGTCTTGATAACACCTCACTCAAAACAGCTCTAGCTCTCTGCCTTCTGTTTGGTGAGCTTCCAAGCTGAAGTTCACACGCAAACAACTGAAGCACTCACCCATAGGACTGACAAGAATTATCTGCTGCACCTGAGGTCCTTGCTGCTTTAAAAGTGATGTAAGTAGTTTCACTCCAGGCCAACGAACATGGAAGTCAAATTCCTGCAAAGATAGAGAAGTAATTAAGTAATAAATTCCTCAGTATTCCACTTCCTCTTGGAGATAACAGTTATGAACAGACAAAACTGGCACGAGATTTAATCTCCTGTCCATTTCTTTTTTCATTCATCCTATTACAACACATGGCCGACAAATCAGAACACTGGTTCTTGATTTTATTATACAAGCAAGATGAAGTCCCAGCAGTTTCCTTCCCTCCCTCCCCTCAGGGGTTGCTTTCCTAGCTATTTCTTCTTTCTAAAACAGACAGTCCAACCCTCATGGCATCAGCCCATGTTACTCAGAAATTTTGGAAAAAAAGCATTGCCTTTGGCTCTTTTCTATCTTCTCTCCATTCCCAAACAACAACAACTTCTGTTAAAGTAGGATCTTGAAAGAAAGAGAAAGCTCAACAACTAATGAGTCCACACATAGGCTTTGACCACCACCACCAAACCTTTGGGCTCCCCAGGTCAGCTTAAACTCAAGAGCTGGTGACTGGGCCTACATCTCAACTGAGTCACCACACAGAGCTTTCTGCACTTCTAATCCTTATGGTTTTAAGGCATCACCTTGAAGTCACCCACTGAATCACCGATTTAGATGACAAGTATTATTTTAACTCTGTACCAAGTTACAGGTGAGGACTGAATGTACATCATCCCTTCCTCAGCATCCCCTCCTCACTTTCAGTGGTATCTTGCTTTAAGGTTGGAACAAATGGCTTTCATCCAGGTCATAGACTTTACTCATTTCCAACCCCAAACTTGCTAGGCAGTCAGGCACTTGACATTTGACACATGCTTCCATGGAAAGGTGAAAACATGCATTAAGGTAACCTCACTGTGCAACACTACATATCCTCCAGTATTCCCAGCACCAAGCTGTTACTTACCTCCACAAGTGTCAGCAAGAGAGTGACGTTTTCTTGCTGTTTAATGAAAATCTCTGTGAACTGACTTCCCAAATCATCAACTTGTTTAGGTGAGTTTTCTTCTGTAATAGTCAAAAACAATGTATTACAACACATGAACAGAATAACTTTGGTTAGTTGTATTTTTATTCTCACTAAAATAGAGCCAAGGGTGACAAACAAGCTTTTGATCACTGATACAGTGTTAATAAGTTTAAATAATTTTCAAAAACAAACACAGCCACAAGCTGTGCACAAAAAAAAAGCAGCAGCTTAGGCTACTTTAAACAATTTTTATGGAGAGCTATTTTAAAATCAAGGAAGGAACTAACAATCTACCAAACAGAAACCTAATCCAGTATAAACATAAAAAAAATCCTCTTCCCATTGATCACATCCACATTCACAGTTCTCAGACCGACAGTCACCTGTTTCAGATAAAACCAAACAATTCTATGGGACCAAAGAATTCAGACAAAGGAAGAGCCCTCGCAGCACAGGAGGAGCAGAAAGACTCAACATTTCCACAAAGCTCAACTAAACTGGTACAGGATTCTTCACCTTTCACCTTTTTGCAAGGGTCACGTATATTTCATGCCAAGAAGCTTCAAAAGAGAGTAGTGGAGAAAGTAAGCCACAGAATCACAGAAGGCCAAGGCTGGAGGGACCTCTGAAGATCATCTACTCCAAACCATCTAAAGCTAAACAATCCAAGCACCTCAGTTACTTATTTTGACATCGCAGTTAGACAAGACTTAAACATCAGGAAGAGAGAATAATTGTGAAAGAGATAAGTATCAAAACCTCCCAGCCTTGGCATCTAAATTAATTTCACAAAGAAAATCAAGCGTCATTCCATTTACCCTCCAGTTGTGCAAAATCAAAGGAGTGGATCAATTCAGTCTTACAGAATTATTTAATCATTGTTGCATAAATGGATAATAAGCAAAAGTATCCCACAAGACAACAGAAAACATGCAAACTACATCTCTGCCCCACTGCTGGTTTTCCAGTCTGAGCGGCAATTTACAAAACTATCTCACAAAACCATCTTATTTAGGCACTACTGGCTGGCACAGTTAATGAACTTCCACTGACAAATTGAGGAACTGCAATTTTAATTCAAAAGTAGCTTCAGATTGTTTTCATTTTGGACAGGAGGAGAAGGTATTTTCAGCTCCAATACAGTTTCTGGGACTGGAGCTTTTCAGCCAAGGTAGTTGAGCAACCTAGCAGTAGTCCAAATCAAGTCCTACTCAAGAGGGATGGGAATTCAGTTCTGTAACACCTGTGGCCACCTCTAAGAAATCAGTATCTCATTGAGTTGAAAAATCACATCAGTTCCTTGCTCAGCTGTGTTTCTATGAGGTTTCTCAAAGCAACATAACAAACCAAGGGGCTAAATGCACATTAGTCAGCCACAGGGGGAGCAACACAACACAGCCACTCACATTCCCAGCTCTGGCTGAGCACACTTCTCCCTACAAAGCTTCTCTCCCCACACATCTCCTGAACAATTTCCTTCATTGTTCCTCCTTTCTCCGTAACCTCAAAGCAACTCCTGGCAGAGGTACTGCCATCAGCCCTGCCTCTGTCCCATGTGCCCGTAGGACAGACCAGAAACACATCAGAACACATCAGAAACACAAGCACTGCCACTCATCTTCTAAACCAGGTTACCCTACCAACCACACACACATTCAGCACTGCAACACCATCCCATGCCAGCTGATGAAACCACAGGCACAAGAATGGCTCGAAGCATAAAGCACAGGAAAAAAAAAACAAAACACAGTAAAGCCACAATTTCTGACCACATCTAAATGTCTGATTTCGGTAATGGAAGGCAAAGCAAGGATTTTTTTTCCTTTCACTTGAACTGTAAGATTCACAGCCACCAATCGCTGGCAACCAAGCACCTATAAATAGGGTCAAAGACTACAAATAATCTTGAAACTCTGTACCTTGTTAGGGGCACACCAAACCACAGAAATCAAAGGACTATCTATTTTCTTGGACTGGCACCAAGAAAAAAATTTAATTCAGTCAAGCCAATTTCCTTCAAGTTGAAACTGTTCCTTACCATCACACATTGCAAGCTGAGTTTATTATAACATCTATTTTTAAGGATTTCTGTACAGTTAAGACGCCTTTTTTTATGTGGCCTTAGAGTAATCAGACTGAAGCTGATCATTCCTTTAACACAGTCTAGTTATAATCCTCCTAATGAGGCTGATATTGGTAGGTAGTTTACATGAGGGACAGAGAAGCAGCACCAATCTGCTGCAAATTTTTAAGAGGACAAACTATGAAATACAGAAGGTAGCAAAAGGGAAGACAAATCACATGCAAGAGTAACTCTAGCCCTGACATCTAGCAAAATGCAAGTACATCTGATACGGCCCTCTCTGAAGAGGAGGGGGCTTATCACGTCTGGGCCACTCCCACAGTGCATGAATAAAAAACACAACAGGCAAACCAAATCCACACAAGTGCAGTTGCCAAACTTGCTAATGTAGAGTAGTGCAACTGAGCTGAGGAGTCATATATGGATTGTGCACACTGTAGCTTGCTGCAAACAACGCAAAGCATAAACCTGAACTTTTTTCCCCTTTATTTAAAATACAGGCTTAGATGAAAACATTTCACTTGGAATTTGCCACAGGCCATGACTGCTCATCTCCTCCTCCAGCCACGCTCAGCTACAAATAGCAAGGGTTTGAACTCTGGATTCTTGCTAATCCCAACCCTTATCCTTGCACAAGTTATGGGTGCTAAGGCAAGAAGAAAAAAAAAAACAGCAGTCATCAGTATACACAACTTACACAGCCTCTTACTAGCTTGCCAGAGATCTACTTTTATTCCAAAAGCTTGGTTCTAGTTCAGCATGTTTTTGATTCTTCTAAGACAACGGAGGAATGGTATTTGTTTTTTAAGCTCTTGCTGTTTCCAGAATTATACTTAAGATTGCTCTTAAAAATCTACATGGATGTGGCTCAAATGAGAAGTTTCCATTTTTTATCTTTTAAAGATGCACCAATATCTAGCACTATCAATTAGAATTTCATCTTTAAATCAACACATGAAGTGCATTTTAATAAAAAGTTGAAGAAATAAGGAAGAATAAGTGTTAGTGGTGAACTTATGGCAGAGGTGAACACTATTTTTAACATGCATCGCTTAAAAGAGACACTGTGAAGGATTTGTGTCAAACTTCAGGGCTTCTTGAAAACAAAAAACTCTGCACACCCTTCTTCCCATTCAAACCCTACCAGAACTGATGCTGCACTTTCATGACATCCCAAACAAGAATTTATTACTATCTCAACAAGTCTGCCAGCATTCAACATGCCCAGATCACATGAAATAGTACATTGGGAAGCCACTTCAGCTCCAAAGCAAATTTGTACTTCAGAGCAGAACACAAAATGCACTCAACTTTAATGCAAGTCTTTACAGTGTCCTTTTTAAACTGCGGAGTGTGTTACGGGTGTGAGTAGCAACTACATCTATCAAGTGCCATATTTATACAAGTAAAAGGGTTTTTACCTTCAGAATCATCTGTCAATGCAGATCAAAGAAAAAGAGAAAGAGAAAGGTTCACAAGTTGAATAGTTTTTCAAACAGCACAACCAACAGTAGCATAAGCTCAGATTTCCAAGGCAGCCATCCTCATTTCTGTGGCAAATCACTCCTTCAGGCATCTGTACGGAACCACCCTGTACCCTTCACAACACTGATCATCTCACATACAGAACTCAGATTTGTCAATTCTTTCCTCTTCTTAATAGCAGTTAAAGACTGCTATTAACATTCTTGTTGAGTCAAGAATGAAGGCTACTACCACAAGCAGGGAAAAGAAGGGCAAGTAAAGCTAACTGCCAACTTCAGAGAAAGTTAAGAGTAACGCATCACACAAAGGCTTTCAGCTTACAGATCTCTTGCAGCCTCCTCAGGTAAGAGACAACACATTGCTGAAGGTACCTCAGAAGGACATAATGTGATGCAAACATACTGGCAGAAATGCATGCATATTGGACAATCCTCACCTGCTTCCCAACAGGATATTTATCAGTTGTTAAGGGAGGAAACACACACAAGCTCAGCACCTGATGTTGTTCCCTGATGGAAGCCTCCTCTCAAGCTAGCGCTTGCACAGCCCTCAGCCAAACCCCATCCCTATTCTCTGCACATGTCCATGAGGCTAAAGATGAGGGAGCTTGGATCATCCTGCCCTCAGCACCATTCAAGAGCCTGAACTCGTTATGATCAGCAGCTATTTTGTTTGCCAGAACATCTGGCTCTCTTGGATCCAGCACATTTATTCAATTTTAACGCCATTCTCCTTGCTCAAGCCTAATTTGGGTTACTACTGTCATTTTTGTCAGAGTACCAAAGTTTTTGTAAAATAAGGAGTTACTTTTCATGGCTGCTATCATTTCATTGGCCTTTCAGACCAGATTTGGTGGCTGACCAACAAATAAAATAAAGGCTGGAGGCGCAGCAACCACAAAATATCAAAGCATTGGCTAACTGTGTAGACCTAGTCAATCTATGTGCTGCCCTCACCTTGAAGGTACTAGCGTAACGAGCCTCAGAAAATAAGTTCCACAACATAACTGTCAACTGTGTTTTTAAGTCTAATTATCTTGGGAAGTCTTTTCGTAAAATACCGTAATAGGGCTGGCAAGCAAGATTTTCACACTTACTATAACCACCTTATCAAAGGCACCTGAGACTTTATCTCTTGGTATCGTTAAGTCCTCAGAAAAAAGAGTCCTATTTGACAGTAACAGTCCGAACTGTCCTTTACCAATAGCAGAGAACGACCTGGCGATATTTACAAACTAGAAAAAATACAACCTGGGTGCTGTTCACGTAACATTGATTTTAAGATCAGCAAGGGATCCAGTATTACTTTAGTGCAAGCTGCGTCAACAGATTTTCTTCACATTGTCTTAACAGCTATGCGATAACAAAGCAAGTCTACATATTAGTAAACTGGATATTGTTACTGTTCGTAACTTGAACAAAACCAGCAAGGAAAGCACCCCCCAGTTAATACAACTATCACCATCAAGAGCTTACCTTGTTCTTCCTCTTCTAGGTCATTCGATATTACATTGTAGAGAGTGTCCAAAGCATAGCCAATTATTTCAGAATCTGAACTGCGAATAAAAGAACCACTTTGCTTTAATGATGTATTTATTTGCAACTTCTCTTACAATTTCTTGTTTACAATGTTGGTTTTCTGCTCAGGCAGTTGCCTTTACAGCACTATCGCAAGAGAGAATTGACATGGATGGGTATCGTATAATGCCATGTTTTTACCAACCATGAGCTCCCCAGTCCCTTAAATGGAGTCAAACTCCCTTTGCCTGTTCCACTCCCTGAGGTGGCCACATCCACAAAGCCTGGTGACACAAGACAACCACAGGAAGCTTCACGGTGAGCATGTCTCCCACCACCTGAGTCACCCCTTCCAACCTGCTCCTCCAGTGTGCCAGGAGAAACCTCAGGTAGGGACTCAGCTCCCTTGACAGCAAGTCACCCAGGAGTTGCAGACAAGCTTCAGCACCATCACAAGAAGACCCTCCCCACCACCCTGTCAGCAAGAACCAGGGGCCAAACAATTTCCACTTGAATGCAGTAATAGCTGTGCCATCTCCCAGACGGGCCAGTCCCAGGGTCATTGACTCACTAGACCCAGTTATTAGGAGTTCTCAAACTCCTAACATTACAAGGAAGCTGCTGGGCCGCCTATCTAACCCCCAGGCATCAGTTTGCCCACTTACACCAACACACTTTTCCTTCTAAGCTCTGCTTTAACAGGGACTTGCTTTTTCTTCTTTACAAAGCCTGAACTATCCTTAAATCCTCTGCTGAAACACACAGTGCAACAATTTGGTGGCAAAAGGGACGTGTAACCATTTTTGGTTAAGAATCACCACCACACATAAAGGAAGGCACCTCAGAGAATGTAAGGACAAACCTAGCAGCTATTTTCACGTCTTGGCCAAGCGCTGGAAGAGCACGCTGTCAAAACTAAGACCTGTCATTCAAACTTTTAAGCCTTTGCTTTCACTAATCTCCAAGGCATACAAGGTGAGGATTCCACACCACTGAAGATTCATTCATATTTCAGGAAGCTACTAGGCCAGTTCACAGCAAACCCCCAAAACAACCTGTCCAACCAGCAGCATTAAGAGCCAAGCCCTAATTGAGGCCAGCTACCTCTGCTAGACCACTAATTAAAGATGACAAACTTACAGCTGCTATTACAGCCAAAAAGCAGAGCTGCCTTAAGGTGATCCACCAGCTTTGAGAAGACAGAATGGAGCAACCCACCCCTACCTTTCTTGCATCACTACAGCAAGGGCTTGAGTAGGCTCTCAGAGTGACAACTCACCTCCCTTTATAACACACTAAATCCAAAACTAGCAATTATCATGCCTCAGCATAGTTTGTCCCTTCACATTGGGTTTTGAGTTGAATCCTTGCCCTGCTTGTTGTCTAGGCGGACACGTGTACTTTTTTTTTTTTTCCCCTCAGTGTCACACAACTCACCACCTGTGTTTAAGCTGTGCTGTAACGGAAGCAACAATTACAAAAATCTGCCAAAATCTAAGTCAAAACAAATGAAAGAAGCTTTTAGCCTATGTAAACCTTCCCGTCCTGCAAGTATGATCAGATTTCCCAACTGCATGTTTCCCCCTTTACCTTTAATGTAATTTTAGTTCAACACAGTATTACAAAGCCTGTGGTTTCCTTTTCATGTAACTGAAACAATTCCATGTCTGAAAAACACATAGAAGTGACTTCCTGAAGACTTTTGGGAAAAAAAAAGTCTCAGCCTCGCTTTTCCTTTCCTCTCCCAGGAAATTCAGAGCTGCTACAAAAGAATAACCAAATTTTATGTGCATATGGAAAAAGCTGGCCTTGTTTTTCTTGTTGAAAGAACACATCACAAAATGAGGACAGCAGCACCGTATCTTTGCGATTCACTGCCTTGCTTCCATCTGGTCTTCATCACACACAACAGTATTTTCTTGATTATTCTGTTCAGACCGAAGCTGTGCAATTTTTGCTCTGTAGTGAAAGTCTTCAGCCAAGAAAAAGATTTCCAGTCTCTCACACATCCATAAAAGACGCAGTCTTTCTGAAATGCAACAATCCAGCGTAAGCCACCTGGGGCATCCTCCTGCTGCTAGTGGTGCTTTTATGTGGAATTTGACCGAAATGGCAAGTCAGCACTCCCCGAGTTCACAAACAATAGCAGAGAAGAGTCATATGGAAGTGAAAGTATCCACATATTGTGCTGCCCAGGTAGGGCGCCTCAAAAAGCTTTTACCTCCTCTTCCAAGCATGATCTATCCTGTCAAGTAAAGTATGAAATAGCTGAGTGTTTCTATCATGTCATCAATGATAGCACACCTGGAAATGAAGGTAATTTTTTTTAACCCTGAGAACTCAGCTCATGGAAGAGTGATCAAAGGACTAACAAGCAACATTACTTCTTACAAAAGCTTCAATTAAAAGCATAACACAACTCTGAAAATTTGGAAATACGAGTACAAAGCAACTGAAGTCTGTACCTTAAGCAAACAAATTCCGTCTCTCAGGTTCATATTCAGTTTTTAACTACTACAACTGCCACAAGTAATTTTTAAAATTCTTATTTTATATAAATAGAATAAAATGAGTCTAAGATCAAGTTAATTTTTTGCTCTTCTGCCTTCCTCTACACCAACAGTTAAGTGGTGCTGATCAGTGCTACGGCCCATGCCAGGCTTTTTTCAAAATAATCCCTGGTGTGATGTGGCAATATGCAGACAGCCAGCAAAGAGAAGGAAAGGTCCTCCAGTAGATCGCAGTTCCTTCTTCATATTACAAAATGAACATATGGCCAAAGAACACTGGTTTGTATAAAAGTCTGGAACATTTTCAGGCTGACTCAGGAGTCTTTTCAGGCTGCAGGATGGCTGATATGCATAGCTGAAAACCTAGTGAAAGAAGTCAGTTTTCTGCAGAGCAAGTTTCAACACACATATCTCAGCCCAGGCAGGAGATGGAGCTTAAGGCAATCTACAAGGAAACAGCGTAACAGGTAGTGCATCTTGTCCACTTAAAAGAGAAAAGGAGTTTATCTCTATTCTAGATAAAGGCTGAAAAAAAAATGGAAGCTGCCAGAAGCAGCCATGAAAGATCTGAAGAGGAGTAAGAAAATGAAGAAAGAAGTACCCAGCACTTCCACACAGCCATGCAAACCAGGACGTTTTCCTAAGGAAATTAGGAGATGAAGCTGTAAATCTATCTTTCTTACTTTTCCTGCCATATCAACTTCACAATGAGGAACACAGGAGCATGACTTGCAGTTGAACAGAGCTAAGAGGCAATTGACAAGGCAATGAGCAGCACAGAGATGAGGCAGAAAATCAAAGAAAAACTGCTACATAGCTGGTGCAGTCCATGTGCTTATCACATCAAGTTTCAAGGGAAGGAGCAATTGATCCACCACAACAAAAAGATGCACTGGAGATGAAAGATGTTCCTGCTTTTACTCCAGCTCTACACAAATAACAGGTAACTGTTGTGCTGCCATACTTGACTGAAAAGGTCTTTAATCCAAACAACTTTTCCATTAGATCACAATTGCACAGTGCACTTGTTTGCATTAGGAAAAAATCATTTCTTATCAGAAAAGTTGCTTCAGTTTTTCCATACTGCTGTTATGCACTCCAGCAAGGCAGACTCCACTGTTTCAGTGACCCCTGCCTGTTGCTGGCTCCTTCCCCCAAATTCCTTCCACCCAAACACCCCACCCCTGCAAAAAAGACCAGGGGAAAGAAAAAAAGAGCCTCAGCTGATAAAACTCAAGCAAGACCCACTTCTACTCAACCGAAAACTAACAGGAAAATCCCATGGGCTAGGATCATATTTTGATGCAACAAAAACATAGCAGCTGCAGGCATACATCTGAGACAACCGGCCGATCAGTAACATCTCCTGGTAGTGAGGCAACAGCCATCAGCAGCTTCCCAGCAAATAACCTGCACCTCCGGAGTTCCCTCACCCATCTTCAGGGCAACCTAACGATCACTAAAAAAGCATACCCTTCTAAAGCTAAGCAACAGAGGAAAAAAAGAAAGGAATAGAAGATTCAACATACTGTTTTCCCTGCTCCTTTCATATTACTAATCGTATTTCTGGACCTTCTGTAAACTTGAACTTCACAGCAGCCAGTCAAGGTACAGGACCAGCATGTGTGAGTGAGTTACATCAATGCAGTGACATGTGAGAGGGCCATTTGAGTCAATCACAGACTTCTGTTTTCTGAAAAGTTGGCTTGCTTCTTAAAAAATCTTAAACAGCTGCAATGCAAAAAAAAAAAAAAAAAAGGAAGAAAGAAAACTGAGGAGGCCAGGAGGAAGAAATGGGCATTTTTCACTTCTGCAGAAAGCTTCAGGGCAGCTCAAGTGGGCACTGCAAAGGTCCATCACGGATCACACCCAGGGGTGGCCCCTCACATGGGGATGACAGCACGCCAGCTGTTCCCCACAAGACACCACCCCGACAGCTGAGCCTGCGACTCATTTATCAACCCTCCGTGCAGATCAGCTGGCAGCCACTTGCACTCCCACAGCAAGAGCCCCCAAAGCCTCTGCTCTGCTATCACTGCTACCAAACAGTGCGCTCACACCACCCCAGCACACACCATCAACACACAGCCTATAGCCACATGTCTCTAAAACAAGCCACAACATACAGGCCAGCTGATGCACCTGTCCACCAACATCATGCCATAGGAAATTAATCTAGGAACTTTTTGTGGAAGCCAGTGTTTTTTCATCTAAAGACCCAAGACACAAAGATGTACCTACTGGTTTTTGAGCTGCTGAGTCACACAATGCACCTGAACAGAGCTCTAGTACACACGAATTCTGAAGGGGCAAGTGGAGGTGAAAAAAGCCCAGAAAAGCTCCAAGTTGATGCCCAGCCAAGTTCTCTTTTAGCATCTCAAAGAAAAGGAGATCAGTGGAGCCCCGCCCCCCTTCTCCAAGTTCAAATCTGGCCTGAACAGCAGATAAGTGGATGAACCAGGCTCCTTGACCTCATTTTTTTTAAGGGCTTCCCCTTGGGGTGACTGTTGCTCCTGCTACCTCCCTTGTACTGTTTCCATCATTTAAGCTGCATGTAGCCCACACATGGGATTTTAACTCTAGCATAGACTTGTTTAGACAACAGCCCTAAACCTTCTTCACAACCTGCCTGGTAAGCAGGGCCACCAGCAGCCTTCGGGTGAGCACAAAAGGCTTTCTTGTCCTGTACACTTAAGCAGAGCAAGATGCCACTGTCACTTAGATCCCTGAGACCTCCTTCTAGACCCTGAATCGCTACTTAATTCTTGTCTTGACATCAGAAGACACTGCTGCTTCTGGTGTGTGGGCATGCACATATCCCACATATCCCTTCTGACTGCCTTTTTTAAAAAAAAACAAGTTTTACATTCAAGCCCAGACTGAAAGCATGTTACAATACACCTGCCTAACAGCCAGGAGCATACAAGGTTTGAGGGTTAATCAGAGCCCTGCCAACAGCTTTGAAGTTGCAACACGCGACTGCTATCAGTGCAAGCAACTTCAGAAAGAAAACATAGCCAAGATAACCAAGTTCTATATTGCATAAACGATATATTCTAATCCTTGTAAAGCACTGCGACTAGCATTGTAACAGCAGGTCATTCAACATGAGCGGGGCCCACATCTCTTATTTGAACACTTCAAATAATATTCCCAGTGACAGAACTATTCTACCCATTCATTTAACAACATACGCATAAGTCAAAAAAACATTTGCTGACTTTGTTAATTTACTCTTAATTCTACCCACTTCGCTTTTTGTCCCATCTCAGGCTGATGTGAGTTGTTTCAAAAGCTTTTTTAACTAATACTGTAGCTTTGAGTTCACCTTTTACTAATGCCACCTGTAGCAGAAACTGGGCACTCAGAAGCAGCACAAAGATGCACCTTACACAGAATGGCCGAGGTTAGAAGGGACCTCTGAAGATCATCCAGTCCAACCAAGTAGGATTGCCTACAGAACACGATGCAGGACGGCCTCCAGGTGGATTCTGAATATTGCCGGAGAAGACTCCACGCCCTCTCTGGGCAAGTTGCTGCAGGGCTGTCACCTCCCAGGACCTCAGCTGGGACTGCCGACCCTACAGCCCTCCTGCTGGCCCCCCAGCCCCGTCAGCCCCATGCCGCCCACCCCAAGCACGCCCTGCCGGAGCTTTCCCCCACCAGGCGTTACCACACGCGAAGAGCCCCCAGCAGCCCAGCTCCCGCTGCGGTGTCAGGCCGTCCCCCCGCCGGGCAGGCCGCGGCGCTTACCGGTCGGTCTGCAGGACGCGCACGAGGTGCTCCATGGCCTGGATGCCGACCTCCAGCCGGTATTTCTGCGGGACACAACGAGCCGTCAGCCCCCGCCCGGCACGGCGCGCCCCCGGCCCGCCCGGCCCCGCCGCCACTCGCCTTGGACAGCGACTTGAGGGCGCGCACGGCGTCCCGCCGGTCGTCCAGCAGCGTGGAGGAGGCCACCCGGTCGCACAGCTTCTGGATCTGCGGGAGCGAGGAGGCACCGTCACCGCACCGCCACCGCACCGCCGCGGCACCGCGCCCCAGCCCTCCCCGCCTCACCGTCTCGGCGCCCGACGGCTGCGGCCCGGCGCTGGGGCCGCCCATGACGCCCCGCAAGAAGTTCATGGCCCCGCCGCCGGCCCCGGCCCCGGCCCGCCCGCCTCTGCTCCCGGCCCCGGCCCCGGCCCCGGCCCCGCCGCCGCCCCCGCCACGGAAGCGGCCGCCGCGCCTGCGCCGCGACGTGGCGCCGACGTGGCCGGCGGAGGGCGGGGCCGCGCCCGTGGCGGGCGGGATCTGTGCGTGCTCCGCCCCCTCCGCCGCGAGGGGACCCGTGCTGCGCCGCTGTGCCTTGGGTCGTGCTGGGTAGCGGGGGAGCCGTGAGGTTTCCTGGTCAGTGAGCCAGGCGTCGTTCAGGAAAGCGTCCGTGGCAGCAGTGCAAGAGCCAGGGCATACCCAGCGCCGGCCGGCTTGGGGGCAGGAGCTGGCCCGGAGCTGCCTTGCCGTGACCCGCACCGCTTCCCTCTTTCCCCTTGCCGGCGGGAAGGCGGCTCGGCAAAACGGAGCTGGGGCCAGCTCGTTTCCGGCCGCGAACTTCTCAAATTTCTGACCTTTTCTTTTTTGAATTTCTGGAGTGCTAGGTCAGTCGGTTGCCTATTAGCAAGAAAAGAGGTTGAAAAGGGAGAGAAAAAAAGAGAAATGACAAGAACGCCAGAAGTTTCCCTAACTAAAATGCTTCTGGATGCCGTAGAGGCTAGGAAACGACCCTGCCCTTCCCCATGGAAGAACAGAACGGGTGGGGGATGCCCGGGTTGGACGTGAGGAGATGCCATCCCCCTCCAAGAAAATAAGAACGGCGCGTTTTGTGCAGCACGCCCAGCTCTTTATTTTAGCGTTTCCCACCCGCACAGCACCGCCTCGGGGGAGCGCTGCTGGAGGCACCGGGACTCGAGCCCCACAGCCTCGGTGGGTGAGGGTGGAAAGCCGGCCCCGTGGGACGGGGAGCGCCGGGACAGGGCAACACGCCAGCCCCCGAGGAGGTTGTAAATTCACAGTAACGGGAAAATAAATCAACAAAACTCGGGTAGCGCCGTGCTGGTGGAGGGGGGGTAGCTGAGGGGACAGGCTACAACCGCCGACGGCGGCCCTCGCGCCCGCGCAACGGCCGCTTCCCCCCCCCTCCCCGTACGTCACCGCCGGGGATTGGCGGGGCCGGGCGGCGCGGCGCACGCGCGGCCGCCCCCTCCCCTCCGGTGACGCACGCGCGCAACGCCCAGGCCCGCGCGCACGGGAGCCCCGGCCGCCCCGCCCGGCCCCTCCCCTCCCTCCCCCGCCCGGCCGTGCCGCCCCCGCCGCCGCCGCCCCGCTCCCGTCAGCGCCCAGCAGGCCCCGGGCGGGACCCGCAGCCCGCCCCGCGCGCCGAGCCCCTGCCCACGGGTGAGCGCGGCCGTTGGGGAGGGGGAGGGGGGGGGGGAAGCGGGGGTTGTAACGGTCGCGGCGCTGAGGGGAGCGGGGGAGCAGCGGCTGAGGGGAACGGGGCGGAGGGGTTGTTCGCCGTCACCTTGGCGGAGGAGCGAGGGGAGCCCTCAGGGGGCCGGTGAATCACCGGGGCCTCCATCCTCGGCCCCCCGAGGGGCTTCTGGGAGAAATGGGTACGGCAGCTGAGGTAAAAGCCTCCCGGCGCCGGGCCTGGGCGTGCTCTGCTGTCTGTCCGCAGGGCAGCTGCCGGTGGCACCCGTAACGGGGCTGGTGCTGGGCAGGCGGCCTCGCTCCCCACACCTAGGTGCATGGAGGTCTTCTTTCAGCTCTTCTCGTTTTACTGCTGTTCCTCGTAACCTCCGAGGACCAAAGTAAAGGTCACTGCAGCTCCAGCGTGGGGGCACAGGAGCAGCCCCCTGACAAAGGTTTTACCTTCCTTGAGCTTTGTGCCCAGCACCGCTGCGTGAAAGAACTGACACAGCAGAGGGTGAGGGAAGATGAGATGATGGCTCACTTCCAACTAGGAAGATTGACTTCATTTTGTAGCATTCCTGATTGCGGTCTCCTGTGTGGGTTTGGCAGTTCCTGAGCCCTCTGTGTGTTGTAGGTGCTTCAAGTTCAGTGTGCAAGCGTTCTGCTGTATTACAGAAAGAAGCGTGAAGATGCCAAAGGTATTTTTGATCCGTTGAGAAATGGAGTACATTATTTTGTTCGTAGCTCAATTCTTGTGCAGGTAGGCTACTTATGTGTAACCGGTGCACTTAAAGTCAGCTCGGTGTTCTTTGACCTGTGATCTGATGGAGGAGTACAGGGGGAAAGATGATTTCCCTTAGCAAGCTTTTCTTTCTAATATAAAGCACATCCTCTATCTCAGGGTTTTCTCATTTCTCTTATGGATAGCTTTAATTAGGGAGCAGTAGCAGAAGGAGATCGGTGACCAACTTACTGGGATGGTTTCGCTGCAGTGTAGGCCACGCTGCCCTACTCGGTGCTGTGTGGCAGTCGTCGAGTGAAGTAACATGGAGCAAGCTCTCTGATGTACACGTGAGTCCCTGACAGGAGGACAGCTGCGTTATCATAGCGCTCTGACTGGGTATGGCTTTGTCAGCTTGCCTTCTTACCTGAGGAGGTGTTATTACTGACAAACCGACGTTGTTTTAGAAGTTCATTTGTCATTACCAATGCATTATGTGTTCACTGTGTGTAAGTATGCCTGCAGGGCCATACCTGCATCAGGAAAGCTTTCTCATTCCTGCGGGAACATCTTGCTCCCAAACTTGTTCTGGACTCTGGTAGCTTGGGTTCAAGAGACATAATCCCTGTTTACCATTTGAAATGTTCTTATAATATTCTAATTGGCAGATTTTGGCTCGCTGTGGAGAAGTATGATCTGTATCATATGAATTTTTCATTAGCAGAATAAAATCTTCTGTGATAGTGAAGCTTAAACTGGAGAGAAAACGGAATGAGCCGACCATTCAATCTACTTATCCGCTGGTGTCCTTATGGATAAAATGTTTTTCTGTATGGAACCGAGGTTTCAAATTATGCATCTACAGCCACGCTTAAAGAGTATCTTACAGTGCTGAAAACATGCTGAGGAAACAGCATCTTAACACGCAGTGTTGGATTTGATTCTTCCTTCTCATTGTAGCAGTTGTGACACTGGATGTCATTTCTTTTGAGAGTATTTGACAAACGAAGAAGTGCATTGCAATTTAGGGAGCACGTGAAAGGACTAACGTGTCAGACTAATTGGTGTATCTGCGGAGAGCCCAGAAAAAGGCACTGGATGGCAGCACCCAGGGAGATGCGGCGTGGTTTCCCCCCAAAGGTGGTGCCACTGCCTGCGATTCCTGGGGCTGTCCTGCAGGTGGGTGTCAGCTCCTGGAGGACACAGCTCAGCTGCCCAGGTGCTGGTCCCCTGTGGTACTCGCATACCTAAAATACATGGGGCCGTTAAGCTCTTCTCAAAAAAAAAAAAAAAAAAAACTACCACAGAACAGCTTGATTTGAAAGAACTGTATGTTGTGCCTTGGGGCTCAGCCAATTCAGATGGGATTGGATTAGGTAAAGGAGATCATAAAGCAATGTGATTCTCTGAGATTATGCGGGTTTGCTGGCCCTCGCTTGCAGACAGACGATGATCTGAGCACTTACCTTGCAGAGCACGAACAAAAGAAGGTGGTTTCGGTAATGAACTGGGTTGCTGGGGACTTTCACTTGCTCTTTCAGTATTTTTTTGGTGTAGTTGCCGCTTGTTTCCATCGAGCGCGGAATACCTGCTAGCCTCGCAGGCCTTTTATTGCAGATGCCCCAGCTCGGACTGTGAGCTGCGGTTTGCTTCTGGAGCCCGATTCAACCTGTTACAGTAGTAGGATCTCACGTGGATCCCAGTAGCAAGCACACCCTTGTAGGGCATTATTTGGCCTTGACACGAGCTGCAGGAGCCTGGATTTAAGAATAAACCATGCTGTTACAGGTTGGTGTGAAACTGTAGCTTGGTAGCCAGGTGCCTGTAGTCACGGAAGAATTGCTGTAGTCAGAGTTTGGAGGATGAGACTTGGATGTCAATAAACCAAAAAAAAAATAATCATTCAATAATTCCTCTAAGGGAATAACAGAAAACTTGCATTTGTTTTGGGGAAAAAAAGGTTTCACTAATGTGAGAGAGCTCACGTGGGCAAGATGCATGCTGGTGGACATTTTGACTACCCAGCACTTGGTGGCCTTCAGTATTTGAGAAGCCAATTGCTGCTGCCTTCCTGCACCAACTGGTGAGTGGTAGGTTTGTTGATTTTTTTTTTTTTTTTTTTTTCCCCCAGGAAGGGTTAACAAACACAGTTTAATAAAGGCAAGTTTTGTGTCTAAAGATGATTGCAGGCTGAATAAATTTGCACACTATTAATTCAGCGTGCATTGGAGAAATTATTGCAGCAGTTGATACCCGGGTATTTGAGCACAATAGTCCTAGTGTCAGCTATGTCTCCATCTTTTATGTCTGAACACTTTCATTTAGTTGCAAAGGCTAACTCGCTTTTAGTTGTCGTGGCTGACATTTGCTCTCCTAGGCCATCATAAGATATTTTTTTGCAGAGCTGACCCAAGTCTGTAATAATCTTGTACCTGAAATTAACCAAACGTAGCTTTGATGCTGTCACAAAGTGACCCTAACGTTACTGGTCATTTCAGTGCTATCCTGCAGTTGCTTTCCAAAAGAAAACCTCCTTTCTGTTTTTGTTAATTTGCTTATCTTCACATGCAAATAACAGTTCGCCTCTGTGGTAACTCTCTGTTTGCTTTTGTTTTCTTGCAAAGAGAGCATGGACATAACAGAAGTTTTTCAAGATAGGGCTTGGTTGTTTGAGGTAACGGTGCTGAGCCTGTCTGGTCCTGTCTGCGGACGAGCAGTGATTGCGCGAGCGTTCATGCGACTTCATCTGGGTAGCTCATGCCTTTCCTCAATTTGTGGCATGGAAAGGGGTTCTTTAGCACAGCAGTTGTGCTGTCAAGAAACCAGCAGACAAATTTTCGTAATTTCTGGTGTTGCCAACACCGTTTCAGTGTTTTCTTTCTGGCTAGTACATTCTCTAGTGCCTCAAGCGGTAAATTCTCATTAAGACGCTTTCCCAAAGACTGCTCAGGCTAATCTAAAAATGTTGTTCATTTTATTCAAGTGAGAAAAACGCTCGGATTCCTTCTTAGCCATCGTTCCTTGACTCGCGAGTACATACATACCTATGAAAACTGGAAAAAGAACTTTTATACAGTGTGCATATCTATGGGGCTTCCATTAGTGCCCAGCAAAACATGGAGATAACTGTGGTTTTTAAGTTATTTAAACAGTTTTCAACAGTTTTTAACTGTTTAAATTGTTGATGCAGATCAGCAATTGCCTTTGTTGGCAATTTAGCTATTGTTGGAAATTTGGCAGGTTAAGTTTTAGCTTCAATTTCCCTTGGGCATTCACCTCCAAAACCCTCAGGCCTGCTTAGACTTGGGTCCTGGGCTTTGAGGAGGCGGTGTACTAATTGGGACGTGTGGAGGTTGAAATCTTTTGAAAACCATGGCGATGGAAAGCAAGCAGTACCAGCGTTTTTATTTTACTGCCTTACCATGACTTGGAGACCTGAATGCTTCATAAAGCCTTTGGCAGCTCAGTGGGGATGTCTGAAGAGGTGGTGCAGGAAATAACACCAAGACAGTTGAAGAGTTGTACTGAGACATCCTGTAAAATACCAGCATCCTGTGATGTAAACCAGTCATGCTGTCACTTGAACCATGGACAGAGGGGGACTGCACCCACCTCGTTTGGGATGTAGAACCACTTCTCCTCCAGGTTGTTAGGGAAGAATTGTCTCGGTGTGATTATTGCATATTTGCCTTTCTCAGATCTTCTGAAAGGTTTCTGCAGCCTTTCCTGAAATAGCACAGCTTCCAATGAAGAAAAGATCTAGTGTGATCTGATGTCGTGTAATGACTTGTCACAGATTATTATGTTTTGTACCCAGAGGCATTTTCCGTGTTCCTTGTGGTATGCCAGCAATTTGTTAACATATGTACTTTGCCTGATGCTATATTCATAAGAATGTGTGCTGCCTATGATCTGCTTTTTAACAGGTTCTGCTTAAAAAAAGGAAAAAGTTATAAAGTTCTGTCCTTGTGGACTCTCACAAGTGCTTGTGGTGATTATTGTTCCATGTTCATCACCTGCTGGGGGTTAGGGCAGCACCAAAACTTGTGTATGTACAGAAATCGTTCTTTTAAGGTTGGTTTCTCAGTAAGATTCGCGCATGTGTGCCGTTGCTGTAGGATGAGTCAGGTCAGGAAGATCCTCAAGCTGTTCAGATTTTGTTTATTTGGAGGATCCAGCTCTGGGCATGGGCAAGGCTCAAGCCGTTGGCGTCCCATAGCATTCTGGGCCGTTGTTTTTTAGATCTGATGATCAAAATGGCTTCCAACCGGGGCTGCTACGAGTCTCAGCTAATGCTGTGCTCCAGAGCCTTGGAAGGTTATAACTGAGATTTTGGATAATCCTAAATAAGTTTTCTGCTTTCGTTTCTCCCGGTTCAAAATTTGTATTTCAGACTTTGCCGACTGCCTTGCCTGCACGTTTGTGAGGCCACTCCTTTGGGTGTGATTCCTGCTGAACGGCATTTGGTAATGGATCTTGGTGTTGCCTTGTGGCTCTGCTTGACAGCTTGAGGTTATTTTGACAGTCCATTAAAAGTAAACTTTTTGAGCTAAGTATAGTTTATGTTTGATGTTTTTGTTTTGTTGTTGTTTTTCATCAGTTCCCTGTTGATGGAGGATATGGTGTGTTTGTGCTGGTGTTCACGTGTACATTACCTTTAATTACAGGCTCTTCTGAGCTGAAGTTAACTTGCAAATTTCCCCATGTGCATTTTGTCCTGGCCAGCTGTGACTGGGAGCAGTCCTTTGTATTGTCCCTTGGGCTGAGGTTATTTTGATAACAAAGCAGAAATCTTATTTTAGGATTATCTCCAAGTTCAAAAATTTGGTCACTTGGTCATTTTTGTCTGCTGTCATGCCTGCAGGTTTGCTTTCTGAAAGAGAGAAAGTAGGCAAAGCTTTCCTTCAGCAACTGGGGGCGATCTCATGGGGGACTTGAGGCACCCTAACGCGAGCCCATGGGTAGGAACTGACCACACTGTCAGCGTCTAAAGGTTGTGATCAGTGGTACAAAGTCCAGCAAAGTAGCAAACATTTCTCCAGGGGCAACGCTGGGGCTGTTCAGCACCTTGCTGGTGACGTGGATGATGGGCTGCAGTGGTCCACAGCAAATTTTTGGAGGGATAGGCTGGGGAAGGTGGCTGACAGTAGCGTCAGGAAGTTCAGTAAAGGGAAATGACTGAGTCCTGAATGTGGATGGAAAAACTCCAGGGAAAAGTCAAGGCTGGGAGATGACTGGTTAAGAAGCAGCTTTATAGAAATGGACTTTGGTGTCCTGGCAGAAGAGCTGAGCTTGAGTCAGCGCTCTAATCTCGCGGTGATGAAGGGCGATGGCGTTACGGGTGGTGTAAACAGGAGCAGGGTGAGCAGAGGTGATTTGTCCTTTCCAGTTGCCTCTTGCAACATCCAGACCCAGAGCGTCACCCCCGATTTTAACTCCTCAGGACAGGAAAGGAGCCGATGGGTCAGAATGGGTCTGGCCTAGGACCACCAGGGCTGCTGGGGCTGGAGCACCTGGAGAGAGGAGACTCAGAGGGCTGGGGAACAGAGACCAGGCTGATACATGACTGCTGCTTTCAGCTGCCTGCTGGGAGGACGTGGAGCCATGCTTTTCCCAGGTGGACTGTGTTAAAATAACAGCCAGTTTGCCCAAATTGCAAGCAGAAGTTGCATATTGCTAACGCATAAATATGTGCAGAACAGGCCATGTGATACAAAGAGGTTGTTCTGTGCTCAGGGGGTTGAAGCAGGTGACTTCCAGAAGTCCTTTCCAACCTAAATTATTTTTTCTGTGGCAAATATGAAATGCAGTTAGCCTGGACATGTGGAACCTAAAGCTTTGGTCATCTCTGGGACATACCGGTTTCCCTTCCCAGTCTTCAAGGAGTGTGAATCCAGCCTATAGATTCACAAGTTCATTCCAACTTCACAATATCAGTGCTACCTTCTTTGTACTACATATGTGTCAGGAGCTTTTTGAAGCAGATCTGCTTTGAGATAAAGAAATGATACTGGCTGACTTAAGAAAATGCATTCATGTTTGTTTTGTAGTGCTCTTGGTCTTAGATTTTTAGTTTGTCTTCAGTTTATTGCCAAAATGTTAAATAAATAGTGCTAGACACTTAAAAGTATCATTTTGGGGCAGGGGGTGGGAAGTGCCTGTTTTATAAGGGACTTAGCAAGAATTGATTTGTTTGCGCCGTTCCCTCTTAGTCAAAATAGGATGTGAACTGACAGACATCTTTTTGTTTATTCAAAGGGAGGTCAGGGTGAGATAAGTGCCTGAATTAAGTTCCTGTTCATATAATTGTTTCACTTCTAATTTTATTATGCTCATCCTTTTATGAGGAAGTTGTGATACACAGCCTTCTTTTCAAACTAACACAAATATTTTTAATTACAGCATTCGACACTGTGTACCAAAGAAATGGTGATGGAGAAGCCAAGTCCCCTGCTCGTAGGGCGGGAGTTCGTGAGACAGTACTACACTCTTCTAAATAAAGCTCCTGACTTCTTGCACAGGTAATGCTCTCACAATAAAGTAACTCATCTTTTGGAACAAAAGTGCATACTCTTCATCACAAATGAGATAAACAGAATTTCTGAGTGTGGCAGGAAACTGACCTGGCTAACCTCTGGGCTTTCGGAAAATAATTCGTCGTAAAAAAAATCTTCAGGATCTAGAACCAAATGTGGCCAATGTTTACAAGGTATTTCCTTCATGAAAGAGAGAACTATTTCTTAACTGATGTGATGGGAATGTGGACATATTATAGAAATAGTTTTATAAGAAGATAGAAAAGGAAGGAGCATGGCAGAGGAGGCACTTGCATGTAGCACCTAAGATGAGCACAATAATAATTTCAGGATACCGTATATTTTATATTGCCTCTGAGGAGTTTTTATCCAGATCATGATTGGAGATATAAAAGTCAGGGCCCGGACAAGGTAGGTGACCAGTTCAGTAGTTTTATTTACCTGTGTCCACTATTTAAGCGGTACCCTGGATGTGTTCCTTCCTATTTTTTCTTATGACATTTTTGGCTACATGCAGTTTGTCACTTAAGATTTTGCATTTCCACATTTGGACTTAGAGCAGCACTGACTTGTAAGAAATAACATTGAAAGTAGTGTTGCAAGTGTTGGTTGTGTTGGGTTTTGTTCCTTTTTCTTTTTTTTAGGCAATCACTGCTTGGATTGCTCTTGACTCAGAACTTGACATAAAGTTGATGGTGAAAAATTGAGCTGTTTGAGAACAAGTTGGAGCTCCCTGACAGCTAGCTTAATATTTCAGTCTTTTGAATGATGTCTCTTTTCACCTGTAGCTTTGAGGTGGGGAAAATGAACTGGTGTTGTCTTAAGTGAATGAACTGCTGTGGAACCATGTTTGTTCTGTGTTTCAATTTAGATTTCAAGGTGTGAGATTGTCCAAGCAGTGTATTTAGGGCTTTCCTAATCTGTGTTGCGAAGTCGTACAGAAATCGCAAGTAGCATTTTCAGTAATGGCAGATTTTTTTCCCTGTCCCTGAAATTTTAACAAATGGTTGGATCAGATCAACACCTGGACAAACATGTCCGTGTCACGCATCGATACCTGATACACAGACTTGCTGCTTGCTCTTAGCGAGGATTGTGTTCCTTACGCACATGTCTTTTCTGGGTGATTTCCCTAAACAGCCTGCGAAAGCACCGTGGAAAGCTGAAGTTGGTAAGACAGCTTTCTTGGGAAGTGTGCTGTCATTTTACCTCAATTCCCAGAAAGTGTTTGCATAAACAAAGGGACAGAGAATTAGTATATAAGGGATGATTAGGCTGTGCTTTACAGCTTAACACCAGAGGTAGAAGAACTCTCACCATTGTACAGTGAGGTTGCCTTTTCCTTTTTGTGACATTTCTGTTTTGGTGGTAGTTGAACGTTGGGTAAATGACCCATGCCTCAAATGTGGTGTTGAAAATAATCTTTGATTTTGTTCGCGAGAGTGTTTACCTGTAATGATAGTGATTATAACCTTGGCTGGACGTGGAGGGGAGTAGATGTGTGTTTTGATTTAAAAAGCAAAATACTGCTGCTCTGTTTCTTCCCTAGCTGCTTCAAAGAAAAGCAGGCAGCTGTTCCAGGCTGGCCTTCCCTCTGCTTCCCTTTCATATTACAACAGTAATTCCGTTCCATCAGTATTAACGCGTGCTATGGGAGCATTATGGAGCTGGTGTTCCTAGTACATTGGGGATGTTTCCACTTTGGGGTGATGCAAAATTGGCAGAAGGCTACATGTGAGGAAAAAATATGTCTGTGGAGACAGGTAGCATGTTGAGGGTGACTTGGGTGCTTTACAGAAGGCAGTAGGGTAGGCAGTACTCCCACCCCTCTGTCTCAGGCTTTACTCTAAAAGTTCTGATATGCGGCTTGCCAAATTGTGCTGTGTGCTTGGTACGTTGAGTGGGAACGGGCAATTCTGTAGTCTATAATTGTCCATAGAGCCCTTTTATCACGGGCTCTCAACCAAGAACTCGACAGAATTTTTCTTCTCATTTAAAGTTGAGGGGCTGTGGATGACTGGCTGGTTACCTGCTGCCTGGAGTGACCCTGCTGAGGTTGGGGAGCTGCAGTGGCAGCCATCCCACAAGCTCCCCTGTGCAGATGGCACTCTGTGCCCGAGCACTATCCTCTGTTCATTTGAAAGGTGACACGAGCGTCACCAAGAACAGCATCTGTGAAATTTCTCTTAAATACCTCTGCACAGATTGTCCTAGAGGTTTGATCTGGTTTGCATGAACAAGTTGTTAAAATCGTAGCTGTTTGTTGAGCTGGATGAGGAGAATATCTTCCAGGCAGTTTTAACCTCTGCCACCTCTGTCCCTTTTTCAGGGCTGCATGGGTGGCTACCCCTGTCCAGTAAGGCTTGGATAGGGAGGAAATCTACCTTTGTGTTCTTTGGCTGTACGTTGTGTCTGAGTGGGGCTCTTCTGAGAGAGCATCTTATCTACGATCCTTCTCTTGCTGTTAGTCTAAGTGACGACTTGCTCACTGCCACAGAAAGATTTTGGAGTCAGGGCTTCCCAGAGCTTGATGTCAGAAGAAAAAGGATTTATTCTTGCAGTGAGTAAGGGAGTTTGGCAGCAAGTGTTAATGCGCTTGGTTTATCCTACTAAAAGCTTGAGAAACGCACCAAGTCCTGTCATTATGCTTTATCCAGAGCTTATCCACAGGCTTTGGGTATGAAGAGATGGGTTCGCCCTCCAAGTGGGTTTTAGTCAGGGTAGTTGCCATGCCTGGCACGCTTCAGATGAATTTGTGTGGCTTTACTGGCTTCTTAACTTAAAATGGATATTTCCATGTAACTGGGGACTCGGTGGGTGCTCTTCTCCTAATTTGCAGATCCTGCTCATGTTTTCTGCCTACCAGAGAGTTTGAACAGTTCGTTAAACGCAGCAAGTTAAAACTCCTGGTCTCCCTCTGAAAGCACTTGGTAGGATGTGCTGACTGTCAGGGGGCTTGCTTCGAAATTTAAAGAGTTGATAGATGTTTTCCCGTTGGTTTGCGAGCTGGTGCAACAGAACTTTTGTTTGTCTTTGCTGTGGGAAAGTGCTAGAGCATGCTCAACAATTGGGTTATGCAGCTGGTACCAAAGAAAAGTCAAATATTTCCCAGAATTCTTTCTGGACACTAAGGACATCATGGGAGTTAAAATCTTGGATTGGTATTTTCAAGCAACTAGAACTGGAAGGAGTTTCTTGGTTTAGTGGGATAAACCAAGAAATGGCAAATGCTCAAGTTCAAGTGTTTAATTCTGTATTTTAACATAGCCTGTGCACTAGCTTGTTTAGCTAGGTAGAAACAGTCTCTATCCCTTCTGTTATGTGTGAGAATGGGCTGGTGGAAACACTTAAAGGAAGTGATAATTCATAGATAAAGTACAGAGGTGGGTAATAGTGGTATACTGTAGAGGTAGGTGAAGTACAGGAAGTGTTGAAGAGGACCAGGGTCTAGAGGAGAGGTTGTTCCTCCCCAGGGTCACGTGTTGGGGGGAGTGTGACTAACCCAGGCAGGTGACTTCAGTTTTGGGGGAGCCTCTAGCTGAAACAGCCACCTTGACCATAGTGGGCAAGCTGGACTTCTGAACGTTCATCTTCTTTGTTTCTGTATCCTTGGAGCCTGAGATGTGGTGGGTATATCTTGAATCGTCGCTTGCCCTGAAATTCCTACTGCCTTGAGCTCTGTAATTTGTGGCTAAAATACTTGTTGGATTTTGTTCTTATTTTTTTTTTCATTGGCATGAATTTCATTACATCTCTTCACTTGCAGGTTTTATGGCAGGAACTCTTCTTATGTCCATGGAGGACTGGATGCCAGCGGGAAACCACAAGAAGCAGTGTACGGTCAAGCTGTGCGTATCCAAATTGGTCCTGAAGTCCTCACTAATGTGCAGAGCTTACTGTATACATTGGTCATTTTCTGTAATCAATTAGTTGGACTTTCTTACCTGGGAAATAGTGTATTCTGGTACTGCCTCCTGTTCAGAGGCCTAAATGTTCTTGGTAGTTGATGCTCTTACTGTGGGTTGCGTTTGATAGATCAGCTCTGCATCTGGACTGCAGAAATGATATTTAGGGTGGGAAACAAAATCAAGAGGACCTGTTAGACTAGCCCTCTAGGTGTATCGTGTTTCAGTTAGACGTGGTTTCTAGGTGAAACGACTTTGATCTCGGGGAATTAAATTGAAATCTGTATGTTAGCAAATTCTTCTGTGGGTGGACGTGTCTTGTAATGGAAGATAACTTTAGAAGAAGCAAGCTAAGTCCAGAAAACACATCTTTTTGCTGTGGCTGTAGCTTTTTATCAAAATAATGTCTACCATCTAGGAGCATCTGTCATGTGGTGGCTGCATCTTTGAGCAGTGTTGCTTTGAGCCCAGACGAGGTTTTGTTGCTTCTCTTTTCACCAGCAGAACCTGGTTTGGCAGTAGGAAAATCATGACAGTGCAGATGTTACTCACTGCTGTGATATTTGGGTACTTGATAGATGCATAGGTTTTTTTTGGGGGGGGAGGAGGGGTTGTTTGTGTTGGTTTTTTTTTTCGCTCTAAGCACAAAATCACATGAGCTCATGTAGATTCTTCACAGTGAAAGATGGTTCAGGGTTCCTGTATTTGCCTTTGAGCTTCAATGGGCTGCTTTTTGATGTTAACTGACACTTACAGATATTTACAGCTTTTCAATAGGTAGGGAACTCAATGTAGCTAAAATGTAACTGTTTGCTTCTAGGAGATACACAAGAAAGTGATGTCACTACAGTTCAGTGAGTGCCACACCAAGATCCGTCACGTGGATGCTCACGCTACTCTGAGCGATGGGGTGGTTGTGCAAGTTATGGGGGAGCTGTCAAACAACGGGCAGCCGATGAGGAAGTTCATGCAGACTTTTGTACTTGCTCCAGAAGTAAGTATCGGCAAGATTGTCTTTAACTTCTAAGAGCAGTGATGAAAACATGGCCTGTGAACACAAACTGCCATACTGGGACAGAAGATACTGTCGGGCTTTTAAAGCTTAGCCCAGAGGCTATCATTAAATAATAAATAAATAATAAATAATGCCCACCAAACCATTCTATGATTATGTGCGTGCAGAGAAATGAGTGTATAGGACCTGTCCTGAACTTTTTTAGATTTGAGGTATTGTAATAGTAATGCAAATACAAATTGAAGCTTGCTTTTGGAAACTGCTATTTGCACAAGTGAAAAAATAATGGTCAGCTCTGCAGATCATGTCTCCAGCGTAGTTCTGTACTTGATTGAAGTTTGCTGTCACATGTAAGCATGTTACTGCTTTGCAAGTTACTGCTCAAATTCAGTTCTGAGTGAGAGCAGAGCTGTGTTATGATAAAGAGTTGCTTTTATTATTTTTTTCCTACATCCTTCCCCCTTTCCATCGCAAACTATTGTGTGGTTGATTGATCATTCATGTTTTAGAACCTTGTTGATTTGCTTCATTGTTTTCCTATGCAGCAGTTTAAGCATACAGTCACCCTGTGGAACTTCATTCCTTTTTTTTTTTTTTTTTTTTTTTATTATAAGGCTTTACCAGAACAGAAAATTCCACAGGTGACTTGATGAGATGGAGGGGCTTACCTTTAGGCAGTAGGGATGATTGTTGTGAATTAGCAAAGTGTTACTTTTTGCTTGAAACATTGTTTTTAATTTGGTCAGAAGTTACCATTCAGTTGCTAGCTTAAAGAAAAGGTGTCACTTGGAAAATACCATTATGAAATAATCCTATTCCAAAATGTTGGCATGTACTCCCAAAGCTTAGACCTCTCATCCATAAGGAGTTGCTGACTGCTAATATATTGTATACGCAAAAAAAATGCATGTTGCTCTTTTACAGGGGTCTGTTCCAAACAAGTTCTATGTACATAACGATATCTTCAGGTACGAAGATGAAGTATTTGGAGATTCAGAAGGAGAACTTGATGAAGGTGAGAAGAACTGTACTTGTGGTGTTAATTTTGTGTTGTTCTATCTATCCAGTTCCTTCAGGGACTAAACTGGCTTAGGGCAGGTGAGGCTTGGTACAGAATGGAAGTAGTGAGCAATAGCACTTTGCTGCAGCTCAGTTTCATTCAGTAGACTTGGTTTCTCTGGTCAATCAAATTTGTAGATACAATGTTGTGAATAAAATTTAACTGGCTTTTCACTATGAGCTGTCTTTCTCTTTTATATCATCATCACATTCAGTAGTTCATTTCAATACGTTGGCTGAACTTGGCTTTATTATTCTGGATGGGTTTTTTCCCACCTTGTCCACTGAGCCAAAGAGAGTACAGCTGGAATGTATGTATGTGTGCATTCTAAAGCTGGAATTTCTTTTATCTCAATAGAATAGAACAGAACTCAATAGAATAAAATAGAACAAAACACCTTAGGCAAAACATTGCTCTTCTATTTGAGGTTTATCTTCTTAGTTTTAGGAACTGTGATTTAAGAGCTAATAATACAGTGTTTCTCTTTTACTGCCAACATATGAAAACCATCTGCTGCTTTAAAGATCCTTAAACCCTCCTCCCAGAACTTAGCAGCAGTATGTCTTTAGTGTCTCCTTTTTGTGAAAACAATAACAAAGCCTCTTGAAAGAACAGAAGGGTCTTCCATCTCTCCTTGCAGCTAATTCTTGCCTTATTTTGTTGATGAAGCATTCTTTTGTTTACTACTAGTTCAACATGCTTGTATTTCAAGTGCGACTTGCATATGCTTGCAGAGGTGTTCAAGGAATTTTTTCTCTTGTGTCAGAGTCTGAAGAAGAGGTGGAGGAGGAACAGGAGGAAAGACAACCATCTCCTGAACCGGTGCAAGAAAATGCAAGCAGCACTTACTATGAAAACCACCCTGTAACGTAAGATGTCCATGTTATTATGTGGCATTGCTTTTTTAAGTAAAAACTACATTTAAACTGGTGTGCTGTGATCTATGCTATGTTAACAGTATTTTTGAAACATTGGATATCAAATGGAGAGAGGAAGTAGTGGATGTTCTCATGTTTGTTAGTTGTTTTCACTTCTAGTTACAAATGTGAGGTGAAAAGGTAGTAAATACATTCATACATGTGCTTAATGTAGTTTTCATCATGTAAAATGTAATGTAGTTTTCATCTATTGCAGTGAGAAATTGGCAGCCTGAGGGGCTCCTGGGAGTTTCTGAGGGAGACTGATAGGAGGTGTAAACCTGCCCCTGCTGATGCCCAGCAGCCCCCTCCTAAGTCCCTACATGGGGTAGTAGCTGACCCAGCTGCTCACCTGCAGGACAGAGGTCTTGACCGCCCATAAGAGGAAAGGGGCTGGACCCTCGTCTCAGCTCGAAGCAGAAAGAGGCATCTGCCCTTGACACCCACGGTGCCACCAACCCCCACGGTGTCCCTGGGTAATAGATTCGAAGCTCTCGGGCAGGAAAAGGTTGAGGGTCTGGACAGTAGTCAGAACCTGGGAAGCAACCCCGAGAAGCATGTCAAGATTGGGGGAAGCATAGGGAGCGGGGCTGGACAGGGCACTGCATCAAAACCAGTGCCACAAAAAAAGGGTGGAGAGTCTTAGTGATCAGAGACTCTTTGCTGGGATCCCTTCCAACCCCTACAATTCTGTGATTCTGTGATTAAACTAAAATAGCGAGTTGGTGGTACGATGTAATTTATATAAACAGGTGATTTAACAAAAGGGTGGCTAATGATATATTAGTCCTCAAATTAAGCTGGCACTTGAATCTGAGAGGAAAAATGAATTTTTGAGAAGTTGCTGTACAGTTGTACTGGAAGAATAGGCTTCTGCCCTGAGTGTCTTAAAATCTAAACAAGACAAGAAAAAAAAAGAAGTTTCTTCATGTTTTTATGTGAAAAATACTTTTTGTTATGTTTTGAAATGCTTTTTTCAAAGCTTAGGTATGTGTTTCAGACAAGCAGAACTGACTGACTGGATTCCTTATTCAAAAAATATGTATGTTTATGAAATTATTAGATGATGTCCATTAAGTGCATCAGCAGTAGCGCTACTTTGATGCTGCTGATGTAGTGCTTTTCATGAGAAATCTTATGGGAGAATGGAATCTGCTGGAATTCTGGCAGTGACTTCTTCAAGATTTTGCGGAGAGTTTTTGAGGCTTTAAAGAGTTATGCCAGGTCTTATCCTTGGGTTACTGTGCCAATTGGAAAGAGCTTAAAAATGCAATAGTCATTATTTAGGCATATGGTAACCCGTGGCTGGAGCTGCGTAGGCAGAAGTATGTGGAATTTGGTAAACTTTGGGGGTGACTGAACAGAGAAGTGAATAACTTCAGGCCCCTTATGTTTGTGTACACAGAGTGGAGAAGAAGGTGCGTGTGAATTTCAATAAGTAAGACTTGCAGCTGCTTCTGTAATGAACTTTTATGGCAGTTTTGTAAGTAAGCTGCTGATAGCCTTCCAAAATCAGCTTCATTTCTGTGTACAGCTCAATCTTCTGTTGGTCTCTCACTGTGCTGCTTTTTCTTTTTTAGGAGCAGCAACTCTTGAGTTTAGTATATGTTCCTTTCAGGGCTTATATGTCTGTGTAATTTTCAGATTCTTTGCAGAGAAAAGTATAATGTCTTCACTTGAGCAAAAATAAAAAGTGACTTAGTATGCAACTACAGGGGTACAGCTTAACTTTTCACAGTCATATATGTAGGTACCATATGGTAGCAACTGGAAACCAAATAATTTTCAAACCAGTCATTACCATAGTATAACTGAGAAAAAGCCATAAAATGTGAACCAATTGAAAAGCTGCATAAAATGCATTTGATTATTGTAGCAATGGGATAGAGGAGGCACTGGAAGAATCGTCTCATGAACCTGAGCCAGAATTGGAATCTGAAACAAAACCTGAGGAGCTGAAAGCTGAAGCAGAAGAAAAGACCCTCGAGGAGTTAGAAGAGAAGTCTCCTTCTCCACCTCCTGTAGAACCTGTTTCACTACCACAAGAACCACCAAAGGTTAGTTACAAGCCATATCTGTGCTTCTAGGTGCAGGTGGTAAACCAGGAGTTTTGGTGTTGAACTTAGTCTTTTCGAGTGGCCAGACTGGTATCTCTTTTCAGGGTCAGCTGTATGAACAGCTAGACTTGAAGCTTGAACTTGTGAAATTTCACCGAAAAAAGGAATGTTATTTTTCAGTGTCGCTCGTTACCTATTGTAAATGCAATGTTTGCAGAGTGTGTGTGTGGTTTTATGCATGTGTCAACCTTTTTAAATGTGGAGTTAAGATATGGCTTAAAAAAAAAAAAACACCACCAACAAAAAACTCAGAAAATGGGAACCACTGCTCTTCCTTGGGGGCGGGGGGGAAACCACAATGCATGGACACTTGGAAAATTACTCACAGTATAGGTCTAAAAACAGTACGAGGGCTTTGACCGTCTCCCTTAGAGGCAGGCTGCCTGTTCCTAAAAACACCATGAATGCCATGCGTCGTCTGGTGTGGTAACATGTAGGGAGTTTGACAGAGATGGGAGGAATGGATGAAAGCTGGAGAGAGGTCGTTTTCCAGCTCCAGTATCAGTCTCCCATATCTTTCCAATCCTGTTTCTCTTTTGCGTTTTTACCTCTAACTTCTGGCACTCACTTTGTTCTGTTGCGCAGAAGACACTTAACACAGCAGGGTTTTCAGTCCTAGGTTTGGTTACATGATGGAAAGCAGTGATCTGGGGATGTTGAGGGAACCGCACTTGCCCAAGTACCAGTAGCGAGTATGGTACACACCTGCTACATGCTGATGAGTTCACAGACGGCTACAAGTGCAAATCTTTCTGTATCCTCGTTGTAATGCTAGCACAAATGTTATTTAATAGTCAGATGTGAACCAAAAGTGTATTTTCAGCGGACAAATTTCCCTGTAGGATTGTCAGTGGTTTGCCATGATTAGTAGCCTAGGTTTGTTGCATTTCCTGCAGGCTTTCTCTTGGGCTTCAGTGACCAGTAAAAACCTGCCTCCTAGTGGTACTGTTTCTTCCTCTGGAATTCCACCCCATGTTAAAGCACCAGTCTCACAGGTAACCCATCTGTGAACACCTTGGATTGTCTCATTACTTCTGCAAACTGCTTCAGTTTTTAAATTAACAGATCAATTTGTTTGACTTACGTTGCACAAATTAATTGTGTCTTAAATGTTAATGCACTCACCTTGTTGCAAGTGAAGGCATGTACACTTACCTGGTGTAACTTCAGGTGATGGTAATATTAAAAACTGCTGTTGTGGAATCAGGAAATGACTACTGATTTTTTGACCTATCTTACTGGGATGTGGTTTGGTTTATGAGGAGAGAAAAAAAAAACTTCCCCCACGTGATAGTAGTTTCCTAAAGAATGTGTGGAAAGGGGAATTTCTTTTGGCAGAAGTGCCCCAGCAGTAAAACGGATTGCATCAAGTTTTGAGTACAAGCAAGTTTGCCTTGAAAGGGTCACGTCTACAGAAGTATTTTGGACTCCATTATCCATTTACAATTACTTTGTCACAGAACCCTGTACCAACTTATGACTGTGTGAGGAATGGAAGGATTCACATTTCCTTGCCAGGACAATGCTGTCTTCCATTCCTAGGCTGACTAGGGGAGGAGGGCAGAGGACAGAAAGTTTGACCGGGTGATAGCTCATGTTCTGCACATGCCAAGCTGGTGTGAGATGGTCTGAGATTCTGAATTCAGCCTCCTCTATGCATACCAAACCCCCTCAATATAAAAAATAGGTGCTTTAATCTTTTCTACTGATGCCATATTCCAGAAGCACTGGATGTTGTGAGTACCTCATGTCCAACCTTTTACAAAGACTGTCATTTCAGTGGAGCAGCTGGGTTATTGCAGCTGCTGTTTTTGCACTATTTCCTTTTTTTTTTTTTTTTTTTTTAACTGACAAAGGAATCTGTCAAGGATTGCCCTTCAGCTAAGTGCATGTTTAACAAGACAACAACAGGAAAACAGGAAACTCTCCTTGTGTGGTGTTGCTTCTGGTCTTAACCGCTGTTGTGGAAATCAGATAATGGCTATGTGATGAGTTGGGAAACTTGTCTGTTTTCATCAGCTTCAACAGGGCTTTGAGTTATTCAGGTGGTATTTGAGCAGTAAAACTCTTTGTTCTAGTACAGAATAGATTTTCCTTAAGCAAAACCAAAAACCAGATTTGTTTTGTAATGATGATTTATTTAAAGTAGCGAGGCTGGATTTCTGTTACATGATTGCAAGTATCATTTAAAATTATCCATGCAGGAGAGTCATAGAACACAGCTTATAGACGTCCCCTTAAACTCATGTGTTGCCTCTGCAGCTCGTCATGCTCTTTACCTCTTATATTACTTGTGCTGTGGTTTCATGTTTAAGCAGTTCTGCGTGGAATTTTCTGAAGTAGGAAGAGCCTACACTTGGCTCTTCTGGAGACAGAATTAATCTGTTCCTAGCTTCTTAATTTGCGTTCTTTTCAGACATGGTGTTCAGAAAGCTGGTGGAAAAGATGTCTAAAGAATTTCTGCAAGGGGTTAGTAATCGGTGGCAACCTTGTCCCATTCTTTTGGATTCATTAACGTCGGATACTATGCATGTAAACGAGGACAGTAGATTGCACCAGTGGATGAGTGACTCTGTTGGGGTGCTGTTCTAACCAACATCAGTGATGCTACAAAGCAGCCAATAACTGCCCTTCTCGTTCTTTTCCCCAACGTCACTTCAGTTTGACGCCCTCATAAATCAAGTTGAAAATCAAGCCCCTGTGGTATAAGCTCAGAACCCCTTGAAGGGCTGTGTGTGTACTCGTTTGGAGGTGATCCAGTTGCAGTTTGTTTACACCTGTGAGGTCAAACAGTTCAGCATTTCTTGCTCCTGTTTCTGTAGTCATGTTGAGAAGCTGACAGGGAATAATACCTGCCTGCACTGATAAACTGGACCTTCCCTTAGAGCATTTTCAGGTACTCGGACTCTGTCACTAGCTGTCCTGGAGGTGCCAGAGGGGTGGAGGTAGGCAGGGTGCTCCTCAGCTTCTGTCTTTTGACGTGGAAATGGTGAGTTAGGGAAGGATCTGTTTATGGAAGATGCATTCCTTCAACTCCTGAAATCTCTTGAGATTCTGGATAGATTTTCTGCAGAGGGGGTTGTGTGTTAGACATAGCCACACTTAAATCCCATGTACTTTAAGGCAGACTCAGGTTTTATGGACTTGGGTCTAAGAGGAGAGGGAACCGAAAGCTGTTTTGTCGTTTCATGCTTTAGGTGCTTTGGGCATTTTTAGATTTATAGTGCCCTTGTGAAGGTGATTGAGTGCCTCTTAGTGAGTTTCATGGTCCACATTTACCTCAGACAGTGCGGTAGCAGTTGTGTGGTATGCATCTAAGCTAGCTGCTAGTAATTAGGTGAGACGATGTGCTTATTTTCTTTGTTTTGTTTCATTTCGGGTTTTTTGGTGGTTTGCCTTGCTAGTAGGTTGTTTGTGTGCATGTGTTTCCACTGTGGGAGGCATCTCACTGTAGAGAAGCTTTTAAAGCATGTAAGATTTCAAAAACAGAAATGTACCAGTCTCTGGAGTCGCCTGTTCTCTTGCTCTTCCTTCCCCATCCTCCTGTCCCTCGGGAGTGATCACTTCCAAAGTCTGTGAGTGAAGGCTGACGTGGTTGATTTTGCTGTCGTTGCCAGTAGCATTGCTGTAGCATCAAGAGGTCGCTTTCCCTTTCACTGTGAGCTCCAGGAGAGAGTGGGGACAATATCTTCTTTTCCTTAATTGTTCTCAAAGCCCCAGTAGGCTGAGGTTTGTGGCATACTTGGCTCCTGGGCTTGAGAACTCAGTTAGTCCTGATTGTCTACTAAAAATCCTTATTCAGTGGCTTCCACTCCAGCCTGTGTGCTGTCTGAGAAATAAGAGTTGCAGTTAGCTGCTTTTTGGATTGGAAATGGCAGCCCATAATAGGCCTCTTGTGATGCTGATGTTAATGACAGTTGTTTGGGGGAGCACAGTTTTGCAGAAGTGTTTTCCCCTTTGAGCAGCACCAGAGAACTCTGCAAAAATGGGTGGTGCTGACTAGGGAGCAGCTAATGAGGTTAGCTGGTGGGCTGGGAGAGAGAGAATGTGTGTGGTAGATGAGAAGGTGAGCGGAGTGCAAGGCAAGCGGGTAAAAGTTATCCATTTCTTGGGATTTAGCAGAAGGACATCAGTGACTGAGCAAGTGTTTTGCTATGGGTGGTGGCAGGAAGGAGTGTTTAAGCCTGATAGCGTTAAGTCTCTAAGAAATCATGGTCTGAAGGCCTTGAGTTTTTCTTCTGAAGTACAATTCCTCACACAGTAAAAACGTACCAGTAAAAGATGCCAGGGGAGCTCCAGTGACCCACAAGGAGGTACGATGAAGGAACACTTTCTGTAGGAGACAAGGAAGGCTGATTTTTTTCCAGTTGATTCTTAGAGCTGAAAAACACTGTAGAAACGTTGGAAGGATAAGCTAACGCCTAGCTAGGTAGAGCGTGAGTGATACGAGGGCTGAAACGCTGATTTGGTGCCGAATGGCAGTGTTTCTTGTAAAACATCGTCTCTTTACCCTGAGAGGTTCTCTGACTGTAACTGGCAGTTGTCTCAAGTCCTCAAGGAAAATAAGGGAGATGTTTAACATCAGCTCCTTTTCTGTAGTAGTTCTGGGCCTGTAGCCATTGGCCTTGTAGTTAATCTTCCTCAGAAGCTCGTGTTCATAAGGATGGTTTTGTTTTTCCAAGATAAGAACCCAGTGCAGCAGCAGCTGCTCAACTGTCCTACAGAAAATGGAATTTAAAGCATGTTGTACGTTGCGTCAGTAGCCAGCAGGCTACATAGAAATACTTTTGTTGCTTTTGTCTTTTGCAAATTATCTTTACATACGTTATTCGATTGCAAAAATTTGAATGTACGTTTCCTAGTCCCTGAGAATTTTAAGGGTGTATTTTGTGGTTTTATTGTATCAGAAATAGCATAATTTGAAAGGCTTTTTTGTTTTGTTTTGTTCTCTTTCTTTTGGGCTACCTCCTAATCCATGAAGTTGGAGCTTGGCATGAGGAAGCTTTATTCAATCCATCTATTTCAGTCAGGTTGAGGGATTCTTTAATTATGGGGTGTTGGGGTCTCAATGCCTGGTCAAACATGGAAAATAAACTTTAGCCATGCTATGGGGAGATGTTCTGACGGAGAGATGCTTGCTTTGCACCTCTTAGCAGAGATAATTGAACACTGCAGTCCTGGATTGGTACAGAGGAATTTAAAGAGATGAAAAAATGTATTCCCAAATACATTTACATGGATGTATATCTTGCAGAGTTTGTGTTGTGCATGCCACTTACCTATGTCTTGTGTTGTGTTTTTATTTATTTTTTGTTGTTTTACTAAGCCTGTTCTTTAATACATGGTATTTAATAATGTGTGTTCTCCTGTTTCAGCCAAGAGTTGAAACTAAACCTGAAGCTCAGTCTCAGCCTCCTCGTGTACGTGAACAGCGCCCAAGGGAAAGACCAGGTTTTCCGCCCCGAGGACCTCGACCAGGTAACGTGGGACAGCTTGTGTGTCCGTTTGGGGCCGGTAATGAGAGGCATCTCCCTCAGGGATCTGGCCTGTAGCTATATTATATTTGGCTGATAATAAACTGTCCATTCCTACTATCTTCAACTAGAAATGGGGGAAAACAGTTCCCCGTCCAAGCTGGTGATGAGTTGATACAAAGATTAGGCATTAATTCTGGTCCTCTGTGTTGGTGAATTCTTTTTTAAAAGTCAGGCCACTCGCTTACATGCTTGAACACTTTTTATTCAGCTCGATACAATTCTGAAAAGGTAGTCTGCAAATAGGATGTGTTTTTTTTTTTCCCCATGTTATCTAATTTTGCTGAACTTCGAAAGTGAGAGGTCTTAAATGGCTGTTGTTGTGGCCTGCGGTACTCTTTGATTTGGAATAAAACCTTTCCACTGTCTCAACCTCAGTCAGTTAATAATTTTAGATGTATTTTTCCATCTTGTGTAGTCTCAAATGGTGTTCCGAGTTGGGCTTTATGAGCAGCCAGATCTCTGCATTTTCTTACTGGTACAGAGTACCAAATCCACAGGGTGGTTTTGCTACAACAGCTGCGTGTTACTTGACAGATGTCACAAGTGGTGTTGAGAGGTGAAAGTTTCCTGAGCAGCATTCATCACCCTAACCTGGTCACTTGGCAAAGCTCTGCGCAGAGCTGGGCAAATGCTGCTTAGTCTCAGTAGCAGGTTGTTGAGGCGTGCATCTTCACTAAGTGTGGGAATAAGTCAGGGGTTGTAAGGAGGGGAGTGGTGTCTGTGACTGTCCTGAGCTGCAGGCACCAAGTTGACAGTTGCTCACCAAGCACTGCCTGCGGAGGTGGTTAAGCCTCAGCAGCTGGGTGGGTAAGCCTCTGCCAGCTCGGACTGACTAAAATGGGATATAATGGATGTTTTCAGTAAAAGCACACCAAACTCTGACAGAGATCAGGCTTGAAAGTGCTTTTTACTTTTGGCTTTGCTCAACACAAGTGTTTCCTCACTTGGGAACAATACTGAAACTGAAAGGCACAGAGAAAGAACCATAACATATGTTACAAGTTAACAGTCTTTTTTATTTATTTATTTATTTTAATGCGTGCAGCAGGGAGTGAAAGATGCAACTTGTGGCTAAATCAAGTTGCAGATCTGTGGTTTTTTTTCTGCCCTTGGCTGTGGATGTGACAAAACCATTAAATAAATCGTACAGAGAATGTGTAACAGACCTGAGACTTGTAATTCTGATCCCACACTGGTGGGAAGCAGGGGAGGGAAAGCTGAAGTGTCAGCTGGCCAAATGGTAGAGCTTCTGCCCTATGGTCTCATTTTCAGAATAAGTCTGTGAGCAATCTTACCTGCTTAAGAAAACCATTTAAACAAGCTAGTAAGCTTTTTGTAAATGGGCTTATGGGGAAATGGAGGAGAGAAAGGGGTACGTATGACCCCTGTCATACCTGAGGTCCAGAAGGGGTGACAGTGTGCTGCTGTCACACTGCAAGGCAGGAAATGGTTTAGTAGGGAGATACCAGGAAAGATTTTCATCTGGTACGGTGCTAAATAAACTTCAGCTGAGTGTGGGAGAACGTAAGGAACTCTGGCTTTTGTTTGGCACAAAATGGTGGAAGATGAAATAAGAGGTGACTGGCAGACACGATTTTTAATATGAGTGCAAAAATATGGATACTGTTGTTGGGTTAAGGAATTGATGAAGAAGTGACTTAAATTCAAATATTAAAAAAAAAAACTACATTATAATAACTAGCGAACTCCTTTTCAGCATAATGATTGCAGATACAACAGGAACATGACAATTATTAGGGCTATGTAAAGAGGAAGGTAGTATCCCTCCTCCCCCCTGTCATCCATGGTAAATGGGAGTTGGAGAACTTGAAGGTACAGAAGTTTTTGAGCATGTGTGCCTGGTGCTTGTGCACATAGAAGTGTTTGTTGGAATCCGTGCACAACTCTAACCTCAGTGACTCTCCCTTCTTCTTTCTGTTCCCGCTAGGGAGAGGGGACATGGAGCAGAACGAGTCGGATAATCGTCGAATAATTCGCTATCCAGACAGTCACCAGCTCTTTGTTGGGAACTTGCCGCATGATATAGATGAGAGTGAACTGAAAGAGTTCTTCATGAGTAAGTAGCAATTTCAGCTGCAGAGACTAAGGAGAAAAACAGATGCTTGTCCTGTGTTGAAAAGGCATGTAACATTCACTGTGGCCACACGGGGGAACTTTACATGACGCAACTCTACGAGTGTTATCTGAGAAGCAGGAGAGGTAGCAGAGCTGACACTAAGTTTTGGTAACATGGCTTTTCCCTTGTGCTTTCACAGGCTTTGGAAATGTGGTAGAACTTCGCATAAATACTAAAGGAGTGGGAGGAAAACTGCCTAATTTTGGTTTTGTGGTATTTGATGACTCTGAGCCGGTCCAGAGAATTTTGGTTGCAAAAGTAAGTATTAATCGCTGAGCATCCACCAAAGGATGCCCTAAAACTCACGTAGCTTGGCCTATTCAGGCCAGGCTGGACATCAGGAAGAGGTTCTTCACCAAGAGGGTGGTCGCACACTGGAACAGGCTCCCCAGTGAAGTAGTCACTGCACCAAGCCTGTCTGAATTTAAGAAGCGTTTGGATTGTGCACTTAGTCACATGGTCTAAACTTTTGGGTAGACCTGTGCGGTGCCAGGAGTTGGACTTGATGATCCTTATGGGTCCCTTCCAACTCGGGATATTCTATGATTCTATTTCAGTTCATGTCACTGTTGTTTCTGACATTCATTCATAAACAAGAGTTGTAAGAAAAACAGGCACACTATGTGAGTAGTTTGGGCCCACTCAGTCTGTCAAGAGTACTCTGTGGCTTACGTGAGCTGTGCCAGCGTTCCTCCAGCCGTGTCATACTCAATTCAGGGATTTTACCTCTCACTTAAATACCACATGGAACTGAACGCTTACTGTTAGAGACCCCTGTAAGCTGAAAGCTCAGCACGTGAATTTTTGAAGGGCATCTTGAGGACATGTAAATTCTGTGTCCTGGGGCTGAGAGAAAGGAGCAAAGTTATTTGCAGCTGTGACTTGAGGAATTGGAGAGGAGAAAACAGCCATTTCCATTTCTATTATGAGAGTCAGACCTGGTGGAGCAGTTCATCAGGAACTTAAGCTTTGAAGCAGAAAGGCTAAAGACAACCCCTGCCTGTATTAAGGAAGATATTTTAACTCCTTGCATGCCAGATGAATTAAAAAATGCTGTTCCATTCACTGCAGGCAGTTAGGGCTAACGCTGTGTGTGTCGCAGGGAACTGTTAGCAGTTAGTTTTTGTGTCTGACTTGTAAGTGAAGGTAGCCTGAGGCACACAGCGAATGCTGTGTTTTCATATGCGTTGTATAAACGGACTTTGTGAAATGGTGACTAACGTGTGCCTTGAAAACTCTTCCCTATAAGCCTATTATGTTCCGGGGTGAGGTGCGCTTGAACGTAGAAGAGAAAAAAACAAGAGCTGCTCGTGAAAGAGAGACCAGAGGCGGAGGCGATGATCGTAGGGATATTCGGCGCAATGATAGAGGCCCTGGGGGTCCCCGTGGAATAGTGGGTGGTGGCATGATGCGAGACCGGGACGGAAGAGGACCCCCGCCGAGAGGTGGCATGGCACAGAAACTCGGCTCTGGACGAGGAACCGGGCAAATGGAAGGCCGCTTCACAGGACAGCGTCGCTGAAATCTCCACTGTGGGCAGACAGTCTTGGCAGTGGTACATTATCCATCGTGTTTGCATTCTTGTTAATTTTTTTTGGCTTTGGAATGTGACACAGCCCTTCTGATCATTTCTTTGATGTGAAAGCATCCTTTGGTTTCCGGTTTAAATTAAGGTGGACGTTCTTTCCCCAGTTTCACAACAGAAGTCACACTGTTAATTTATAAATGTAGACTTGGAGAATTGAGGACTGGAAAATTAAAAAAAAAAAAAAAAAAAAAAAAAGACCAGTAAACTATCTGCAACAAAAGTGAACTAAAGGACATGCCCAATAGAATTCAGGTCCTTGCAGTCAAAAACCCTCTGCTGCACATTTTGTGTAAGTGTTACTGTTTCTGCCTGTTACTGTTGGAAACACAAATAGTGCAATTTGTGCAATTGGAGAAGCTTGCCTTTTTTTTTTCTTTTTTTAGAACACTTGGCTCCAAACAAACTCGTGTTTACGCACTCATCAAAATGCACTAATGGGTACTCTGAACTCATTTATATTGACATCTGCAGGAGGCATCGGAGGAAAAAAAAAAAAAAAAACCTTCATCCTCTTATTCAGACAGAATAGCTTGTGAAACGATGCGGGCATCTGATCTGCTTGCTGTGACCAACACACACAAACCTTAACAAGACTACAAGTTTATTCCAGAAGGAATCCATTTAGCTGTAAACTAAACAGAACCCAGAGTTTCCAAGTCGTAGTCCTGAGTACTAAGCAAGTTTGATAGCTCACGTCAGATTTTTCTATCTGCCCCTCTTCAGTACAGGGATGGCTGCTCAACACACTCCTCCTTCCCCTTTCCCCTTCGATAAGCATTGTACAGTGAAAACTGTCTTGACTGTATTTGAGTTCTCTGGTAATGTAATAAGCATGATGGTGCCTTCTATGAATACATCATTCCAGTCTTGCTGGTGATTTTGTACAGTATAGTGTATGAATTACTGTGCTGCAAAGCCAATCGGCTGCAAAGCATTTAAAAGAAATCATTGAAAAAATGTATTAAAAATTGCAGTATCTTTCAATCAGTAAACGTTGCTAAAATTATCATCCACCTTGCTCTTCAATTAACAAGTTCGTCTGTTCTTTTGCAGAGGGGGGGAAGGGAGGAAGAAGGCATCCAAGTAGTCTCCAGGTTGTCTCTTCTCTTTAATCAATGTCAAAGTTACAGAAATCGGAAATGAAATCTCTCTTGGACATTTCAGAAGCCAGTCGAGAATGGTGAACATTTTGGGCCAGCTCGTAATCAGTAGAACTGAGCATCCTTTGTGAGGGTGAGCATATCAAATGAGGATACTGCAATTTTCAGAGAACAAAATAGCAGCTCTTAAGTATTTGCATTTTCCAGTTGTGCTTTTTTTATTTTGTTTTTAAACTCTTACTCATTTTGCACATTACTCTCAGCTGAAGTTGACATTGAGTGGCTCCGGACTTAAGGGTAGAAAGGAGACGTCCTCTTCTTCAGTATTACTTGTGGGTTTGTCCAGTTGAGAGGTCTGTTCCAGGATGACGTTCTGGAGCACATTCCCATGAACTGCAGCTGCAGCAGACAGTACAGTGCGGCTTGGTGCTGGGGCGTGCAGCGAGCACCCGGCTCCAAGGTGTCAGGAGTAAAAGAGGGGTGTGTGTTGGCGTGTGAGTCTGTGTGAGAGTGTGACCACTAAAAGCTGCTTCTAAGCATGGAAGACCTCAAAAAAACAGCAATTTCAAGCAAAAGCAGATAGGGAAAATATCAATCTGTCTCTGGATTATGCAATCATTTGCTGTTTTCAAGTAAGCTGGAAGATTTTGCACATACTTTACTGATACATTAGGCAAAGTGAAATGTCTGTTTTCTCCCAGACTCGAGGTCTTCTGTGTTTCATGGTAAGTCTTGCACTATTTTCATACGCTTTTTTTCTGGGGCACATTTCTTCTAGTCTCCATTTTTTGTTTCAGTTTTTGGTTGAAAGTCTTGCATTTTCAGCTGTTACCTGGAAATCTATAGTACTTGAACCGCTCGGCACACAACGCAACTTAAGTTTGAAGCCTTCAGACAAATTGCTGTCTTGAGTTAGCAGTTTGCCAATGGTATGTTTTCTGTAGGTGTTTTTGTTTCCTTTTTTTTCCCCTTTTGTAGCGTGATGGTGTTTTGCTGCCACCTATTTCATTTGTATGGCAAATGGCACTGGGAATAATCTCAACAACAAAAAATGGAGTATTAAAAGAGCTACTGAGCCATTCAGCTTTCTGGCTTGCTTCTTGTTTAAGTGACATGAACAACCATTGGAACGTCATCCAGAGAAGTTTACATGGTGATAGTTCACCTGCTGTACTGTGGACTTTTACATGTTCTCGACCCTCTTTATAGTAAATGTACCTCTTAGAGCAAAGGAAGGGATTCGCTGACCATTACTGTTAGTTGCTGATTTGTGGATGGTGGGAGTATTTTGTCATTACGGTTCTATTTCAACAAACTTGGCTGACCATCTTGGCTTTAGTAGTTATACAAGACAGTGGATTACCATCTTTATTGCTGTAACGTGTCAAGCATTATATGCTAGTAGATTCTAGTTTAATTGTTGCAGGTGGGAAGTATTTTTACCTTTAAGTTTCCATTCTGAATGTGTTTTGACTAAACATACCAATAAACTACTGATGTCTGCAGCATTTATCAATGTCCCGAATTCTCTTGAATGTAGGTTGGTGTAGGGCACTGCTTCAGCCCTTGCTATACAGAAAATGCTTTAGGAAAAAACTGTTGCTGGCTTGTCAGATGACTGGGAAGCTGTACTGGTGCAGCATCACACATTCGAGTTGAAGTGTCTGACTTGAGCAGAGTCAATAAGCTCTGGTTTGCTGTGGCTGCATAAATGCCTTTGGGACATTTTGTTTGAAGAGATGCAAGGACTGGAAGCCCCTCCAGTAGCACTGAGAAGCCACGTCCTGTCCCCTGGTGCTTTGTGGGGGTGCTGGCGTGGGTTGCTCCTGCTGAAAGGATCTGAAAGGCAGGATTGTTTTACACGGTAGGTTCTTGTCACAGATGGCCGGGCCCTCGGTGCAGGTCGATCCCTTGGAGCTGGGGGTGCGTGGCTCGGGGAGGAAGACAACACTGGCTCCTCTCAGGCACGTCCCAGGTGCATGCCCTTGGTGCCCCACAGGGCTGAGGGTGCTGCGGTGTCCGGCTTGAGGGATGCGGTGATGGCAGCGAGAGGGGCATGAACTGTGTGTCAAAGAAACAAATCTGAAGGTGCTTGCTCTCGTCTGCCGTGTTGCTTCTTCATGATGCTAAGGAACCGATTTGCACACTGCAAGGTAATCCCTGACCTTCTCTTTGTGTTTGGTGGCTTGGCCAGTGTCAGCATTTACTTGTTTGAAAGTTACACGGTTGTGTGAGTTGAAATACTGGTTTGAGAAATGAGAAAATGCACAAGACAACTGCCCATGCCTGAGTCACTGAAAATTGCCCTGAGGAGCAGCCTCAGCCACTACAAGACCTGCTAGCGCCAGAGATCTCCGAAGGAGCGCGATCCCCTCCACGCTTCCAGACCTCAGCAGACAGCAATCAGACCTTTGTTTTGCTCTACAAGGTAGGCTTGTAACAGACAACAAGGGGCACAATATTGGCCTGCCCGCAGGCGCTGGCCTCAATCCCACCGCCGCTGACCTGGTTGCCGTGGCCCGGTCCCCAAAACGGGGTGTGGAGCTGCTTTCTGAGGCCCACCAACATGGGACCGAGCCTCCATTTTCAGTCGCTGAAAATGCAGCGCTGGGTCTTTGGCCGGGCTTCAGAAACACAGTATGGGGCCTCACTTTTGGAGCCCCCAAAACACCTCCTGGAGCTCGTTTTTGGGACCCCAAAGCACAGGACTTAAATCTCCATTTTCAGTTGCTGAAAACACCGGACTTACTCTTTCTGTGAGCTGCAGAAAAGGCTGACTGTTTCTGAGCCCCCCAGACAGCCACATGAGCTTGTTTGCAACTCCCAGAAACACAGCAGTTAGCCTCAATTTTTTTAAGCTCTGAAGATGAAGGCTTTAACTTTTTTTTTCTTTTTTTTTTTTTTCTGGGGGGGAGCCCCAAAACCACAGGATTTAAGCCCCCATTTTCAATTGCTGAAAAAGCAAGGTTTAATCTTCTACTGAGCTTCATAAAAAACTGACAGCCTCTGTTTCTGAATCCCCAAAACATCCAAAATAGCTGGTTTCTGGTGCCCAAAGAGCTGGCTTTTGGGGTCCAAAACCATAGTAATTAGTCTCCATTTTCAAGTTCTGAAAACAAAGGATTTAATTTCTTTTTGGAGCCACAACCCCATGGAACTTCAGCCTCCATTTTTCACTCTGAAAACACAGCGCCCAGTCTTTTTGCAAGCCCCAAACCCGCAGGCTGGGGCTGCTGTTCCCAGACCCCACGTGTGATGTTCGGCAAGCAGTGGGGGACAGGCAACTCACCCGCAGCCCCATGTGCGGTGTCAAGCTGTGCTTGAGAACTGGTGGGCAGCCCCTCAGAGGAAAGGCTGGTCCCGTGTCACCGTGCATTGCTCTGCTGAGGCAGGGAGCCACTGGGCTGCAGCCCCATAGACTTTATTCCTCCGGTGCCCAGTGGGCACCCCAATGCCAGCACCCCTGGGGAAGGGACAGGAGCCCGCACTCACCTCCTGCCCAGAGCCACTGGAGCTTCCACAGCCCATAGTGGGCCCTGCTTGGCCCCGCACAGCTGCTGTAGGTGGGCAACGAATGGTGGGACCAGGCCAGTACTGCCAATGACAATACAATAATTAGCCAGGTAGTCTCCCCATCACAGCTTGACCATAGCTTGTGTGGGGCCACAGACATGGTGCCCCCAAAAAGACAGAACTGTGGAAATTGCAACAGCATCCAGAGCAACCCTCAGACTACAGTAATAAAGCAAACAAGCAAACCCCCACCAGAATAAATCAAGTCTAGAGGGGTAAACAGCTCTCCCCTGAGCACACCCAAGGCCACCATCCTGTTGGTTTCAGCAGGGTGAAAGCAGCCCCAAAACTGCCCTTATTTAAAACCCCAGGCGGGTTTTGTCGTGCTTGCTCCCCGTCACTTCTCTCGGGTGACTGGCAAGACACCTGGCAGCAGGGAGACAGATTTTCATGGAGAGTCTAAGCTTCTCCATGAGAAAAAAGGAAGTAAATCCAACCAGACCAATGTGTTCCCTCAGGGACAGTGAAGCTGAAGTGCTGGCTCGCTGCTGTGAGCAAACACAACCTGTTTCTGCTCCTACCTGCTGAAATCACTGCTGCTCACCTGTCCTTGCGGGGTAGCTATCACGGGGAAAATGTCACCTGTCCCGGCCTGGTGCTGACCTGCTGCAGGAAGACACGGCGCAGCCTCAGGGAGGAAGCTTCAGAGGGCATTGTGCTGCACAAACAGCAGCTGCATGTCGATAACGCTGAGGACTTCTGGCACCTGAATGAACAAAACAGAAAGAGGCATTCTGGTCAGTCTTTCCTTGTCCTCCAGCAGAGCCCAGACACAATCATGCAGATGATGAGCAATGACCATTCCCCCCACTAACTTCTCAAGATCCAGCCCTAAACGTCACCCCAGTGGTTTGCAGTGAATCCCTTGTGCCTGCAGAGGGCACATCTGCCTTTCTGACCAAATGATCTGAGCTGTATCAGACTGATGCCCTCCACAGGCTCTCACCCTCTTCAAGATGAACGCAGCTCCCTGGGGACACCTGTCTTGCCTCCAGCCTCCTCCTTTCCCCCATGCCCAACCCCTTCCCCACAGGAGAGGACCTTCCTCTGAGCCTTAGAAGCTAAAACTGTCTGAGATGGGGCTGGGTACGCAGCAGGGTCACTGCTCTGTGGGAGAGCACAGCTTCTGCTGACAGAGCTGGCCCCAGACAGTGACGCTGGCACTGTGTGGTCTCTCTTTGCTGTGGGTGAAAGCCACATGGCCCAGGGGACTTGGGATCACCATCAGGAGGAGCCTGACGCAGGCCTTGTAAGGATCTCACTGCTAAGGAGATGCTCAGGGAAGCCAAAGAGAACCAAGAACAGGCATCTGGCATTGCAAAAAGCACCAAAAAACACACACTGGGACTGAGCCACCAAGGCAAACACTGGGGACATCTGAGGCACAACCATGTTTGCTTTGGACACCTCTGAGGCCGACACACCAGATCTAGACAGGTTTACAAAACCTCCACAGATGGAGACTGCACAAGCTCCCCAGGCAAACTGTCCCACTGCCTGACTGGCCTCATAATAAAGCGCTGTCCCCTGATGTCCAGTCAGACATTGTCCAAACACAATGTGGTACAATCCATGAGCAGCTCCAAGACACCCAGCACCAGGGGGCAGTGCATATGCCTGAGGAGTACACACATCTGGCTCCTGGATTTTATCAGCCAACCCCTTAACTCCTGGCTGCCAAGTCCTTCTGCAGATGGTGCTGCTGATCGGCTGTGAGTGTCCCCTGGCCCCAACCTTAGAGCCAGCAAGCAGCCAAAGAAGGGGAGGGCGAAGGACCACAGGCTGTACATCCTTTTCCCTACAGCCTCACTGAGTTTCTCTACCCTCATCATGTGGCAGGAAACACACTGGTACGTTCTGCTCTCCTTGAGACTCCTTTTCTCTGCCAGGGTGTCTCTGCAAGCTCTGGTTTCTACTTGCTGCCACTGCACTTCTGCAGCACCAGCAAAGTGTTGTCTGAATGAAGCGTCCAAAGCCCGAGACAGGCGGGCGCTCTGCCAGCGGCTGAGGGCAGCGGCAGTGGGAGAACCCCGTGGGAACACACTGAGCCTCTCATCGCTTCTCTGCCCCGAGATCAGCCCACGCAGAGGAGCGGAGCTGACAGGAGGGCAGAAATGAGAGAACATGTGTTTGCTGGGTTGTTAAATCCAGCAACTAAGTCAGCATTCCTGAAAGACTGAGCTCATGGCCTGTCTGGGATTTGCTTCCCCACCCCTGAGGAGCTCTCTGGTTTTCTGTTTCAACTGTCTGAACACTAGCAGGAAGAGAAAATGAGATAAGGTGGTACATATGGATTTCTCTTTTTTTTTTTTTCTTTTCAAGTATGTATGTCAGTAAGTGGCTGTTTTTCCTCCTTAGTTGTTCACTAACATTGCTTTGCAGCAAAGCCCCAGTGACAACTGCTGTCCTTTCACAGTGCATGGGACAGAAAGATGCACAAGAGCAGGAGGGAGGAAACCACTTCTTTCCTGCAGGCCAAAAGCGAACTGTGAGCAAATGAAAAACAACTTTTGAATCAACTCCACCTGCTGCTTTTGGCACAGGCTCACCTGAGAGACTCGCGGTGCCTGTAACTGAGAGCTACTGGCCTGACATGTTCAGGGTCTTTATTTTAGCATCTCCGGTACGGCAGGGCTTAGCCACTGTCTGGCAGCATAGATCTGTTATGCGAAAGACTGCACATGCCACGAGAGTGCCTGTGCCCAGCACTCCCGGGTCATGCTGGCGGTCTTGTGGACAAGACTGGGGAGCTCTTTTGACAGCTTCTGCTTTGCTGCTGAAGGACACAGGCCTGTCACCTCACCAGCACTTGTTTCCGGCTCCCTTCCTGGTGCTACGCACCTGGGTCACTTCGCGGGGTTGTTGTGTAAATACCTGAGCTCTGCAGCAGGGGTGCTGCAGGAACAGAAAAAGGCATCAGGAAGGACGAAGGATCACTGCTTGTTCAAGCTGCAGCTCACAGACGGACAGGCTCAGTACCCCCTCCGGTGCCCACCTGCCCAAACTTCCTCCCACTTCCTAACTACCCAGGAGGCCACAGTTTCCTAAAATCCTAAGGAAATCTCAGAAGCACTGACCGTGTCTGAAAATCTTCCATGCTTCTTCTGCTAAAGGTTCAGCCCTTTGTGGCACAAGTAGTAATTTCTGGGCTCTCTTATCTCCTTTTCACCCCAACTGTTCAAGTTCTCCCTTGCTCAGTTGGATTATCCTGTTTTTAAAACAAATTTTGTTGCCACTTCATCTTGATGTTGCTCTTTAAGCTTTTTCTTAAAAAAATCAATTAAGATCAGATTGCCATTTATTAGATAGCAACAACTCTCTCTCCCCTTCCCAATGCGATTTCTGCAGAGAGAAACCTAAAATAAAAAAAGGCATGAAGATGAAATGCCTTTCCACAAAGAAATGGTCTCTGCACCGGGACCACAGAACACAGTTCAGGCCTACGTGGGCAAAGCAGCGCTGCTGTCTGCACCTCCCCTGCGGCTAAGCAGAGCATTTAGATTTCCAAAGCTGTCAAACAGCAATAAAAGTCCCCCTGCATGTGCTACAAGTCTTTCAGTGCTAAATGCATATTAAATCACCCGACTTGTCATGTTTCCTCTAATGAAGAATTAGCATTAGTGTCACATCTTGGTAATGCGATATAAAAATCATTCTGCAACTATATATGTTACAAGCTCAATTTCTGTATGTTGCTATACTGAATAATGGAGGAGGGAACAGTGAATTTCAATTACCCTTACGCTACCACAGAGCGCAATCATTGCAGTGTCTCAGTTGCCCTACATTCCTGGGGGAACTCTGCAGGGAAAGACAGAATATCTAAAATAATGTAATCTTGGCATCACGGTTATTCTTTTTAAGGATCTGTTTCTCACTGATACCTTTTGTTGAGGTAATTACTCTGTAATTACCCTGCCAAGCCACACTCACAGCGTGCTAGGCACAGGCACGTAAACTTGTGGCTTTAGCTTTCAAGCAAGCTTCACCCACAGATCTGACCAAAAATTAACACTGGCTTTTCCTGTCTCTACGTCCGTACCTCCGCACAGCTGTAAGAGCAGCCTCCCCTCTGGTGGTGCAGAAAAGCAGCCGGAAGGGCAGCCCTTTCTGAAAGAGCCAAGGGCTCAGAGCCCCATACCCCAACAGGCACCCCTGCCCCCACAACCTATAGTTGCTCACTCTTACTTCAAAATATCCTGCCTATGATGACCACTGGAGGCTGCCCCAAACTTGGATACAGCCAAAAGCAGACGTCACTTCTGTTTCGGTAGTTGATCCTGCGTGCTATCTGCATCAGCTCACATCCTTTCCACTGCAAATCTTTCCACAGGTTATCACCCACATGATTTCCGTCTAGCAAGGTGTTTTACTCTGCTTTCCTCTCTGTACAAGAAGTGTGTGAGCTTGACGAAACAGTGAAGAAACTCTTTTTTCTTGCAGCCTTTGGTAGTCACTGTTAGGTCCACACAGCCCCAGACTGCATTCACTGACTACTGCTGAACCAAAACGCTCTTCCTTTTCACCCTGCCACCCAACTGAGCTTGCTTTCAGGAATTCATTCACCCTTCCCTGCTGATCTCCCTGCAGGTCAGTGATCTGCTAAGGTACATCTGGTGTGAAACCTTTCTATCAATTATCAATTATTAATTGTTCTCTGAAATCTTGTATGCCAGCTACATGCAGTCTTCTTTTAGGCTAAATAAGACTCAGATTTATTTCAATTTTCACAGCCCCAGCCTTCTACAGTGATCTTTCCCCTCTATGTCAGGACCAAAGCAAAATAGTTTTCCTTCAGTATAAAGCAGAAAATAGCAGTCTGAGAGAAGCCTTAAAAAAGAGAAATGAATGTCATTCTCCCATATTTAGAACAGGATAAGGATTCAAAAAAAAATAATCCAAAGCTTGTAAAAAAACAAATACCTCCTGCCCCTCAGGGGGATATTTTGGTACAACCCCTGCTGATGCATGTGATAATACAAATATTTTCCTACAAAAATGCATTACAACAACTACTATATCATAGTTCAGTCAGAAAGGCCCAAGGGTGGAGAAAATGGTTTAGGGAATAATTAACTTTGCTGTGTTGATTGAAGTTCATTTTTGCCTCAGTTTCAACAAAAATCAAAAAGCCTTTCCTAAAGCCAGGCAGAAACTTGAAATCAAGAGAACTGGGGACATCCAGCCTTGTATGCTTGTTCCCATGCTCATCCTACTGATCCTTTTTGTGCTGGCTACAGGTACTTGTTGTACCTGTTAAAAACAACCAGCTGAATTTTTAGTAGTTGTTTTACTCATGTAAAGCATTCTTTTTGTCCACATGGCAGGGCAGAAGAGGTGAAAGTTTAAAAGTGGATGAACATCTCACAGAGAGATGCATGAATATAGTAAAATGAAATGGTGCCTGAGCAGGAAGAAATTTTGCCGTGTGATACAAACACTTCTCTTTGGAAACAGACCTTACATAACAAAATTTGATCTTTTAGCATCTTCAAAATATAGTAAGAGTATAGGACCAGAGGATTTTTTTCTTTATTGCTAGAAAAGAGTCAGATAAATTCTAAAAAATAAATCTGAGCTCACATTAGTACTTCCTCAAAATAAACATGGCAGTACTGTTAACTCCAAGGGCTCCAATACCTATTAAGACACATGTAATTTCCAAGTCTGAATACTGAATAGTACTAATTAACATTTTAAAGTGCCTGGGAGGAAAGCTGTCATTACACTGCCCTTTCCCCAAGCAAAACAAAGTACTGGTGTTATGCACAAATGAAAATTCAAGCTTAGGCTTGGGAATTTTGAGCTGACATGGATAATAAGTGTGGTGCATCTCAGGACCCTCTCAAAATCTAATTGTGAGGCTGCTTCTTGTGTCTTGTTGGCAGCTGCCACCAGATGCTGCAGTCAGCTTCCCTTAGCTTTTCCTGCAGGAGGACTTTTTCGATGTCTGCATTTGAAGAGGTAATAGGGACCCTGAAGGCTTTCCCACAGAAATGATTGGGATGAGGCAAGGGTAGCTCTTCTGTTTCCTGACCACGTGATGTATTGGTACCAAAACAATGGTTTCTCATTATTCCATTGGAATTAATTTAAATATTTGCTTCACATGTAAAATTGCATCTTTCATAATACAGTTATTGACACTATGTTCATAGTCATGGAATGGGAAAACTCTCATGATACAGAAAAATGTAAAACTGTTCATCTTGTTCTTCACATTTTAGACCTCATCAAACTCCAAAATGCAGTTGAATTCTGCATTTTATAATGCCTCATACCAAGATGAAAAAATGCAAAGCTTAAACTGCTGCTACTATAAAAGCAATACCTGTGCACACCTACAGAAGTCCCTATGTTCATTACACTCAGCCTGCAGAAGAGAAATAAAAGTTGGAGACTGGTTTGAGGTAGACCAGCAAAATCTTTGGAGCTGGGGAACAGAGGATGGGATGCAGCAACAGCCTTCTTTCTCTTTCTTTTCCCTATGAAAGGTTCTCTATAGAAGAAGTTCAGTACAGGTGAGAGCAAACTCACCATACTTTTGTGCTGTATGCTTTTCTGAGCACAGTTCAACTGAAAATTAGTATGCAATTTAATTGAGACTAGTTTGTGAGATTTTCATTGAGGAGATTATTTCTGCAGATATTCTTGTGTCACGTTGACTTTTGAGATGAAGCTGGTAAATGCAGTAACATTGTTCTGTCATCACTTCAGTGTTTTAGTTAACTTTTGAAGAATTCAGAACCCTCAGCATGAAGTCTATAAGCTCTTGAGTGTTACTTCAGAAGATTTACTACACCACATCAATTTAAGGAAGCCTTTAATGAGACTGCAAACTGAAGCAATTACTCGAGATCATGGTTTGCCCTATCTGAGTACGCCTGAATTCAGAGTGGATATGTCCCCATGGAACTCAATGGGTTTCTTCTCCACCTTCACTGGAAAAGTGACAGGACGTCTGGTCTTAAGTCTGCAGCAAATCTTGTTTTCCTCGTTCTCTCAAAGACAGCCTCGATCATGGCGTGGTTCAGACACAATAGCGCCACCATAAATAAGGCATACAGACCTGATACTGAGCAAACCTCTGGTAGATGACAGCATTTGTGCTATGCACCACCACACATAGGAGAACATACTGCTCTGTCCAAAAGATGCCTCCAAGTACAAAACACCCACTGGATAAAACACATCCCTTCAGAAGGGCTCAAATGCTATTGCTGCCAATCATGGATACAGCTACCCTGCTACCCACTTTTTTTAGTGGTACTAACCTGAAATATTCAAGAAACATAAAGGTAGGGGATCTTTCACGGATGACCATTTAAAAACAATTTTTCTGGGAGCTGTGCTATGGCTATTATTTGCTATAGCCTTGTGTGTCCTAAACCTCACTCCTTTTTGTGTTCATGACAGAGGTTAATAGTGCAGGATAGGATGGTGCAGGTTTCTAGCTTTGGCACACTGCCTGGGGTAATCAGTGACAGACTGATCCAGCTCTTGAGGAAAACGAAGTATGCACAGCTGCTGCAGTATCTGTAGACCTTCCAGGAACTGACCAATGTGCCAGAGTGATAAATTATCCTTTGGCATCTTCCAAGTCCCCTTCCTCCTTCAAGAGTCTGAGGTGATTGCACGTGATCAGTCTGCTGTACTGCCATACCATAAATTGTTTGGAAGTTTTACATATATAGGCATCTATACCCATACACAGCCTTTGTGTCATGTGCATACATTCTCCCATGGAACTCTCCATCAGGCTCAGACTTTCATAAGGAAGTTGGCTTTGCTAAAATCATTATGCTAAATTCAGGTGACCTGGGGCAAACACTTCTTGCCTGCTTTCACGAGAGCGGCTTCCTGTAGCTGAAATGAGAATCTTCTCAAGGTAATCTAAAACATCCCTGGACCTGAACTCATTAAAAAAGCACACTGCACTGCAGTTGGATATCTTAAAGACCTTCAGAAACAAGGCCTTCATTTGAACCTAAGAGCATAAGCTAGAGTTAAAGCTCTGCTTTAAGGATCTGCTTAAACCATCCCATGTCAATTTGTAACAGGGACCACCAGCCTTCAGTTTCTGACAAGCAGTTAACTCTAGAAAGCTTCCTACAAACCGTAGTCCTTTAGTAAATCTGGTTTAGAAAAAAAAAAAAAAGAGAGAGAGAGAGATGAAAAACTTCCAAGAAGTCAGTCTGACAGGTTTTTATTTCCTTGGAGCATGACTTTTTCACTGTAGAGTTGTGAATTCCATTGAACTAATTAAAATAATCTATTAGCCTATCACCACCATCAATCACCCCCCCCCCCCAAAAAAAAAAAAAAAGAATTAAAGGAATTGAGCAGTTGATTTTTAATGGACAAACATCTCAACCTCCACACACCAGCAATTTGGTCAAAAAAACAAAGAAGGGGTGGACGTGAGCTAATGATGTCAGAGTGATTTTTTGTAAGAATGCTGTTCTTCCAGTATCAGATAGAAGTTCCGTACGTCTGTTATTACCTTGCAATTGTGGTTGTTTTTTTCTCAGGGGCAGTTTAACGCTTCTGAGGGCTATATGGCCTGATTGCTGAAAATCTGTAGAGGACATAGCTGAAAGTCATTTAGTGGTACTATCACATTTCTCCTGTTTACTGTCATTCATTTTGCAAAGCTCTTTAAGTGTAAAATTGCAACACTAGCTGCTTTTTCATTAAGTATCAGAATAAAAAAATGCTTATTTAAACATGTCTCTTCAGGCAGTTGCTGATCCCTATCTTACCACATGCTGTGGTCTAGGCAAAATGTGCTTAAAAGTTATCCGAGCCTGATTTTGCCAAATACAGACTGTGGCTGCCTGCAAGGTAAAAGCATGTTATAAAATGTTAACAGCCCCTCAGCAGCTGTACAGCATTAAGGAAATATGATGCAACTTTGGAGCAGTGGAAATAGTAAAATTTCATCCAATGCCATTTTTCTAGTTGTGTTTTATCAGCGAGCCACCTAAAACCTGGATTCTTTTCCAATAAAACTGACTAAAATTAAATTTGAGTATCACTTCATGTGTTACCACCTTCATGCTGATAAGCTCCAGTCACAGATTTTACCAGTCCTGGAGGAAGCAATTAGAAGACTTCAAGACAAGTTTTAGGATTGTCCTGATACCTTTTCACATAGCAAAAAGAGATGGTGGTCCTTATAAAGAGACCTACGAGTTTTAAAATGGAAGATAGAATGGGACTCTGTACTGTCAAGCACACAGTAATGAATGACTCCGTCCAGTATAAATCAAGCAAGATGGAGGAAAAGTCAAAACAGACTGCACTTTTGCCATTGCCACACAGAGCAGCTTTCCAGCAGTTGCTGATGATGCAGGTGGTTTTTAATTTCTCACATATTGGCCAAGTTGCAAGACCAATCTTTTCAAGCTGTCATTTCTGTATGGCAACTTCCTCTTCAGCTTGGGTATTTCTGTTCTCAAATTGTTTGAAAACCATCATTGCAGGGAGCCTCTTCACCGCCCATTTGTGTTGCATAAGTGTCTGTTTCTGACCTTATGCCTCTGTATTACTTCAGGTGCTGGTACTGTGATCATTACCATGGGAAACTAAGGCTAAAGGTCATAAAGGAGCTATATCCAATAGTCTGCTCTATAAACCCCATAAATCTGACAGCCTATCACAGAGATGAAATACCTGTTACAGTGGTGAGAAAGGCAAGCATGCTGGTACTGTTCTTTCTATCATCACAGCTGTAATAAGAGGTCATGAAGGTTTCCACAGCATCACGCTTTGTCGTTTGGCATGATTTTCTGTCTCTGCAGGAGGCCTTAAGACAGATTCATCTCATATTTGCTGGTGATCTTATGACATTCTACAAAACACTAGAGCAGCAGCAGACAAGATGAATACTGGCTTTTTATCTCCCAGTTCCAAACCCAGTTAGGATTTCATGAAAAGCAGTCAGCAAATTGATTTAAATCTGTATGCTGTGCACAATCTTGCCACCACGATGTGGAAACATATGAGAGAAAACAGAGTCCACGACGCTTTGTCTGAATTTCCCTGCTTGAGCCTTCTGTAGCGCACTATCAGCACAGACTCCTGGCAGGTGGCTGTAGCAACCAGGAAGAGAAAGAGGCAGCTTCGCAGGCTGGCAGCAGGTGGTGTAACTTCCCTAGAAAAAACACACTGGAAGTGGAATATAACGAAATGCATCCAACAGAGAAGCAGCCAGCTGGCAGGCTCCACAATTCTCCTAGGTCCAGACTCCAGTTTCTCTTCTAAGAGAGCTGCTACCAAGAACATGTGCACATCCTGCATCGCAGCAAGCCAGTTACAGAGCTCATGCATGCCACGCTTCAGATAAGAAAACTCACCAGTACTGTTATGGTTTGCCAACTCTGCCAAAAGAAACCAAAGCAATTACTCTGAAACCAGGGGAGGGGAAGGATGTCTTGCCACAACCTCAACAAAACTCCACATAAGCAATTTGTCATCTCTAGCTAAATGCTATTTTTAAAATCATAGAATTGAACTGCTAAACATAATTCTACAACAGCAGGCAGTCCAGCTCAACTCTGCTTTTGCTACTTCCTTAACCCCTATTTGAGAGAACAGCTTGTTGCTCCAGGAAACTTCATCCATAAGGCAGAGATAGCCAGGCAGCTCCCAGCACCACTTGCCCAGTGCCATTTCCCACTCTTCTGTGGTCCGGCAGCAGATTCTGCCTGGTTGCACAGCCTGCTACTATGCACACCCGACATGTGTCCACTGGGAATTGCCTCCAGCATCCCTACAACACGGGAGAGGAGTACATCAAGGCACTACCCAGCTGTACGGTTCATCTCCTTTCTGACATTTCTGTGTATGGGGCTGTGCTTACATGGGCATGCCTGCAGGCATGCGGCCTGCAAGCCCCCCATAGCATTCAAGGAAATATTCTCAGCTGAAGCATAACACAACTTGCTGGTGCAGGTACCTGCTTTGAAATACTTCAGGGCCAGAAAGTTGCTTTGGAGAGAAGACATCTTTGTGGCCATACTTCAGGTATAGGGCTTAATCCACAGCTTCTTGTTCAAGCACCTGCCTTTCTCAGTCCAGTGTCCTTTGAATTCAACTGTGGAACCATTACAGGTGCTTCTTAATAAAAGCTGTCTCCACTAAGTTCCCCATGCCCCAGCTTTGTAAAAGTTACCTTCCTTTGTACCAAGCACTTCTGTATTTAACTGAACAGGTGGTTTAGTAAAACAAAATCATGCATTTGAATAATTAGTGATAGGTTTCTCTTCATGGGTCTGGCCTTCACCTTGACAAAAACCCTTCATTTCAAGGAATAGATTAAAAGAAACAACTGACTTGAAGTTTTCTCGTCTCGACAGCAGGTGGAGAGAATAGGTTTACATCACCCACCTACACTTTCTTACTGCAGTCTATGAGTTGTACTTGAACTGAAATATTGCCCCTGTGACCTACATTGAGTGCAATCTGCATTTCTCCCTATATGCTCTCCCTGTGGGGCAGCAGCTTTGGCCATCAGTGCTGTCAGTTAACTTCAAATCTGAGAACCAGACATGAGATTTTTAAACTCAGAAAGGAGACAGGAATGGGAGCTTTGCACTCAGCTGCAGAGAAAACAAAGGGGCACTTTTTCAAAAAAAGTTTACAGCAAGTTTCAGATTACTTCAAAAATCTTCCACTCCTGCTTCTTTATCTCTTTTCCCTCCCATGTTCATTAACAGGTTTAACTGTTTTTCCAGTAACAGAAACATGGATAGTTATATTCACCTTCTCTACAGTAAACTCCGCTTTCAGTCAATTGCAAAGCAATGTCAAATAAGCAATTAACCCGATTATCAGAGAACAAGGTACTGTTCCCTATTTCATTCCTGAATTGACTTAGCACTAAGTGTTACAGAGTTTAACAACTGTGTAAATATGACCGCAGTGCACCCAGGGAATGACTTCAACAGAGAGCAAGCTTCTGCAGGGAGCTTACAGGTGTGAAACGAAGTTAGCTAACAAACTTTGAGGAGAAAAATTGTCCTTAAGAAATAGATTTGACAGTAAGTAAACAAATACCAGAGCTTCCCCTGCCCTTTACCACTCAGCTGTTGACAGACTGCATGACCTTTCATAGAAAATTACCCCAAGATGTATCCTGCTTAGTGAATACAGCAGAATGCAGGAAACTTTGGTCTTTAATGTAGAACGAGTCCAAATTCCCCCTTTCCCACACCATGAATACTTGGCAAAAACAAAGCCTGATGTCATTGTTGGGTGGGTGTCAGCAGCTTGTTCTCAGCGAGCCATTTGATAAGACGTAAAACTTCTGGTAAAGTTGCTACTGTATGTTCCTTCCTTGCAAGATGGGATCTGGGAATTTATCACCCAGAAAACCAGAGAATTATTCTGCCTAGTGAATACTTTTGCTCTTTGCAGGCTAGCATCTGGATTGAGTTATCACTTAAACCAGACAACTTCACAGTTTCTGTCTAGGAAAACATCAAACAATTACCAGACTGATGCATTTTACAATCCCAAACCAAGTGGACTTTTGTGCAAATCATTCTCTGAATTGTATGAGAATATCCCAGGTAACTTTTAAATGGACAATATTGGTCATCTTCCCCAAAAATTTTATTTCAAGCAAGTCATCTGGTTTTTATACCTTTGCTAGGGAAAATACAGTCTATCAATAAGTGAAACAGCCCATCAGCACATATATGTCTGTTCTCTAATTCTTACCAGGTTTCTCAACCAGATGACTCACTAAGTTCACATATACAGCTTTACAATGCAATAAGCTAAGGGACTAACTATAGAAACAGTGATAGTGCCCTGAACAAAGCAGCAAATTAAAAAGCTTTCAACATCTAAGCAGTAATGGGATAAAGAAGTGCTGTAAACTCTTTAGAGATTCCTTTTGCATATGCTAGCCAACAAAATGGGCTGACAATTTATTGAGCATTGAATTCCTCACTGACAATGGCATTTAAACTTAAAGTCATTTTTTAAGTACAGTAGCACCTTGCACTTCGTAGCAAGCAGGGATCTGTCTCTCAGGCCTTTTACTCTTGTTACATACTGCAGATGAAAGACAGGCTGAAGCTTGACACATCTGTATGAAGGAGCAGCAAGAGCAGATTGCTCTAAGGAAGGCAAGCCAGGGTTTCTCACTATCACACAGCAGCCAGGGCCATGCCATCAGCATCAATGGGCAATATCATTTATTAAGTAAAACAAGCACAACCAAATCAATGATAACAGCTACAGTCACAACCTAGCTTTTAACACAACACCTACAGCAATGACAAAACTGTGACACCCACCCAAAGAATCAGGAAAAATAGAGGACCAAACACCACACACACAACCAGTACAACAATACAGGAGAAAAAAAAATAATACACGAGCATGAGCTTAAAAAGGGCTCGTGAGCCAATGGGCAGAGAAAGGGTGGATGGTGGGTGCTGCAGATATGGCCAATCAGGGGAATTAGGGCCAGTCATTACCCTCAGCACCCTAATGCCTTTCATGCCTGTCACTTTGTGCAAGGTCTTTTACATACCCATAAGAACTGAAATACAGAAGTGTGAGCTTGAACGAAGCACCCTGACTAGTATGAACACCTGCTGTGCCTGCAGTCTCTGTGATCCAAAGAGCTCTAAAGTATGCTGCTGGCTGCTGATGTGCCATGTCCTTCGGCTGCCTTCAGAAAGGGAGTCCCCAAAACGCAGCACACAGACTGCCCTTGCCTTGTAACGGAGCCATACTCCAGGAAAGAAGCAACCGGATTACTAAATGGATTACAGTCCAGAAGAATGAAAAAAGATTTTCCCCTGTGGGACACAGAGATATTTTTTAATGCCTGTTGTCTTTCTACCTCCTCTTAGTAACCCATGGTTTCCTGGAAGAAAAAAAGAAAAAAAAAAGATGAAAATGTCGTAATGTGCCTTTGGATCTTCATTAGGCTGCTACATTTAGAGAGAGATTATTCCAAAGCACCTCAGAGGACTGGGACATTCAATTTCTCTTAGTTTAATTGAGTAGTCAAATCCCAAGCTACCTTTGAAAATTTTATCTTTAAAGCATGGTTCACGCCCAGGTGACTCTCAGCTACAAAAATGGTAACACTTTCTCAGTTTATAAAAAGTTACTCTATTGAAAACTCAGACATGATCTCCTGGGGTGGGAAAGGAAGCACAACTTCGTGTGAAAGAAAAGATCTACGTAAAGACTAGTAAAAATTGCACTAGTCAGAGCACAGCAACCGTGGACCTCTATTTGCACTCCACAAGCGTAATACGTTCCTGTAAAATTCAGATCTCATTCATGAACATCCTCTTCTGGTGCACAGATTCCATCGCAAGAACACAGCAAAACCATTTATGAGCTTTTATCGTCTTGCTTCAGGTACGCAGAGGGTGTTTTTGCTCTTTCATCAGAGAAAGGAAGGTTTGCCTAACATCCCAAAGCAAGAACAGAACAGTAATAACAATAAAAATAAATAAAACAGACACATGATGTTCTGCACCAAGATTTGCAGGTTCTTTGAAAGGAATATACGTCCTTTGTTTCTGCTGCCTTAAAAGCAGAGCAAAAGTGATGGGGGGCATGATTTTTCGCTAGATCAGTCAAAGTGCGAGAAAGTTTGTGGAGCTGAAAGGCAAAAGGAGATTTGAACCATCTGACTTTGCATGCTGTGATTTCTCTCCCCTCAGAAGCAGCTGGCATAGCATGGATGGGTGTCCTTTTAACTCCTAGTTCAGCTGTTTCTAACACAAATCAGGACCACGAGCTTAATACATCCTAACTCGGTAGCAAACATTAATGTCTCCTTGAGCACGGGAAAACCCTCCCAGGGAGGGTGAAACTACTGAGACAGCGCAAGGTGCAGTGCGTCGGGGCACTGAGCTGGCTGGGGGCACCTCTTCTTGGTTTAGCAGTTCGTAGCTGACGTGTTCCGAAGCAGCAGCTGTAACCACAGTTGTGCTTGCTGTGGAGTCTTCTCTGTTAAACCAAAGCTAAGCACACTCAGGTAGTTGTGTTCCTTTGTGAAAATCAATACTTACAGACTTCATCAGGCTGTTGTTGAGATACAGTCCCTCTACAGAAGGTAACAGCTATCCAAAGGTTAAATGCTCCATACCAGCAGCGAGGGACAGACGGATCAACATGCCAGTTCTGTACTTTCTGCTCTCACTGGATCCCAGAAATCCCCCTTCAGCTCTGATTTTACATAGGGGAACTTTTCTGTGCCTCTTATAATGTTCTTTCACTTCCTTTATTTTTTAAAGGAAAATACTCACTGTCAATAGTTAAACAGTTTGATAGTGCCCTACTTAGCTCAAGCTGGCTGACAACTTCACAACAAAGCATTATATTCGTCAGAAAACACAACTAAATGGAATGAAACCTTTCTGCAGGAGTGTTTCTGTGATGGGAAGAAGAAGAATTTGCTCTTCATTGAAAGAAAATGTTTTGATCTTTTATTTGGGAACACTTCTGCACTTTGATTCATTATAAATGAGAGGTTATTAATAAACTAGAACCTGGACAAGGTATTTCAGTGTCACACAGTATTTTAGTGGTTCCCCTAAATGCTTTTTTCCTCCTGCCCTAATCCAGTCTCTAAAGAAGCCAGTTGTGTATTAACTGCTCTGCTAACTTAACTGCCTATCCATGCACAGTGTAAACACCCTCTCCTCATTATCTCTGTGCTCCCTCCCAACTGACAGACAAAAGCAAAGACATGCATACAGTCACTATAGCTGCATGCTTAATTGCTCTAAATGAGGAGACAAGCCCTTCCATCTGAATATATCACTCCCTCTTCACCCAAACTGAGTTTTAGGTGGAAACAAGCAAACAACAACAACAACAAAAGACATTGCAAGGAGCAGAAATTCTGCGTGGCCTCATCCACCAGTTTGTTGTGTCTTGTTTTGCTCTGTGGAGTCTGCCTAGGCCTATTCTGATTATACTTTGTGCCATTTTCTGGCTAATTTCTCCAGGACAGGGTTTATTCCAGTGCCAAATCATTGTCCCTAAGCTTTGTAACATAGTTCTGTATTCTAGGGTATGTGAATTTTCTGGCGTTGGAAGATATTTTAACCTTTCTAGAGGCTCAGAAGATGCTAGCAATGTAGGACATGGGAAGATTTTTTTTGCAGTGGATCCTGTTCTGCCTGTGCAGAGTCACTTGTCAAGGACAATAGCTGTTGGCAGAGCATTAATATGACAGAATCGGGCGTACTGCCAAGGAAAGCAAACTCTTTTGTGGGTTTTGCAACGTTTTGCTGGCCCGTCAGTTTGAGATCACCATTGATGGCTGTCTGAAAACTGCCTTTCACCATTACTAGGAAAAAAAAAAGCTACTCAGCAAAATGTATAATGGGCTTCGCCAAACCCCCAGAGCAACAAAAGCAGGTTGGGTAGACTGTGTGTGTGTGTTTGAGTTTGTGTATGTCTTACAACAACAACCCTCTGTGCTGGAGAAGCTCTGCACATTAGGCAACAAAGGTTTACGCTCTGCAAAATGGAGGCTGGAGTGGTGTCCTCTTTACATTGGCCTCTGAGAAAACTTGGAGATGATGCTGATTGCAGGAAACAAAGAGGCTTTCAACTTTAGAGTTTTTGACTACAGGGCCATCTTTGTACTTGGAAATTCTGCCTGTTTGTTGTTCCAGGGATCATGGGATTATCTAAATTAGCTTTAAGAAGCTGACTTGCTTTTGTACGAGAGATCCCCTCGCATTTAACAAACGAAATGGGCACTTGCAACTGAGGTCCGTGAAGTTTCAATTATTTCTTAAGATGGCTGAGGTAGGAAGAACCACGCTTATTGATTCTCACCCTGTCATTCATTCATGAGAAGTAGCCATGAATGCTTGGAGAGAGGCAACCTAAATGTCTGTAATGATTTTAATTCACAGAAAGAAGGAGCTATGTGGCTGTGACTATGCCAAGTCGTTAGTGAGATCTGTGACTTACTTCATCTGATGTCAGAACCTGATATATGATGATGGCTCTTATCTCTAGACACTTGCCACTTCTACTGTTCCTTCACTGCTCAAAGTTTTGGTCTCCTACCTCTACATAAAGAACCTGCTTTCTCTTTCCTTACACCTGCACAGAAATAAAGTAAGCCAATTTAATGTTACTTTCATATTATTTTTTCATTATTTTCACTCTTTCTGAGTGTTCTGGGGAAACCAGCCTCCTGGTGAAACACAGGATCAGCCATGACTTTTTGTATTCCCCATCCTGGCATCTGAACAGAGACTAAAAATCACGTTGTGTGATTCAACCAATGTCGTCACTGGAAAAGCTGCTTCCAAACATGTGGAAAAGCATGTGTTGCAGAAGGTTTGAGCGTGTCCCTGTACTTCTAGAAACCACCTGAAATGACAGATGCAGACTGAGCATGTGTAGTGAAAGGATGTGTGCTCAGGGCCTCTTACCAGGAGTTCCCTGGGTTCAGTGGTGGCACAAGCTGCTGCAAGATGCGTCCCGTGCAGTGAGGAAAAATACAAGAGATCATGTGCTGCAGAACATGAGATTTAGGTCGCTGATTCAGCAGAAAGTTGGTTTTCTTTCACCTTTTTCTAACTGCCTGGAGTTTCACAGAAAAAATGTTTTAAAGACAGCATTCAAGCATTTCCTTTTTGGCCAGAGCTTCCTGTTTTGCCTGCATGGTCTGTCTCTGTGCTTTGCACGTCCCCCTCCTTTCTCTTCCGTGTCTGGAACAGCTCTTGCTTTTTTGCACCTCTAGTGTCAACATGTATGAAGAGAATTGCAACTTCTTCTCCATTGCCCAAAAAATAACTCTCTCAAGCGCTGAATTCTCTGCATGGCTGAATATCAAGGTTGTTTCAAAGGATGCTTTTTTTTTTTTTTCCTGTAGCTTCCAGTAGATTTTACAATACTTTCATTGCCAAACCATTTTTCCAGATCTTGGATTCGATAAGGGAAAGGAATCCGTAAAAAGAGCACTGGGACTAGAAGGTTTCTGAGTCTCTTGAGTACAGCTGCATAGGGAGACTTTGAGTTCAGGAAGCACAAAACATCCTTCACCCTTGCTTAAGGCAGTCTTCTGAAACAGGTGACTTGACTTTTAAAACAATGAAGTTTACACAACATTGGATGACACATAACACGCTAACCTGCGTGACCAGGAGACTGCCAACAGCTCTGCCATCTGAGTTTGGACAGCTCACTTTGTTTAACCTTGTCCTATTCAGAAAGCATATCAAGGCCTTAGAAGGAAGATTTTGTTATAGTCGCAAAATGACTCTGCTGCTCAGATTGCATCTGTGGCTCACGAGATAGGGCTCGGTGACATGATTCAGTCCAGATCTATCCTACATTATTGAAAAATACTGTTCACCATAGATGGAGGCCTGTAAGGAACAGATTAAGGGAATGGAGATGGCACTACTTGGTTTTAGCTTCCAGATGGGATGTGTATGGGCTTCTGCTCCTTTTTACCTGGCACACCAAACAAGCAGCCAATATTACAATAACTGCCAATATAATTGTGTGAGTGCCTCTTTAAATGCTTGTCTTCCTCCAGAGCAATGATCAATCAGGACCTTGTAGTTCTCACAGCAGCTGTATCCCATCTGACTACGAACAACATAAAAGGGGCAAAGGAAGATGAGCAATTTTTTTTTGTTGGTGTTTTTTTTGTTTGTTTGTTGTTTTTTGTTTTTTTTTTTAAACTTGTGGTGACTCCAGTGATGGGTGATGGTGTATTTTTGCAACTTCAGTTTTGCTGCTCTCCTGCAAGGTATTTGTCTAACCTAGCTTTTTTTTTTTGTATGTCTATGTAATGTTGTATAATGTTCTCAGACTGGGTATTATGCCTGTTGCAGTTATTTTTAAACTAGCATATTTGCTTGGAGTATGCCTCTAATATAAAACTACTGCTGTTGAATCTGCAGCTCTGCAAGTGAAAATAACTCTGTAGCACATAACTCTGTAACACAGTTCTGAAGATCTTGTGTTTCTTTCAGGATCAAAAGCAGTTAGCATTACTAGTTCTGTGACTGCTGTTAGATGGTACCTGCTGTCTTTCCAGCAGAGCTGATGAGGGGCATCTGAATGCACTCCAAAGTTCTTAAAAATAAGAATCAGAAGGTTTGGCTTAACGGACCTGTGTTAAACCCTTAGAAAGTGTTGGACTTTATATTCTAGCAATTAATATTTATTTGTGGACAGTGTTTTGTTTCTCACAAAGGGATGAGAAGGATGGCCTTCCATAAGGTAATAAAATGCACTAATGGATACAAATCCTAGAGAAACAAGAACTTTCACAAATGTTTGCTTAGGCATTATTACAGCCCTAAATTAGTCTGTCACTGTATTCAGAAGAGCATTGCACCAGGAGATGACTGACGTGATGCCTGAGCCTTGAGGTGACTTGGGCCCCAGAGCAGGGTGACTGTCAGTGCTGATGAGCTGTTGTGGCATGCTGTTCCTTCCAGTGCTCCAGCTCCTGATTGTGCTGTAACTTATCTCTGGTAGAGGCACAGATAGACTACACTTAACGCAAGGTAGAGATTGCCCTGAAGGACTTACATAAGTGGGGAGTAAATGACTTGTACTTCAAAGTAACAATGCTTCAGGGACAGAGTTAAAGGAGCCTGGAGAGGCTATTGGCAGTTAGTTATGCCTTTGATGTCTCCTTATCTTATCAGAATATGCAGATGTAAGGCATCTTGCCAGGTGGCAAATTATTGGTTGTGTGAAGACATTCAGACTTAATCCTTTAAGGTGATCCAGTCACAGAGGACTTTAATCCTACAGCATTAAAACATAAAATGAAGAGGCAAACCATGAACTGGAGCACTCACACAGAAAATAGCAATGTAAGTAAATGAGACTAAGGCCTGGGCTGGGAGACATGTAGTGTGGTACTGTCCAGGATGATTTAAGTGCTCCCACCTTCTGAGGTTTAAGTTGTTCTCTTCACTCAGGTGGCTGCTCCTTGTAAACAAGATCCTGATCCACCTGCCTTCTGTTACTACAGAGGAACCAGCTCTGTGCCTGTCAGCCAGCAAAGAGCATGGGTTGTAGTATGCTGGGCTTCAGCAAACCACTTTCTACTTTTCAGTACAGGGAGGTGTGCTGTGTGCAGACTCTGTGAGGCACTTGCAATTGTTTGCTTGTTCCAACCCTTCACCCCTGTAGAAGTGAGGTGGTTAACAGGGGACAGTAACTGCTGGAAGGCTTTGCTCTTTTTTCCCCAATGTCATTTGCTTAGCAGCTGAACCAAGTTGGTTCTAGCTACCTTGATGGCTTTGTGGTGTTGCCACCCTTAATATCTCACAGGATGCATCTGTGCCACCCTGAGGACGGCTGTGTGAGATGTAAAGCTCCTTGGAGCAGCAGCACTTTGTGTATGGGTTGTGGTGCTCTGCTATGAGCATCTGCTCAGGTTGTGATGGTTTCTTTCCATGACAACAGGGAGAGAGCACTTGGTACACCATAGGTCTCCTGGTATCTGTTACCTTAAATTCTCTGCTGTGCTTCTGATAGGCAGGTGCCACCATGCAGACACTAGGCACTGGTACAGAGTGTGCTTGGGTGCACTGGGCATTTGCATAGTACATTTGCAAGGCTGAACCTCTGTACAGCAGTTTGCAGAGGTAAAGCAGCCTGCCTAGCGCTAATGGCCTGCCCAGAGAGCCTGGGAATCCTGTGCCAAGGGTGGTGGGAAGTGACAGGGATCACTGACTGTTGCTGTCATCTGCATTAGGGTCTTCTTGGAGAAGCCATTTTTTGTCTGTTTCTATTCTATTTGTCATAGGCTCTGGATGTGCAGGAACTTCATCTAAGCTCAGGGGGCACTGGTTTTTTTAGTAATGAAATAGCGCTTTTCCAAAGAAAGTGGTTTCATTGTGTTTGTTAAAGGACTGTTGTTCTTTCTATATATTATTAACATTCTAATGGCAAACTAGCACTGTAATATCAACAGCAGTTTAAGAGTGTTAATCAACCAAAAAAGCAGATGCGTTACCTCTTATGTATTTAAATGATTTTTTTAGTAGTGGAATCTTTTTCTTGTGGTCAAAGAAAATTAAAAAAAAAAAGAAAATTAACATTTTTTTTAAAAAAATAACATTTAAAAGAAAATTAACATTTTGTTGAAATCCATTTTACAGAACTTATGTGCTCAGACTTATATTGTTAAATAAATGATTACAAAGCACTGATATTTTTTCCCCCCTTCAAAAGGGAAAAGCCCACAAAAAGATGCCTCATCTAGGCCAAGTCATCCCCCAGGAAGAAACATTGCATCAGTGTGAAGCCCCCTTCTGGGCAGGTGACTCTGAGTCTAGGACAAGAGTTGTGTGCTTTCTGCAGCAACAGCTTGGCCAGCTGTCACAGCCATAGCTAAGATTAAGTTATACAGGGCTTTGCAGCCTGAGATGGCGAGGTGCTATCACTTGCCCTCAGATATTCCACTTGAACAAGACAGGAGGATTGAGCAGAGCACTTGTGGAAAGAATATCCCAGCTATGTTCTTGTGAATCTGCTTCATTTTGCAAGTGTCCCTCTAAAGATAGCCCAAGTGAGTCTTGAAACAACTGTCGGACTCCTTCTGGGCATACGGTGCTCTCCTTCGTTGCCTCACTGTTTGATAACCTGAACAGACCAGCAATTATCAGCTCTCCTGGGCACTGTGTTCTTGGCTGACCGCTATGCCTGAGCATAATGCCCAACCAAGGTTATATGGGGAGCTCGGGGCAGAGGGAAGGGCTTGGTACCTGCTACACTGAAGTACAGAACCCCTGCCTTTGATTTTGGGGATTATCACTCCTGTCATCTCCAGCCATCAGAAGGCTTAAATTGTTTACTCTTCTCCCTTGCAAGGGAAGGCTCTTGCAATTAAAACAGCTGGAGTGGTGAGCTTAGTCCAGGCTGAATTAGTGGCATGGCACTCAAATGGTTAAGTCTTGTTTTTCTATCTGCATGGAAAAAGGACTGTTCCTCTAAAGCTGTTTTGCTGTGCAGTGGGCTGCTGTCCTTCCTGACTCTCTGTATCCGGCAGTAACTTCCTCCCTTTTGATAAAGTGAAGTTTATCTACAGAATTCTTCATAAAGGGAAGGAACAGGCCAGAGGGACAGTCATGAGATCTGCTGTTGTGAGCTAGCCTCACACAACTAGAAGTTGAGCTTGCCATCCCTCCTCAGGGCCCAGAAGAACAAAGAGAGGTTTCCTCTAAAGGGGAAAACTTATGTCTGGGTCAGCAAGCTCTGAATTCTCACACAACATGGTCATGGAAAGAAGTTGAAAGAAGCACATAAAATGCTGTGCATTTTGTCTGCTTTCTTTGACTTGATTTGAATAATGATGTGGAGGTGGGGTAAATAAATCAAGAACTTTGGGGCTTACGTTCAGTTTGTTACTTTGGATTCTGTAACATGCTTTATAGTCCTTGAAATGTGCTTCTTTAATCATGCATTCAAACATAAACTATATGTATGTGTATTGTGCACTTAGCTGCCAGTCCTACTGTTTGGCCAGGAGTTGTAGGCCAGGGTTCATGATGATAGAGCAAACTTGCCTTTTAACTACACTCTGCAAGACTCCCCTGTGTCTCTGGCTACTTGGAGGCATTTCCTTACTACGGTAAGCGAACATAGGTTACTAATTAGAGAAGGGGGGAAAAAAATTGTACCTTCATTACCAAATGTTATATGACAAAATTAGGATAATTTGGAAAATGGGTTTCAGACCTGACTCTGGTGGCACAGGCTCTGTGCCCTCAGGATTCTGCGTCTGCCTTTGACAGAAATGTGGAACCAATAGCTGATTCTGCGTGTAGGTCTTACCTTCAAATATACTAAGAAACAACTTTCCCTGGTGATGTTCCATGCAATTGCATTTTTTTCCCCAATGCATTTGATCTTGCTGCTCTTAGAGGGCCTGAGCTGTAGTCCTGTCAACTAAAACTACAAATGGGAGCTGATGGTTGAGTTCAGTCCTTAAAGTACTAGATGACAAGACTGGTTCATGGGAGAGATTTTGAAACTACCTTCTTGACATAACAGTGAAGCTAATGAGCATCTTTTGGGATGGGTTTCATATGGCACAGATGTCTTAAAGAGCAGGGCTTCAGGATAAGTAACTCAAAATGTCACTTTGGCTCTGTTACTGGACAACAGGGTTCTCTTTGCAGCCCTAAAACATCTGGTGTCCCTTTATACCAGTCTGCTTCTGCTGCTTCTTCCCTGTGAAGACTGTACTTCTTGAGATTGGTGTTTCTTCTGCTGTGATTGAGTATTAATGTCCTTCTAAAGAAATAAGTTGTCTTTAAAAATGTAAATTGTTGGAAAGAATATAGAAATCAAACAGTGGCACTCTTCTATTACTTTTCTGCGATGCATTCAACAGAGAAAATGAGAGGCTTTGTTCTGATGGTACTGTTCTCCTAGTCATCTCCTGAGACTGGCTTTGTGACGTTTGGTGTTGCACAGTGGATGATTGCTGTTTGTTGCGTCAGGTGCTATACAAGGCAAAAAGTTATTCGGTAATAGCTCTGAGGTTCATGTAGCTATGCTCCAATGGTATTAAACTTCTGTGTGTCCAGTGCTGTGTGACAAGCTGAGAGCACTTCAGTGGGGACTATGAAAGGGCATCTCGCTCTTCACTGCTCCTAATATTAACAGAAGTGCAGGATCTTTGTCTTGGAGACATCAGTCAATTTTGGGTTGACCTTTCAAGCTACACTTAATAAAGTATGTTTCCTCTACTTGACGTATTGGTATGGACTGGGGTTAGCTCAGTGTCAATTTGAAGTGGGAAAGAAGCCAATGGGCAGCTTGTACTTATTTTCCTGTGGATAAGCTGGATTCAGGGGTTATTGAAGAGGGAGGAGGAGGAGGTAAGAAATAAAAACAGCTCTAACCAGCTGGAACTAGATCTCTCCTTGCTGGACAGTTACAATTTGTCCAACAGAAACAATGCTTAAGTGTTTGCCTTGCAAGTAAACATGACCAGAACAAAGCCTCAGCTGTATGTCTGTGTGCTTGTGAACCTCCTTGTACTCTCTTCAGTGACTGTCCATGTGCTGGTCAGTGTGTGGCTTGTATCTTGAATCAAAGACAAAAGGAAAAGGATGGGCAGGCAGTGACAGGCAAACATAACCCTTCCATACACTGGGAAATGTGTAGTTTGTCTACGTTGGGCCTGTGGTACGCTTCTGGTACATTTGAATGATTTCTGTATGTAATACAGTTTCAGAGGAAAAGAGGAGCTGGCAAATAAATTCAGATTAACCATGACCTGCTGCTGTTACCCTGTGGGGCCCTACAAACAAATTAGCTATCCCAGTGAGGCTTATGAGCATGGGTAATTTGTTCCCTAACATGGTCATTATGACTGCATGGTGAGAGTGGGTGTGATGAGAAGCCTGGTGATACTCATGTACCTTTCTTGGATGTGCACTGCAAGCACAGTTTGGCTGCTGACTGTATCACCTAGCACGCCGGGGAGTTATTCATCCTGTGGCATGACTTGTATGAAATTTCTGTTCAGCTTTGTGCAAGAGAGCAGCTTATCTTCAGCTTGCGAGGCTCAGAGCTGGGGTTGCTGGTAGAAAATCCACTCTTCTGCCTCACACCTCTCTGCTCTCAACACAGCTACTTTGCTCTGATTGTGCAAGATGACAACAGTGAAGTTGATGCTTTATTTTTCAGTGTCCTTTTCAACTGTGGAGTCTCAACTGTAGCACTGCAACTCATTAGTCACTGCTTGTAGTGATGGGAGAGAAGAAAGGGGAATGTGTCCCATAGTGAAGGAGTGAATTGGAAACAAAACAGTGAAGCTCTGGTAAAATGACACAGAATGGTTATAAGTCTGACAGTTTGGTTAAAAGTATTTTTCTTGTGTCACTTTGTCCAGGTTCAATGATGTGGCTGGGGAAGAGGTCCTGTGTGCCTAGGAGCCTCTGGGAAACTGACATGAGTGAGGGAAACAGTTGTCAGGGAGTGGTGAAGAGTGGAATGGCAAGCAGGAATGCTGGAATGAGCGCAAGTATTGGGATTGATGGTGATAACAGACCCAGTTTAGTTTGCTCGCAAGCAGTGAAGGAATTTTCATTCAGAAAAAGAGTGGTTACTGCACTGGAGAATAACATGTAAATGAAATGCTTTCCCCACAGGTGCAGGAACAGGCTGTGTGATTAAGTCCCTGCAAATGGAGCACTAAAAATCTTCACTCAATTTCTGGCAGCTTTTCAAGACCCTTGAGGAAGCTAAAGCACTATGTTGTCTAGCTATGTATTAGCCATGCTATTCTTTTAGAGGCTTGTGCTGCTGAGAAAAGGTCTGTTACCACAGGGATCTCCTCCTTAGCTGCCACCTTTCAGTTTCTGTTTTGACAATGAAAGGCTATGCTAAATGGCAGCACAAACTGATCCTTGGCTCACAGTACTTGGCAAAGCAACTCTGGAACTGATTAGCCTTTAACTTCTCTTATCTGCTTAACAGCGCAGCTCTATGAACTAAGAGATCGCACTGGTGCCTGCAGGCTGGGGAAGGAGACACCATACTCAGTGGCTCCTACTGAGTCCATGTGCAGAAGGCTTCCTTTGCAGAGGTATAAGGAAAGCACTTGACCTGATGAAGGCTGAAGAATGAGTGGCTTATGTTCTGATGCACTCGGGACTCGACTTGCTGATACCTGAAGGCAAGCGGAGTTTTTGAAGCCCTGCATGATGAAACAAAAGCCTGGGGGCATTTAAATAGACAAGGATGTGCTCTAGTGGGCTATAAAAGGTTCCCAGAACAAATAAGCGTAATGTATCTTGTATGCACTTGTGAGGCGTGTAAATGTTCATATGTTACATTTCAGAAGATGTAGCCACATTGCTTACAGAGCCTATGACCAGTCTTTTATCTGTCCGACACAGGGCCCTTCAGTTTAACTCACTAATTTCCCCTCAGGTCAGACCCATCTTTTAAAGTGCTTGCATCCCTTTTCCAGCCTATGCATGCAAATCTGGATTTGTGTGTGTTCAGAGTTTTGCTTGGTAGGTTGTTGTGGAAAAAGCAAAAAGCTTTTGAACACTCCCAAATCAAAAGAGGTTATTGTGTCAGAAAGGAGAACCAGGGCATTGCCAGGCTCCTGTCATTGAGGGGAGCAAGAGGAGGACAGAGGAGGAGGGGGACAGTGAAAGCACAATGGCACTTCATGGCAAGCCCTGGTGTGGAGCAAGACTGTCTCCTGGCAACCTTGCAATCAGCGGATGAAGCAAAAGGAGCCTGAACGAGGTGCCAGGGTCCGTTTTGAGTGTTTCAGAGAACTCTTGCTATTCACTTACTGCAGACCTGCCCAGGTTATTAATAATGCTTCCTTGTGATGTAATCCTTGCTCATACAGAAGCGCTGACAACAAGTGTATGTAGGGCACAGATCTGCCCGCAAAGAGTTGAGCAGTGCTTTTATTTGGCCCTGTTCTGGGCCTGTTCCTCGGCCATGATGTTTTGTTGCCAAGCATTTGGTTGCCATGCCAACTTTTCAGCATTAAATCATAATCTAAGCACAGCAGGAGACCAAAAGCCTTTTCAGGTCTAGCTGTTGTTCTCTCCCTGTCGGTCATATAACTGGTTATGTGAGTGGAATTGGCTGGATGCTTTGATGGCTTGTCATCAACAGCCCAGATGAAAACTTACCAGCGGGGAAATGACAGTTCACTTTGGAAATGGGTGCAGAAGTTAATCAGAGTTATGCCTGGAAGATTTCTGGCTTCCCAGCTCTGCCACCTGTCTGAAAACAAACCCTGTGTCATTCAGCTTGCAGCGCTTCACTGACACGAGCTGCTCTAGAGTGCCAAGGGAGCATTATTGCTGAAAGGCTGCTCCAGTGCTGGTGAGCTGAGTAAGGCTTCCATTTTCCAGGTTCACATACATGCCTAACATGCTTAGATTCTCTCACGGTGAGCTGGCTTATGCACTCTTAGAGACATGCTTCATATCCCCAGGATCCAGGACTTAGAACAGGCAATATGTGGTTGATGTGTACTAGATCCATTAAAAGGTTGAAATATGCTGATTGCACAGTTTGTGTGCATTGTTTCCACAACGGGTAAAGAAAGCTGTTTTGTAATGCTGAAATGGCTCCAAGTGAAGAATCTGCTTTGGGACAAAAGGATCGGAAGGATGTTTTATGGGTAGAGATTGTGCGCACTTAGCCAGGCAGGATTTCATGTTTGTCCTATTGTCTGAGGACAACCGACTATATATCTTACTGTAGCTGAGCTTGTAAGAGCAGTCTGCTTAACAAATGAGGGATAAATGAGTGAATAGAATCGGATGACTTGTGTTGAAAGGGCAAGTAGTTGGTCAAAAGTAAGGCTGTTAGTTTTTTTTTCTTTTTGAGGGAAGAGGTGGGACATAAGTTATTGCCCTCAGTTTTTAGAATTTTAGTATCAGGAAGCATTTTGTTCTCAATGAAATGGAGTAGTTGCTACTCTGAAACTATCAGATGCATCAAAGCATAGGGCAAAGAGACTTTTGGATGGGATCTGTCAGGAGAAACAACTTGGCCCTGTCTAACACTTAGGATTTCCATTTGAGGTGTAGGGTCTCAATGGGGAAACACTCAGTCTCTCTCTAATCTCACCCTTAATTTTTTTGCTGTTTCAAAAGTGAAGGGAAAGCTTGGGTTTGTCTCCCTCTGCTATTACAACATTTGCATGAAGAGCATCCCAATATTAAAGCTATATTAGGTTTTTAATTTCACTGTACAAATTCCTGCTACTCGAATATAAGTTGAACTGTTTTTGAAGTGTGGGGTGAAAGCAGAGTAGCTCTTCCCTCTCAGTTATTTTCATGTATTTCAGTAATGACCAACAGCTGTCCTTCTCCATGTCTGTCTACTCTGCATTTTACCCGATTTTCTACTTATATTAGCTTGAAATTGTATTCTGAACCAAAGACAGTGGAGGGTCATGCCTGTACAAACTAAAGAGCAACAGCTCTCTTGCCCTTCAAGAAACTTGCTTCTTGGTTGCAAGGGAGATGAGCTGTTGGGTAGCTGATGGAGCCTGCTAGTGCTGTTGAACCAAACAGACCAAGCTGATGCTCTGTCTGTCCAAGCCTAATCATGACTGAGGGAGAACTGTATCTTAGAGGCCAGGGGTCCTAAGTTGTTTTTTGTGTTTAGTGAGGTTCTTCCCACAGTCAGCCCAGTCAATGATATTGGTTTCCAGCTACAAACTATGTGCTGTAGGCCTGAGCTTCCATAACACCTTATGCTGTCATTTCAACCTGCTCAAAAGGGGGGTATAATGTTGCTGGGGTCTTTTGTCTTCCCTTTATGCAAATGCTTTCCACTGGCATGATCTGGTCATGATGCAAAGCAACATAATCTCTTCCTTGTGCTGTGGGGAATAAAGGCTTTTTCTTTGCTCGATGTTCTTAAGTGTTATCTCAGATACAGGTGGAGAATGAGAACAGGACAGATGACTATGCAGGACAGCAGGGTTAAGTGAGTGCATGCAGGACATTAGCACTCTGATCCACTTAGATTTTTGTGTCTTTGCACGGATGTAAATGACTATACAAAGAATAAAACCCATTTTTATTCATCTCCCAGGAGAGAAACCTATTAAATACAGATAGCCATGGGAACCTGGAATTTAAGGTCAAATGCAAACTGGGAACTGTTGGACCTGGTATGATCTCTCAGGCCCATTCTCTTGGTCATTGTCAACATGTTAAAATATATGTAACTTGCTTTCCCTCTCAAATTCTCTTCAAAAATATGCTACCAACTGCTGCACTGAAATACTAAAAGTCTACCACAGGCATTGAGTGAAGGGGAGCTTAACACTGTATCTGTCCTGAAGGCCACTTTTGACGTTAAATATTTCTACACAAAAGGGCTCCACTTGGCCATAATGAGGAAATAATCAAGAGCAATCTAAAATGCACAATCGTCCAGGAGGGATGTCATTTGCATACAGTGGAAGCGCTTAAAAACAAATACTGTGACAGTTAACAGGAGCTCTTGCTCCTGTTTGTTGTACTGGCTGTTATACCAACACAGAACAAAGACATTGCTTAGTGTGGCCAAACACTGTTTTTTGAAGCTAAAAATACCTATTCAAAGTTCCCAAGATGTTCCCACTTAAAAACACATGTTCTCAAAGAAAGTACTAATTATGTGGTGGATGTTAACTGTAAAGGCTCATGTTGGGAAGCTCTGATTTCATGCTCTCCAGATAAGTATAGTTCAGTAGTTTGGATATAGCTTGTTCCTTTTAAAAAGTCTGGTGAAGCATAAGGAGCAAGAGGATTTGCTGATTTGATCGTAATTGTAAGTGAAAGCTTGCATACTAGTTCTACATATATTTTTATCTCCCTCTGTGCTTTCATCTATGATGTAAAAAGGGTCTCAAGCGAAATCGTTTTTCACTATGTATTCCATCAGTACTTCCATACTCTCAATACTGACATACTTGAAAAATACTGAGTTAAAGTATTGGATGTAAGTCAGTGGAATAAGTATGTTGGTTTTGTTACATGACTTAAGGGGCTCTTGCACTTCAAATGGTTTAAGTGATAATTGCAAGTACTTGCATATCATTGTATAGTCCTCGAGCGCTCAGTGCTTTTCTCAGACTAACCTTCTGCACTCATACACTCAAAGGAAAATTCTAGTTACTGCTAGAAAGAAACAAGCTTAAAAAGGCTTAAAAAAAAATGTGGCAGCTGCTTTCCTTAAGGGCTCAGGAATCTGAAGGCTACTAGAGGAGAAACTTACTTTTATTAACATTGCTTGCACTGATGTGCCTTTAATCATTGCTTTATGTTAGACTGATATTGGCAGTATATGAATGTGAACCACTGGCAGAGACTAGTCAGCTTTGCCAGGGCTTTTGACATACAGTCCGGCCTTGGAGATGGCTGACTCCTCAGGACAAGGTTCCTACTTGACTTGGTAGTTATTTTTCAGTTGTTGTGCAACATGGTGTGGTGCTGAAAATACAGTGAGAAATAAGAGGAAATACCTTTACCATGGCATGGAACAACCACTGTCTGGATGGAAGCACATATATTGGAGATGAAATATCGCAGTTTATCAGCACCTTTTGCTTCCACGGAGTCTGGGAGATTGTCTGTGCAGCCCCTAAAGCGAGATAGTAGTCTGGGTTACTCAATTGATTTGCTTCAGGGAAATGTTAATAGGCAATGTGCTAGGCAAATAAATGGTAACCAAGTCTGATTTTGTTGAGCTCCCAGCCTAAGGCAGAGCAAGGGAAATAATAATTTACTCAGTTTCATGACTGGTCAGAGGTGCAGCTGGCAGTGTGGACATAGCCCAACTTGCGAAGGAGTGTCTTGTCCTCCTAGTCCTCACTCCTTTGAGTAAGGATTCTCATGAGATTAAACAGAAATGTTGCAATGAAGAGGTATAGATAGTAGAGGGAGGTGTGGGGATTTTCTTGTTGTATGAAATGTTACCAAGCAAAAAAAAAAAAGGCAGAGGAGAAAAGAAAGTGAGGAGATTGCCTTGATGCAGCAGCTCTGTTACTCTGTTTGGCAGAGATGTTGGCATCCTTACAGAAGCGTAAGGAGGATCAAAGAGGCAGTCTTGCAGATGAGAGAAGCTCTTGCCAAATCCTAGTTCTTTATAGCCCTTGCTTTAGGGATCTCTGACAGCAGTGTTACAGCTCTCTGCTTATCAGGTGGTAAGTTAAAGGGAAACTTGTCTTGCAGGCTTCACACTGTAAATGCAAGTGATTTCTTTGCCTCTGCAGTGTTGTCTACCTTAAAGTTAACACACCTTTATACACCTATTTATAGGGACAACCTAATGTTTTTTCTGAAGGATTAGCGTTCCCAGATTAGGAAACCTCAGGAGGAACAATATCACAAGGAAGAAGCAACAGCTGGCAGAACTACTCTGTGGGACTGGGAGATTGGAATGGTTGGTCATAGGTAATCCATCACTAAAGCTAGCTTCAAAAGAAACTGGCAAATTTTGTGGGGACAGAAAGATAGAACTGCCACGGGATTTTGCTAGAATTTCTCATGATCCTTGGCATGTAAATCAAAGCATGAGCAGAAATGCTATGTTACTAAGGAATCATGGTTAGTGTGGATGTCACTGTCTTGCTGGGCAGAAGAGGTGACTGCAGGTGGTTAGACACCCATCTTCAAGGGGGTGGTAAGGCCTTGATCAAAAAGGACCTAGAAGCTGGCAGGAGTGCTACATCTTGGATCACTTAGAGTTGGTCCATTACCACTTGAAGTGAGAGGGCTTCTGCTGCAGTGCCATCTGATGTTATGGAATAGTTGAGCCAGATGGAGATGGGATGACTGTTTTGTCAGACAACATGGCTGAAAAAGGACAGTCTCTAGCTGCGTACAAAGTGCTTGCTGTACATAAGGCTTCAGGAACCTTCTCAGAAAGCAGCTGTTGAAAATGCACACCCATTTTGTTTATATGTGCTTCCCCCTGCCTTTGCAGCAGCTGTCTCTAAGGCTGTTATCAGGCACCAAACACAGCCTGACCACAGAGTGTTGAGGAAGGGCAACTTCCAGAGCAGGAACAGAAACACTGAAAACCACCAACTGATAATAAATGCAACTCACTTAGGAAAGAGGAAGCTATCCTTGAGCAAGGTTCTGCACTCTGGCTCTTGCTACCAAAGCACAAGTCTGTTTTCCAGCCCTTGTGAAAAGCTGTGTGGCATTTGAGCAGATCACAATTTGAGTGGCAGTCAGAAAGCAGCAAATATGCCTGATAGTGTTGCTGATCTGCTGTCTAGCTGAGCAACTTGGTGTAGAATAAGTTGCATCCTTATTTTGTAAACTAATGCCAGTGGACATGTAATGTTTCAACAGTCAGGCACAATGGTTTGCTCCAGCCTGAAATGGAAGCAGTGAATTGCAAAACTGAGCAGGTTGCTAACAAGGATATGGGATATGTAACCTGTTAGACATGCAGGAGTTTGCGTGTGAGCTGGTAGGTGGTGATGTGGTTAAATCCTGAGGGAAGGAGAGAGGGAGCAGTGGAAAAAGGGACTGACTGGAGCATGTGAAGTAACCTAAAACTAATATCCCTTCCCTTGAGCCAGTGGGAGGGGGAGGTTGGACTCTCCATGGATAGGGGGGTATGGGACTGGTAACAAGATGCTAAAACAATTTCACCTTTATCCCTTCTAGAAAAAAGGAGGAACTGAAGTTGCTTGCCATCCTACGTGTCAGCTCCAGACCACAAGGTAAGTCTCAAAGGGATCTCTCAAGTTCATCCTGCTTCTTTTCCAGAGCAAGATTAACTCCACCTGTTAGTCTAACCTGTTCTAAAGCCTCCCTGTGCTGGAAACATGGCTATCTCCCCAGGCACTTCATTTGATACTTAATTATCCTTGCAGCTACAAAATTTGTCTGTGATGTTTAACCTACATTTCATTTGCTGTAATTTAGGTACACCCTGATCTGCCCTGATTAAAGGGAACCTGGGTGCACAGGCTCTCTTCTCCTTGCCCTTTTTGTAACTAAAGGGCCAGGTCCTGACTCTGTTCTATTTTCTGGGCTAAACTACACCTTCCACTCAGTCCATACTCAAAGACAATATGGTTTCAAGATGTGTGATTCATTTGTCCACACCTTGAAAGGTGTGATAGGTTAACTGGACACAGCACTCCTGGGGATATGGAGTAGAAGGGAAAGGTTATTTCACACCCCTTGCAACTTCCTCTCTTATTAAATACAGCCCTACTTGATGTCTCAGAACACAAAACAGTTGACTCATGTCCAGCCTGAGATATACTCTAACCCCTGGAGCACTTCTTGCAAAATAGTGGAATGACTGGTCCCCCTTATTTGAGCACAATGTAGTACCTTTTCCTTGCCAGTACCTAGCTGAGCTCCTGTGTTTTCACGTCATACTTGATTTTAATCCTGTGTCTGTGGTACATGCAGGCCTCTTGGCCTACTGTCAGGTTTAAGAGGCATGATCTCCATTTTTGTTCCATGAAAGAAATATAATCTGGATTTCCTGTACAAGTACTCAACAGTACTGGGAGTAGGGTAAGACCCCCTTCTGGCAACTTGTTAAGTATGCTTTTCCATCTGGACAGGGGATTAATAACTATGTTTTTCTATTAATTCTTGCACTTTGATTAAATTATTTTCACCTAATCTGTTTCTTTTGCTTGTTGAGAACGGGAGACAACCAGGTCCCAGGCAGGAAGGGAATACTGCCCTGTCCTTGTCTGTACCCTCCCTATGGAGTTCCTAGGACATAACTGATACCAGCTGCTGCTTTCCAGACAGCGCTGTGTTGATGGACTCTCATATGCCTGCAGACCTTGACCTGTCAGGGTTTTCCTGAGGTGCAAAAGCAGGAAAATGGTTTTGTGTTTTTTTGTTCTTGTTTGTTTTGTTTTTTACCTCTCCATATCCCTGCTAAAGCTGACAAAAAATTGGGAAGACTAGGAAACAGTGCTTCCTGGGCCACAGGGCACGTACCCCTGACAAGTAATAGGAAATGGTGTTGCACAATACAAGTGTGAGCTCTTATTTTAAGGAGGGTCTGTTAAAATGCAGAGCGTCAGGCTGGCCTGTTCTTCCTCCTCCAGAGATGTGAGTTTGTACAGATGTTGTGGCACTTCTTCCCGGACTGTGGTGTTAGTATTCGTTCTCCAAGGCGCAGAACAAAAAAACATTGTGTGGCTGGCTGAACTAAACGAGAAGACGTCATTTTGCTCCCAGCAGCTGGATCAGAGACCAGTTTCTTTTCATGGTTGCTGAGTAATAGGCTTAGCATTTCACAGAATCCTGGGAGTTTCTCTTAACCAGTGTCTCAGGCTTCTCTAGAAATGACTCTGTTGTTCACATCAGTCTGTCAATGAGAGACCTTATGGGACTGGTGAGGTGGAGCGCTGTGCCAGTCCCCTTTGTCAGTGGAGTGGCTCTGGGTTTGAGAACAGGGGAAATATTCCTTCATTATGAAATCCTAGTGTCTTCTACCAATAGCATATCACAGGGTTGTATTGCTGGGGCCAGAGCTTGTCTGAGAGTGGCTGTGCTCGGAAGGAATTGGGTTTTACCGTCCTCCACACCCCTAGAGTAGGGAGGAGCAATTTCAAGCTTGTTTTGTTTTGTGTAGCAGGAGTGATGGTCACATGTGAATCTACAAACTGGCCAGTATGAGGCTTATGGCTGGGAAGTACCTCCTCTTTGGAGCTTCCCAAGGCTTCAGGCATGGCTGTGTAGGGTTGGGTAGGGGAAATTTGTAACTATTAACCTGTGGTGAGGGGCATGCTCCTTAGCTCCGTGTTCACCTGCTGCTCTTGGTGTAAGGGCTGTGTGTTGGGCTGGGTTTCTCTTCTCCACCTTCCCTTGGTGCGGATGCAGAGACCACGGTATAAAACTGACCTGTAGTCACTAGCCAGGTCTGCCATGTGTTTGTGTGACAGGCAGATCCAGTCTGCATGGGGCCCCCTCCAGGTCCGGTAGAGTTAGAAAGTGGTCATATACTAACTCCCTAAAAGAGAAGTGTTTTTTATTAAAAATAAAATAAAATATAGCTCTCTTGTAGGTATTGTACATCCTTCAGGAACACCTTCTTGTACGCCTTCTCAGAATCAGTGCATGGCTGCCCAGATGACCTTCCCCTTGGTATGTTTATCAAGTTTAAGGAATTTAAATTAATACCAGAACTTTGCTTTTGCATGCAACATGGTACTATGAACTCCTGTTCAGCTGAACACTGCACGGTACGTTGGCTCTTGTGCTGGTGAAGGTGAGGCAAATGTGCGATGCAAGCAGTGCGAAATGTGTATGTGCATTCAAGAGTCACACAACTAAGAACTGACTGAGGGAGATGATTTTGGCTTCCCCCTAACATGCAGACTTAGGCAGAAAGCTTTGCTCAGTAGCTCTGGTGCTGAGGAAGCAGCATGTATTTTCTCTTCACCTTCCTTCTTGTATCAGAACTGTATTTTTATCTAGTCAAAAGAAATTGGAATTAGTCTTAAAGCAGATAAGGTGGATATACCACAGCCTTCTGCACCTCACTCAGGTCTTGTTCCGTTTGTTTTCACTCATTTCCAGTTCGAGTAAGGCTGTGGTTGTCCTTAAACCTCATCAGAGCTGGAGTTCTTGCTGCAAAATTACTTTATGGTCTTCTGAAGCACAGAACCTGGAATCAAAAAAAAATATTTCCACAGAAACATATGTTACTTCCAATCTTGTAAGGAAATGTATTGCTCTACTTCTGTTTTATGTTTTCTTTCTGATGCTTCTGGATTTTTCCACCTGTAAGGTTTATCATATTTTGATAGTTTTCTGCATGCACGGAAGGCAAAGCAGGAGGGGAGGCTACTGGATGCTTTACTTGTGCAAGGGTAAAGGTATTCACCTCCTAGAGAATGGTTCTTTTATTGGAAGACAAGCAGGTGTGGGTTACTTTGAGTGGTAATTGTCTTCTCTTTTTGATGGCGGTAGATCTCATGCAGCTTTCATTGCGATTTTTGGAGGATCTTGTGCTTTTCAGAGGAAAAAACCCTCTAGTCAGTGCAGAAATGAGAAGCTACTGAGAAGGTGTGGCAGTTTGGTGTTACTTGCTGTAAACCACAAGTATTATGTGAGCTGTTCCTTGTTTGAAACTGTAGCTCTGGAAATCATATAATTAAGGGAGTTTTCTAGGGAATTTTAAATATGGCTCTCTGACAATGGTAAAGACAAGCTAAAAGTGAATCCTGGAAGCATAAACTGCAGAAAGCTAAGAAATTACTCCTTGGGGGAAGAAAGAAAAAACACTTATGGCTTGGAAGTTGGGATACCCCTAGCTTAAATTACTTGGATATGTGGCTACTTCTAAAAGCATGCTCAAGTCATTGATGTGAGGATGTGGGTGTCTCAGATTGGAAGGAGGAGGGAAATACAGGATAACGGTAAGTCCTCTGATACGAACCACTGTTTGCCCTTGGATCAGTCCAGCAGTGTGCAGTCCAGCTGAGAAAGTGCACTGTCCTTTTGGTGAAATGAAGGTTTGCATATGTTAGAGTGGTCAGAGACAAATCTTTTCGCTGAGAGTCATTTCTAGTAGGTACCCGTGAGTCTATGGAATTGAGCTTTTTTTAAGCAGAGATATCAAACTAGTTCTAAAGTGGCTGATGACATCAAGGCTCTTCATGTACGGTAAATGATTTATTGGTTTTGAAAGACAAGAGGTAGCTGTTTCCATAACCATTGCTTATGAAGTCACTTATCTATAGTGAATTAAACCATCTGTTGGTTGTAACATTTCTGCCCTCCCACAGCCATCAATGCAGAAAATGCTCTCTGTCCCTCAGGATCATTTGAGCATCCTAAATTACTTGGCTGAGGCTGGGCTCTGAGCTGAGTTATTAATCTGTGACAGTGCTGCCCTCCCCCCCACAGTTGCTTCCAGCTGTCCCTTGTAGAGAAGCATTTCCATGCCTTCTCCAAGCTGATGGGCAGCTGGGGCAGCTGAAAAGTGTCTGTCAAAACAGGCCTAAGACCTCCATCATGTTGGTTTTCTTGTTCAGAGTGGGAGTTCTGCCCTATATTTTATTGAACGGTCTCAAAAAGCTTATTTTTAGTCAGGCACGTTCTCAAAGTATTTTTAAATGCAGTTCTAGTCCTAAAAGACAGTTTAAAAAAAAATGAAAATCAAAGCAGTTCCCTTTGTGTCTCCCTGAAGCAAACCCCAGCAGCTGACAAGCAGGAAGTTTTCTTTTGTTTTTCTAACTGCCAACATTGAAATATGGAAGCTGAAATTTGAGCTAGTTTCTTGGGCACATCCTGTAGAGAGAACCTTTCTGAAAAATAATTAGCATTTCTCACAGGTGAGATGATGATGGAATCAAGTTCTGCATGCTGTGAATAGCCATACTGCATACCTTTCCTTGACAATGTGAGATAAAAAGTCTCATTCCTGTTATTACATTTCCTCTTCTACTCTGAGAGCAGTGGGAGAATTTCTTTTTGATTAGTCAGTGGTTCTGGCTGCTTGCAGAAAAGAAACATGAAAGAAAAAAAACACAGATAACTACTTACTCTGACTCACTTTTCATGGTGAAGCTTGCACTCAAAATTGTTTGGGGAAAGTATTGAAATGATTTCACATGTAAGCAGGTTTTAGACTCAGGTCTGTGGCCTAAATCATTTTTTCATGTTATTCACATCACAACATGACATGAACAGCTGAAGTGTTTTTTTACTGGGACTGAGTACTGCTGCCTCCCACATGTTGTAGTTTGAGGAGTTAGTTCAGATACTAGTTGTTGTAAATTCAAACTTTGTTCCAGAACTTTATACTGTGTCCATACTCCCTTAAGTAGTGAATTGTACTGTCCACTCAGGTGTTGACATAAAATATAATTCCTCCATGGAAAAGTCTGTTTTATTTTTCATGTTTTCACCAATGTGGGCTTGATTACTGAGGAAGTGATGCGTATTAAGTGTTTGTGGAGATGCTTCTCTGACAGACAACTAGAAAAAGCCCCAAAGGAAATGCATCTGGTCCTATGTCTTTCAGCTTCTTAAAGCTAAGGCAGGAAGCAAATACCTTTCCTGTAAAAGTTATAAAACAATTGTGAATCCTTGCAGAGGTTCAAACACTGCAACTAGACGGTTTTTTATAAAAGACTTAAAATGCATGTCATTTTTCTTTGCAGCGCTGCTGTAGCTGACTGCCATTTTATCTCCTGTGCAAATGTGACATTGTTTTGCTTGAATGCACACTTAAATTTGCACATGTTCTACAGCAATTAGCTGTTTATCGCCTCATTCTCCCTTCCCCCTTTCTTTCCTTTCAGTGCTTCAACTTCTTGAGTCATCTGCTTCCTGTTTGAAACTTGCAGAACAGAATTTTGCAAAACACTACTAGAACTGGGTATCCAAACATGTCGTGGGCCTGCTACCTTCCCAACTGCTCCAGCTTTGAGCGGACAAAACTTGTAAATTAGCTGATTAGATGGAGCATTGCTATTTTTCAACCGTTTTTGCTGTGTGTCAAGTCTTGACACTGAGCCAGTCTGAATTGGCAGTGGATCTCTGGAATAAGCCATGGGGAAAGCAGCAAAACACGGTCATTTATCTTGGAAACAAAAGCACTGAAGATGGAATGCCTGACTCTCTTCTCATTTCAGCTGGTGTAAAACAGGCATAGCTCCTCTGAAATTAGGAACAGAACAGCAGGAGTGAATAATTGTCCTCTTGCATGGTATGCTTCAGCAAAAGTACAACTGCAATTTTGTATGATAAATATCTACTTCCCCTCCACTGGGTGGGAGGTGGGGAAGACTTCAGTATTTCAGAAAGTTTTAGTTTTGTTTGTCCAAGGTGTGTGCTCCCTACAATGCTGTTGTAATTCCATGGTCAATGAGAGGTTCTCAAGATTTCTGATGATGCAGCTGACAGTTGGGTTAACACCATTCATTATCATGATAGCAGGATTTCTTGTCTTATAAAAATGTGACAGTCTAATCCTTTGTGGAATGGTGTTTAGACATTCTGCAGATGAATTGGGATTAGCATTTCATCCCTTCCATCCTAATGGAAATCAAGAGTAACTATTGACGTAGTGATATTTTGCTGGCTTGGTGCTGGTGAGAGATCAAAATCAGTGTTTCATATGTGGCTGTGTACAGGAGAATACTTCTTTGGAACCATCTGATCAGGACTGTCAGGAAGTGCAGTGTGGAAGAGAAAATGCTGAGATGGTGAAATGAGCTGTTGAATGACACAGATGTCATCAGATCTTAAAGGAACACTCCAAGGTTTCAAAAGAGCTGTTCTGAGCAATTGGTGAATTGGAAAAAACCCTGTAATCTACAAGTCACTTATGGCTAATACAGGAATGGATCCTATACTCATTCAAGTGTCACGCAAAACACCTACAGAACCAGGATTCAGGAGAAGCATGTCATTTTCCTGTTATAAGCAGGGAAATGCCTTTGTGTGAGGAACGGACTTGAGCAGTGCCACCCAGTCTCTGCTAGCAGCAGAGACCAGGTCAACTGAAGCCTGTCTGTGATCTGAGTACAGCATGCGCTCCATGCAGATGCATTGTTTGAGCACATGATTTTGTGTGAGTTTGAGTAATAGCTTCAGATTCTGTGCTCACCTTATGTAAGAAATGAAGTTTTGCTGTGTGTGTGTATATATATATATATATAATAAACTGAAGGCCGGAGGGAAGGAAAAACCTCAAAGGTAATTCAAGTCAAAATAAAGCAGAACCACACTTTTAATACAAATATACCATATATATTAAATGAAAAGTCACATTAATGATCAGTCTTAAAGAAACTCTTAGATTTTTGGTCTGTAATGTGATTTTTCTGTAAAGAAGTGAGTGGTATGGTTGATAAAGCTCCAATTACAATGCCGTCTCATACTTTAAAAATAAAATGATCTTGTGCATCCTGTAGGAAACTAAGGCATGTTTAAAGTGCACCAAAGCCTTGGGCAGGCCAACCATACTGTAACTTACAGCATGGCTGCTCTGTCAAGTAGATGGGATCCAATATGACAGATGAACCACAACAGGTAAAGTATGCTTTCCACTGGAATTTGATCTGATAATTGTTTAGCTCATCTCTAGCATGAATAAACTGATTTTTTCCCATTCCTCTTAATCGCCTTCTTAACAAAAATGCAGTTAGGCCAGCTAAGAAATGGGCTGTGCGCTAAGCATTATACCAATAAATAAGAGAAACCTCCTGTCTGAAAGACAAGACTGCAAGGCAGGCACAGGGAAAAAAGTTTTCGAAAACAAAGACAAGAAGGTGATGGCAGCACCATGGTCTCCATGTTCTAGTTACTTTGTCCTTATTTACCTCACTATTGGATGGGAGATGGGCTTCATTGAAAAAAGGCTCTGGTGAACAGGAGGAAAAATGATCTAAGCTGAGGGGAAGGAAGAAGGAAAGTGGACAGACGGGGATTATATTGTGAATCATGGTTAGTTGATTTGTAGTTTTGTATTAGGGGAACAGAAATGCATCTCCTTTCCCTGCCCCCCTCCCCCCCCGCCTCCCGGAAAAAAAAAAAAAAAAAAAAGAAAATTTTCCTTGCGGCATGTCTACCAAATCCAAAGCTGCATGCTTTCCTGGGGGCAGAAACTTGGTCCTAGTGAAGAAGGCTTTTGTATTATGTCTTGATTCAGTCGCAGGCATTTAAATAAGCCTATTTGTAATGCAGTTAAGCTGCTGGTTGTTCTCATATTGAGGTTCTTGGACTAGGAATGGTTGTCACTTCTGTTCAGCAGCTCAGTGCAACTACCGGAGTAGTTGAACTAGTTTAGGTGAAGAATGGTATTATAGAATGTGAGAATTCATCTAGGATAGCAAAGCCAGAGCCAAATATATATTACGTTGGGTTAGCTTTTGGCAGTTCTTGTGCTACTCAACTCAAGGCTTAGCTTCCTACCTGGCCTTACAATTTTAAGCACTGACAATGGTGAGAAATCAGGTCTTGGTACTCTGCATTTATACTCTGCCTAGTGGGACTGAGATCTGACCATACAAATGGTGGGAATTGAAGATCAAGCTCATGTGTTTTAGATGCTATGTTTCAGATTAGTCATATATATACACATGTATGAGTGGCTGCGTATTTACTTAGATTTACTTAGATTTACTTAGACTAAATTTCAATGGTTTTTGGCTTTTGGGGGAAAGGGGTAGGGAGTGCTCTTTCCCTGAGGAACTCTGTGGCTTTCTGCATTTTTAGTCTTGAACAAACTTCTATTTACAATATAAAAATAATAACCAAGTCCCACACTTTTCATTTTGACATGAGAAGGCAAAAATAATTGTACTTAGCAACGGTAGGCCAAGATGGTAATACGCTTCTGTTGTCTGGGTTCATTTTTAGTTCAGGCTGAAGAAATTTCTTAGCACTGTGTTGGATGGGTTGAAAAGCTATATTAGACTAATCTGTTCCCACAACAGCGTCAGTAAAGGCTGAGATGAATTTTGGCTATGTCTAAACAGTGGTGTAACACTGAGTTGGCATGTGCCATGACAACCTTCCATTGAAAACAAGGTCAGTGAGTGCTTCTGACATTTGCAGATAGATAATGATCTGTGGCAGATGACAGTATCAACAGCACGAGAATCAAGTCTTTAATATGAAGATGTAATTTAACCAGCTGTTTGTTTACTTAGTAGTCTCTGCTCAGGAAAAAGCAAAAACTACGCTCTTACTTTGCAATATGACTAGAACATAATTTCCCTGCAACAAACTCAAAAGAGGAGTATCAGAGACAGGAGAAAAGGGAGTATGTTTTCTTTAAGAAATATTTGGCATGCAAAACAAAAACCTCTGTTTGAAAATCTGGCAGCTCACCTTAAGACATCTTAAAACATGCAAGTAAGCACATCAGCAACTTCCTGTTGCTGGCAGTGCTGTTTAAGTGAATCCTAACAGCATGGAGGGGTAGTGCAAAGCCCATCTGGAAAGCATGCAACAGCCTCTTGAGAAAGCACTTTGCCTTGGAACACATCACATCCTATTACTCTCAAAAGCAGAGGACTATGAGAGTGAAGTCTCTTCTGAAATTCTGCTCCCGTGGCAGGAGATGGGAGGTAATCTCCTCCCACTAAAAATGACACCTGTCTTTATTTGCTGACTTAATGATGGCCAAACACATAGATAGCAAAAAGACATGTTTTTTGAGTAAAGCAGCATGAATGCAGGCTTCATGCAGCTTGTATGCAGAAGCAGGACACGCACCTGGGTCTCCTCACTGTAAGTCCCATACACAGATGAATATTCTATGCACTTCTCTACCTTTCCTGCGTACTGCTAAGTGGGGTGAATATGTTGCCTGCAGCCTGTGTTCATCACAGAAAAGAAGTCTGGTGATATTGATCATTAAAAGAATAGTCTGAAAAAAGCTTCCATATAAGAAATTTTTGTCCAATGCAGTCCTGTCAAACATGGGATCAAGGGAAGAACTGAAAGAAACTTCGTCTGAAGGGACGGAATTGCTGTGACATCTCAAAGATCCTTTCACAGAAAGTTATTCAATTGTAGGTGTGCAGAGCAGCAATCCCTATAATATATGACAGCCATTGTATTTATAGCCCCACCAAAAGCTTCTAACATTTTTTCCGTAACTTCATTATCAGAATGAAATCTTGATGTTGGGTGTGACTGTTAACAAACCCTGCTTGGTCCATTTCAAGACTAAAATCTGAGTTGCTTTTGGGGAAGCAAGAAGCAGTGAAGGTAATAGAAGTGCTGAGCCTAAGTCAAGCTTCCTTTTTGAGGAGGCAAGGAGTGCTTCTGCAGTTCAAGACAGTGCTCAAGCTAATTTGAACCTTCAGTGGCCTGAGGAGTTCTTATTTGCAAATAAAAACAGGCACCGTGCTTGACAGATCATCATTACAAGGTATCTCCTTAGGATCCTTCTTCCCACACTGTGGTACCTGATACTATGGCAGATCACTGTCCAAATCCTGTGGCTTAGGCTTTGAAGGCACAATTCAATTCGCAATTGCCACTGTGATCTGTAGCATGAATCTGTCAGGAGAGGGGAGTTTGGATACCAAATTAAAAATGAAGGGGAACTGCAGATTAGGGCCAGAAAGGCAAAAGGGAGAGTTAAAGGTATGAAAGCAGAAGACCAAGTGGAAAAAAATGAAAGAACAGCTGAGTAACAAGAAAAATGAACTGAAGAGAAGGATGAAGTAGAAAAGGGTTGGAGTCAGTGATATCATGATATCAAGAAGGTAGAACAGAGAATGGTAGAGGGGAAGGAATATAACTGATGATCCTGTCGGTGAAGAATTACTTGAACTTTTCTTGAGAGATGGGATGGAAACAGGATAGTGGCTTACTTAAAATGGGAGGCTCACTTTACTCTTGCCTGTATGTACTTCAGACTTTCCTTCTCCTCACTGACTGCTAGAAGTGTCTTAATTACTTAATCTGATTGAACTGATTATTACCCATCAAGAGATTTTCCCACCACCCCTTCCCCAGTGTTAAGGCATTTTCTCCGTCTAGGCAAAACCATCCTGTCTGTGCTTGTAATTGTGTCTGTGTTGGGGACAAGGATCTTTTTATGCTAAGACTCAGTGAGCTATTTTGGCAAAGCACACTGAATGAATGCCTTATTGCTTTCCCTCTAATGCAGTTTCCTTTTATAGGACACTCAATTTTTAAAAAGATGAAATTAAATAGCTCATGAAATCTTGGACTGAAACATTACAGAAGAGTGCTTATCATAGAGTAAAAATTCCACAATGCTATCCCATATGGAATACCTCTTGCTGACTCTGAGGTCGGTGAGGCTGAAGAGATGGGCATTAAAACATACCACTTAAAATAAAACGTAAGTTTAGATGAGAAGGTGGCATGGAAGGAATTCAGTTCTGGAAAGGACATTAGAGATCAGAGGGAAAGGTTTGGTTCATCTGCTTGAGAATAAACAACTATAGGATGCATTTCTTTTACAGCCTTCGATACCAGGTTATTTTGTGAACTCTAAATAGAGATATTTGTACAGGGTGAGTAAACCTAGCTCTTATTAATACTGTAGTAGCTTCTCTGGTACTCCATCTTGTGATCACAGAATTATAGGGGTTGGAAGGGACCTCAAGAGATCACTGGGTCCAACCCCCCTGCCAAAGCAGGTTCCCTAGAGCAGGCTGTCCAGGTAGGCGTCCAGACGGGACTTGAATATCTCCAGAGAAGGAGACTCCACAACCTCCCTGGGCAGCCTGTTCCAGTGCTCCCTCACCCTCACCATGAAGAAGTTCTTTCACATGTTGGTGCGGAACTTCCTGTGCTCCATTTTTTGGCCATTGCCCCTAGTCCTGTCCCCACAAACCACTGAAAAGAGGTTGGCCAAATCCCTCTGTCTCCCACACTTAAGGTATTTATAAACATTGATAAGATCCCCTCTCAGTCTTCTTTTCTCAAGGCTGAACAGACCCATGATGCTAAGTCCATGTCCTCCTCACAGTAAATTTCCAAAGAAAAAAGGGCAGCATAGTGGGGCAATTCAGTGGAAGCTACAGATCAAATTCACAGAGACTTGGTCTTCTGTCTTTTCCTGATTTGCATTATGGGCAATTTCAGGTTCTTGCCTGTGTAGGGGGTGAGCCATTCTTTGGCTCCGTCCCTTTACATGCCCTGCTGATGTCAACATAATTTTGGTGTTGGAGGGGCTTTGTGGAGCAACTGGACCAGCACATGGGGTGGACACAGGCTCACAGGCGTTGTTTTGAGACATGCTGATTCTGGACTGTCACCTTTTTTTTAAGGAAGTTAGATGAAAATCAACATATTTCAAGCATTTATTTGTGGGTGTGTTTTGAAACACAATCGCTCCCTCTCCACCCAACCTGAGTCAAGGGAATCATGTTTAGGCTTGTGTCAGCACTCAATGTCTCAGTGCAACTACAGTAATGCGTTCCCAGCTGGAGTTCACTGACAAGTCAGGCAGAGATGTGCCTTAGGAGTTGGAACTGTCAGCAGAATTGGTATGTTAATACCAAATGTGGGTATAACCAAGCAGATACTCTGCTGTCAATGGCCCCATGTGGATTTCATCAGCTTGGTGAGAAAAGCCTGTTGGAAAAAAAAAAAAAGCCTGCCAGTGGGGTTTTGAAATCTGCAGTAATGATGTGTGTTGGCATGGGGAAGGAAGAGACCTGCAGCGGGGAAGGTATGCAGCTTTTATTACTGGCATACCTGTTCTCCCAACAGTCAGTTACGTGGATTTGGTGCATGTGTGTGAAAAACCAACATCATCCCTAAAGTAGGATCCAGGCCTTAGGCTCACGGCGCAGCCTGCTTTGGCTGGGAGGTGCTGGTCCCTCTGTCTGCCTTCGATGCTTCCAGCACACTTGAATACACAGAGACTGCTCATTTCTACCTCCCCCTGAGCACAGGTTTTCTCAATGCCAAACAGCAGCCCTATCTTCCTCTGAGACAGTGTGTTATGAGTACCCTTTCCCTGCTTTGTTTCCTTGCTTTATTTCACGTTCTTAGTGCAAGAAACTCAAACTGAATCCTTATAATTGAGACTAGGTTGTGGAGAAACTACCTCTGATAACCCCATGATCTTCTTGACTTTCAAATGTGTAACTACTGTTTTCATGGATTCATTGACAGAATGACTCAATGTGCTATGTGCTTGCCCAATATGAGAAATCTTGTTCCTTCAAGGAGTTCACCAAACAAGGGCAAAGGCTGCAAGATGGAAGTTAGAGGAGAGGGAAAAATAAATGGGATGTTGGACAAGTTACAGTAAGCTAGTCCTGGTTTCTAAGAGATTGAAAAATGGACAGGGTAGGGTTCTTGCATGCACATCTAGAGTGTTTCCTATTTGAGTGACGTATCACAGTGCCTGTATGGAATTAACTTCTGTAAATTGAGTGTCAATGTACTTAAAAACAAATGCCATGGTAGCTTGAAGGGCAAATCAACATCAAGCCTTAATGAATTCTAAAGGGGAAACAAATGAAGAAATAAAATCTTTGTCCACTTTATCGAGTTCCACCTAATTGCTAGACACTAACAAAGGTTTAATTTTCTTCTTGGAATATAGATGCTTGCTGAGGAATGAAGAAAAGACTGCTGGAAGAAGGATAAAAGCAAGTGAGCTGTTTTTGTTTACTGTAGTATTAGGCTATTCTTTGTACTTCTATTTTATTGTTTGTGCACTTTTTCTGTAGTTGCCTAGCATTGGCTAGTGTATGAGGTTACAAAACAAACAGCTGGAATTATATTTGTGAACATGGCTGAGTTCTCCAGTTCAGCAGGCAGTGGGGGAAGACAGGAACTTTGAGATGTGCTGCCTGGTTTAATCATTGTAAGCTTGGCTGGGCAAAGGCAGCTTTGCTTGTTACTAGGATAGCAATCAGAAACAAAAAACAGTGTAACAGAAACTAGCCTGTGCGTTGATACTAGCTAAGACACCAGAGTCATCAATCTTCATTTTTCCAAGTATAAACGGTTCACAGGAGGTCAACGAATAACTTCTGTCTTAAAATCAGGCTGCACATTTGTCTGCCTTATGCAGACTTGAAACTTTCAACTTTCCATCAAGGAAAAGCAGCCACTTGCACAAGCTATTGTGGAAGTAAATGAAACAAAGTCATGAAGTTATTGGATAAGGATGGCTCAAGCTCACCCTCTTCGAAAAAAAATCCTTCAATACTGACTTTTACTCCATAAATTATCAAGTCAAGAGCAAAATTTCCACAGGTTTCTGCAGCAATAATATAATTCTATATGCCAGTGGGGGGGGAAGCTTAAGAAATGATAATGCTAAGCTGAGTCTGCCACCTTAACTCTGTTCTTTTGTGCATTAGTGTGTCTTGAAAAATATATTGTTTTTCATCTACGACATATCGGGCAATTCTATGCTCTTAGATATGCTGTGTATTCTGTACTTCAAAGAATATCAAGCCATTCTTTATGCGCTTCATCCATGACAGGCAAACTTGCATCCTGCTTTAATGATGCCTCACATTTTTCCAGAGACAAAGCATGTTCAGGGAAGAACTGCAGAGCACAGCTGAGCAGAAGATGGATGCTGCTATCAGATCAGGGTATTATGTTGTTTGCTTTCCAGGCTGGCACTTACTGGAGCCTGTTTTTTTTGGCACCTTAGGCTTTAGCTCTAAGATGCCAATTTAAAGACCATTTGCTTCTTAACTCTACCTTATATCCTCAGTTCTCCCTTTCCACCCCCCCAGGGGACACACAAAGGGTGGGATGATAGTGTGCCTAGGGGTTGGGTGGGTGTAGTATGTGCTCTGGCCCCTGGAGTATGGAGGGCTCCCAAGGTTCCCTTAGGTTCTCAATTACTGTTGCTGTTCATTCTCTGGGTGCCTTTCAGAACACTCAGACATAGCACTTGTGGGTAGAAAAATTTCAATTTTTGTAGATGTGTACAATCATAAGCTGAGCTATTGGAGGATAAGCTGCAGCCTGGGAAGGGTATATGCTGCCTCTGTAGGGTATGCTTGCCCTCCTCTCTGTACCTAAATGACACCAGTGCGTACAAACACTAGTTTGGTGCTGTATTCGCATTGCAGGGTGAAACTTGTCGGCAAACACTTCTTCCTGTGCTTTTTTTTTGGTGGGGGAGAAAATACTATAAGGCTTGTCAGACTGGCCACTGGCATTTTTTTCTGAACAGCAAAACCACATTGGTGGGTTCATTTGTCTCTGACTTAGGCAACTTAGCTCACAGTGCAGATGAGCAATGGTTTTATTTGATAACGGATTGTAGCTTTGAACCTCAGATGTTTTTACAAAGAAAAAGCGTATGAGCTGCAACTGTCCTCAATGGCTTCTTGTCACACAGGTTTCTAATTGTATGCTGGTATTGACTTCTAACTGCCTGAAACATGCATATTTTCAGCATGGATATGGAAATGTTTAGATTGATGACTTGCTGTTCTGTCTTCTCCCCTTTGTTGAAAAGCTGATTTCATATCATTGGACAAATTGCCCGTAAGCATCTCAGTAGTATTCTATTACACAGGAGTTAAGTAGCACTAAAAGGAAAAAAAAAATCTCTGCTAAGAGAGGCAATTCAATCTCTGCACTGGTGCCTATCATGCAAAAAACATCCCACTTCTTTCACTTGGCCTTCATGAATGAGCTCTGCAGGCATAAAGATTGCCTCGCATTTTTGTAAAACTCTCTAAGAAGCGTAGCATGAAGCTGTGACTTTTGCCACATAGGTGTGAAAACTATAATGCACTTCTGTTGTAGACATATATGTGCTTTCAGTATCAAGCCTATGCTAAAGCAATCTAGGCTGTGTTCTTTGTAACTCGCATCCCAAACCACTCTCCTATATGAAAGCACTTGGTACACACATGAATGCTGAAATGATCTCATCAGCAGTTGAGGCTGACTGAAGTCCAACTAGAGATTTAAGGACCTTATCTAAGGAGTAATTTATTTTCCTATGTTTCCTGTTAGAAAATGGGAACTTTTGCATTGCAACATAAGAAATGCTCCATTGGATGTTCTCAACTGCCCTTTTTGCTTTGGCAACACCTCCCTTACAATCTTTACTTAACCTTTCCCAGATTCTTTATAGAGGCCAGTGGATGTTCTCAAACTTTATCTAGACTGTGATAGGCAGCATTAGCTGGTGATTCAACCATGAGCTTCCCACAGTCCACATGGTAAATGAGTCTGGATTTGGTCACCCACAAGGCTGCTGCTGCTGCCTTCTTTTGTAATGTTATTTCACCGGAGATATGCAAGTACTGATGCAACTGTCAGTAAGCATCCCATCTTTTTTCTCTTGGTTACAGTGAGAATTAAAGGACTTGTAGAAAACTTCTGCTTTCATAGGGTGCAGTTTGTGCTTTATGTTTATGTATATTTGTGCTTTATGTATGTATTAATGTTATTAACTGCTAAGTGAGGTGTCTGGCTCCATAAGGTGAGGGGAGCTTGAAAAATGATTTTCGGAAACTGTATTTACTGAACTGACTGAATGAAGCACAACTGCATTTTTAATTTCTCAGACTGTATGTAATGCAACACAGCTTGAAAAACAAGAATCAATTCCCTTAGTAGAAGATATCCCCCCTGCAGGTTTTGGTTTTAAATAGGTCATTTTTGAAAAATGTTTACATCTCATTATTTCTAGCACACAGATGTGTTCAGAAGATAGATGATCTGTTTAGGTAAGTATTCTAATATAGTTATGAGAGAAAATGTGGTAACTGGCAGTGACTCCTGTGGACTCGTAAAGTGAACCATACCAGAAGCCAACAGGGAGGGAGGGAACAAGGACTTTTTCAGTTATCTAAAATGAAGCACAAATGCTGATAGTGCTCAATAATGATTAATATATCAAGCTGCTTGAGGTAATTGGGACTTCTCTCATTATCAGAACAGATGTCTCCTTTGAATATACCTAAGCTCTTAATCTCCATACCCTTAGTGGCAGAGTTCTACAGGTTAGTCTAGTATTATATATATGCATAATATTCATGAAGTTAAGTATATCTGCTGTTGTATATAAGTTGTTCCACATTCAGTTTAAACTGTCTGGTTTTTGCTTTGACTACCCTCTTAGTTTTGGAATATAAATACAGAGCATTTGATTTAATATTCTCATGTTATTCATTGTTTTACAGACCAAGACCAGGGTCATAGTCCTGTCAACATTGCAGTCTAATCTTTCTCACATTTATTTGCATAGAGACTTCTGTGGTGTTTCTTACAGTGATGTTAACATTAGTAAAGGCAGCTGCCGGTGATGTTACTGTTTTAGGTGTGGCACTTTACTGACTTTCTGCATACTTGAGTTTGATATAGGGCGGGATATCTACAAATATGAATGCCACGCTCTTCTCTGGGTATACCCGCTGCTCACAGGGAACAGGGGAAACGTTCTCTTCAATCACAGGTGAAGTGCTTGAGCAATTTTAAATAAAGACTTTGCCTCAGGTTTTTTTAATTAAAACAGCTTAGAAACTGCTTGAGCAGTGTGCATGCTGCAGTGATTTAATTAGGCTCATGTCTAAACCAGTGCTGCTACATGAGAGTGACTGAGTCCCCAAAAATCTATCACTACAGGCAGTGGCAAACGTTTGAAAAAGGTAGCCTGTATTAAGTGACAAGTGTCTAACACTGTGGGATGTTATGGTCAAACTTGGACTTGGCAAAGTGCATAGCCAGGCTGTCCCCAGAAGCAAGCTACTGACCAAGCAGGAGTCGAGAGTTCTCTAGTTTCCGTCTAGAAAATCACTCTGCCACACCTGGATCCCTTCTTGCTCAACCAGCCCTCAGTGCTGATGGTTCAAAGACAGTGTGTGCATTCAGGAGCACTGTCAACACTGAATCCTGTTTTCACTGCATTCCCACTTGCGTTGATGAGAATTGTCCAGTGGAAGCCACTTCTGCTGCTGGGATTACTGGCTTCAGTGCAGAGGGCAGAACATTCCCTTTGTCCTAGTTGGATTATGTCATTACAGATGATGGTGATGAATGTTACAGGCTAGCTGGCCTCTTTGATCCCCCATTTTCATGAATGGGAAGAAGTTAATAGTCTTATTGCTGTGGACAAAATTAACTAGAGAGAACCTGATGCAGGAGGTTTGGAATAGTGAGAACACAAACTCTTACAATGCAAAGTAGCTTTAGATAAGTTTGCCTGTAAGATTTAAGGGACAAAAATAAATGCAGACTGGAAGTGTTTGACTTGGTCTTGGTGCAGACTTGGTCTTGACTTGGTGCAGACTGGAAGTGTTTGAGCTTGGTCTGCTTGAGGGTCTGGAGGTGATTAGGAATCATTCATGAGTGATGAATCACTTGCTGCTGGAGAGCCAAACTCCAGTAGCTGAAATCTAGAGTGCTTGTGGCTTCTTGTTTCTTTCTACTCTTGTCAGCAGTAACTGTTTATGTAGGCAGTGCCTGGTCTTTGTTCATGGCTCGTTAGATTGCTTTTACTCATCTCCTCTCAAGGACGCTGCAAGTCTTAATTCACTGTGCTTTGTAAAGATTAAAAGCAGTACTATTATTCAGTGACACTCCAATTAAACAGTAATGACTAGGTGTAGTTATTTCCTAAAGACTAATAAAAGACTGGAAATAAGTGAGGGGCCAAGATCCTACAGATATTTTTTTTTTTTTTTGCTATTTTGAGCAGGGTAAAAAATGAAGGAAAAATGCAGAAGGGATTTTTTTTAATGGATTACACCATTTTATTGGCACTGGAAAACCAATGCATGCCCTGAAAAAAATGTATATCCTGAAAGTGAGTCAGATTGTTTCAATCATCTTTCAAGTTGCTAGCCAGCTTAAAAAGCGAACTTGAAACACATTTTTATGCTTTTGCTCAGCTGAGCTCACAGACTCTCCCTCCAAACACATTCCGTCACAAGTTGTTATTTATGGGCCTATGTTTTATTTGTCATACAACTCATTTTCCCTTCTACTGCTAAAGCTCTGTTTTTCATGTTTCTTGGAAAGCCAACCTATACTGCTTTACCTGAAGTCAAACAAAAATTTGAGTAGCTTTCTCAATTAATACAGAGAAGTCAAAATCTGCAGGCCACTCCAAACAGGAATAGAGGAACACAAGAATAAATGAAAGCAGCTGGTGCATTGCAGCCTGGAACCACTGGTTCTTAAGTTGCCATGTTTTTGTCAGGCACCACAACAGGTTGGATAAAGCTAATGTTTCCTTGTCCTGAATGCAATAATACGTAGAACTACAGAGCTGAGAAGAATCTATTTAGGTCTCTAACACTATGAATTAAGGAGCAACTTGAGTTTAACCTGTTCTGAACTGACAGCTATTTCCCTTTAAGAAATAAATAACATTTAAGCTTTAAGTCCAACAACTTTTTTTAATAGGTGTACTATGTTTGGATTTATCTCCTATTGTTTCCCCTATCCTTTTAAAAAGGAAGCCTTTGCCACTGTTTATTTTTAGTTTTATTTTTACTAAAGTTGCCCACAGAAGCTGTGGCTGCCGCATTCCTGGGTGTATTTAAGGCCAGGCTGGATGGGCTTTGGGCAGCCTGGTCAGGTGGGAGGGGTCCCTGCCCATGGCAGGGGGGTTGGAACTGGGTGAGCTTTAAGGGCTCTTCCACCTCAAACCATTCCAGGATTCTAAGACAACTCTTTTTGAACCCTTTTTGTCTTCCTAGTAGTAAATATAAAGACAAGTTGATCAACTTTAGCATTTTCATCTTGGAAAATTAACTGTCCTTTACTTTTGCATAAGGATATGACTCGTTTAACCTTTCCTCAGAGGTCATCTTTTATGAATGTATCTTACCTACTGCATTTCTCTGAACTCTAAAGTAAAATGTCTTAAAGCATAGTACCCAAAATGGGATGTGGTACCTCAGATGAGGCCTTAGCAGACTGATCACCTTGGTGTCTTACAGATGTAATTTCTTTTAATATATGCTGAACTGAACACTTCCTTTGTTTATCTGTTGCTAATATCTGTTCCAACTGAGCTGCTGTAGCCCTCAGACCCTTTTTGCTTCTTTGTCACTTTGTCAGATCCTCTAATTTTGTACTTAATTCTTTCTTTGTGTACTTAATGTATTTGAAATTATTGAATTTTATCTGGGTATTTTCAGACCATTTCTCCATTTCTCAAGAGCTCTCTGATTCTGATTTCTCCCCTCCAGATGACCTGCAGCTCCTTGCAAGTATTGAGCGATCCGGACAGTCTGGAAGTGTACACTCTTCCGCTATGCAGGCAATTAAAAGTAATCTCAAATAAAATCCATTCCAGGGGAGGCTACTGCAGTGCCTCAGTTCAGTCAAACAGGCAATGGTAGCCTTAACATGAGTCGTTTCACATTTATGTAATCCTTTAAAACATTTCCATATCAGATGTTAAGATCACTTCCTTACTAAGCTGCTCATCATTCTACTGCATGAGAATATTTCACTGCTTACTCTCTAATACCGTGCCTTTCAGAAGTCATAGGGTCTCCTGTATTCCTTTATTCCTTGGATTCACATCCTGAGTTTTCCTTCCTGGGCTCTGAGTTCCAAGGATTTTTTTCCTAACTTGAAGTTGACACGACTCAGTAACGAAACATTTTTAGCATAATGACCAGTGTTATTTCTGCAGTTCTCTACTTTGTGAAAAATACATGTGGCATAAAAGTGCATTGAATGCCTCACAAAACAAACAGAAAAGCAAAACCTCTATCCGCAAGTAGGGTAAAAAGGGAGTTTTTCACACCTCAGGGGCTGTAGCTTTTCCCAAGACTTCTTACTGCTGCAAGGTTGCATAAAACACACTGGATGCATATAAGAGAAACTTGGTCTTTATCTTGAAGATTGCAAAAGTAAGATGTTAAAGGAAGGATGGATATTATCTGTTTTTTCTTGGAAATGAGAATGAAAGAAAGTAACCTATGGATGGGCTGGGGACAAGTTTATGTACAAAAGGTTAACTATGCACCGAAGAATGCAGAAAGTGAGCAGAAACGTTCTCTTCTCCAACAAAGCAGGAGTCAGCCTCCAGGATCCTGAGTATCAGGAAACATGTAGAAGGCCATTCTTTTCCAGAAAGGAAACAGACTATTATTAATGTGAGACAATTAACCAGGTCAAGATGCAAGCAATGCTGAACCCATTATAACCTCATCATATCCCTTCCTCTAGGATTTCTATTTGAGTCTTTTTCCTTGCTTTCTCTTGATGTTTTGAAACAACCAAGGGTTGTCGCATCAGCGAAACAACCAAGGGTTGTCGCATCAGCAAGTGATGTGTATTTTATTTGGTCCAAATATATTACAAGTGACCAAATCTCGCATTGCATTCAGTAACTCTTGACCTTGCTGACAGCGAGTGTTGCACCAGATGTGACCAAAGCTGAACTTGGCAATTTTACCTCGTAGAAGATCTGTACTTGCTTTCTCCTCAGTTTGTTTCCATTTAAATGTGAGCAATCAGTAACTTGTTTCTTTTCTACAACTCCTTTTTGTTCAGTTCCTGATTAGGACAGATGATAGCCATATTTTCCTGTTTCAGTCTCTAGTCACCAGCTCAACATAATGCCTGTAGAGCTTCTCCTGTCTTGAAAAATTGAGACTTGAGACAAGGCTCTTACTCTAGAGCTTGCATGTTTTCCCACTGCAGCAAGTGATTTGATTCTCTCATTTATTTCCAAGTCAACGTCATACCAAAGTTTTTATGTTGTACCTACAAGTAAACAAATGTTAAGCTTCTCGCTACTGCTTCTGCCTCAGATGTGTAGGTGGGACATGACTTGGTCCTAGAAAAAATGCAAACCCAAAGCCAAACCAGTTGTGCTTTTAGCTCATGTTAACCTTTCTGTCCTGTTTTAGTAACTGTCTCTAAAACAGATTGCATCAGGGTCAGCAGTTTGAAACTGAGAAATGGTATTTATTAAGACGGGAAGATTGTATAGCTACTTCTGTGCAAAATGTTTCTCAGGGCTCCCACAAGACCAGAAGGATAATAGATATGCAACAAGGAGGAGATAGGTGTGTGTGTGTGTAAGAATCAAGCGCTTGTTAGGAGAACCTCTCTGGTGGTGCTTTGTTGAGACTAAAATCGTACAAAATAAAACAACCCTCATATGCCTGAATAAGAGGGGAAAAAAAAATACTGCAGTAATGACTGAACAGTTGGGCACTTATATTGCAAAGATGTGGACCCAGGTGTTTCAAATGAAAGTGAAGAATAAATCAGTGATTTCTTTGTAGTTTTCATAAAAAAAGAATAAATTTCTAGAATGATTTTCTTCAGTTTCTACTATTCATCTTGGGTAATTAACATTTAAAGAGCTTGTCCAGAAACAGCAGGAGGTTTCCAAAGAAACATTTACACAAAGAAATGTTTCCATTTGTCTTTTTCCTTAACTACGTTAAGGGACATTTGACATTTTTACAGGAAGCTCTTTGATTCTCGAGAGATTGAGTTAAAACAAATTTATGTATTGCACAGAGGAAAGAGTTGAGAGTAGGGAGAGGTGTACAGAGAGAGGTGTAAGAAATATGAATGAATGTGAAAAGCGTTTGACCCATTCAACAGTTGAAAGAGGATTAAATCATCGCTTCTTAAACTCTAAGCTTGATATTAGCATGTATACAATATCTGATGTTTCACTTTCAAGCAGTTCTCAGCTAGTGCTTTAACCCATAAATCTTCAAAGCATTTTGCAACAGAGTAAATAATAGTTATCCTAATCTTATTGATGGGATTTTTTTTATATTGAGGTGAAGCAGTGTACTTAAGGCTGTCTAACAGACAAGAGTCAGGAGCAGGACCCAGATTTCAAGCACTCTGAAAGACAGCCATGGATATATTACCTGAGACAAGCTATGACTCACCTCGACACAGAGAATACAGTTTCTGTTGTATTTAAAAAAAAAAAAAAAAGGCAGAACAAAAACATGAGGTTTGTTCTTGTGGAAATAACTGAGAGAAGTTGGAAGATCAATATTTTGAGCTGAATAAAGGCAATAGGTAGAATAGTTGACAATCTGTTATTAACGTGCCATTACACCATTACTGAAAAAAAAATTAGAAAGCATCTGTATTTTAGACCCCAGTCAAAAAAAAAAAAAAAGCAAGACCTACTGATATTGACAACATTGAGAAAGACATACACATCATTTGACTGGGACTTGTTTTCTTTCCTGTTTTTATGTAGTGAAAGTTTACTATCAATTCCACACATAAAAAGCAGAAACTTACTTTTATTGTTCTTTGTTTTTTGATAATGAAAGCCTAATATTTAAGCCTGAGTATTTCCTATGATTTCATGATTCATAGAGTTAAAGGTTTAATAAAGAACCATTATATAGAAAAAAAAAAAACAAACCACCAAACTTTTAAAAACAATGATAATTGATATCCTGGCTGTGATCCAGCCTCTGCATTAAGATCCTCCCCCTCATATCTACCTCTTTAGTTGATCTTTTCTCACTTGAGGATTCCTATTTCTGATTTTCTGTTTGTTGCCCCTGGATTTTTCTTCAGACCGCTTACTATTTTGCCTTCTATCCAGAAATTAACTCTGCTAGTATATACCTTGAATGTTTTAAATTGTTTTTTTTTTCTTTTTTGAATTAGGGCAAAGGGTTTGTCATACTGTCAGTGTGTCAAGCTGTTGTACTACACAGGTTGGTTTTAAGGCACTCCTTCCAAATGTGGAAGAGTGAACTGTCCCTGAAACAAATGGGAGGTTTCAAACAGCGAGGGCAAAGTTTACTTTGGGTTTCGTACTCTGAGTGAAAGATTTCATGAAAGGTTTTTCTCTTCCTTTCTTGAAATTTATATAGCTTCTGGAAATAACAAAAGGCAATTCTGCTCAGGTGAGGAATTAAAGTCAGAGAACCTGTTCGCATGTTCAAAATCATCACTTGTTTACCAAATTGGAGGATCGGGCCTGTTTTTTAAAAGTGACAAGTCAATATAATCTTTATTATTCACTTCCACTGACTTAACCTTAATAAAAGGTAATCCTTGGCATGAAACCTCTTCACAGCAAGCTGGTGCTTTATAGAAAAAGACCACTTGGGTGCCAAGTTTCCCTTTAAGCAGGCCGTGGAACATCAGAAGTTATCTGTGTTATCTGTGCTATGGCTCTTTGAGATTACTCACAAGAGACCAGTCACTTCTGTGGCCATCCATGCATTAATCACCACAACTCCGCGTGCAATAGCGATAGGCTTATTTGCCAGCTATGCCTAAGTAGTTGACCTCTACATCCTCTAGTATGTGAAGACAGAGCTTAGTAACACTAATCCCTGCATAATGACTGTGCTCATTTGTCCAGCCTATAAATAACTCAAGCAATAATTTAATCTCTTACCTTAAAAAGAGCAAATCTTGGTGCTGGGGACCTCCTAAACAAATAAAAAGTAACCAGTTAACCCAAAAGACAATCCTACCCTGTCAGAGCACCTGTTAGAAAATATGTTACTTTTACTTGAGGACAAGCAAAGTTGTGTTCATCACTGGCATTACACTTAAGTGCTTTAAACCCAGCTCTGATTTTTTTCAAATACATTTTTTTTCCAAGACAATTAAAAGCGTATTTCTAAGGAGCACAGGCATATGTCACTGTAAGAACGTCCTCATTAACAAAATGCTGATCATCATGCCATTCTCCTCACAGTACTCAGTTTCTTTCATCTACAGTCAAAATACCTTTTACATCTAAGGAAAATTGTGAATTAGAGTCTGTACGTGCTGCTGAAAAATTGATCTCCAATTATCGAAAGGATGGGAATGACTGAAGGAAGGGGACTACTAATGCGAATAGCTCTGTCTGTACTTTCATGGTATGACAAGTTGTCACTTTGATAGAGAAATACTCTCATTTTGTTACCAGCCTGGTGTACAGCAATGTGATTAAGGCAAAACTAATTTGATTACTGAAATATTTTCCCAAAGATTTTAAGCTTCTGGCTTCTCAAAGAGGTTTTATAGAACCGATGGCTACAATTGAAGTTCATCCAAAAACCTCGATGTTCACTGAGAAAGGCTGCGTTTTTAAATTCCCATTATAGATGCCAAAAATGTGGCTTCATTCATTCATATGAGAGATGGATGTGAGGTCCCATATCAGGTTTGTTTTTATTGCATGATTTCAGTCTCTATGTGAAAAAAAGATGCAGGAATACCTCATTAGCATTTGCCCAGGGGGACTACCAAAGGAAAACAGGCTTGTTACAAAGTTACCCTTTTAATTACTCTTATTTGACTGTTGTTTTGCTCTCGTTTGATCTTGTTTGGTTCTTATTTTGGATGAGTAGAATCACTGTTTTAGTAGGAAAAGGGGATGTGCTTTGCCATTTCAGAGAACTTGAAATTTGGTTTCAGTCTGAATTTGAACTGGAAATTTGTGATGAGTTATTTGGAAACGTAGGGTGTTTCCCATGTACTGGTCTTTAGGGAACTGTGACAAATATTGCCTTAAATTGCCGTACATGACACGTAGTAGCATAGTGGTGATAACATACCTTATAGCCAACGATGCGCTGAGGGGGCTCTGCAGTCTTTGCAACGGAGTTGCCACACTTGGGAGACAGTCTGTTTCTGGTACCGAAACTGTTTGGTGTGCTTTTTTGTTTGTTTGTTCTAAAAATACAACTTTTTGGAGAGCTTCACTGGTGAAAGGCTGCTTGAGCTGATAACTTCCCAACTTTCCCTCATCAATGTCTGTAGGGAAGATGACCAAGGACCGTGCATGTCACAGCAGGAAACTGACAGCTCCCCTTTTCCTATCTGGATCCACCTTTTCACTGTTTTCTGGCAATTACGGCACCTCGCTGTTGGTGGAGACCCAACACGGTGATTTTACCCTTATTGTTCCAATTTTTTTTTTCCACTTCTTTCCCTCACGGGCAGCAGCACACAGCCCGGGGAGGGTGGGCAGCCAAGCGGTGCCCTCGGCAGGGCGCTCCGAGCCGCTTTTTCCCCCCGCAGTTCCTCGGGCGAGAGCGGGTGGGGGGGGTGGGAACGCAATCACCTCACGGGCCGTGGGGACCGTTAACGGCCGGCGCGAGACAGCGAGCGCGGAACGTCCGCCCCCCCCCCCCCCCTCCGCCGCACGTGCCCACCGCGGGCAGGCTGCGCACCTCACTTCCGGCCGGCCGCCGGAGGAGGGAGGGGTCGGGAGAAGGGAGGGGGGGTGCGGCGCATGCGCGGTGGCGCCGCGCACCGGCGGGGCGGCTGCTGGCGGCGCTCGCGGGAGAGCTCCCCCCGCCCCCCCCTCCCGGTCCCGTCCCGGTCCCCGCGGGGCCGCGCCCGCCCCCTGCCACCTCCCCCCTGCCCCCTCCCTCCCTCCTCCCGCAGCGGGGCGGGGGCGGCATGTGAGGCGGGGCCGCCCCCCTGCCGCAGCCGCTGGGCACCGGCCGCTCCGCTCCGCGCCTCCCGGGGGCTCCCGGCCCCGCTCGCCATGAAGAAGTTCTCCCGCATGCCCAAGGCGGAGGGCGGCGGCGGAGGCGGTGGTGGCGGCGGCGGCGGCGGGGCGGCGGGCGGCGGCTCGGCGGGCGGCGGCGGAGGGGGCAGCGGGGCCGCCTTGGGCAAGGTGTTCGCCGTGGGGCGCTACCAGGTCACCGCCGAGGAGCTGCTGGCCGAGGGTAACGGCGGAGGGGGGGCGGCGGGGGGGTTGGGGAGCCGGTGGCGGTGCCGGGACCCCGGGGCTTGCCCGGTGCGCAGGCCGGCAAGGGGCGGGTTTGCCCCCCCCCGCCCCGGTGCTCGTTTAGGGGCGGCGTGCAGCCCCTGGGGCTGTGCTGGGTTTGGGGTGGCGGAAGCCTGCGGTGGGCGTTTGGCAGCCCCGAAAGAGACAAAATAATAATAATAATGATAATTAATAATAATAATGAAACCCTCGCTAGTGGAGCACGGTAGGTTTTTAGCAGGGTCACGCATCAGCTGGCAGCATCAGCAGCTCGTGGCGTGAGCACCGCTGGCCTCGCCGTGCTGCTGGTGCTGGCGCTGGTCCCGGGCAGGGCTGGGGTGGTGGCAGCCAGCTGTGCTCCCGCCACCCAACTCGCCTTCACGGCCACGCGTGGGTCCTGCCACAGTGCTGGTGGCTGTAGGTGCTGCGGGCCCCACGGCTCGTGTCCCAGGGCAGCAGGCACCTGGCTGGTCCCAGGCGCTGGGGAGGTGATGGGGTCTGCAGCCCCACTGCCCGGGGTGCTGGGGATGCTGCCATCGGTGTCTCAAGGATGCGGTTTTAACAACTGCGTGTTGATAGCGTGAGTATCGAAAATAGAAAACGTGGTGGCGGTAGGTAGGTTTTCACTGCCGTCTTGAGAAAGTTTTAGTACAGCGGAATTGGCGTTTAACACTTAGAATAAATACAGTGTTCTGCACCTGATTTACAAAAATGAGGTTAAGGCTTGGCCAGCTATGGCCGTGGTTGCCCAAAAAGATGAGAGGGATCCTTGCTGGGAGCTCCCTTGGAGTCACTGCAGCCTGACAGAAAGTCCTTCCTCTACACAGGGCTGCTTACAGCGCAGAGGCTTAAAAAGAAGAAGAAAAAAAAAAAAAAAAGGAAATGAGCTCCTGAACAAATTCAGGAGGCACATGGAAACCAGAAAAATAGCACAGTGCTTTGTTCAGCTCACCGTCTTACTAAAACTTTTCTTGTAAAACGCTGTTTGAAGAGTTGTAGATTCCTATTTTTTTATTCCTGTAGATTGCAGTGACAAATTCATAGCCCTTAACAGGCACAGGGCAGGGGGAGTATGTATTTAAGTAGTCGAGTGTTGTGCAAATTTGCTTTCTTTCTTAATAGACAGAAATAGCAAGTTTTTTTTTTACAGCTTTCATGTGATGCCTTAAGTGCAGATGACTAGGACTAGAAGTGATAAGAGTCGGGACAGCGTAAATCTGTTGCATCTAGAGAAAAGTCTTCAAAGCCAATGCCAGAGCTATTTGGCAGTAGGGAGGACCCCAGAAGGCTTTAGAAAAGAATGAGATAGCAGGTGGCCTACCGACAAGGTTAAGGAAGCAGGGAAGAAGTGAGGGAGCTGCTGCATCCCATGTGGTGGCCGGGGAGGGGCTGGGTTAACTGCGTGTGTGTGGAGCAGGGGTGCGCCTGCTGAGGAGGTGCCCGTGACAAAGCTGTGGTCCGGCTCTGCTACTCCCAACCTGTCACAATAGCTGGTGGATGGAGAAGTTTCCTTGTGTCTAGGAATTACTTCCTGACAGGCTGGTTTTCCCTCGATGGGGTAACGATTAATAGTAAGTGCTCGTTTGTTAGTGGTGTTGTACAGGTAATATTAACATCTAGTATTAAGAATTAACACTCTTTATAAGTTCCCTGCTTTATAATCCCCCCCGCCTTGAGGGGAGGGAGCAATGCCTTTTTTCTTTTTCCTAATCCCTGTGCGTATAAAGTGTTGGTTTTATTCTGCTGAAACCCGGTTTTACTGAGCTTCTTAGCCTTGCCAGGTAGCTCCAGTTATTCAGTGCTGTTGAAATACCATTTACAAGTTACTTTAAGAGGCTCAGAGTGGAGTTTTAGGTCATGTAACAAGAAGCTGGTTATAAGTTAATGAATGTAACCAACTTAACAACTAGCCTGTTTCAGAAACAGATGGGTAAGGCTCTGTTAGCAGTGGTATGGCATTGACAGGCTTTTTTTACTAGCTGTTAGGATTAATAGCATATGCCTGTCAGGTTCAAAGTGCTCCCCCCCCCCGCTTCTAAATTTTACATCTGAATTGTCTTAGAAAGCTGGGTCTTGGCTTTGCAAGTGCCGAAGGGTTACTATAACTAGAGCGAGTTGCAGCAGCGATGCCAAAAGGCTCAAGTCATAACTACATTCATTGTTAGGCTGTGCTAATGAATCTTTGGTAGATTTCCTGTGTTGATATGGATGCTGTCCTTGAAACACTTCTCTAGCCTTTGACAGTATCATTTTATTGCAGTGTTTTAAAGGCAAAGCTACGTAACGTTATAACATAATGCTTTTGCATATATAATGTGCGTAGTACTATCTAAAGCAGCTGTAAACTTGGGTAGTAAAGTAGGTATAAAGGTTGAAGTGCTGCGGTTAGAAGGCTCTTAGATTGTTTTTTCTGTGTTAAACAAAGCTGTTTTTGATGGGTTCCTTATCTTTCATAACCCGAGGCTCAGTATGTTGTTGGATGGGGGTGTTTGTTTCTGAGGTTTGTTATTCAGAGATGAGGAAAAACAGTACATTTGGGTTAAGCTTTGACGGACAAAATGAGTTGCTATCTATCCATTTCAAAGGATGAGACAGAAGCAGCAAGGGGACGGTGGAACTGTGAAGAATGATGGACCCAGGCAGAGCGAAGGCCTTCTTTATATCTTTTTTGTTGTACGAGGGTTTGTGCAGTGAAGCAGAAGTTTGGAAAATTAAATCTGACGCAAATATGGAGAAGTCTGTCTCTCTGAAGTTACGGATGATGTCCTGGGGACACTAAAGTTAGTTGTGGTAGCTCTAATACTGAAAAAGGCTTTCTAGCTCAGTAATTGCAGCAGATTGGACGTGAAAATTATGAAATGTCCTTTTAAATCCATCTCAGATATCAAATGCAAAACAGTTAATATTGTGAAGAGTGAAAAGGAAAGTAACAACAAGCAATAAGCTGCTGGGCAGCCCAACTCTGCCACAACTGCGCTTGCACTCCCCTTCCTCAAAGGGAAAGGGGAGAAAATACGATGGAAAGGACTCAAGGGTTGAGATAAGGACAGGGAGATCGCTCAGCAATTACTGTCACGGGCAAAACAGACTCAGCATAGGGAGATTAACGTAATTTACTGCCGGTCGCTAGCAGGCTAGAGCAGTGAGGACTAAAAGCAAACTAAAAACACCTCCCATCCACCGTCTTCCACCTCCTCCACCCGAGCCGTGCAGGGGAAGGGGGGCTGCGGTCAGTCCTCCGTGGTTCTTCCTCTCCGCTGCTCCCTCACGGTCCCTCTCTGCCGCTGCCCCACGTGGGGTCCCTCCCACGGGATGCCGTCCTTCCCGAACTGAGCCTGGGGGGGCTGCCCACAGGCAGCAGCTCTTCAGGAACTGCAACGTGGGGTCCATCCCCCAGGAGCAAACTGCTCCAGCAAGGGTCCCCCATGTGCAGCAGCTCCCCCCAGACCCCCTGCTCCACCAGGGGCCTCTCCACAGGCCTCAGGGGAACTTCTGCTCCATGCCTGGAGCTCCTCTGCGCTGGCCTTGGTGTCAGCAGGGCTGCTTCTCTCGCATTTCCCACCCCTCTCTCCCAGCTGCTGTGGCACAGCAGTTTTATTTTTCCCCTTTATTCAATCTGCTCTCCCAGAGGCCTAGCCAGTGTCGCTCTGGCCAGCAGCAGGTCCCCTTTGGAGCCGGCTGGAGCTGGCTCTGGTCTGACAAGAGGCAGCTGCTGGGCTCTGCTCACAGAAGACACCCCCGTGGCCCCTCACCACCACCAAAACCTTGCCACATAAAGCCCGTACACTTGCCAAAGTATTTTTAGTTTATGGAAGGAGGAGGTGAAGTTGTGGCTTTACACGAGGGTAAATCTACTTCATTGTTTGCATTGACTTAAACAGAAATTTATTATTGAACTGCGTGAAACTAATTTTCCTGGAGACTGTAAGTGTTGGCACTGGAAGGTATTTTTAAACTACAGTTCAGTTCTGGTATTGTCTCGATTTCTTGGTAGGTGTTAGAGGTGTTTACACTGAGTAAATAAAGCCTATTCCAGGTTTGAGCTTGTCTTTGTTCCATTAGAGTTAGCAGGCGAAGGTAGGCATGGTAAGTGTGTGGAAATTCAATATGTTGGTGTGTTTTTACTGAGTGCAGATAAAGCAAGCAAAGTTACTTTTGGGTGTTAAAAAATAAAAATTAAAAAAAAAGGGAGGGGGGAGAGGGGGTCCATGGGGTAATGAGGTGCCCAAGGCTGTACCTGTGATGTGCAGTAGAGTCCCAACCTGTAGTCCTGAACAGTGCTGGCTGGCATAGTTTGAAAGCTCTTTTATTGGCATAGAAAGATGCTCGCCATCCTGCTTCCATTGTATTTCTTATCTAGAATTGATTAGTGCAATCATGAGATGTGCAATTTTTCTTTAAAAAAAACAACAACAACAACAACAAAAAAACTTGTTTAGCTTTTTTTTTTTTCCTCTTTCTGTAGTGTAGCTAATAAACTGTCATTTAGTGTCTCATGTGTCTTGAACTGGTATTTCAAGCACCACAGTTTCAATGTCTTTTTCAGGCTGGTGGTTCTCCTACTGTCCAGGACAATTAATAGCATATGTGGACTCTTTCCGATTTCTTAATTAAGCTATATTTAGCCCAACAGAGAAATGGGGTAACTTAATGTCAGGCAGTAGCCCGTTTTTCCTTTAGGCATGAAGCATTTGTCCGTTTGGAAGTATTCCACCAAAGCAGCAGGAACGGCCTCTCCTTGTTCGTTAAGCTAGAAGCCATGCTAGAAGCAGAAAAATTAGTGACTGAGGTAGAAGAAAGTAGGCAATGGCACGTGCAGCTGGTTCCAGAGGTACCCAGGCTGGTGGGGAAGTGGTGGGCATCATTGTGGTGTTTGGGAAGAGCGGTAGGCTGCCCTTCAGCTTTTATATGCCTTGATCCTTTGGGCAGGAGAAGTTGAACGTGCTGTATCGCCGCTCTTCTGCTGTAACTTTCTGTATTTCCTTTTCCTTACGATATGTGGGAAGAAGAGGAGAAGCAGTTACTCTGTTTTTTGTTTTTCTGGGTGGTAAAACGGTGAGTGTGGAGCTGTATTTTTGTGCTTTCGGAGTGCCTGTGAGTGCTATCTCATAGGGAGCTTTTGTTTTTCTGAGTGACTTTATATCTGGGACCAGAGAGGCTGGGGAAAAAGCATCTCAAATGAGTAAGTGTTTGTATTACACAGAGCGTTTGCTTCAGTTATTTAATATGATGGTTAAAGCATTGATTTCTCTGAAGAGGCATCTCTAAATAGAGAGGACAAGTGAAAAGCTCAAGTATCCCTCCATAATACTGGAAACTCATTCTCCTTTCTTATATAATCCTTCTCATGCTGCAATCTCTTGGAGTCATTACTGATAAACTCCTGAAGGAATGACCATGCAAGCTGAACCGTCCTGCTTAAACTGAACATGTGGTTCTTGCAAGTACTTGATGGCATAGGTTATTTAGTTGGTCTTTTATTTTTATATTTTCCAGGTCGAGTCCTAAGAAAACTAGCAGCTTGGCTGGGGAGTCCATGTCCTGCTCTGTGAGGTCATGGGCTATGTAGCTGTAGGTTGTCAAGCTGTTCTTTTTTTTTTTTTACTGCAAATATCTTTTATTGGAGTGTTTTTTATTTTTTTTTCCCCAAATAGTTGTCTAAGGAAGATGGGGGAATCTTAAGACTTGACTGGCATCGCAATGGTGGTGAAGTTTGAATTGCTGAATGTCCAGAGAGGAGGCCTTCAAAGTTCTTCAAAATTGTTTCCCAAATTAGGAACGTCTTTAAAGTTTATCTGTCTTACGTGTATTAGCAATAGCACTTCAATTGGCAGTCTGAATAGACAAACTTTCTGATGTGCATAGTTTCTCTCGCCCTCCTGTTTTGTCAAGCCCTATTTCACTTACTCTGATTTTTTAGGTTTTTATAGTAAGATGTTGGGCATGTGCAATTCAGGAAGTCGCTGTAAATTCTTAAGTGTCCTGATGTACAGCAAGCACTGCCTTCACTCTTGGGAAGATTTGGCTTGTTTGTTGTTGTTTCTTCTGAAGAGGCAAACAGGAGAAGTGCCCTTGCACTGAATCTGTTAACTGGAGTGCTTGAAAGTGATTAAAGGCAGTGTGGACCAGATTCTTGACTCTGAGATCCAGATTCTGCAGCGTGGAAGATGATTTGTGTGGCAGGTGTTGTGAAGGCAGCTGGGGCAGTGTCACTTCTCTCATGACTATGTGACATGGCAATCTCATGTGCTGCAAGCTGAAACTGTAATTACTGGTTTTCTTCATTTGCTCAGTGTTTGTGTAGCTTGTGAATTGCCACTCCTTGCAGTAACTACTATTTTATTTTCCGTAGGAATCCAGTTCAGTTGTTCAGATATATTTCCAGACAGCCTTCCAGCTCATAATCTAACTTGTGGAGTTGGAGTTGGGATCGGTCACGTCGACTTTTCAGAGTATAATATCACTGAATCTATGTTCACACATCATCTTAAAGGTCATACCTGTTACTCATTCTGTCTCAAACACAGTTATGCTTTGCTAATATTTGAGTAGCAGAAATGGTTTGTTTAAGTTCAGAAGGTATAAAGGGGGAAAAAGCAGTATGAAGACTTGAAAGGTTCCGATGAATTTTTGCTGAGAGCATAGAAAAAAACATGTACAGAGCTCTGACACAGTCCCAATAACAAGCATGGCTGCCGTATTTCAAGTGTAGCAGGTGGTGAGATGCTGAGTGAGGTTTTGATCTCTAATGAAAGATTGGGAAGCTGTGCTTTAGTGCTTGGGATTTCTCTTTAGTCTTTTCAAGCCTACTGCAGGCAGATAATCTGAAACAAGAGCATTGTTTTGCCTTTTACAGTTTGTAGCTGTGTTCTCTGTAGTAAGAGAGGCCAAACCAGGAATTAGTTTGGATGTTGGTTGCGATCCTTGTCTTGCATCGACGTGCAGGTAAAAATACTGTTTCATGTAACATAGTGCACAAAGTAATGCTTTAACTTGAGCTTTGGTCGCATTGTCAGGTAGCTAGTGTACTGACTGAACTTGTTTGGTACTGCAGGAGAAGAGCCGTGCATTCGCAGCGTTCGGACCCTGCTGTGGCTTGTCTGCCCCCCAGAGCTGTCACGTGCCTCTTGTACAGAGATGCAGAAATTTGCACAACAGGTTAAGAAACATGTGTAGCCTGACAAAGGGATCCGTTGTGCAGCCCAGAGCCAGTTCAGCATTCACCAACACGTGGTCTAACACTCTTCTCGTTGTCAAGTTACTGGTCTTTGAATCCCTTAACGATACTCATTCAAGCATTGCGCTGTATATAGACATGCAGTGTTATGCCTGTATTGACGGCAAATAATTCTTCCCTTTTCTTTTTGAAGGACGTTATCAGTTTAACTTCTGGGGGCCCAGAAGCAGTTAAATACTGAGCAAGTCCTTTGGAATCTGGTAGTTCTGAGCTCAGTTGTTGGGAGAGCGGCCAAGAGTCAGATTGTTGTACAGGAAGAGCAACTTGGTTTGGAGCAGCATCGTGTTAATACGATGCACAGTCTCAAGCTGTCTTTCCTTTGCCAGACTTTGACAAGAGAGATCAAACGCGTGTGCCTTCTAATTGCTTCTTACCCGGTGTGTGCGTTTTGATAAAACATGTTAATGTTGCAGTAGTCATAATGTGCAGGTTTTGATTTTTGCTACTAAACTCCTGCACACCCTTAAAGGGTAAAGCAGCATGCAGTAATAGAGGATATATTAGCTTTATCCATTAAAGACTTGGCCTGGCTTTAAAAGAATCTGAGCATGGTCTTATTTTGGGTGTGCATTTTATGTTGATTCACCTGAAGGTTTTTTTTGTTTGTTTTAGATGTCAGTATTTTGTATGTCAACATCGAAAATGAAAACTTTGCTAGCTAATAAAAGTAGAATTAGTTTTCAGATGGGTGTTAACCCCAAACTAGTGATTCTGGGAAGGGTATGTTTATTTCTGTCACGGGTTTTTGTCGCTGTAATATCAGAACAGTCAGTCATTAGCTAGTATGTTACCCATAGGGAGGTATTTGTACTGTTTTCCTGTGTGTGGAGAACAGAAGTAAATGCCAGAGATGGGACTTGGTCTCTGCCTAGCAGCTCAGTGGGTCTCCCTTTCCTTTAGCATGAAGAACGTGAACATGCTTTAATATATACAGATGTTAATGGTGTGGACTCTGATATCTTTCTAGCTGTAGATGTTTATTTGTTTTAGCTGTGAATATGTGCAAACATGATGTCAGGTGAATGTCTCGTTTTCTGCTAAATTAATTACACTTTGGGCTGACAGGAACAAGGCTTGATAAAATCATTTAGGTAGTATTTCTTGTCTCTTGTTCTACAAGCATTGTTTTTAAGTCCTTGTTCTTGAAACTGTTTAATTTCTTAACCTTAGGCTATATTTATTTTCTTGTAGCTCTATTCTGCCTCCATAATACTCTAGGTAAGTAGGCTACCATAGCGGAAAGAGCTGCAGTTTGTAAGCAGTGCTAACTGACACTATGAATGCGTTGCGCCTGCCAAAATACCAAGTGCAAGTGTGTCAGATTGCAGGTGGTTCTAGGAAACAAAATTGATTTTGCAATGGGGACTCACCAGGGTGGTAGGCCGGGTCAGTCACCTCATCTTAACTGGTTTGCTTAGGATGCTGTTTTTTTCCTCAGAAAATGCTGACATCTGTTTTGGAATGGAGGTTTCTTCTCAGGTGTTTTTATAGGTTTAGCTTAGAAGCTGTTGATGTAGTAGAAGAACAGCTGCTTCCTGAAATATTTGGAATACTTGCCCTTTTCCAGTACCATAAGCTGGAAGTCTGAGGCTGGTTTCCATATCCCAGTGATACTAAACAACAGTTCGGGTCCTCTCTAGCCTGCTTTTCTGCTGCAGTAGATGTGTATTTGTCCTGGATTTTCCTCTCCGGCCTAAGAAGTCATGCAGTGAATGTGAGACCCCTGTTCTCTTGAAGGTCTAGGTTCTGTTTTTTCTCATCATCATTGTCTAGCTGCTGACAAGGAAGGAGGATGAATTCCTCATCTCCTGCTTTCCTGATTGTCTTATGAATGGATTTCAGTCTCCCAAGTGTTTGTCTGCTGGTTATGAAGGTGGGAACCTTTCCCTTCCTCTTCTCTGATGCTTTCCTTGCTCACAGTTCTCTAGGTTGGTTATTTTTTACTCCTAGATATGGCTGGAAAACTAGCTGTTTTAGCCTTGATTCTTGTTCTGTCTGCACTGCTACTCCTGATGCAAATGGTGAAAATACTGAAGAAATGATTATGTAGAATCATATGAGAGTCAAAATCTTCTGGCTCTTTCTGAGGTGCCAAAGCTGGTATTGATCTGAAGAACATCACATCCCCTTAGGGAAAGCCATCATCCTGCAGATGGGGAAACAAAAGAAGATGGAGAGATTTGCCCAGGGGTGAAAACAATTCTGTACAAGAGCTGAGGGCAAAGTTTGGAACTTCCCAGCTCCGTGAGGGGTTCTTCCGCATTGCTTCTGTAACACGTTGTTAATACACCTCGAGTGCTGTATACAGAATGACGAAGGCAATTGTGATGTTCTAGGACTTCAGGAGCTTTTATTCCAAATGATACACATGTTGGTCTTCCTTCTAAACTTGCAGATTACTTTCTTTAATGGATGGATTTGTTCATGTGCTGCCTTGAAACTTTAATACGCAAGTCTTGAAGAGACGCGTACTTACAGGGTTGGTCTGATTCTTGGTTTGATTCTTGTACTGACTCATTTTACCTTTTCTTGTTGTTTTTACTTGTTGTTTGGACTGTGATTTCTGTCTGTGAATCTTGTCTAATGAACCATTCTTGCAGCATTTTGCTGCATTTCATATAAGAAAGAATAGTTCTAGAAGTCAATGATAAATAAGGCAAGTTCTTATGTTTTTGCAATTCCTTTAGGTTGAAAAACTGCATGTGACATTATTTAGAAAGACCGTTGCTAAACCACTTCTTTAGTTTTTGGATAATTACTGAAGGACTTGCATGACACTATATTAAATGTGTTTCTTTGAAGAGACAAGCTATGGACAGACAAAACTTGGATCTAGTCTTAATGTAACTGCTGAATGCACACTGGGTTGGCCTGTGCTATTTGAGAGTTTGGACAGAGCCAAGTGCTCATTTGGATTGCGGTGATGTAAACACAGGGGAAGGCCATTTCTTAGTGTTGTGGTTTTGAACTTTGTGTCTCACAGTAAAAATAGATCATTAAAGAATATAAGGCACTTAATTATCTCAGTGACACAAATGTGTAAGGGTCTCACTTGAATGTAACTTGTGTTGCGTGAGACGAAAATAGGAAGTGTGAATGATGTTCATCATGTCTGTGCTGGACGTGGGACCTGTTCTGTGCGTGATACGCAGAAAATCAAGCTTTCTTAAAAAAAAAAAAAAAAAAAAAAAACTAATTTCATCCTCTGGAGCCCTGTCGTCTTTATATGGCTCAGTAGCTTAGTCTGTGTCTGTAGAAGAGACCTTCAGTTCAGTTTAGATGAGCTGTCGCTTGGCTTCATAAGAATTCATGACACAGCAGGGAGATCGTTAATTTTTCTCTGAATGAGACATCCAGAGGTTCCTTAAACCTCAGAAGGCAGAAAAATTTATATTATTATGGCAGTTGTAAAAACCAACAAACAAAACCCAAATAACCATACAAAAGCTCAACAAAACAAAACCACTTGTGTTGCATCTGATTTGGTGAAGGTCCATGAATCTTGGTTTAAATTTGAAGTATTACCTTCCCAAAAGCTTAGTGCTTTCTTCAGATGTGCCCAGTTTGTCTACATCAGCCTGATTTACTCCCTCGTTTTCACTTACTGTGCTGTTAAACTGACACTGGATTATATAGCTGCATTTGTAAGAGGAAATTATGTTGAAGGACATGTTTGGGTGTAGACAGTGGATTGGTCATAGAGTTTCCATCTTTAGGAACTAACCCAAAGCATGCAAGCTTCCAGGCTGGGCTGTTTAACGAATAACTGCCTTGTTCAGAGTTACTGCTGTTGACTGACTGCCCCTTGAAACACAGGAGGTAAATGAGAGATCTTAAAAGCTTTTGATAATTTTGTCTCTGGTAATCAGAACTCAGTCATTGTAGCATAGACGGTTTAAAACGATGCAGCTGCTCCTACTATCTGGGAGTTTCAGTGCCTCTTTCTAAGTCATCAAATGTCACGGCGTGGGGTTTGGAAGTATTGTTGCAGAAGGAACCCCAAGCATAAAAGTGGTGTAAAAGACTTCAGATAGCAGTCTCAATAACGAGATGTTTTGTACACAAATTGGGGTGTTCGAAGATACACAGCGCGTACCGGATAGAGCTTGAAGAACTGCCTGCCCTGTGCAGGTGACAAGGAAAACCGTTACCTAAAGTACCTCAGAATTGCATTTCCTTGCGTAAGCATCCAGAATCCCAGGCAGTGTGCTGTCAAGGAACTTTGTTGGTCCCCTGTCCTCATAATCCAAAGATGTCTGTGTCCACTGCCCTGGCGTGCTGAGAGCTGAAACGCGTGCTGCTATTGACAGGCAACTACAGAAGAGATGATGAAAAATCCTAATACTGATAGATTTAAATATTTGTATCAGGTGTTCTTAATATTTCATCTGATTAGTCTGATCGTGCTTATGGATGAAGGATGGTCAATGAGTGCAGTGGTGGTTAGACTGAGATGTAAAATGGGTGCGAGGCTGTACATAGACCCCTCCTAGCAGCAAGGAGGTCTGAATTTCATTGTGCTGGTTTAGTGTACTTACGATGCCATAAGGAAAAAACAGTAAACCGGAGTCGTCATATGACATCTGCCTTAGTCTGAAATGCTTGTAGCATCCTGAATTGCTTAGTTGATCTGTGCACGGCCTAGTGACTCCTTTGTTTCTGTTGCAGCCAGCGGTGGCGCATGTCCACGTGCCGCAGATCAAGCCATGCTGCTGGAGCCCTGCGCCTTGTGCTTCGCCTCGTTTCTGTGGCACAATAGCTCTGTGATATTGAGGGGGTGAGCTGCTCACGTGTGGTTACAGATCCATTCTCTGACTTATTCTGCCCTGTTTTTCTCCACCTGCATGTTAAAATCACAGTTAAAGTAGTGGTTTCAAGGAAAAAGAAAGACAAGCTACAGACCGAACATGAGATTGTTGGAGAAGGGTTTTTAATTGGGTGTTAAAACATTAGGTATGAAAATGGACCTTAGTTCCCAAAGAGTGAGGATGGTTGTGCACTAGATAAGTAGTGTATCCGTACCCACTAATTTAAGCATTTGGTATCTGTAGTTTACTCAAATGCTTGTTTATTATTTTGGAATTCAAATCAATTTAAACCAACGCTTCTGTGCATTAAAAAAGCTTAGCAAATGACACTTGAAATCAATCTGTAAAATGAGTTTAATTCATGGGTTCTATTGATCATAGCCGCAGTGTTGCAGAAGGAGTAATTTCATTTTCCTGTCAACTCTATATTTACAGATATCTTCGTCCTGCTTTTCAGACTCCCTCAGCCTTCAGTTTAGAATAAATGAGAGATGGAGCTGAATTGAGTGAGCAAACCAAGTCAGGAGCAATGGGGGAAACACTTTCCGTGTGTGGAGGAGACAGGGAGACAGGTGCTGTTCCAAGACGTTTTTATAGTGGTAGCATATATAGTGCTAGTTATAGATTATTATTATTATTTAATCAATGTCTTGGAGACCTTCTGAAGCCTTGTTGTGAGTAGTTGGACAGGAAGCACATCCTGCCTAAAGGCATCACCTTGGTTACATCTTGAGTAACAGGATATGTCTAGCCTGCTGAGGTTCGAGAGACTTGAGGTTTACTGGCACCATGAAAGGGAATTGAATTAATTCTAATGGCCTAGATTACACAGTTAGCATAATCCCTTATATAAATGTTTAGTCAACAGTCTTGACCTTGAAGAAATAAAACACAGTTCAGGTTATTTAATAGGGTTCTGTTGTGTGGGTTTATATTTGTTCTTTAAGCTTACTGTTTGGAAAGGGAAGCATCGATGACATCAAGTTTTATCTCTTGAAGAAAAATCTTGCTCCTGCAAATGGCTGTCACTGGTGACAAGTGTTTCTTGGCTTCAGAAACGTGGATTGTGTTGCTTGAACTTCTATATTTTTTATTCCAGAGCTGGTTTACACCAGCCAGGGAGATTCTAAAAATGCAAACCTGGTAGAAGATGCAATTATGAGTAATGCAGTGCACTGTGGATGAGAAATTCAACAGCAGTACTTGACAAAACTTTGTAGGCTTGTGCAAACTTGCTTTAAAATGCTCACCTGCTCTGTAAAGGGGTTATTTGCTTATATAAGTATATTGGGATGTGCAAAAAGTGCATTTGCAAAGCAGGAAGGTGTTTGAGGAGACTAAATTGAGTGGTTGCTTTACTGCACCTCATAAGTAAAAACGGCACGAAGATCCTTGCATCATTTGAAGATAGCCTCGTTCACTGGATGGAAGCTGGTTCCATGAACACTGAACTAAAAGATACCAAGATGAAAATTGGCTTGTTTTTGTTACTGACGTGCCTATAAATAAACCGTTGTACTTTCTTAGTATACAAAACTGCATAAAATAGCTGAGCCTTCTCAGATATCTCTGCGTTGTACTGAAGTTTTTCCTGGTCCCCACCAGTGTTGGCAGCAGACTGGATTTGTCTATTTAAACATAAAAACTTGTGTCCTTTCTGTGAGAGGAAAGCTCCTGATCTTTTGTAAGAAGGGGAAAAAAAACAACACAAGTCTACCACCTCTACAGTACTTCTACCTTTGTTATGTTTAGCTTGCTTTTGGTTTTAATAAGAAAATAATATTGAAAGTAGCCGGAGAGCTGTAAAGGCTGACTTTTGAAATGAATGAAACTCAATGGATCGTGACTTGTTGCCAAATCTTACCCTTATTTCCTACTTTCAGTTTCTGTTGGTATAGATAATGGAGCCATTTAACACTGTCAAGCCGTTTCTATTTCAGTGTGATTTCAGAATCTGTAGCTGAAAAGAGGTTAACGTTTTGATCTTCGCAAGCAATTAACTGCACTGTTGGTGGTCTTGTCATGTTCTATGCTCTCTTCTTTACTAACAGAAGAGCAAGCATTTGTTGTCTTAAATACGAGAATCTGTTAAATACAGGCATAAATATATTCGTTTTCCTTCAGTGAACAGGAAGAGGAGGTGATAACAGTATTATGAAAGGAGCAGAGTGCTTGTGACTAATTCTCAGACTAATTTAAAGTTGAAGCATAGAGAGATTTTTTTTTTGCATTTCTTGTAATGAGAGTAAGAAGTAGAGTGGGCAGGGGGTTTGCCCTAAGAAATATGTTTTGTCTCGGGTGAACAAGGTGGTGTGTTACTTGTGTGATGAATCATGTGCTTGCCTTTTTTTTTTTTTTGAACTTCAGTTTAGTGAGTTATTTGTTGTGGTTACATCTTTCTTAACCTTGACAGAGTATTATAGGAAATGTGAGTACTTCTGTTTTTGTAGCTGTCTTCAATTAAAATAATTTACAAAATCATCTACGTTAGGTAACTGTTTCTTTCTTTTTTTCCTCCCCTCTAGAAAAATAGCCGAGGCAGTCAGATGACAGCACAGAAACAGTGTCCTCATTAAAGCAGTCGACTGTGGATAGATAGCAAGTCACCTGGATACTCTGAGAAGCATTTCGGATGAGCAGCATGATCATCTTTAATGCAGAATGCTGAGCTTTGTTCCCTTTGCTGTAGGCTAGATCAAAGCTGGAGTATCTCAGTCAGCCAGCTGTCAGATAAAATGTGCTTAAATCTAGAACTTGAACGTTAGTGGTTAAATTGGGAAGTTGTCTGCAGCAGGCATAGTTGACAATCCAGCAGAGAGCCGTGGGACTCGAGCTAACTAGAGCAGGTTTGTTCAAAACAGAAAAAGAATAATCTGAAGTTTGTGTCACCTCATCAAACTATGCAAATTTTAATACGGTTAGTACTAGGTTGGTGGAGTAGATGTCTGGAGGAAGCCTTTGTGTAGGAGAGGACTTGTTCCAGGTTGCTCTCCTGGACATTCACACAAAGACATCACACTGTCAGCTGCAATGAGAAAAATGACATCTACTAGGCTCTGAGGAGGCTTGCTTATTAAAAGGCCAATTAATAGTGTCTTAGTTTCTTTCTCATGCAAACATACACTTGCTTTAGACTCGTTTTGCTTAAATGATTTCTTCTTGAGAGAAGGATGTTGCCTAATGGAAGGGGAAGAAAGTGGAGGTTTTAAAAAGGGTAGGATTTTCAAATTTCAGAAAACTTTGCCCACACAGTTGTAGTTTGTCTTTAGACTGATTCAAGCATCCTTCATGGTCCTTACAGGCCAGGAGTGAAAGGCAATGGTGGTGGCTAAAAATTACTGTTACGGCTTTTTGATGCTTAACTGAGTAGTAATGTCAGCAACACGAGAAAAAAATGCTCAGGTCAGTGCCATAGGAACGTTTCTTGGGATTTAAAAGAAGAAAAATATCCCTATCTGGGACCAGTCTTGTTGATGTTCCTCTGCATTCCACCCTCTCTGCTTTCTTACTTACTCTTTGTTGTGCAGTGAGGGGATCTTTTGTGACTTCTGGGCATTTTGCTATAGCCTGTTGTGTAGCATTTAAATTTGCATAGGGTTAATTTTTTTGCATGGTAACAAGCCTTTATGATCCTTGCCATTAAGAGAAAGTATAAATGAGATGTCAAAGTCTGTGAGTATGAGAACTTTGCTGGGCATAAGGCTTTACTGCTGCATGGTGATGAGGAAAAAAACCAAACAAGTACTAGTACCTGTTTGAAGCACTAGCATCTGTGGGTTTTGGTTATGACGGCACATATCAGTTCATCTCTTTATTTTTTAAAGGGTGTAAAAAGTAGAAGTTCTTTGTACATTTGGCACGCTTGCTTTGCTTTGTCACTTCATCTGCTTCTCTGTTTCCAGTAAGAACACCTGAAGTTATTTTTCTGGGGTTAGCACCTGGACGTATTTGGTGCAGAGGTATTAGTGAATAAGAAAGCTTTTAGCAGAAAACTTCAGCAGAGCTCTTTTCATCTTTCTTAGAGCACTATAGTAGCTTCAGGTGTACTCTGTCGGGTGCTCAACTCAAAGCTCTTTGCCAAGTTGGAGTGTAGCTGGTCGTGAGAGAAATGAAACCTGAGAGTGCCGGCTCAGAGGCAGGGCTAACACCGCAGTTAGGGACAAGGTATGCACAGTGGGTCCGCTGGTAGCGGGATGCACGGGAATGTCCTGTGGGTTTGTCCCAGGCAGCTTGCTTGGTAATGCACAGCTGCTATTTTTGCAGTGCTGCCCTAAGAACAGATGGTGGTTTGAAGAAAGCAGCGCTTCTTGTCAAAACTACCCGTGATATTCAGAGGTTATTACACAGAGGGAATTTGTGTGGGCAGTGGAAAAAGGAACAAGAGAATGTCCCTTTGAATGTGGTGTCCGTGCAAAGTGGAGAAGTATTGAACTCCAAAATGTGTGTAGAGGAAAGGGATTATTTTAAGCGGAGGGAGCTATTTGAGCTCTTGATTTGGGGAATGTTGAGCTCTTGAGCTTGCAGGCAACATCTATCAAGTGCTCTTCCAGCTGGAGCTGCGTCTCAGAGCCTTGTGCTTTTGACTGAGACTTGTGGAACATGTTTTCCTAGGGATATATGCACATATACATACACAAGTGTGTGTATATATATATATTTATATATGCAAATATATGCATAGGAACAGTGTCATTTGCTACTGCCTGTAGTCACCAGGTAGGCCCCTTGACAGTGCTTTCAGCAAGTGAGTGTGCGTAGGTGACTTCAGTTGGTGGCCACGCAGCCCCCGAGGTGAGACAGCCTTTGTGTGACACCTTCCTGCTGGCTCAGGGCCTGCAGTGGGGTCAGGAAGGTGGTGGCAGTGGGCAGGGCTGGTGAAAGCTGGACGATGTTCAGCTTACTGTCTGAGAGCATGTTGAGGTGTATCCCAGCCGCCGCCGCAGTTCTCATTGCATTGCTGGAGAACGGAAAGCTTGTGGGATGGGATGTCCCTTCGTCAGCTTGTGCAGCAGTGCTTCAGGAGTGGCTGTGCAGAACTTGGTTCAGTGGCCACCTTGCCCTGTGGAGGCTGTGGAAAAAAGAAGTGTGTTCTTCAGCAAAAATTGCTCATAAGGCCGGAAAGCTGCAGGACAAGGTTCTGTTAACATGTAGCTTCTCAACAAAGTGTTTGGAGTCTGATAGAAAAAATTTCCAAAGTTTGAGTTTTGTTCTGTTTTAGAGGTTTCTCTTTCAGAAACGGACATAAATTTTGTTAGCTTCAAGAACTAAATAGTGTTCTCTACATAAACTAAAGTACTTCTTGTGTTTGCTTTTAGTCTGCCGCTCCAAAAAGCATGCCTGCTACCTCCGTGTCCGCTATCAGGAGATGGTGCTCCTGCAGAGGAAGGACTTCCTTTGTTGCAGGAAGGAGGGAGTTCCTGATACTTGCAAGAAGTGCCCTGTGGTTATCCCAATCGGATGCCAGTGAAATGCGCATGGCAGCAGAACCCGGGGAGAGCAGAAATTGAGCTGGATGGAGAAGGAGCCTGCGTGGGGCAGCAGCAGCCTGTCAGGGTCACAGAATTTCTCTGAACTCCAACAATGTGCTGGGTTTATTTTAAACATGGTGAGGGTGGGATCAAACTGAGCAGCGAGGAAAAGCTTTTGACCTGGTTCTTCTGTGAGAGGACAGGGTTGCTTCAAAATTTCTGGTAAAATAGCGTGTCCATGTGCTCCTTCACGCATAGCAAAAAAGGGCCCTTCCCACTGCTCCACGCAGATGTGCATGTGGATGTTAAGAGCTGACCTTTCATGACTTCATGCTGCTTTTGTGGAGAAGGAGTCCTTTTATTTTTCTTCATGCTTTGTGTCCTGTTTTTTTGGGCACTGGCTTCGGTGTCTGTTGCACCTCCAGAAGGTTATAAAGCTCCGGGTTGTTTTTGTTGTTGTTGATGGTGGTGACTGTGATTTTTTTTATTTTTATTTTTTTTTCCTGGCGAAGATCTGTTTTTTATTAACACTTATTGTGTGCTTGGAACATTTAACAAGGCCTTACTGCTGTCCTTTGGCATGGGTTTGCAAGAAAGTTTTATTTCTTATTGCTTGGAGCCTGCTTGCAGGGCATTTGTGCCCTGCTTGGAAGGGGACTGGTCTTACTCCATATTCTGCATATTTTGGTAGCCCCTAAAATGGGTCCTGTTTGCTCATAGGGCTCAGAAGGCTCTGCAGTTCCAGGAGGCGTGTAACTTCTGAAGGAGGGCATCTCTGGTGTCAGGTTAACCTGCTTTTGGTAGATACTGGTGATATCTAGGTGACTGCTGGCCGCAGAATTAGAGAGCAGACATGTTGACCAAGGGGTCCAGGAGTCAAGTGATTGAGTGTGATGGCTCAGGTAATGCTGAAGGCATGAGTAGTTAATTCACAGCATAAACGAATGCACCTAAATTATTTACTTGTCTTGCTAGGTTATCTGAAATGCAAGAAAGCCTGAGCTGTTATTTTAAAGAATGCTATCGTGTGGCTGGTTAGCCATTTTGCTGCCAGGTTTTTTTGTTTTTTGTTTTTAAAAAGGGGTTAGCATATGTGTGGGTAGATTGGTCACTGGAAAATAATTTGCACTTGAACCTGTTTATCCAGCTTTGCAGAGAGGGCCACATGCACATCTCGCAGGGCAAGGTCATGCAAAGCTGAAAGCAGAACTTGCAAACTTGCTTTGAAGTAGAAATAAACTGTCCTTTAGCTGTTTCAGCTTCATTAAGAACAACTTGACATAATGACCAAAAAGTCAGTTCTGGAACTGTGCCTTAATGTAGGCAGTGATGCTGGCCTTACAGCCCATCACAGGGCTCACAGCTCTGAGGGCTAGGTGTTCAGAATTTCTCTTTTTATAGACTCAATATTATATTTAGTTATTAGAGACATTAGGTGCCTAATCGTCCTGATGGTACGGATGAGAAAAATGTCCATTACTTCCCACATTACTTCATTCATTTTAGGTTAGTGAAAAGTACAGAATAATTGTATGTAAATACTGTACCTGAAAAAAGCTTTTGTATAGTCATCAGCTTTATAAATACTTGTTTTTGAGTATTTATTTGTATTGAAGTGGAAATTAATGTTAAAACTCATAGCCATCTCTCAGTAGCAGCCAGATTTTAAACCATTTGTAAGGAAAATGTTTATCCCTTGCTGGTTTTGTGTGAGTGGCTGTAGTAACTATAACTACTGCTTCTGGTTCAGTGCTTGTGAGTGTAGGGAGCAATTACTGCCTGCTCCTGTGCATATGCAATCCTTCTGTTGGTGGTGGACTGCTCTGTTTGTCTGAGATATGACTTTTTAGTTAGGTGGTTAACCAGTTGGAGGAACAATGCTTGGGGTGCTTTTTTGTTTTAGCTGAATATGAAAAAAGCCAAAACAGCAACAGCAACAAAACCCCTTTTTCAGTCTTGTTGTCTGTATATCTAACGTGCATAACTTTGTTGAGAATATCTTTGTCGATATTCTTTTAGCTTGTCTTCATAAAACTGTTGTCAGCAGTCTGAAAGATGATAAACGTAGTGGAAGATTCTCCAGCCTTACTTTTTACTAGAGTAAGCAAATAAGATGCTTTGAATTCTGACAACGCTGCTTCCTGGTTGGAGTTTCAGGAATGTGATGTGGTGAAGCATAAATGGAAAGCTGAAACTTGTGAAACCTTAAATATGCATAGGGGGAAGCAAAAAGAAAAACCAAACCAGAAAATTTGGCTGTTAGAAATATTTTAGGTAGTTTCAAACATTGCTAGTTTGCTTCTTAATAAGATATCCCCTGAAGTGGGTGATGAAAATCAAAGAAATGACTGTTCAAGACAAAAAAAGACACATGTAATTCAACTTGCTGAGTTTTGTAATGAGTTTATTTTTCAAACCACTAGGTTTTTAATTGTGCAAAGTTTCTACTGATTTATATAACTGTAGGTACTATAGAAAGGACATTGAGGCAAGTATTTTAATGAAAAGTGACTTGTGCAATACAATTGTCCTCTAGTGTGTACTAGTGTATTTCAGTTTGGGTTGTGTTTGATGGAAATACAAGACAGGAAGAGATTGAGCTGCTACAAGTCTCAAAACTGGGAAGAGAGATGGAGATACGTAGGTTCAATCACTGCAGCACGTGATAAAGTGGATGCATGTATTAATATTTTTGGGAAAAAAACATTTCTAATTTCTAAAAGGAGAAAAAGGGAACCAGAATGGTCATGGTGTATTTTCTTTTTTTTTGTATGTGTCATGTTGTGTTATGGAAAACTGAGTTGGTTTTCTGCCTTTACTGATACTAGATAATAGAACTTTTTTTTTTCTTTCCACTTTCTAAGAATGCTGGTGAAATGCCAGCTCCTCTGTTCAGTCTGCAATCTCAAGTCTCAGGGCAAAGCAGCTACTCATCACTTCTGGTTGTGTTTCCGTATAGCTTCTGACAAGGACGTGTATGTGGCTCCTCCAGATAACAGCTTAATGAGAGGTTTTTTCTTGAACGTTTACAGCACTGATGTTTGCTTGCTTTGGTGATTTCAGTGAGAAGTTTGACAAAAGAAACTCCTTGAAAAAGTTCAAAGTGTAATAGTTCAGGGCAGTGCGTGGTAAAGATTGCCAGAATATTGGTGACAATTTTCCTATAAGTATTTATATACCTATTCATGTTTTGTTCAGAATTGGTCCATTTATCAGAGAGCCCAGTATGTGTTTATCAGAGAGCCCAGAGGCATTTTATACTGGAGATAGTATTTACTAATGGAAAACCATTCAAGGTCACATATCTACTCCTTTGCAAAATGGGGAATAGTTCTGCTTTTATGGCTCTTTCAGGGTTGAAGTATTAGTTAATATTGCCACCTAATGGCAAGAAGAGCAGTTGCCTGAGTTTTTTTCGCTACTTTATACCAATTTTTTTTTTTTACTTATTCATGACTACTTTACTGCTAGTCATAGAGAATTTTAAGCCTACAAAACTGGTTTAGAAAAGGCTATAAAACTGGTTAAAAAGACAAGAAATGTTTGTCTTCCAATGGTTAGAATTTTGTGCTTTACCAGAGTATCATTTTATACTGTTGTTCAAGTATTTGTGCTTAAAGTCTTCTTTTTTGAGAGAGGACGGTGTAAAAATTTTCCAATAACCATGGCGTGCATGTTGGTTAATGCAATTCCCCAGGCTAGTAGCAGGGGAACCCTGTAGGATCACTTCAGCCCCAGCTGGAGTTTAGCTTTAGACCTTGAGTAACCTAAGGGCACCTGTTAATGTTCTGGGAATGCACTACGTAAACTAGCTTTAGCTTAAGCATAATAAATTGGAGAATTTAGGCTGCTGTATTAAAATTGGCAGCAATTCTGTTTTGACAGTGTAGCATCTCACTTAGCTAAATGAGCAATTAAATTAAAAAAAAAAATAATAATCTTGAAGAAAGCATCCTGATGAAACTTAGCTTCTTCAGTCATGATTTCTAATGTGCACATTTGCTCAAGCACACGAAGCCTGTATCAAATGATGGGCTTGATACTTGACAAATGTTGCTTTCAGATGCTATCAGGAAACTTGAAGCGTATGCATTTCCATTGGCTACCTGATTATCAGAGTAGTTAATCACTTTAATTTGCATATTTCTGTCCTGAGTGTATATCTTCGTTTTTGCACAAGTTAAAAGTTCTCATGGTAATAGTTGGCTTACCATCAGACAGCACTCAATTAAGGAAAGTACAGATTGACATGAGCTCTTCTGTGAGGCAGATTGCTTAAATCTATGGGAAAGCCGCATGCAGAAACCTTGAGGTGATGTTCATGTAATTTGCTGGAGGCCTTGTGCTGTACTTAAGATGAACAGAAGACAGATAAAAGAGCGGAGTGGTGTCATTTTTTTTTTCCCTTTGGCTTGCATGAATGTTTGGAAGTACTTTCTGTGTAGGCTGTTTCACTTTGCTTCTGTGTATAATTATTGTTTACATGATTCTTCCCTACTGATGAAGAGAAGGAAAAACCTAAGACTGGGAAGCTGGGCTTAAAGAAATGCCCTGTGGTTCGTGCTGCTGTTGGACTGAGAAGGCTCCTGACCAGACTGGTGGTGGGAACATGCTTAGCTCTTCGCTGCTTGTTTAACATGGATTTAAATAAAAAGAACTACTTTTGGGTTGACTGCTTGAACCGTCGGTGATTTCAGGGTGGATCTTAGTGTCTTCAGTCTATGCTGAGGAGTTGCGTGACTTAGTGAACATCTGTAATGACTTTATTCTTATTTTTACTTCTTTTATTTTAAAATATAGAGAGTAAAATGTACATTTATGGAATGAATATTAACCTTTATCAAACACTAGAGGATTTAGAAACTGAAGATAGCAGAGAGTATCTTCACTTTGTTCAGGTTTCTGGATGACTAAAAATACTTCAGGTTTGATACCTGAATACCTAGAGTTTAGGCTAGGCTTTTAAACTTATTTGAATATGAAAATGCTTTTAAAATATATTTTGCTTAATGTTGTAGCAGAACTGTAAGGTGCTTATGTTTTTGTCAAGAATACTTAATGTAGGTGAAATGGATGGAGTTGTCAAATCTTAACGTTTTAGTGTTTGTTACTCCTCACTCATTGACCGACATACTTCCTCATTGATTTTTAGCATGTAGGAATGTTCCCTTAGAAGAATAATAAAAGATCGGTTGGCTTCATTGGCTTGTAATTCTTTTTTCCAGGTGGCTTCTCAACTGTGTTTCTGGTACGCACCCATGGTGGGATACGTTGTGCACTGAAACGAATGTATGTTAATAATGTGCCAGACCTCAACATATGCAAGAGAGAAATTACAATTATGGTAAGAAACACATTATTTGTAACTTGAGAATGTGTTCATTTATAATACACATACATCAACCGTGTCTTTAATGACAAATGCAAATAACTGCCATTTCTGTAGTGCTAACTTAAATTCTCAAACCCTCTGTGGGCCACAGTTATGTGACCTGAACGATACCGCTGGTTACTCACACAAGTAGTGCTATGAAGATAGCACTTCTTGCTATTGCAAGATGCATGTTGTTCTTCCAGTTGGCATCCATTGCGGAGGTAACTGATATGGCAGTAGCTGAAAACTTTGAACTCACTTGTTTGGTCACAGCTTCGATTGGTTTTGAGCATTGAGATTGGGAATTTACCTTAGGATGGGCATGGCTAGCCTGATTCTTCTGTACCTCCTATATGTCAAGTGTACTTGATATTGTCTACTAGATATTACTACTTGATAATGTTGTTTCTGAGTGCAGGTGTTTGTGTTGGCAGTGTTGAACAAATAGCACATAAATACTCTTTATTGAATTACAGTTGCATTGTATTTGATACGTAACAGTCACTGACTGCTGGCAGTGGTGGGCTTCTGTTCTATTTCTGCTACTTGATAAAGAGTAGTGCGTGGGGGGCAGGAGCTCACTTGGAAATCATAAATGGTTGTAATGAGAGCTTGTACTATTTGCTAACGCTTTTCTGCGCTCAAGTGTAATGTGCATTTTCTTTTTCAGAAAGAGTTATCTGGGCACAAGAACATTGTCAGCTATTTGGATTGCGCTGTTAACTGTGTAAGTGACAATGTTTGGGAGGTACTCATTCTCATGGAGTACTGTCGAGGTAAGAGACCGCTTTTCTGGTTTTCAGAGGGAATGCAAGGGAAGTGTTTGTTTTTGATCACCTGGGATTTTGATGTGGTGTCATTTCTTTAATTTAAAAGGATAGTCTACATATCTCAAAGCTGGAATCCATTAGTTGTTTTTGCTCGTTTGTGTCGGTAGTTAGGCATTGAATTGCTGAACACTGAGAAAATGCAAAAGCCAGTTTCGCACAGCTTAGTTGTTAAGTAAAATTAGAAGCAGGGAAATTACTTCTGTAAGTAGAAACTGAAATAGTTCTGTTCTACTGTTTGGTTAAACATGTAGCTAGGACATAGTTTTATAGGAAAGAGTGGAAAACTTTGGGCAACTGTTCTCCCACCTATTTTTTGTTTCAGGTCGCTATATTAAAGATTCTTTACTTTTACTTGACACGTGACTTGTTTTAGATGAGCATAGTATTGGTGATTGAGAGCATGAAAATAATAGTCCTGTGTCCTATTTGTTCATAATGTAGTTCTTTGAAACAATATGTAAAACCAGGTTGTTATAGACTTCCCCCCTCTCTCAGCCTCACAAGTGTGTTGGAATAAACCTGCCATGAAGTTGTGTGGGTGAATTTCTCTGCCCTTTGTGGGAGCTCTCTTCAGACTCCGCATCAGTGGCACTCTTTCCTTACCTAGAATTGTTAAAGAAATTAGAGAAGAGCTTTGTGTTAGGGATAGCTTATTGCCACGGAAAGTTTCTGTTCAAACTCACTCCTACACTTTGCTTCTCGGTTTGAATTCTGCTTGCGTTGTTTTGAAGCCACGTGGATGTAAACCATCAGATGACTGGGCACTGTTAGTTTTTTTCTTGTTCAAAGCATCCTTGGGTAGAAGGAATACTCTCCAATGCCCCATAGATCTTCATCTGTTAGTGTTAAGTGAGCATTGTGATAGGAAGAGACTGGTATGATCTGGTAAAATTACCTCAAGAAACAGGGAAATAATGATTGCCAATCTTAAAAAGAAACTTCTGAAGAGGTTACGTAAGGTCTTTCTCTAAGGGTGGATTCAGGTCCCTTTTTTTCCTTAGCCTCTCAGTAAGACAAAGGAAGGCTGTCTAGATTATGAATTACTTTGAACTCAGTTGGCTGACAGCATGTTGGCTGTGGATCTGAATGCAAGAGACACTTTTGGGGTAACATCTTTGATGGATGATTCCTTCTGTCTGCAACAATTTGTTAGAAGAGTTTCAGTCAGATTTTTTTATTTGAGACATAGATTTTTCTGTCTAGGGCCATGTAAGAGTGAAAGTTTGGAAACAATTTTAAAAAGAGCAGTGACACTGGGACACTGTGTTGCGTCTTATTTGTTGGCTTTTTGCATGTAAGAAAAATTCTTTCTTCTGTACATGATAGGAATTATTAAAATAAAAGCTTCTTTGTTTCTTCTTTAGCCGGGCAGGTTGTGAATCAGATGAATCAGCGCCTGCAGACAGGCTTTACTGAATCCGAAGTAATGAGAATATTTTGTGATACCTGTGAAGCTGTTGCTCGATTGCATCAGTGCAAAACCCCTATAGTTCACCGGGATCTAAAGGTACGGACTTAATAAATAGGAATGTCTAGGTAAAAATTGGCAATACACTCAAAAAGGATTGAGAACGAAGGAAGTATTTCGCTAAGACTGACTTCTAGTTACGGAAGGATTTACTGCTGATAAAATTGGAACCAGAGAAACTGAAAGATAGGGCCACATACTGCTTGATGCTAAGTTCGTGGATTGGTTTGCTGATAATTTCCTTGTTTATGCACAAGGAAAAGAATGCGTAGTAACAATTAAGTTGGAAATTAAAGGCATTATTTTAATCTAATGTTGCTGTTTTTGTGTCAACTTCCTTTCAAGGTGGAGAATATATTGTTAAATGATAGTGGAAACTATGTTCTCTGTGATTTTGGCAGTGCCACCAACAAATTTCTTAATCCTCAAAAAGATGGTGTTAATGTGGTTGAAGAAGAAATTAAAAAGTAAGTTCACTTTTAAGTGGCCTTTATAAGCAATGATTGTGCTGTGAGGTAACAGGATACATCATTGTGTATCAGATGAAAAGAACTGTGAGCATTGTGTGCATATCATAATAACAATATTAATTGAATAGTTTGAGCTGAAGAAATGTTCATGTGGATATAGTAAAACAGTGGAACTATTTGCTAATGTTGCTTTTTCTATTTATCTACATGTTGTTTTTAGCAAGACACTCAAGTAGAATAAAACTATTGAAAAAAGCACGTAATTTTGAAATTTACATAAATGAAAAATACATATGTTGCTGCTGGCCATTTTAGGAGTTGGATATTTTAAATTTTTGCTATTTTAATATAGCTAACTGTAAAAACATGAGAGGGAAAAAAAAGTATATATAAGCATTAGAAGGGATTTACACAGTCTTATTTAAGCAGTGCTGTTCCATGGCTTTTCTCCTAAGACTGGTCAGAAAAATATTTTAACTCTGTTGCAGTAGTACTCTTGAAAACATGTATTAGTTCATTGTTGTCCCTTCAGGCTAACTGCTGCAGAGGAATAAACACAGGTTACGTGTTCTCAAGTTATTAAGTGATACATGTGTTCTTTTTTCATCTATGCAAAGTACTTTGCTGGTTTTGTAATTATTTTGAGGTGGTAGTTGTTCAAAGCGTACATACTGTATGTTTCAATAGGAGATGGGGAATACTCTTGTGGGGCTCAGCCTTTCACATGACTGGTTATTGCAGTATTACAGCAGCATGACTGTTGGTTACCATAGCACATGTACTGGGGAGCTAAATAAGAAAACCAAATTTCATCTGACTTCAAATTATCATCCATAATAATAAATATTGTATTGCTATTGTAAATCTTTGTGATGCTATAAATGAAATAAATGATTTGCATAGCTTAGGACAATTTTGGGTGTGTACTGGAAACGTGTGTGTGAACATTGTGTGCGAACGTCGTGTGCATGGCAGATGCTAGAAAAGAGATGCTAGAAAAGGCACTTCAGTTTGGCATGCTTTTCGTCTGCGTACTCTTTCAATTATGTGCTGCTAGGTATACAACACTGTCGTACAGAGCTCCTGAAATGGTCAATCTTTACGGAGGGAAACCAATTACTACCAAGGCAGATATCTGGGTAAGCAAAAAATAAAATCAGTTATTACGAAATATGTAACTAATTAAGGGGTGTAATGGTTAAAAGTGACATTGAAAAGCTGAAAAACTAATTACTTTAAGTGAAATTTATAATGCAACTGTATCACGTAGAATAGAATAGTGGTATCTTTTGGTGTTTAAGTTTTCTGGAATTAAAATTAATGCAATGTGTGATGATCATTTAGATTGGGGATATAGGAAGTGGTTAAGACACGCACACACCCGCCCTTTTTTTGTTGGCTCATTTTGCTGCTTGATAGTTGCCAGTGATTTCACATGGAAACCTGTTGACAGCATGACAAGGAAATGTGTCTTTATTAGGTGATGTGCTTAAGAGCCATTACAGTGAAGTAAATAAAGAGTAAATTCAGCAGAAACACCAGTGGTATCTCTGGGTGATACAGGAATGTGAATGTAGCTCTTGGGGTACGTTCTAGTTTTGGTCGCTTCTTGTCTAACATACAAGACAGTGGGAAAGAAAGCCTTTTTAGAGCAGCTTTATATATCAGCTTGTCACATCAACAGTGTTTCATAATGCAGCTACTACATAACTGTGTAAGCATCAGCTGTAGCTAGGATGCAATTAGTTTCTCGTTGGTGCTTCTTTATTGTGTAAATGGCTTACTCTCATCCTTTTTTGGTGCCTGTATTTGTTTTTACAGGCACTTGGCTGCTTGCTGTATAAACTTTGTTTCTTTTCACTTCCATTTGGAGAAAGTCAAGTTGCTATTTGTGATGGAAGTTTTACCATTCCGGACAATTCCCGATACACTCATAGTATACACTGTTTGATAAGTAAGTATCTGGGCAGCACAACAATTCTTTTGCCCTGTAAATCAAGTAAAACATGAAAGATGCTACTGGTGTAGATGAGGGACTTGAATATATGGGGCAGACTGGCTGGGTTCTTGAGTGAGTTGTGGGGGTTGCTCTTGGCTACCGTCTGTCTTGCAACTCTTGCCCTTGAAATGAGGCACCCCTTCACATAACAGGGCTGTGCCACCAGGTACAGAATTGAGAAGCTGGCCTACAAGGAGCTTAGCAAACCTGGAGCAAACTTCTTAGAAAATGCACCAAAAGAGAACCTAGTTGATCAAGCACAAACAAGTCTTTCTCCTGAGAAGATTCTCCAATCACCTACTGTGTTTTAGGCATTGAATGGATGAGTTGGTTACTTGAGAGTTTAAATAACAGAAGAAAGCACTTCAGAGATCTGCCAAATAAATGGTATATGTCAACTCAGAAAAGCTTTCTGGTCTCTTCGGGAGGCATGGATTTTTTGTCAAGGGTGGTCTTAAACCACAAACACAGAAAGGTAATGAAAAGAGTAGCTCTTGATTTATTCACGGTCTCTTTTTGCTCTTCTGTACATTTTATCTATGGGATGTCAGATGAATAGTATTTTCTATCCAAAAAAGAAAACTGGATTAGCTAGATGAATTTGTAGTGCAAACTGTGTGTAGGTACATATATGTACAGAAACAAATTGCACTGGAGAGATTTTTATAGTAGTTTTATGGTTTGTAACTGAATACAAATCTGATCAAGTTTGTGTGCAACCCAGAGGGTTGGACAAGAACTTTGGCAAAGGTTTGAAAGCATGGAGAGGTATGGAGGAAAATTTTGGAGAATAACAAGTTCTAGTGGTTTGTCTATTACCTGAATATAGGGATATTGGGTCAAATAATTACAGCAATAGTGAGTATTTTCAGTTGTGTGTCTCAACTTTGAACAGATTAACTTGAAAGAGTGTGTCTGGTACAATATGAAAAATTCAGGCCATTGGAATAGGTGCTCTTAATATCTGTCTTCAATGTGTAGAACACACAGTTTATGCTCTTAAATAAAAAGAAACAGCAAATTCAGAATGTGCTTTTGAGGTTGTATTCATTAGTGAGAAATAGCAGGTACCAAGCCTTCTGCAAATACTGACAAAATGAGCTAATTTTCAAGTGATTAAATAGCTTTCTCTGTGTTAGACAGTGTTACCTTAAGAAGAATACAGGTTCGAAGTGTGTCTCCTTACAAGCATGATCTGTGATTTATAAGAGTTTCAGTTAACTGTTGTGCAAAGATAAGCATTACTTCCTGGCATGAAATATATGTGGGTGGGGAAGAATTTCGTAACGTAAACTTCCCTTCTGTCCTTTTGGAATGGAAGCTACAGAAAACTGCAGCTGATCATAAAAGGTATTTCAGGGACTTCTGACTTCATTTTAGTTTTTTTACAAGTGGAAAAAAAATACAACAGTGGCGAGCTGAACATTGTCTACCTTATAAGCCTAGCACTTCAGAATCAAGTGTCAGGAGTCACCTCACAGACTGCTCTGTTGCCACGTAATGGTGCTGTCACAGTTAATTCAAATCAACTTTACGTTATAAAAACCCAATTAAAAATAGAATTTGCTGTGAACTATTTTGGTCATGAGATAATGGCTTTGAATAAAATCATAAGATCTGCCTACAATTATATTATTACAGAAAGTGGTTACTTCATTTTATACAAAACCTTTTTTACAGTTGGTTATACTACTGAACAGTTTTGGAAATGTAGCTTCTATTTCCTCATCAGAAATGGTAACTTAAACTTTCATAGGTTCTTAATTATCTTCACAGCTGAATATCTTCTAGAGGATTTGTTTGCCTAGAAAGAAAATTTTCACTGCTTAGGTAGGCTTCTCAGTCATTTAGACAAGATTTCCTGATTACCTACTCAGCATCCTTTTGTAAACAAAACAAACTAACTTTTATTTGTTTGGCAGATGTCAGATGTTCTTATAAGGGAAAATAATATTTGGGAGTTACATGAGAAATCCAGTGTCTTGTGAGGAACAAGTCCTTTTGTCTATGCAACTAGATTTTTTTCAATATTTCAGTGTACGTAGCCTAGTAAACCTACCAAACAAAAGATGTAGAACCTTAGCCTGATGTAGACAGAGACATACCTGTCAGTCTTCTGTAAGCTTCACTGAGTTTTGCATTACTGCTAGAAAATTCTAGTATTATTCATGTTTTTCTGTTGCTAGTTTCAAGTTAGTATGTCTGAGCTATCTTTTCCACAGCTGATAGTCAAAATACCAAACAGCATGCATCTATATCAATAATATTTGACCCCAAAAACTATATTTAACCAGACAATAAGCATTGAAACAAGAGCATAATGATTCCTTTGGGGGAAAGCTTAGTTGGTAGAATAGCTGAATTACTTTGTTCTTAGTGGTAGTAAACTAACTCAGTAGGCTATTTGCTGTCAAACAATGACAATTTGATCTTACCAATTTTACAGGATATATGCTTGAACCAGATCAAGAACAGAGACCTGATATCTTTCAAGTATCTTACTTTGCCTTTAAACTTGCCAAAAAGGACTGTCCAGTGTCCAATATTAATGTAAGTAGTCTTTGATTTTTTTGTGGTTTTAAAGGATTTCGAAGGTCTTCTGTAGCATTGGGAAAAAACTAGCAAATCAGCTGAGAAAGAAGATTTCAGTTTCTTATTAACCTTGTTCCTAAATTTAAAACATGGAGCAAAATAAGTTTCCCGTTGATACTGTGTACATGTAATGTTATATCTCTAAACAAAATACTTGGGAATTCTGAGGGCATAGCTCCATGAATTGCATTGATATTGCACCAGTACCTGACTTGTGCTTTGAACTTATACAAGTTTTACGTTTAATACAATTAATATCAAGTACGCTGTAGAACTTATTGACAGTAGAAAATCTTTGTCGTGTCAAGAGCATTTGGGTTCTGGATAATCCCTTCTTTCTTTTTAATCAGCCTTAACCGTAATATTAATTGGAAGGGCTACAGTGAACTGAAAGTAAAATAGAATAGTGTCTTGGTTTGCCTGCTTTCCTGGCCTTGCTTTGCATGAGCGGTTAAGCTCTGTTTGAAACTCTGAACCTTCTCTCAAAGATGATCTAATTGATGGACTAAGCTACTGTGCCATAGAATTGGAGGACACATAATGTTCTATGTTATAAAGAGACTCCCAAGGTAGGCATTAGGATGTTAGGAAAAATTAATTTTGAAGCACATGTCAATTACAGTAAACTCTGTCTTCAGAGGCAGGTGAATGAATTTAACTGAGAAGCCTTTGAAATCTAAAACCACTGATCCTTGGTCCTGGAGAAGAAGGTGTTCAGTAATGTGTGTTGCTTTTCGGAAGCTTAGCATAGGCTTTGCATTTTTCGATTGTTTTTTAAAATTAAAAAAAAATAAATCAGAAAACCTTGGAGTCATTGCTGTTTGTAGGCAAAGGCTAAATTTCAAGTGTTATGAATGGTTTTACATAAGGTTGTTGCAGAGTGCAGTTAGGTGGTGCAATAATTATAGTTTCTCTTTTGTACTGAGATAAAAGCAAGTGGATAGCTTTATCCTGATGTAACATACACTTGAGAATTTACTATGTTACGTGTTGTAAGAGCAGTTTCAACTTATTTAAGTGATTCATATGTCAGTTTCTTGGATTCTTTTTCCTGTTGGGAAGGAATTACTTCCTTCCTTGGCCTTTTGCCTTGTCACAGACATGTAAAAGTAAAAGTGCTTGGTGTATTTTTACCAAGTGAAGCTGATTTGTGTTTCCCTCCAACTCAGACACTTCTCTACTCTGACAGCAGTAAAAGTAGTTTACACCCTGTTTTCTCTTGCTCCTGATTTCCTCTGGTAGTGCTCGCCTCTCTGGCACCCACTGCTGTCTGAAAGAAGGAGCACAGCACACTGCTGTCTCAAAAAGAGAAGAAGCACAAAAATATGCACCTGGACATCCCTAATCTTAGCCGTCAAAGTTCATGAGAATGTAAGAATCACCATTGTAGGTTAGAGCAGAAGTGGGGTGAGTCCACTATGCTGTCTGTGACAGCAGCCTGTTTTTTCAGGGGGCAGTCAGAGGTGGGCTTCTCTTTTGCCAATTTCTCTCTTGACTAATTCTGGTACTTGAGGTAGTCTTCAGAAGTAGTATTGTAAAATTGATAACTCTTGGTTATAATGTTTGTGACCAGAGTTAGATTTGCTTTCTGTACTCTATGTGAAGATTACACTTGTATAATTTCACATTTTCCGTCTCCCTTCCCCAAAATAGCCGTTTTCCTTGGTTAAATGCAGCTTTGGTGAAAAGTAATTAATTCAGAAATTAAATTGAGAGGTTCTTTAAGCTTTGAAGTGGCAGATGAGAACTGTGAAAGGATATTCTGAAGAAAGGTAGTTAGTTCTGCAAAGGGCAAGAGGAGTGTTGAAGTTGGCTCAAATATACTGGTGAAGTGGAGACCAGCTGTTGGGAAGATCCCGGTTCCTGACTGGGTATATTTAGTCCCTTTCTGGTCAGATGAGGATTTTGAAACAGATACTTGAAGGCCAGAGAGGAGAAATGACTTGAAGTTGCACACTGGCTGTAACTTTGCTGGTGGAAAGCTGCAGGATGTGGTCCTTCATTTTCTGATGTCCATAAGCTGTGGTGTCAGAAGTGCCAGCAGGATCAACCAAATTGTTGGTGCTGTGGTAAACTAGTAGGGAGGATGGTGACTGTGGATTTGTAGTGCCTTTATCTGCCACTATTGTCATTGAGCATTTGGGACTTAGGGAAAAGGAAATTTTGACCTTGCATAGATGGAAAAGGCAAGCTTGGCTTTGCACACTTGGCAGAGGTAGGGGAAGGTAGGACATTGAAGACAAGCTTATCGTTATTGTTGGGCTCAGTATCTTGCTGTGTGCCTGCTGTTCCTGAGGTGGGGTTGCATTTCTAGATTGCATTGGTGGAAGAATGTTTTTCTATGTGATTCAAACACGGTATGAAAGAAGTGAACTGGTTTATAATTATTTGCAGTATTGTTGTCTCTGGCTAGAGAAGTGGGCTAGTATCAGAAAGCAGAATGAATTTATATGTGATTAGGCTGTGATTTGTGAAAGGGTATTAGTTCAAGGACCATAGACACTTAGGTGCTGTGTGGATTTTGCATTGCAGTGGAAGAGCTATATGGGCTAAAAAACCTACTGTTGATTTAGTCTGTGTTTAGGCTTTGCTTTAATTCTTAAACTCACGGATAAAATTCATCTTTATTTTGTGCAGTTACAAGAAAACATTTGGAGAAAATGTTTTATCTCATTGTTGGTAGCTGGTAAGGTATAAGTGAACTGAAGTAGTTGATATAATAGTAAGTCAGACCAGTAATATCTACATTTTTTACTTTCGTAACAGATAACGGGACATAGAAATAGTGTTAAACAAAATCTCTTTCAATTTACAGCCATGTGACTGAGTTCTGCATGAAACCTTGTAGCATGAAAAACTTGAAACCAAGTATTCCTCTTCAATTTGTAATGATTTTTTTCTTTCAGGATTTCGGTTTTTTAATTTATTCAAATTTATTTTTCCCAAGAATTCTCCTGTCCCTTCAACTCTTCCTGAACCCATGACAGCTAGTGAGGCAGCTGCTAGAAAAAGCCAAATAAAAGCAAGGTGAGCAGATGACGTGGCTTTACTTTGTTTACTTTATTTGTTAATGTTGTTAAGCTGCACATTTGTCTGAAACTTGTTTTCATGTGCTTCCTAATAAAAATGATCTGAGTAGTTCTTTAGAATAGATCAACTGTGTTTATAAGTGCTTCAGATCTCTTTGCGGATTCCATTCCTTTGTTTTTCATGGTTTTGAGAATCTGCTGAGAGAAACTGAGATCCTATTTTGTGATGGTATATGTAAGTACTAGCAGTCTGTTCCTTATTTGCTTAATTTTATTCTACTGTCATGAGTGAATTTTGAAATAGATTTCAGTGGGGGGTGAGAATAATGTGGTACAATTAAACTGTTGTGTGGAGTGTTATTTAAATGTACAATCATCTCATTCATTGTTTGAAGGTAACTGGACTTGTATACAAAAATTCAGATTTCTGTACCAAAACATTGCCTTGTTTGTACTTTTAAGTAAAATCAGAAACAAAACATTGAGCGTTTATTCATGCTTTTTAATTCTGCAGTGGTATATGCTGTGTGCTTAATACTAAAACTGTAGGAATTCCTTACACTTTTATTCCTTGTTAATGAAGTTTTTCAAGTTCTGAACCTACAAATGTGTGGCTAAATTACGTAGATGTCCAGCTATAATTATCAGCAACTTCATTAGCGTATCATGAATGAGAAGCAAACGAATGGGCTCGTTTAAGCCATGTTTTGAGCTGTGTAGATGTGTGTGTTGTTTTAAGGTAATGATTGCTTTTGCTGGCTCTACTGTCAGTTGGTAACATGCAGTGGCGGGCCAGCATAGAATACTAATGGCATGATGTTTTTAACTCTGACTGCTAGATGCTAGTAGGGAAACTCATAGTTCTTCCTAAGTCATGTGTTTCTGATGGCTTAAGTTACAGAAGGTTAAGGCAGATAGATGTCTCAATATAATACGGTAGGAACTAATATGAGGTGTTAGATACTGGAGCTCAGCTGGTGAATTAGTATTTTTAAGCAGTTGGATAATTTTAAGAAATGCTTATACTGTAATCTGACAGTGAGATTAAACTCCGAAGTCCTTTTTTGAGCATCTTCTTTACCCTGGGGGAATATTATACAGGTCTGAAGTACTGCAGGGTAGACACACATATTTAGAGAAGTTTGAGTGATACAACTACTAGAGGTTAAATCTCTTTTGAAAGTAGAAATGAATTGACTTAACAGATAAGATTTTTCTTAATCTTATTTCCTGTATATATAAACAGTAATCATATCTCTAGTCACAGGATTGCTGCCTCGAGCTTTGCAGATAATTTTTAATTACTACTGTGAACTAAGGAAAGCTTGCACAGAGAAATTTAATCAAGTGCTTTGGTCTCCTTGGGAATAATCCTGTTGCATGGCTCCTTCTTAAGGTGTTGTGCAGCAGTGCTATCTTCTATGGCTGCAGTGGGTGGTGAGAGGAATTGTAAAAACAAATTTTAAGCTATTTAAATGCAGTTCATAAGTACAGTACCACATGATTGAGATGCAATTGAACTCTAAAGAGAGAGGTATTTAATTTGAAGAAGAAGCAATCATTTTAATGAAGTTTCTTCTGTGGAAATCTTGTTTCAGAATAACAGATACTGTTGGACCAACGGAAACCTCAATTGCACCACGACAGAGACCAAAGGCCAATTCAAGCACTGCCACTTCCAGTGTTCTGACGATCCAGAGCTCAGCAACTCCAGTCAAAGTACAAGTTCCTGGTGCATTTGGTAATCGTGGGCAAAAAGGTATCTTACTCAAGTTTTAAGGACTGACTGAAACAAATGCAGACTTGAGTTTGTTTCCCTCCTTAAACTAGTAAGGATAACCTTTGGAACTTAATTTCACTTCCTTTTTTTTTTGTCAAAAAAAAACACCACAAATCTTCATCCCTTGTGGATGACTCTAAATGTGCAAGTGGTAAGTTTGAATAGGTGCCACAAAAACTAAATGCAAATAGTTAAGAAGTCAAGGTATTTTTTTTCCAATGTACATAACACTGATTTTATTTAGACTAACTTTCCCGCTGCGGACTTCGGGATAGAAGTTCATGCTCAGTTTTGACTACCAAGTAGTTCAGTGCAAGCAGTGAACTCTTTGGTAATCAGATACAGCTTTAATTCTCTTAGGAAAAATGCATTTCCTGTGCCTCAGTAAGTTACGAGATAGTAATAAAATGGTGCTGATATTGGTAGGCTGGCATCATGTAAAAACTTTACTCTTCTAATGATTGACCAGAGCATTTCACATTGTACTGTTGGTGCAACAGGGTGGCAACAGAGCTGTAATTGAGCTAAAATCATGTGGCATTTTCAATAAATCCTATCTGAGGATCTTTACCTCATTCAAAGAGAGTTAGGGCTGTACTAATCACTGAAATAGTTTTAATTTAATTTTGAGTACTTTCCTAATTGCACTCTGTGATCTTATGTGTTTTTGCACTGAAGTACACGTTTTGACTGCTAAGTTGTTGTGGTTTATCCTGGCAGGCGGCTAACCACCACATGGCCTTTTGCTCCCCCCACCTGCACTGGGATGGGGAAGAAGAGGGTTAAAAACTCGTGGGTTGAGATAAAAACAGTTTAATAGGACAGGAAAGGAAAATAATAATAGTAATCATAATGATAAAAGAATATACAAAGCAAGTGATGCACAGCGCAATTGCTCACCACTGGTGCCCAGACACCCCACAAGCAGCAGCCCCTCCAGTTTTATTGTTCAGCTCAATACCATATGGTATGGAATATCCCCTTGGCCAGTTTGGGTCAGCTGTCCTGGTTCTGTGACCGCACAGCTCCTGCTGCATCCCCAGCCTCCTTATTGGCAGGGCGGTATGAGAAGCTGAAAAGTCCTTTGCTTAGTGTAAGCACTGCTCTGTAACAGCTAAAAACATCGGTGTGTGGTCAGCATTATTCTCATCCTAAGTCCAAAACACAGCACCATACAAGCTACCAGGAAGAAAGCTAACTGTCCCAGCGAATACCAGGACATAAGTGAATCAGAGTTATACGTTGCTGGCAGTCCACTACTTGTCAGTGCTGCTCCTCCAAAGACAAGATATTGCCCTGTTGTTGATTTAGCCTTATCAAGCTGAGATGGGATTGATGGAAGAGTAGCTTCAGGGATGGTGCTGGGAAAGCTTCCAATCAAAAGGCCACTGGGAATGTTGGCATCCCAGGTGTAAGCAACTCCTACTAGGTATGATCCAAATAACATACAACTTAGAAAGCTTTTCCTGATATGACAAGTATCAGATGATTACTGTGCACGTCAGAAGATAAATAAAGCATGCAAGATGAATTGATTTATGTTAGTAGCTGCCTTAATTAAAAGGCAGCAAAAATAATTTAATTGTGAACCTCATACAGTGATCTGTTTAAGTAATACAAAATGTGACCCAACAGCTAGTAAAAAAAAAAAAAAAAAAAAAAAAGTTTTAAGGGACACCAGTCTGTATTTAAACAACTACCGTATGAAGCTGATGTTCGGGTATTTTGTGTAGTTTGCTTTTAGGTGTATAAAATGCAAAAGGCTTTATTGCATTCTCTCAAGAATGAATTAATCAAATTGTCTTAAGAACATAGAGTGTAAAGGTATGTCTCAGTTTTGAGTCAGAAGAGAGAAGTGTGGTTTGAGTTATTAGAAGATAAAAACCAAATTGCTTAATATACAAACTGTACTGCTGGTCAAACTAGGAAGGGAACTACGTTTCACCTTAAAATGTTAATGAAGAGGTCAACTGCTGTGGTAACTCTCTAGTTAAATTTCAGAAATCAGTATGTTAATAGTGTTGTCTTAATATTACAGGAACCCCAAGACCTGGAAATGGGCAAGAGATCTTGCTGTCCCAAGGGACCACTCAGCATCATCCGCAGCAGAACAGAGTTCTCCAGCAGCTGCAGCAAGGGGACTGGAGACTACAGCAGTTGCACCATTTACATCACCAGCAGCAGCACCCTTCAATTCAGGAGGCTTACATTCAGCAGGTACAAGTCAAATGTGTTACAAATCTTGCTAAAAGAGCAGCATGTTATTGTCTGTTAGTAGCATTTTTAATTGTGCTCTAGTTAAATGCCTCTGCTGTTGTGACCTGGCTTCTTTCTGCTAGGTTAAAGGGAGGGACTGTAGCTCCTGCCCCTGTTTTTTTTTAGCTTTGCACATTTGTCTTTTGCATAGGCATTGTAATGCTTACCCTGGAAAGTTGAGTTCTTTGTGCTGTCTCACTTTTGTTGCTTCACCCAGAAACCGTGCTTGCTTTGAATCAACGCTGTGTGGCCCAAATTAAGGTTTCATGTATGCATGAACATGCTTGAAAGAAATATTAGAAGTGATGTAGATGATGCTGCGCTTGTGGTAGATGGTATGCTTCTGGTGTGTAGGCCGTCTAAGTACTGTTGTAGCTGTTTTCGCTTTCTGTTGGTCAATGAAGAGCTTCCTTTTTGTAGTTATGTCAACCAATATTTTTCATGGATTCTAAATATCCTAACGCTGTCCACCTTGCTTACTGTCAAGTACGGTTGTTTAAGTTGCACAGCATAAATACTCTTAAGAAGAACCAAACAGCATCTAGATCAGATGAGAAGTTTCAGAGTCTGTCCAAGTTGCTTTGTATTCCATTTTTTTTCTTGTTGAGTCATGTTATTATTAAAAAGCACAGCTGAATTGCTTTCCAAAGAGATATAGTACTCCTGAAAATTACAGAAGTTGGGGTGTTAAATGGCTTGCCTTAGAAAAGGCAGTGCAAAATACATATTGTAATTTTTTGTTAATCAGGATGGTGTTAGCTAGGGGAAAAAAAAAGGAAAACCCTCCAAGCACAGAGTCATTAAAATGTATTGACAGAGTTATAAGCTGATTCCTGGTCATGTGGTGTCTTAACTGAAGAACACTGTTGAGACACAGAGATGATATTTTAATCAATGCTTCTTCTAAATATCTGTATATTCTGAATGAGGGGATTGTGATTTTTTTCTTCTGTATTTTGTTCTTCTTTCCAAATACAGTATCAACAAGCAATGCACCAGCAGATGGTCCAACAGCAGCTGTTGATGCAGTCTGTGTACCAGCAGCAACCTTCCCAATCTCAATATCCTGCTATGGTATGTCAAGAATGGAATGTAGATGGCACAATTTTCAAATATATGTTCAGTTTATAAGTCTGTTGTGAAGTTCCAGCAACACAAGTTTGCAAGTACACTTTTAAGTATTTAAAAAAATGTTGGCTGTTATTGCTTCTCTTGGTTCAAGTAGAGAAGTCTTTTTAGTTACTTTCTCAGTGGTTTCACGAGAATGTAAATGTTGCACACTCTTTGTGATGCAGCTACAGCATGGTGTAAATTTAGACATATAAAAGGTATTCATAAAGCAAGAAAGCTAACTGGCATAAGGTCGTTTTCAGAAGTCAAAAGAAATTGTTGTGAAACTGTTTCTTTATTTGTAAGAACATGGTATGTCGAAAACTAATTTAGTGCATGTGTGTAGTTTTCAATAATTATAAAAAGGTAAGCAATATGTTGGAAGAGGAAGAAATCACAAGGCAATTCCTTTTCACCTACTTAGTGGACAGACTGGTTTCTTGCTTCTGGTGAAGCTACTAGCCTTTTCTGGAGTTTGGCAGATGTTGGTGTGTTTGGCTGTGAGGCCAGTATTATTAGTTAGCAAAAAGCTTTGCGTTGTCTTATGAGAATTTTAGTAACACGGTGATTGTCTTATTTAGGTGCAGCAATATCAGCAGGCTCTTATACAGCAGCAGATGCTTGCTCAGCAGCAGCAGCGGTTGCAACAGCCGCAATCTCCTGAATTTATCACTTCTCCACAAGACTTCTCACCAGCCTTAATCTCCTACCCTGCATCACTTCCAGTGCATGCTGGAATGGTGGCAGATTCTCCCTATGCTGCGAACAGGCAAGTATTCTGACACAGGTGTACCCGAGGATTACTAATTTCTTATGTTGCTGATTGTAATGAGCACTACTACCCTTCTGCACAAATTGCTTGTTTCAGTAGTAAAGAATTGCTAAAACTAATTGCTTAGTGGTAATGGATATTTGGGGCATCGTAGGGGAGGAGACAGGGACACTCAATTCATCAATAGATGAGCCTGGTAGAACTTTAATTTAAGACCTTGTCTTCTGTTTTTCCTTGTCCATGGGCTTTTCCCAGGAAACTTGACTGCTGACCACCTTGCTTTGGGTGTTCATAGCATATATTTAATGAGACAGTGGGTATTTGAAACTTAAGTCAAACCCTAATTTTACCATTTCCTGTTCTTCAATCCAGTTTGGAGGATACTGCTTTAAAATAGGCTTTATAGTTGAGATCGATTTGGTAGAGGTTCCAACTCTTCTGTCCGTTGATCAGTAGTCTGACTTTGTTCTGTGATGGAATATATCACTGAGAAGGTCCCTTTGAAGGAGCCTGTGGATTTACCCTTGTTTAATAAAGTATAATGAAAAATGACTTTCACATGAATTCTCACTGGAAGCAATATGTGGAATTAAAGTAATAACAAAAAGTTTTTTCATAACTTAAAAAAAATCACATACTTGCCTAGCTTCACTGATGTTCTGAGTTAGGTTAGTTTGAAATAGAAGCCTTTTGCACTTAATGGTAACCCTGCAGTCTGTAGTGCATGCAGTCTTTGTTGATACGGGTTTTCAGTTAATATTGAGACCTGCATGTTTCACCTGCTGCTGTCATTTTTAATCTCTTCTAGCTGTGTGTTGAAAGAGTAAAAGGCAAAATATTTTCCTGCTGGGTTGATACACTATATTGTTTGGCTTCATCACACCAATTAGGTAGTATAATCCCTAGCAGAGAGTATTTGCCTGTGCTTTTGTGTCCAGATCTGCCACTTAACACCCGTTCTTTGGTCAAGCCTATGGACAGAGTAAATGGTATTCTTATGTGTGTATGGCTAAAGATTTATGGCTGCTATTAAGCTTCAAATCAGTGACTAGAGAGCAACAATTTGCATTGCTTAAGGTTGATCTTCTAACCCAAAATATGACTGCTTATCTTACAGCAAGGGGTGATTTATTTTCTCTTGACGTACTACGTGTATTGCATTGCATTGTGATGTATTACATGTTGCCCTTCTCTCAGTAGAAAGAGCAAGTAGTCCTGTAGGAAGGCAGCACATGAACTGAGAGGAGGGAGCCCTTTGCCCTTCCTCTTGCCTTGGAGAGATGGTTGCTCGTGGAGCTTTGGCTGCATGTGTGGCCTGCAGAGCCTGTCTAGGCATAGATGGAGAACCATTTAAGGGGCAGTAACTTGCTATTTGATTGCTTTTCTAGTTCAATTCAGACAACTGGAGAAGTGGTAGACTTAATTTGCCAAAACTTGCTTGAAAGGGAAAATGCATCTGATCAAAGGTTTTCTAGTATCCTAGCAAATAAGGAGAGTAGATAAAAATTTTGAATATACCTGATAGGCTGTTTTCTTTTTTTTTTTCTTAAGAGAACAAGACTGTCTGCTATGACAGTATAGGAATTAACAAGGTGAAATAGATTTCTTAGTCTTGCAGATCATTCTGACAAAAGGTTCTGTGCTTTTGTTACAATTAATAAATTGGCAAAATGTACAAGGTTTGCATACAGAAATGATGCAGTCAAACCACATGTTCTAAGTAATTCATTTTATCGTAAATTAGCTTTCAGATATATTTCAGATAAGCCATTAATGCATATGTGTTATTTGTATATAATATTTTGACATAATGAAGCATATAATCCATTTTCACCCAGATAGACAATCCTATAACATTACTTTTTGTTTCTATGAACTGACTTTACAGGTCAGGTATTCCTGATGCTGAGGCAATTACCAGTTACCCGAAGCAGAGCATCAATAACCCACCTGATATGTCAGGCTGGAACCCATTTGGAGAGGACAATTTTTCCAAGTTGACAGAGGAGGAGCTGCTGGACAGAGAATTTGACCTGCTAAGATCAAGTAAGGGACGCTTGAAGGCTTATTTTGCTTCAGAGTAAATAAGGGCTCCATAGTTACTCAGCAGTGCCATCACCTGTCTTATCGAAGGGCCGTGTGGTCTGTGTACAGAAAATTCTTTCTGAGCATTTGAGGGCAGAGTTGGGCCTGTCTTCTTTCCTTTCTGTTTTTGAAAATATGTGCAGTAGGAGCTCACTGTCTATAACTGGTAGTTACTGGCTGCAGTACTGCAGAAATGGCTATATTTTAGCTCTTAAGCACTGCTTACGTCACCTTGATTGTCAAAAAGCTCTGAACAGCAGAGGTATGTTGTCAGAACAGTTTGGCTGCTTGCTTCATTCCTCTTCAGCTTTTTTTCTTGCACACGAGAGCAGAAGATTCTGTGGGTCTGATATGTCCTTTGAAAATGCCTGAAAGAAAAATGATCTATTACATTATGTTAATGTTTTGTAATGTCCTTTTTGATGAGTGGCTACATGTAAGGGCTGCTTTATTGTTCTGATATGGCAATAGTTGAATAAAATTTTTTCTCTTGAAGTCAGCTATCTCAATGGTTTTTACTTGAAGTTACTTCCTTTTTTTTTTTAATTACTTAACACGTGTTCATTAGATGCTCTTCCTAAAACTAGTTTTGTCAAGATCAGATTTATTTGCAAGACTTGTAAGATGCGACAATGTCAAAAACCAAAACAAACATATATACTCTCAGCAAGTCTATTGCAATTAAAAAGATAGTAAAGTGGAATTTCAGGTAATTGGGAAAAAAAAATGGTGCTTTCAGTTGAGTCTTTTTCTTCTTGGATTTCTGAATGCTTAAATGTAGCTGAATGAGATGTGCATGTTACACGTTCATCCTGAAGGAGCGTCATTGGTATGATTTGTGTCAGTCTCCAGGGGTAGCTGATGGTTTCCACTTGTTTCCTGCGTTGATCTCATAAGACTCCTATTTCTGAGATGCAGATGTAGCCTTATTTAAATTCTGCAGTAAAACAACCATTCTTGCTATCATTTTGAGGAAATGGATAACATACTAGCTGAAGAGTAAACGTTCTTTGCAAGTCTAAGCTTGTAATTTGAAATTATTTTTCAAAGTAGTAGAATTGAATATGTTAGGCTTGCTCGTTCCAAAGAAAGTCTTAGAAGACTTTGAAGTGATGAACCCTTGAATCTGAAGTAGGTTAGCTTGAATCAAAAGGTCAGTATAACGTTACCCATTGCCAGAATCTTTATCTGACTGATGGATTACTGACCATAGTTAAGTTAAATTTTATTAATTTAGTTTGGCTAAGCCATGTGTTTTGAACAAATTTAAATAGAGAAGAATATATTAACCAAGGTTATATTTGAAGTGGCTTTACAGAAAAGCTGGAAGATGCTGTATAAAAAATTGTTTGCATGGTGTAGCTGAATAGGCTGCTTATAGTAAGCTGGGAAAGTATCAACTGTTGGATGACATGAAGCAAAATAACCAAATTTGACTATTCTGTTTTACACAGTGTGATTGTTTACAAATTTTAATGGAAGTCTATAATAATAAAGAGTTATTTAAGTCCATGGCTTTAAGAATGGGATGTTTACCTTTCCTTGTAGGCTCTCATAAGCTTCCTATAAGGCTGTTCAATGAGGACGCTTTATGACAGTCTTGGACACCTGTGCTATGTGTATTTCATTCTGTACACCTCATTGTTAGGCCTTCTGACGTTGTATTTAAGTTGGGTTATGAGAATTTGATACAGAACCATACAAACACAAAGCAGAGGGTGGCTAAGATAGTCATAAAGCTGTCCAGAGGTCCCGGCTGTCACTGCTTGCCTCCTAACAGTCACAGCTGGCTCACCAATGTGAGAGCATGACAGTGCAGTCCCGTTGTAACTCCTTTCCATATGCAAAATGCTGAACTGGATACGAACTGTTAGACTGCATTTGTAGAAGAACAAAGAAAAACTTGGAACTAAATGCTGCTAATGGCTGCCATTAAATCTGTAGCAGATAGGACAGTTAACTGCTACTTTAATTCCATTATCCAATGTTTGTACTATGTGCTAAAATGCTATAAACACTTTAAAGAATAGATCTAATTTAGGCATGTTTTTGGCTCTTCCTTTACCTCTGAGCAACAGTAGATCAATGCACAGAAGAGCTCGATATGATAATACACCATATACTTTCAAATGCTCTACGAGGAAAGTAAACATAACAGCATAGTTCTGCTCAGTAATAACCAATAGTAGGGTTTTTCAGTCACTGGAATACAGAAAATGTCAAAAATCATTATCGTTGACTTGACCAATAGTACACTAGGTGGCAGGCTTGTTTATACGTAATGAGATTGAGCTGGATGGAGATTGTCTTAGGGCTTCTGGCTTGATTTCAGTTAGAGGTTAAGTGGAGCTGGTGGGGTTGTTAGTTCTAATCTGTGTTTTTGTGTGCCCACAGATACATAAGTAAAAGATTTCAAGGTACTTTTAACGTTTTTTTTTTTTGGTATTACAGGAGTTGTGCCAAAGATCTTACTAGCTTCCCTTGCAGTGTTACCGCTTCTGCAAAATATTTACGCTGAATTTTGTGTACTTGTACTAGCTCAAATTTACCTGGAGTAATGAGAAATTGGGAAATTTGTTGTACAATTAAAGATTGTGGCTATAAAACTAACTGTGTAATACTTTCTGGAATTTTCTTGAATGTGTCTTAAGGATCAATGCTCAATTCTCTTTAGATTTAGGTTATCTCTTATGAGAGAAAGTTGGTGTTTTACTGCCAAGTAATTGTGTTCAGTTTTTGAGTTTACTATGAATCATTTTGCCATCTGGACAAAGGAGAATTGAAGATTTGGGTTTGGTAAAGAAATTGTTTTATTTTCTGTTACTATATCCACTGGCATTCCTGTCCTGTAGAACTCATGTACGGTGTTGCATAAGTCTGTTTTTCGGTTGTGTTACGTAGTGCTGAGTATGGCATTCAGAATGATAATCCTTTATTTCCATGTGCAAAAGCTTGGTTTGTATTGTTGAGCTGATGTATTATACATGAATTTAAAATATTTTTGAATTTGTTGCTCATGCCAATAATACTGGAATATATACAGCCTTTTCAGAGGATCAAGATGTCACTATTTTTGTCAGGCTACCTTTGCTATTTGATTTTTTTTTTTTTTTTTATTTATAATAGGTTAATGTTTGGTGTACTTAGTGATGGGTATTGCTCTGGTGATTCATTTCTTTCTCTTTACAAAGGGATCTAGCTCCTAGAGCAGAATACTTTGCTTAGACTTGGTGAAGATTTCCATAGTAAAAAAAATGATCATTGCTATATGAAGTAATAAGCAGTTGCGTGAAGATTTCTGAACTGAGTACTTATTGTGGAGCACTTTGATGTAGTCAAAAGATGGAGTTTGTGGTCTCTGTGTACACTGTCTGGTTTTTGGACTGTTACTGAAGGAGATCCTGTAATCACTTAATGCTCTGTGGAACTGGGAGCTATGGGCAGTCAGCTTTCTCACCAGGAACAGATAACTCCAGTACACTTCACACTGCACAAAGATTGTTGTTAGTCCCAAAACCATCTCAGTGCTTTAGCAAAGACCCCTGTGGATGCAAAGCCCATGCTGCTCTGGGCCTGTGCCCTTTGCAGGATGTGTAGTCTGAAGGAACTGAAGAGCTGTAGCACTTAGCAGGTTTTCTTTGTGCAGATGTGCTTCTGGTACTTGAGACAGTCCCCAGAGAGCTGACTTATGAGCAGTTTTGGGCCTGTCACTCAAATGGAAACAGCTGTATGTCTTGTTCATGGGATAAATAACTTGTGAAGGGTCAGCAGTGGCGAGTGGTACCTGATCATAGCTCTCTTATATCTGCAGTCTCAGCTGCATTTGGATAATGACTCTGGTTTAAAAGCCTGAAAAGTACAGAGGACTAGTTGTTTATATTACTGAGCACATAGGCTGCATATAATGTGTAAAAGATACCCTCATGTTAAGCATTTGGTCAGGAAATATATGCTTCTGCTTAGGCAGAGGTAGTATTAAAAGAAAAAAACAAAGCAAACCAAAAAACAAACAAAAGTTTGTGCAAGTGAATTTTTCTGAATGGTCAAGAAGTATGAATTTAAGATGTGCAAAATCTTTAAAACATAACAAAACAAAACAAAAAAGTAAAAATCAAGTATATAGCTCCCTCACCCTGAAGAGTAGATATCTTTATGTTGGCATAACACCTGCCATTTTTATTTTATTTTATTTTATTTTTTGTTCTGTTTCATTTTTATTTTTTACAGACAGGCTGGTGGACAGGAGAGCATCTCCAGATAAGAATGTGGAGCTACATTCTGCTCCACAGAAAAATCCTCCCGAAGATCCCTTTGGTTCTGTTCCTTTCATTTCTCACCCAGGCAAGTTACAACTGTAACATCACTACCTCATGTATATATGTCTACTTATATCTGTATCTGTTGTGTATGTGTGTCCAGTTAAATGACCAAAGAAAGATAAAAGATGTTGGCTGCCTCATTACAGTAGATGGTTTTCAACAGTTTTTTTTTTTTAAGTTGATTACCTCTAAGTAAAAAAATACCTCTGCATCCAATTCCTGGTACTTGAACAATGTACAGACACTGTAGTCTTGGCAGTGAAAATATATTGGACAACTGCAGTATGAATCTCATGTAGAACCACTAGTTCTTCTGAAAGCAAATTACTTGCTATGACCAGATTTTGATTCTTTCCTATAGCCTTTTTCTAAATAATTCTGTTTCGTTAGTTCAGGTTTCCAGCCAAGTTAAGAATGTGTGCTTTTGCTGCACTGAATTGAATAGTTTTTGGAGAAAGTTGGGTCAAAACAAGGGAAATACCATCTTGTCATACGTAAATATGGAGGGGGTGGGATTCACTGTGTTTTAGTTGAGTTTTTTTTTTTTTTTAACTTGGATGGAGGTAAAAATAACATTGTATGTGACCATAGACTGTGAAAGTAAAACTACATAATCCTGCAACTTAATGTTTTAACATTTTTCTGATCAGTACTTGAATCATAATTTTGATACCTGAGGCAAAGTAAAACCTATGTGAGAATTAATGGTCAGAAGAGTTTCAGCTGCTTATGGAGCCACTTAAACACTTCCCTATGTTTTGTTGAGACTGTTTGTGTTGGGATAAAGGTGCCTTAATATAACTGTTGCTACCTGTTTTTATCTAATTTCAAAAGCGTAAAGTGCCTTAAAATAAATCACTTTGGGGTCAACCTGAGTTAGCAGCCATGTTTACTTTTGCTTTCACCTTGCATTCCTAAAGGTCATCTGCTAGGGTTTAATGCTCACAAATGCTCTTGTACTATACATGGTGAAGAGTTAACAGGGTAATGCTTTTGTATTGTAGAAGGCAGTTTGTTGGGGGGATAAAAAACCACAAAGTCTCTGTATTGGTGTCTGCTCCTGTTGCCAGAAAGATTTAATTCTTAATTCAGGAACAATTAATTCTATTAAGTCTATTGCTGTTTTCTTAGTTTCTCTTTATTCTGCTCATGTAGTGAGGACAAGGTTGTTTTGTGTCATCTTGTTGTTAGAGTGCAGTATTTTAATACAATGTGAAAGCAATTCTGAAGTGAAGAATTTGCTCTGCCAATAGTTGTCAGTTTGGAAGCATTTACCCTACGGTCTTCATGAAAGAGGTTGGTTTGTTTTATGGGTGAGCGTAAATTCACATGCCAAATAAACAATAATAGTTACCTTTAACTTTCAGTGGCAACTATCAAGTGCTTGCTCTTCCACACATAGATAACCATATGTATAGGAGTTACTTTTATTTATTTTCTAACCTTAGGCCTTTGAAATCTAATTGTTACTGTTTTAAAGGTACTTATAATGCAGCTTAGACTTCAGTGAATGGTGTCGATATGTTATGTCATGTGAATTTGCCTTGGTTAAATTCAATCTGAGCTTTAATTCTTGACGTGCAAAACAATACAAAAGTTCAGTCATGGACTAAAAACACGCTGCTTGAGAAATCTGGAGTTGGTTTGGAACTAGTATGTATGATTGTTACGGACAAACAAAAGCGAACAAAAAAATCCTTGTTTTTCAATAGCTTTTTCTACTGGCTCAGAGCTGGGATTTAAACTGGAGTACATATGGGCTTGATTTCAAGGAAGGTGTTCTTAATTCAGTGTTAACAGTGAATTATGCTGAGCCAACAAATGTGATCTGATAGGTGTTTAAATCTGAAAATGTCTTCTACAAACTAAATTGTAGAATTCCACACAGAATTGTTCTTGGAAGTGTCTTTAAAGCACGTATCGTAAGCCAGCTAAGAAAAGAAGAATGATGTTGACTTAGGTATATTTTCTTTCTAGGTGGGTGTTTTCTAGAAAAGAAATGACAAACAACCTTATTATTTGTATGTTCTCTTGTTCTTACCATTGCTGTAAAATGTTATTTTTCTGTCTTGTTCTGTGTTATTATAAGAGATTTAACTGAGAGAGAATCTTCATGAGTATCTCATTCAGGGAATCAGAGGGAAGGTGACTGAATAGGAAGTGAAACGTGGTTAATATCTCAAACACAATTCCAACATTTGGGGAAGAAGCTGGCTTTATCTGTTTAGAGAAAAAGTTTCATTTATTTATTGTAATGTGTCTACAGTGCAAATAAGGAGTGTTTTATCACTATTCACCCAGATTTGACTACTGACTTTTGACTTTTTGATCCATGATAAGATGAAATGTTAATGTTATCAGTACAGATTATTTAAAATTAAAAACAAAGTAAAAATTTGACTTTATTAAGCAGCGAGAGTTGCTATTGAAGGCGTGTTCTATTCTATTAATCTTTGGGTTGGAATTGTGGTCTGTTTCTGCTTGTTGTTGTTGTTGAGACATGGGTCTCAGGTTCATATAAGTTACTGTATGTGGACTGTAGCTGGGTAGAGTGACCCAGACAACTTTTTGTGTTTTGGAAGTTTACAGATTTTCTGAAAGAATTATTTGACTAAATCTCTATTATTCGCTATGAGATAGCTGCAAAGAAGCCAAAAGTTATGTATCATCTTTTGACTTAACAACTTAATATGAGGTGCTGGTATTCCAGCCAAGTGCTATCATCTACGTGTGTCTGGGAAGGTGATGAAAGGCTAACGGTGGTACAGAGGCTAAAATATTAAAACTTTGATCAGCTCACCTGGAAAAGACTGTGCAGCATTGTGAGTGGTGAGTCCCTGGGATTTTCCCTGGGGAGCTGAGAGTGGACTTAAGGCGGCTGCTGCTGCAAGGATCACCGGGAAGGAGAACCTGGAAGTGGACGGTCTCACGCTGCTTGTCTGTCAGAGCTCCTCTGCTTATTCTTCTCAGGTGGGAATGGACAGGCAGCAACAGCACGTGCGTCACTTGGCAGGCTATGCAGAGGACAGATACTGAAATTAGCCAAAACACGCTGGGTTCCTTCTGTTGTGGCTGATCAGAAAATGGTGTAGAAGCACTTAGTGTTATCCGCACTTGGTTTCTGTCCCATTAAAAGTGTTTTTGGAAGTACCACATGTAAACTTGTTGTACACGCTATTTTATTCCTCAGTGAAATTACTTAGAACTTGAGGTGAATGGAGTAGAAAATGTTGAGAAGGAATTCCACCACTGAATCTGATAGAAACAAAACAAACATTGCAAGCATTTTACTAAAAAGAGAGGGAGGAAGCACAGTTGAATAGCCACTGAGTGGTTGGTTAGGACAGACACCTAGCATGTGGAAAACAGATTGCAGTTCCTGAATGCACTGCCTGAATCAATGGATGGTTGCAGTGGAAAAACTGGGTCATGTAGTCAGCATTTTGGAATGGAAACTTTTGGTTCACACGTGTGTTAAGCATCTCTTGTCATGTCTTTTATCAATATCTTGAGCATTTCTGAAACTCAGAACAGATGTAACTTTACTGCAGTTATCAAATTCTAAGAAGCAAATATATTGAATACAGTACGGTTTGGTGTGCTAATTCTTTCTGGGATTAGACTGGGCTAAATTGCCTTGCCTCTTGCTTCCCTCAGTTTAATACTGGAATTCACAAAAGTAATAAAATATTTGAAGTAACTCTCAAAATGATGCTAGTGAACTGTGTAAGGAGTGGAGAAGCTGGAAAACCTTGACTGGGATTTCCACCCCAGTGCAGACCTGAAGCTAAGTCCACTAAGTGCTTTGCTCCAGTGGAGAACCTCAGTGAGCTGGCTCCTCTTACTGGAATAAAGCTCCAGTTCTGGTCTGTTTAATTTTCCTACTGGATATTTGTAAAGCTCATCTTTTGTGCTGTAGACGTGGTGGTTCTTGATGAACTAACTATTGTTTCTTCAAACATATGTAGGCAATCCTTTTCCAGTCGCTGCATGCGTGTTCACTGTGCAGAGACCAGGAATAAAAGGAAGCATGGTTCTGTGTCTTCCTTTTTACTTCCAGATTTCCTGCACTCAAAGACTCATTAATGTGGTCATTATGGTGTATGTCTTGGAATAAGAGCAATTTTGTGGTGTGGTATGTAACTCGCATAGTCACAGCTATGTGGATCAGGCAGAAAATGGGCTAACTGCACACTAATAGCAGTATGATGGAAACAGTCTGGAGTTTTGGACGTGTCACTGAATGGACTCTACAGCAGTAGCTGATGATTACTGTGCACTGCTTTGCACCAGGGAAGTGCATTCTTCCAGCACGAAGAATTGCCAGAGACTGCTCATTCGGTTACTTATTTTGTATACTGCTTCTAACGAGGTTTCAAACCACAAGGAATTTATATACCATAGCGTTGGAGCCATTGGACTACGGTGCAGTCTGGAGCTTAAATGAGGCACAACATGCTGTCATTTAGCAAGGAATACCAACCATGAGTACACAAGTAACTTGCATCAGCTTCTTGTACAACACTGAAGAGCTAATGTCATCAGTTAATGCTTCTTGGGCAACTGATATTCTTGAATTATGTTCAAAGATGCACAAGCCTGGGCATTTGTGCAGTCCTCCAGATTTGGTCGACTTGACAATTAAAATTGGTTCATATTGTTTTTTGTACTTCCTGAAAATACTGATGTTTTTATTGCATAACCTTTCCTCGGTATGGCTTTTGGACATTGTTAATATTTGCTGAGTGCACGTTCAGGGTGTTTCCCTGTATCAAGATCATCTTCAGATGTCTTTTCTCGATAAGACTTTCAAAGGAGCTTGAAATAATTAACACTTGGCAAGAATAAATGGTATGTGCAGTCTGTGCCAGTGGTGTGCTTTTTCATCTCCAAAATGCTTCACTGATTTATTTTTTTTCTAGTCAAATCTTAGAACAATCATGGTCGCCCTTTTTTCTTAACATGCTTCAACACAGACTGTGCAAGTATTCAAAAGAATTTCTAAGCAAGAGATGCTAGGCAGAAGTGTTTTATTCTTTTTGTTGTTGTTGAAAATAAAGGTGGTAAGCAGTGCAAATCCATTACAGTATTCAGCAGCTGCTGCTCTGGCTGTTGTCAAAGAAATAGTGCAGATTTAGTTGCAGCACGCGGGTAATCCTTGGGCCTGACATGTGGCAAATTGCTCTGGAATGATGGCGGCAGTATGTTACCAATTCAAAGAAAGCTTAAAGCCCTTATGCCCCACTCTTTTGCCACTCCCGCAATACCCTAAAATGATGAACCAGCAGAAGGCATGTAATTACTTCAGTTGTTAGTGGGAATTCATCCTCTTATAATCGGATGTCTAGAAAAAGAACATCAGGACAGAAAATTTCCTTGAAGATTGGGATCTTCTTATATGATTAAAGATGTTCCACCTGGCTTGCATTTGAGCGAAGAACAATTGTCTTCTACAAGATGCAAACCTGATTAGAAGTGTAGTAATCTGAACAGTACATTACAAACAGATGTTACTCCACATTTTTCAGCTTTTTCTGTAAATATTCATCTGAACAGTCTTTGCAGCAGTTCAGTTTGAGAAGATTGCATGAAATCAACATGATGGAACACTTAATTTTTGATATCTATTTGACCAGAGCATTAAATTGTCATTAACAGGGGAATTTTTCCCTTTTAGCACAATAAGTTTCTACTTGTAGTGCTTTTAGTATTTATTTAGTTTACTAATTTCCTGAGGAGTGAAAGATTTTGAAATGTTGTTGAAAACACTAGAACAAAATCATTCCCATCCTAGGTTTGAAACTGACAGCTATATGGAAGATATTTTTGTTCCTTTGGTCTGGTTTTGACATCAGTCTGCTGCCATTTTCTCCCTGTCATTGGGAGTAAGCCACAGACACTGCAGATGCGAAAGCACACGCAGAACCATTTTCAAATTTTGGCTGCATCAGTCTAGAAAAGGTGTAAGAGCAGTGTCTTAAACTGAAGCCTGCATGGAGCAGGTGGCTCTGTTTATTTACATCACCTTGATAGAAAATGAAGAAGAAACCAAGATACTGGCTGTTTCTTGAAAAACAGAAATGTGGGAGCAGTCAGGTCACTACTTCTGAAATATTTCACAACTAATAAGGCTTTTCTTGAAAAGTCTGTAGTGGGAGGAGCTGCAGCTAGGAGTGTCACTTGACATAAGCTACTTGCTTTCTTGCTCAGGCTGTGCACGTGGGGTCATACGTGCCGATCCTGAAACTTTAATAATGTTGTGCTCTGACTGTAGCATGTGCGTTCCTAATCCCTGTAAAAGTCACTGTCTGCCTATTTTGTTTCTGTACAAGATGCATTAAGTGTCTTGCTGTGATAAAGCATTAACATTGATACCTACTGGGAGGAGAGAGAAGGTGGATGTGAGGAACTTTAGGGTTTAAGACCTAGAAATGGAGAAACCCTGTTCAGAGGTTGTTGGCATAGAAATGAGGGGTGTGAAGCTGATGAGCCACCAGGCAAGTAATTAATTGCCTGTTGCTGTGATGGTGGTACGGCTAGAAAGGATTTCTAAGTTTTCTCAAGTGGGCAGATGGATTTGTATGAATGCAGGCTCGCGCTTCCTTTTCCTTTGTGCTTCTCCGTTCCTAACGTGGCTCAACAAGGACATTGAAGCTGCGGGCAGTGCATGGTGGCTGAGCCTTATTGCCCTTACAAAAACAAGAGGCCACAAAGCTGGCTAGTGCCAGGACAGATAGCAAGAGTTATTGAAACTAATCAGTACTTGAGACTCCAATACTGCTGCTAGCTCTATAAACACCTTCCATGATGTCTCTGCATCTGTCTGGAAGTAATGTGCTCATCGTTTCACTTGAGTGATTTGAAGTATGCAAGCAAGACATGGACTTCATGCACCGTGAGCAGGCAGTGTCTCTATGTTTACTGAACTTTGCTTACATTTGCTTATCAAGCGAGTTTCCAGAAAGTGCAGTCCCTCAATGAATTGTTCCTGACTTCATCCTACTTCTAGGGATTGTAGTTGTTAGATTCAAGAAGGAGATTTAGGATGCTAATATAAATTCCCTGAAGACTAGATTGACTCCCAAAATCACCTGCGTATTGTCAGCAAGAGTAACAGTTCTAAGTGTGCCTACTGACAGATGCTGTAATGTTTTCTATATTGGTACCAGCGCATGGAATATGATTTGTGAAACTGTTTTCCATGTCTGACCGTGCATTGTTGAGTCCTGTCTGATGTTTTGTCCGGAGAGGTGTGCTGGGAGCCTGACATTGTGTGACTTAAATTATTTGTGCAGCATGTCAGCAGCTGTTGGTATCATCTCTTCTGTCCTGCTGATGTCCTTTTGCAGTTTGTCTTCCAGCGAGTGTAACTGTGGCAACAATTAACAAATAGTATTTAAATCCTTTTTGCAAGATCCATTATGGGTTCCCTTCTTGTCCCAAAGCCCTTTACTTTTTAAACAGTATTCAGCATATGTAAATTATCTGTAAAGGTCTAAGCACAGAGTGTAAACTCACATAGATATTTGCAAACATTAAGGGTTTTTTGTTGTGTACATGCTGCTGCTATCTAGCCTAGAAATATTTCATTTTTTTCCCCTTTTAAATCTAATTGCATTTATGTTAACATTAGTGTTCCAGTAAATACTGACAACAGCAGGATTTGGGAGATATAGGGTTTTACAGCGCAACGTGAAGGCTGTACCTTTGGGAAATCTAGAGCAAGCAGCCAAATAATCCAGATTCTAATTTAGTGGTAAAGCAAATATGTAGCATTTAAAATTACAGTAGATAAGAAGCAATCTGACACCAGAAGCAAACAAGAAACAGCTCACAGCCCCTAATCACCTGATGTTTTTAGTCATTTTGGTCAGCTTGTTTTTAAATCCATACGTGAAATAGATTACTGCAAACTCCTATTGTGAGTTTGGGTGCAATTGCAAACGAGCAAAATGGCTGCTGAATGCTGAAAATGGCTATTAATTCCTTTTCAAAAAAGGAAGAAATCGACCTTCTAAAACTTAATGTTCCAGTCTAAATCTAAGCATAGGAAGAGAGAACGTTACTTGGCCTGGAAGTTGTATGCTAATTTCCCTGTGAAAGAAGAAATGTCCTGAAATATGATCGCTTTTTGTTTTACAAGAACAAAAGGTAATAAGCTGGTTGAATTATTTTTGATTTTTGAGGAAAAGTGGTGAATACGTCCATCCCTCAGCTTTTTCAATCCTAAGAACATATTGAGTTGATGAAACTGCAGCAATTTTTAAACAAAAATAAACGCTAAATGGGAAAATGTTACTTTTCATTAGCTTAGAAGGCCAGGAACCTAGTTCAATGTGAATGGAGCTTGTTAATAACAGCTTTCATGAGGAACATCCCTTGTTCCCAGGGTTGATGCTAGAGACATAAGAACTTAGTACCAAGCACGCACAGTGTCCTATGTTCATGGTGCCCAGTGTCTTATTAGTTTAGGCTGCTTAGTGGGGTATGTGCATCTTCATAGGTAAATTCAACTTGGTATGGCCTGTAGGCAAGCATAAGCAGGTTGTCTGCGAAGTCCTTCTTTGATGTTTGAATTTGTCTTGGTGCATTATATGAACGTTTATTTGGATCACCAGGAAAAAAAAACATATATGAATTGATGGAGCAGAATGCTTTCTTAGCTTCAAGAGTTAAACAGCCTCCAAAATTGCATGTGGCTTTATAAAATACAGTCATATGTTGGACCAAACCTGGAAGTGCTGAGGGAACAGGGGTCTAATGGATTATGACTGAATTGGGTGGATGAGAGATGATTAAATTTATATCTGACGTTTTCCTACCCACAAAGCAGTAGAGATTGTCCCAGGTACATGTTGGACTTGTTCGTTTCTATTGTTTTCTGTAATGTATAAGTGAAGTTACTTAAGTAATGTTTTGGATGCATTTTGGCAGTTGGGGAAAAACTGTTTCTCATAAGAGCTCAGGATCTTATATAGGCTTTTTCTCTTTAAAAAACATTTTTTAGAATAAATGATAATACTAAATACTTGTGGGAGCAAGATGAATGCAGAACAGGAAGGCATTGTTGCACTCTTCTGCGGGTGGCTGTACCTGCTGCTAGTAGCACAACTGCATGTGGTACGTGAAGGCTGAAGATTTTATGAAATTGAAGTTTAAGAGAGGATTTGGCTGTCCTGGAGAAACGCATGTGCAGTTAAGGCTAGTCTTGGAAGCAGACAGTGACAGGTGAGGTGGAGAAGGTCTCCTAAGTAGATGGATATTATCTCTACTAAGGAGAGATTATAACCCTTCTGAGGGGGTTCCAGCTGAATGTGATGCTTCCTGCTTCATCTGCTGCTTCTGCAAACCCACTTTTCTTTGCATCCACCGGCTTCTCTTCCAGTTCTCTGCAGCCTTCTGCATCGTGAAGCAGTTTAATTCCTTCACAGGAATGTGAAAAGTAACATACTTTATCATTGTTTGATTTGATAAGAGCTACCTCTGAACTGAGCATGTTGCTTCCAAGTTTAAAATGCTGTCAACATATGGGCATCTTTCCTACACTTGACTACGAGCTGAAATCTTAAAGAGGGTCCTGCTAGAGTGTTCACAGGACATTAATACTGAAAGCCTGATTTGTCATAAAACCTCAAAAGCGATAGTCTGTAACTCAACTTTTTTCCCACTATGTGGTAATAGAGTGTAGCAACAAAAATAGCTTTGAGTAGGATAAAGGTCTTGTCTTGATGTTAAAAAGGAGAGTTCTCAGGTTCCACAAAGTGCAACGTGGGTAGTATTTCCCTTCCACAACGTGGTTACTTAGTTGTCAGAAATATCTTGAAGCAATAATATATGCACATTAGGCAGTTCTGACTGTATAATACCTTTCTTGTGTGTCTGCATACGATCACGTGCTCCCCTGAGCCATGCCTGGTTTAGGGATAACTTCCCAGTGCGCTGGGGAGATGCATCGGAGGGCTTTCCGAATACCTGCTCTTTAGCAGTTAGGAATCCAGCTCCGTTCAGAGGGCTGGGAGTACTTTACATGCAGGAGAGGTAGCCCTACATTAGCATCAAGTAAAAGGAAGCTCTGGGTGTGTGTGCCCAGCGTCAGTTGCAGCGCACGGACTGTATACAGGTTGGTCTGAGCAGAGGCTCTGTTGTGGAATTGATAAGCGGTGTCACCTAATGTTCCTCTAAAGCAATCCCACTACTGAAAAGGAATTGTTTGCACTGTCTTCATGGACCTCAGAAGGATTGTGATGGCTGATATTAACTCATGAAGGAGCGAGAGGAACGTTCTCTCTGCTCTGCAAGCTTACAAGCAGACTCCAACATGCTGTATTTGCTCTTGGATGCCAAACCAACATCCTGCAGCACGCGACAGTTTTGTCTCATGGTGTTGAGGGGTTTGGTCACTGACAAATAAGCCTCTACAAATTCAAAAGCCTGAAGTCAGGTACAATGTAAGTATGAAGGTAGGTGAACTGGGGAAGAGAGATGTCTTGTCATTAAGGCAGTATTGCCACTGCGTTTGTCATTCCTTAATTAAAAGCAGACACAAAGCTGCACAGCTGTGGTAGCCTATTGAATAGGAACTGGGTTTTGCCATTGTTCTAATCCCCATCTGAAGGCTGGTACCCACATAATACTCGGTCTGATTGTAATACAGCGTCACTTCAAAGTACTGCATTCCAATTTGAGGTAGTTACTCTGTGCAGAAAGAGGTGAATTATCATTGCTGTTCTTAGTGTTACATGTTCAGTTAGGTATTTTCAAACCTACATGTCTGTGGTGTGATCTGGTGTAGAGAAGAGGACATCTCAAGAGCAAATAAACTTTGCCCAGCTGAAACTGCTTTGTTTTTCCTCCTACTCATTCTCTTCCGATAGACTTTTGAAAGTCACTTATGCTCATGAAAACCTCTCCGTGCAGCAGCATGGCTTCATCACAGAATGAAACTTGTTTTGCATGTGTGATGAGTGCCATACTAGTGGCACTATGCAAGCTTATCTAGTCTGTGTGCTGTTGCCATGTTTTGTGTACTGACAAAGTTTTTGCTGCTCCCAGTATTTCAAAGTTAACTGCCCCATGAAAGAGTCCTCTTAGCTCTAGTTCTTAGTAAATATCAGGGATGAAGATGTCAGAACAAAATGAATAAATAGATTTCATTGCTGGGGAGAAACTGAGCTGATCAATCTTAGTTGCAAACAAACAAGAAAACATTTCTCTGAAACTTAAGCCAACCGGATAATTTATTTTTGCCTGAATTGCTGCCCTAGAAGTTAGAAGGGACTGAAAGATATGCTCAAAGCATAGTTTTCAAACACCAAGCAAGTATTGCTTCAAAACAAAAAAAAACTTGTAAAAGCCTCCAATGTTGCTTTCACAATGTGAATTCTGTTGGCATAAATCATGGGAAAGGCCCTAATAGGGAGAGGCTGTCTGCTGACACAGAGAGTAAGCACCTGGAGACACCTCTTCGAATGCACAAATGGCCATGACAATCTAGCTTAATTCTCAGTGGGATTTAAGAGTCCAAATTACATTTATAACTCAGGGATGTGTGTGGGGGGGAGGCATCTTCCATATTATTTCAAGTTCAGACATGCTGGAAAATGTATTTGTCCCTTCATTTCTATTTCTTTATTGTTATGCTGTTGATTGCTTTGCTATTTCTGTTGAATCACCATGAATGGAGGTCTTCAAAAAATGTGTAGGTGTGGTGCTTGGTGACATGGTGTAATGGTAGACTTGGCAGTGCTAGGTTAAAGGATGGGCCAGATCATTTTAGAGGTATTTTTCAACTTAATTGATTCTATGATTCTATTTCCCCATAGATATTGATGTCTTGTCCGTTTTCCCTTCATATGCCTCAAAACATACTACTGAGGAAAAGAAAAAGAACAGAACAGAGCCCGTGCCTTTGTTGCGGCTGTTGGCAGGTTCCAAGTCCTGCTTGTTAAATTCTTGTAAGGTGTTGGTACCATGAGGGCAGGACAGAGAGGTGGTGACCTCATGCAATCTTCCCTACAGCTGGGACATGTACAAGCGTATTCTGTCACCCAATTGCTCATTTTCATAGGCCATATAGAAAGCTAATTATCCTGGAGATGTTGGGTAGGATTGTCCAGTGCAATGAAAGCTTGGGAGAGGAAAGGCTGAGAACTAACAGGGTGTCGTGCACTTGTTTCCCGTTCGAAACTGTGTTGGGTACATCAGTATTTTTCCACGTATCTGGCTGCGTGGTACCAGCCTTAGGACAGCGGGTTGGTCTTGGAGAATCTTTTCAAAAGGCAGCATTAAGAAGGGACGTGATTGCCAGCAAGGTGTGTTTGCTGGCACAGAAATTGCACCAGCAGGACAGCAGCATGGAGCCACCGATGCTGTTTCTTTATGTTTTTACGTTCATGTTAAAAAAACAAAAACACCTTCTTTCAAGCACACTGACTCCTCTTTCCCCGGAGAGGAGTGGCTGGGTGACGAGTGTATTTGAAAAGCTGGCTCTGCAGACCACCTTGCCCAGTGGTTTGTTCCTGGCTAAAACCTGTTAGTATTGTTTCTAAAGGTCCTGAGTGTGAAAAGGAAAGCTATAAGGTCTGACAATTAATCCATTTCATTAGTGTCGTTTGAAACATTAGATATGATTTTAGCTCATTTCCCTCAGTATTCACAGAATATATATTTGCATTGACTCCTTGTATGTGTGGCTACTGTGTATGTGTAATAAGTGTTGATTTTTGGAGCTTATTTAAAGTTTTGTTCTGCATTTTTCTTCGGACCTGCAGGTTCCCCTGGAAAACAAATGGATAACTCATCCAGCAATCAAGGAAATAACTTCGGGACTGCAACCAAGGCTGGAAAACTGAGCCATGCTTTCAGAGATCCCCGGGCAGGGAGGAAGACAGCAGAGGGACAAGTGCCAAAAGGTGGCGATGAGTCAGAAAGTGATTTTGAATCTGATCCTCCCTCTCCAAAGAGCAGCGAGGAAGAAGAAGAGCAGGAGGATGAGGAAGTCTTACAAGGTGAGAATGGAGACTTCAACGATGACAACGATACGGAACCAGAGAACTTAGGGCACCGGCCTCTCCTCATGGACTCTGAGGAAGAGGCAGAGGAAGAGGAGGAAGAAAAGCAAAGTTCTGACTCGGATTCTGATCGCACCAAGCAAAAATCTGTGAAAGGGCTCTCGAGCAGTAGGTTCAGAGGTGGCGTGGGAGTCAGTGAAGTTAAAGAACCCAGTTTAATGCATACGTCTCAGGTGCCAACTACTGTAATCAAGGCGAGCCCCGTCCAAGAATTTGATGTGTTTGGGGCAGTGCCCTTTTTTTCTCTTCAGCCTCAAGCAAGAGAGAAGAGTGACAAAAATACCTCTTCTCAGACTGCTTTTCCCAGCCTGAACCAAGAGCAGGATGACTTTGATGTTTTCACAAAAGCCCCGTTCAGCAAAAAGGTGTCACAGCAAGATGGCCAGCTGGTGGGCACTGAGGCTCACCTCTCGCCCACCTCGCCACGGGGTGTCGATGTTTTTGGCTGCACCCCATTTCAGCCTTCCCTTCTCCCCAGGGTGAGCGGGAGTAAAGAGGACCTGTTCGGGCTGATTCCTTTTGAAGAGATCACAGGGAGTCAGCAGCAGCAAAAGGTGAAGCAGCAGCGAAACCTGCAGAAACTTTCGTCCCGCCAAAGGCGCATGAAACAGGAGGTCTCGAAGAACAACGGCAAGCGCCACCATGGCACCCCGACCACCACGAAGAAGCCTTTGAAGCCCAACTACCGCACCCCGGAGAGAGCCCGCAGGCACAAGAAAGCAGGCCGCAGGGACTCCCAGAGCAGCAATGAGTTCCTGACCATCTCGGACTCCAAAGAGAACATAAGCGTCTCCTTGACGGACAGCAAAGATCGAACCAACCCCCTGCAGACAGATGAGAATCTGCTGGATCCTTTTGGAGCCAAACCCTTCCACCCACCGGACTTGATGCGGCATCCCCAGCACCAAGGGTTTGGTGACAACTGCGGGGATCACGGTGCAGTAGTAGTGGCTAGTAGGCCTAGGCAGAGCTCCTTGCATGGAGCCATCCACGGTGGCGATGGGCTGAAAACAGATGACTTTGGTGCAGTACCCTTCACAGAACTTGTTGTGCAGAGTGCCCAGAGCCAGCAGCAGCAGGCGCTCGAGTTGGATCCCTTTGGAGCAGCTCCGTTTCCTTCCAAACAGTAAATGCTTCCAGTGGGTTCCTCCTTCCACCTCTTGGGGTCACTTGGTAGTGGTTTTAATTAGTGGAGTAATTTATCTGGTTGACAGGGACCTGGGCTATAGTTTATTCAAGTTAAAGAAGGCATGGCCAACTTGCACAATGAAATTCAGAATTATAGCAATTGTTATCATTTTTTTGGAGAAAAATAGAAAAAAACAAAACACCACAGGAGCATCCTTTTTTTATGACAGATGGCTCCCAGAACATAAAGAGGAATCAGATGTGAATCAGTGTCTGTCACTGACTCTTGGCCCTGGAACATATTGTCATTCTGCACTTTCGCATTGCCTTTTCAGCCCTCGGTGATGTGCTGAGGTGGAGGGAGGGGGACAGGCAGAGATCACATGAGAAAGGTTTTCCATATATACAGGTAGGCTAGAGGAACTGTGGTTCTTCTTTGTGTCTCGGTTGCAGTAGACCCAAGAACCTAAACGTACTAATATCCAGATTGATATGCTGGAAATAGTCAAGTCTTTGCTTCCTAGATGAAAACTACCTTTATTAATTATAAAAATAAAGAAGCCAAGTCTTCAAGGGGCTGTGGCCCAGAATTCCAGAGCATGGCTATGGCTTGGGACCTGATAAACATCTATGCAGCTGCAGAGCTGAGAGGCAGATTATTTTTTTGTGTGCCTAAATGTTCAATTTTATTATTATTATTTTTTTACAGTAAGTGCCATTAATGTAAAATAGCAAACTGGAAGTCTAGAGTTAAAACTAAAGATGCAGAGAATATAATGGTTTGTGAAATGGAAAGTATGAATGTAGGGAGTAAACCGGCAGGGATGCAGCCAGTGTTTGCAGCACTTTGAAGACTACTCAGTACGCTGGGGAAGAGAGGCTGGTTTACATGAGTAAGAATCTGGCACAGATGGAGTATTCCAGATGACTTGAACAGTTGACTGTGAAATGCACCATCAGTTTTATTTGATTACAAAGTGGGGTTTGTGTCTGAAAACACCTTTTCTTTTCCTCTTGGATTTTTATTGCAAAGAAAGCGTGTATTCTTTCAAAACTCATGTTGTTTTTTAAAACAATAATAATTTTATGAAATGACTGTAACCTAATGTTCTCAAGTTCTGATGAATCTGCTATTGTACTTAAGTGTATTTTATAAGAAAGTTTTGCTAAATGCACTGAGCTTTGAAGAAGCTTATCTGAAACCGGATTTGTTTCAGACCAGAAGCAGTAAGCAGCAGGTAGCCTGCAGATGCTGATCGCTACTGTACCAGTAAACTGCGTTTCACACCACAAAGCCTTACAGGCAGGATTCCTGTCCTGCTGCACAGTACCTCCGAGACATAAGGTGCACGAGACGTGGCTGAGAGCTTGGAGCCTGCAGTGCCGGCAGCTGCTGGGAAGGAAGGGGACGCGAACAGGCTCACTGGAGAGATGTCCTTCCTGCGTCGTGTGCAGGTGGGCCTGCACCCCGCTGCCTTGCGGCCTGTGTCAAGCCGTTTACACCGACCGCAGAGCGAGTACAAATCAGAACGGCCCAGTTTGCCTTGCTTCCGTGGCAATCCTAAAAGAGGAGGTATCAGGAGATGGTTCCTCTGCTTGTCTCAGCTTTATGTCCTGCTCTACCGAATGTTGAAGAGTAAATGTAAAGTAGATGTTCACATATGGTGACCATAAAAGTTTAAGGTTGTTTTTCCCTGCCCTCCCTTCCCCCCCCCGCCCCTTAGCAGGAGGTGAAGTGAAATATTTAGGGTTGTGTATTTTTTTTTTTCCTGAAGTCTACTGCTGGTTATACAGTCACTCTGAGATCTGTGAGGGTCTGGGTAGATCCCTTAAATATCTGTTTGAAGATGGCATGTTAAAAACAAATCCCTTTTTTCTTTTGTGGGCTGGTTTGATAAAATGCTGCCTCACGTATCTAGTGAGTTTGTTTCCCTTAGTCCTGAATTCTGAAACTAGCTCATGCATATCTGTACACTTTCATTATCTTCCTTTATTAATTTTTTTCTGACAAGGTGAAAGAGAAATATTACAGCTCTGCTTGGTTACGAATGACCTGTTCAGGCTTAGAATTTAAGCTTTTAGGAATACGTGAGTAGAAATGTTTCAACTCTATTTGCACAGGAGTTTCTTAGGCTTTATTACTACTGTTCTCACCTGTTGGGTTTTTTTTTATGCCAAAGGCTGTAAGAAACGCACGCCAAGTCTGTAGCATTTTCTGATACTCAGGTTAACTGTGATTTTGTTTTTATGCGCATGCTTATTAGCTGCCTTCCTACAGTTTCCTTTTGAACTGTTACTTACCTGCCTAAAAACACTTGTTAGTACAGAATATTATGACAAATGGGGCAGATAGGTGGAAACAAGAAGAAAACAAGCAACTGACCTGCTGCTTTTGCTGGTGGAAGAGCAGCATCAGGGTTTGCACAGCCGTTGGATGCTGGAGGTGTGGGTTAGCAATGTGCACCGGGACTGGGCTTAACACCACTGCCTAAGAGCAGCAGTGGTTCGCCCTTGAACACTGAGGGGAAAGGCAGAGTGCCGACAGACCTAGCGTTGGTCTAACTCCTCAGGTAAATCCAGCGAAGAGGGAGTTGGGTTTGTTTTTTGTCTGATGACCCTGAGATGCAGGCTGAGGAGTGTAACAGGTTTTCCTTGTGTGGTGGGTGTTGTGTCTTTTTTGTTATTTTTTTGTTTTTGACAGAAGGCTCGTAAGTGGTTTCATTACAGGAAAGCTGGAGTTGGGTTGTACACAAACTGATAGAGGAGATGAAAGCAAAACGTAAACCCAAGTTACTCTAAAACTGGCATAATGGCTGCATATGAGTTAGGGTCGATGATGCTTGCTTTCTTCTGGCCTTAATAAACCTTGCTCTTTGTACTCTACTTATGAAACAGCTTTTTGCATAAACATAATTTTTATGTTTTGGAAGTGAAAATGATTGTTTTTTCTTCTGACTGAGAAGAGATCAGCATGCCTTGCTTGACTTGGCATGCTGTATTTGGTCTGCAGCTTGGGTTTAAGATTCAGCTAAGATTCAACAGAGACAAAACATGGTACTGCTGGGGAACATGGTATACTTTTGCCTGTATTCAGTGTGTGTGCATGCTCATCTGTGCACTTGTCATAGAGTCTTTTGTGACCTTACGTGAAGTACTGGAAAGACCAGACTTGTACCATACTGTCTGTGAAGACAGTGATGGCAAGGTAAGGAACTAACGCTTCCCTTCCAACAGAAAATATCAATTAATTTTTACAGTTCTTTCAGTGTGTTGAATGACTGAACCATAGATCTTTCAGAATCGGCTGCTCAGGACAGAGATTCTGTCAGAGGTACTAAGGAGTCCTTCATGGTGACGGTCATGAAAAGAAAAACTAGAAGTTGAGTTTCTCTGCAGACTCTCAGATAGCCTTGAGATGTGCGTAATTGCTTTTGCTGACTTGTAACGTGGGACCTGCAAAAACCAACTTGCAAGGAAATAGCTTTTAATCATTCTGGTTGTCCCAGTTAGTAAAACTAAGTACTGTGAAAATAAGTTGATATATTTGCTACTGTGAGAATAAGAGTTTATCTGGAGTATTTTATACTATATTGTGTATTTTTATATATGAAAAGTATATATAAAATATACACGTGATCACACACATCATGCTATATTTTTAGTAACAGTGCAGCCACAATCATTTTGATGGAATTAGGAAGAGCGAATGAGTGAAATCTGCAAAAGAAAAAAGTGTAAAGGGTGGCTGCTGAGTTACTTTTCCTGCTTCTTTTGAAAGGAAAATCAAGGAAATTGTGTGTATAGCTAAGTCTGTGACTAAGGCATCACCTACTATTAAAGAGCATAAAAACTATTTTAAAATTGCTGGCATTCAGCTTTTAAGTGCACTTTCCTGAACTACACTTCCATTTCTTGTTAGACTTCAAGTTTCTAAAGCTTTTTTGTGTACCACTAAACAGAGAACTTTTAACTTTTTTGTGAAACTGATGTACATCATAAAATACTGCAGTTGTTAAATAAACAAACATGGTAACAGTGACTTTGCAGATCTCCTTAAACATGGCATGATTAAGTATTCACGTTTAGGCTTTAAGTTATTCACTATAAGCAATGCTACTTTTTCTGGTTGCTTTTTGTAACTGTAGATTACTGTTGGTATTTTTTTTTACATGTTAAAGATGACAGTCGGGCAGGTAATACAACCATCTTTGTTCAACTTGTGAAAACCTGTTGATAATGTATTGCTTTTATTTCTTAGTTTCAGTATTTCCTCTTAAAGCCTTCCTGCAGAACGGTTTTAAAAGGATGCATTCAGATTCCTAGGCACTAACTGAAGCTTTGTATCTTTTCAAAGTGGCCAAAACTTTCAGTATAGTTTCCATTTAACTTCAGACTCGGTTCTGCACTTAATCTTTTAGACATAATTTTCACTTGATTTGACCCATTCTGCCAACTGTTTGACAGAGCATTTTTTGGAGTTTGTTTGTACTGATTTCACTATTATGGAAGCTGAAGAAAGAACAAAATCTGTAACAAGACTGAGTGGTAGCAGGACACATACTCCATTGTAGCTCATGTCTTGGTCATTCTGTCCTTTGTCTATTGCCCTTTTTAGTCTAATTTTGTTACAAGCAACTCCACGTTTTAATTGGAAGCTTCAGCTTGAGCAAAAGTGAACAAGCATAGCTGTTAAAAGTTTGTGCCTTAAAGTTTTAAGTCCAGTTAGTGTAGTGCAGTTAGAATACATGCCCTGCCAGTCCATGCTGTGCCTTGGTAAGTCATGAGACAGCCTCGCCATTTATTTAAAACCCTGGGGAGGTACCAAATGTGTGGTGAAGCAATTCATGTATGTCATTTGTGAGATGCTTGAGTACAGTATTCAAAACAAAAATGTTACTCCAAGCAAACATCCAGCGAACCAGAATTTCACAGAATCACAGAATTGGGGGGGGGGGGGGGAAGGGACATCGAGAGATCATCGGGTCCAACCTCGCTGCCAAAGCAGGTTCCCTAGAGCAGGCTGCCCAGGTAGGCATCCAGACGGGACTTGAATATCTCCAGAGAAGGAGACTCCACAACCTCCCTGGGCAGCCTATTCCAGTGCTCCATCACCTGCACCGTGAAGAAGTTCTTTCGCATGTTGGTGTGGAACTTCCCGTGCTCTATTTTGTGGCCATTACCCCTTGTCCTGTCTCCACAAACCACTGAAAAGAGGTTGGCCAAATCCCTCTGTCTCCCACACTTAAGGTATTTATAAACATTGGTAAGATCCCCTCTCAGTCTTCTTTTCTCCAGGCTGAACAGAGTCAGGTCTCTCAGCCTTTCCTCATAAATTTTATTTTTACAGATTCAGCATTTATTTACAGGTTCAGTATTTACATAAAAGACCATCATGCAGCTTGATGGAATTTTGTCAGGGTAATAAAAATGTACAACTTCACAATCAGTTTTCTTATCCAGTGAAAACTGCTACAGTAGTTAGTTTACAAAAAAAAAAAGCAAACCATCAAATCAGTACGCTTTCAATACACAATCACATTCTTCAAATATTGTTCACATGACACTGGAAACAGGCTTTTATAATTGCACGTTCCTTGTCAGGCTTCAGTAGTAGTCATTAGTGCACTTTAAACTTGCTTCATGGTCAAGTTTAAAAAAAAAAACACACAAAAATACATATTCACACGGGAAGGCTCACAAGTCTGGGATTTGAATTTTAAATGCAGAGTTAGTTCTTTCCATTTATGGTTTCTGGTGTTGGGAGGAGAGATAAAGAAACACTGAGCTTAAGTGACAGCACTGCTCTCCTGCCTACTGGCAAAGAAGGTAGTATCCTGCCTTCTCCATACCTGATAAGTGATCAAATACTTGACGGTAAATGTCTATTGCTCTGCTCTTGGCCACATCTCCTTGGCACGTTCCTTGGGAAGAAGGCTGAGGGAGCTGGGCTTGTTAAGCCCACTTGAGGCAGCTTTGGTGGGACTGAACAGCACCTTGCCAGCCTCCAGGAGCGCTTTGCTGATAGGCAGGCTCTCCAGCACTCTGAGCAAGCTCAAGCCCATGGAGGGTCAACCCTCGCTGAGAGGACAGAGTAGCACAGATGAGGCTGGTAGTTCAGCAGGGGTTTGTGTGTCACCCGGCTTTTCGTAGGGCTGCGCAAGGTTTTCCTAGCCCATGGCTAGGCCGTGCAATCTCTTGCTATGTAGGAACAAATATTGATAACTGCTTGAGACTACTGCAATTGTCAAACAGAGCTGAAAGGGACTGGGCAAACATCTGTCCAGCCTGCTCTAAAACTCTGCCTGAGGGCAATGCAGTCTCCTGGAGGTTCCTGCAGTGCAGCAGCATAGATTAGTGGAGTGCCAGGTATCAAGATAACTACTTGTTTATGTACAAGAAAGTATTACACCACTCAGCATTTTTTCTGGGGGAGCTAATTAGATTAGGGAGGTTAATTGCACCTTGTGATGTGTTAAAAACAAGATTACTTAACCCTACGCTTGTTAAAATATCATGTTCCCATGCGTACAAAAACTGCTTTACCTTCACAGGTCCACGCTATACTCAGGACAGGGCTTGCTGTGTCTGTATTGCATGATGTACACTACAGATTGATGCCACCAGTACAACATGACCACTGCCAGGATATGCCACACTTGGTGACTGGAGCCGAGGTAGTTCAGCTGTCCTGCGGGGAACAAAAAGGGCAAGCTGTTAAGTTGTTCAGTTCGGCATTAACTCGTGCAATGCAAGCTGTCTCCTCAGAGGCTCACTATACACTCAGGTGGCTGGGAGGCAGTGTAAGTTCTTTAACAAACTTGATCAGAAGTTGTCTGCTTTCTTTTGATGCAAACACACGCAAAGCTTCTCACTTCTTTTGATCAAATACACACAAAGCTTCACTCTATGTAAGAACACAAGGTAGAACATCGTCAACCTGCTCTCTCAATAAATTTGGGACTCACAGCCAAGACTGAGACACCGCAGGAAGCTGAACTGCATAAAAAAACAAAAACAAAACAAAAAAAAAAACCACAGGATTTCCTACCTGGGAAGTATCTTTCAGGAACTTTGGAAATATAGAAGAGAAAAGCTACAGCAGCGATGAAGTACATGACAAGTACACGCGGAGCAAACTCCTGCAAAAGAAAATGAAGCTTTTCTATTCTGTTACAAGATAGAAATAAAATAATAAAAAATCTCTACCTATATTTAAAAAAGCAAAAGGCAAGACCAAACAATTTTACTTGGCTGCCTGTGTTATCTATTGAATAGAACAGAGTCCAGTTGAGGAGCTAATGCCAAAACTTGAAAAAAACTGAATGGAGGCCACAGAAATACTCCATAGGAGACTGTGAAGAAAAAAAAGAACTAGCCACTGGAAAGCAACCCATTCATATGACTTGGTTTTTGTAACAGTTTAATTACTGGAGGCAGAGCATTTTTGTCAGCTATGGAAACAAAATGAGTACCATATCTACCATTCTGTTACACCCGGAAAAACTAAATGGGGAGGGTGGGGGTAGCAATTACTGCTTATCTGATTTTTAGCAGGCCAGTGTTCAGTGCCAGTTCTAAAGCCACTTATTTGTAAATGCTGCTCTTCCAGATTCAACAGGTGCTCTGGACCAGGCTAAACCACCACCCTAGAAGCCAGTCTTCTTGAAGTGGCAGTCTAAGTACTTGCACTCTTAGTGCTTACTATGAAAAGCAAAGGTTTTCTTCAGCACAATTAGGTTGCTGGGTAATCACAATGATTCCTGGGGTTTACACCTTGGGGCAGACTTCACCTCTTTTAACAGTGCTGTGCTTCCTATTTTTCAGAGCTGGACAACCTTTAACCATAATTTTAAGTGGTAAAACAAGAATGGGAAAATAGTTTATAACTTCACAGTGATGTTAAATGAGATTTGCACATGAGACAGAGGGCTGTGTAGGCAAATACTCATTTTGCCACAAGCCCAGGGCACAGAAGAGGAAGAAAATGGTCTTATGGCTCCTTCCTCCTCTGGAACTGCGGGGACAGAGAGCCCCAGGCATTTGTATAGCCTGACCAACCACTTCCTACGCACCAGCTGACTCCCAAGCCTCGCCCTGGCCTACCTGCACAGACTGCTCTGCCCCTCAGGCAAGCACACAGTTGCCTTGGTATCCAGTCGGCCTTCTCACAATGCAGTTTTAAATCAGTAAAAATTTAATCTACTCAATCTGTTTACTGACTTTCAGTAAATCTGAGCATTTGCATTTGGACTGTTACATCCAAAGGAATTCTATGCTCTTAAGAGATTTTCACGACCTCTACATCCCCCTTATTTCCAAAAGTCTAAGAAACTGAGGGAAGATGGCAAGTGAAAAGCAAAAGGAATGCTTCTTTCCTTATTATTTTCTTTTACCTGTACAATAGATGCACCAATGCCGCCGTTGAGCCCAACCCAGTGGACTGTAGGAATAATTCCATAGCCAGACACTGAGCAAAAGATGATGGAGCGCAGTCTGTGACACTGTTGTGTGAGGTAACTGGGATGAATCTGAGCAAAAAATACTGCCAGGATCATTGCCAGCATAGTGATTAAGTATACCTGACGCCAGTACTGAGGAAAAAAGAAACAAAAGCAAGTTTGTATATTTTCTCATCTTATGTTAAGGCAAACTCTGGGTAGAAAGATCATGTTACTAAATGCAATGATTCATCATTGTCCTGTCACTTCTGAGACCACAAATTACAGCATTGAATGAATATATTCTTATTAATAAAGTAAAGGGAAGGGGAAGGGAGGGGAGGGGACTCTATTGCTCAGGTACAGTTGGTAGAACATTGATTTCAAGCACTGCCTTCACTAAAACATATTTTAAACATAACCCTGCCTAAGAGAGCTGGTTCAACTACCTGCTCAGTGCTTTCAGTGCACTGCTTGTACAGGGAGCTGGGAGTTACAAAGGTGGACGTGGTTTAAGACTCCAAAGCAAAATGAGCTTGTTTCTGCCCCATGTGAGATACTTGGTTGGAAACATTTGAATTAGTTTTGATGGGGATACATCCCATAAACAGCCTCATGCATTTGACAAAAGCATGACTGTCAAGTTTATGCTGACTTTCTATAACTTTCACTGCTGTCTTGAGACATGTGCAGTTGACAGCTTGAAAGGAATATCCACGTTTACCTGTCACTTCTGCAAACAAAGTTCTGCTTGTGTCAAAACCTGTTTCAGTTCCCATCACTGTCTCCTGACTAACGTGCCACTTGGACATGATGCAATGAACCCCCTTCCCGAGGCATGCAGGCCACGGCAGTGAGACCGCAGGAACTAAATGTCATATGAAAATGTGAGTGAGACTTACGTTATTACAGTAAAAGGCATAAAACACGCCTGATACGTAGCAGCCCAGGATAGCAATGGAAATTCCCGCATAATCTAAGGCCATCCATCGCCGGCTGGTCTTCTCCGAACGATGGCAACAGAAGAGATGATATCCCACTGAACAAAGCATACAGACCTATACACATGTTGAAACAGGGACACATTAATTTCTTGGTAACTTACAAGGATTACAGCAAGCTTCAACTCTGAAGCTTAGAGCAGAAAATAACTTGTTACGTGTTTTGCAGTACTACTTCGTGTAGGCAATCATGATATCTGCCAGTAGTCAATGGAAAATAACCCAACCTTCTCTAGCGGCCTGAAGAAATAAAAAACTTTGCAAGACTTGATAACCATGGGCTGCACAGCAAAGAAAATAAGGGTACAGTGGCCTAGAGCACGAGGCCAAAAAGGTTCCAGTACACACGGGAGCAGGGTCGTACACACTTTTTTTAGGAGTAGTGTCTTCTAATAGAGCTTCAGCAGTCAAATCATGATGTGAAGTGCTATCACTGGTGCTGAGCATAGATTTAATCTGAAGCACACAAGCTCTTGCTCATCTTGGGTAAAAGGTTAGAATAAAAACCCTGCTGTGATTCCAGACTGGCATCAAAATATGGCTGCTGTTTTCAGCAGAAACTGAAGCCAGCTGCGGGTATGCTAGTGAACGTGGACCCCACACCCAACAGAAGCTGTGCAGTACAGCCTTGGCTGTTCTTTGCAGATTTTGTCATAGGCTGACCATGCTTGGCCCTCCTGACTTGATTTTTACATTCAAGAAGTCAAAATCAACTCCACCACGGATCTTGTTGATTACCTTTACAAAGAACGGAATTTAAAGCACGGCTGGCCTGAGCTCAGCCTGCCCTGCTCCGGGCCGGCTCCAGCCCTACACAGAAGCACCATCAGTGGCCCCGCAGCGCTCCCGCTGTGGACACGGGCACCATTAATTTGGCTCCCGGGCCGCGCTACCTGGAAGCAGAAGAGGCAGACGAAGCAGATGACGAAGTCCTCTCGGGAGGCACCTGCCGCCGGCAGGACGGCCACCAGGTCATAGACACCCAGAGCGAAGAATAGTAGGAAGCCGAGCAGGTGGCTCCAGATGTTGACGGTCTCGTTGGAGAGGATGAAGAGGCTGCGGGGAAGAAGAAGAACAGGACTTGGGCCGGGACGGCATCCCGGGGGCCTGACCCACCGCCACGACGGCCTACCCCGCTCACCTCTTGAGGCAGAGGCGGGCGGGCAGGTAGGCGCGGTAGCCGTCGGTGATGTACGGGTTGTCCTTCAGGAACACGGGGATCTGCTCGTACGTGTACAGGCGAATGTCGCGGGGCACCATTATGGGCCAGTACTGGTAGCCGCCCAGCTCGATGTAGTGCGAGCTCCGCAGCAGCTTCTGCTGCATCTCGCCCGCCCCGCCGCCGCCGCCGCATCGGCCCGCGCCCCGCAGGCCTGTCGCGACGATCGCGACCGCCGCCCGCCCGGCGCCTCAGCCCCGCTCCCCTCAGCCGGGGCCCGGCTCGCGGCAGCCGTACCCCGCCCGCCTCAGCGGCGCGAGGCGATGACGTACCGCGGGGCGGTCGCCGGGGGCGGCCGTTGGGCCCCGTGAGGGGGGTTCTGGGGGGGCAGTATGGCGCTGCTGTCGTGACGGGGGTCGTAAAAGAAAGGGTGCTTAGCGCTGAGAAGCTTAGGGAAAAACGTTTTAAAATCAAACGTTTTTTAAAGAGGGGTCCAAAGTTAGCGAATAAGCAGGAGATGTGGGCTCAAAGCAGGCAGCGTAGAGCTCGGAGTACTGAGAAGGGGTGGCTGGTGAGAGTCAGCCTCGCCCCCTGCAAGTGGAACCTCTGGTTACTTCATACAACGATTATATACCATTAACGTCTTCTTTTTCTCCTGTTTACTCTCAGTATAAAATATTAGGACTGAAGAAGACTCTTCCAGAGGATTTGCTTTACCAATTTTTATTTAAAAAAACAGCTACTGAGGGTAAGAGAGAGAGTGCTGTCCGTAGGTTTATGCCCGGTGCGCCATGCCAATAAGCACACAGAGTCAGTGGTTTTATTTTTTTATTTTATCCAAAAATGCCATTAGTAGGTGTTAACTGGACCCCTTTCCCTGTATCTGTCTCTGAAGTTAAAAACAAGTGTCCTGAACGCTGCTCCTTGCTCGCTGAGCTGTTCCTCCCCTCTGGTAATGCACCATGCTATATTTTTCAAAGGTCTTTTCTCTCATTTAAACCAAATGTGGACATATTTCACTGAGGTGCTGTGACAAGAACAGAGCATTTTCCCATGGCAGAGAGATTTGTATGGTGAAGTAAAAGACACAGGATGAGTGGCATTTGAAATCTGAGAATGACCATAAAGACCAGGTGTTTGAGTCCCAGAAACAGCCTGATAACCAACTGTGATGCATAACCCAGAAACTTCCATGTTACACCACTTGGTTATACCAGTTAAGTTCATTCTGGTCAACAACAGCTCTTGAATATTTCAAATAATTATTCAATGTGATTTCTGCACATGAATGCTCTGAAATTCTGTTCCTTCTACCTCTGCAGAGCTGCTGACAGTTCCTCGTGCCTTTTCCCTCCTCTTTAGCTGGTCTGAATGCTGGGTACGTTTTTCTCCCGTATGTACTGCAGGACTTTGCAGAGGTACCCAGAGGAAGCATGTTCATATCAGTAACTCAGCAGACTTAGCTTTAATTTTCTTGTGTTCACCTTTCTGGGACATCTCAGAAGCACACCTTTAAATAGCTCATTCCTCTTTGTTTCTGTCTTCTTTTCCATATGGCTTCTCTCCTTCACGTTTTTCCCTAGCTAGATATTAAACTAATAATATTAAATTCTTTAAGAATGCGCAGGGAAAGCACATTTGGAAAGATCCCTAGGCATAGTTGTGACTGGAGGAGAGAGACGGGGAAAACTCACGTGGCTATGTTTAGGATGGAGCACAGGATATCCCTTCTGTAGGCAGCAGAGTCATACTAAGTACACAGGGAAGTCCAGTGTAAGAAAACACCTGGCAGAGAGAAGTGCTAAGTTGGCTGATACTCAGGAGATGGCTCGGTGACTCTCACATGTAACGGGTTCATGGGAGGGCTGAGAATTCAAATACCAGAGTTTCCAGGAAACAAAATCTTAGGAAGCTATGAAGGAGTTATGTTGCAGCTTGCTTGAAAGGGAAATAGTTCCTACAGTGCTAGATGTTTCTGTTCTGAGGTGGAAGAACAGTTCACTTTCCAGTTGACCTCAATCAGCTGCACTAAAAATAGGAAAGCATACTGTTTGGGTCAACGTTTTGCACTTGTAAGCTGAAATCTCTAAACCAAAATAGTGGGATCCTGCTAATGAGAATGATCTCTATGTGGTGGTAATCTTTTTACTAACAGGTATCACCCTCCTTCTTCTCTTTGCAGCGCCTGGAGAATGAGGGAGATAAGTATTTGTGCACACATATGTACATAAAGGAATAGGAACAGAGCCACCACGTTACTTCAGGTGAGAGAACCCCAACCGTCCTGGGAAGTCTTTCGTTGCCACTGTGAAACCGAGCAGGGAAAGCAGCGGCATCCTCCCCAGCTCCTGCTGATAAACGGGGAGATTCATTGTTCGCTCAAGTGGACACTCACTTTTGTCAAGCCAAATGCTGCTTAGAAAGTTGCTACCAGGTTAAAACCGTAATTAGTTGTAATTGTCCATTGAATCATTAGTTCACTGAGAACATTGTACCTGGAAAAAAAGACTTTGTTTCTAAGCCCTGTGCAATTTAAATTAAATCCGGAGCGCTTCAGAGAGTTCAGTCAGAAGGAATCAGAGCTGACAGCACTTTTTTTTTTTTTAAGTAGCTTTAATTGGCTGTTAAGTTAAAGCTTTGAAGCTTTGATAGAAGAAGTGTTATAGGTTAAGTTAAGAGGGAAAATTGAGAAACAATTAGGGCCGCTTTAAATTAATTACTTACACTATTTATTTTGAGCTTATTGAACAATTGTGTTGTATGCGTAAGTGATTGAAATTAGCCATCTGGGCAAGATAGCTTTGACCTAAATTGACCTTCTTGGGTAACTACCTAGCCTACCCTAATTTCTATACTCTATCCCTAATTTTACTGGCAGATAAGCTTAATTGGGAGTAACAATAAATGTGCGGGAGAGGTTCCATAATGTTCTGTTGAAACCCAGATGACCTATGTAGTCAGAGAGAGAAGGCTTTTAAAGAGATGGCTGAGGAAAAGACAAATGACCTAAACTGTTTCTTCTTAACCAAGACAGCTCCCCGCTGAGTTTGATTCTTCTGTGTTTGTCAGTATAAACAGATAATGTTGTATTTAGATGCCTGAAATATAACTCCTTAGCCTGTCTTCAGCGTCTAGTTTAAGGAAAATATAGGTAAAGAACAGCAAGTTTATATGAATTAATTAACGAATATTAGTTCTGTAATACTAACAGCATTTTTTTATGTCCTGCTCCATTTTGCACTTTTTTTTTTTTTTTGAGGGAAAAACGGGACAAATGAGTTAGAAAAAATATGCAAGCAAAAGATCTTTTCAAGTGCTTGTGACAAAAGTGGAGCATTAAAAAAAATCAAATTTGATTGTAAAGGGATGAAGAAGCCTGAAATGTTCTTGGTGCTGGTTTTTGAGGCATTGGTTTATCTTTTTTTTTTTTTTTTTTTTATTGCTTGTTTCTAGCAAGAAGATCCCTGTGAACAAGATTTCAGAAAACTGCTTTCCAAACAGTGGTGGCTGCAAAATAGGAGGCTCAGTAAAGCAGGTGAGTGATAAAAGCATCTGAGACAGTTATGTGGTGCAGGTGACTTGAGACCGCTCAGGGCTACCTATCTCCCATGCTAGAAACCTGTCAGTGAGCTCATTCTTGGCTCTTCCTGAGGGTGTCACTCTGGCACTGTGCTATCAGCCTGAACATCTTCCATCCGCGCTGGTGGGAAGGAGCTCGTTATACTCGCCAGCTCAATTAGGTGCTTCTTCATTGACTTCGTAATTAACAAAGAGTTCGAACCGTGACTTGAGTTCTCATCTTGGCCACGCTGTTTCCTGCAGACCTGTATCAGTGTAAGAGCAGTGCTAGAATGGAATAAAATAAAATGAAATGTGTGACTTGTCGTTTGATCTCATTCCTAAACAAGACACCTCCCGATTTTTGGTTCACGGGGACCTGGCCCTTCGTTAGTTCATTGGGAACAAGGAAATAGGAGGTGCCCTGGGACTGCTTTTCCCTCTGATGGAATCTGCTGCTGTGGGAGTGCTCAGCTTGCTCCGCATTCTCCAGAAAAGACAGATCAGTGCCTGGAAATGAAATCTGTCATTAGTCTGACCTTAGCTGAGAGAATGCATTTGGGAATACTGGCTGAAGGTATCGCATGTCTTCCTTTGCATAATGCTATCAGCAGAGAGACCTTGTCGTTGCTCTGTCAGTGTATAGCCACGTTCTTATTCCTCTGTCCCTGGGGCTGGAAGGAAGTAGATCTAGTTCAGAGTACTGTGCGCAGGAGTGTATTTCAATGCAGAGCCTGTGAATAAAATACAGGCACTGGTTTATGACCATAAAGACCATATATTTATTCATGTGCATAAAGCACTTTCTGTTCTGTATGTCTGTGCAAAGAAAACTTGCAAATGGCCTTGTATAGAATATGTTTACTGACTGCTACATCAGGAGATAGTTATTTAAAGCCCCTTGTTATCTAAAACAGATGTATCCTCTCTTGGAAGTAGCCAGAGCATCTGTGAAATTAAGTACTTGATGTTGATATGTGGGGAAGTTGGAAATAAGAAAATAAGGTTTATAGGTTTGTGGAAGTCAAAGAGGCGTTTAAAGCGAGAGTGGGGAAAAATAGAAATACTGCACTACCCCTAATCCACACACTCCCTTCAATAAGAGAGCATGAAGAATGCAAGTACCTTGTGTATAGTAATTAGAGTGACCTTCATACTAAGAAAGCTTGGTTTTAAGGCCTTCTTCCCTGGAGATGCATCTTCCGTGCGCTGTATCTGCTAGGATTTTTGTGGTGAAGTTCTCTGTGGTATCTTGTACCGCACTCTTCAGCGTAGAACCTGAGCGGCTTCCAGAAGTGCCCGAAACAGAACGCCTGACATCTGTCGTGGGGGTTCGGGCTCTCTTTTCCTCTCCCCATGGAGAGATGCATGTGCAATGTGTGCAGTGAAGTGACTTGTTTTGGTAGGGCTCTTCCTTTTCCTTTTTTTTTTTTTATTTTTTTGTCATTTCTGTTTTCTGATTCAATCCCTTTGGCTTTCAGTTCCAGCTTCTGAATCTCAGCATCTGTCAGTGGTGCGATAAATTCTCTTTGGTGATAAGAGAACAGCTGCCAATAGCAAGAGCAAGAATGGCATTTGGGCTTTTTCCTGCCATGTGAGAGCTTACAGTCAGCAAAAATGCACTGTGCACATGATGGAAGAAGGCACCTCTTCTGCCCAGCTTGCTATTTTTTCTCCAGTTTAGCAGCATCTTTTCCATCCCTGTTAAGCAGACAAACATGAACAGTTGTGCAGCATAATAGGGTCCTGAGCCTGAAGGACTGGAATTAATTGTGTGTAGGTCCTGAAGGTGAGAGTGGTGAGAGCACAACAAAGGATTTTTTTATATATATTTTGAGGAATGAGGGGACTTTTAGGGAAGGGAAGAAACTGTTTGGAAAGCTGCTTAATAGTGTGAGCTGGATGTTTCCTAGTGCAATGACCTGCTCCTGGTAAAAGTGGTGGCGAAAAAACAAACTTTGTGTGGAGTTCTGAATTTTAGGTGCATGTTGTTTTTTCAGGTTTAAAGGTCTCACTAACTCCAGCTTGCCTATAAAATTTTATCACAGCTGGAATTCATGCCATGACAGAAGGCATTTCTGGATGAACTATTTTGACTACAGAGGTTTTGATTCTCTAGTCGTCATGGATTTAGGTGAGTTATTTACAGCAAGGGTGAAACTCCAGGACTTGTGGACTAGAGGACTTTGGTCGATGCGGTCATTTCACTCTTGGGCAACAGTGTAGGTTTCTGACTTTCCTAGGAGCCAGGCCATTCCCATGAAACCTTAGTCTCCCCTGAGATGGAGGAATTTATATCAATATAAATATTGATCAATATACTCATTCTCAATGGAATTTATTATTTATATCAATATAAGTATTATCAGTGGAATATATTAATATCAATGGAATTTATACCAAAGCCTTTATATAAATTGCTGTAGCGGGGGACCATGTTTCTAAGACCCTGTGACACATCAAAATAGCCTTTTTGTACAGTAGTCCTGCAGCTCTGGTTTATATAATTGTTTTCTCTACAGTGGCCTCTCAATAGAGGATGAGGGAAAAGAGAGAGGCTTAGTTTCCAATGATGTTTAAGCATGTTTTGAGCTGTGCAGGCTGTCAGAATGCTTTCTTGGTGTCAGTGGGGATTAGGTGCTTGTTCCAACACTTTTGTTGTAAATCTACACTGTTGCTTGCAGACTTCTGGAGGTATTTGAATGTTGCTGTATATATGACAGGAGACACACGTTCTCATTTGGTTCTGATGAGGATTTATGTGCCTATAGCTATTTGAGCTTTAGGAAAATCCCTTCCAAACTTTTCTTGTGCTCTTAGTTTGGTCTGTATAGTGCCACTTTAATGTCAAACAAGGCCAGGGTATTTGGCCTTTGGGATCATCTCACTCTACTTCCTGTAGAATCAGCACTTTTTACTTCCCGCCTTAGAAGGCAAGTGGCTTTAGTGTGTCTGCAAGGGCTTCTTAATTTGTTCCATTTCTGTTGTATGGAGTATACTGGTATGTGATCCTTTTAGGAAATCCTAATGAAGAATTGGCAGTAGTCACTAAAAAGAGAGCAATGACATATTTTTTCCCATTGTTTTTCTTTCTTTTTTTTTTTCTAGATTTACCATGTCAGTTCATTAACACGTGCACACACCCATTTTGTTCTTCATGACTCCTCTATCTGTGTAATGACTCAAGTTTGGTTTTTTAATGATTCATGAATCCAAGGAGTACACAGGTGTGGGGTGTAGTAATCAGTAATAAAGATAAGCACCGCAAGGTTTCGTTTGGTTGTTTTTTTATCCTCCTGTTCTAGAGCACTCACTCTGTTCTTTGCACTCATTCTGTTCTTTGCACAGAGTACTGAGTTGGCACTGATGTTTCTGATTTATACTTTATGGCTGGTTCCTATAAAATAGCCTGTGCCTAAATTCCAAAATGCAACTTCTCAAGCTCAGACTGGGAGAAAACTTTGAATCTGAAACAAACTGTCTACCTAGGCATATAAACTGGCAGCCATCTTCAAACAGTTCCTGTAATTAGTCAAAGGAAATGCAGTTGCAGGTTTTACTCTTGAACCTCTGTGAATAATGAGACATTGGTATTTGTGGCCTTTTCTGGCAATTTGAGATTTGTTTTACAGCAGTTCTATGGAATAGCATTGAGGGTAGTGGAGCTTCAACTTGATCAGAAATTCAAGGTCAAATGAAGGATAGGCCTAGAGAAAGAAGTGTCACTTCAGAGCCGTAAGAGTTAAGTTGATCATTTAGCGCATTACTTCTGTCTTGTTTTTCCTTCATCTGCCAAGATGAGAGTATGCAAATCATGATGTTTTCCTGACGGTTGCTAAATGCCAAGATCACTGCTAAGTAGCAGTGGTATAGTTTGAGAATTTGAGATGTTAAAGAAAGGTTTGCCCTGCCTCCAAAAACATGTTGGGATGGAATAATTTGGGAATCAGAGAGGAAACAATTGTCTTGCTTTTGCAAGCTGTGTTGTGTGTATCATTGCCCATCTGCCAGGACTCTTTTTCCCATTGCTACTTAGTTGGTCTTAGGAGATTTTAGTTTTTCCATGGTCAGCTTGATTACTAAAATTGGAATCCCATGAAAGTGTGTCTTCCAGAAGATACACAAATAAAAATCCCCCTCTCATGCTCATTGCCTGTCTCACGTATTGATGTCATCAAGACTTTTAAGTGCAAATATATATGGAGGAGACTTTTTTTTAAGGAAACTCGGGGAGGTCCATGAAGAATGAAGTACGGTATAAGTGGCAAAATACTGAAATTGTCATTAATGTTTTATTTTTGAATATCTTTTTTTTGATCTGTTGGTTAGGTGAGTTATTTTCTTTTCTTTCTCCCCATGAAATAATTTGCTTATTTCATCAATTATACGTATTTAAACTTGCTATTTTTTTTGCCTGTAGTTATCAGGCAGTAAGCAAGGCCCATGCAAGATCTTTCCAGTCTAGTAAGGATTTGCTTGAATTTTTCTCTGTTCTTCTTCAGTTGCATCATCCTTCCTTTGCTTCATAAGCCATGTTTCATGCTGTATCTTGTCTGTCATACAAGAATCATTAAGCATATCCCAAAAGTGATTGCAGTGCACTTTGATTTGGCCAACCTTTAGAATTCTGTTATATTCTTGCTCCTTTTTCTGTATCTTAAAGGTAATAGTCTCTTCTTCTGAAGCTGTACGTAGGTAAAATGAGGCAGAGATGTAACTCCCTGTTCATACTGTACACGTTTAAGCCATAAGACTTTTAAATGCTGCTTCTCTCACCCAAAGCTCATCTTTATTCTGTTTCTGGTTTTCCTACAATCTGCAAAACTGATGGATGCCTTCTGACAGTATTTCCTGCCTTTTTCTGAGTGACTGGTAGATTGAAAGCTTTTTACTCCGTAACAGACACATCACTAAAGCCACTATTTTGTTAGCTTCTGCTGTGTCTCTAGGAAGTGATCTTGCAACCATTTCAAGTGTGCCACTTCCCTAACATCTTCTGATTCCCATAGACATGCTGAATGATATTAGTGAGTTATGAAAGCTTACAGCTAACCCACTGATCTGTGCTGCTGGAGAGGGATTTTGACTGGTAATTGGAGTGAAGCATGAATATTATGGAGTGATAGAAAGCGAGCGGAGCTCAACGGCTCTCTTGCTTGTCCTACAGCCATGTGTCGTGGAGAACAACTGGGCTTGGATGTTACGGGCATTTCTGGCAAGCTAGGATCTTTTTCAACCCCCTTGTCAGCCTCGCAAGGAGTTGAACAGCCACAGATGCTTTCTCCTGACTGGTGCTGGAAGTTTGAAGGGCAGCTGAATTTGCTAATGTTCGTGCTTTGATACAGACTGTGAGAAATGTTGATGAGGCATGAGGCAGAACAGCTTGCTCTATTGCTGCCGTATCAGCTCTGCAGTGCTGACAGTAGTTAAAAATATGGCTTTTGTACATAAGCTTAGTTAATAGATAGAACTTGGAAGACAGTTAGGAACAGCTATAGGCAATGGCCACTGTCTCTCTCTGTCTCTCTCTTTTTTAAATAGAGTCGCTTTCCTGCCCAGAACTGCACTTTAATTTCCAATTACTTTAGTATCATTAGGAAAGGCTGACATTTTGGGAACACTCGTACAGTATGAATATGAATAACAGCATCCATGCTTTGTCATACAAGAGGACGTGCAATGAGGTTGGGGTTATTTTCCTGGATATCGGCAGTGGTGACATTTTTGTTTAAAGTATAATACATTGTGTTCTTCATGCTGAAGGGTTAGTCCAAAGCATAGGTTTAACTTCTGCCTTTTAAAACCAAAGGCCTGTTGGATGGGCTTTGTTTTCTTGGATCCTTAGGATATATTTGTGTGCATCTCTCCCTTGAGCTTCCCTGAGGAAACCCCTACAGGAAAACATTTTAACAGCTATCTGGTTTGTTGGGTCTCTTCTGGGTTTGGCTCTCTCTTCTGCATACTGGGTAGGAAGAGCAGGTAGCTCTACCTCAGTTAAAAATGTGGCTGTGTGTGACATGGCGAAGACGGAACAGACCACCATCACCTCCTCTGGTCTGAGGTGACACCGCCCTCCTTGGATTCACTCAGGCTAATCTGTATTCACTCTCATACTCCTCAGCTGCCCTTTCATTCCCAGAAGCTCAGTCAGCAGTTCAGGGAGCGAGTCCTCTTAGTTGGATAGTTCTCTCCAACAATGGTTGCAGACACAGTAGCTGTTTCTGGTGTGGGACTGGGTGGTGGACTCTGTCACAGAATCCATCATTCTGGTAGTCCCACTGACCTCTGTGCGGGACTACTTGTTTGGTGTTCACCCGTGAAAGCTGGAATTCTTACTGTGGAGTTTTAAAGGCTGTCCTTACACAATGCAGAGGGGTGCCTGGTAGAACAGACAGCAGTTTTCATCTTTGTTTAGCCTCATAGTTTTTGCCCTTGTGTTCTCCAAGTTTTAAGACACGCATCAATTCGTGGAAACAGATGCCAAATACCGTGGAATCACTGAGAGAATGTGTTTTGGCATTTCTCTCTCCATCATGTTCACCACTCCACCCCTGAAAGAGCTGCAGCCTCATTATTTCAGTGTAACTTCTGACACGAGCGGATCAAGTGTTATTCCCTTTTTGAATGTCAATCAGTGGGAAGAGACCCACTGTGGCTGTATGTGAGTGCAAGTTTCTGGGCACGCTGTGCGAGGGGCATTGGTGAGTTTCTTTCAGGCTGCTGGAATGCTTTTTTGTGTTTGTTTTTGTTTTTTTTGATGGACTAGTAAATGATTAGGATGTGGACTTTTCAAACAGGCTGGCCAGGTTTTCAGCAGTTGTCCCAAGTGGACTGCCTAAAAAAGGGCTGGCACTGCATCACATGGAATGACCGATGATGTGTCATATATTTTTAATAGGCAAAATGTTTTAATAAACACTCTCCCTCCTAAAACACTGGATTTTAAAGTAGGTTTTAGCCTTGAGCCATGTAGCTACCCAGCTGTGAATTTTATAAGGCAACAATCTCCACATCATTAGATGTTATGACTGATACTGCAGCTATTGCAATAGTAACTATTTCCGCACACTAACAAAGTTTCAAATAACAGTTAAAGAAAGTGTGGCTCTACTTGGAAGATTTTCTCACCTTATAAATGAATCAACTTCGTGAAATTATGAAGACAGGTATTTACTGTATTGTAGAGAGCCAGAAGTGTCTGATTATTCAACCCATGCTGATTTTTGTGCTGGAGAGCTTTAATCACATAGCCTGACAATTTAAAAAATGAAAATTATTTTTCTTTCCACGTGATTCCTGCGTCTTCAGCCAATCCGAATTCAGGTGATAATGGTGCATCGTGAAGCATAGTACACCCCAACTTGATCTTCCATAGTTGCATTGGATCACAGGAAAAGCCTGTGATTTGATTTGGTTTGCATTTCTCAGTAACAGCAATTGCCTGTTTTGTTCAGAAGCATTTGGGACCATATATAGAGGTGAAAGATGATCCAGTGACCCCTATTTGTGCAACCCAAGTCTTTCCTCTACAGTGACTTTTGTGCGATGGTCCGTAAATCACACGTCCTTTTTGAGATCTGTTCTCCCCTGTACAAACCTGCTAGCAGGGTAAAAATTCCGTCCTTCTCAAAAAGGGCATACCTCTTGTAAAGGCTTAGACATTCCCAAACCACAGAGTCTTGATATCCGAAAAAGAGTTGGTAGAGGTGAGGTTCTGATTTATCTTTTACTTCATTGCATCTTCTTTGAACTGTAATGATCCTTTCAACATGGGCTAAGAGAGAAAGTTGAAAAGGAACTTTGATGTTTCTGAGCATTTTGCTATTTATAGTGGGATAGAACAGATATCTTTTCTGTGGTTATTTTAAAGTAGTTATTTAAATTCACCACTGGGGCATTTATTTAGTTTACAGAACATCACCTTTTTTAAAACAGATGGCATCCCTTTACTCATTCAGATATTTTGCATAAAGTGATTCTTTTAATAGTTCACAATTTCTTTTGACTTCTAAAAGAAAGCAACAGTTTTTCTATCCTGTTTATACAGGACAGAAAGAGAAGCACAAACTTTGCTTGAAAAATCTGACCAGATTTAATTTCAGAGTAGTGTTAATTTTTTACAGCATGTGCAGTTTTATTCAGCATCAGTGCTGTCAACTAGCTAATGCAGTGGATACACAGCTATATCAAACACTACAATTACGTGGTTGTATAATGTCAAATTTTTCTTTCAGTGTCAATAAAAGGTATTTGCACTTCTGGCAGTGTAGGAAGAAACTTTTGGTTACTGGTCATACATTGACTTGTTTTAACAGCTTTTAGGCACTCCAGATAGGTCGGTTTTCCTTTCCAATTTGCTATGTCTCTGTTTTTGGTAGCTAACTGTAGACTGAATAGAGAGATGTTATTGCCACAAGTATAAATGTTTTCTCTGTGAATTTTAGTTGTCTTACAGAACAACAAGCTAGGCCTTTGAATACTCCTACAGCTCCAGCTGTTCTCTTGCAAATGGGGCAACTTTCTCCCTGAGGGATTCAAAAATACAACCGCAGTATAACAGCTTTGGGAAATGGAGCCCCAGAGGGAGCACCATGACCAGTCTTTATTATAGCAGTTGCTTGAGTCAATCGCTCCTGTGAAGAAACTGACCTTTAGGTCAAAGTCTTAAAAAAAATAAAATCTAAAAGAAGCAAAAACAGAGGAGCCTTGAACAGAAACTCCTAAGAAACTCCTTGTGCAGATCCACCTCTTTATTGCAACTTAGAGAGGGAGATGGTGGACTCCCTTTCAGAAATAAATACGGTTGCAGTTACTCCACCAACGTGGCATTTTCTAATGTGGTGATGAGCAGGCAGGAAACTGGGCACCCTGAGTGCTAGCCGCTGTAAAGGCAAACAGCCTCTGTTCATCAGGGCTTTGAGTTCAAAAGAAGAACCCCAAGAAGAACATGAAAAGGAAAGATAGGGTGGAAGACGTGAGAGACAAAGTCACTGAATGAGGACCCCTCTCAGGAGAGAGCCAGGTCACACAAGGTGACCACAAAAGGATTCAGGTCACACAAAGGTCTTGAGTTGCCCTTAACGAAGAAATGAAAATAACTTGGCCATGCACTGTGGTACAGTGGAAAACTGTTTGGAAAAGCATGTCCAGGTATGCAAGTTGGTTTGCTTTTCATTTTGGGTAATTCTCGTTTCTTGTATTCCACAGTTAGTGACAGAACATCCACAGACCTAAAGCGCGGTGGTCTCGAAAGCTCTTGGAGAGATTTGTGCAGCCTCATCACCTTAATTTGTGAGAACACTTGGCACTTTGTAGGGTTGGATTCGGTGCTTGCTGGTACAAAGCCTTCTGCAGGTTCTCTCCTGGATTTCTTTTCTTGTCACTAGCCAGCTTTCATTCAGTCCCCTGTAACTGCTCTCCCCGTTGTGCACGTGATGTTTGGAAGGAGCAGATAGTTAAATGGCAAATAAATCTGATTTCTCTTAGATGAAAACAGGAGTCGGCTATGTTGCTGCTTGTTTTTGCTTTGATGGCCGTGTCTATTAGGCAGTGATTTCTGGCACTTCCTACTCGCTGCTGTCACCCCTCATAAACCCCATTCCCGGGGGCCTGACAAACTTGTGTGGCACTTGAGAGCAGCACAGTGTCTCGGTGGCAGGAGGGTGTTCCTGCCCCGCTGCCTTGCCTCTCTCTGTCCCCACAGTGTTGGGCAAGGGGCGCCGGTCACTCTGCTCTGCCTTCGCACCGAGGGCTGTGGCTGCATGGGAGCAAGGGGTCCAACGGGTAGTCAGAGGCTGGGGAGAGGCTGTGCTTTTGCTTCTGCCTTGTTAACGCCAAAACTGGCTTGAGGGTAGAGGTGGAGATGGAAGGGCAATGTGCAGTGTGAGACGGATGGTGGCCTTTGCGCGGTCAAACATCCCTATGGTTTGAGGAGAACCACGTGGTCTTGAAGACAAGGGCAGAGGGACCCCACGTTTTGGTAAGTGCTCCTAAGCGACTGTGCTTTCCTCCCCAGCACGTAAAAAAGGGACGGATGAATTAACTTCGTCCCCAGAGGAAGAAGAGCTGTGCAAGCACCTCCTATTTTTATGGCATGCAGATACCCGATTTCCAGGGAGGAACCAGGGTGGCATATGCTTCCTAGAGCACTGTTTTGATACCAGGAGAGGAGCACTGCAAACCGTAGCACAATATTTGCACAGCCTGCGCATGGGTTCAGTTAAGTCTTGAAAGACTTTGTGGGTTATGACATTCCCCTAAATGTGCTGAGCTTTCTTTAACCTTTCATAAAACATTGTGATCTTTATGGACTGTATCATATTGTGCAGTAATGTGCTTTATTGTCCACAGAATAAGCTTTTCTTAAAGATAATTGGAAAGCTGGAAATGGCTGCTATCGGATGATTTTTTTTTAATACATTATTTCTGAAATGGGCCTGGTGTAATAATGACCCTATCTGTTCAAGATTTAAGATTTGTCTTGGCAGAGAAAATTGATCCATTTCACCTTTGTCTAATGGAAATTTTTATCTGGGATTATCTGTTTATGTAAATGAATGTTCCTTTGAAAAGAGAACTTGAGGGGGCTGTAAATCTCAGTGACACTTTAGTTTCATGGGGGGAAAATTGGAAAGGATTCTAGTATTTATCTGCCTGAAATTGGTTATAAAAACAAAATTATCTTCATGTACCTGCTGCATCTGATGTTTCCTGGAATTTCATTACCTTTTGGAATAATACAACGTTACACTATATACAATATTCTCTGTGATTAGTCCTGAAAATGTTGGGGGTTTGCTTCCTAGCATTATAATTATCAGGAAAAGTCAGTCTGTTAGGGGCAGTGGGATTCTGATTCCCAGTCCTAATGGGTACCAATTAGCACAGCCACATTATTCATAGAGCTCTATGTAGAGCATTGAAAATATTCCACATGACTTTTTTGCCTTAAGTGTGTGTGGTGTGTGTTGGGTGGTTGTTGTTGTTGTTGTTGTTGTTTTGTTTTGTTTTGTTTTTTAAACACAAAGGAGTGACTCTAATTATTGGGGAAAATGTCTTGGGCTAATCAGCTTGTGTTTACAGTTTGCAGAGCAGGACTGTGAATGTAGCATTTAAACTAGTATTTTACACATCGTCCTTAAAAACAGTTTCACTGTTAAAGACACAGGCAAGGTTCCTTGCCAAGTTTCCTCTTGAAACCTAGATGACACATAGCTGAACAGGCCGGATCCTTGCTGGAGTAGCCATGCTGAAACACACAATTTGGTTTGTACGTGCTCGCAGGGAGCATGGTTGTCTAGCATAGCTGCTGTAAATACTTCCTCTTTTTCTTGGTGGGACTGACAAAGAATAGAGAGCAGAGCTGATTTTTAACCTGTTACTGAATTTAAAACAAAGCTATACCAGAGGATGCAGATTTTCGTATTGAATTCTAAAGTTAAACAAGGGTGTACACCATGTATTTTCACATGAAGCACAACCACTTTGTAGATATTTAATCCTTGCCATCTTTGGCAAACAAACAAAAAGATTTCAGTGGCTTAATGACATGATAGCATCAATTGTGCATGGCCAGAGGGAGCAGAAGAGCACAAACATGACAGAAACAAGCATTTAACATGGGAAACTTTTTCTAGTACTTGTGATCAAACTTTGTTACTTTTCTGGAGTAGAGGAAAAGCAGTTGGTATCTTTGACCCCTGAAAGAAATGATAGGTATGTACTTCAGGGTATGCTTCAGGATAAGTAGTAGTGCCACATATTTTAGAATCTAATTAAATGGCCTAATTTTCAGATCCCATTGAGAGCTGCTGCTTGCTCAGCCCTAGACAATCAAACCCTTTGCCTAGCTGCCCAGGTAAAAGATAGGAGCCTGACTTTGGACACTCCTCTGAGCCCTTCCAGGTCAATTGCAATGAGAGCTGGGCCAAAGGCTTTGCTGAAGAGAGCATTTCTCCTGTGCTGTTAAACATTGTGGTTGCAATTGGTGCTGTATTGAGGTGCAGTCTGACTTCTTTGATGTTAACTAGTACTTAAAAGAAATCAAATCAGCATTTATCCACAGCTTTCACGCAGTGGTACCTGGCACACTTCTCTTCAATGTTTCATGTCTTAGTGTTCGTTTATTTTATTTCCACAGAAGTTCAGGCAGAAATTTTTCCTTCCTAAGTTCTTCACTTTTGTGACTTTCTGCTCCACATTTCAGGCAGTCTGCTGGAAATATACATTATTACCAGCTCATTAAATCCAAAATAAATGAAGTGGAAAATTACAGAACTCCATGGATTACAGTGCACCCAACTCAAAATAGAAGTGTGTGATTAAAACCAAAATGGTCTGCATTTTAAAAATGGAATAATAGTTTGGGGCCCAGCTGGCAAAATATCACGAGGTGTGTTTTCAGGGTTGAATCAATGTAAATTAAATTTCACTGAGGCTGCTCAAGGTGGTCCCCTACACATGCAGAATTCTTCCAAGGGTGTATACTGAAAAATGATGAAGGAAAAGATGTTTGTGGTGTAAAGGAATGTAATGTATGATAGTTGAAAAACATACCTCAGTAGTGATAGCGGCATCCTGCAGGAGGATGTACACGCAAAGATCATTGCAAATTCAGCCTTCTCCAGAGTGAAAGAGGAATGAGGATGTAGCAAGGCAGGACGGGTTGGTCCTAGTAAATGCTTTTTCTAAATTCGTAGGCAAAAAGCCCCGAGTCTTGAAAATAACTTGGTTGACAGCACTAACTGCTCAACATTAGGTACTGCCATACAGGTAAATCAACTTCTGACTTCAGAATAAGCAGCGTATGTGTGAGTATATGCCCATGGAGAACAAGTTCCTTTAGTCTTCCCAATTTGATTTGTTTCCCATGTTTTTGATACAATTTCACTACAGCTTAAGCAAAACAAAAGAGTGAATGATGAATCAAAATTTTTTTTTTAATCTTTGGTGTATCAGTATTTTCTTCTCAGTGAAGAAGAAAATAAAGAGTTAAGAATGGGGAAAAGTGAAAACAAGTAGATATTTTGCAGCATGGATAAAACTGGAGCCTGGTTTCCCTGTAGCACTTCACCAGATGATTCAGCATTTGTCAAGTATCCCCAGATTTGAGTAGATCTTGTCATGCCTCATAAGGCACAGAAAAAGAGAACATTTTACAAAGTGTGGAATAAAGTACATGCAATATTAAAGTAAAAATGAATGTCACATAGTTAAAAACTCGGAGGGGTTTTTTTGGTTGTTTTGTCCCACAGCAAATGTTTGTTAGTGTTTAGATGCTGCTGGTCTGTTGTGCTTTGTGTGGGAGCTGGAACTGGAGAAATAGTTTTTTCGGCGCAGAATAAACAGTATTGCAGATTGAGAATTTCGGTTTTCTTTACGTCAGTTGAATTTAATGTCTACCTGGCTTCTGAAGCAGGGTACAGTAAAACCACATCTCTGTCTCTCTTTTCTGCAACCCTGAAGAGCTGTTAGACACAATGAAGAAAGGAAGAAAAAAAAAAAGTGGACCATCTGTAGATGCAGATGGGGATTTGTGGACGGTGTACAAGTTGCAGTCACTGAGTAAGCAGAGATGCCCAAAATATGTCATCCAAATTGACCAATCAGGCTGGTAAGGGGAACATTAGCCTGTTTGGATGAGTGGTCGTACAGGCCCACCCCAGCAACTGTGCGACTCACACAGACAGTCAGGCACTCCATCAGCTTTTCTTTCCTGCTGCTGCTCAGGAGCTGGAAATTAGGTCTGCTTTTACCTGTCAGCTTAGCTCAAAAGACCAAAGACTAGCAAGCTTCATTTTGGTTTTGCAGACTGTGTTACAAGAAAACTCTTCTTTTCCTCTTTATTCATTTATTTTCCTTTTAAGGTACGATGCAAGATCTTTTGCAGTATTTGTATGCTCTGAGGTGTAGTTTGACTACAAAGTGATGTGATGCTTCAGTTAGTGAATGGATAGAGTTTTGTTGGTCAAGTGGCAACTAAGTCTGTTTCAGTTACTTAGGTATCTTTTCAATTGTAAAAGAGGACAAAAGCTCCGCAGGACTGCATGTGTTGAGGAATTGAATTCCCAGGGGAAATGATACTCCGTTTCTGTCCTATTTTTGAGAAAAGATTGATTTAAATAGGAAGGTGTAAGCATTCTTCTACACCAGAACAGCTGAATGTTCTGACCTTACTGAATGTTAGTCAATCTGTTTTGTCCTCACTTTAAAGAAGAAAGCAAAAAAAAAAAAAAAGCCAACGAGCAAACAAAAACCTCATAAAACCCAGTCTGTTTTTCAGAGAAAGTTTTGATTTCTGTGGAGATTGCTCCAGGCACACATCGTCCTGCCTTGGGAGAGGGGAAGTGTGCAATGCTGGGAAAAGGGTTTATGGCAATGCTTTCTCTCAACACAAGTTTGACAGGTGCTAAAGGGGCACATGAGTTCCTTGCATACTGATGGGCTGCTGTGGATAGATTGAAATTAGATTAGAGGAAGGGACAATCCTAGATTTTTGGGTTCCCAATGAGGAGAATCTCAGTGAGGACTGAGGTCACGGAGGTGCAGCCTTAGGAGGAAATTTTGCTACTTGGATGTCTTAAAACGTAGGCCATACTCCAGGAAACTTCCCATCAGGATCAGACCTGGGCTGCCAAGAGGATGCACGTTCATACCTTAGTACATCTTTCACACTGGTATGTTTGTGATGGCTGATGTTCACGTAAAAATGGCAACCAGCGTTCTCTTGCAGGATATTCTGTGGAAGCCACCAAGTGTTCAACGCACATGACAGAATGTGGGAGAGGGCTTGTAACATGTAAAGAGCGCTGTCTGGGTTTGCTAGTCAGTCACTGTAACAAAGCATGCACCCATTTGTCAACAAGAGCCAAATCTGATTGCAGAGCCTTCAGCTCTGCCGCAGGTTGGCTCAATGTACGTGAATGGATTAGCTCTAGACTTGCATCAGCGTAATTGAGATCACAGTTGTTCTAAGCACTCCATAAAACACAGTGAGTTGTACAGCTAGTCCAATACGTTGCGCATTGCCAAGTCCCCAGGAGGTTTTCAGGGTGTCTGAGTACACGATATCTTTCCTGAGCTCAGTAAAAGAAATGGTGTGGAGAGCAGGGTGAAAGGATAGGAGAAGGGAGAGGAATGGAACTGCTTTTGCTATTTTTGCTCAGAAACACTGACAGAGACTTGCCAGATGCAGCTGTCAAGGAGCAGCAAGGTGAGGTTTGGCCACAAGCTCAGGTTCCCTCATAGCAACTTGTCTTCAGATGACGGGTGAGATTCAGACATACGTGGCTGCTGTTGAAACTCCATTTCAGATCTCGAGTACCAGAAATCACAGCTCAGCTGCTCACACAGCATGCTGTGGCTGTACTTAGGCATACTGCATTTGTTTGCCCAAGTGTCCAAAGCCAGTTTTTAATTCAGGGAGGGCACTTGTGACCGTAGCAGTTCAGCCTCGCAAGCATTTTCTCTGTTTGTATTTCATGCTGCTTGTTCTTGTAAATGGGCCTGGTGTTTTGTGAGCTGTAAAGCATCTCCAAGCCTGCTTATGCAGGACTGCAGAGCAACAAGCCTCCTTGTAATGCCTTTCAGGATGGCTCCATTTATATTAATTGTGTCACTAAAAATATTCCCTTTTACCCGGGGGAGCCAAGTCTGCATCACAAATCATCCAGATAAGAAGAACTGTATCCACAGTGGGTAGCATTTTTAAGGTATAGATTTTTTCTCTGGTAGCTTTATCATAACATCCACTCTTTTCTCTTGCAAAAGCTGATACAGAAAGCTGGTGCGTGTTACTGGCCGGCAGCTGTGGTTCATATCAGGAGCAGATCTATTTCTGTGGTTAGAAACAAAACTGTGAGTGCAGCCCAGAATTATTCAAAACGTTATCCTTAGGTTCTGTTATAACAGTAAAAGAAGAAACCTGGGTCTTGCTGTGCTTGGCAAAATATGTCACGATGGCGGTGTGCTATGATTGTTTATGGCTGTGTTTGTGCTATTTATTGCCCTCTAACTAGGAACACTGAAAATGCAAGGGTCGTGACTGAAACACGTAGTGGGGCTGTCAGGCAGCTTTTTCGTCAGCTTGGGAAGTGTTTTGTGTGTCAGCATTGGTGGCTGATAGCTGTAGGCAGATGCTGCCTGGGTCAGTGTCACTTGTGACCACCCAGCTCCCTAGTGGGGAAACTGAGGCAGCAAGGTGAGGGGACTGGCAGAGGGAGTGCAGTGAGAGCTGGTGGCAGAGCCCTACTTGGTCCTTGGAGCTCTCGGTCCATAGAACCAGCTTTTTGCCTTCCTGGAGATTTTTCTGTCTTCGTGGGACCCGCGGTTCCTGCGAGAGTCTGAGCATAGCCCCTGAGCTCTCTGCCTGTCCCCTCGGGTGGCACTTGGGGCACCCAGCTGTGGCTTGGCCCTGTTGTCTGTTCCTCACTCGCTGACCCCAAGTGGAGTTTCTTCCTCCCGACCCTTGCATTCAAAGCTCCTGCGATCGGTGTGCGTCTTCACTGGCTTGCTCCAACTTTTGGCTCCAAGCCCTGTTCTGCATTCAGCAAAAGCCTGCGGAGCAGTATCAGTGCCAACAGGCTGCATCGGCGTCTCAGCAGCGCTCTCTCCTCCCACTCCTTCCTACTCCTTTGCTACTTATTCTACCTTCCCCGACCGTGCGCTTTCCCCTGCCTCCTCCGAATCCCTCCTCCTCTTCTCCCCCCACTTCCCACCCTCACCCAACGAAGTCTTCAGTTCTTCCCGCTTGTAATTTGTCGCTAATCAGCTGTCAGTGTTGGAGCAATGATGAGAGGTTCATCTCTTGCTGAGGGTAATGGCCTTAAAAGTCACAGAGTCAATGTCAATGGGATCGCTCCAATTCAATCAGAGACCTGAATGAGAAATGGCCCCCGCTGACATTAGCACTCATTTTGAGCCCAAGCATCTGGGCCCTAGTAAATAACCATCAGTGGGTGGGTCCGGGGGACAGGTCATTAGCCCCACGAAAAATAAATATCGTTTCCCTTGATGGCTGCGAGTAATTTAGCTCAGACGAGGAAATTTCACCCTAGATTAAGTATGATGAGCCAATATCAGTCAGAGGAGGCCAAACAGTGAGAGCTTGATGAGATAGAGGGAAATTTATATGCAGCTGGCTGAATGCAAGATGAGTTGAAAGAAATGATGTACTCTTCCACTCTTTAACCATGTGCAATGCCAGGCACTGTGTCTCCTGCAACCGGCACCCCCTCCCGACGCTGCTGGGCCCCCCAGCCCCTGGGCACGCATTTGTGTACGGCACGGCCCACCCGCTGCCATCCCCACCCCCTCCGCCACCATCTCCGCTGTCGAATAACTGGCTCTGGTGCTGACAGCTTTCGCAGGCGATGCCTCCGAGTCAGAGCAGCGGCTTCCGGAGAGGAGCTTGCCATGTCCGTGGGCTTGCACACAAGTCACAGCCGCGGCCAGCCCTGCCTATCCAAAAACAGCATGGGAGCTTAATTGCTCTGCAGGCCTTCGAGGCCCATCGCCTGCTCCTTTCCTCTTACACAAATAACATAATAAGCCTCTTCCTGCACCTTTGCTTTGCATGCAGTATTATTTTTTCTAGTTGCTTCTTGAGCCCATCAATCTAGTACACGATATGCTAGATGGCTATCAATTCCACTCCCTAGCCCCTCTTTCTCAGGGGCACACGTTGGGAATTGTGTTTTATGTCTGCTGGAAACGGCGAGGAGGCAGCTTCGCTCTCCCTCACTGGCCCAACTCTGCATACCTAAAGCTGTGGCTTCAGGCCGGGGCCTGTCCCCCGGCTGTGCCCTGAATACAAATTGGGCACGCTGCAGCAACCAGCTTGGCTCTCCCTCGTCATTTGGTCTTTCAGGGCGACCCCTGGATAACTGGGACAGGAGCATGGGATGAACACAGTGAGCTGGGATGCCAGAGGAAAACTGAAGCAGGCCAAGAGCAGACAGAAATGAAACAGAAAGCATGTGGAGAAGTGCATTATTTCAATGTAGGCATGAAGGAGGGAACTGCAAATGGAAGTAAGAGGCCTTGCTGCAGCCAGTGCAAGCCTTGGGCGCCTATTTGGAGGCCAGTTTTTCAGCATGAGAGCCAATTAATAGTTCTCTCTCTTGCCCCATTAAAAACTGTCATCCTCAAAAGACCAAGCAGTTGGAAGGTCTGACAGCAAGCAAGCAGGTGGAAGTCTGCTGGGAATGCCCTTGTTTCCTCTACAGAATGTTTCCAATAGAAACGAGAGATTTTCTTCTATTAGCTTACACATTTCCACATTGTTCTCCAAGTAATGACAAAGTGTGTTTATCCCATATTCCTGGGAACCTCTTCTGTCATTGTGCTGTAGTTCACCACAAGCAGCTTCCAGTGCAGCGGCAGGTACGTAGCACTTAAATCTTTTACTTTTTTAAAGAAGAGGTGCTAGTTGTTCATGTGTGTCAGCACCTTTTATGCCCACCTGAGCAGAAGCAAAAGTATCTTTGTAAATATTCTGCCATACCTCGTAAAACCTCTGTTAAATGCTGGGTCTTGCTGTTGTGCTGAAAGGTTAGCCAGTGTGCAAAGCAACAGGCTGAAGTGCCAGGGTAAGTACATTAGGCACGTAGCATTTCACCTGGCCTAAAAACATCTGGCTGCCATTGAAGAAGTATTTCTTGTCTGAAGTAAATCCTGTGCAAGTATGGTCAGTGGAACAACGACAATTTCTGCAAAAAGAAGGTCTGGGCAGGACAGAGAATTTGAGACGAAAGGAAGTAGAGAAAGGAAAGGCTTGGACACAGATGTACCTTGTTTCCAGCCACTCTGGTTTTGAATATCCTTTGGATTGCACCCTCAAAATGCAGGATCTGCAGCAAGGATGGCCCATGTGTGGGGCTGCCAAGTCCCCCAGAACCAGCTGCATGTTTGGCTTTCCTGCAACGCAGCGGTGGTGGGAAGAAGCTGACACCATCTCCTGCTTCGGAGATGTGTTCTTTTGGAGAATGTTCCTCTCCCTGAGCTTTGCTTTTCCCTCAGCTACTGGAGTTGCAGGTTTTTGGTTTTCTTACTCTTTGTAGAAGGATGGGATGTAGGTTCCCCTCCTCCAGGGTGACCATGAGGTGGTAACTCTGCCCAATCTGGTAAAAAAAAAAAAAAAAAAAAAAAAAAAGAATCAAATGAGAATTTCATTCTGAAAAAGGTTCTGAGTTTTCAGCTTTTTTTTACCCCTCCTTTCTTGTATATTGAGGTAAAATCTGTCTCTCTGATTATCTGTTTATCTACTTTTATTTATTTATTTATTTATAATATTGGATAATGCTGAGGTACGGAAATTCTGAATTTTCAGCTTCCCTGCTTCTTTCCTGATGATATGATACTGTTAGCTGAAAAGTAGGGCTGCTTATAGAGCAGGGAGTAGAACTGTGATTTTTTTTTTTCTTCTAGATGAAGCAATGTAGGCAAGAGAAATAAATGTATTGACTGACCTAGTGCCTGCTCTTAGAGGTGTAGAAGCAAATGGAGGTGACAAGTCAACCCCAGAACATTTCTCTCAGAGGATGTGATTTTAGTGAATGGAGATTCTTCCTGATGAAGTGTGTGTGAGTCTCTCTTCTCTGTAATGCTTCTTCTGTATGTTCTTTGCTTCTGTCTCTTGGACTTGTCCGCATCTTAATGTAGCTGAGCTGCAGGTCCTATTGCTGTCACAATAAACAAACAAACAAAAAACCCACAATGATAATTAAAAAAAAGGCAAACAAACCAACCTTCCAAGAGAGGATAGGAGAGGATTGCTTTCAGGAGGTGGGTTTCCTTCTAGAATGTGTTTTTCTTCGATTTTTTAAGTAGTCAGCTCTCCTCAATAGGAGAAAGAGAGTTTGCTAGAAGGATGCTTGTTTATGCAGCACTGTCTGCGTGCCTCATTTAGGACTTGCTCAAGCTGGAGACCCAGACCCTTCTGCAGTGGCTTTTCATTGATGAACTTCTCCAAGTGGTACAAGGGTTTTTATACACAATACCTCTTCCTCTCTGTCCTTCCTATTTTGAAAAAATATCAGTTGCCAGGACTCCTTGAGCCTGAGCATATATCCCTTTGGAGGGTGATGGTTTGCTCTTGAAACTGGCAATAGCTGTTTATCTCTGAGCTCTGGGGGAGGGTGGGGGGCATAGTTATGTGGCCTGTCCAGTAATCAGGAGCATCTGTGCAGCATTATGGAAATAACTGGAAATACAATGGAGGTAGAGAGAGAGTTCTGTCAGCTCTTAACCAGGCCAAAATTGTACTTCCTATGCAATTGGGTATATATATAGCTGATTTTGTTGTTGTTGTTGCATTTTCTTACAACAAATGGACTTTTCCTTATAATAGCTTTCTGCTGGGGATGCTTCAGTCCTAAATATATCTTTTTCTTGTACGCTTAAGCTACAGCATGCCCTGGTGGGTAGTATGGGCTCTATTCTGGCCTCGGGTAAGCAGGCGTAAAGTTAGCAGAGTTATAGCCTCTACAACTAGACCTGGCTTTGGCCCCATGCCTGTGCTGCTCCCTTGCCAAAGCAGAATTTGCCATTTCTGCTATTTATTTATTTATTTATTTTTCCACTCCTGGCCCCTGATAAACGTCATTCTTCACCATGCAGTATCTGTCTCCTGCTCTCTTGTGGTGGTACATGAGCAAATTGATGAAGAAACCATTGACAAAGTCCTGATGGTGGAGGGGGTGATGATGAATTGGGAGCCATTATAGCAGGTATTGTGTGCGTTCTACCAGCTGACGCTCAACTTCCCTTCTAATGCCAGTTGCCTTCTATCATCTGGTAAACGGATTGGATGCAGGCTTCTCCCAATTAAAGCCAGTGAGGTCATATACTTCCTAATTACAGGCTAGTCCATTGTGTCTAAATGTGACAGACATGTGCTTGGAAAATTGCTTTTAATGCCTAAATAAACATGATGAACTAAATGGCAGATTTGAATCGTAATTGAAAGTGCTCAGCCTCTTGAATTTTGCACTGACTTTCTGATAGCCACTTGTACTGCCGACCACCCTCATTTGGGGATGTTTTGTTCCTGGCATAGCAATGCTATTATGTCACATGTGGGCCTTCACCCGCTCCCTTTCTCTGGGACATTAGTGTTTTACAAACATATGCAGCATGATCACACAATGGAGAGCGAGCCCGCCCTCCTGCAAGAGTAGAAGAGGATTGTGGCGGGAGAGACAAATTGAGTTGACACCAACAGCAGGAGTGGGTGAGCGAGCAGATTGAGTACAATACAAGTACAGCGGTACAATGCAGGATGGTTAAACACAGAAATTCTGCATATTGCTAAGAAATCCCAAGTGACTGCTGACAACCTTGGGGCTGAGAGTTGTCTCCATGTGGGCAAGCTGTGCTCCCAGTTACTTAGGGAAAAATCTGGACTTTTTCCAGATACGCAGCAGGAGTTGCTCTAAATTCAGACCCCGAGCATGATATTGACCTCCTGTGCTGAAACTTTGAAGAAGAGAGGATAAAACTTGTGTAGATATTCAGGAGCAGACTTTTGAAGGTATGTGTATGTTAAATAATACACTTGTGCTAGGCCAAAGGCAATTTAAGTGCTGCATTTTATCTGACACTGAAGGCGAAATGCTCGGTTTTCCAGGCAGCTTGCTATTGCTTGCATATGTATTAGTTTCTGTTGGGAGTATTCCCTGCAGGATTATCTAAACTGGCTAAAGCCTCACTTGGTATTTGCTTGTATTTCATAATGGTTGGCAATATTCAGTGCTCACTAATAGCCACAAATGCTTGTTGTGCCTGGCCGCACTCTGCTTCTGCTCCAGTCGTTCCCTAGGGCCAAGTTTGCGCCTGAAGGTTCGAGTCTGAGTAAGGCAACTGGGGCTATCCTTGGAAATCGATGACCCTGCTAGTGGTGTCCGGAATAGGTGGTGCCATTGCAGAATGAATATGGAGTAGACCATAGTCCCATCTTGTTTTCCAGCTCTTGTGACTTCAGGGCTCAGTTCAGCTGGCTGCCTAGGTATGGGATAGACTTTAATGTGATGGTTTACATGCTTCAGGCTCGGCCTGGAGTGATGTGCTCTGCCAACATGTACCCTGAATTATTTGTACCTGTTCAGATTCACGTCATGCAAAGCGCTGAAGCATTGACCTGAAAAGGGTAGGAGTGGGGAGGTGATGTTTGTGATTGTGTTGAGGTGGTAATAGGTATGGTGAAATCTGTGGTGAAGTGAAGGCTGAGCCCCAAGCTGGCTCTGGCCAGCAACATCATTTAGTCTAGTTGAAATGGTGTGGTGAGGCAGCATCCAGTAAATCAGTTTTAGCATGCCCTAGTGTATGGATACAGCTTAAGTATGTGCATAACTTGAAGATTGCAAGCAGCTCTCTTCAAATCAGTGCTTGAGGTTATATGCCAGCATAAACACCCAGCTGGACTAAGGCTTATCCTGACAGGCACTTTCCTGTAGAGATTATCATCATATTTGCCTCATGCTTCCTTACATGAATTCCTTAATGGCTGCCTGAAAAGAGAGTACCGTCTCTCTGCCCCGTTGTAGGTATGAGCTCTCTGATGCAGGGCAAAAACAATTCCCTTTGCAAACAGTATTTTATTTTTGGAACTTGTGGGTGTCAAACTCACACTGGTGTAAAGACAGATGTGGAGTGCTTGGGGCCTGCAGCAATATGTTGAGCCCTGTTGTTTTATGTTGATAGCACACTGGTGCAATTTACATCAGCTGTTCTTTCTTACCTTGAACTGAAAGGTACAGCAGCTGTTGACATTATATTTATGGCACTGTAACTATTTATGCTATGCTTTTGACAAGCACTCACATATTTCACGGTGTTCTGCATCCTCTTGGATTCTGATAGGCCAGTTGCATGGACTGATGATGAGACGCTGCAAGAAACAGCTAGCATGAGAGAGAAGAGGTCAGCTCTGAAGATTTGGTATAAATTGAAGTTACAGGTTCCTTCTTTGCAACCAGTCACCTGTTCCCATACTGCTTGCTGGAGCTTAGTTGTCTTGAATATCAGTGCTCTTTCAGTTTTGGGTACAGTGCAAATAATATGTGCAAAAGTTACTTGAGAAGTGGAAGGTACAAAGTCAGAATGATTCTTATTTTCCTTTTCCCTTGGGAAACCTGTCTGAACGTTAAAAATTTGAATAAATGTGGAGGCATTCACACTTAAGTTAGGTGGGAGCTGTTGTGGAGTCTGAACTCTTGTTGAATACACTCCTGAATCCAAGCCTTAGATCAGGTGTGCTGAAGCATGAAATGAAGGCTTTATTACCCCGAGATATGTGTACTACATACTGGCATGGGAGGCAGGTTGTTTGTTGCAGATCTACAGAGGATTTCTGTCCTTTGCAAATGATGTGAAATGAACGCTGTTTAGTTGGCACAAGGTACGGACATTAGAGGGAAAAACAGGACTTGCCAGTAAGGGCTTCGTTCCTAGGGTGTAGATTTAATAGCATCAACCAATTCATTTTAAATGACCTGGCTGTTGCAGGCACGGCAGTTTTTGGGAGACAAGGAATGTACAGGCAGCCAAACTAACAGCTTTGATCTCTCTCTAACTTTTTGTAAGGTTAAGTGAATGCCATGCAAATGTGGGAAGCCAGGAGAACATCTCTGCTTCTGAAGGATAAAGAAAATTGCATCCAAGCAAGCGTTCCCATCTATAGGGGTTGTACTTGTGCTAGCAGAAACAATAGAAATGTTTCCTTGAAGACAGGGCAGGCAAGTATCCTGCTCTGCTGCAGAATTCTTGTGTGAACTTGGATTGGTCACTTAGGTAAAAACCCTCAGAGATCTTTTCACTTTGACTTTCAAGTGATTTTCTGGGGGATGTAAAGGCCAAACTGCCTTTGACAATCTAGGTCTTTGGCTTCACCAGTGCCATTTCTTTGGCTTCACCAGTGCCATTTTCACTGCCATATTCAAAATGTACCCAGGCAATATCACTCCCTGTTCTCCAGTGACTTTGCTGTTACAATTGTGAGTTTTGGGGAAGGTAAACACAGTGAAGATTGCAAAGTGCTTACTTGATAATGGGAGGCATATAAACACCTGACATGGATAAGTTGCTCTTTTGTGCCTGTGTCCAGTAAGGAAAAGTGTTATTTATTCTGACAGCATCCTCTAACCACTGAGAGCTCCCTCTGGGCTTCACCTGATGCCTTTAGCCTGATTACTGCCAGCCCTGCAGCCTTCTGCTAACTTATTCCCACATACTATAAACCACCCATTAGCCTTTTTCCTCAAAAGAACTTATTTACAGAGGCCTGCCACTACCTTTACTGCATTGTGTGTAGGAACTGTCTTTCTGGCTCTGCGGCCACAGAGCACCAGTGTACAAAAGCAAGTTTGTGGCTGGAATTTGTTGTTTCTTTCCTGTCCAGATGGTCACTCTCAGCCCCATTTGACCTCTCAAGTACAGGCTCTGGACTCAAAATCAGGAATTAACAGGCTTCATCTTCTCCTTCGCAACAAACTGTGAAGAGCTTCAGCAGGAGGTTGGCTTCAGGGAGAGGCAATGTATCGGAACACATTGCAAAAGACACTTTTTGCAAGAAAACACGGGTAAGTAAATGAAATACTGCTTTTCTGCCTGTAGCTGGAACTCATTTTCCAAGGACCCCTGCTGAAGAGAATTCCCTTGGGTGTTTCACAGAAATGTTTTCATTGAGAGTGGTCCCTCTTCCTTGAGTGGGCAACATGGTGTTCTTCAGTTCTTTTCACTCTGCCCTGGCTGCCCCTGTTCATTTGTCCTTGAGCACCCCTTACCTGTGGTAGATGTGACAGTGAATACCAATTGGTGACCTTAGTTCACAGAAATGGTGATGAAATGGTGATGGAAGGGTAGCTCTTGCACCTCTGTGGGACTAAGTGGTGAAAGCAAGCAGCTAAAGCTTTAACAATTAAGGCAAAACTTGGCCTGCATGTGTGTCACAGAAGGCTCTCGTGCAGGGATTCGTCTGTGAATGCTTCCAGTACTTTGTGTTTGAGACTGGATTCAGTGGCTTAGGGTGTACCCTCACAGTGGCAGACAAAAGTCATTAGTGATGCCACCATCAGTCTGTGAGTGCTGACGAGTGTGTATCTCATGTTAATTCTAGCTAAATAGTGTGAGGGCTAAGTTTAAGTTTGGCACTCATCTGTTTTGTTTCCATGGTTTCTCCTATAATGGAGCTGTTCTCTTCTGAATGCTTTCATACACTGGAGTGTAATAAATAAATAACAATAAATTTATAAATAAATAATTTATAGTATTATATTATAATATATTATAATGTCTTAGATTTATTACTCTGTGTATGTGTGTTTGTTTGTGTGATTTGTTCTGTACCTATTTTGGACCCCCTACAAAATATGCTAATCTCATACTTGCTTTCCAGAGAGTGGTTTCAAATAGCCAATGCCAAGTTAAACTACATGCTCTTGAGTATCAGAGATACCTTTGGCATTTGGAAAACTAGTACAAAGGCAGCAATTGTGCAAAGTCCCCAAGTAGCCTAAGACTGTGCAGCCAGGTGATGTTCAGGTGATGTTCCCGTTGCTTCTTTTTTTCTTTGAGGCTTTCAAGTTGCAACTTTTTTTTTTTTAAGCATAGGAGATAGCATTTAAAAATTATTATCCCCTGGAGATTTTTATAAAAGTATTCTTTGTGGTCACCGTTACATATTTCAGACCAGGCTCTCTGATGGTGCAAGCAGATGGGAGTTGATTTCTGTTTGCTTTGTTTATCTCATATCATATCGAGGTTTTGAATCCTGCATTACTGCATTCCCTCTCCTTGCTTGAGAATAGTGTGGAAGCAACTAGTCACCTCAGCAAACTTGTTCAGCTCAGGGTTTGGAAATTAATAGTAGTCTGCTTTCAGTTTTAGGGCATGTAGTTCCAGTGACATCTTTATGGATAGTCACTGGAAACGGAAAAGTGTCCCCATGGTTATAGGTGTAAACCCCCGAGTTTCACCATTTTCCCTCTAAGCCTCCAGGCTGGATTCTGGACTCAAACACAAATGTTTTACTAAAGCTTTAGGTGTCATGGTTCCCAGGACAAGGCTTTACCTAAGCAGTTACTTTGTAAAATCTGAGGCTTTCAATGTTTGGGCATACAGAAAGTGCCTTTCTTGAAATGTGACATATCAAACACACATAAGCTGGCAGCCAGAATACATAAAAACATACTGCAGAAGTCAAAAGGTTTCAAAGAAGAAGACGTTCTGACATTTGAAGTGTCACTATCAGCAAGGTAGTATGGTAGTGCTGTCTGCGAGTGTCAGCACTAGGAAGAGAATGCTTATCTCCTGAATTGCTGTCCAATGTAACAGCAAGATCATCCTGTTTTTGAAATGATGGCATTTTAATCAATTGGAAAAAGCAGCTTGAGCTGGCAAAGTTCCTCTTCTTTCTCCCCCCTTTTTCTCCCCTTTCCAGCACTCATTTAATGCAGCTAAACTGTGGCCAGAAAGATTTTGTAGAGCAGTTCCAACAATATTCTCTCCAAAAATGAGACAACCTCAGCTCCTTATTTCTGCCAGCAGCAAATTTTTAGGAGTGATTGATAAAGTCCCAGGCCTGGGGGCTTTGTAATGGAAGTGCTGACAGACCCTTAACTGGAGCATTGTGAAATGCAATGCTGTAATACAATGAATAATATTCATGAATCTGCCATAATGCTGGATATTATCACTCATTACCATTGTAAGAAAGGGGTGATTAAACTAATAGTTACTGAGAGACATTTCTGGTGACAGGAGGCAATGATTAGAATGAACTGACTTCAATATACATTTAGAACTGGGAATAATGGGATGTGGCAGGAAGCCAATAAGTGAACATGGCCCACAGCTCTGATCAATGAATTACTTTTTTTCCGCTTTACAGCAGTACATGGTGTTTAATGAAAAATCAATAGCCCCCTGTAATTCAAAACTGTAATCAATCGTTTGACCTGAAGCTTTCCCTTTTTTTCTTTTTTCCTCCCTCTCCCCCCTCTCCACTGCCAGGGAAGATGTCTTTGGCTGATGACACAGTTCAGTTGCAAGACGCAGTACTTCACGAGGCTCGCAGGAGGAGCCTGACACAGGTCTGCTGCAATTTATACCAGCTGCAACACATATATATGGAAAATCTGGGGACGGACTAGGTTGGATGTTGCCGCAGTCTTGCCTTTGCTCTGCCTCAGCCAGGATGGGAAGGTGAAATGAGAACTCTTTGCTCCTTCTTTACCCTCTCATCACTGGCCATGAGGGGTTTTATAACAAGCAGTCCCATTCAGATGCGGCTTGAGGGCATCTGTTGAGAATGGTTGGCCCCTTTCTTCAGTCTGTAGCCACTTGTGCAGCCCAGTTATGGAAGAATTTTGCTGCCCCAGGCAGCTGCCTTTCTGCCTGGGTGAGGGGCAGCCCACCTCCACCCCTGCCTTTGACTGTAGAAGGTCAGAAGAACTCTACCGTTAGGAAGGCACCCCACCAGAGAGCTCTGCTGGATGTCTCCAAAGTGCTTTCAAAACTGCAGATGAAGGCTCATAGGTGTTCAGCGATACTACAGTGATACTACTGTTTCTGAAAGGAAAGATCTTCCCACCAGGCCTGTTAGGCCCTTTGGATTCAGCCAAGCTCTGTCAGTTGACACCACTGGATCTGACTTGGGAAGTCTCTGCTTGATATAGGTGTGAATTAATTCAGCTTTGTTCCAAGCACACCAACAGAGGCATGAGTGAGAGAAAAATAATGCAGCTGAGCATCTTTCAGAAAACTCAGAACCACGCTTTGCATGTAGGTAGATCTTGTTGTCAGTGCCTGGCAAGCCTTGTTAGAGGGTTTTATTTTAAACACTGGGAGAAAGGAGGAACTCAGTTTTGGAAACAGATGGGTAATGCACCTGGACCATTAGTGCCCATTGACCTCAGTAAGATAGGCAGCTTTGTGTGGTGGGGCATGTTTTGTTGGATACTAGAGAAAAGAGTTTTCTGTCTGAATTATGTGTTGAAGAGATCTTACTACTAGAGCTGTTAATGCTGTGTGTCCAGTGTCTTACTGGGCTAAACTGGTAGCAGGTATAACGCTGGGCTTGTGTGCAATTGCTCCTGATCTGTGCCAGTGAGAACAGGAAAAAGAGTAAGTCTGGCAAGTGTCAGCAGCACCTTTTTTGAAAGGATAACAAAGGTGATTAGCATCATTTGCAGTAGTTCTAAGGATAACCCATTTCTATGATTCAGTAATAAAACCTTACTCTCAGCAAATCCCCAGAAAGGACAGTTTTTGAAAAGGTAAGGATTTATTTGTAGGTATTGGAGTATTTTGCTTCTTCTTCTGTATACCTTGCTGGCTTTTTTCTGTAGTCCCATCACCAGCTATCAGACTCGAACACCGGCTCCAAGGGAAGAAAATGAAGCATCAACAATGGCAAAGACCTGCCTACTGCAGGATTATTCTGAACAGCCTGTTCCTGTTTTGCTCAGTCTACGTCTAAATGATTCAGTGATAAAATGTCACCCTTTTCCATTCTAAGACAACTCACGAATGGAAAGGTTTTTGCTCATAACCTAAATGCAAGGATATTGTCATGGTATGTCATTTTGGGTCACTCTTGTACCCCTGACTAAGGAGTTTTCTGCCTCGATGCATCAGGAAGATACATGGGTTAAGCTAAAATTTACAGCATCTCTCTCGTTCCTCAGTCACCACCCCCACCCTTTCCCCCCTGCTATTTGTTGTAGTGTATGAGGAGAAGAGAGCAAGCGTGTCTCTTGGGTTTGACGGCTCCCTTCTGCTTCTCCGTCTTCTGTGGCCGCTGCTTTTGCTGCTTTGCCTGTTAACTGAATGGCTGATTTCCTGGCACAGGGACAACGCCGGTCCCTTGGCGGGAAGCTGAGCACACGCAGTATTGCCAAGCAACACTTTCCAATGGATTGTGTGTGCCATAACTCTTGCTTGGAGTCACGTGCTGCAGTCTTCTGATTTTTTTTTTCCTTTCCATCCAGAGAAAATGCATATGCATAGGGATGTGGGAGTGAGTGGGTAGAAATGGGATCTTAGTAGGCTGGGGGAAAGTATTAGGGTAGAAGGGCCAGGATTCCTTAAGGACACAGATACAGCTAGAAAAGTGTTTATATTTTGGTCTGTTTAGGAGCTTTGTATGGAAGCTGGGCTGTACTGGACCATTCTATGTCATAGCTACTAAGATGCCCATGTGTGTCTCGAGAGAGCATGGGTTGCTTCCCAGTCCTCCAACACGAGGGTCTGTCGTTGCCCTCTGCGAACCTCAGCGGGACACAGCAGATCCTGCCCTGGAGGCAGGCTAAGCTCAGGTGAAAATGTGGTGCTCTGAGCATCTGAGCATGTTTTCCACACTGCTCATTTTGGTTCCAGCTGTTTCTCCTTCCTTTTCTCAACAGTGCTCTGCCTTAAATGACTGATAGTCCCTGTAACATCTTAGTGACCATTTTGCTTTGAAAACACGATTGTCAGTGCAAGGAAAAGCTTCCTTGCTTCCTGCTTGAGGAAAGGCAGCTTGAAGACTGCTCTTCAGAGGTATTGGTGCTGATAAAGGGGTTTGTTGGAATGTGACGAAAGGGAGGCAGTCCTTGCAGGCCACACAGCAAACAGTCTGCATAAGAATATCTAGAAGATCTCCTTTACTGAGTATTTGCCAGTGGCCTATGCATTTCTTATCTGTTCTGTCCTCAGATGGAAAAGGACAGATGTCCCATCCTGGAATTTCTTGTTTGGCACTAGAGCTTGCTTTCTGCTTGGGATACCAGAGTTATATAGCAGGTGTGCATGCCCATATAAAAAAGGGTGTACTGTACTGTGTGGGAATGAGTTTGGGTTTTGGGCTTCTGTGGTCCCAAAGGGCTAAGGAGATGATTCCTTGTCCTGTCCCAAAGCTATTGAGACTATGAACAAGGGGAGTGGATTTCATCCTGAAAGAACATCTTCAGTGATAGATGACGAGCATTCATTTTGGGCTTGGTCCCAAAACTGTTCCCAAATCAGGCAAGAGAACTGAATGCAGCCCTTGAAGCACTCACACTAGTTCTAAATGTCCTTTTCATCTCTGAACAGGCACTTCTGGATTTTATTGCTCTTTGCAGTAGCCTGAGTAGTGATGCCGTTGCGCTGCTGCGGGCCCATGCCAAGTGGTCTCTGCTGTGGGGCCTTTTGCCTCCTGCATTTCTTGCTGATCTTCACTGCTGCTTATTCTGAAAGAGGACTGGACAAGGGCTTTGGGATTTGGCTTCAGGACTTGAAGATGATGCTTTAAATGCAAGGAAAATGGAACGAGTGAAAGCATCTTTATTTAAGAGCTCTCTCCACCCCTCAAGCCTGCCACCAGAGCCACATCTGTGGTTCTCAACTGTCTACCTGGTCACTGGGATGGTGGGTACCAGGCACCACCTCAAATACAGCATAGAAGCAAGAATGGTGCTAATAACAACGTGGGAATCAGAGAGGCAATGAAACTCTCAATCTGGACGTTGCACATCTCGTCCCATGAATGGAGTAAGTGAATTCGCAATAACACTGCAATTGGTGCAATGGCAGCTTGTCAGGCGGCTACTGGAGCAAGTAGAAGCACTCAAGCTGTGGTAAATATACTCTGCATCACAATTATGTAACAGACCGCATCCTATCCTGCACTCATTTGCTGAACAAAAAGGGCCAGCTCCTCAGCTGGTGCAAATTGAGGTGGTTTCACTGACTTCGATGGATGAGGACTTAACCCTGGGATGATTCTCAACAATCTCGCTCTCGATTTCTTTATCTCATGCCATTTAGAGATGAACCTGTGTTCTTACCTTCTGCTGCATGTGCGACTTAATTGATTTCTATTTTTTTAGATGCTATTTGTTAATTCACATTGTGTATTTTGCCGACCAATTATATGCATGGCCATATTGTGTGACTGCAGCAGTCTGGTGCAGTGCAAGGAATGCCACATCATGTGAGACGTTTCATCTCCATGAGTAACCTAGTCACTGTGGTAAATGAATACATGAATACACTACATCCAGGAGAGATTAAACGTATTGACCGGTGCCTCCAGTCACCATACAAATGTCATTGTTTTTTAAATTTTTTCCCCCCCTTTCTTGTTTTTTCGACACATTTTGGTCCCCTTTTCGCTTCTCCCCTTTTCCCTTAAGTAGAGATGACACAGATCAATACCTTTGATGGAAAGTAATAATCAGGCCTATTAAGTGACAAAGGTTTACTCTGTAACAGCTGTGCTGGCGGGAGAGGAGAGCTTGTCTGACTAATGAATCATGAAACAATCAGGCAGTAGCCATTTGTGTTTAGATCTGTAAATATGGTGTGGTTCAAGTGCCAGACCATCTCCAGCACTCCAGCTGGGGGCACAGATGGTCCGCATTCAGAACAGCACAAGTGTAAAGAAAAGCTTCTCCCTCCCCTCCCCCCCCCCATCCCTGTTCCTTTTCTGTCCCATACTGCCCCTCTCAGAGGAACTGATTGGCTAGCTTTAGGATAGTTATGTTGTGGGAAGCCGTAAAGTTGGCCCCTCAGACCGAGCAGCTCTCAGCAAAATGCATGCTGTTGTGCTTGTCCGAGAGGGGAAAAACCACAGTGAAGCCCACAATTTATTTATGCTGTTTGAGGGACTCTTACATTTTTGACTAAAAATTACTGTTTGTTCCTTGCTTCCTACCCCTTCCATTTCTTCTTCATGCCCGAATAACAGATTTCCTTCTGAAAGGCATGATGACATCAGCTTCCTAGCTCCTAGAGGACAATTGAGCATCACATCAGGAATTCAAAGCCGGAGTGCAGGCCCAGCAAGAGAGGGAGAAAAATAAAGTTGTCAGGGAGTTCAAGCTGTTTCCACTGTCTTGACTTCAGCTGAGAGTGCAGCCTCCAGTACTGGTTGTTTATGCAGCTTTTCCTCCCTCCTCTTAGAGGAGGCCGGGGATCCCAGCTGACACCGAAGAAGCTTCCGATTCTTTTCTCCAAGAGCTAGTACCATGGTAATGAATATGCGTTGAGTGCTTTCTCACCTGCAAAGAAAACAGCAAATCAAGTAGTCTTATTTATGTAATATCTAAGTTCAATTTTGACAAATTTCACCGTTTAAAATGTGGAGTTTAATGCAGTGAATTAAGGAGACCTAGTTTTCTGCTGTCTTTTACACTGATGGAACTCCATAGACACCAAGCAATGGGAGGAGGTATAATACAGAAATAACAACGACTTCAGGCCACAAAGTTATTCCTGTAATCGGTGTGTGCTGTTGGAAGCTTAATTGCCCATTGCAAACTTTCTATTATGGAGCACTTATTTTCTTTCATGGCATGTATATGTTTCTCTGTGTGTGTGTACATGTGACTTTATAAATATATTCAGTACGTTATTTTACTGTAACCGCCTGAATCCAAACAATTTGCACCTTGGTTTAGTGAAAGATGCTGTTCATGCAATGGGACAGTTGTTACTGCAAATATGTATTCTTTGGATGTGCTTTGGATTTCTTTAGCTGCAGTTGGGTAAATGAGCACAAGATGAAGCAAAGAAATAACTTCATCTCTTGGGCACGGAAGTTGGCTTTGCTGGCAGATGCACAACAGTGACAAGGGCAGAATCAGGTAAGTGTTAAGCCAAGCGTCTGCATTGGATTAGTGCTTTTTGGAATAGCAAGGCTGTGTGTTAAAGCAAATGTTTGCATAAATATATGTCTGTCTAAACTCTAGTAGAATAATGGGGTGTACTTGAAAACATCTGCAAAACGATTTCTTTGTCGTTATTTAATAGGGGAGATAGTGCTGAGTTACCATTGTCTGGATCACCCAGTGGCAGGAAATGATGAGTTCTTAGCACTGTAATCTGCTCTTCAGACCTCTCTGAAGAAGGCAGTCCTGGTGAAAGTATGACTTTCCGTTCTTATTTCAGTACTCATTTATCTTAGGAGTCTCAAGTTAGCTAGCATCTCTGCTTATTGTTGTTGTTTGCTTCTACAGATTGTCACTCTCTTGGCAGCTTCCTGGCTGCGTTGGGGAACTGTTACCTTGGAGGAAATGTCTTTCCAGTAGGTCTTGCCTGAGGCTCCAGCTAGGCAACCCTGTATGCTTCTGCCCTTGTTCTGTGCTGCATCTTCTGTGATAATTCCTGCTCAGGCTGCAGTGCACTGTGAATATAAGTCAGTGAAGGTATTTGACCTGTTGGTAATTTGTGCTCATTTCTTGCTGTGTAAATAATTTCACAGGGCACAAGACAGTGAAAAGACACATTCCTCTTTTCATTTGAAAAACAGATAGGTTTCTGTACACGTATTCTAGCTGCTTCTGACTTTCTGGAAGCGTACAATGGCCAGAAATATGTAAAGCCATGTAGTTTCCAAACTACATGGAAAACTACATGCAAAGAATGGAGCAGACTATGGACACTTACCCTATTTTCTGTTATACAGTTGGAAGAAAATGCAAGGGGGTTCAGTGAATGGATCTCTGCTGGCAGGCCCAAGAGTTGAATTTGGTCTTTACTCCTTCCTACAGTGGGTCAGAACACAGATCTCTAATGAGCACTCTCTGCTTCTCCAAAATGACCTGAAAGGTAACAGCATTTCAGCACCTGAGTTATGGACTCTATGAAGTGTTCTTTATTAACTTAATTATACTGAATAACTATAGAGACCCAGTTAAACTGGCATAGTCAACAAGATTGGGTGATGGTCTACTTAACTTGGGATTGGTTTTCATCACTCATTGTCCTAGTAAAAGGATGTTTTTGTCTCTGATCTTCTCTATCCCTCTCTCTTGGGTAACAAGGAAATGTCTTAAGGGCTGAAGTCACTATGGACCAGTGTATCTCAGTGCAGTTTACTCACAGAAAGGCAGTTACTGATTCCAGAGGCATAATTTGGACTTGTATATCTCAAGTGAATTGGAGTGGGTTATGTAGCATTTGGAAAAATGCTTTGCTTTAGATGCTTTTAAAAAGAAAACCATATAAAGCATAAAACCAGACCAAATAAGCAAAAGGTTCTGAAGAGACATGCGAGGACTTCCTAACAACTAGCCGCAGCACAGGTCTTCAGCTGCTTTAGGTTGCTGCGTGGCCCTCCCGACATACAGGAAAGAGGTGTGGCTTGCTGTCTGCCACGGGCTTGGCCCAGGATGCGTACCCTTGCAGAGGTTTGTTGATAAGAATTTAAAAGTTCCTCAGCCTTGATAACTCAAAATGACACTATCTGAAATAAGGATATAGGGCAAAAAGGGAGAAGGGAGTGGGCTTTTCTCTTTTTCTTTTATTTTTCTTGTTTTAAACCACCATTTTGTGTGGACAAAGAAGCAAGTTTGCCAAAACCCAAAGAAATAGAGATTTTGTGGTTTTCAACAATACTACCATTCTTTCCAAAAATCACATTATGTCCCACCTCATTTAAGCTGTTGAATGTTTATGTCATGCAAAAAGGTGGATGAGAGAGAAAAGCCCCAAACTCTTTCAGCTAGATCAGTGCAATCAATAAAGCTCACAAAGGTAATTATTCTCTGATTTAAGACCTGTTCTTCTGCTTGCAGTATTTGCTTGCACCGACCAAAATGCTTTAGGGAACAAAAGGAAGTTTAAACTTATGTAAAAATAATTTCTCCAGGAAGTTTTTTTCATCCTTCTATTTTCCAATAACTTCTTTCTTCTCTTCTTCTTTCGGGGGGGGGGGGGGGGGGGGAATAATTTATTTTTTCTCAAGAGTAAGGCTTAATTTTGCTTGTTGAAAGAATCTTTCTAGAAAAAAGTGACTGGGGCCGTGCACAGCTGGCTTTTGAAAATTGAGTTTCTACTGAAACTTCCCTGCTATTATCTTGACAATCTTATTATTATCAAAGCATGCAAATATTAGATATGACAATGAATGCTCACGGCAGGGAAGAACGTAGCTTGGCCATCAGAGGAAGGGGGCCACTAACAATTGTGCCCCCTGTTGCAAAAGGCATAATAATTTAATATTCTCATACTGAGAGTCTCCATTTTGTTTGGCCTGCATAGAGCCGCTGAGTGTGTTGTTTCCTTTTGGCCAAATCACAAGGGCCGTTCCTTGAACATTTTGCAAGACTTCAAATAGGGGATCATGCTGATAATGACTTCAGGGCAGGATTTTTTTTTTTTTTAAGCCGAGGAATAAATGACTTAACTATTAAACTGAGTCAGGCTTCTAGCTTTTGAATGTAATTTATTTCAAGGTTGTGTTAAACTTGTTAGTAGATCAATCGTTTTTCTTCTTTTGCTAGCCTGCTTAGCAAAAAAAAATAGGGAAGACAAATCAGCTAAATGTCATCGACTTGGTATATTTGAAGTGTCACATATTGTAATCATTAAGTACCAGCTGCATTATCTGGATATGGATTTTATTTTTTAGGACTGTGTTTATTCTCGGCTCCTAAAACTCATCAGTATAGGAGGACATGTTAAATGTCTCATTTTGAAGACAAATAACTTGGCAAATTGGACAATTACGTGATTTTAATGGCCGTTCTCGCTTCTTTGCACAAATCTGCCAGCTCATATAGAAGTCAGACATCAGGTGTCCCAAGCCTTCCTGGAAGACTGGCCCTTCGAAACTAATTTGTTCCGTATCCGCTTTGAGTCCTGGTTTGATGTGTAGAAGAAAAGCTATAGAGAATGAGCTAAGCCTGGCAAAGCTGTCTACTTAAGATGAATTCTCTGGAGCACAGGAATCAAAAATTCGGACACTCCCAGCCTTCAGAAACCACTTTGCCCTTTTTAAGCAGTGTATCTAGGAAATATAGCCCTGGATCAAAAGTGCTGTTATCTGTTTACAGTATGAGAAGGCTCAGTAGCAATATTTTTGTTTATCAACTGCACTAAAGGAGCAGGGGCAATACAAGAAAAATTGCAGGCAGTAGCAGCTGATGATAACGGGTCGCTTAAAAGCTGTTAGGAGGAGTTATCTCTTTCTCTTCCTCACCTATGCTTGTGCGTATGTATTTGTGTATACAGAATGCATAAAATCCTGCAAGCAGATTGCACGCACCTGAAAAATGTTACAGATTGCTTAGACAAAGTTCACCAATAAATATAATGTTACAGTGTTCAACACATGCTGGAGATTCCCATGACCACAGGGGTCCTGCCTCTTGTTTAACAGCCTGGTGGTCTGAAACATCAAGGTCAGAGTGCATCTATTGGTCTGTGTGTCTATTGTCTGCTCTTCTAACTTAGGCTGGTGAAAGGGATAATCATGTCTGAGTCAACCTTCACTTCCAAGCCTGCGCCATTTGAAGCCTGTTCATGAATTATTATGGGGAGATACTAATGCTGGGTGGCCATTCAGAGACAAGTAAGGGGCGTCTTTCTCCGAATGTGAGTACCGGGAACAAGGTTTGGTTTAAGTTAACTGGGGCATCGGGGTTAACACCCTTGATCTTCCTTTGTTGAAAGTTGTGGGATTTTTGGCACGCTTGGAGCCAGGGTAGGCAACTCCTGCATTTCACTGGGGCTTACCAGAGTCCTGACAGCAGAGACACAAGCCTGTATATATACAGGTTACCATTAATTTTTATCATGAAAGTGGGACCTCTTCTCATGCTACCAGATATATATTGCACAGACCACAGTGAGCACCGATCTGCAGGACACAGGGGGATGGAGAGCATATGGAGAGGTGCTCAGAGAGATTTGTCTTTGTGATATGTCCGTTGTCCTGGAGACCAGGAAAAAGTTTTTCTTGTTGCTCTTGTGAGCTGTTGCCTTTCTCCCTCACTATCTTACTTGGGAAGTTAGTGAAGCTACAGTTGGGTGCAGCTCAGAAGAAGAACAGAAGAACATGGTTTGTTGCTGCTGAATAAGGGGAGACTTGTGGAAATCAAAAAGCAACAGATTGTTTAGAGGAAGACGTACTGTGCACTTTAATACCACTAACCTTAAGCCCATTGTTACAGTCTGTAATGGAAAAAAAGTCTTCAGCCAGAAAGTAGGCTTTTAGCTATGGATACTTAGCATAGCTACAGTTAAGTCATTGTGTCTGTCTGTGGTATCGCCATATTGCCCAGTTCTGCAGTCAGTAATAGTCCTTTTTTTTTCTGGGTGTAAGCTGTTCACTACTCGCTGGGGTTAAGGAATGCTTTCTATCTGGGACAGGTTTCCATCATATACTTGTGCCACCTGCAGCCTGTTGTTTATGGGTATGATGGTTGGCAGGACAGCGGGCTGGAAGGACCTTTGCTCAGCGCCAGCTTTCCGCTTCCTTACAGCATGGGCCATCAGGTTAAACATAAATTAAACTTCTTATAGAGACTCTGAGTTGCACTGAAAATGAGACTTGCCAGGTAATTTGGGGTTAGTTGCATTCCCACTACTGCCTTTGCGGATTCTAGTTCTGGGAATGCTTGCCAGCTGTGAATAGGGCACACTCTTTAGTGTTCTCTGGGGTGTTATGCTGGGCCAGTGTTGGAAATCACCTGAAAACAGAAAGAACTTGCGTTTAGTGAGTACCTGTTTCAAGAGACACCAGACTGCTACTGGAAAAAGTCTCTGTAAAAGGGTGAGGGGCCATTATAGTATTGCTTTTTACTCAGAGTTGTTAGTGCCTTGCTTTATTTATTTATTTAATTTTTAACCTTAGAGAATATAGGCATCTCCAAGAGCACCTGTATCCTAGGAAGGCTTTCAGAGGCCAACTTCTCCAAATGTCTGCTGTGATATCCTAATTAAAACTGACTTTATACGTATGTTTCTGCACTCCCAAGGGAGTTATACTGGCTCCTCACTCTGGTTTGGAGTGCTCTTTTAGCTCTTTTCTTCTTCACTTGTTTGAGGATAGGGGGCCCAAAATCTGTAGAATTCTTGGAAGGATAAGGCTGGGCCCAAGTTCTGTCTTTATTCCAGTTTGTACTGGGATTGCAAGTACCAAAGTGGACTAGAGAGAACCATTTTAAGCTGAAATAAAGTCTGTCCTAGTGGTTGAAACATCAGCCTGGAAGGAGGGAGATGAGAATTGCAACAAGTCGAACATAGGTCCCTAACTTTTTGAAAATCTTTTGGTACTTACTGAATGTTGCTGGGATCCGGAATGCATGCTACTGCCACAAGTGTATGAGAGTGAATGAATGAATGAATATGTGTAAAATGCTTCTCAATCTTCAGACAGCATCTGCTTTATAAATCGTGGGAATCGTTTAAAAACCCTGAGCAGATGCCTAACACACTGCTAGTATGCTAGGGGTTAACTGGGACATCACCCCCTGGTCCCACTAATTGGGCTTATTTGCTATGGTGTGGCTTCCAACACCATTTCGGAAACCCAAGGATGTGAAAAAGATGGAGTGAAACCAATGCAAAGTGGGCTTAAAGTGACTGCTCTACTAAATGTCAACTGCACAACTAAATATAACCCTGAAAGTAGAATTTATGCTTTGCACTCCTTTGCTTTTTTATTGTGGTGAGAAAAAAGCCAGGAACTCAACGGGCTGTAACTTTAATAGGTCATTCCAGCCAGTGCTTACCTTTACAAAATCCTGATAATACAGAGAAGACAATACAGTGATCAAAAGCAGTGATGAGATTTTTTAGCAGCATTAACCGTCATGACCTAGCAAAATGAAAGAAAATGGTTTAACAGAACTGTCAGATCCAATATAGCTAATAAAGGCATGGATAAATGTTTATTACATACCGGAGACAGATCATTTCTGTACAGAAATTGAGGATGACCTTTACTGATAACTCTTATCTGCCTGATATCCTGAATAAGAAAAAGAGAGGGGGAGAGAGGGCTGCACTATTGCTGATATTTATGAAAGGTGGAGAAAAAATTACAATTTGCAGATGATTGTTTTTAGACAAGAGCTCTCAGAAAAATAAAGATATGGAGCTGTTCATTCTGCACAAGAGATCCAGACTCTGACTTGCCTGTGTCAAATGTAATGAGTGTGTCCAACTGGGATACTTTTTGATAGACTTAATTTTCATACAGTTAGGTGTATTTGTGTGTGTCTGTGTTTGGGGGAGTAATGTTTGCATTTACATTGATTTTTCTCTCTGTGTAGGATGTTCCCAAGCTACTTGAGTAATGCTACTGAGAGTCATCTTTCTGCCAGCCAGATTTCTAGGTTCATCACCCATAGTTGAAAGTAGATTTCCAAGAAACGTCAGCTTCCAAAAGCTTTCTTCAAGACTCAGTGGCCAGACCTGTGGAAGAAAACTGGAAATGTAAGCTATTTATTTTGGACAGTAAATGTGATGTCAGCTTCTTGAGGAAATCCGGCCAGTTACATATGAAGCAGCATGTTAGTATTTGGAACATAGGTAATGCCAGTTCTGAATCTGGCAAATAAGGCTGCAGTAGTCCCACCCTGCCTGACAGCTGCATAGATGTGGGGCAGACAACTCACCAGGCTGACTTAGGCTCCAGGGATCTGGTAGGCTAGTAGAGTTCTGTGGGCAGGGAAATCAGAGGGCAAGTTAATCTCGGGCTTTTTTTTACCCACTCACCCTAGGGTTCAAATGCTGGAGACCTGACTTTCTTGGTGTTCTCAGTATGTTGCAGCTGTGGGGGCTCACCTTTTCCATAAGCCAGAAGGTGGGCACACAGGAAAATCACAAGCTACCTGTCAAAAAACTGTCTGAAATGAGTTGTAAGGGTAATCAGAATCAGGCCTGCTACATGCAGTTAATCATAAATAATGCTGTCTTGGTAATGGTTGCAATTAGTTATAAACTTCAATCATTTCTAACGTTTGCATGTTGGCCAATTATGCTGCAGAAATTATCAAGTAACCCATAGCACATTAGCTTTTTGTAATGCCATTGTTTGGATCCGTTCAGGTCACCAGATCCTCGCCAGGATGAATTAGCATAGCTCTCTGAGGTACAATGGTGCTATGCTGATTTAAGCTGTCCCTTTGTCCACTGGAGTTGTAGTGGGAGCAAGTTTAAATCACAGCTTTGCAGTAGGGACTCCTACGACCCAGCCTTACAGAAACAATGGTATGTGTGTTTTCTCTCTCTCGGCTGTGCAGATGACTTATTAGATGCCAACGGTAATGCTAAGGTCTGGTGGTAGTTCAACAATAAGCTGAAATCGTACTTTAATGGTGCAATTTGAAGCAGGGAAGAGGAACACATAATTAATGGGCTCATCTGACTTCTGCAAAAGAGAAGCCTATCAGATAAGGGAATTACTTAAACATGCTGATGAGCAGCCTAAAACTTCGTCAGGCACTTGCTTGTTAAAATGCCTTTTGTTTTCATTTTACAGGACTGCAAAGGTGTATTGGGTTGCTGTTTTCTGATGGTATGTTTCCTTTACTAATGAAGACTCACTTTGTTGTAACTCCCAGCAAAGCAGAGCAATACAATTTGTTGCTGCTGTTAGTCTCACCCTTTAATCTTCTCTGTCTGTTCAAAGTAGCCTGTGTGTCAAAAAGTAGCTTGTATTTCAAGCTATTTACCTTCATTTCTTCAGAGAAGAGTGGACTTCTTTGTTCATGTGAACTTTAGTTTGTCAAGTTATATAGAAATAATAACCTTGAATCCTAAAAGGCATTTCCTTGTCAGTAACTTGAAAATCTGTGGCAGCTCAAGTGCCTGAAGCTTCCAGACCAGGCCCTCAGACACTGTGCATTATTTTGAGTGAGAGCAGCACTCTAAACGCTCCTTTTGATGAGCTCTCAAACTCTGTATTTAATCATCAGAAGCCATCCTAACTACCTGTCTCTCTGACAGTAAAATAAGTCAGCAGTCTCACAACTTCTGCCTTGTGCATGGATTCAGAGCCTGTAGTTTCTAGATCTCATAGCTGGCTGTGTGGTTTCAAAGAGAATTATTTCAAAGCAAAAAATCTCAGTGAAATTAGTTGCAGTTTTAAAACAGAATATTTTGTCAAAATCAAATTTATTTCAATGACGGACAATCACCCTAATGGCTGAGAAGAATGCAAAGATTAAATGAGGTATGAATAGCTGTAAGATGGTACAATTACCACCTCAGAAACAATATATTTGTAAAGTTAATTCCTCTTGAACATGAACAATCTCCTTACACTTGACCCCTCTCTATTGCCTCTTCCATGCTTGAACTCTCCTTGAACTTTGAAGATCCATCTTGAGAGTATGATACGGCCATCTCTTTTGCATCTGGTTATTTTAGCTCCAATTTGCAGCCCTAAAACGGCAATTATGGTGATATATTGCTCAAGTCACCCAACATGGATTAGTATTGGGATCAGCGCGTTTATGCACAGGAGTAGTGAATGGAGACTACAGCTATGATTTTAAATGACTTGATTAATTCTGAAACAACACTTCAGAGTCCATTACGTCCAGCAGGTGTTGGGGTTCAGGCTGCCTTCCCTTAAGCAGCACAAGCATGTCATATTTATTGCTTTTTTTTTTTTTTCCTCTTTAGCATTCCTTTTTATGTTTTCCTCCCCTTCGCCCCTTCTTTCAGGAAATGTCCAGTAGCTTTGGAGACAACTCAGACAATACTCCCTTTTTATAAATCACAGAGCAGAATTCAGAGCCAAACTGTAACAAGTTCCTTTACAGCATCTGTTGGCAACACAGTGTGATCAATAATGGGGTGAAGATCGTGACTTGTTGAACAGCAAGGTTGGTTTCTTTTGCTCAGGATCAGTTAAATAATATAGAATAATAATATGCTGAGTCCAAAAAGTGGTCAAGATGCCGGAACCACTCTCTAGCCTTCACTCTCTATGTTCTCAGGTGTCACTACTTTTATGGGTAGCCAGACTGATCTTAGGGAAGTGAGAGCTTTGTCTGGTGTGATTATATGTAGGGGGTTAGGCTTTCACCTGCTATATGCTGCTGTGGTTCCCACCTGAAAAATGTTGCTGTCCTTAAAAGAAGGGTGATAAAGAAGATTTAATGAGGTGGTTTCATGTGCTTTTGATCTTAGAGGGCTGTTTGAGACCACAAATATCAGCATCTGTGTTATCTTTTCTGACTTTACGTCAGGCAGGTGAGAGGCAGGTTAAATGCAAAGGTATTACTGCTGAGGACACTGACTGCCAAGACCAGACTCTTCATCACCCCACCCCCTGTCCTGTGGTCAGTACTGCAGCGTGGGAGAAAAGGACAGCAAAGCAGAGAAGGCATCTGAACTTGAAGGATAGATGGATTTGGATAAACCAGGACGAATCATGATGAAAACTCTTCTACTACATCACAGATTGTAGGGGCCTTCTGTAAAGATCAGATGTCATGTGGCTTTATTTTGCGCCTGTTGCCTTTATGTAAGTCTTTGTGACCTGATGCTGGTGCTCTCTGGGCCTTGTTTCTGCTAGAATTCCTGTTCCAGCTGGCTGCAGTTCTGGCCACGCAGGGCCACAGGCCAGGCAGGCACTACACATATAAAATAAGGCACTATTCTGTGAAGTGCCACTGAAATGACTGCTTGATGAGTGAGGTACTCCTTCCCATGAATAAGGGGACAAAAGTTTGGAGCTAATGAGAAGTGCAGCATTTGAGTGTTTGTTTTGAAGACAGTAGCTCATTCTTCAGGCTGTGGTACGGAGGCAAGGGAAATTGTGTTTGGGGTCAGGAGTTTCCCAAAGGGAGCTGCTTCTGTTTGCACTGAGTATGTAACTCCCCTTAGAGGTGATGCTACATGAGCCTGCTCTGAAGTCTCCTGAAACCAGCGGGAGCCCATCTGCGCACATGGAATATGCCTTAATAGGACAAGCACAACTTCTGTGAATGAGTTGTCAAGAAAGTGCGTGGTATAGCTAAGAAATGCAGAGGATTCCTTTTAGTTGATTGGTGGTGGTTTGGGGTTTCATTCCTATGGAAAAATATCCAGTGAAAGGCTTGTCTTTCCCTTGATGCTTCATCAGATTTTTATTTCATTTTTAGAGTAGACGGCAAACATCCTAGGCTGTTCCTCTGTGAAAATGGTGCATTTCCTATGAAAAGCTCATCTGCAATGAGAAAGAAAACAGCTTTAAAAGCTTCCATTCATCCAAATAAAGCAGTCTTGAACTAATGTGCTGCTGAAAAGTAACTCTGATTTCTACCTGTTTGTTTCCTCTGTACTACAAAGTCTTCTTTCACATTACACAGAAGACATCGCTAGCAGCCCAGCCCTTTTGTCTGTCTGAGACTGGTCATTTCTGTTATCTTTAGAGCCTAAATCTGTAAGACATCATCAGCAGAGCTTTCAAATAGTGTAAAGGCTCTCTAGTCTGAGGGCCATTTGTATATAAATGTGATTTCTTTTTCCTTTTTTTTTTTTTTTTAATTCCTTGGCATAATTTTTGAAAGGCAAGATTGTAAAAGGAAACCCACACTTTGTATTGAAGAACATGCCTTACTTCCAAATAATTTTTTTGATTTAAAAAATAAATAAAAATTATAGTGCCTTTTTGGCCTCTTTACCAGATGCCTTGTTTGGGAAAGCCATGGCCCTAAATCTTTGCATTTGTTTGAACCTTTTCTTTGGGTGAACACTGTATTTTTTGTTCCAGAGCAATGCGTGTATTTATTTCAGTTTGAGTGAAAACTGAAATCCAAATGTGCCTAAACACAAAATGCTTGGATGACTTAATAGAGATGCAATAATCAATTGTATGTAATCAATTGTATGTAATGTATTTCAAACTACTTCACCTTTTGCTATCTTAAATTGTTCCCTTTTTGGTAGGGTCAACCTCTGTTTTCAATATTCTCCTTCATCCCTGGGTTAGCAGTGCTGTTCTTGTGGAGATAGCACTGGACTGAGATCCAGGAAGTCTGAGCTTAATATCTGTTCCTGAAGCCTCCACTGGTTCACTTAACTTCTCTGTGATTGCATCTTTTGGCTTCAGACATGAAAATCAGGAGAGAAAATAGTTTTTGCCCTGCAGCCAGTGCTGTGTGCCTGTCCAAATTTCTTCTCTGAAAAAAAAAATCCTGTTTATTTTTCCCCCCATTTAAAATGCACTGAATCATGTCAAAGCCTCCAGGTGCCTCAGCATCTTTTGGATTCTTCTCAGAGCTTGCGCTGATGTTTTCTGGTGACAAGGGGCCCAGAACTGAATCATAATTGAGAGGTTTGCCTTTGGGGGTGCTCAACAGCCCTCAGGAGAAGCTCAGCAAACTGGAGCCTTGATGTTTCCTACATGTGGCATTGGGAAGTTGACTGAAGGGCTTGAAGCCGTGTTAGTGGAAGATCTGCAGATGGAGGGCAGTGAGTGGCCTGCAGTATGAATGTCTATGATCGGCACAGAGAGCTAAACGTGTGTGCACTCGGCAGTAGGCAGCTGGGGTGCAGGGCTCAGTCTGCTCCTGTGCTTTCACCTCCCTCTTGAGTGCCCTGCAAGCTTCTGTTCAGCCACCGCTTGGACTGGCAGCTTGAGTAAGTGACAGCTCCTGCCAGTAAAAACAGCAGATAAAATCTCTCAAAAGCCCCATGCCCTCTAAAGCAGGGATTTCTTCTGAGCAGCGCTGCCTCTGCTGTGTAACGTGTGGTGTGGCTTGCAAGCAGATGACAATAATATACCCAGAAAACAAACCTGTGGTACAGAGGGGTGGCAACCAGCGGCACGGGCAATGACTGACAGCAGTCTCTGTCTGACACCTGCTCCATTCGGGGGAAACCATTCCTTTTGAAGCTGTTCCTGACCTCGGGCGTGTTTCTGTGCGAACTCCCTGTCAAACAGTGCTCAGCCCAGCCTGCCTCTCCTCCCGCCCTTACTGGGTGAGGAGACTTCTGTACACAGGCACAGGCCAACTGCAAGCATCCAGTGCAGCATCCAAATATTATTTTATTTATAACCCCAATCCCATTTCTCAGCACTGTCATTTTTTTCCCTTGCAGAGAAGCAAAAAGACAGTTAAAGGGACTTTTGGTGACATCCCCCCTGTTTAATGAAGCTTGGAGTTATGGGCAAGTGACTCGAACTGCCGTTATTATCTGCATGAGTGACTGAAGGCCGAGGGTCTAGCAGTGTGCAAAGAGCTCCACCGCAAATGTGCACATTGATCATTCCTAATCAGACCAACCAGGTCAGGGGTGCCGGAGAGATGGAGAGCTCTGAAAAAGCTGACAAATGAAGCAGTGGAGCTTGGGGGTTAATGTAATATTCAAACAGAATGAGGTATTCATTTTCTTATAAGCTTGTCACTTTTCCCTTCCTCTGACATTTTGCCAGAGACTAGCATGAAGAGGCAGGGAGAGTGTGAGAGTGTGTGAGAGAGAAATGTCCTAGACGGGGGATGTAGGGAGCGGGAAGGCAAATCCTATAGGGGTGGGGAAATGCAGTGTTTCTACATCCTTCTCTCTTTTTTGAGTGTTTTGCACTTTTTCGTCTGTAGTAGAACTTTTTTTTTTTTAAATAAAAAAAAGGTCCTAAAGCACTATCTTCTTTACACTTCTGCAGCCAAGATGGTTTTGTTATTTTGCAAAACAACCTGCTCAGTCTGGATTGTCTTAAAAATGGGCTGGACTGTGGTGTGTATCAAGTCAGAAATGCATTCTCCTCAAGGGAGACAACTGTTTAGCATCCTAAGAGGTGAAGAGCTGTGTGGTATTTATTTATTTTTTCTCCAGAACCACTGCTCTGAAGTCTGTGAGCAAAACAATACACCCAGAAGTATCCTCACTACCTTACCTGGGCTTCTGATGACTTTCTGGGTTGTTAATAATACATGCTAGATAGAGGAGTTTTCTGTCTCTGTCACAAATTCACTGTAGATTCCCGGGCACTGCATGCTGGAAGCTGGGTCTTGTAACCCAGGTGAGGGTTGTAATTAACTGACATAACCAGGGCTACTCAGCTCCTGTTTAATATGGACAAACCAGAGCACAACAGGTTTGGAGGTTTATTCCAGTCATCTCTGCAGGGCTGAAGGACTTCAGATGACCCTGTTCTCAGCTCTGGACTTGAATCAGATGAGTATTTAGGTTAGGGCACAGCTGAGGCTTTCGTACTACCTGAGTACAGGAGGCACCTTATGCTTCAGGGAACTCTTAGCAAAGGGAAGCCTGGAATTAATGACTGGAGAGATTTATTTGGCACTCTGCATGTTAGGAGGACTTAATGCTCTAAAGAGTAAGAGAGGCCTGAGAAATTACAGGTCAAAGCTCTGGTAAGATCTTTGCCGATTCAATAACTATTCCAGCATTGCAATGCCATATACAGTGCTGAGGCCAGCTGTTGTGAGGGAAAGCTGCCATGGGAAGACCTGGAATGCCCAAGAACTGAAGATTCTGTGCAATGCAGCAGAACTCCAGGGGTTGAGATCTAGCGAGGATCCAGCTTTGGCCCTGGATAAATCTACCCATTCTTTCTCTATTTAGCTGTTGATCAGAAAATCATTCTTTAAAATCACTTCTATTTTCTTTTTTTTTTTTTTAGTGGAGCTTCTTTCCCATCAAAAATGTTTGAGTTCTTGTGTTTTATTGGAAGTATTTTTTTTTTCCAGCTAGCAATTACTGTAGAATTTACAATTAATTGATTTGGTTGTTCCATCCTAGATGTTACATAACTGTGACTCTGCCTAGTGAAATTCTACAGCTCTTGACCAGATTTCATAAGCATGGCAAGAGGAAACACCGGCACTATAGGACATATACATTTCTTGGTTTTAGGCTGGTCTTTGTACTAGTTTTGTCATGAGGTTGGAGGGGGAAATGGAAAGTGAGAGGAGGAGGAGGAAAGGAAGCATATTGCTACCTGTCTCGTACCTTTGGAGTGAATTACGGTTACAGTTCAAAAATAATGAAAGCATCCTATTAACTTCTGGAGACATTAGACTGCAGTCTAACTGCACGGCTCAAAATATCAGATCTGACAGGAACGTGTAATAGCAACTGCAACAACATAAAATGAAAAAATCTAATTTTTTTTTTCCCGAAGTACTGCTAAAAGCACAAAAGATGAAAGGAAGGCCTATGGGGTAGTCACTAGGCTTGCTTGTGGAAGATGTGAATTCATCTCTCATTTCCCACCCGGGTGGTATGAGACCTGGGATAAGCAGCTGATTCTCCCCCCTCTTCCCCCTTTGTTTCTCATATCCTTTCAAGATGTTCCTTTTTCTCATGTCTGTTTTGACTATCAGTTCTTCAAGGCTGGCATGATTTCTTATTATGTTCCTTTTACAGAGGGGCTGTATTCCAGAAAGCCTGTCCTGCAGTACAGAAAAATAATCCTGAATATTTCTTAATGCCTACAACCAGAATTCTTTAATCTTCCTCCTTTAACCAGTACTGCAGTCTACTAGCTGCCTGTGATGTTCAGAAGCTGGCAACATTTTCCTAAGACAATCTCTGTCTCCTCATCAAGCTTCTGTCTCAGAGATTCATGTGAAACATTTCAGTTTATTCAGCCTTTAATCAGATGTCTGACCTATTCTGAACAGTGTTCAGCTGATGACCTCTTCGTAATAAACAAGTTTTAAACCACCTGCCACATCAGATTTTTTTTTTCCAGGAAATAAATATGAGACAGCAAGGAGAGCTAATCACTCCAAATACTGCCCTTTTTGCCAGGCCACTCTCTCTTCTTCCCTGAAGTGATTAATTTACATTTTTGGAAAAGCATGACTGCCCCACTGCAAAGAAATGCTACAATTTTCTTTAGCCTGGGGAGAGCTGCTGTTTGATGGGGGAATGAAGTACGCTTAATAAGGAAAAAAGTTAGTAGTGAATTCTCCTGAAATTAACACTGTCCAAGACACTTTCTTCTGCTAGAGTTACACGTGAGTGAAAAGGTGAATGCAGACACCACGCTCATATAGACCTCCTTTGGATGTCTAGTATTTAGGAACTTGTCGGTTATTGTGAGAGACAAGGAGAGTGTTTAGTGAACTCTGTAAGATGTTGCTAAAGTTGTAGGCCCTGATTCTCAAAAATATGTTGTGTGCAACTTGTGGGGGGGAGCTCAGTAACTTTGAGCTGGATCTTGATGTTGAAATGACTTAAGAGACTTTCCTTTTTTTTTTCTTTTTTTTTTCTTTTTTTTTTAATAAGCAGTAGAACTGGAAAGTGAAGCATTTTTTTTTTCTCTTTTTTAAAGCCATTGCTGTCATCCTGACCAAACTACTGTCATCTTTGGAACACTTCTTTTTGGCAGCTTCAATAGCAGATGAGGAAGCTCAAATGGGGAAGTGAATGGATTCCCTTCACTGTAAGGGTGATCGCTGCAATGGTAGGTAGAACAGAAGATGCTGAGCATAATGTTCCGTTTTCAGGCTATGGTCTCTACATCTTACTAATAACTCCTTTTAATGTTACTAAATGCACATTCCTGCATTTTCCTTGTCAAGCATTCTCCTTGAGCAAAAATGTGCCGGAACAGTGTACTTGGGTGCCAGCTTGGTGCAAAGTGTTATAAAAATTGGTAATCAGGGCACCAGTTCACTGGTGTTTTAATGGAGGCACTTTCCTGAAGTGTTCTCTACTCCCTCATTTGTCCACCTGCTTAATGCCTGCACTGCCTTGGCCTGGCAGGTGCAGAAACAGTGGAAATGAACGGAGGTGAATATCCCAAATTTAGTTACATCCTGCTGTTGGCATCACTGTGATGTTAAGGACTGCAGTTATTGCAGGGAAAACAACAAATATTGACAAGACTTGGTCTCTGTACTAAGTAGTACGAGCCCCAACGCTCCACTGTTTGCTGATAATGTTGATTTTTCAAACCACATTGCTTATGGTTCTGTTCCCTGATGTTTCTGAGAGAAGTGTTGAAATTTGTTTAGATCAGAGGTGCCATCACAAATGTTGCCAAGCAAGTAATGTGATTGTTCTCAGATAGCCATGGCTTCAATGACGCATGGACCTTTTCTGCTGGGGGGGTTTAAAACCGATAAACATGACAGGCAATAACAGTGCCTGTTTGGTTTCCTTTCTAGTCCCTCTGGATTGTAAGATGTTCCAAGATGATTTGGTAATAATTGAACTTGGCCCTTTCCTCTGGCTCCTTGTGTGATGTTGAAGAAGTCACAGCAGTGGAAAAATGGTTTTCAATTAGTACATTTAGTCTTCCTTTGTAACATTACGAGGAAGCTATTGAAGTTGGGGTTCATCTTCTAACTTCTGGTCAGTAAGTTGTAGGACAGGCTGAAAACATGCAGAGGGAAGGTGGGACCTGTATGTTGTCCTCTTGGAAGAGACAATTGGCCGGGGCAGAAAATACAGCTTCGGGCAAATTATCCCTGTTCCAGCATTACTTGCCCTTTATTCAGACAGTAGTTTTCTGTGCTAGGAGTTTACAATATTCCTGCTGTGCTCAGCAGCCTTGAGCCTCTCCAGATACTCCAGCATCACAAGTTATTTTAGATAAAACTTAATTTTTTAAAACTCCTTTTTGTGTAGTTTCTGGGTATCGTGAACAACACCAACAACTGAACAACAATTTGGCTTATGGTCAAAATAGAAAAGATTAAAACAATTTCAGACTTCATTGGATGTAAGAAAATGTTGCCTGTGGTTTCACTTAACTGGACTTTGATGGAGAATATAAAAGGGGGGAAAAAAGTCTCAATTCATCTAGTAATTTTCCCTCTTTCCCACTAGATGGCCAATTATATTATGTCCAAGAACCTTTTTCTGTCTTGATATCTGGGAGGCTCTTAGCGACATGAATGTGTCTCAATCTGCCAAAGCCCAGATGCAAAAGCTAGACACAAAGCACACTATCCAGGCAGGAAACTTTCAGGCAATACTCTGCTGGGTCATAAATAATTTTTTCCATCACTTGAATTTCATCATCTCTTATTCCCAATAGAAATAATATTCAATAGTAAAAGCAAGGGACAAGACATCTGTTAGGTCAGGAACTATGACGAGCAACATCACTTGAAATTGTGTTTGAGACAGGAGAGTAGTATATAGCAATGTTTTCTTGTTTGCTCAGTTTCCATATGTTTTGTTTTGTTTTTCCTTTAAATGGCTTGGCACAGATTCATCTTTCGTATGAAATATTTATTATTGTCTTATTTACATTAATTTTGAATGCTTCATCAGAAATCTGATCTCTCTCTGGTTTATATGCTTGCTTCCCAATAAACCAATTAAAACCCAGCTGCTATGCAGAGAAAGTGAATGTGAATCAGATCCTCTTTCCAAGGATTGTTCTTTTATAGATAGCTGTTGTGTCCTATTTGCCTGGCAAGAATTTAATTCCTCTGAAGAAGATGACAAACATCTGATATTTCACTTGCAGATGGAAAAATCTAAGAATTCTTAAAATAGTTCTGGGAAATACTTTTAAGGAAAGTTATAGCTCTGTTTGCTCCCCACCTGCTGTTCTTATGTTCAGAACCCGATACTTCTTTGTCTTTCATTGTATTGTCTGAACCTTCTCAGATTTGTCTTTACAACAGGTACCATCTGTATTTTCACAGAGGTTCAATTAAGTTGTCTGTTCAAGCTCATCTTGGAGGCCTGTGTGCAGAGAGATTAGGTCTGATTTGCAGTCCCTTTCTGCTTGTGGCCAGATTTTAACAGAAATGTAAGTGCCTCAAGATGTAGCTTGGATGCTCATGAGATTGCTGGAAGTAACAATGCCACTGATTCTCACGACTTAGGTGTTTTGCTTTAGAACTGCCTTTTCATAGTTTTTAGTCAAGGAATGTTGTGATTTGGCCAAAAGCTATGGATTCTGCCATCCTTCTCTGTAGCTTTGCAGTCTCTTGTACCCTCTAGCAATCAGATCACTGTCCTGTTGGTGGATAGTCTTCTCCAGGAACTCCAGTCAGCCTTGAGTGACTCAGGACATATTTTGTCTGCATTTGCTCTTATTTGCCCTTATCCTTGGAAGCAAAGTGCAAAGACTGTCTATGGGAACTGCAAATAAATGAGAGTTCCCTGTAAAGTTCAAGTTGGGGAGAAAAATGAGAATGGTCCTTGCCGCTCTCTCAGATAAACACTGAGCTCTTCTGAAGGCACCGGAGCCAATTACAGGAGAAACTGGTGTGAGCAAGCAAGGAGCTGGGCCTGCTGAATGGCGATGTGTGGTTATAACAAAATGGTACCAGGGAGCCAGCTTGCTGCTACTTGCAGACTGCTGCAGAATGTACTCTAATTTTTGCAATCAGGCAGAGAACAGGATTGGGGGGCTGGATAAAATATGATTTTGTTAAATAAAATAAAAACCAACAGTCTAAATAGAAAGAAAAAGCTGTAATTAACCATGGTAGAAGGACCCCCAAAATCTGTTTTGAATAATCTTTTTCTCCAAGTAATTCTTGCCCCAATGGACAGAGTTAGGAACTGCTCCTTAGCAGTCAGGATCATCCTTGTGTGTAGCTGCCAAACAGAAGGACTCAGATCACAACAGCCCATGAGGCTGGTCTGTATTTCTTCTATCTTCTACTTAAGTTGAACACTGTTCTGCAGATTCAGACTTTCCTGGATGTCATTGCAACTGTTGTACTGATGACAAACAGCAGTCTTTTTCTAACAGATCTGACAGTGAACACCACCAGTAGAACAGGCTCCTGAACATCACAATGTTCAGTGTGGCATAATTCATGCTGAGCTGGGATGCCTTGGTACCAGCCTTGTATTTCTGTGTCAGGCTCTTTTCATGGAAGAGATACTTGCACGGAAAAGCCTGTGGGGTGAACATGGTTGGTTGTATCCTGCTAGAAATCTTTGTTTCTAGCTTTTTGTCTTCTGAGGGAACATGCTGTCAGAGAAGCCTAAAGCAACCATGTAAGTCCAACAAGGAAGATGTCTCTTACCTGAGCTGTGTGTCAATGTGTGAGCTGCAAGTTATTCTGGTCTTTTGTTGACCAAAGGGGAGGAGTTGCTGAGGATTTAGAAAGCTCAGCTAAGAATCCTGTCAGTCAGGGCACATCAAATTAGCATCATGCCAATGAAAAGACGTTTTGGGTATGCTTAGGACCAAATAGTGCTCTCAGCAAAGGCAACAGCAGTTCTGCTGCTCAGTTCAGTGCTACTCCAGGCTTTACCCATTTCATTCCACTGTACTTCAATAAAAATTTAAATAAGGCTTATAGCCAGACTGTTAATTAGCAAAGAGAAAGTGAGCTGAGTGGTCTCCTCCATGCCTTTTTATGTTAATACAATTGTACATCTTGTAAATGCCTATTTAAACAGCCCTGTTTTGCTGTAGGGCACAGTCAGAAGCTCGTAGGGTAGTGGTTTTCAAACTGAGCTCTGCATTCCACCGAGATGTCCACACGCCTTACATCTTTGGGATCTGTGGAACGTGTTTCATTACTATAGTTAGTATTATTTTTCATGGGTCTGAAGAAAGGCAGAGACCTTTATAGAGCACATCCCACTGACTTTCAGGCGGGTTACATTTACAAGTTTTGTGAGTGCTTTTGAAATACCTTCTGTACAGAATCTTGTATTTAATTACATAGAACAAGTGCTTAGCTCCATAGAGACCTCCTCACCTGAACAGTCTCTTCGGGACCACATAAAACACACGATTCAGCTTAAGTCAAGAGAACCACAGGACTTGAAGGTTTTAATGATTTTCCAAAAATTGCTCCAAGTATCTATTTAATAGTACTGTTACATAACAAAGTTGTCATTCAAGCTAAATACTGCTCTATGTAAAATTGACATCCTGATTTTTTTCCCTCATATTTGGCAAGGAATAGGCTGTGGTAATTTGAATGTCTTTACTGCACAGATGAAACTACATCATATTGTCTTAGCGCTCAAGTCTTGATCCTAATCCTCCTGTTTTAATAGATGGAATTAATGATCCTACTTCTGTCACTCTAGGAAAATACTAGGTAATTTTCAGGGGGAAAAAACTAACCATTTCCTACTGAAATTTAACATCTTCAAACTTCTTATTTAGAATTTACTATGAAGAACCAAAAGCATATGGGAATTTAGAAAATAAACAAAAAACCTATCAGATAGTAGTTTATTTTTTATGAAGTGTTTAAAGGTTACTGTTGAATATTTTGAATGAAATTCTTTGTGCGGTGTTAAATGTTGAAGAATGTTTCCAGAAGAGTTTTTTTAACCTCAATCATTACCGTATCCTTGAACAGTTCAGAATATATAAATCAGATAGAAATGTTATTTGCATACCCAATTAGCAAGCTTAAAACTAAAAGTGCATACCATTTTGGTCCATTTTAGAGAAGGGGGTCAGAACTAGAAATCTTTAAAGGAATTACGATGTTTCTCCTTATAAAAAACTCAGCAGAGGATTCAGTGTTTTATTATGCATCTCTTCCCCTTGATTCCTCGTATCAGCCATCCGCTACCCCCTTCCTACACACACACTCTTATGTCTCTGTGTTTTCCATCAAACCTGGAAATGCCTCCTGCCTGCCAGAAAGACAAGATGGCTCAGTCGCCCTGCAGTCAATCAGACAGCTTGGCTTGCATGGGAGAGCCTGGCCAGCCGAGTCACATTTTGACCTCTTTCATCTGCTCATCTGAAAAGTTTTGGATCCACACAAACTCTTGATAGCACGCTGCTCCAGCATGCCAGGGCCCCCAAAACAGCTCCAGCCGCTCCAGGATGGGAAATTGGTGCTGCGGTCACATTTTAACCCCACGGCACCCAGCATGGCTGGTAGAAAGGCCTGCTCTTTGCTGGTTTGAAAAAATATCTTTATTTGCTGAAGCTGGGCATGCTGCTGTCAGCCTGATTTATTCTTATAAACCTTTTTGAAGGGACTTTTGTTACGCAAACAGCTACTGCATTTTTGTCTTGCTACATTTTTTTCCCTTCCCGCCTGAATCATTTTTGGCTGGGGCTCCTGGCTAAGACCAGTCCTATACCCGGGACATCCACAGCCTTTTTCAGTGGGGACAGCCAGCTGCTAAACACAAATACACAACTGGGGCAAGAGTGCGTTCTATGTATCATTTAATTAGCTTTATTTTATTTTATTTTATTTTATTTTATTTTATTTTATTTTATTTTATTTTATTTTATTTTATTTTATTTTATTTTCCTTAAAAGACGAGGAAATACGTTGTGCATATATTGTTTCAGCTGTCCTAGAGAAAAAAAGCTGATTCCTAACGTTTTCTGGGCGAGGCAGACCGCCTGAGGCCTCTGATGCTGAGGCAAACACGGAAGCCGAGCCCGGCGCCTCCTGCCGCGCGCCGCCCTTGCGGCCGCCATTTTGGGTGGTGCCTCAGGGCCGAGGCTCGGGCTCGGCAGGTGGCGCAGCGCCATTTTCGCGTTACTGCAGCCTTCCTCCACCTGTCCCCGTCGTCGCCTCCCCTCAGGTGGACGGCAGGCAGGGCTCGGGGCTGGAGGGGGTGTAGGGGACAGCAGTGAGGAGGCAAGGCGCTTGTCGGGCCCCCATGCTTTTCGTGCAGTCGTGTGGAAGGTTCTGAAATCCTGGATTCTGAATTCTGAATGCCTGGAGTTCCTGAGGGGAGCCGCTGCAGTGAGGAAGGTGCTGCTGCCGGGAAAAGGGTCGTGGGCTCCCAGGGTGAAGTCCTGGCACTAGCTCCTTATTCCTAGCTAATAATCCTGTATTTTTCCTCTCAGTCTGAGGAGGGGGGCCTTGTGGGCTGCTGTTTGGGAAAATGGGGGTTAGCACTCTTGGGAACTGGTGACCTACTGTACAGAAGCAAAGGCAATTGAAATGGGGTAGATAGCCTGTATCCCACTACTAGAGATCAGTAGCTTTTCTATATCATAGGGTATAGTTAGTAAAGAAGAGATTTATTTTATGCTTTGTGTTCAGTGTGAAATAGGTTATCTCTGCCCAATGTTGTGTAGTGGCTTTACTGATGCAAAGAGGCCTGAAGAATCTCGATTTTCTGCTGTGGTAGCATTTCATTTTATTGCTGCTTATGTGTTGTGCTGTGGGGTAAGTGAGGAAGATTTGTGTGAAGGAACTTCACCCTCTAAAGTTGCTTTTCAGATACTTAATTTTCATAACCATTTTTTTTCCTTATTATTTTTCAGTGTTCGAACAGTATCTTTGTAAGCGCCTGAGGGAAGGAATTTCATCCCTATCCTATGTGCTGTTCCAATGTCAGTTTTCTGTTATATTTCTGGTGTGGGCAATAGTAATTCCTAAATCCTAAATTAACTCTAGCAGGTGTGTAAATCTTGATGCAAAAAGCTGTACATAAAATCTGTACTGCAGTGGTCTGTAAAGAAAAGAAATTGGCACTTGTTTATGGCTTTTGGTGTTGGTGGGTGTAAAAGCTGTTGAGGCTGTTCTTGTTTTTCTGGTGTGGCCATATCCCTTTTTTTCCTGGTTGCCCAACTGGCAGTTTAGTCAATCTGTTACACAGAGGTCAGAGAGTAGCGTCTGCGCGTGGAATTAACTGATGTAGCTTCCTTTCAAGCAGCTTTTTGTTTCAAATGTTAGCCGCTGCTATGCTATGTTCAGGGATCTCTGGTCTCAATGTTTGAGATGACCTCAGTGCTGCTCCAGTAGGTAAGGAGAGCTCATCCATGTAAAACGACTTCAATTAATACTTAATTATATGAGGTGATGCTTCTGCGAGAGTAAGCTATCCCAAGGCACTTACAACTACCCATGCCTAGTTGCACTACATAGTTTGTGCTGATGTAGTTGGATGTTTGCTACTACAAAGGCAAGAGTTAAAAGTCAACCGTTAATTGATGGGTCTAGTATGTCTTGTGTGTGCTGCAACCTTGTTGTAAGGAGGATTAATACATTTAGAAAAAAAGTCTCAATTTTTTATGTTCAAAAAATTTCATTTTAATGGAAGTTGAGTAGTTTTAACATTCTTATTTAATCCTAGGATGTTTCTTTATGTGAGACTAAGGTTTGGATATTTTCTTCTTTTTAAAAAGCATTGATTCCTGGCTGCTACTGAAAGGAGAATTTTTTTTGTTGTTGCCTGTTTCTCTAGTATAATGCACCAGAAAAAAAAGCACGGAAAGGTGCTGTCTTGGGATCTGATGCCTAAAGTAAACAGACCAGGTAGATACTTTAAGAGTATAATGAGCTCTAATCTAAATTGTGAGAAACAGTTGCCCATGCTTGTTAGAGTAGGCCTTTAGGAATGTTTCTTGTAATTTCAACCTTTGTATCTGCAAGTGAGAAATACTTTGGAGTGAGATCAAGTTCAAATTTTGTGAAGGGGTAGCATTATTGTTCTTGTACTGCCAGGGAAATGGAGTCGGGGGAAGGAGAAGACAGCAGCACATTTATGTACTGAGGTTTGACGAAAGGAAATGATTATGATTCTGTAAAGTGTCAGTCATTCAGTCTCTCTTTGTTTTGACACATTCAATTCTAGTGATTGGTGGTAAAGAAGATGAGTGTTAGGGAGATTTGAAGCAAAAAAATTTAATGGGGAGAAGTAAGGGTAGAAAAAAAAAACCGTCGAAGACAATTTCTGGCAGGCACTCCGGTTCCTGGTGCAGACAGATTGGCTGATGTTGATTGTTGACAGCTTCTGCAGCTTGCTAATTACAACTGTAAAAAATTCAGGTGAATGACAGTAACTTGAAATGTTAATTCTGCTTTTTTTTTGTTTTGCAGCTGCAACTGTTAGTTGGCTATTGCTGTAATTGATGGACACTGGCAGTTGCTTAGACAGATGGAAATTAATACTTGTGTTACCGTTAGAACTCGCTTTCACAGTCACGTTTTTATTAGGCTCCTGCACTGAATTAATGTGCACACGATGGTGCGTAGAGAAGGAGCAGACGCAGCTCCTACCTGAAGAGCAGCCAGCAGCACTGCATGTCTCTGAAGGGTTGTGCATCTGTAGGCTGTGGTAAAGATAGTGGGACTGCACCAAAAAAGTGTTATTAGCTCGGACGCTGAGGGCTGAACCACCCTGGAGCTGAGCAGGCAGTTCTTCAGGCTTGTGATTTATCCCAGTAATTAGGCTGGCTTTGGAAGAGCGGATATGGATGCAAGGAGGAGATAACTGTGCTGAATGGTCCTCCACATGAAATGGGTTCAGTTTGGAGTCATTTTCCTTTTCTAGCACTACTGTCTTATATCTGATGGATGTCTTAAAAAAAAAAAAAGTCTTAAAAAAGTGTAGCAGTAGTGTGGGTTCTTCCACTGGAGTTAAAACTCTGTCGGGCGTGGAAGGGAAAAAACTGGAATAAGACAGAATTGTCATGCCTGTCTGCATTGAAGGCATGTGTATTGAAAAAACCCAAATGCTTTCCGACACCACAATTAACAAAATATGGTCTCTTATGTCATAAAGCTGGGAGGTGTGAACTCTGAATAAAGAAAACTTCCCTGCAATGCCAGTATTTCATGTGGGCTTTTGTGTGCAGGCTGTTTCTGGATGGTATTCTTCCATAAGGGAAATGGTTTCTCTGTATTTCACCTGGCCTTTAACTTTCACAAAATTCGAAGGTCGTTTATATAGCCAAGATTCTCTTGTGTCCCCAAGCCTCCAAGCCTGCATCAGGAGGAAGTGTTGCAGTTCTTGACTCTGTTACTTTTTTGTATGGCCAGAAAATGCTTGAGTTGGTAAAATATTTCTTTTCCTACGCTTAAATGAATTGAGAAATTAACTTGTATTTTTTTCTTTTTTTTTTTTTTTGCACAGGTCATATGCAGGTAAGAAGGCAGTTGTTTGGTTTTGGAGTTGTTTTAATGATACCATACAGGTAACTGAAACATGCCTGACTCTTTGAGCTGGGACGGTCATCTTAATTTTTTTTGCCTATTTTTTTTATATTAAGGTCAATGTCTGTTGTAATGCAGCTGCTATTTCTGTTAGACCTGTGCCCCTTGAGTTGCATGGCAGTTTATTCAGGAGACCATCTGATTTTGCTTCCTGCTTTCATGTCCCTATGTAGCTGTATCTGAGTTACTTAAAGTAGCAAGCTACCGAATTTATTTCAGGCTCCAAAATGTCAGTGTTTTAAAATGTCCTATTTTTCCTATTGCAGTTAAGGAGGCTTGCTCATTGTAATGCTCTGAGAAGTGTTAAGTGTTACCTGGATGAGAATTTGCAGCTGAAGACATTGCCAGAGCTTAGAAGAGAGAATTGCTTGCATTTGGAAATGATGGAGCCATCGATCCACACTAGAGCCTGCTTGCTAGGGTAATGAATGCAAGAACTGGCCTTGTACCTTCTGAGCTTGAGAAAAAGCTTAGATGTTCTTCAAAAATTGCTGTAATAATGTGGGAGCCTTTTAAGACTTAAGTCAGTTGATGGCAATGTGATTTAAGTGGATCAGAAATGCAGCTGAGATCTTAAGGGTTGTCTCTTGAGTTCTAGTTGCCTACATGTCATGTGAGTTGCAAGTGACTATGGTGTTGGCTGAAAGGAAAAATGCCTACAGGTAGCATAAATAAAAGCAATTAAGAATGTGAAATACAGCACAGAGGAGAAGTAGCAGTGAGGTGAACGTTTGATAAGTGGAGGAGTGGTGTTATGTGTGGAAGAAACTAAGAGAATTCCTGTTAGATCTGAGAGTGGGCCTGCTTTTGTGGAGTGCTGGTTCAGGTAGAGTCATGGCTGATGTCACAACCGACTTGCTTCAGCCTCACAGGGCTTGATGCTGAGGGCGTAGTCCCCCAGGACTTCACCTCTCGGAAAGGACTGAAGTGAGTCAGTATACACAGATCTCTCCTCACGTGCATTGAGGGAGCTCTGCAGAAGCGTTGGTCAAACAGGTCAAAGGGTTGGATACTTTCTGAGTAGGAAAGCTCTTAAATTCTGAGTCACCTGAAACATGCTTTATTTTAACAGTTTTCAGACTACAGTGCTTCAAGTCAGCGAGGAAGAACCTTCATTGCGTGGCATTCAGTGATAGCAACAAAGCAACTCCCTTCTGCGGACGTGTTCGCGAGCTGTGTGCAGAGGTAGGCTGGCAGAATGGATAGCAGCTCAGCTCTTGGTGCAGGTACTGTCTGTTTTATTGTTTGTGTGGAGAGAGGTCATGCACACACAGTCCTCTCTCCCCTTTTGCCCTGCTCCTAAGCCTCCTCTGACCAAACAGGTGCCTCATCTTAAGACCTGCCAGGTGTGGCTGACTGGTAGTTGTGACCTCAGAGCTGAAGTGTAAGCAGCTGCTAACAATTTCTTCACTGGGTTGGTTAGCAAAGCTTTGCTGTAAATGTAACTGTGCACTTGCACGTGGCACAGGAGTTGTTCATGGGCTAAAGGTAGGATCGCATTGCCCGCTGCTGTGCCAATTACTGGATATTAATGGCAGGATAGCATGCATATGCCTAAACTGGGAAGCAGAAGGTTAATAGACGAACAGCACCAGAAGATCCCATTTATCAGTTTCTATTTATCTCTCCTTGGGAGGTGGCAGGTTTACAGTAAATACCTTCTGTCCTCCTAATTTCCTAATGATGGGGATAATGATGGAGAATGGTGAAGTCATTAACTGGGACAGCCTCTGTGCATCACTCTGTCAACCACATCTCTCCAAGACCTGCGATGAAAAGTGATGGGCCCCAGCTGTTCACCAGATTCTCTTCCCCTCCCCCCTCTCCACATTCTCAACCCCAGTTGCAGGCTTTAGCAGTTGAGAAGGGAAAAAATAAGAAAGAAAACCCACGAACAGAAAGACAAAGGGCCAGTCCCTTCCCATGCTGGAGCCACTCTGCCCCGCGCTTTGTGTGTGTGTGGCACGGAGAACCAACCTGATCCCATTACAGAGCTCTGGGCGTGGCGCTAGCCTTGGGCATAGTGGTGTCATGCAGATAAAGAGTGCAGAACCGAGGAGAGCAGTGGCTCGCTCAAAGGAGCAGAATGCAGAAGCAGGTTGTACTTTTAGGAATGAGGCACTGCATTTCCATGGTGCTGTCTTCTGCTGAAGAACTTGTTAAAAGTCTGTAAAAACTTTCAGCATTTCTCTGTATCTGAAACATTATGCTGGAATACTGATGCATTCCAGTGTCTACACAATGGCGGGGCAAACAGTTATCAGAGTTGCCATATATTGGGGATAGAGCCTGGCCACTGTATTCTCTTTGTAGTTCTATTTTAAATCCAGTCTTTGAAGCTACAATTTCAAGACATAAATATGCCCCTGGAACATGAGATGAACTTCACGTAAAAATTTACTTGCTTAAGTTTTTCATTGAAGAGCTTCACTTTTTTCCGTGTCATGCCTTTGTAGCTGACTTTGAGTTTTTCATTGTATTTGTTTTATATGTGGACAAAGGCTGTGCCCTAATCACTGATTTCAGAGGGTAAAGAGTGGCTTACCATTTTTAACGGGTGTGTATTCATCCAGGGAATGTGTTGGTGATTTATTGCCAGCCCTGTTCAAAACATAGCATTCTTCCTCAGTGAGGAGAGGAAGAAAGTCCCCACTGTGGAGACAACTGGGTTTTCTGTTACAGTGGAAGGGGAGAATCTCACATACACTCACTCGGTATGCTCGTGGTTTTCTGGTAAATTTGAGCATGTGTGCAATCATCAGCAAAGCTCCTTGGTTCGACCTATTTTCTAGTAATGTGGTCGTTCTCCATTGAGATGTCTTTTTCTTAATTATTTTACTTAACTCATGAGCTAGTGCAATAGCTTTGTTACCGTATAGCAAAACCACAGTCACTTGCAGTGGCCTTGAGTACAGTGTAATACAACAGAGCTGGCTAGGCCTTCTGCAGGTACTTGCCACCTTCTCCTCTTGTTTGTCAGCCATTTGCAGTGGCTTCTGCATGGAAATCTTTTGAAAGGAGGGGCCTGTCTACAGTGAGGTTTTCCTATCGCATCTGCCATTTGTCAGGCTCATAAAAGAACTCTTGAGCTGTGGGAGCTTTGTATTAGAAGGGTTCATTAACTTTCAAATGTTTCAATTGAGAAATTTCAGAGCTCTCAGCAATAGACAAGGAGGCCAGCTTAGCCAAGAGCGTCCCCTGACAGTCAGGTACAGATGTGATTGCTAGTCAGAGGGCTGTAAGAAACCTAATAGTGTCCCAGAAAGTGTCATACTTGAGCTGGAGAGGCTTAAACCGAATAGCCCAGAGAGACTGTAAATAATTTTTGCTAGGCTTTAACAGATAGCAAGGCAGAGGAGCCTTTAGCCTGCAGTATGCCAGGAATTCGGTCTACAAGGTTGTAATGCATGTGGGTCCCATCCTTGTGTGACTCATCTTGTATGTAAGCTACCCTGGAAAACATGACAGGAGATAGAAAAACACAGTTGTGGTGAGATAAAGTACTCCACTGGCCTAATCTTGAGCAGGTGACTAACTGTTCTTACGTGCTTCAGGCCGGGATGGGTTGTGGTGGTATAGTGAGGTGCCTTTTCTGAGTTCTCTCTCTAACTGCTGTATCTGAGCAGAGGGATAGGTTAAGAATGAAAGACAGTGAAACAGTCCCCTCTTTGGGGAGGTGTGGTGTTATCCATTTAATGCATTAGAAAAGATTGAGCTCCCTAAATGCTTGTTCTGCTTTATCTCCGTATGCTAGATGCTACTCTGGGCCGTATGGATACACAAGGATTTTTTCATTGCTCCAAACTAGTCTGGTGGCTAGCTATACGTCAGGGAATCCTTTAAGAACTCTGACTTGTGTTAACCAGCTCTGGTGTCCCTTGGCTATTAACTTTATTTTGTACCTTCAGATGGTCACAGCGCTTTAGGCCAGGGAAAGTGACATTTGACTTTGCTGTGTAATAATGCAGGTCACTTGTCTTACTCGACTAGCCCAGCGCTGAGGCCCAGGGTTCCTGTTTGCCCCAAGTCTGTTATCTAGCCTTAGTTTAGAAATGTGAGGGGTGTGCTTCACAGTGATTGCAGCCATCCCTTGAACAAACTGCGGGGCTTTCGCAGTTATTTTGCGGTGTCTTGTCGGGCTGCTTTTCAGTTAGTTGCCCTTGCGTAGCTTTTCCTAGCTAACATTTGATACAAGTGAAACGAAGCTTTGGATTTCAGCCCTGCTGTGTTACCGTGGTTCCCATGAGAGCTCCTAGAGCTCCTAGCTGAGATGTAGAATATGCCTAGTTGTTCATGTCATAACTTCCTCTGGTCTGAGTATTCAGTGTCCAGCAATAGAAGTGCAGCAGTCCTGGGCTAGGTTCAGCAGCATCAGCTGTTTTTGTGGCTAGCCTCTCAGCTTTGACACCTCAAGGATGACACAAATCAGGCTAAACGGAACAAGCAATATTAAACATCTGTTGACTTCTAAATAAGGAAAATCATATTAGTCACTCTGTAAGTAATCTGCATGATAATTTCAGGAAAACACGAGGTGATTTCTTTCAGAGGAAGAAATAGCTGATGTATCTTTTCTATACACATGAACTAGCTGTAGAAAAGACTAAAGAGCTGAGCACGGACAGAAGTCTTGCTTCTGTGAAGTATATTTGTTGGAGAAAAAGAAGGCAAGTCAAATTGCCTACCATTGTGGAAATTTGTTCCAGATGTGTAAAGTACAGCATCTACAGCATTAAATCTTGAGGAGGATGGATGCTGTTACAGATATTGCTGGTCAAGTGAAAGAAATGTCACTGGAGCATTGTAATACGTCTCCAAAATCATTTTTTCAATTATGTGTAACATACAGCAGTGGATGACTTAAAAAGTCATCCTAGCTGACAGCGCAAAGGCAGCAAAATCTTATACTCAAGTCCATTTTTAAAGGTGCAGAGTGTACACATTAACCCTCTGTCTATAGATGGTTGAAAGAAAAAAAAGGCGGTTTGCAGTGGACATTATGCTCTTCTTTCAACTTGTCTTAGCTACTTTTATTCTAGAGCTGGCCATTGCATGCAGTCAGAGCTTCCAAAGGGAAGTGTAGCAATGCATTTCTGCAGACTGTTACAGGTGGATCTATGCTTTGCATTGATTTCAGTGGATTCTGGAAGCATGTTCAAAGTGAGTTTTTAATAGTGTTTTTCCCTTCCAGAATAAGATCAGCACTGATCATATTTTAGCATTCCCTTGGCTCTCTACATAGTCTCTTGGGAATCCACAACTGTCAGCTGAGGAGAAGCGTTTGGAACAGGGTGAATACAAATGCTTTGCATCAGTTGAGTTAAACATCAGGTCAGTGGCTGTCCAGCCTGCATGTATACCAGAGAAAACTTGGTCTTGTTCATGTGATCACCATGTTGTTGTTAACTGAAGTATTAAAGAACTAGTGGGTGTTTTTGTACTGTCCTGCCAAGGGCATTATGGAGATCATGAGCCCATTGTATTAGCTACTTAACAGTATTAAGGCTTCTTGCTCACAGTCAATGACAGTAGGGAGTGTGAAACCTTTGTTTCTTTGCAAAGAGGAAACCAATACTGCAGGCAGAGCATCCAGCTGGTGCAAGAAGCTCTGCAGGTAGCAGTCAACAGCGTAAGCAACTGTACGGTATGAAGTTCTCCCAGGGCTTGCATGCTTCTTGGTCGTATTATATTGTGGACAACTCTGGATTATGCTTTGTGGATAAATAAGAGCCTCCCTGCTCTGCACCCACAAATCCATCGGAAAATACAAAAATGACAAAATACTATGCTGCTAGAATACTGTGATGGGGTCACAGGCCCAGCTAAAGATCACCTTGTATCGCATTTCCATGTGACAGTTGCCATTGCTGTCCTGTGCACCATTTCCTGCTGCAGTCCAGAGGAGGACCTGTTTGTGCTGGAGCGTGGGCAGGATGGGAGTTGTGTATTATGCAAAATGCAGGTAACTGAACGTGGCTGGTCTGCCTGCATGCAAGTCGGTAACAGACTTGAGAGCCAAGCCTTCTTTCGTTCAAGATACCATTTTGTTTGAAACACGATGCTGGTTTTGGCCAAGTTCTTACACAGCTGCTATCTGTGAAATAGCTGTTAAAATTCTTTGGAGGAATTGAACTTGTGAACTGCTGCAAAGAATTCTGTTCCTTTAGGGTATGTTAATGCTACTGAAAAGTAATCCATCTTAGGTTTCAAGTCTTGTAAAGGAGACTAGAAAATGTACGGCTTGTTTCCAAAAGGTTGTGTGTGCCCACGTGTGGGGATGGGAAGGGGGAGAATGTCCGTTCAGTGCGTTTATTTTCCAGGTACGCCAACTGGAAGGATTATTCCTCTGCCTTTCTGAGATGCTACTACTATGAATTGAAGCCCTTGGTTTGATTAAAAAGAGGCAGCTAGGTATTGTGTGTATTACCACTGACTGTCTTTGCTCAAAGGGAGTGTGAAATGCTGTATCTGTCATGGCACTAGGATGCGGCAAGGGGATTCTAACAGCAATAGGGAATCTAGGTATCAACTACCTCTTTTCCAGAAGAGCACTGTTGAGATGTCTTTTCATATGTAAGAAATCCTCCACCTGCTTATTTTGGAAACCCCTTGGTGCGAACCCTTCCTCTGCTACCCTTTATATTTTCTCCCTAATATCCTTAACGTTAGTTATATGGTATTGATCTTGGCATTCACCGAGCGTTTTGTTTGGTGTTTTTACTATCACTGTTTTTGCGACTCTCGATTTAGTATTTCCCTGCCTTTCCTTGCCCTTGCTAACAGCAGAAACCCATGCTGTTCTGTCGTGTTATCATTTTTCTTCCTATAAAGCATCTATGACATAGGGACCTTGAAGCCAGGAGCTGAGGCCACAATGCTCAGCAGATTGTACGTACAGCTTTTTCAGGGGTAACTGCTGTAAAAAATCAGCAACACCACAGTGCAGAGTTATACCAGCCTCTTTGGAGTTTTCTCTTATTCACGTAATGTAATGCATGTTCACATATTCAGTCAGCCACGGTTATTTTGCCTGGCTACACAGGCTAAATTTAAGACCCACATTGAACATTTCTGTCACTTTTGCTGTTCTGGCCACGATGCTTAATCAAAGAGCTGGAAGGAAAGCTCTCATTAGAGAAGGTTTTTAGTCATACACAAGCCTGTGCTGTGCTACTGGAGGCTTGATGGAGCTCTTGCTTTTGGTTAGGGTTGGTCTGCTTGGCCTGATCTAGGCCCTAGGCAGAACGAAGAGAGAGCAGAGCAGGCTTCGGTGCCGGAGTAAACATGATGGCTAAAGATGAAGACTATTTTGTTCCTAAGGCTGGTGCTCTGAGCCTGAGGAGCCTAGCCTGCTGTAGCAGCCAAGTGCTGTTGTATGCTGTGACCAGAGAGATTGTTGCAAACATCTAGGTGAAAAGGGAGTCTGAACTGAGATGGAGTGAAGGGGAAAGAGGGAAGATGAGTGGAGTGTACTTGAGATATCTGCCAAGTTGCCCGTAGCGTTCCTAGCTTGGTGACCAGGCTTTGTCAGACCTGTCTCAGTCAGTCTGTCCTGTCAGGAATCAGTGCAGAGATGAAGGGACAGATGGGGGAAAGGAGATAGAATATAAGGGAGTACATGATCTCACTCAAGGGACATGTTAAATTTAAGTTTTTGTTAATAGCTTCATAGTGTGTTAGTGTCTGACCTTGCAGTGAGGATTTGTAAGGACTTTGCCTTTCTTCTTTTTCTTTGCTTTCTGCTTTTTATCTTCTTAGAGTAATAAAGATGCTCAGCTCAAGAGAGGTCCTATAGGAATTGAATGCTTAAAACACGTAGCATTGCTCTATGAGGAGAAATGGAGGAAGGAATGTGAATAGGAAGGGGGAGGAGACTTGTCAGGAACAGTTTTAGGACTCATCAAAGCAGGATGGAGGGAGGGGATAGTCCCTTCCTGAACATGATCGTCTTGTCATTTCAGTAGACTCTGTCCTGACTCAGAGCTGTGCATCAGTGCTGGGAACAGTGCGCGTTATGTATTGGCCTCTGCTCAGAGGTGCTGATGTCTTGCAGATTGAAGGGAAGGACTGATGGCTGTTCCTGCTGTGCAATTAAGAAGGGCTACAGGTTCTCTCTTGTTAGGGGAGAGGGCTCTCCCGGCTTTGCAGTACAAGGCTGGGAGCGGGAACGGACTGGAACTCAGATTGCTAACAAGGCAGCAGTAAAAGGAATAGCTCACTGCTACTTTTGATCATGCTGTGTCTACTTTGCCTCGGGCTCGTGTCTACTATAGATGGTTCTGTGTGAGATGGCACCAATCTGGGGAGCTGGGGCACTGCAGAAGAGGATAACAGAAGGGCTAAAGAAAATGAATGACAAAATGACCAACAAGGGGGAAATCCATTTCTAGTTCTAGGGTAAAAGGTGATCCACACCAGACCAATTACAGTTTGGTGCCATTTGTGAGTGTGCAACTAGGGATTTTTATCAGAAGGGTTCCCAGTGATGCTTTTAATCACAGTATACAACTTAAACACCGTGATGATGGCAGGAGGCATAGACAGGCAGCACAGTATAAGTGTGAGAAGGTGCAGCTGGGAACAATGTGGAGTAGGTAATTGCCTTTCTAATATTTAATCACAGTCTTCCCGTGCTGCGATGGGTCCCAAGCACACGGCAGAACTGTCCAAAACTTAGGGTTTTTCTGTCATATGTCTACTTCATTTCTTTTTGTATATCAAGGGGACAGGGAACTTTGTTTTGATGGCAGAGGCTCCTCAGACAAGCTGTCTGGATTGATCTATACAGATAACTTTATGCTAGAGATGGAAGGTGTGGCTGAGCACTGAGGGACAGCTCTGGAGGCCTCCTAGGAGCACAGCGCAGGTTGGTGGATAGGTCTGAGCCGAGTGAGTGATGGCTTGTCAGACACAAGGAGAGTCTGCAACGGAAACCTCCTGGGAGTTGTTAAATACAGAAGGGCCTTCCTGAGCTCAAGAAATACTGGGGCTGCAAGTTGTTAGGGGCTGGAAGACTGTTTTGACTGAGTGTTGCCACATGTCTGCTTTCTTGTACTCTCTCCAAGGTGTCCGCTTCTGGTCTCTGTCACAGCGTGCCAGGCGAGATGGCTCTGTGATGTGAGCTACTGTGGTTGTTAGGAGAGCTGCTGCAGAAGTGATGCGTGTCCGAGGTAGCTCTGAGTTCTTAGCTCAGTATGCATGTGCCTTCTTACTGATTGGCCTAAATATTCCTGATTTACTCATTTTTGAAACAGAGCAGAGAAAGCTGGGGTTTGCTGGGGTTGTGTAGGAGGGGGCAGACAAGTTCCTTCCCATTACACTCGTACACAAGCAATTCAACATCCTTGGCCAGTGACAGTGCTAGATTTTGGTTAACCGTAGCCAGACAGAGTGGAATATTTGAGCTAGTGGATAACTCCTTGAGTATGCAGAACTTGACTGAGAGCTGAAGATGAAGGTAATGTGTCATGTTTCAGTACCTACATGACTCAGGCAGGCTTGATTCAGCACTTTGTATATTCTGGTTATGGCTTTGTCTCAGCTTTGCTTTGAACTCACATGGCTCACCTGTTTGCTAGAAGAGTTAGGTCAACAGTACTGCGGCTTGTTCCCTGAGATATTTATTCAGTGCTTCTTTATGAGTGTGTTGTGAGTCCCGTGCTAGTGCTCTCCAGTGTCTTCCTGATGCTGTCTCAAGCCCTACTAAAGGATGGGCTCTTGCTCCATTTTGCTCCACAGCGACATGTTCCTGCAGGAGAGGTGAAGGTGCGTGTGACCATAGAAACGTTACTCTTCAAGTCATTGGAACAGTGCTTTTGTTGAGGATCTAGTACTTGCTGAAGCAATGGTTGTGGTATTCATCTGTAGGATACCACAGCTTGTTGTAGGCAATCTTGCATGGAAATAACCTTGGAAATAACCTTGAATATACAGCCAGGGTATATCCTCCAAAGAAGTGTACAGCATGAGCAACCTAGAAGGTCCTAGTGTAGCAGGGAGATGGGCAGCAGAAGGGGCTGGCCATGGATGCAGGAAGAGAAATCATTTATGATGTATATATGATTATATACGGTAAGGTGTGGATGGGAGTACTCAACTGCTTTATACATAAGTTTGTGTACCTATTATAAGGGTATAGTGGCTGTGGCTTTGTGTTTTCCTCTTTGACTGAGTCCATAGTTGTCTGGCCTGATAGGCCTGTGAAACTTCTGTGGAGAAGACTGAATTAATCGCTGGGCGTGCAGGAGGTGAAAAGGCCACAAGTAATTCAGTGTTGATCTAGGTACTGCTGCCATTGTTGGTTTTCGTTGGTTTTCTACTCTTTGTATGAGACAGTTTTCTACCTGTGTTAGGTCTTGATTTATCCTTGGTCTGTGAAACACTGTGCACCCCACCCCCATGCTGCTGTCAGAACAGTAAAGCAGTATGAGATAATTTTGTATCATGCAGCCAAAAGAAAGGAAAAAAGTATCTTAAGTGACAGGCATTAAATCCAATAAAAAGGAGACGTTCATCATGCATGTGCAGTCATATTTTTTGTCATCTCCTTAGACTGTGAAAAGGTGCTCATGGTAAAGCTTACTTAAAATACACTTAGTCTTTTCCTGTTGACATTTGGGATTTTTTTTTCAGCTTAAGATCTCTTAAGTTACAGGGGTATGTAAGGTTTTAAGACATTATTGAGAAGAATTGGCAATGCCAAAAAAATATTTTTTGGTGTTTGAATGTGTATGTTTATCTAAACCGCTACATGTAACAAAAGCAAGGATAATTCTTAAATTATGGAAGGGTTAGAGGGGAAACTGAACAAAGCTATATTGAAGTATTAGCGTGGTAAGTAATGAAGTCGCAAATAATTGGTTGCCTAAATACCATCTCTGCTAAGATATATTTTTCTTTGGGTATATTGTAAATTAGTATTTTCATTTACATCATGGTGTTGAGTGTATTTTGCATGGAAGGAGTTGAAATTTCAGTTGAAGATGGAAGACAGAATTTTTCCTACAGGAAGCTTTTAATATGGGAGAAATACTTCTGATGCTCTAGTGTTTCCTACAGGCCCAAAATGTGTGATTCGGGGCAGGAGCTGAGGTCCTGTTCCATGTCAAGATCTGAAGTTACTGTTCTGTTGGAGGAGCATTCAACCCTGCTATATCAGAAAGTTAATTAGATGAAGAGGAATAGGAGATTGCTCAGAAGTGAGATACATCTGAACGTTCCCAAGCCAGAGAGCTTCTGCTCCTCTTAGAGGGAGATGTAATAGGACGTGGTAGGAAGGCTGTGACCTGGCCTGTTCCTAGACTTCACCTGGGCTCATTGGTGAGGTGAACCTACCAGATCGGATCCGGCTCTGCTGTTGGTCAGACCTTCCCAACTCGCTGCCTTTGTCTGTATTGCTCTACACAGCTAATTTTGCTGCCATCCCATTATGCATCATCATAAATGAAGCTACTGCTGAAGTCAAAGGGTAGGAGCTCATGTGTAAATGAACGTTCCTCGTATTCTTGTTACTGATTGGACCTCTGAGATCAGCTCTAACAAGCACAGTGCAAACAACAGTGGTTTAGTTTGTTGCATGCCGCTGGGAAATTAAATGTCTGCCAAGTTAATGTCACTTAAAATTTGCAGTGACACTTACTGCATTTGACAAAATGTAGAAAAAAACGGTTCCAATTAAGCAGAACTTCAAACACAGCAGCTCGTGCGGTTTATTTTGGAGCTAGGATATTCAGAAAGGTCAGTCTTTCAGTAAGCTAACCTCTGCCATTTACAGCATTCGCTGGAGCTAATGAGCACTTTGCTCGGTTACATAATGGGGGCTTTATGCAAAGAAAATCCTGATGGGGTTACGTAGCTAATGTATATGGTGAAAGCAGCTTTGCCCTATAGATGTGCACTGGGGAAGCATTGTATGAAAAAATGTCTCGTCTGTAATGTCTTCTAAAGACAAAACGCCCATTCTGGCCTAGGAACTGACCATTCAGAAGATGGTATTCTCTGGCAGGAGAACAAGTGAGGGAGTGAAAGAGAGGAGGTCAGTTAAGTCCCCTGGGAGGAGCAGTGATCTTTACTAGGAAGCAGTGATCTGAGCTTGGAGAAATCCAGGCATTTGGACATCGTCTTGCTGTGTCTCATTGAGAGTAACAGTTAAATTTCTTGATGGTTAATTTCATGTCAGGTAAAATAGGCATATCAGGACTTCTGCCCTTTGTGTGCTTGAGCTTTCATTTTGCAAGGAATTACTCATGCTTGTTTTACTTGTAGATGTGGTGGCTTTTACAGAGACTGCAGAACAGAAGGATTGGCATTTGCTGCTGTAAAAACCTGTGTAAGTTTAAGTAGGAATATTGCTTTTTAACTAAGAGGTACAAAGAGTTCCATAGGCACTAATAGCCATTGGAATATTAGTGCCATGGACAAAAGGCAACATTTTTGGCATCTTAAAGTTCCTGCTGATGTAATTGGCATCTTAACCATTCTAATTATGTAATGGGATGGTGGTTTTGAATTGTGATGTGGCAGTAGTACTTTATGAAAGGCAAGTGGAAATTTACTGCTGCATTCCACATGTATAGTGTACGTTGATAAAAGTCTGGAAGGAAGGTGGTGAAGTCTACTGGTAGATTTATTTGTCAGATGTCTTAAATGTTCATGGTAATCAGCTTCAAGTAACTTCTGTCAAAAATAATGGCAGCTGCTGGTCTTCTGAGTGTCTTTATTTTTTCATTGGTACTGTGCTCTGATATTGTGAAAATATCTGAAAATAGCCAGGCAGAGCTTTCATAAATGGTGGTGGTTTTGGTCCCGATAAATAAAAGTGTTTTTATCTTGTTGTACAACAGGTTTTTTTTTAATCCACTGTTCCACAGTTCCTTTTGTCTTAGACAAAACACAATGGGGCGGTGATGGTTGGTGAACAGTCGCTCTTTGGGATGTTTACTTTTAATGCAGTCCACGTTTGAATGCCTCTGGTTTTGGTTGAGAACTTGGGAGAGCTCATTGGAAGGCCAACAAAAAAAAATTGATATGCTGTTTGTATGTTTCTAAACTTCCCATTTCTAAGACTTGAAAATGAACACTTTGCTATTAAAAATTCTCAGTACTGCGTTCTACTTCTCTGATCTTCTGGTAGTTACATTAGCTCATGACATCTACAGTGTCTGAAAGGTGTCCAGCACTCGTCAGTCAGTGATGATTTACTGTGCTGCAAGCTGGACGTTTTCTGATCAACAGCATTTTACCCTAACTGTTTGGTAATGGCTTCCATTTAAGTGGATGGGAAGATGGGAATGTAGGAGAAAGAAAGGCACAATGAGATGAAGAGTACTGGAGAAAGTTTGGACACCCTGAAGTCAGCAGTAGTTGGGTCACAGGCCACAGCAAGAATAAGATTTTAGCTTTCAGTTAACAGGAGAAAATTCTAAGGAGAACTTGGAATGGGGGAGTCTGATTTTTGTCAGGCTTTTTGCTAAAACAGGCTTCCTGGGTCACAGTGAGAAAACTACTTCTTTGAATTAAATACAGCTCTCTGCATGTTGAAGTCATAGCAACAAAATGACCTCACTCTCCAATTTTCCTTTTTTTTCCCCCCTCTTGTAGTTGTTGCTTTAATTTCCTACAATATGTTATTCTTCTTGTTTGGAATCATGGGGAGGAGGGAGAGAGGGGAAACCAACCTGTGTAAAAATTAGCTTTGAGTTATTCCATCTGTGGACTCTTAATTTTGTCATGAAAACAGAGAAGCCTGGCAGGAAGCTAGCTTTTGACTGGCTTCATGTATCCTCTTGTCTGGAACTGGTTAAGAAAGTGTGGCATTTAGAATGAAAGCAAAAGCTTCATTTCTGGAACTCTGAGTGTTTGCCCAATTCTTTGACCATCTGTTTTTGTTGACAACCACCTCTTTGTGTTGTGCCAAAGTTATTTTGGCTTTTATAATCTGTGTATGTGCGTGTGTATGTGTGTACATGGTGGTGCGGTTGTGTGTGTCTGCATGTACATCATTAGGGCTTTACTTACTGGGTAAGTTTGTGGGAAGTTGAACGCTTAAAAGCCATTATCTTGTGGGGATTGAATTACCAGGACAAATACAATGACAAACCTTGGCTTCTCTTTCTAGAGAGACGCTCAAATCTTGTCCATATTGCTATCCTATCTAAAAGCTGTCAGCTTCTGGTAGTTTTCTTTGTAACTGAAGTTGTGCTGCAATAGTGTTCGATATGTGAGCACCTGCCTCAAAAATCACTGCCATGATTAATGGGACTGACAGAGAGCCCAACCTCTGGCTGAGCACAAAAAACAGATGAGGCTCTTCATTTCTGGGAGTTAGAGATGGGGCCTGTTAGGTGGTAACACTGCACTGTTTTCCGTTCCTGATGTCAGAGGACAGTTCCTCATCCCGTGACTTCTTTGTATGCCCCTTATACCCACTACCAGTACATGTCAGTGATCCGCCAGAGAAGGTGGCATTGAGAACCCCATCACAGGATTGCAAAAGCATTACAAAACACAGCCTTCAAATGTAGTGTGTGACACCTGTGCTCCGCGAACATGTTTGTGTGTTTCCAAACCTGCGTTTCTTCTACATCATAATAAAACCACAGTTTCTCCTTTTATCATTATTTTGAAAGCTGTATTGAGAAAAAAGAGAATTTTGTGCTGTTTTTTAGACTTAGTTTCTTTAGCAGTGCCTTCAGAACTCCTGCTTGGCATGAGAGTAGGCCAGAGTAACATATATAGCCCATGACAGCAGCAAAATGAGGCTAACAAATATCCTACTGAGGATGCGGTATGACAGCTTCATCCATCCAGCTGAATTTGCATTGTGAGTATGAAATAGCTGCGTGTCATGGGCCACTGCCATTGCACACAGTCATTTATTTAATAACTCAGTGCACAGACATTAAAGGGGAACCACGCAACACTTCATTTTGTCGAAGACAAATAAGAAATTGAGAGATGCCAGCATTTAGAAAAGTCTGGGTCGCACTGTTTGATCACCATACTTTTTTTTAATGTTCAGTCAGGCAATTCCTTAGGTGTAAAATGGACAGGATTTTTATTAATAATGGCAAAGGCATGGAGTGTGGTGTGTTCCAGGCTGTTTCCGTATGTTGTTCTCCTTTCTGTTGAATACGAAGGTAGGCTTTTAAAAAGATCAGCATATCCCCTTGCAGTATCAAGTACCATAGTTAGCTATGTGAGTTGCATTAGATGTGTTCTGGCATCATGTGAACCTAGTAGGTTAAACCTGCTCAAAATGATGACAACATTTTTCTCCAGAGTGCTGTTGCTTAATGGGGAATTGAGACTCTTCGTATTTGGTGGCTGACATTTTTCCCAAGTACCCAGTGTTGTAATTGCGTTTCAGGAGGACTAGTTTAAACAGACGTGGAGGGCCTTGAATTCAAGCTTCCTAAATACCAAAGAGAAAAACAGAGAAACAAAAGAACTTGAAATCGGTAGCCACTTCTGAAAATCTGTTTGTAAAGATGTAAAAACAAACAGAAAAGTTATTGGAAATTTCAACTTACTTTCAGCAGTTGTCTTTAACTTGCATGTTTCAATGTGAAAATTAAGTGTCTTGGGTGGGCGTCACTTGTTTATTTGTACAGACCTTCTAGTGAGCGCTAGTGCAGTCCAAATGGACAACTCTGTTAAATCATTAGCAAAATTCAAGTTATGAGAAAGGCACCACTTTTTTTCTGTGAAAATAAAAGGCAAGTTTTTTAAATAATACAATCTAGATGGTGAACTCCTGAACCCTTTGCAGGGACTTGGTTGTGTTTTTTTCTTTTCTTTTTTTTTAAATAGGATTCAAGGACTCAAATGATTCTCATCAATGGGAGCCTAATCCTAACAGCACCAAGATGATTTTAAGTTGTGTAAGAGTAAGTCATCAGACTAACTGGAAAGGAACACTAACAGTTGTCACTCCCCCTTAGTATCAGCCGTGGTAAGCTTTTGGAGTGCTTTCCGAACAGCCAGGCTGGTTTTAAACCTTCAGTTCTTATTTGCAAAACTGAACTGTGTGGATGAAATGTCTCTTGGGTTGCTTTGCTTAATAGCACATGAGAATTAAAGGACCTTTTCAGTGAAGCAGTTGAAAAAAATCTGTTCCCTATGGCCTGTAGAAAGAAGAGTTTGGAAAAGAGAAAATTAAGTGCAGAGGCTGCACAGAAGCGAGACCCGCTAAAGGAATGGCTATTTGGTTGTGTTACCTTATGTTGAAGTAAAGAAAAACATGCAAAAAAGATGGGTCTGATTAGTACTTGATGTACTTAAATAACAAAAGCACGTTGTGCAGCTTCTGAAGCTGCTGTACCTGAGTACACGAAGTATCTGTTGATGTAAGTGGATGCCACCTCATGGATTTCAGTGGCATATCATCCCTTAAACAGAGAAGGGATTTTGGAAGGCATGTACCACAAAATGATCATACCGAGTTAGGTATAGTTCTGTGTTTATCGCCTAGTTCTGTTGGCATGTAAGGGAGGCTGACTTTAGGCTAATGTGTATTTCATCAGCCAGGTGTAGCTCAAAGTGGCTCAAAAATGTAAAAGCATGAGAATGTTGCAAGATAGTCAACCAGAAAGAAACAATAGCGTGTGATTTATTTAAAGTTAAGTGAAAACCCTGTGAAAAGGTCTCATTTCAATAACAGCTTATTCATTCTACACAATTTGCTTGTAGTTAATTTTTAGTCAGAGCTGATCTCTAAATCAGGGTAGTGCAGAGGAAGAAGGTAAAAGCTCTGTCTGCCAGGTAGGTGGAAGGGTAATTAGTACACTCATGCATTTGTCCAGTGGAACCCTTTAAATCTTTCTCAGATGATCTTTCATTTCGGATTGTTGTCACTGTATTTAAGTCCTCCACACTCCTTGCTGTAAATGAATCCAGAGGTGGTGTTCTAATCCTGTTTGGAAGGAATGTGGAAACTGCAAGGGGCTGCTTTGCCTGCAGCACTCGATCCTGGTGCTGCAGTTGTTGTATTTCTTAAATTCTTTTACTGCTAACTGACCAGCTGGGGCCTTAGCAGGCAGTGGAGTCTGCCTTCCTCGCATCTGCAAATCCCACTCAAGTGGCTGTACATGACGCTGCGCTGTAGGTCTCAGGCATGAAGATTGTGTCCTCTGTGTGAAGTGTACCAGCACTGTGAGCATTGGACTGTGTGTAGTTTTTTTTTTTGATAGAAAAACTGTGTGGGGGTAGAAAACATGATCTCAACCACCAGTTCAAAGGTAAAAGAAGATATTGAGGATCATGTCTGATGCTGCTACCTTGGGTTTTCCCTATTGTAGGGCCAAGGGCTTGTAGGTTTTTTCTCACCGTGTGCATGTGTCAGTGGCATGTGCTCTGTAAACCTCCTGCCTTGGCCTGTTCCTTGTAGCCCTGCTATTCCACTGCTGCTGGTTTCCTTCAGTGCCATTGCAATGCATGTAGCTTGCTGTATGGGAACAAGGGTGGAAAGATGTACCCTGTGTCACATGGCAAGCCCCACTGGTGATTATTTTGGGAGCAGATACATAATTACTCAGTGCAAATAAATTTGTTATGTCCCTGAAACTCAGGATTTGCAGTTTTAGACCAGAGGTTTAGGAGATGTGAATTTTGAGAAGTAATTGGCAGAAGCTATCTGGCTGCATTGTGTTCACGTCTGTTTTAGTGCTTGTCACTGTTTATTTTTTTGTTATTCAGACCTGTATTCAGGAATACAATGGGACTTGGATCCTGGTACAGGATAACTTAGCTGTGTTACCTGACAGAGGGGCCTAACGTGGGGCAAAAACAGAAGTTTGTGTCTGGAAGGATTTCAGTGGCCTGTTGCCTTTCTTGATATGTCTTTCTGAAGTTTATTGGTAGAATATGTTACTCAGCATAAATATTTGAGAGATAAGAGATCAAACACTTCCTTACAGACCTGAAGGGAAGGTATGTGTAGTGATTTGGGTTTAATTTTTAGCAGGTTTGTTTTCTTGAGTATATAAGCACTTTGCAGTTGAGCTCTGTGGAGTGACTGCAGGCCCAGAAGGACAGGAGGTATTTTGATCGAGGTTTTATTGAGCAAGCAGAGCCGCTTCAGCATTATGGTGACTGTTCAAACAGCAAAAGACTGGGAATTATCTGAAATAATGCAACTGGGTCGTCACAGAGTTTTTTACCACCCCTTTAAATATGGGCTGTTTCTTGTCTGCTGGAGTGTTGAAGTCTGTATTTCACAGGGCCTGATTTGAAGCCTGGTGAAATAAGCCGAGACTGTTCTTCTGAGAGTCTGTGGTATGTGACCAATAATTTTTTTCCATACCGAGGATTTGTTGCTTAGACATGCAATGCTGAGATGCCTCTTCAGAGACACCTGTGAGCAGTCTTAGCAGCTCTGCACCGAAGTCCCCATTCTAGAGGAAACGTTCCTGTTGGACTGAAAGGGACAGTTGGAATTACTGGGAGGTAATTGTTGACCAAGCTGCCTTCATGTGGTGCTGTTAGGTGGTTAAGAGATTGTTTTACCTTTTGGTCACCTGTAAGGTGTTGCTGGGGAGTAGCCAGCCTGAATGAGATCAGAGTGCTCCAGCATTTGATAGGAGGTGTTTTAGCTCAGAGAAGCATGAGGTTGGAAAATGCTGCTGTGTTTATTCCTGTCAAACACAGGCTGTGACCTAGACCAATGGTTTATTCCTGTAGTTCTTCAGAGATCTTGTTCCTTTTTTCCCTATTATTTTTCGATCAGTTCCAATCTATTTTCTTCCTAGAGGAGATATCAGACATTATTGTTGATTCGGGCTGAAAAACTTGGCTTTGTTTGTGGAAATGCTGCTCTGAATGTGCTAGATGCACCTAATCATAGAGGTGGCTTATTTCTTATTTATCTCAGAAGTCTTCAGGACTTGAATTCCAAATCTCCATTTTTTCCAAAGGGATCAGAATTACACCAGAGCATGAAGACCTTCCTAGGTTTGATGAATTTTACAGGAATATCTACCCATACCTTATTCTGTATTTGTGAAGATGTCTGGTTTTCAGTTCAACTTAGTCTGGTCTTGTTCCTGACTTTTTGCCAAGTTTTAGACTAGGTTGAGGAGACAGTGTGGCAGATCTACCTGCAGCTCAGTGCTTGAATTTGCAGAGCCCTTAATAAATATGGTGTATTTGCATGCACATGTTAGTAGCCTGTTGATCTGGATGGGTCAGTGCATGACATTACAGTGCTTCCAGCTGAGGCAAGCATACCGAAGTTAGAAATCTGGTTTGGATGGGGTAAGGTGGTCTGTTAAACAAGCAAAACGTAGGCGGAAAGGCTTGTACGAGGATTAGCAGCATCAAAAGCCTATGTTTTTGCTTGAATTCAAGTGAAATAAATGGAGAAACCCCCACTTACTGTCAGGTACTAGCACTCATTCATAATTGCTAACAGAAAGCAGATGAGCAAATGGAGTCAGGGGAAACCATGCAAATCAGTCTCTCAACTTCAGACTTGTGCGTGAGGCTTCCCAGGTGTTTGTGGTAAGCAGTCTGATCTTTCAGATAAACTGTTTTGGTTTTGTTCTGCAAAATAAAAATAACCTGCCTTTTAAAATCAGTTTGATACTGAGTAACGTGCTGTTGATACTACATTTATATTAAATTCCTCATGGCTTCTAAGGGTTTAAAAAAGTTTGAGCTGAAATGCTGTTTGGAATGATTTCATTAGAAAACAAAAAAAACCACAGTAGGACAGAACAGCTCTTGCAAAACAAAAGACGGGTATTGAAAAAGGTGGGTAAATAGAAATGCTCTCAATTATTTGATGTGTTCTTGCTCTTTTTTCTGCTTTTGTGGTATAGATAAGTGTAGGGAAAAACTCTACATGTACATGATGCGCTCATGCTCCACATCACTTGAATCCATCTGTAAATGTGGAGCTGTTGCCACACATCCCTTCTATATGCTGCGTATTTTGCAAACAGCTACACCTACACACAGACAGTACGAGGCGTTGGGGCTTGGATTTCTAGGATGCTGTATGCACTTGGAGCCTGCAAGCTGTGAAACTGCAGTCATTCCAATCCTGACTCAACTCATTTGGCAGAGCGTTAGCATTAGGAAGCGCTATTGAGGTGGGGGGGCAGCGTGAGGGGAGAAGGGGTAGGTGCTGTGTATTTCTCAATGGAGTAGCTAATGGTGAGGGTTTTACGAAATTGTAAGGCAAGCTATAGTAAAACTGCAGCACAGGGCTCTCACCATGTGTGGGTGTGTGCCTGCGGATGAAGGCGCAAGTGTAAACTCTTCTTGGAAAAAATCATCTCTCCATTTATGCTGTGTGGTATCAGAGTATTTATCTAGGTTCATTTGCCCCCCCCCCCCCCCCCCCCGATGTGCTGTAAGAATAAGTGTGTGTTCTCCATTCTCCCTCCCTCCCTCTCTCTCTCCCTCCTTCTCCCTCCCTCCCCACCCCCCCCCCCCAAGCTGTAGGGCCAGAAGGTGGGGTGGTACCTCAGGATAATGGTAGCAGAAGGCGAAGGAGGCAGACAGCTGGCAAGTTCTGCCCCAATATGCTTCTCTGAAAGAGGCAAGGAAAATGCAGAAGATGTGATGCCTGAATGGCTCACTTTGCAGCAAAAGGGAAGATTAAAAGTAAAATTAGTTAACATCTTGCTCATTTCAAACCACCACACGCCAGCTTTTTGCTCCATGCCCCCCCTCCCCTTGCCTTTTCTCTGTTGCTTTATTTTTGAGGGGAAGGAGGAAAAGCCTGGAATCCTGGGATTTTGTGGAAATCCATACAGTAAGCAGTGCTTGTAAAAGAGTAAGCTCTCCGGGTAATGATCCTGTTAGCTGTATGTCATCTTTGAGACTGGGTAACTGCAGCAAACAGGCAGTCTGCTGCGTTCCTCTATGAGAAGCTTTTATTTGCTTTAGTAATGCAGTGTTATATGAGTGGCTGAAGACATGGGACAGGAAGAGAGGCTGAAGCAACTGGAATTGTTGAGTCTGGAAAGGGGAGCAGAGCGGGAATGGTATGGGTACACCCTGGGTAGCCTAAACCTTAGGGAGGTCCTGCCTAGGGGACATTTCACTGCTGTCTACTGCTCCCACGTGGGAGGGTATAGAGAAGGCAAGCAGTGGTGCACGTAAACTTTATGCATGTGGAAAACAGGGAACGATATAATTTATTGTTTTTCATGGAGCAGTTTCTAATATGACACAAAAAGGACAGGTATCGTAGCTTTGTTAGCTTCTGCTTGTGACAGTCTGAGCAACGCATCCTTTGTCTGCAGGAAGCTCCAGGTGTGTGGTGGATGGATTATGCCACCAGACTGCTTATGGAAATAATGCTCTGAGTACAGAATTTCATGCTTGTGTGGTCTTGCCAGTCAGGTCCAAGTCATTTGAAGGTCCAGTCTCTGTCTTTTGGGGGGAGTTGTTTTTTGACGAGGTTTTGATTCCCTCCAAGCGGAACTTAAAGGTATGTTGTGCAGTGGCTTATTTTATTTAGTGCTGCTACAACAGAATTTAGGTTCTCAATCAAGAAGATTCCTACACCCCCTGCGCTGAGTTAGTGCACAGCTGAGTAGCAGAGGCTAGGTGGTCAGTAGACACATTTTAGCAGCAGTGGTGAGCAGTTTCCTCTAACACTTGGCTTCGCAAACAGACGTGGGATACTTGTTGCACCTGTCAGTGAAGAGGAGGACAGTAGGTATCTGTCTCTGAGTGATTACTGAGTATCTGCAGAGTTGGAAAGCTCTGGAAAGGAACAGGGGAAATGATGACTAACCAGCCCAGTGTGTGTACAAAACACATACTTTGTATAAAGTTCAGTGAGAGGACAGGTGAGCCATCATACCACTCTTGTAAAAAAAAAAAAAAAAAAACAAAAAAAAACAAAACAAAAAAAAACCAGCTTTTTTCTCTCAGCTCTTGTAGCTGAAGATGTTTCTGTCGGGTAACTGTTGCTGTTCATTAACTTGAACAAAAACCAGACACATTCCAGTGCTGAATGCTTTCGAAAATTCTTTTCAAAGAGGAAAAAACCAAAACAAAACAAAAAGCAACACCCCATACCCCACATACTGCTGCTTTCAGTACAGACCATTTATATCAGCAGTTTAGAGTTGGGGGAAAACAGCTTCCAAAAACCGTTGAGGTTGTTGCTGCTCATTGAGGGATTTTCACACTGCCCTCTGAACTATGTGGCACAGACTGCTGTTGCAGGCAGGATTCTGTTCCAGCTGGATGCCACCTCTGATTCTGCTTGGTAATTCCTCCACTGAACCAGAGGACGGTGGGAAAGATGACAAATAGCAAAATTTATCAGCTGTTTTTGCACATAGCTCTGTGAGGTGCTTATCTTCCTAGTGAGACCTTCCTGAGTAACAGGGTGGTGGTGCTCCTTGCTGAAAGCCTGGTCTCTGCTGCAGCGCAAGAGAGGTGCCCAGCCAGTGGTTCCTGTGATGATGGCTTAAATATGGCAAATGCTAATGGGCTCATCACTGGGGTTTTTACCTGAGAGCTCTACCCTTGGAATAAACATTCATCAGTAGCACTCATTTATTAACTGCTTTCCTCCTCTTAGTTGTCTTGTGTAAGTCAGTCTGGAACAGTTGATTGCACTCAGGGTAAGATCACAGATGCCTCTAGCGAGGATTCCCATGTGGAAGATATGCAAAAGGTTCTGGTCCTTCAAGTATGTTAACCCTACTTGTGGCCACTGCAACATGGGGACTTTACAAGTCAGTGGTTAATGGTCCTTGTTAATAGCTCAGGCTACACTGAATTTCGGCAGAGGTGGCCAGTTAATTGCTTTTTGAATGCCTGCAAGCCTGCATAGTCTGCTGTACCATGTAGAAAGGGATTCCTCTGCTTATCTGTCCCCAGTGAACAAGAGGCTGGGGATGCATCTAGGTTGCTGATAGTAAAATAAGGGCTGAGAAGCTGTGCCCTGGTAGTTAGAAGCATTGTGTTCAACCTGAATGCCCTAAGCTATGTCCCTCTGTTAGTTTTACTAAATCTAGTCAACTCTTCCATCACTGTTGTTAGGGCCTTCTGGCTGTCTTCTTGATGACTAAAATGGTGTGTCAAAGGTTATTGCAAGCACTGGCATTTTGCTACAGCATTTGTGGCAGTTGTGACATTGGGATGAGTAAAAGAAAGGCTTGTCTCACCTGATGACTATTATGTGTGGCAGAGATGCTTTTGGAGTGCTCAGTTGCTCAGCTGTGTATTTCTTCACTGTGAACTACTTCCATCTTGGATTTTTTTTCACTGTTCCCCCGTATCCTTCCCTGGACCTCAGCATATAAATGTATGAAATTGATACGAAGCGTGCCTTACTTTGTATATTTGCCTGGGGACCTCTAATGGGGTGGGAAAAATAAGTATGTTAATGATTGAAAGTTATTTAGTGCTGCATGGAGTTAATTGCTTCTAATCACTGCTTACATCCATCTGGTTTTATGGTAGACAACAAACCTCTTCATTGGATTTGCTCATTAGACATACTGTAAATCACAGAGATGCTCTGGCACCTCGCATATTGTGCTCCTGTTACTCTAGGCTGCCTTGTCATATAGCTGTGAGCACAGAACAGTGGTCACTGGGAAGTGGATAGACTGGAGTCCCAGCTTGGGGATGCGCTAGGGAGTGACCCCTTAAAGTTACCCAGAAAAAGGTTTAAAAGCACATGGGAAAGCTGTTGAATGCAGTGGAGCACCATGGTACCTCTGCAGAGCCACAGTTAAGAGTTCATATGCCTACTTAAGGAGTTTATTTTTCCATGGCTCAGACAGTGAGGGTTGTATGTCCTTCTTGGGCTGAAATGAGCCATAACTGATGTTGTGTGGAGTAACAGTGTAGTTAAAAAATGTGGGTTTGTTGTTATCCTTCCAGAGGAAGGACAGACTTCATTTCCATTTAAAACCTGAGATGGACTTAATGCCTACTCTGCTATTCCTTTTTTTTTCTCCGAGATCATCGTCTGTGGTCCTGTTGGTTGGATGGATGCCCCTTTGGCAAGGGCTGGGACCAGATAAGCCATGAGGAGAGAGATGAGAACTGTTCAAGTGTTGATGATAGGCTGCTTAAAGCAAATTTGTTGGTTAGTTAGCTACTGGCCTGTAACCTTAGCGAGGGAGGTCTATTCTAGAGTAAAAGATTTTTCTATCTGAATACATTCTCTTTGTCCTTTTTAAAAGAAAAAAAATACACCAGAGCTCCAGTCCGTTGTGTTTGCATGAAAATTCAGGATGGTTTTGAGTAGCTATTTTTGTTGCAAGCAGCAGTCAAATGTCATTAAAACTGAAAACTTCATGCATGGGGGAAAGGGAAAGAAAAGGAAGTTGTATAGGTTAACTACACATTATGTGAAGTAGCAACTTTTAATCAGGTGAAACTGTTTGTGTTTTGTCTCTTCTATTTTTCCAGTATGTGTGAAATAGCAAAAATAAGTTCTTCATTGTTTTAAAGTTCTCTAACGGGCCACTTGATTTCCTTCTTTCAGATGACAGCATGAATAAACATTTGGTCTTTGCTCATAAATAATCTTTTCTGACGCTTTACTTTGTGTTAGCCATCCTCAGACCTCTCAAGTTCTGTAATGTTTTATTCTAGCAGCTTAAATGGAGGACTATGTAATTCTTTCATACAGTAGACTTATTACATGGAAATGTCTTTTTAAAAGGGGCAGAAAACTCTTTAAAAATGGGCTTGTGGTGGATGGAAATTCAGAAAAGCCTTGCTGTGCTGTGAGGCCTTGTTGGCAAAGATAAAGGGTGTTTTGTTTTGGTGTGGGATGTTCTTGGTAGTGTATAGGGCAAAAGGACATGTTGTCCTCAAGTCAGCCCCAGGCTTTTCATGTGTTAGCTAGTGGTATTCTGGGTGAGGAATTATAAGTCAGCTTGGTGTGGAAGTTGAAAGGGCACTTCTCTGAGGTTTGATCTGTTAAAGGAGTTATAGGAAGCAGCTCTTCACACTCCAAAGAACATGAGGGACTTGGTCAAGACAGCACGCTGAATGTGAGCCTGCCCTGTGCTCTGGCAGAGATGGAGGCCAATGGGTCTATGTGAAGAGGAGCACAGCCAGTACATTGCAAGAAAGGGTTATCTCTCTCTACTCAGCCCTCCTTAGACCACATCTAGAACAGCGTGCCCAATTCTGGGCCGTGCACTGCTGGAGAGGCATAAATGATCCACGGAGAGGTCAGCAGGGAGTCCCTGAGGTACGGAGTGGATTGCTTGCTCTGTGGGAGAGGCAGAGCCTGCTCAGCCTGGGCAAGTCTGAGGGAGCTGACCTTCCAACAGCACCCCAGTACTGCTAGGGAGATCATCGAGAAGACAATTGAGCTTATGGTGATAATCTGGCAAGAGGATGGGAGACAGCAGGCAACTGAAACAAGAGGTTTGGACTGTACACGTGGAGAAACATTCTCATAAGAACAGTCAGTTGGTGGAACGAGTTGCTCAGACGTGAAGCAGTCGTCATTCTTGGAGGTGTTCATGGCCTGACTGGATGCAGTCCTGAGCAATCACATTGAACCTTACAGCTGGCCCTGTTTGGAGCAGGAGGTTGGACCAAAGACCCATCATTTCTGATGGGAATCATCCTGAGATCCTGTCAGTGTTGCTGCTTCAAGTCTTTCTGTGCATCTCTGTTAGGTGTGTGGGGTGTGTGAATCGTAACAGGTGTATCAAAACCTGGGTTTTGCATACCTTAACAGTACTTCTGTAAATCTTGGTGCTGAAACAGGTGGACAAGTGCCCTGACTACAGCAAGATTTTGGAAAAATGTCAAGACCACCAAGCTATATAAAATTAAAAAGCTTTTCCCAAAATATTGTAGAGGACAAGACAACCTGAAGGAACGCAGAATGCTTCTGGAACTGAAGTTACTGCAGTCAGTGCTATTTCAGTGGTTCCTCTGTATGATTTCTTGTTGCTGAGTCCTGTATACCCACCACACCATACAATCATATGTATGTTGTTAGACTGTCTCTCCAACAGTTGGAGCCTAGAGGACGTGTTTTGTTGGAAAGCTGTGTGTGACCTGCTCTGTTGTGAGTGTTGTACTGGTTGTGATGAACACAACGTTAACTGTTTTCATGTTCACCTCTGTACGTGGAACTCAAATGAGCTGCTCCTGAACATAGAGCAGTAGCCTCAGTACTGAGAGCTCTGTAAGTGATACCCAAGTGAGACGTATTATGATACATCATTGCTGTTACACTTGCAATGAGCCGTGTTAATTTCTTGGATATGAGATTCACTTCCTGCTACAAAAATAGCTCATGGAAGCCAGTATTTGCCTTCCTTATTAAAGGGAACTGTTTTGACAGGAAATGAGACATGATTTTTGCCTGTCCCCATCCCTTCTTCTCCTTTATGTCAACTGGTATATTTATCTTTAATCAGGAGCTCTTATATTCTGCTGGCTACATCGAATGCTTCCTGTGACAGGAACTTCTTCGACATCAGGTGTAGAAACACTGATCTGGGCGGCATGAAAACTGCAATTTATGTTCAGTGTGAAAGCACACCAGTTGTCCTGATGGCATTTTCCAGGAGTACCCCATCCACAAAAGGAGGAATGGATTATAAAACTCCCCACAAACGGGCTTCTCCCATTTTCGTCAAAATAGGCAAGTCGTGCAAAAGAAGGATGTTTTCCTCCTGATGTCTTCATAAGAAATCAACAGCGGTTGTGAGGTTTCAGTTCCTCTTTTTCAAGACCAACATAAATAATGACCTAGAGAAGCTACCTTGTTACACAGACTCAGAGGTGCACTGTCATCCACTAATCATGGCAGTCCTGCCAAACTGTGTCTGGTGCAGCATGATGGATCGGCGTGATGTGATGAATGGCATATGCCTCGGCACTCTATTAGAGCGCATTCACTTCAGGAAGATTAATGGCTTCAGGTTGTGCTGGCATCTTTCAGGACTCAATGTTTTAGGTTGATCCATCCATCTTCCACACATCAACAATAGCATTGTATGCTCAAGTCAAAAAACATAAGGGTAAATTAAACATTTCCTTCTAGATAGATGGAGGCTTTGACTGACTTGTGTACCTCCTGTTAGCAGTACGTTTTGTTTTCCGGCAAAGAAGGCTACAGAGGCGTTAGTCTTGCGTAGAAATTCCTCTGCTAGCTTCCTAGCTGCTGTTTTTTGTTCTTAAATATCTGTACTCCCATCTTTCTGCTTTCCCAGCACTCACAGCAGGTGGCAGCCTCAGGCGTGCAAAACAAGGAGCCCAGCACTGTAGAAATCCTTTGGCTGCTAGTAAGGACCAAAAAAAAAAAAAAGTATAAAAAGTAGCATTAGCTAATTTGAATTCTGTAATCTCAAAGTTCTCAAAGCTTTTAAGAAGCTAGCACCATAAGACTGAGGAACTTGTTGATTTTAAAAAGCTGGTGAGAACTGTCTTACAGTCCCATGATTCTAGGACCTGATGCAATAATAATGTGAGTCTTCAGATTCCACACTGAGGAGCAGAGACGGAAGGCACCAAAAACCCTGGTATTTCTTGCCAGCAGAATATCTGTAGATGGAGAATTGTGGCATGGGCTGGAATAGCGTGGGGAGGCACAGTCGAAAGAAACTGTGGGAAGATGGGGAGAGAAAGGGACAAATGCATGATAGGAGTGTGTCTTATACAGAAACAACTGACAGGGGAGTAGAGAAGGCTGAAGGTAAGGCATGCTGCATGGATAATGGCAAGTGAAAAAGCCAATCTGGTCTCTTACCGGTGGCGATTCCCAGGAGAGCAGAGAGATTAGGCAGTGATAATCCGTTGGATTCCGTACCCTTTGTGGTCCTGCATATATCTTCAATTATTGGTTGGCCAGGAGAAAACCTGCATGGACAGCCAGTTGCTGGTTGCGTTTGCTTACATCTGCATCCCCCTTTTTGGGATGTTCTTTGTGGAACAAGAGGATGCTGACTGGGAGCTCCAAATGTTGCACACAGCTGTCGTGCAGCGTGCTGAGTGCTGCGCATCAGAGAAACCTTGCTGCAGTGCATGCATCCAGGGACAGCTTTCTCTATCCTGTGCCTTTTGGAAAAGGCAGTGAGTTTGGAGGGGCTGTGAGGAAAGGTGGTTATTGGCAGCGAAGCGCAGTGGCTGTCAGAGGAAGGACAGAGGAAAACACAAAGCAGGAAGGTAAAAATACTGGGAAGATGAGAGACTTAAAATGGGAAATGCATGATGAGATGACTTGTGCTTCAACCCCTGGCGTGTGGATTGCACCTTGGCAGCTCTAATCAGGTGGTTGATGTGTGATTGCTTAGAATCTCAGTAATAAAAATAATGCAAGTGTCCAGGAACCCTCAGTCCGGATCTCATATCCTCCTTTGCATGAGAAGCCAACAGGGTTTGTTGTGGGCTTAGTGATATGTTCCTTGCTCTCATGGCCCTGGTTCTGTCACTCAGACAGCCCTTGGCTGGATGGAGAATTGATTTTTAGAGGGATATTCAACACAGGCCTGAAGAAAATGACAAGAGGTAGTTGTTGTGGGAGGGAGTTAGATGTGCTAGGGGAAGAGGTGAATGCCCAGAGAAGGTGGTAACGATTTCAGAAGGACTAGGACTTCCAGACAGGCTGTGAAAGCATATGGGTTGTGTGCATGCAGCAGATGACAACATTCAGTGACTTGTGCAGTGATGTTTAGCTGTTTTTTTTATATATCCCACATCCTTCAGCCTGCAGAAGTATGAGGCTTTCTTTTCCATCCTGGCCTAGAGCTGTTACAAGGCCAGCCCTAGGGAAAAGCCTGTTCTTCGAGTCCTGAAAGTTCAGAGATGCTGAATGCTTTGGGAAATCAGAAATCAGATACGTAGTTGCCTGATTGGGGAATAAATACTTCGGAAAGCCCCCCTGTGCTTAATGACGTAGTTTGTGTATCATTGCATTATCCAGAATAGGGTAGGGAAGGAGGAAGTCAGGTTGGGACATGGAAGGCTTGTGGATAATGCTGTGGCTTTTGCATCTCGATTTTTTTGTGGCCAAGCACGTTTTCCTAGCCAAAATCAGTCAATATTAACATCCCTCCCAGGTTGCTGGATTGAGCAAAGCTCTGGAGTTCCTTTTCTTTCAGTCCGCCTGTCAGGCAGTCTGGGCTATTGGAGTGAATTCCTCTGCTTCTGCATGCAGGGCTTCGGAGAGACTGCTGCCTGCACTGATGTGATGTCCCTGTCCCCTGCTCCTATTACGTGGGTATTCAGTTTAATAATTGTGTGTGGATGGCAGACTTGCTGCCAAAGCCCTGCGCATCCAAAGTCATTTGGTGAAGGAGTCCATTATGATCATGGCTTGCAGTGATAAATTCCCTGTGATGGTAGCAGCTCACAGCAGCCTCCTCTTGTAATGGCATTCTGCTCTTGTTGGCAGGGATCCCTGGGCACGAGACACTGCCCTGAAATAGCAGAAATGATGATGAGAACAACAATAGCTAGACAAGTCAGGGAGACGGAAAAATTAGGGAGGAATTTTAATAACTTCTTAGTTGGAAGCATTACATTTACATGAACTTGTCTAAGAGATACTGAATGGCTGTCTTGGGCTGGGTGTCCCCAAGGCTAAAAAGCAGTGAGCTTGGAAAAGAGGGAGAGCTAACTCCTCTTCTGTGACATGCATGTTGTCAGCCTGTAAACTGTTTGTTTTTTTTTTTCCCTCCTTTTCTATTTTGTGCTTCTCTATTAATTCTGGCCTCTCAATTGTGCTCTGAGGGCCACAAGGCAGCTCTTTCTTTTTCTCTCAGTAGGAGCCCTAGGCCAATCGTTCTCTGCAAAGTAACAAACTTCAGAAGAGAGGGGGAGAGTTGGTGTTATGTCTTTTGATGATTCTTATGATACAGTTGGCGTGAGGAGGCAAGGAGTGAGTTTCTGTGCATGAGGGGGTATGTAAGATTTTGGAAAGTAGGTTAAAGGGATGCACCTGTGCTCCCTCTGTCATTTCAGAGAGACTTTTTTGGAAGTTTGTTTCAAGACAAGGGGTGAAGGGGCCAAGATGGAACAAATCTGAAGAGCAACTTGCAGATAATGGACTTGGGCTGAATACTTTGGACTTCTGGGTGTTGATTTGAACACATGGGAGCTGCAGAGCAACACTGGGAAACATTTTTACCACATCTATGCTAATGTAATTATGCTCTGCTCGTAATTAAAGCAGAACGAGTTGCTTGGCTTGCACCAGAAAAAAGTAGGGTCAAGTCTTAAGTTAGTGTGGAGTTATTAGAGCATAAAATAATAAGGTTATTTCTGGTGGAAATGGTTCAGTATGTGTAAAATACTGTGAAGAGAGATTCTTGATATGCCAGTGCTGTTACCCAAGATAGCTGTTAGGTTCTGCGTGGGCTTTCTGCACTGGAAGCAATTGACTAGAGAGTGGAGGGAGGCTTTATACACACACACTGTAACAGTGGATGGAAACTTTACTTTCCTTTGTCTCTCATTGTTCTTCTCATAAAGTCCATCAGACTGGCTCAGGATCTATGGCAGAAACCTGTCTGAATTCGTGTCATCAGGTACCACGTGACCATGTAGGCCTCTGTGAGGCAAATGAATATGCAGCTTTAATTATCAGGAAATGGTTAATACCGGTGAGCTCATTAGATATCAGTCACTTGTAGTGCGCTATGCTGTGTCCTAATTATTAATTTTTAATTGGCTGCTTCTCTATTTGTACTTCATAAGTGGGGGGGAGCCCTTGCTGCAAATGTGGCCCCTGAGCTGCAAAGTCCTCTAGGAAGGACATTCGTGCCTACTGCAGAGCCAGCCCTTTGGCCTGGCTGATGTGGGGAAAGGGGCAGTCAGTGCCTGTCTGCTCCAACGTGGCCTGTGCTTGCCTTAGGAAAGTTAACTCACTTAAATGATCCACCGAGTTCCCTTGCTGACTGTTTTCTGCAGCCTTGTTACCTGATCCTTGTGCGACCCACAAGCTGAAGAATTGCTGTTTTTGTCAGCTACTTCGTATATCTGTGAAGGTGGTTCTGTGCATGGCTGCAGGGTGAAGCAGGCTAACTAGTTTATCAAGTGTGGATAGCCTTTTTTTCCCTTTTTTTTTTCCACTGGGTTATTTGCTAGTCCCTTGCTCCTTTGTCATCTGCCCTTGGCTGCAGTATAATCATAAAACATTTACTGCGAAGCCATGAAGAATCCATATGTCCATTTGATCTGTCAGGCCACCAAGAAGCCAGGGCTTGTGGGGTAGCATAAGGATATCTGAAGGTGACACATGCTGTCATTTGATGAACAGAGATGCAGAAGGGGATTCTGGCAGCCACTACCTTGGCCTTGACAACTTGTGATGGTGACCAGGTGGGGTGTGTTATCTTAATAGTCTGGAGCTCTTGTGAATTATTTGCTGATAGATGTAAACAGCTGTTATTCTTGGTAATGGAAAGCAATTAGAAACATCTGTACTCTTGGCGATGAGTAATGCCTCCCATCCTCACTGCTCCCAAGTGCCAATTGGAAATAACTACATCATCAGGATGGGGCTGGCAATTCTACACTGCATTATGGACTGATGATTAGTAGTGAGCTGTGAAGAACAAGAGGTGAAGTGCAGTAGAAAGAGCCTGTACCTGTTTTTGTGTGTTTATTTGCTTCCTCGTTTGGAAAAGGCAGTGCGAAGTTGCTGTTCTGGTGATGCAGAGAGAAGCAAGGTGCTCTGTGCTTCCCTGTCAATCCTCAGCTAACTCGATATTCAGCAGCCTTGAATTGCCGGGTCTTCTGGAGCTGCAAGTCCAAGACAAAGACAAGATTGAACACTGTAGTGAGGTACTGTTCCTATCCAGCTTGCTCTGGTGATCCCGCAGGTAGCCTTGATGCCTCAGCACAGTGGGTATGCCTCTATCCCAGGGGCTTGTCCAGTGCTGAGGTGGACACAGGAAAAAGAAAGGAGCAAAACTGCTTTGGATCCCGAGGCTGCTAGTGAAGTTTATCAGAGAAATACTTCCTTCTCAGAAGAGAACAGCAAACACCTCATTTTATTGAGGTTTTGGTGCTTGAGTCTGAGCTACATTAAGAATTTGGAGCTGGATTTTGGATACCTCTGCAGTTCCATCTTGTGTGATGGCCCAGATTCTCCTGTCAGACTTAATTCAGGATCTCTGGCCAAATTCTTGGTTGATACTGCTGGGAGTGTCTCCTGAAAAATGGAGAGTTCATTGGCAAGCAGACATAGGCATTTGTTATAGATTGCACTGACTGCGTGGCAGTTCTTTAACAAGAAAATAGACACAAAGTGCCTTTTCTGTCTTAGAGGGCACCTTTGGGAAGGTGAGAAGGCCAACATAGTGTGAAGGGTGGTATTTAAAAAGCAGTGGATGAGGAAAGAAATTAACTAGGAACCACCTGGTTTAGGAAGGTTGTGTTCTCTGCACGCTTCAGACCAGCTTGCTTCCAAGTACTTAGGCACTGTACAAATCCATGTGCAAATAGAGAAGCAAATGGGTGTTTGGTCCTTATTTTTCTGTAGTGTTAACTAGTGCAGACCTGGGGAGCTGTTCTGCTATAATGGGAGAAAGAACAGATGTGATGTTTCTGGATATCTATTGTGCATTTTAACTGTTTTTCCCCCTTTAGAATTAAGGGCCAGCTTCATACGAGGAGCCTTGGATGCCTGATTGCAGCTGAGGCTTGCCTACTGAGGCTCGTGGCTTTGAGGAATCCACGTTATTGAGGGCATCGTAGAGACTTTTGCTTGCGCTAGGTGCTACAGTACTGTGTAATAGTATGGCTTAAATTGAAGACTTCCAAGATTAATTTTGAGTTTGAATATTAAAAATTAAATAGAATGTTTTAGCATAATGACATAATTTTAAATCAACTAAAAATAGCATTAATAATAATCATGTTAACTCTCTTTTCATTAGAATAAGAAATTTAACGCTAAATTATTAAGTGATCAAATTTATGAGGCATGAGTTAGTAAAGATTTTTTACCAGTGTAAATCATGTGATGTGATTTCTGTCCAGCAACTACTGCAAATCTACATCAAGTTCTTACTATATCAAGTTCTGGGAGACATGAAAATGCCAACGTTTTGGTGTTGTAACCACTGACAGAATCTGGCTGTGCTGAAGGGGGATATGCCTTATAGCTGTTGGATTAGCTTTCTTGGTAAAGATGGTCAGAAAAGAAAGGGTATAGAAGGTTAGAACTGGAATGCAGTTGAACAGAAGAAGTTTGTCTTAGAAGCTACCTTTAGACAAGGCTTTAAAAGGTGCTCTTCTTTCTGCTGAAGTGATAAATGCCACGGGTGCTCTGAACTGCATTTGTCAATAGGTGACTAGGCACCGTGAAGGGAAGAGCGCGACTTTTCTAGATGGGTTTGGCTATCCCAAACACTGGTGTTGGATCGGTGCTACTGTGATAGCGTGCGAAGTACATGCTGCTGGATGAAGGATTAGGATGGGCTTCGATTACTGTGTTTTACTTCACAGATATCATAAAAAGGCATTCTTCAAACCTATTCAGTCCTCCAATGCTGCTTTTCCAGAAGGGAATTACAAAGCAAGATTCAGAGAAATCTGCTTCTACGTTACTTAACAGAGAAGAATATTACAGTAACTTTTTCTAATCCTTTCATTTCAGGTTTGATTTACCTGCTACACTTTGATCAGCAATCTCTGTAGTTTTACAAGATTAGATATTTTCATGTCCAGTCCTGGAATGGCTGTGATGTATAAGATGTTCTATGATTATTATATTTTGAAATCTAGGATTAACCTGTGCCTCTTGATTAAAAAGATATTGTACAGAGATTGGGCAGGCGTTTAAATTCTTGCCTAGCTGTGTGTCTGTCTCTTCTTGCTTGGAAGAAAGCAAAAATGAAGTGATTTCCCTGGCAGTACAATAAAAGAGTAGAGAAATTATGAAATAGAGAAGGTAGATTATTTTTTTTTAAACTCTTATTGACAGTGTGTAATTTCAGTAAGAGAGTGAATGTGCTTAAACACTTTGAGATTTCCTTTTAAACAAACTAAATGGCTGACAGCAAACAGGTCTTTGTTTATTCTCTTTGAACATCAAAAGGTAGGACTACTGAATGTCTGTATTGACATACGGCTCTGAGGGTGGGATCAGCTGCCTCTGGATTTACTGTTTCTAGTATGTAATTGAAAGCCCCTGGTTTAAGGCCTGCACTGGAGTGGGTTCAGCAAATAGCTCCAAAATGCTTCGCTTTTGGATGCCATTTCATTTTTTTCTACCTTCTTGGGAAGATGCAGGAAATAGATGTTAAACCACATGGTAAGAGCAGATGTGTTGTGGGACCCTACTGTATCCCCCTGCAGGTCTCTCCGGGGATCAGGGTGCTAGGATGCCTGCCTCCCATGGCAGGACAGAGCTTGGAATGCATGTGGATGGAAGCTGCACCTCAGAAAGACTAATATGCTGCACGATACAGTAACATTTTAATGTATGTGCTTTATAAATCCATATTTTATATACACCTTAAAAAAACAAAACCAACTTAAGTGTCTGTATTGAAGACAACATTGTCTTCAACCTAGTGCAGAGGTATTTGGGCCATAGATCTTTTACATGTACATGAAGAATAAATCCACATATGTTGATTTACACTTAATCTAAAAGTACTGATTGTTTTCTCCATGTGGGGGGTGGGAGGGAAGTGGCTCCCATTAAATATATGAGGAGAGAATGGGAATTAAAGGGCATCTCACAGCTCTGCGGATACAGATTTGTATCAAACGATCCAGTCCAGGCTGAGTTGGAGCATAGCCTGTGAAATAAGGCCAGAATTTGCAAATGGCAATAATGAAGCAGTTTGTTTAACTCTCTTGCTTAGGAAATCACTATCAGTATTATGTGCTGTCAGGAAAGATTAGCAAAGCTGAGGAATCTCCAGGTTGATAAATAGGAAGATTAGGCAGGAACAGTGGGAAAGCTACTTAGTACTCAAGTCTTTGCCATGAGAGCCAAAAGAAAAGCTTTTAACTAAGCGCATTTGAAAGAACAAGCCTGAATTGCAAGAAAAGATGGCATAAGGAGGGAAGATGACAGCTGGAACGCAAAGGAGCTTTTAGTTGCTTCTACTTGCTCTTGGTGGGAACTTAACAGGAAATAATACCAGGAAGAGGCAGCTAGCAGTGCTCAGTCATTCTGGCTATGTAGCATGGTAAGATTTCGTGGCAGAAGGCTCTAGCACTTAGAAGAAGAGAAAAAATGAAACCTTTGAGGTAACCAAACCTGTGCTATGCCATTAGTCATGGGTAGTAAATGATACAACAACACAGATTTAGCGAGAGAAATGTTCATTTATGTTGTCTTAGTCATTGTTGATTTGATAGAAACATTGTGTAGATCTAACCAAGTCTGAGGAAAGCTGTCTATACGGTGAGGTGGACTCTGCAAATGTAAAAAAGACCCCATAGGTTTAAATATAAGTAGACACTTAAAAGATGTTACCACTGTTTATAGTGTGGGGACCCAAAAGAGTGATCAATTTTTTTTAATATTTTTTTTTTTTGCCTAATGTTGTGCTGGGAGGCCTTTAGTGAAACACAAGTAAGCTTCTCTTTGTTTTTTGGTGTTCAAAATTGTCCTTTGTATCAGGGTTTGTGCATGTACCTACTTAGGAGCTGCCCTGTGACATGCAGTAAGGTAGCTTGCTAGTGTATGTTCAACTGTGTTCATGCTCCAGTTTCTATTTACAATTGCAAGGTCTGCTTGCAAGGATGCATGGAGCATGAATCTTGTTCATGCCTGTGAAAACTGGTCTTCCTATTCAAATGAGAGCTTGTTATTTTCAGTGTTGTAATCGTTGCAGTTGGCTAGCTAGCAAATAAAAAGAAATAGTAGTTGATGAGTGAAGTGAGACACTTGGGGTGTGGTTTTTGAGGAGTTTTTTCCTAATTTTTTAGCAAGCTAGGGTTTTGGGACAGATGTTCCGGGCTGGATGTGTTCTTGCTTTCTCCCAGTACTTAGGGTGAAACTGACAGCAGTCCTTTGAGAATAAGGGGGGAAGAAGAGGGGCTCCTCATCAATCCAGGATGCTTCTCAAAATTGTCCATCTTTGAGAGGGCCCCACTGTACATGGTTGCTGCACATAGCTGTGAAGTGGCTCCGAGCATGAAGCTTCTTGACACCGCTGTCTCCTTTTTGTATGGAAACTTCCCTGACCATTGCTTAATGAGACAGAATGCCCACCTGGTAGGGTGTTTGTGAGGCATGACCATGGTTCCTCTGCTGGCATTCAACTGTCATTGCTGTCCAGGTGTCTTATTCTGGCTTTGAGCTCTCTTGGTTTCTGTGTTCTCCAAATGGTTGAAATCCCAACCAGAAAGAATTGGCCATGAAGGAGACTTGCATTTTAGCATGGTACTTGCATTTTAGCATAGATGCTGTGAAAGCTTGTAGTTTTGGAGGAAACCATGCAGTTCTCAGCTTGCGTAGTGGGGACTGTCCATTGACTGCTTTTGATTCTACATGATGGATGAGATACATTGGGGTGTCCGCTTCTGTGGATTCTTGCAGTTCTTGCACTTTGCTTCCAGAACTGTACAAATGGAAGGTCTGGTTATCCTTCAACTTTTTCTCTCTCTGAAGAGTTTCCTGAGGCCAAAACCAACTTGCCAACCTGGCTGCAAAAGGAGTTCACGTGACCCAGAAAAGCCTGTCCTCTGCTCCCACAGCCAGTGTACCATCTGTCCCCAGGGCATGCTCCTGGGCTTTGTGCCAGCACTGGATATGTTGCCTTGCTGAGGGATTGCTGGATCTCTTTAGCTCCTGGATGTCACAGAGGATGTATTTCAGGTGCTGGTTACAGCTGACAAAGTGCGATGGGCCAATGAGAACGAGAACCAAAAGAACAGCCTGGAGTTTTTTTTTGCATGCTTTCTTAACTTGCTAAGAAAACTTACTGACTTGCCCTTTACAGGGAACCTGTGGCTGTCTGCAGTGTTTGTATGTGGAAGTGTGTTACAGTATGGCCTCCATACCTAACTGCTTCCAGTGTACTTGAAAGAAAACACAAAATCATTGTAAGCAATCAGAACACAGAAGATATGAAATACAGTGTAAAACGAATAAAAAATCCATCTTTTGCCACCATTTTACAGCTTTCACTTGTTATCCTCCAGATGATAGAGACCAGCAGTCATATTGGAAGGAATTCTGTTTCTACAGTTCAGTTTCACTGCTTGCTTTTTAAAGACCTGCTTTTTAACTTGGTGATTTAACATCACCAGTCATCACTCTGTGGACATGTGGATACAGCAAGGTGATAAAAGGAATGCCTTTGAAGTTTCATATATTCTGTACCTACATGTAGCCCTGAAGTAATCCAGCAGAAGAACATTACACTGAGTGGTATGGCAGCCCTCTATCTTCTTGCTTCTGATGAGCAGACTGAATATTCTGAGAGAAAATAAAGGGGTGGGGAGAATGATACCAGAACGGATGCTGCAAACTGGCAGAGGACAAGTAGTAAAAAGTGTGAACGTGTTGGGTGCATGATGGTGTACTTACAGCTATTTGTGGACCTGAATAGTAAGTCTTGCAACTAATACCGAATAATAATGTGCAGTTGTCATAATTTTATTTTCAGAAAGGATGATATTGGGTACAGTGAGTTTAGAGATTAAGCAGTAAAGAATATGAAAAAGGATTTTAATCTTCAATTTTGGTAGAGTTACCAATCCTACTGAGCATTCTCTTTGTACAACACATGCACATTTATTTGTTCAGATTTCACTGTTCTGTTTATTTCCTTGGTAAATGACTGTAGTTAGAGGGGGAAAAAAAGCCATCCCAGCCCTTTATAGTGAACCTGTGATTGCTTGCAGTGTTCACATGTGGGCCCACATTATGGTATGGCTTCCATACCTAACTATTTCCAGTGTACTTCGCTGTCTTGTTTTTTCTGCACCAGTAAGTTTGCACCAATAAGTTTGCTGCTACAGGAGGCAAGTATTTTATCCAGCTCTCCAAAGTAGCAGGGTGGCTTTTTGGACTTTGAATAGTCTCTGCCTAGAACTTGGCATGGGACTGTTCCTGTTATTGGTTCCAATGTTCATTACCTTTCTTTTTCATTGCTGAAATTCTTCTGTCTCTTATTTATCTTTTCTATGGTCCTTAGTCTTATCTAGATTTGACTAATCCAAATGATTTGGTATTATCTGCACAGGTCATCACCTCATTTCTCAGCCTCTTTTCTAAATCATGAATAACAACTGTAAATAACCTTTGTCTTAGTGTCTTGGGGCACCTCCTTGTTAATCTTCTGCCATTATATTAATTGACCATTTGATCCTAATCTCTCCCTTGCCCCTCCCTTCATCCCTCTGTCTAACTTGCAGCCAAAATGTCTCTGTGCACAACTGCTTAATTTTCCTGGAAGGTCTTATGGGGAACGTGGAGGCTTTTCGAAAGCCCAGAATAAGATGTCATCACATGGCATTTCATCAAAATAGAAGATAAAGAGCTATGATCTGGCATGATTCTCCACGGTCTGTCCAGGCTTTTACTGATGATTCACTGCTGTGACTGCTGTCGAGGCTTGCGCTCAGTCCTTGACTGCTGGCTCTTCCAGAGGGGAGGACTGAGGTGGGGGAAGAACTTGGAGAGGTGTTTGCTGTTGGGGCAGGGGATGAGAAGGAGTGGGGAAAGAAACGAGCTTTTTCTTCACCTCTCTGAAGTTGTTCTGTCAGCACATGACAGTGGCTTCTCAGAAACAAAGGTGGAAGTGGAAATTGGTTTAAGGCATTCCTGACAAATGAAAGAGATTTACGCTTTGAGATCACGTCTGAGTGTATCAGATTGTCTTCTGTCATTCTCTCTCACCATTTTGGTACCAAGCAGATTTTAACAAAATATCTTTGCCCATTCTGTGTTTTACAGCAGCTGTATTTTTTGAGAATGGAATGAAAAGTTTGGGTCATTTTTTCTTCTCTCCCTCAGCACTAATATAACAGTCTGTGTTTTAAAGGCTAGGGTTGCAAGACATCTGCATAGGTAAATATAAATCTCTTTGGCATTTCAATTTGCCCCATGGAAATCTTGTTTTTATGCTCAAATGATAAGGAATTCTGGGAGCTTCTTCCATTATTGCTACCTTTATGAAAGCAGCTGTTCTATCAATGCTGTGTATTCTGTTACTGATCACGAGTCAGAGGGATGTTATGGGAGGTTGGGGGCTAGCACGATTATTTCAATCCGTTCCTTATTCAAGTGAGTATTACCGATTAAATGTCAGCTCTGTGGCTGTTACTCATTCCTGATGGCTGCATGAACTGGGACTGTTACTCTTAGAAATGGTGCTTTACTCTTCTTCTGAGCACATGAATCCCATGTGACAAAACCGTTTGGAAGGCCAGCGTGTTTTTCTTTCATCGAGGCACTGTCAGTGGTCTATTTCAATGTCTATCTCCTTCCGTGTTTTTTTTTTTTTTTTTTTAAAAAAAAGGAAAAATTCCCTCCTGTTCCTCAAGAGAGAGGTGATGGAAGGAGAAAAAACAAAGAAACTGTAGAACAGGAAGAGTTGATGTGACTGGGAGTGAATTAATGAATTAAGTCAGTCTAAATGCAATGTGTGGGGGCCAGATTATCAGTTTTACTGGGGTTACAGTTGCATTAAATGAGTACTTCTATCGAAACTCATGGATGGAGGCAGCGTGGGTCAAAGGACAGGAATTTGACTTAGGAGTCAATAGACCAGCCCAGGGAGTCAAGTGGCAAGCACCCTGTCCTATGGCCTCAAAGAAGACCCATCGCCTTTAGGTGTCTCGTCGGCCATCTCTTAGGTGCTCAGCTTGCTGAGTCCCTCAGTTCCTAAGGTGGGAGTAGCCTCACTGGACAATGAGAGCAGTGCTGTCCAAGTGCCAAAAATAAGGCTTAGGACTTGGGTTTGAGCGACCCTGTAATAAAAACCACGTATAGATTGTCTAATACTGTGCCATGATGGTTTATTTCAAAGCAAAGGGTCGGTATGGAGTTGGTGGCAAAATGTGGAACGCTGAATGTTCTTTCTTCACACCGCTGCCTCCTGCTGAGCAACTTGTTGTTGGTAGATGCACTGTAGATGGTTCTTGGTGGATGCCATGTTACATTGATACTGTCTTTTCTGCTCTGGGGTGATTGAGGTGTTTTTTTTTTTTTTTTTTTTTTTTTTGAAATGATAGTTGCAAAGATGGGAGACAGATGGATAGACAAAAAGACAGGATCAGATACTAGATGAGTTACAATTGTAGCCTTAATGCATGTGCTGTCTTAATGCTGCAATATTAGCACAGCATCAGAGTCCCTCTACATCTGCCCCCCTTCCTCCAACTGTACCGATTTATATGAAAATTAAGATTACAAATTAAAACCAGGCTATCCTGGAGTTTTCCAGTTCATCAGCCATCCAATAAAAATGATGTCGAGCCTGTATGCATAATTCCCAGAAGATTACTTTGTCCTTACAGCTAAGCTCTGTCCCTGATATAAAAGATCTCTATCCAGTTTTATTGAAATAAAGAACTAACATCATAATCCCAATATTGAGGTATAATCTTCATTATCTCCTGACCCTCTTGAGATTTTTTTTCTACCACCCCCATTCTATTCTGCTTCAGATTTATTTCATTTATAATCCCTATGTGTTTACCTTTATTCAGATAGGATTATAAACCAAATAAATAAAAAACCTCCCCCCCACCCAAACAGCAAACCATTCAGTTCAGTAATAATTCCCTAATGTGTTAGGCTGAGCTATTCAGCATACAGGGCTCAGGCCTCGCTTATTCTACAGGTCCCGTTACACCAGAAGAGCACTGTCAAAGAGTCCTCCACCAAAGGAGTGCATTTCCTCAGTGCTGTTACAGCTGGCTTCCTGTTGGTGTTTGCTTTCTCTTTGATCCCCCTTGGCTTGTGGGTGCAGCATAAAGGTGAAGGGAGGCAGCAGGTCGGAAGGCTGTGTTGGTAGGCTACGCCTGCGAAGCGTACCTTCTCTACTCCACTCTATTTTATTACTATGATCAGTGCAACTCCAAGACAAAGAATTAAAAGTATCCAGTGTGGTTTTGGTAACTTGGCCAAAACCTGTTCAGCTGACTATGAATAATGGTGGTTTTCCTTTTTTTTTTTTTTTTTTTTTTGTCTGCCAGAGCCTTAATGACCATAGGCTCTGTCTCAGGCTGTTAACTACCTTAGTGCTCATTAGATAATGGTCAGACTGATTTTTTCACAGATTGTGTGCTTTTTTTTTTCCTGTATGGGCAGAGCAGCATTCCTGTGCTGTAGGAAGGAAAAGTGGTAAGAAAAAACTCATTCCTGTCTCTTTTTGCTTGTCAAATTAGGGTGCTGTTGCTGTGCTTTGTCAGGGTCTAGTGCTGCGTTGGAGGGCTGACACAAAATCAGACTGCCCAAAAGGAGAGAGGGCTTTTGGAGGCTGAACTCATTAATGATGAGGAAGTCTGAAGGAGGTGTCTTTTCTCTATATCAACACAGGGATGTTTACTTGAAATTGTGAGGAGAGGAACCTCCTAAATAAGAAAGTGCAAGTGGAGGAAAGTGTTGATTTGGTGTTTTGCTGGGTTGTTATTGACCTTATTACTGACCCTTTGCGGTTGTTAACAGAGCGGGGAGTGATTATGTCTTTGAGAAGAGTTCTCCAGGCTTGCGAAGTTGTTTCCTAGTAACAGTTGAAGAATTCAAAGTATGGCTTGTAGTGAGCTGCCTGAATATTTAAGCTGAGATTTTTGAGAAGCACATGAGGAAATTAGACATGCGAGCTTGCTTAAATAACCAAGCACTGTAGGCATCCTTAAAAAGGCTTAGGAGGAGTTTCTTGTACTGGCTTTTGCATTTCAGGTGGTCTGTAAATGTCCAAGTAGCCAAGGACTTTCATGAGCACAATTATTGGTTTGTGCATCCAATTCATGAGGCAAGTAAAGTGACTTAGCACTGGTTTGATAAGTCAGTGGCAGAGCACTCACCAATGTCACTGGTGCTAGAACTATTCCAGTGAGTTTTCAACGTAGGAAATGTGTGTTGTACAACTTCACGGCAGGCTGGAATTCAGAGGCATTTCACTGGGGTTTCTTTAGGCACTTAAAGTGTGAGTGACTGATACGCTGCTGATGCTTAAAGATCACAGAGGAGCAGGCCAAGCATGTGAATGCATTCATCTCTTGAGATCAAAGGTAGGAAAATGGTACAAACAAAGCAAGTTGGCACTGGCAGTTGTTAGCAGAAGAATGTGGCTTCTGAAGGTGAAGAATGTGGTGTGACTTGATTAATGCATAATAACTTGAGAGGAAGACAAAATTTCATCAGGCTTGGAAATGTGTTTAGCATGAAGTATCTCTTTGCATCTTGAAAATGCCAAAGCAGGGATCAACTTGGAAATAGGAAGGGTTTGGATAGCTTATCAAGTAGCAGAGAACAAAGGTAAAGACGATCAGGGAATAAAAATGGTCTGGAGGTGTTAGGAGAGAGGTTCTGAACTTCCAGGGGAATAAATGAGTTTTGTGTGGGTACGTGTGGGTGATGAAAATACAGAGCTTGCCCCACACCTAAGTTTAATGGTCTATATGTTGAGTTGGGAACAAAGCTCACATCAGCTCTGGAAAACTGTTCAGGTATCAGAATTCTCATCTAGACACCTGGTTCCTTGTGGGGTCACATCCTAGGTAAGGTTATAAAGAGGCTGTTGATTTTAATCCAAGGCAACAGCATTTAATACAGTACAGGGGTGTAGTCTCAGGACTACTACTCTTCCAGACTATGTAATTCGTTCAGTGGGTCGTCTTAAAATGAGCAGCAAGAGCATGTCAGTCAGTTTCCCTAGTGAAAAAGGGCGTGGCAATACTTGCCTGGTTAAGGGCTATGTATATCCAAAGTAACAGCGTGCTGTGGCATGGGAAGATGAACTTCATTTCCTGGCTATGCCACTGGCTTTCCCAGTGGCCTTGGTGTTTCTGAGTTTTCTTCTAACATATATGAAATGAGGTTGGGAATAGTGCTACTCACAGAGAAGAACTTAAAAAATCCTAAGGGAAGATTGCGGAGAAATAAGCATACTTGACATAAGAGGAGAGAATATAGTCTGCTACAGAGAAAAATCATGTTGCATTACTAAACTTGCTGTGATTCTTGTCCTGGAGTACAGTAAGTATGTGCTTAAGAAGAAATCACCCAGGTAAGCTGAGGTTATTTCTTCTGTCTCCATCTGCTAAGCTGATAACGCAGAGACATATTGACAAGGGCTCAAGGAAAACATGAAATATTTCATCAGTAAGATTACACCACACAGAGACAGATGTTGGGAAGCCATAACATTTAAAAATAGAGATAAACACATGCTTGCAGGAGGGATGGAAAGATTTTTTTTTTTTTCCTGCATGGGCTGAATGGGAGGAGGGAGAGAAGAACAAGGAGATGGAAGAGGTTGTAGTAGAAGGCAAAGTAAGGGGTTAATGGGTTATTACCTGAAGGCCAGCTGAGGGATGAATCTTTAATTAACATTAAGATGGGGAGCTTTACGGGGGTAAGGGAGTAAAGTGAGCTTAGCTAGCTTTTCAATGTATCCATTCTGTGGATTGCCTGTGGTGCTGTTTGTGGCATTCTGTTTTCTGTTCTCTAGTTGTGGGACTTTACTTTTGAACTAGTCAGAAATAGGAGAGAGGTGAGCAGGATCAGGAATGGCTTGACTTTTGGAGGGGGTAACTAAACAGGAAGCCCACTCTCTGGTGGAAGACCTTTTCCATGCTACGGGTAGCTTGTATGTCTGATTCTGTTAATAAGTGCAGGTATGTGTCTTTGAGTGTCTTTTGACTTGCTTATTGGGGCTGTTGTGTACAACAAATGCATGGTCAACTTTATCCTTCTGAAAGGTTTTGCTGGCTAGTAAGACTGCTGTGGGAAAGTCTTTCTGTGGAAGTATCCAGCTCTTCATCGGGAAGCTTTGCAGTTGTTTTCTGAGTATAGAAAAGGGTTATTTTGCAGTGGGGGAACTCTGATAATAAAGCAGAATCTGTGGATGCAGCTTGGACCATCTTCTTGCTGTTACTTTCAGGGTTTGTTGGTCCTTTGGTTGACTGAGTGGAGTGTGAGGTAACTCTTCATACCCCTTGGCCGAGTACAGACAGCTTCCCTGAAACACCACTGAGGAGGGATACTTCTTAACTTTCTCACTTTGCTGATAGTGTGATGGATGACAGTGCCAGCGACACTGTGGACACTGTATAACCTCTCAGGTTTCCTAAAGGTGATGTGCAAATGTTGCCATCTGCAGAATGCTCCTTTACTAAGAATTTCCAACTCGGCTTTAAGTGGGAAGCTGCTATGACAAAGTGATGGTGTCACTTTGCAACTGGCCCTTGAAAGATTGTCCTTTCACTTCAGTAACCATCTGTATAGTTCTGTGTGCCTGCTGGAATATTTGTCTTAGGCTGTAATAGGCAAAGAAAATAATCTTTGTTTCTTGTGCTAAGATTTACAAGGCAAAAAGGCTTCTGCAAAGTTGGTCCTTCTTGGCCAGGGCAGAGGTAAGTTTGGAGCCAGAGCGCAGTCTGGAGGTGTAATGTGGGTGGAAGTTTTATGAAAATCCAACGTTATAAAGATAAGTTTCCGTGGGTTTCTCTCCTTCTCAGCATGAAAATAAGCCTTATGTTTGCCTGTCATTAATCAATTGACATAGCAGGTGGAAATAGCAAATTGCACACACGGTTACTAGCAGCAGTAGCTTAAAGGAATTGAAACATCAAAAATGGATGCCTCAAAGAATAAATCCCGAGGTTGTGTCAAGGTCAGTGGCCAGGTGTGATATGAGGGATGTATGAGCAGGAGCTGACAATGCATTATCTTAATTACTTACAATTGTGTGATTATACACTAACTCTTGCTTAGATAGTTCGTCACCAACTGTTGGCATCAGCCTTTCTGCTTAGGCCACTTGAGAGGAGAGGAAGCAGTGCAGGGATGGTTTCGTGTGAGCTTGTTCTGCCATGGCCAGAGATTCTGGAAACTTGGAGTCTTCATTGAAATGAACTGCATGCATTTGGAAGGCAAAGGATACTGTAGGTGTAGGAAGAAGAAGCAGGGGTGGCTAATAGGATAGGAAAGAAGAAAAAAGAAAGCAAGTGAGACATGGATTCTCTTTTGAGTTTTCCCATGGATTTTATAGGAGGATGACGAGCCTGAGGCATGCCTCTGCAGTGTCCGAACCATCTGAATGCTTACAGATGTTCTGCTGGTACCCTGTGACACTCAAACAAAAATACTCGTTTCTTTGCCAGGTTAACCCATGAGGGTTAACAGCATCCAAGTGGATTGCATGCCTAGCTCCTGCTAAAGCAAGGGGGAGTCAGGGATGTAACCTGCTCTGAAAATCTGACTAGTTAGACTTGTCTGTAGGTACCCAAGTGTTAATTGAGCTTCTAGTGTGTACCATAACTAGCTTCGATAGGCACTAGTATTTATTCACAATGGGATGAAAACGTAGCAGAAGAGAAGATGCTGAGGTCTGCAACAGAGTCAGTTATTTTGCTGCGTTCAATCTACGAACAGCTCTTAGCCTCTTCATATAGTCTTATCGCACCAAATAACTCCAAAGTCAGCCTGAAGACCAGTAAGCCTAGAGAAAGGCCAAAATCCAGCTTTTATTTACAGGTTCCCATCTTTTCTTCTTTTCTCCTTTAGAAAGGAAGGGAAGCATTGTGGAAGGCACGGTCAAGGCAACAACCTGAGGCAGATGAGGAAAACGTATGTACAGTGAGGGACAGGAATGCTCTTATGAGACAGGGCTGGAAAGACTAGCATGGTTAGTCTTGGATGATGGCAGCTATCTAGGTATATGTTAGGGACACATGCTGTTTAAACTGAGACAAAATGGGCACAATAAGAAGTGTGTATAAGCTAACTGTGAGTAAATCCACTGGAAATTGCGAGCAAGATTCCGACTTCGAGGGGAACCAAGTTTTAAAACTGGCAACAGGAGATGCAGGGATGAAAAATGTAGTTAGTATTAAGTGAATTTGTTGAAGTGATCATGAGGTGGGATAGCAAGGATCAGTCAGACCTCAGGTGGCTTCCTGATGTCCTGTTTTGTGATATTAGTTACTTAAGAAGTTTGTCTTGGGATCCTTCTTTGCCTTCTTTGAATTGGATGGTAGATAACACTAATCAGTAGTACATTTTGAGGGGTAAAAATGGGAAGAATCATACACTTGTTCTGGATTCTGTTAAAACAACTTGACCAGTGAGCATTCAAAACCCATATGCCCCCTCCCTTTTAGCAGTGTTAAAATTACTTCAGGTGTTTGAAATGTATAGTTTGTGGCATATCTAGGGTAAGGTTGTAGTTGGAACCTAACCAAGTTGTCAGTTGCAACTTAGTTTGGTGTTTCATGATATCATTTCCCTTGTAATTAGTTGTCTGGTGAAACTAAGAGCAGTCTATTTCAGTGAGTGCTCACGTAAACACTTCGCAACATGGTGCTCGCAGGACAAGTCCAAGAGAAGAAGTGTGAGCTAGCACTGGCAGTGCACCTGGCCGGAGTTGTTTGTACCCTGCAGCAGCTGGATGGCTGCTAGCTCTGGGCTGGGGAAAATTGTCCTTCATTGGCACGATATCTTTAAACTGACCCAGCTGCGCTGTTCTGCTAAACCAGATCAGTTGCATATTGTGACACCTCCCTCATCAAAGAAAGCTACCTTAATCATTAAGATCAATTTGTCAATTGAGAGTACTGAACAGTTTAATCTGCATGTAGGGTTGCAAAATGTGCTTGTGCCTCTCCTCCGGTCTGTGATAACCCCCCCGCCTCTTGCTTTGTTTTTATGTCTCCAGGCAAATCTGGATGATTGCTTTCAAACTGAAGAACCACTGGGCTATAATAAATTGCATCTATGTCCTGGCCGTTTGCGCTTAAGTGCTTGTAATAGCTGTTCCAACATGGATGACCAGACTGCTTTATTCACCAAGTCTCAGTTTGCCCAGCTCCAGTATAGGCTAATTTAATCATGTTCTGATGATCTGAATGGGAAGCTGAATAGCTGTGTGAGGCTGGTGATACCACAGAATCGGAGAACGGTTTGGGTTGGAACGGGATCTTGAAGTCTGTCTAGTTTCAGCCCCCTGCCATGGGCAGAGATGCCACCCACTAGATCAGGTTGCCCAGGGCTCCATCCAACTTGGCCTATATGAAGGATAATTCAAATTGTGGGAACGTATATACAACTTAATGATATCTATGTATAGAGAGATGTCAGTAAGTAACCTGCTTCTCAGCTAAAAGGTGTTTAAATAGTTTAGAAGGAAGATTTTTTGCTATAATGTAACCACAGGAGAATTAAATAAAGGACTTGAGAAATAGCATTTCAAAAATGCTAATAAACTGACAGCTATTTGAAACTCTAGTGCTTTGCTTAAGTATGGGTGTTTGTGGGTTGAGTTGTTACAGACAATACTGTAAGCAATGTGTTCCCCCAGCCCTTCGTTTTCTGCTAGAAGTTTCAGAATCTGTTCAGGTTCTACACGTGGGCTTTGGTAGTGTGGATTATCTCCAGAGTTGGTCGTGGGTAAAGGGCATACTTGTAAGGAAAGTGGAGTGAAACAAGGGCAAAGTAGCCTGCAGGCCATAACAATCAGCACAGAAAAAGAACGCAAACCAGAAAGCCTCAAAAAGATAAAGAAAAATGTTGTTTCTTTTTGTTGTTTCAACTTGCAGTCTAGAGGATAGACAGAGTTTTTTGTGACAGGTGTTGTGTGAAAATGAAGAGGAGCAGCTTAGTTGCATGACCAAAATGTCAATTTACCTGTCATTAGTAAGCTTAGTTAAAGCTAACTCAACTCTTGGATTCTACCTGTGGCAAGTCCACATCCAATGTACTGTGGGCCTCTGGAAGAATGGATCGTGTATGTTTAGATGAACTCCTCGTTTTCTCTCATAATAATGCTGACAGTATTTGAATAAAGTCCCATTTGGAACAAGGTGTGCAGTTCTGGCCTAAACAGATGACACTGAAGATGTAGCATTCTGTGGAGTTGTTTTTTTTAAAATGTGTTCCCTATATCTACACTAAAGAAGCAGTGTCAGTACAGCCAGCAGTATGGACAAAAAGGTTTGAAAAGGTCCATTTTTGTCTGCCTTTGGCTGTTCTTTACACTCATTTAGGCTTTCTCATCCAGATGTTGACTTTACAGGTTGAAGGTGCTGTTCTCGTACTGCAGAACACAACTGCTCTCTTTCTATATATTTGAGGTAAATCACCTGGGTCATCTGGTGCGCATTAAAACTGATGGCTGCAAGCCCTGTATTCTCACAGAAGGGTGGGGCTTCCTGCAGGTGCTGACTGGTTTTGATTTTTCAAAGAGGGTGAATCAAGAGACTAAAATTCTAAGCACTCTGCCTTCCTCAAGCCTCAGAAATGACACAGTGAAGTTGTTCACAATTTGGCAAGAAAGCCCAAGTGTTAAGACTTCAGGTACTGGATTCAAGCTAAATGGAGGGAAAATCCAGATCTGCTACTTCAACAGGAGTTTTCTGTGAATGGGAAAAAAGGATTACTGAGTAGGTTCACTGGAGCTACAACTGCAGCTCATGTGTTGCTGTCCTATGAGGTTGAAGGCTTTAAAGGCAGGGGAAGAATGAGAAGCATGGGTTAACTTGGTTTCCTGCTTTCTGCTTTTTATATCAGGAGAGATGACAAAATGGAACCTAACATGAAAGAGTTCCTGGGGAAAAAAAGGAGTGGTAGCTTTGGAGTAAGGTATTTAATTAAGCTACTCAAGTGAAACTCATCTGCTTCCAGGATCTGCACGTGTCTGCAGAGAACCCCAGGGGCCATAGAGTTGTGCTGTACCTAATTAAGTGGCTCTTGATGCCAGCGACCAGTGCGGGTTTAAGCATGAGCTTTTGTCTTGTCCCACGACACCGCCTTTTTCCTTCGTAGTGTGACTATCTGTAATAGGCACCATTGCCTCAAGCAGCCTGTTTTGGCCAAAGGATTGCATTTATATATGGGAGTTAATGCCCAGTCAAAATTGAAGGTATTCAAGCAGTAAGCAGTTTTTTTTTCTGTTATTTCGAGTATAACCCTACAAGGGAAGGCTGTAGTAGTTCAATTCTGCTGCAGCTTGCTGGAGCATTTAGAGACATGATCACAGCTTTCCCTGATCCCAGTGCAGGCACTCTATATGCAGAACAGTTCAGCAAATCAGTACAACACTATAAATGTAGGTGAGGGTGTCTCCTTTGGGAAAGCAGTTCTCAAGTAGCACACTGCCACTTGCAGACCAGCAAACACGATGCTTATTTTGAACATTGGCCTTCCTCTGCTTTTTGGCAGGTTACGTCTCTCTTGGGTTTGCACGCTGTCTCTCAGCTGTACCCTGAGCAGCACAGCATGAAGGGGAGGTGCAAAATATGCAGCAGTTGGAGGCAAGATGACACACTGGTCACTAGTCTCCTGCCTCACTGGGCTAATGTAGTGTAACTGCCACTCCTAATTAGAGTGAGAAGAGAGCCATGGCGGTTTGTCTGGAGACTTGTATTAGGGTTGCTTGCTGTCATCGGAGATGTGTGGACATACCCAAGGAATTTCTCCAAACAAAAGGCCTCTTCCTGTTGAGATGGGCCCAGCCCAGGATGTATGCTTATGGAGGATTGTTGCAGAGGTGCAGGACATATCCTGACAATTTGCCGAACTAGTTCTCCTGTTGATGTTGGTTTCCCTTAGCTGTGCTGCACTACAGTGACCATGGCCACATCACATTTAGGGCTGTATAGCCACAGCTTTCCCCGTAGTAGCTGCATTGGCACTGTATTGCTGGCTTCCCGTGTCGCTCCTGGCAGGTGGTCTGAGCTGTGGCACCCTGCTTTAATAAGGTGGCAGGGATGCTCTTGGCTGTTTTCAAGATGAGCACTTGTGCAGTGGGAATGTATCTGTGGGGATTTGCTTTAATGGCCATTTTTTAAAGCAGTTTTAAGAGCAGCTTGGGTAGGATTTAAGTAATTGTTTTCTAAAAGTTGGTCATCTGTCTCCCTCATTCCCAAGTTCTTCATACAAACATGGCTGTTAACCATAAAGATTATGGCAGCTGCTTAATAGCATTTCTGTCTACCTCTAAACTTAATTCACCTTGGCTTTCCTTCTGTCAGTGGAAGGTATCAATGTAAGGTATGTGCATACTGCTAGAAATCAAGTGAGCCGGTTGCATATATCACCTTTGGCTGACTGCTTCAGCCTGCGAAAAATGTCTGAGGTCGTAATATCAAGGCCAGAGCAATCCTGAAGCCCCAGGAAAGGATATTCAAAAAATCAACATAAGGTACATGGGTAGGTTTGTTTTTTACTTTGTACCTGTCAAGAAGCCTGAAATCTCTCTGTATATGTGTGCCGAAATTACTCCTAGGTGTGTGTCTTTGTTTAAATAAAGAAAATGTGGAGTAGTTGCAGAAACAAAACTACTTGCTCATTAATAGCTTTGTTTTAGAGTGCCAGCATCAAGCTGGGTTAAGCTGGTGCCTGACCATTCATGCAGAACTCATGTGCAGGATACACAGGGCCAGCATGTCAGCAATTGTAGAGTGAGGCTGTGCCCCTGGCCTAGTTGTATTCAGCCCAGGAATGCATTATTTAACAAGAAGTGGGGTTGTGGATTTTCATGGCTACAGGATTTGACAGTCTTCGCCACCTTTTCCTGACTGCTTCACTACAAAGCACTAAAATGAATTTGTGGCATTCATCATTTCACATCTGGGTAACGAGTCATTGCTGAGGATGCCTCAGGCAGCAACCTGGTTGGAATCGGGGAAAACACAGGGCTGTGTTTGGGAGGAATGGGGAGGAACACAAGCAGGGGCTGTTACGGCTCTGCTGCAGTGCCAGTCATGTCTGTGAGGTAATGTTCTTTGAGACATGCTGTGATAATGTGGTACAGTTGAAAAGATCTTGTCAATTTCTTGTTAGTGTGTGGGTATTTCCTGAAAGTGAGCCTGCCCTTTAAGTGTCCATAGCTTACACATCCCTGATGATTACACGTGAGCAACGTGTGCATTCTCCTAACGTGTGGTTTCTAGAGTTTATGTTGAAGTAGAGCAGGATTAGGATGTGCTGCTTCTGGCTGTAAGCTCTATAGAGCGCCAAAGCCAGAGGTATTGAACTGATAAGGTTGTAATGTTTTTCCAGTACTGAAGCGGCTTATTTATAACTATCTGATGGATAAACAACTGGGATATTGAGTGCTCACATCAGTCCCACCTCAAAAAGCAAGTGCATCATAGGTATTATAGCCCGGTCCACAAAGAAACGTTCTTTTACAGCCTTTGCCTTTCCAGTGTAACGATATCCCAGGTCTCTGTTTTGTACCATCTTCCCCTTGAAATAGACTTCACACTGCACTAGCAGTTTTAGTGTATCAAAATACTTTACTGGAATCTGTTAGTCTACCTCAGGGGTGAAACTTGAACCAACCACAGCATGATGTGGTACCAGGAGGTAAGAGGCTTGGTGTGCAGGTAGTATGGAGGGAGCTGTAAAGGTTTTGGGTAAGTAATATGGGGCAGTCAACAGAGATACCCACTGATTCTTTTTTCTAATGGAAAATTTAGCTCAGAAATGAGGCAGGTATTGCAAATAGCTTATTGTCAAGTGTACTGTAAAAATAACGAGTGATATTATCAAAAAATTTAGCCTGAGTATTTTCATAACTAGCTGAGAGGCTTTTGTGCTGCATCCATGTTCCAAAACCATTTGCCTTGGAAACAGAACGATATTCCAGTAGTTTCTGTACGTTCGCCTAGTTTCATGAAAGGTCTGGGAAAGATCTAAAAAGGTAACTTGGAAAACATGGTTCTAGTGTGAAGTGTTCAGTTGGATCTGTGTTGGAGTAAGAGGAAACTTAATGCGTTGATTTGATGCTGTGAACTTGTTGGTCATAACCATCAAGGGGCAGGAACCTAGGAATGAAAACCCCACAAATGTTTTATCTATTGAAAACTTAATTTATGATTCACATAGAAATACTGGGTGGCTTGGAAAGATGCTGTCTAAGCTTCTAATTGAGTCTCCTTTAAGAAAATAAATCAGCTGTCTTATACCTCAGGTTGTATTTTTCTTGAGAAACTCTTTGACAATAAACAGTGCAGTGGCAACAGCTTGCTGCAAGAGCCGCAACGTTTGCAGAGTTGCCCTACCTGAAAATAAACTCCAGAACGAGCCCATGTCTTGAACCTGACATAGAAAAAGAGTTTCAGAGGCGGTTGGCCCAATCTAAAGCCAAGCTCCTGAAGGAAGGTCTGCAAATGGAAATGCGCCGGAAGAGGGCTGGCTTGGAGCACTTCATTATTATGAATGCCTGAATAATGCTCGTGCTTTGTCATTGCTCACTTTTATGGGGGGGCTGGCTTTGAATGCAGTATATTATGCAATGGTTTTGTCATGTATCAGTGATGATATTAACAGTCTAATGCTAAACAGGTTCTGAGGAAATGAGGAGGAAAAAAAAATGACTTACTATATTTACCCTGAAACAAGATTCAATCTGCCACTGTATTTAATGCTATATTTTTCATTATCTCACAAGCATATGTTGGAACCGCTACAGATGATGAAGTTAGCTGCTGGGCAGAGCTATCATCAATGCTTTCCATCTTTATTTTAATAAGAGGAACGAGCAAATTGTTTGTGACCTTTGTCAAGGGCTTCCTGGAAGACAAGAAACCTAGCTGCAACAGAATCACTAGCCTGGAGCCCTGCTGAATATTCAAAGCTTTAGCCCTGAATAGAATGTGCTGTAACAAAGCCATTGTCTGATGGAGCCATGTCTACCACAAAAGAAGAGAGATCTAATAGCAAAAGTTAAATCTTTGCTTTATTCTTCCTTAAATTTCTGGAACAATATCAGCAATATGCTGTTTTGTTCAACAGCTCCGAAAATGTACATGAAGGCAGGAAGCTTAAAATCACATCTCCTTGACAGCTGGCTCATCGTGCGTGCTGCTGTGGAAAAAAAAAAAAGTGGTCTTTGGGTTTTTTAGGGAAGAAAAAGCTGACATATGTGCTTCTGGTATGTGTCACATAAGGGTCATGTCCCCTATGGCAGGCAGCATTTAGGACCAGGGCGATGCCATTTTTAGCTACCTCAGACAAAGAGAGCCTTCTGTGAAGCTAAGCACATGATATGGGGTCGAGCAAGTAAGAATGCTGAGGCATGAGTAAGAGGGCTGTACATGTTGAAGAACAGGATAAGCTAAGGGATGGGGTGGAAGGTGTTCCTACACGTTTCCCCTGTGCAGTCCCCCACTTCTCCTCCCCATGTCCAGAGCATCGTGTGCAGGTATCACAGCTCTCTGTGGGGTGCATACTCAGGGTGGTTTTGATCAGATAGGTAGAAACAGAATCTGTTTAAACAAAAAATAAAGGGGCACTGTGGCTGTGGTGCAGACTGTGTGGTAGCCACTTCAGTGACGTGAATCCTCCCCCAACAATTAGAATTGTTTTGATATTTTTGTTCTGATATTTTTTGTTTTACAGTTCTTAATAGTTTATGGAGATGGAGAACGTACCAGATGCCATCTTCTGATTCAGGTATAGGCTTCACATGTAGCTTGAGACAAAGCACTTGGTTGTGAATGTCCGTTTGAGCCAACCTCTCACTGAATTCAGCGCTTCCAAGGACCATTTCTTGTATAAAGAAAGAAGAGCAAAGTAGAAGTGATAATATCTGAAATAGGAAAAGGTAATACCTGCTGGATTTCTGGCAGCCAGTAAAATTCCTGCTTGTGATGAGAGGAACGCCAATGCCATGACATCTCCTTTGCTTGACACTGGGAGCGGAGCTGGGTGCAGGCAGTGTCTGCAGAGCTTTGCAAATACACGAGCATTTCAGTTGGCTATTTGTGCTGTTGGATCTGGAGGTGAGGGATAGAATCACTGGGGTGGTTAAGGCACAGAGAAAGGCACTTTAACAGGCAGGTGAGCTCTACAGGGTTGCTGTGGGGCTGTGTACTTCTTGGTTGTAACTGCTGCGGAGAGAACTATCTTAGCTACACAGTGTACATGCCCACCTTTGGGTTCCGGACTTCTTGGAAAGCAGAAATAAACTTGGGTTGCAGTTGCCATCTGGACACCCAGAAAAAGTCAGAAACATTAAGGACTTGTAGACGGCAAAAGCAGACCAATGATTTCTGTGTTATAATTGTATCTCTGTGACTTCTTTACCCATGCTGTGTACTTTATTAACGGTGTTAAATTTGTGTTGGCTGCTTCAGTTACTTTTTTAATTAAATACTTGATGTAAGCAAAATACGTACTTTACCTGTCCAGAATAAATTGAGAACTGCTGTGTACGTGCCTGAAGAAACATGTCCCTAGCTGTTACCTCTGCAGATGGCATCTGACTTGATGTCTGCACTTCCATCAGATGGTACAAAAAGGTCTTCTGTGCACCATGTTCATAGTTGTGTGATTTGGATTTTGGCCTCGGTTCCATACTGATTTCTGGAATCTTAAGTTATTTCTCTTCTGTCTGTGGTGCTCCTTAGATGCAGTGATGCTAGTATTTTCTTTAGTGTAGCGTTGTTGCTGACTTGGATTGAAATTGCTTGTGGGCATCTAAAGAAGGACAATTGGTGATTTGAGGAGGTACGTGTGGAGCTCATGACCCTTGAGCCTGAAAACATCGTCGCAGAATGGATACTTATCCTCATATTGAGGTAACGACACAGCAAAACCAGTGCATTGTGTCTCAGTAGGTGAGGAAGTGGACTTCGGCATGCAGCGGAGTTTTCCCTGAGCTGATGTATGTGGGCTCTGCTCCGGCAGTGATGCACCACGGCCATCTGATGGAAAGCTGCGAGGCGGCAGCAGCTAGCGTGCTGTGCCAAGTCATTCTGCATTTTCTCCATTTCCTCTGAAGTGACTTTTTCTGTTGGCAAAGGGGTTCTGTAAAATAGATAAGGAAGCTACCCTGAATTTGTCTTGCGAACAAAGCAGTTGTGACCCATGATGATGAAGCTCCTTACATCACTTGTCAACAGTTCCTTCTAAAGGCTTAAAACATCCCTGGCACCTGTGAATTGCTTCTGCTGTTTATTAGGATCGTTTTCATGTTCAAGGCTTCAGAAATAGCATGTCTGAAAACCGGGGGAGTCTACACAATTATTTCTGGCATTTGCTAGCATTAATGCTTCTGTGGAAAACCATCTGGTGGAAGGCTAGGAGTGCTGAATGAAAGGTGTAAACCTGGATTAGCATTGATACGGTTTTCTATTGCATTTGGCTCGTTCACATCTCACTGGATGTTATCCAGGTTCCCTTAGAAGAGCCAAGATTGCCATCATACAGTGTAATGCCATATGTTAAGATTCATATGACATATTACCTAGAAGTCATAAATTATTATACTGTGTCTCTTTACAGGGTTGTGATTAGAAATGTTTATGTAAATGCACCTTCCAAAGAAAAATGGCATATGATGTTAAACAACAGTATGCATGGCAGCTCTAATGAGATACTTTGACTCAGTCAGGATGTTGCCTTGAAAACAACCTGATCCCAGTATAATGAGAAGTTAATGTCCTTTTTTAAATGCACTGATATCTGATGAGGTTTCTGCTGGGGATGACATTACGTGGGGAAAATACCTATATGCACTAGTAACAAGAGAAAGGAAGTGATTCAAAGACAAATTTGCACAAAATATACTTTCCTGAATTAAAAATACCAGTGCTTGGAGCTGCAATGTACCTCACCAAATTTTGCTGTGGTGCATTATTATAAGCTAACGTGGACTAGACTCAGAGCACGTGTTCCAGATCTGACGTTTTTAACTGCTAGAAGTTGTCAAGACTGCTTGTGAGACAAATCAAAGGGACTGTCAGCTCTTACTGAAGTCCTTCAGAGGAGAAATTGATCTGCATAAATCCAGCTTTGTCAGAGTTTTCCAATGATTCTGTTAATTTTGTGGTCTGCTTGAGAAATAGGAGTCTTGAATTAAGACCTTACCTATGGGATTTCCCTGGAGTTGTAAGGTTTTGGACCTGCCATTGTTTGTGTGGCTTGTAAGAAATTCCATATGCATGCAGGTACGTATATACTTGTGATATCTTCTGATGGGGGTTGTAAGGCAAAGATTTCGCTTATTTTTAAATGCTTCGATAAAAGTAAAGATGTGAACTTTGCATTAAATCCTTATTTTACTTGTGTAACTTTATGCATCTCTGAATCCTACCAGTGACAGAAAGGTATAACGTGAACAATTCAGTCAGCTGTACATTCTCTGAATTATTGCTTCCAAGATGGAGACAGCAATCACGTGAGCAGAGATAAATGTGTTTAGTTAGAAAGCTAACCACACTGAGGTGAGTGTTTGTGAATTTAAAGGAAGTGCTTTGATAATAAGTCAGGTGGATCTTTGAAATATCAAAACAAAGGAGATGTAACAATTCAGATTACACACCGGATTAGAAAAAGAATAAAAACCCACTTGAACGCTGAGAATAACATGGCTTTTGTCCACCACTAATAGATTTTTCAAATCATGTGAAAGGATACAATGATTTTAATGATCACAGTGCTTTTTATTACTTGGAGCTTTGTAGTGAGTATGTGTACTTAGCCTTGTTCTTTAATCTGCTGCAATATTTAGGAAGACTACAATGATGGAAAATGTTAAAGATGCCAAGGGAAATGATATTTCTCTTTAGAATCAAAGCATTCGCTTGAGCTAGCAAAGAAAGAAAGGGTTGGTTCATATTCAAGTGAACGTGAACTTGCACAGTGTTCACAAACAATTAAGTAGTGACTTAAAATCATCGTTTGCATTTGATGTCTACAACATGGGCGGGCTCCCTTCTGTTTTTAAAGCAGGATGTTGGCTCTGATTTCACCTAGGTTGTATTTCCTGATACCTGTGTGATGTGTATGTGTATTAAGTGTGGGTGTCTATTTAAAAAACACCAAAACAACAACAAAAAACACACCACCACCAAAAAATAAAATCCATGCAGCTGCTGCATGTGTGCTGATGTATTGTTTTTAACACCTCTATCTAACACCTATTACAGGTATGTTTCTGTACCTACCTGAGCTTGTCATTCTCCCCTGAGCACTGCTGGGTGTGCTCCCCAGGCTCAGTGTCACCGCAGGATCAGCTCACACATGATTATGTGAGGGATCAGCATGATCGGCTGTCACTGATTTCACTGACATCTGTCCCCACAGTGAGACAAGCTGCAACATGAATTATTGAAGACATACACATGCAGATCTGTGTCATGATTACGCCAAACAATACACTTTGCCACACTCCAGAGAGCTGAGGAGAGCCATGTGGACAGCTGCTTTAACCCTTTTTGTCAATCTGTTCCCATCTTTCAAGCACGGGAACTTTCTGGGGTTTTGTAGAACTCAGGTAGCTTGAGATGTTACTTGCTGTTGTAAATTGCTGTAGCATATTAGCTGCCTGGAGAAGGGCAATACTTTATAAAACAAACTGTTGGCATCTTGAGGGGAGAATTTGATCTTGCAGCAAGCTAAAAACACTGGCACTGATCCAGTGATGAGATTGAGGCCATGCTTAAGTTTAACCAGAAGTGAGGGATTACTTACATGCTCAACATTAAGCGTGTCCTCAAGACTAGGAAAGCCGTGGGGCTGTGAGTGTTGGATCCATGCACGGTTGTCTGAGTGGGTGCTATAGGACTCAACCTTTGAAAAAAACAATGAACTTGCGGTCATTACCTGGATTTAAACCGTATGCTCTCCTACCACAGCGTTGCAGTTAGTGGTATGCGCTTGTCCTAATAGTCCATAGGGTTGTTCACACCTCACAAAAAGAGCTTATAGCCCTACCTATATACATCCAGCAGCTTTGGAGGTGCTGCAGCAGAAATAAGGCATAGAAAGAGATGTGAAGGGGAAGTTCATCTGTCAGACAATTTGTTGTGCATCAAATCTAATGCAGAAGAAAACAAAAGCAATAATATCCAAAGGAGATCTAAACTGAGTACATAACATAACTCCAATGGTTAAATAATAAATAACTGGTAGCCTTTGGATGACTAGAAGGCTTTGTGGGACCAGGCCCAGAACAGGGTAGGGAGCGTCATCTGTGCAAGTACAGTATTGGGGCAGATGTGGCGATAGTTTCTGAGCTGCCTGTATGTAACCTGCTGACAAGAATGGTCTGGGTAGGCTGTTGGAGCAGCTGTGGTTTGCTTACGGAAGAAAGAGCTTTGGTTATTGATATATCAGGCAAAGAAGCATGCTGTGTCCAGGCTATGTCTCAAGGTAACTGTGGGTGAAGAAGTAGCCGTATGGTGCTTTGCCTGGGTGTGTGAGGTGGGGCCAAACTGTAATGGACTTTAGGGGGGAGGCTAAGGAGTGGTACTGCTGGGGGGCTCTCCCACGACCGTGCAATTTTGTGGTATCTTTTCCTATTGAACATTGGGCTGGCCCTGGCACAATGTTTCCATATAGTGGGTGTAGTGCTGTTGCCTCTATGTAAACTGTGAATAGTAATTTTAGTACTGCTTAGTAAGTTTTCTTAACCTAATAAGTATTCTGTGTTCTGTCTTAAGTTATGTTGTGACTTGAGCACTTAAGGGCAAGAGAGGGTACATTTTATGGATATATAGTTAAGCATAAAACGCCTTGGGTAGTGCAGCGAAACTGTTAGTTGAGACAGTGAGAGCAGTTTACGTGTGCTGTTCCCACATCTCCCCAGCAATGTCACAGGATAATTGATCACTACAGTGATACAGGTTAAGAATGACTTCTTATAATGAAGAAGGAAATAATTTCACCTGGGAAATCATGCTGGTTTCAGTGAAGGAGTTTTTTTTTGGACTTGCCATCAGTAAAGTTGCAGGGGTTGGTGGGGAGAGGTGGGGAAAAATGGTTGGGAAGTTCCTGAGCTGATGTCACTGGCAGGCTATCAGTGATGGAAATAAACTGTCAAGAGGTTACTTTAAAGTCAAGAAACTTGGAAATGTATTTGTTCAGATAAAGATAAGTTTAATTTTCAGAAGGCTCTTGGTAGGAATGCCTAACTCTTCATGTAAACCAAGTCTTTTTGCTAAGGTTAAGCTATTCAAGGTATTTCATTAATAATGTACCTGTGCTGTGAAAGATGCTTGAGTAAAGCCCACCTTTATTCCAATACCCCATTTTAAGTTATTTTAACCAACGTAAGGGTCTCTAGAAGCTTAAGGGTGAGATGAAGCCTTCCGTAATTCAGTAGTGCTTATCTATTTAAGTGAAGCAGATGGATGTGCGCCCGCTTATGACTGGGGAAGTCTGGGGTGGGTGAGGTGTCTGTGTGCGTCTGAAGGGGAGCCCTTCATGCTTTGGGTGCATCTGTGACACCAAGCCTCGCTGCTAGCTTTGTAATTAAAGGGTTATTCAGAACCATGTGTGGCTCCACAAGAACTTTAGAGAGCTGTGGATAACCAAGGAGTGGTAAACAGTAGCCTTTAACTCTTGAAAGCTTCCTGCAGTAACCGCCTTTTCAACAGCTGATTCTGTGAACCTTTTTTTCTGCTAGTTTGATTTACAGAGGTGAGAGAGACAACTGAGTTTGGCTTCCCAGTCAAGATGCAGGTTATGGGCAATTCTGTGTTGGTTGATAATGGGTCGGCTGCTTTGGATGGATTCTTCTTAATCTCCCTGTTTTCTGCTCCCACATGGTAGATCTGGAATGAACCAAAGACTTAGCATGTCTCAAACACTGTGAAAAGGAGAGGATGAGCTCCTTTAAAGGGCTTAGTACAAGTCAAATGTGGCCTTCCACCTTGCTGCAGAAGTAATTATAATCCAGGCCCTTGCACACGGCGGCCTGCATCAGAAGCTATGAATATTTGGAGCTTTGTGGGAATGGATTATTTGCTCTAAATATACTCAGAGTAATTGTATAGCTCATATCCAGCAGGTCAGGATTATAGATTTCATTACAGTTTTCAGAGATTGGAGGCCTTTATACAATTACCATAAGTCCAACTAAGAGGTAAAATCATTTCCTCAATATGGAATAAGAGAGGATACTGATCCCACATTACTTTCCCTTGGCTTTGATTTCATTAGGAAATAAGAATCCCTCTTCATTGTCGTCTGGGTTTGGTGTATTCTTAGACATATGACATACCAGGTGTGATATATGGTTGGATTCTCCTTCCCTACACTTTTTAAAGATACAGATTGATATTCCCTGTGCAGTTTTCTACAATGCTTGTCTGCTTTCTGCAGTATTCTGCTTACTTGCAACTTGGCACTTAACTGCACGGAGCAGGTTTTTTCTGCAGTTAAACCTTGACACCTTGGGTTCAGCTTAGATGCTACAGAAAGAAAAAAACATTAATGAAAAATGCAATGGAAAAGACTTCAGGGTTATGCTTTTTGTTTCAGTTTTTACCTAACACTTGAGCAGTTCTGAAGTTTAGGTATGTCAGAAAATAGAGTTCTAAAATGAATTGTTTAATGATTGGAGAGTTCGACACTCAAGGTGATTCAACTAGATAAAAATGTTTTTGCTCACTCTTTCTAAAATGAACTTTAGTTAAAGCAGATGTGATGGTAGCAAAGGTTTTTATGCCAACAGGATGACTGAAGACAGCAAATACTGTCTTGGGAAAGCTTAGATCCAGCTCTTACTGGCTCCAGTGACACCAGTGGACCACTTCATTTATTAAGGTGCTACTAAGTCTGAATGAAAGCATCAAGCTCTTTGCTGGTGCACCTTTTACCTTCCTTGAGGAGAACCAACAGAGCTGTTGTGTGAGATGGGTGGGCTAACTCTAAAGTAAAGCAAACTTTAGGCTCAAATGATCAAGGATCCAAGATTGTAGCACATATCATAGAGCACAGCCTACTAAGGAGACTACAGGATTTTTTTTAACCAACCTAGCTAAGAGGGTCAACCAACCTGGCTAAGAGAGTCACTTGTTTTGCAAGTCTTCTTGGGTAGAGGAAGAGTTATATAGAGAAGTTGGAGGATGTCTGTGCATTGGAATACATGAGAGCAAATTGTCTCTTAACTGTCTTCTGCTGTGAGTTTGTGGAAGTTTTGATAAGTGGGCAGTTGGCTGTATTGTTTTTTAAGGATCTTTCTGTTGGACAGGTCAGTAATGGCTGCATTCCTGGAAGAATGAGCTTGAAAAATGGAGAGGTAACACCTGAGAAAATAAAGTGCTTATGGATGACAAATTTTCTCCTTGAGCACATGTACAAAGCAGATATGTAGCATAACCTTCCTGCCAGCAGCCCTTGTACATGGTAGGAACCAGGCCTCTGTCGAGTTCTTTTGGCACAGGGTTATCTGTGTTATTGTTTGGTTTTAGTGGCTTGTCTATTCCTTGGAAGAATCAAAAATGGCTTGAGAGGGCCCACTCCCTTTGTTTACCAACAGGAGTCTCTTGAAGAACAACATTTATTTTACCCATTACAGAATTGAAAAGGGGCAGCTCTCAGGAGTGTCGTTCGATAGATTCGCTTTTTTCTATCACACATCCAAGAGTTAGGATATAGGCTGTGCAGTCAGGCGGGCAGGCTGTTGTGTCTTGATCTCAGTTTGATGAAGAACAGAGCAGTTGAGGCTGAGATGTGGGATGCTGAGAAGTTTGGAGGAGTTGTTGTTGTTGTTTGTTAGAAAAAAGTGTAGGAGCTTCAGATCTGGTTCTGAAATTCTAGCTGATAGCGAGTGCCACTCACGCTCAGAAGATATGTGAGGATGTAGAAGTTGCCATATATTTTGGGTGACTGAAAACCTGCAGCGTCCCTGTCAGTCAGGCCTTCAGCCAATTCCACAGCGACAGCTGCAAAAACTTCTCTGGCCTTGGAGCTGCTCAGATCTCTGCGGGCTCTGGTGGAGCTTGAGGTGTGCTTCTCTGAGCCAAACACCTGGAAACATCAGAGCATGGTCTGGTAGGCTGAATTTTGATAGAATAGGATATTTAGGATATTAAGTACTGGTGCCAATCGAGAGAGAACTGATTTTACCTGTGTGCCGGTGAATCAGTGTTTGCGTGCAGCAGAAAACGATTTCTGCTCACCAAAAAAGGCAATATCCTCATGTAAAACCTGATGAAATTTAAGATGGAAAATGCAAAAAGGTGGTAGAGACAAATGGGTCTTGAACTCCGTTATTGTGTTTCAGCTACAGGCTAAAAAGATGCAAGCAGAAGGTAACACATGGTTCTCTCTTTATGACTTCAACTGTCTACTCAGATGCTTAAAGATTAGCATATGCCTGCGTGCTTTGTTGAATCAGGTCTTCCTTAGGTGTGAATCCAAGATGATGGAGTATTCTGAGTTGTTTGTCTGTAGCCATAGGCATGAGCTGACTGCCACATAGGGTCTAAAGTACTGGGGAGACCTCGCTGCTGCGTGATGTGTTCTCATCCACATGTGTGGTACCCATCTGCCCTTCTTCACGCAGAAGAGCCATGGATGGCAACAATTAATTCCATAAGGTGAATGAACAGGATTGTATGTTTTCCATCAAAAGAGCAGCATCTGTTGTTTTTAGCACTTCCCGGAATCACGAGTGTCTTAAATCAAACTAACAGTACATTAAGGTTGTTTGAGGTATTAATACTCCATATTTCCCTTTCTTTTTCTTTTTTTTTTAAAGGACCTTCTTTGTAGTTTTTCAGGCATCCTGGTGTCTTGCTGTTCTTTTTTGGTAGCAGTGACTTTCTAAGTTTTCTTCTTAGTCACTTCCCCGTGGAAAATGGATGTTTCTTGAAAATCAGAACTGCAGTGTAACAAAAGTGTCTGAATGGGCGTATCCAGTACCTGCAGGTCAAATTCAGTGCTCCTGGCTGCTGTAGTAATTTCAGCCTTAAACATGTTATTAGCCTTTGGCTTTGGAAAGCCATATGGCCAACAAATCTGTCCAGAAGCAGACTGAATCCAATTCACAGAAAGCTGGTAAACCTGGATTTGTTGCTGAGTATGTCCAAATGTTGTCTTCAGTCAGCCAAGAAAATACTAGCAGCCAAACTGTTATGATAAAGTAGGACTGATGGCTGTGTGTTCACCTGACAAACACAGGTGATGAATGCAAGGAGTGACAGAAAACCACCAGTATCTTTTTCAACTTGTGCAGATTTATAGATCCAAAGAGCATATATCTGATTCTCGTATTCCACCAGTCTTTCTTTTGGCAGTGATGGTTTTAACTTCTGTCCATTTTCTTCTAGTATATTCCAAAGCGGGGGGAGAATCAGCTCAAACTTGTGAGCTTAGTGCTCTGAAAGAGCAAATGAAGACAGCACTCAGCCTCTGCTAAGCTGAGGGGGAGTCTCACATCTAGTCTATTAATATTTATGGCAGCGTTGACCAGTGGGGATTGAATTCATGGAACTAGCTGGAATCAGAGTGCTTTTGTTTTTCATTTTTTTTAATGAATGAGATGGAGCTTTAATTGTCATGATGTATAAATCCGTTTTGTTTCTTTTCGTGAGAGTTATTTTTATTATCTTCCACTAGTAAGAGTTACTCCCTTAAGAAGCTTTCAAAATATTAACCAGTCGCTGAAGGTTCTTTGAAGAAAAATATGACTGCTCGTGTAAACAATTAATGGTTGTTAAGCATGGCAGTGTATATTATGACAAACAACACATGCTACATTATGCCAGCTGGTGTAATGATGTGATAATGTCTGACTCATTAACTCTGGCACACAGTTTACGATGCCCTTCTATGACAGGATTAATTGATTCACACATACATTAAAACAAAAATAACTAAACTGAAATTCAGCTGGAAGCCTGGCTTCTCATTTGTCATCAGCCCTGTTGGTGGTTAAAGCCAAATCAGGCCCAGTGCAGAATGAGTTGAGGTTTGTCCACTGACCTTTGTTTTGGCTAACCAGACCAGTATCTTGCAAGGAGGAACTAAGTTACATTAGCAGTGCTTTGACTGGAGGGTCTCTGCAGTAGCTTTTTGTGCTACTGCAGTTGTTTGGATCAAGTGTGGAAGGTACTAGGAATTCCAAAAGTTGTTTTTGCCTGAGTAAGGACTTAAACGGACAGCCCATTGTTTGCTGTCCCTGTGAAGCAAGAGCTAATTACATAAATACACTTGTACTGGAGGATTGACTAGCTATAATGTCGTTCCTGTGGCATCGTTGTGCAAACCAGAACTTAAAACACAGAACAAGCAATGAGTAAGCACTATCCCAAGGTTGTTCAGGCAATGGGAATCTGAATTGAAAACCATGTGATGCAGAAGAAACAGAGTAATTTGCAAGTGGAAATGAAAAATCTGCGTGTATAACTGACCTATAGTGTACCTGTCTTCCTCCCTGATAGGGAGAAACCCTAAATGGTTAAGGAATTAATACAGTTTAGGAGATACACCAAGTGTGCCTCTCATTTTACCACATGGCAGTGACTAGCTTGTACCTGACATGATGAAAAACAGTTTTGATATTCACTTAAAGTTACTGTAGACTGCTTGTAATGTATATGTGGTGTTGGGAGTTCTGAGCAGGACCGAGTGATCAGTTTGGCTCATGCTTTGACATGGGGTTGTCTAATAGCTGCAGCAGTTGATGCATCTGGCAGTGCAGCGAATAAAAATAAGCTGTATGGTTTCTATGAATTTTAGCTTAATGTGCTTAGTGTGTAGTGCTAGGGCATCAGTACTTAACAGATGTAGCAATGAACTGGATGAGAGGATGTAGATTTTTCGAACTCAGAAGAGGTTTCCAAGGATGAACCTCTTTTGAACTTAAGGAAGATAAGATGAGGAAAAACATGAAGATCTCAATATGGAATTGGAAAACGTGTTGCTTATTACCTTGTGAAGTCAGCTTTTGTCTTTCGTATGTTGATCGAGACGTTATATATAATGAAGCTTAGGAAAAAAAAGTAATTGACATGTTTATGTTTGACAGGTCTCTTAAAGACAGTATATATTCATTCTAAGTAATACTTTGAGTTGTCTTACTGAATAGTAGTTTGTAGCTGGAGGCCACATTGCGGGGTCTACCTGTGTACAGCAAATAGAACCGAGGGAAAAAATTGTGTTGGGGAACATGAATGAATTTGCAGATTTAGTTGAAAGTTTCATTTTGCCCCAGGTGTCTTCCTGGCTTGTAAGAAAATGGAACACCTTGTTAAAATAAACATAATTTGAGATGAAGCAAACTTTCAGACAAAAAATCTAGGGAAGAAACAATTATCCACTGACCTTTGCGCTGTTGGAGAAATAAGGCTGGTTGAATCATAGTCCTTTTGCATGTTCTTGGTTGTTTTTGAGGAGAGTCTCTTGGTGTTTGTGGTATGCTTTCCTTAGGTGGCTCATTTCAGCCGTGGTGTGTCTGCAGAGACCTGGTAAAAGGAGTACGTCCCAGTGCAGTCACACTGATCTGACGCTTGAGCATTGCTACCAGAAGCTGGGATGTGGGTGAGGCCTGGTTGCCCCAGGTGCTGTATTTTGCTCATGACAAACATAGGTAGCTGTCACTGAAATGGTCTCAAAGCTCACTGGTAGCTCCCTAGCTCAAGAGTAGCTTCCTGCCTGATGTGCTTAACAGAAAATAGAAGTGTAAAGTGGCAAGGTTTAATCTAGAAGTCTGCTAAACTCTGCGAAAAGTATTATTGACAGAAAAATGCTTCTTGACTGTACATAACAGTTGAATAAAAAAAGTTCCCCTTTCCACTGAATATTTATCTATTTTTTGCTCAGTCTCTGGGAAGTACTTGTTTTACAAGGATTGTAAATTGGCTCTTCTCTTAGCCTCTAAGTTCTCCGAGGCAGACGTCTTTTTGTTTTGAATTTGCATTGACAAAATGCAAATTTTGGCAGTACAGTACAGTAGTGGGGTCTTGTCTGTAACTGGGCAACATGGCAGCATGGAGCATAATTATACTTTTTTCATAATTTCAAAGATAAACATAGTTGTAGGTGATATTTTGACTCTTTGGAGTATGTTGGGTGCTGAGTGGTTGTAACAGCACAGTTTAATTTGCACTCTCTCTGCCAGTGCCTTCTGATACCTGAGGTAGGTCGGATGTTTTCACTGTTTGCTGTGGCCTAAACTTTGGAGATGTCCATGCAAAGATAGGATCTGTAGTTAAACCCAAGTTCTCTGCTATGGCTTTAAGTTCTGCTGTGCTCTCTGTGCAGCCAGTCTTTCTCTAATAGGCTCTCATGTGCAAGTGTTCTTAGATGTAACATGTAAGTGCGGGGAGAATCCTGAGCAGCCCTTGGGTGGACTCATGTTAATTGTATTGGAAATCCTCCAGGCAACTGGAGCACCGAGCTAGTGTTGAGTTATCAGCTTACACTTATTTATCTGAGCTGAAAGCTAAGGTTAAACATTAACCCAGCGTCCTGGTGACTTGTCACAGTTACCCAATGTGACGTGGTTGGCCACTAAAAATGTACTTTATTCCTCAACACAACGCATTCTTTTTGGAGACTTTGCACTTCCTCTATTGAACTGACAGGTTAGCTCACAAGAAACAAATTGCAGCACAGCATGGACTCATGAACTTGAGCTGCTGCGCAGAAGAGTGGCTGCTCTTTCCTCTTAGAAGTACTCCTCCTAGGCATGTCACTGTTTTACTCACTTTCTCTCTTTTTGAGGGTATTACCCTATTACAAAGTATAGTTTACTGGGATTTTTTTGACTAGGTGATGGTAGTAGTCAGTCTGACCTGAAAACACAATTGAGATCAAGGCTTTACAGGTTTGAAGTGCATGATTAGAAAAGAAAAAAAATCTCTGAAAGAGCATGCTGCTTTAATTTGGTGAGGAGAAGAGGGCATTTCATCCCAAGTAATTCCTGGGTGTCTGTGGCAGAGACAGGTCTGTGATATTCTCCATAATTCATGTACTTTCAAGTGGTATTTAAAGCAACTTCCAAGCATTTTGCCAGAAGAATACTGTTTTACTGTCTGTGTCAACCTACACGGTAAAGATTTGCGCTTTGTCTTTTGGTGACGTGTGTCAATTTTACTGGGCTTAAGGTGGGTTGACTGACTTCTCTTCAGTGCTTGGATGGCCATAATTAGTTGAACCAGATTTTTGGCACAAACAGGAAACAATGATTACAGTCTTAATAAATGAATGCAATCTCTAAATATTGTCCAAGCCTCAGGTGAGATGGATTTTTTTCCATGAATGTCTGTCAGAAAAGGAACTGTTAGAACATTTGCAAAGGGCTACTACAAGGTAGGAGGACAGCAGATAGTTGTTGAAGTGTTTATTTAGTGCCTAACTCTTTGTTTTTTAATCCAGCATCCTCCTAATTCTAATACTGGTGCTAATGGACTTGGGGGCAGTGATTGTAAGATACAGCAGAAGAGCTCTTGGCTCTGGCTGTTGCTGTTTGCGAAGGTGATGCTCCAGAAGGGGTTAATACCTTGCAGCGAGTCCAGAGCAAGTCTGGGCAGCTGCGTGCTGCCTGAGTACATTGTAAGGATCAATGAAACACAAGTCCATGATCGAGGATTTAGAAATAAATCTTAACAAGTGCTTCTAGTTACATGTGTTTTAGTTAGTTACATAGTGTTTTCACTGCACAGGCATTGATCTAGATTACGAAGCAGTTACAGAGGATGTAACTGCAGACTGGAATGTGTTTCCATATGAGCGTGCATGCACATGCGTACAGTTTTATCAGCATGTGTGCAGTATTAGAGATAACAGTAGAAGTGAGTTCTGCATCACAGTATAAGCAAATGTTTGAAGCTGTTTTAATGGCAGCTTCGGATGTTGTTGTGTCTCAGATCCTGTATGTGCATGAGAGGGTTTAACAAGGCACTTGTTAGCAACTAGTACCAATGGAAAAGTTTTTCTGGGGCTTTGGGAAATGATTGATACTAGGATCAATTTCAGCAAAAGGAAAGATCTGATGATGGAAAGTTAACAATCACCTATGGAGAAGTAATGGATTACATAATTAACTTGGTTATTGTATGATGAAAAGGTGATCCTTGGGCTACAGGAAAGGCGGATAGATTTTTGAAGTCTGGAATACTCCTTTTGGACCTTTTGCAACACTACTGAAGAATGGCATGATCCTGTAGTAAAGGCTTAGTCTCTTGGCTACTTCTAGTAGATTAGAGGTGGATTTGTGTTTGTACCAGCTATATGGAATGAGCCCTTCCTGTATTTTAATTTGAAGTTGGGTGGTTTTGTCTATGAGGGAATGGAAATGAGTTTTTTCAAGGGGAATTTTATGTAAAAATAGATGACATAAACACATACGTGTGTGTATATGTGAAGTGTATTAATTGTGTAATAATCATCAAAAGATATTCCTGGCTTTTGGGAAGGTATCTTTTTCTCTGTAAGGTTGGATTTTCAAAAGGACAAAGCATTGATGTAAGTTTCTGCACTGAAACTGAGAGTAAGAGACTGGTGAAAGTGGGATGTAGACTGTCAATGACCACTACCGATTGTAAACAATTTATAATTTATTCATCACAGTAGTATCAATGCAGGTGATGAAGATGAAATCCAAGTACAGGCATTGTGAATTTAGCCTGTCTTGACACTTCTGTTGGCCTGAAGGAAAGCAATACCTTGTTCAGTGGGAGTAATAGAACAATTGAAGCTTGATACAAAGCCAGACGTATATAAACAGAGACTTCTTCTAGCTTTATTTTCTTGCTCTGTTCCTTGTACTCAGAGTTGTGTTCAGAGAAGTGGCTTCATGGGAGAACATATCCCTGCCACATCTTGCCAGACTGGATAACGTTTCTGTAAGAAGCTCAGTACAGGTGAAGGTTTTTGAACTACTCCACCCGATTAGACATTGAGAGCAAAGAGTCAGCGCGAGATGTTCTTGAGACATTTGTTGAGTGTAAGTTCTGCTGTGCTCGTTGTTGCCTGTGTGAGAGCCTCCCTGTTTGCGAGGTGTTTTTTCTAGGAATTTCCCTCATGGTCCCCAGTTACAGTCACATCTATATGGACACTAGGACAAGGTGGCTAGTCCTGCTCTGAAGGAGAGGATTTTTACATTCCTGTTTGAAGATACTCATGCCTCTTTTTTTAATAGCCATCTGCTCCTTGTGCTAATGAGAATATATTGGATTATAGTTAAAAGAGGTTGTCAGTATGTTTAATGAAGAGTCTTTATTGCTTTTTTGATCACGTAAAGCATGCAGCATTTATACACTCAGTGTAACTGGTGCACTTGTTTCATATTCTGGAAACAAGGAATGTTTTTTCACCAGTTGTGTTTGACTTTCAGTGAGAACTTAACGTTTGGTGTCCTTGTGTGTACGAGAGAGAATACCAGTTCTATGAAGTACATTTAAGTATTGTATCAAACACATGCTGTGCTATTTGCTGGCACTTTTACAGTAATTAATGCTGTTCTCTGGCATGGGGATGCGTACTAGATGCCTTGTAAGTCACTGCTGAATGGCTGGGGGGTGGGCAGTGCCACTTGTTCCACTGGGAGCCCACATAGTATTCAATAGGCTTTTTTCTCCACTGCTTTTGAACAGTAGTAGCCAGCATTATGTGAGTGTACATGTCTGTAGGCCATGTCTGCCCTTTGTTGGAAAATGAATTCCTGATCTCTTTCTGCTTGGCTTCTCTAGAGAGCTTGGAGCACCTGGGAGAGTTGAATTAAACGCATCAGAAGGACTAGGCAAGTTGTTGCCTTATAAGCTACTCCCAGTTCCTGAAATCTTTCTAGAGTTGGGCTGTGCTGTAACAACAGGAACCTACCTGAGTCCTTGTGGGAGCTACCTGCCCCCACCTCCCTTTCCTTGTAACATCTTTCTGGCCACCTGAGCAAACACTGTGGCTTTTCAGGAATGGCTGTTAGTCCAGAGTGTGTTGGCCTCTTCCTGAGCAGCAGTACGTAGCCAGGATCTTCTTTATTGGTAGCTGAGCTTGCCCCTACTGCTTCTCTTTAAGAATTTTCTGGTCTCTGGTGTTGGTAGTCAGCTTTACAGCTTGTCAAGAGCATGCCAGGTCACTGGAAACCAGTGATGAATAAGGAAGGTTTGTTTGCAGCCCCTCTGTGGAGCTCTGCAATGTGGAGCTCCATGTGCTGGGCTGAGAGGAGCGAGTCAGTGGCGCGGAAGAATCCCATAGCCAGTGCAGAGGAGTCCACGTGTTTGCCTGGGAGTAAGGGGCTGCCTTGGCTCCGAGACCCGAGTGCTAAGGTCATAGGAGACTGGAGGTGAGATTTAGGGAGTTATATACTGACAGTTAACTTCCAAAACAATACAACTAGGAGGGTGAAACTGTTTGTTATTTTATACACACGTGTATGCTTTTATAGCAAAAGACACCAGATGATGCTGTAGTACATAGCATGGTATTGCTGGTCATTTTTTTATGAAGTGCAGGAAGTCCTTTTTAGTGATATAATATATTGAGGTTAGTGTGCGGGCTTGGTTCTTCCTGATGTGAAGTTAGGTAATGCTTAAGGAAGAGTTGCTTTCAGAAGACTGGGCAGCTCTGATGGTTGGAAATGCTGTGAAAGAAGGGGTTTTTCTGTATTGCTTGGGTGTTTATTAATAACAACTTAGACCAGAAACAGCTTGTTATTTTGATGTGGTTTGAATGCAGTCACGTATGTGCCCTACCAGTTTTCCTGCTGCTGCCTGAAGTTGCGCCATTTTTTGAAAGAGTAGAACAGGGATGTGAGTAGGAGACAAATTGTTTCATGCTGCTATGTAGGCGAGAAGTGCTGGAGTGGGAAGTACCAGCTTCTTCCCATCACAGGGGTTGGGGGAACATGGTAGAAGCCAAGGCTGGTGGCTTGTGATATTGGAGCTGGTTTAGTGAAGGCCTGCTGCACTTGAAAGGGGCTATAGGAGTTACCAAGCCTGTTTGCCTCAACACCTTAGAAGGGTGTTCAGATGTATAATTGTGTCCTGAGCAGCCTTAACCCTTACCAACCCACTAGTGTCAAACGCTGCTTTGGAGATGAAATAAATGTAGGGGGCTGAGGGGAGGAGTAGAAACAGCATCTGGAGCTGCTAGGATAGTAACGAACTGTAATGTATGCTAAACATAGAGGCCAAGCACTGCGGGCAGTTCCTCCAGTGTTTGTATAAATCACATGGTAAAGGTTTTACGGGAAACTCAAGTGGATATTTAAATATTCCCTGGGTTACATTTATTCATTTTGTTTTGATGGAAACAATCAGAAAAGCCTGTGAGGCTGTAATTTCAACAGGAGGTTAAAGTAGGTGACTGACCGACTTGCGATCATATTTACTTTAGACCTCAGTAGAGAGATTACTCATAGGGATCTTATTAGGCTGCATGATTAAAAAAAAAAAAACACAGTAGCAACAAATTTTCAATATCTAACACATATAGTGGCTGCATAATGTTGCATCTAGATGGATGATAGTTTAATTTAACATTTAGTCTTATGCATGGGCTTACTCAGAGACAAACAATTGCTTACTCGCAGGGGATTATGGGCATTAATATCAAAATGATAACACAAGCATTGGAGCTGCGCTCAAACAGAGAGCTGGAGGATACAAAGGAGCCTGGTTCTCGTAGGAGCTGATTTATTTGGTTGATCTCACTGTAACTTTGACTTCTTGAAAGAAAAGAGAGGCTCTAACAGCTGTATTGCTTGTGCCTGTAGGTGAAACCAAAGACTCCAGCTAGGCTCCTGCAGAAATCCCTAATGAGATTCACGCGGTACACCTTGTCCTTGAGTTAAACTAAAAAGCTTTCATCTCTGATTACATTCCAATACCCGTATTTTAATTATTCCTCATCTTCTTTGCACCCTACTCATCATGACCTTTCTCGCTTCATCCACTGAGCTTACTTCTTTAAAAATTTTTTAAGAGGAGTCCTGGAAAGTGTCACAGGAAAGTAAACTGTCCTGCCTGGTGATCAGTGTACGTGCACGCAACACACCCTGACGTTAAATTATGCCTTGGTGTCTCAATGTGCATGTAATGAGGCACCATCATCATAATTTAACCGTGTAGTTCTGCTTAGTGGCAATATAGAGAAATTATTAATTAACCAATTTCATAATAGAATATACAGAGGCGATCTAGTAGCCTAAAGGAGGAAGAGAGTGCTGTAATTTGCCAGTATCAGATGAATTATATTATGAAAATGAGCTTCAAGAAATGAAGGAATAGGGAGGAAAAAATACGGCTGTAATGGTTTAGGGTTGTTTTTTAGTTGCTGTTTTTTCTGATTTGCTAATGACTATTGTATGTCCATCCTTAAGGTCATTTGTGATGTGTCCCATGCTGAGAATTATGACCAGCAGCAAGAAATGAGAAATTAATTTGTTTTAAATGATACTACACATTATCAGGAGAGAGACCGCATTTTCAGGCACCAGAATGATTCCTAATGACAAGCTTAATCCTTCTATCAGACACAGATGCAGAGAGTGCCATGCAGTTTGGAGTATGGGCTACTGTGTGCGAGGACAAAACAGCATTAAAAAAAAAACAAACCTGCAAATGCAGGTTCCTGTCCAACCCTCCCTTTTTAGCTTTGAATATCAGACCATGCTTAGCCATGAGCCATGTTCTGCCACAGATGAAGTGGGTGCAATTGAAATTGGCTTCCAAGGAGCTGTCTGCATTTATATTGCTATATTCTTTCCTTGCTAGCTTGAGCCTGTTGAAGAGCATGATGAAACACCTGTAAAAGGCCGAGGAAGGCTCCCTGCTTGGGGGATGTCAGAAGGACCAGATGCAGCTCTATTTTTAGTCCTGAGGAACAACTCCAGTACTTAAGCATGTGCTTAGGCTCCTTGCAGTGCTGGTTCCGCCAAAGAAAAGGAAGTGAATGCTTTTGTTTTCATGAATCAGTAGTAATTCACTGCTGTGTTGCATCAGTTGAAATTGCTGTGAGGGATTTTGCAACTTAAACGCTGTTATAATTTAAGAAGAAGCTGGGATTAACCCACTCTTAGAAGGGCAATGATCATAGTAGTATCATGAGAGAGCAAACACTACTGTGCTATCTGTAGTCATAGCTTCACTTCGGATATACTGTTGGAGTCTTCCTTTTTGTCGAGTTACTTGGCCTTTTCTCATAGTAAAGACTTGTGGCTCCTAGTAAAGCCTATAGTAGTGAAACCCCATGGATGGTGGAATGGAGAAGGGCTGTGGGTTTGGAAGCCATGTGTTTAGCTTGGCTGTACCCAGCTGTGTACCACTCCTGTAACACAGGCCCAATTGTTCATTGTGTGGACTCTGCTCAGTGTGGCTAGGCCTTCTCTCCTATACGTGTTTCGCTCCTCCTACATGCTTGTTCTGCTTTCAGGAGTTATTAGATGTAGCCATATTGTTTGTGCTAGTCAGATTCGGATAACTGTGAGTGTAGGATTCTAGCAGGTCTTGAAAAGTCTGCCCATCGCAGAAAGCAAGTAGAAAAGCTGCAGACAGGTGAATTCAGATGAATATTTCTGTCACTCCATGAAATTGTTTTCTGGTCCTTTGTCTTGAATTTGATACATTATAAGCTGAAAGCTGTTGCCATCCAAGAGGATCAAAAATCCCCAAATAAAGCTCTCAATTGAGTTCCCTCATTTGTGCTGTGATAGGGGTATGTAAAGGAAGGAGTGAAAGCACCTAAGCTACTGACTTAAAGCAGGTGACGGGATTATCATTTGTGGAACACTGGCTGCAAATGACTGAAGACTCTTTAGGTTCATGTTAGATAAACCTGGAGGAATAGTGAAAGGAAGAGCAAGATAATTTTTAGGAACCATTGTGGTTGTCGCCTGGTAAAGTAAATGAACTGTGAGAAATTCTGACAGCTGTAAAAGCTTCACCTTTGCACTTGTATTTCTGAAGGTTTAATTGAGTCAGTGTCTTAGAGAGAAACACTACAATAGAATGAAATTCCATAAGATCTGCGTGTTAAAAATACTCATTGAGCCAAGGGAAACATTTGTAAAAGGAAGGGGATGCCTCATTGACAGCTATGTGGAGATGGCAATTAAAGGAAGTGGTTTTTCAATAGCTTGTAAAGGGATGGGGTGGGATATCCCATTACTTCTCAAATACCTGGAATGAAACTTTTTTTTCTAGATGATTATTCTGAAAGTTCCATCAGGGAGGTTGACATTCCCTGACTACAGTGATGGACTGCTAGCTACTTCTGGAAAGAGTAAGGATCAGGGGGATTTTACAACGTGTTTTAATTTTGTGCTGTTTGAATGTTTCTTTCAAGTTGGGTGATGTGTAGTTAGCTTTCAAGTTGGGTGATGTGTTGTTAGGATTCTAGAAGGATGCTAAAATGGCCATGCATTTTAAAAATGAAGACCCCAATGCATTATCCAAGTGTTTTTAGTAAGAAATATGCTGCAAGAGCAGGGTGGCTTGCTGATGCATAGTGATTTGAACCAATAACCTGACGTGATGCTGCAGCATGAACACAGTGTAAATGACAGAGAATTCCTGCTGTGTACCCAGCTAAGAGGGAAATACAGAGATCAAGCTGTATGATTATGAAATGTACATATCCCTGATGTAAATCATGAGGCAGTAAAATGAATAACTAAATGTATGATTTGTATAGGCTACCAGTCAAGGAATGGAAGCCCGTTCGCTATGCTTCTCCAGTGTGCCCCTTGCCAGGAGGTGCAGCCGCATAGTCTGGGTGGTTGGGGTCAGCCCATTGGTTCCAGCAGTGTCACCCAAGAGAGCTGTCAAGGCAGGTAGTTGTGTCTGACTTGATGTGAGAACATATATTGCTCCAGGTGACATGAATATGGACCCTAAAATCCATAGGTAAAAACCCTCAGTCCTTTGAAAACATGGACTCATCAATAGGGGCCATATAAGGTTGGCTGGGTGCTCCCCTTCACGTGTCTGTGCAGATGCACAAAATTATAAAAACACTTGCGTTTTTCTGTGTAACACAAAAGGCGCGTTTCACTGTAAGTTTTGTGGCTGCTTTTTTCCAGTGGAACAAAACATTTTTTCCTCTAGATCTTTTTCTGTGGAATAATTTTTTCCCCCAGATTCTGTTAACTTTGGCTTTGAGCAGTGCAAGGGCTAAACTGACTGTCCCAATTGCGGTGTTGCAAATCCTTCGTGCTGACTGCACAATGGTTGCACCCAGTTGATGGTGTAATAGTAGTAGTCATGAGTAATTATGGACAAAATAATGGAAGATGCATGGAGTCTATTACCAAATACAGTTTGGTTTTGAAGGGGAACAGGTGAGAGGACATTGTATTTAAGAGCTGTTTTCCTATTTAAAGAAGTACTGAAGAAACAATACTTGGCTATTGCTAAACTAGTTAGAGCTGTGATCTGTGCTTAGGAGTGTACAGTTTTGAGCAGAACAGTCAGCTGCTTGCAGGCTTCAGTGAACTCCTGGGTGACTTTGGTTTGAACAAGATTGCTTTTAATATTTTCAAGTGTTTTCATTATTACAGCTTGCTTGAACTGCTTTGAAGCTAACAACTTTTGGGTGTGGCTCAGTTTTTCATGAAATCGGAAATAATGGAAATAATCAGAAATAATGGAAAATTGGAAAAAATTCTCCAGAGAATTTCCTTTAATTTCTGTTCCTGTACAACACCTATGTTGAAGAAAATAAGCTGATGATGTCTCTAGGGCTGTTCAACACTTCTGTACCAGAGCTGTCTCGAGTTACTGAGGTTTGTCCTTGCCATAGCACATTATGAGCGACTTCGGAGTGATGGATTCACAAAGACCTGCCCTATCTGGGAGTAGGAGTACCTGCAACTTACAGAGGACTGAAGTTTGCCATCTGTCGTTGAAATTATCATTCCAAACTGCAAAGTGTCCAATTCTTTGCTGTTCCTTAAAAAAAAAAAAAAAAAAAAAGTCCAAGCGAGATAGCTTTTAGGAAGCGGAGCCATTTATACAGGTGTCTGAGCATGGGCTTACTGCATTTTGTGCTTTCAGTTTTGAGTGTCTTCATTGGAATCAGATGCTTCTTTGTTTCCAGCAGTGTGTAGAGAAATGGAGATGGGCTACAATAGCTTATCAGACTCATATTGTTTATTTATTGTAAACCACAGCTGTCTGTTGAATGCCAGCTCGTGACTGACAAACAAATGAGTTCACCCTTCATCTATTTGAAAGTGATACTGAGAATCTCCGCATCCCGTATTTTAATTTTTGTGTCCTTCTTTGTCATTTTCCCAATGAAAATTACCCCAGCACTGATCTCAATGTTAATGTATTCCTGCTTACATTTGACTTCTGAATATGTTATGGCTAATTATCATTACACAGGACGAGAGATCAGAGCCCTGACTGAGGTGCTTGGTATGGAAACAAAAGGAGGCCAACTCTGCATCTTGGCATGGGGCCCGAAAATTGTGACTGAGCATCTTGAAACTGGTGGAGTCTGGGGAGGTGAGGGGGGCTTCTTGTTTTTTTTCTTAGTTTCATTTTATTATTTTTTATGAACTAGGGGAGGGGCCAGGATGGGGCTAAAATTTCCCCTTGAACATGATGTCAATATGTTGGCATGTCTCCTTTTATTAAGATGCCATCCAACTGATAACAAGTCCTGCTGTGTTTTACCAACATAAAAAATTAGACTGGAGACCAGGGAGCGGCAGGTGGCTTTTGGCACCAAGAAATAATCACACTTGATGTGGAAAGTAAAGTAAAAGGAGCCATCTGTTCACTGCAGGAGGACGTGAAAAATCACATTAACATATTGTCACTAACATCATGAAATACACAGTTAATAATAAATTTAGTTATCATGGCAAGCTGCATCGGATGCTTCTTTAGAAAAAGTATTGTGTGGAAGATGTGCTTGCTCACTTGTCCTTATTGAGATACACAGTTTTTGTGCGTAAGCCTGAGCCCTGCCATGAATCACTGCCTGTGTGAGCAGATCTGCGTCGCCCCCTCTGGGAGTGTGAGTGGCTTTTCAGAGCCCCTCTTCTGCCTCTGCCCTTTAATCTGCTGGGTTTCTTTCTATCCTTCTTTCCTGGCTGCCAGGCAAGCACAGTAAATGGTTGGAAAGGGTGGAATCAGAAGGCTGAGGGCAGGAAGAGGAAGGAAAAGCCAAGGAAAATGGAGGAGTCCTGGAGCAGGTATTGGCAGTGAGTGCTGAAGGTCTGCCCTAATGGCTGCTGAAGGTCCCGGGAAGCTTTTCTTTTACTTGAATTGACATTGAATTAGACTTATGGTATTAAAGTCATTTTTGCTGCATACTCTTTCCTTTTGGTCGCAGCTGCATTAATTATCTGTTTCATTAGAGAGGCATGCAGCCTTCAAAATCACCCATTAGGTCAGGAAATCTTACAGCCTCTCTTCCCCCTTCCCCAGAGTAGGGTCAGTGAACTTCGTGCGCCCCTGCGTCGGTTGGGGCTGTGTGCTGCAGCAGGACAGAGCTGTCCCAGTGACTCTCCTCCGACAAAACAACTTCAGCGAGGTAGCACAGATGTAAATTGAGGCAACTGGAAATCTGAAACAAGCTGTGACAAGCAAGTCCTCTTCTTACTCATAAGAGTCTTGGTAAAAAGTTACTTCTTAGTGTCTTTGTACATCATGCACAGTGTTTCTCAGATTGTCTGGAATCGGTTTGAATTGCAAATGGATCATGTAGAAAAGGTGTTTAGTCATCTCTGCCAAATCTCAGCAGGATCTAAATATGAAGCTGGTTCCTTCTTTCCTGTGTATGGATCCTAATAAAAGAGGGTTTATTGCTGCCCTCTCCTTCCCCTGTCATTCTGTTTTCAGATTGGAATGAGAATTGAGGTGGTACACAATTATTGAAAGAGGTCGCGATGATAGCTAGCAGTGTTTGGGTGAAGAAAAATAAGGCCGAATCAACAGCATTGGGTCTTAAACTTCAGGTGTTTGAGTTGTTAAACTACTCCAGTGAGATTGGTACATAGAAAAAGGTTAAAGAAGCTGCTTGAATCTTTTTCATCTTAGAGAAGACCTTGTAGCCTAATGGAAGCATCTCAGAGGAAACAGAACTTCATTTCAGATGTGTGTTAAGCTGTTTCTCTTCATGTGATAGTCTTACTCACATGGCTTTATTGTCACTAGTGGAAAAAAAAGAAGACAAAACCAGGCTAATCTCATTGTGTGTGACTTCCTTTTGTTTCCACTGGAAGTCAGTTCTCTCTGTTTTAACGCTCGTCACTGGGTAATTCTGCAGATGTCTCAACAGAGGACGCTGTATTACGCAAGTTTTAGTCAAAAATAGTATTTCATATGAAAGAAATTGGTTCTCCAAGTTTCACTTGCATAGTTTTCGTAAACAGAATCAGGGCAATGGATTATCCTCATGTTCATGAGATTTTGTATTACTGCTCGCTGTCTTGGACCACATGTTTTTGACTTAAGAAGGAAAAAAAAAAAGCAGGGAGAGCATATGCCAAACTGTGAGAAAGTTGACTTTAGCATTTCCTGTCCACATAATCAAGACTTCACTCAGCAGTACACCCAGCAATTCATGAATTAGGATTTCTGTGGTGTGGTGTTCTCCTCACTTGGGAAATGTGCTTTATATTCTAGTGGAGATTTTTAGTAAGACATGAAAAAATATCTGTATAATCTTTGGTAACAGGTGTGCACATGTGAGTAATTCAGAGTGCTTATGCTTTAAGGAGGTAAGAAATGCTTGCTCAGGAATACCCCAAGCTGTTTAATGGAGGATTACGTTTTGCGGAGATTATAGATCTGCAGGTATTGAGGCTCTAGCCACTAAGAATTAATGTAAGCTTGTCTTAGCAGCCTTTTGTGAAGATTGTTCCAGTTGTTTTTGAATCACGTGGTTTGTCCCACGTTCTAAGGCAGCACAGGGGGTTAGGTGGATGCCACGTCATGCAGCCTTTCTATTTAAAGAAGTACTGAGGAAGCAATACTTGGTTGCTCCCCAGTAGAGTTGACAGGAGACTTGCAGCTTTGCTTTCTGCAGGGGTCGTCGGAGCACTTGAGGATTTCTTAAGCACTAATAGATCCATCCTCACAACCTCCCATGAAGTAGGACGTAGTCATACGCTCATATAGGAGGATGAAGATGGAAGCCTGGAAAGTGCAAATGACACCCACGTGCAGGCAGTCTGGGGCAGAAACAAGTACTGAATATAATTAATGTCAATCAACCTGGCCTTATGGAATTTTGTCAAATGAACTTAATATCATTTGTGATGAGATTATAAGTTTGGCTTGAGTTTGGCTGGTGGAGTTTTGTTGGTACTGAATGGTATTTTGATTAAGGATCTGAAATGATGCAAAATCATCACACAACCTGTTATTAAATGGAATAAAATTTTGCTAACTGAAGTCCTAAAATGCAACTGTAACCAGGGTATCACTGTTGAGCAGGTGTGATTGTAACGATATCCTACAGGAATAGCTTTTTAGTCCTGCACTGTTACACCTCATTATTCTGTTAGTGACGTAGAAGAAAATACACCGCAACTCCTAGCGATGACGTGAAGATGGCTGGAATGTTCAGCAGCAGAGAGGGCTGCTTGCTGATACAGAGCCACAGGGACTGCATAATAATAAAGAAATAATTTCCTTAACAGGGCCAGATACAGAGCCACGCATCTGACAGCCAAGAATGCAGGCACTGTGAGTAGTAGCCTGGAAGAGTCTTTCTGGAGAGTAGTGACTTGGTAAAAGAGCCTGGGGTCACAAGACGAAGCAGCTAGGCATGAGCAATGCTATAGCTAAAGATGTTATTGTAGTTCTTGAAAGGTGCTACAGATTTAATAGCCAGAAGATTGGGTTATCTATGCCCAAATAGGCCTGTGACTACTTTTTTTCAGGATGTGTGTGGTTCTGGGGCCAGCTGTTCTGTTAGTGTCAAGAAATTGGAGAGGACTGGAAGAACAGCTGTGATCAAGACTGCTACGTTGAATGAAATCTTGCTCATTGTTGACGTGGACTCTGTTGAAATTAAGGAGGGAGAAAGCCAAGGAGAGGGCTGGAGAAGAGCCAGGGGAATCGGGATTGGGATAACACAAATCTCTTCAGTAAAGAGAGATGAAGCTGCAATAAGAGGACAGTGTATTAAGAGACCACACTTGGAAGTGGAAGCTACCATTAGAAGAATTTGATGCTTGCAGGTGCAAGTTTTCCCATTGAAAGGAAGGCTCAATTTCTCATTGCTCGAGATCTTTGTTTAAAAAAAAAAAAAGCAACCAAGGGGATGGTTTTAGTATGGAAATAATACCTGAAAAACTAGACTTCATTGTCTGTTTTAATCAATAATCCATGTTGTGGCCCTATTTATAAGTCCATTCTTACTCCTAAAAGCCCCCGAGCAGGAGGCCTTATTTTGTGGAGAAGATGAATTGCTTGGAGTAAAGTAAACTCAACAAAAGAGCAGAATGTTTGGCCGCTGACAATTCATTTCACAAGTAAAATGTTACTTGCAGGGGAAAAAGCTGTATATATTGACAGCCTTTTTGTGTTCTGACAGCCCTTTCTAGTGTATTAGTGATTTCATTTTGTACGTGACGGACTTCTCTGTGGCTGTGGAAATCTGAGGCAGATGGGCTCTACAGTCAGCCTGAGGGGACAGGAGGAACGCAGCTTCAGAACTCGCAAGTACCCTGAGTTTTGTGCCTTTCATCATGGCGGCGAAGGGACCCACAGAGACTGAAAAGGCTCATAGTACCAGGAGGATCTTAACGGGTGGCCAGGAATGAAGCTAACAGGCAGAAGGGAGAGAGTAGAGAGTCTCTACCAGCATTTAGATGTGTGCTATGGGAACATCATGAGGTCGGCTGTATGACCATGAACAACTGCTCTACATGATGGATTCCAGCCTTCTATTCTCTTGCTTGCTTGTTGTCCTTCTCCACTTGTGTTTATCTCTTCATATTTACAGACATCCTTCTGCTTGCGAGGCAGTGTAGAGGTCTCATCTGTTTACCAGCAGGTAAGGAGTTAGCTCCTTCCAGCTGATGGGATCAGGGTATTTGAAAAACCTAAAGAAATCCATCTTTGTGAGGAGAAAAGTAAAACAAACCCCCTTTTTTTGTAGGGTGCTGTGCCAGTAGAGCAGAGTTCACCTCCTGGCAGCCCAGCCAGGCCCTGGTCAAATGGGTGAGCTGCTCCGATCAAACAGTGCAGCAGTAGCATGCGTGGTGGTGAACACACAACAGCGGTCTGAAAAGGAATGTGTTGCATGCTTTTTTTCTTCTCAGTCGTGCATTCATTTGCTTTGAGGAATTGCAGGCGTTTGCAAGGCTGCAAATTTCCCATTCACCTTCTGATGCTTGCTTATAGTTGTTTTGGCTAACTTTAAATTGTGCAGTGGAGACCTGACTGCTTGATATCAGCTACCAGGTTTGCGTATGTGGGCATACGCAGGAAAGAAACCCTTTCCTTAGCACATCCTGGTGTGGGAGGTTTCAAGTACAACAGTCTCATGCTCTTGCTTCGGTACGAATGTTGCAGAATGGGGGCTCCTTCAAATGACTGAGGATATTAAAGCATTATTTCTTTCACTGTTACTGGAGTTCTGCGTATTTTGAATGAAGAAAAGTTTCCATTTCTCCTGAAAATATTGCAGGAGCAGAAACAAAACCCTTTGAAAATGCATCCTCCCAGTGAACTGAAATTGAGTTACAAGGGAGCGTTGCCATACATATCACAGCACCTTTAGATCCTTGGACTAACAAGAGCAACATGCTCTTGTATGCTCTCATTATATAACTAATTGGATCATGGTCCTTGCTACTTTGATGCTTACTATTTTGATGAGTCTGTGTAATAGAAATCTCCTTATAGCCCAGCAGGAGACTGGGGAGATAAATACCTTTGAGGTCCCATCTTCCACTCTGTTCAGTACTGTGGCATGCCTGAAGTGGTACTAAAGATTGGTAGAACATCTGGCGGGAGCAGGTGGCAGTTTACCTTTCAATATGTTATATAAATGATGATTTAGTTAAGCCTGCAAATAATAACAATAATAATAATAACGTTCTCACTTACATTCATATTTTGCAGTAAAGGAGCTTCCAGAGCTCAGTCATACAGCCTTTCCCTTTCTGAGGCAAGGAGTTTGCCATCATATATATATTGAATATAATGTGTTTTTTGTACCCCATTCGCAGAGAGAATGTCTTGTGCCTCATATAGCAAGTTTGCTCCTGCAATATCTGGGGTGCAAGTCAGTAGCCTATATGATCTTTTGGATCTGGTGCTCTTCAAAGTTTCTCTCTTGACATAAGCTTTCAGATCAGGAACAGGAGTAGCAACTTTATTTATTTCTATGCTGCATGTGTTTTGTCCCACTAGTTGTACGAACCATCAGTAATTGCAGTGGTATAAACAATGTGACTGCTTAGTGTGGACAGCATGAAGTGGTAATGAAAATCCGATTAGCACAAGAGCGGCTCTGCGTTCTTATGTTACTTAATTGAGTAATGAAATTAGCGGCCTTATTTATATTTGGAAAACTAACTGTGGTGTAAACATGCTGATAGGACAGCTAAGTCATAGAAGATGCAAGATAAGACAGAGAAGGTGGTAAGATGCATTTTTCTGTTTGGAAGGACTGAAGGGTTCATATCAATAGCTCAGACCCAGTAAGGTGATCTTGCAATTGGCATTGTTGTAGAAATGATTTTTCAGTCTGTCTCAGCGGATGAGTATGGTCTGGTAGATGATTCTTGAACAGTCACAGCTTGGTTTCCCGCTGTTTCAGCTGGCATAGTACAGGTTTCCAAGAGAAACTGTGGTATTGCCTTTCTTACGTAGCTTTTTCAACCTACTTGAGGGCTTCCCTGGGCTCCGTTGCTCCATTGATAGCAGGAGCACGGTGAAACCATGCTTGAGAGGGAGCCTGCGGACAGAACTGGGTAGGAATGAGGAGGCTTGGCCCGGAGGGACAGTTCTCCCACAGATTGTCCTGTCCTCCCGCAGAACAGCAAAGCTAAAATTTCTCTAGGAAAAAAAAATGACGACGACCAAATCCCGCTATCCATATTTCAGTAAAGGGTGGGCGGGCTGAACTGTTTGTTTTTGTGGGGTGCTTTCATGGTCATCACAGTGAGAATCCACCCCCACTGAGAGATCTAAGGAAAGTGGTATTGTGAAGTATTTACTTGTTGGCACTGCTTCATTACCTGTTCTTGATAATTTATGGTGCCATATGGAACAAGGTTGATAACTGCCCGTCTTTATGAACACGTTGGTTTCATTTACCTGAAGCAGGCTTTTCAGTTTTGAATGGAATCAGAGATACATTGTTGCCTCATTACAGACCAATTAAAACGCGGTTTTAACCTAACGCTAGGTTGATTATTAATTGTCTGGAAGGCCTTTTTCCTTCTGTGCCTTTAATTAGGATTTCCCATTACAGCCTCATCCAGAAGCAGAGTGCTGAAAACTCTGAGCAACGCTACGGTGCTATGCAGTGGGTGGACAGGTCCAGAGCTGCTCTCATAATGCCAGTGTCGCGCCGATGCTCGCAGTCAGTCTTGGAAGCATGGCAGGAGACCTGTGGCCATTCCAGAGGCCGTTTCTTACCTTGTACCTTCAGCTGATGGCTTGGAGGTTTTAGGTCCGCTGTATGATGGGGGCTTGCTTTGCTATCAAGTGTGAAAGGATTTTAGGGGCCACCATTAAAAATAAAAACAACAAAAATGCAACCCATGGCAGAGTTATGGAAGGGTGCTGATGTCATTTAGTGAGAAAGCTGGTTCCTTGCAATCAGTGTCACTCAGGGGCAGGGCAGTGTCCCCCTGTACACCTGCCAGCTGACCTTAGACTTGTTCTGATGAATGGGAAAGACTTTGCTACTGGTAGCACAACTATGCTTGTAGTTATTTATGGGGATCTTTAAAGGAGTGTGGTCTTAGAGGGACCCTGTAGGAACACCATAATTGTGTCATAATTGTGGTACGGTGATGACAGGACTGAAAATTGGGCATTATTTGTTTTCTAATATTTTTCATCTTGTTGCCATTTAATAACTCTGAAGAAGATTTACCGGGAAGGATCTTGGGGAAAACATCGTTAAGTGGAAGTACATATGGTAAAATGTCATGTTTCAGTTGGCTGGTATGGTACTACGTGGAATATGTTGTAAAGGTATTGCTTAGGGCCAAAGGTTTCCCAGCTGGGTTTTGCTTTGAGAGGCAATGGCTTACTCTCACATGCTGCACAGTAGGAAACCTTCTGCAGTGCAGCTCTCCAGTGATTTATTTTAGATGTTTAGCCAAGGACTTAAATGGGTTAGTAGACTAGCACCTTCAGGGAAGTTGCTCTTTATAATTTAACTTTCAGAGAGCAGGTTACAGCGCTCTCAAACAGTTGTGTCAAAGACCCAGCAAAAATTAATGGCTCAGAACTAATGGCAAGCTTTCCAGGATGTTGCTCTGATTTATTGAGTGGTGCTAAGCTCCAGCATCCTTGTGTGGAGAGCACTTGTCTTCATATAAGGGGGCTAATATTACCTCAAGCTGTTGTCAGTTGACTTGGTGAAATTGCTTAGATGCTACTCTCAGTGTAGATAGCTGGTGGTGATTACTCCTAAGTATTCTAAGAGCAGAAACCCTGGGGAAAGGCTGATTAGCTGCCCAGGAGGATGATGTTCCAGCCGTGTAAACAAACTCCTGAAGTCTCCTGGTCATAATGAGGACCAGGCCTCGGTGACAAAGCCCCCTCAGCTCTGTGCTGCTGCATTGAAGTTCAGCAATTTGCAAGGGGAAAGTGATTGGAGTCAGTCCCTGTGATGCACGTAATCCACTAATCACCACTCAGAGACTTCTGGTGCTCAGAAACAGCAGGAGGGAATTGGCTTTTATGAGCTGAAGGAGACACTGGCATATGCTGCTGAGGAGAGGGGGAGGAGGGACTACTTAAATATTTATAGATTAAGGGTACATTGGGATCCCTTCTGTCTCTTGTATGCCTGGTTCCCTGACTTCCTCTTGGGGATAACGAGATGCAAAAACTCTTCATCCTACCTGTGTTTTAACTTGGAAGCATGCAACCTGATCCACCTCCTGTCTCCCAGCCTTTGTGCTCACTCGAATGGATGGGGTGGGTGTGAAGGCAATGTAAAACCTGTCTTGTTGCAGTTCATGTCCCTGGGCTGTCTGCCTTCCTCACAATACACTGCAACTACAAAAGCACCACAGGCTGGACGTGGTCAGAGAGGTGAAGTTAGGAGTGAAATGAACTCAAAAGCAAATTTGTGTCAGGCAAATAGCACCTACCTACAGGAAGGCATCTGTGCTACTGTCCTGGATCCTCTCCTGTAGGGTATGCGGACAGAACAAGCACAATCTGCTGAGGGGAGCTCTAATGCTGCTTCCTACCTCTAGCTTTGTTCAGGATATGACTTCCCTGCAGACTGAAAGGTGACATTTTCATTGGGTTGCTCCTCCTTCAGTGGTTCCTTTTCTTAAGGAGGATGAATTTCACTTTGCATGCAGTTGCAGAGAAGTCGCTGACTCTGTGGACAAAATGCTTTTGCGTGGAGGGTGCTCTGCTCAGTCATGTACAGAACCTGTGAAGGAGATGAGGCCAGGGAAAAAAGGAGAGCTCACGCTGTTTCAGCCTATTAGAGCAGCCCAATGTGATGGCAGTAATAGAGTAGCAGTGCCCCACTTGGGGCAGGAGGCTGGAGGAGATCCCTAGTTGTTACCGCACCCTCTGTGAAGTCACAGGCGGGTGTTCTATTGACAAGTGCATGGCAGAGAGAAGGGTGTCTGAGCGAGATGACTCAAGGAGCTCCTGCTGTTAAGACCTGTCCAAGATAACGAGTAAAAACTGAGAAACAGCATGTGTATCCTTTTTCCAGGCAGTTAAAATCTCTAGGAGAAGTCACAATTTCTTTCCTGCTTTTGGTGTGTGCTGTAGTGAGTAGTTTTTCTAAAAGATCAGTATCTTTCTCAAGTGGTGCTCACTCTGTATCTGTATTATTAATGGCAATAGTAGTTATTAATATTCCTTGCTATTACATACATTTTTTTCATGAATACTTAAGCAGATTTGTGTAGAAGATGGCAACATCTCTGTGTAAAACCATCTCGGTTTTACACAGCAGAGAAAACTGAGGTGTAGGAGATGAGAACCACTCCTTGCTACCTAGCATGTCATCAGTGCAGCCAAGAGCCAGAGCCCCTGTGTTCAGAGCCCAAAAGCAGGCTGATGTTTTGTTGCCTGCCTTTTCTGCTGCATTGAGAACGGTGGGGTAGAGGCCATGAGAAATTCTGCTGGTCACCTTTTCTGAAACCTCAGTACCCCTGACCCTGCTGGTGGGGAATAACTGCAGATTGCAGTAACGTTAATTTAAGTCCGTGTGCATCATCTAATACATTCCCTTTTGTGATCCAGTTATTTGCGTATGATCTTTAGCTCTTAGTAAAAAGTTTTAATGTGGTGTCAACCAGTCAGACCCAGGTCCTCTCTTACATTGCTGGAAAGGGCGCATAACTACCTTCTGTCCTATTCAGGTTAACAGCTCTTGTAAGACCTATTAAAGACTGCACTTATATAAATCACATATTAAATAGTTTAATATTGGATATTAAAATTGCATAAATCAGTGCTAATTATTTAAAACTGTTGCGGTAATGAACATCAGCCCTGAAACTGGGTACAGCTCAACAGTCCTTGAAAGTCACTGGGGAGTCTGTGTGTGTGCTCTGAAGCAGCTCAGATGATGTGCCAGTGGGTCTTTGGAAAAAGCAAAACAAGTTTGGCATTGAATGCGCTCCAGAAAGGTCCGATAGCTCGATAAGGTGACAACTGCTTAACCTCTGTCAGTCTGAGTGACAAAATACACCTCTTTGTCGAAGTTAGTCCAAGTTACAGAACTTCCACCTGTTATTGCCGTTGTCACGTCTTTATTTTCTCATCTGTGACGGTCTGGAATTGCGATGTGGCACTACTGGCTCCTACCACAGGTGACCGTATCTTCATGTTGGTGAGTTGAAGCCAGTGCTGCTGGGCTTATCAGGCCACTGTGGTGTTACCAAGTAGGTCCAGGGGTACTGCTGCCCACCTGCAGGATGAGCCCCTCTCAAAACACAGTATCGCAGCAGTGGTTGGCTTGAAACTGGTTCAGGAGAATTATTTACCGTACAGGCTCGGTACTTCTGTCTGATGTGGGTTCTGGCAAATACTGGTGTAAGCTGCTACACTGGCTACAGGGAACAGGATTGTGCTAGCCACGAGCTGGAAATAGTTGCAGCATTCAGTCCTCAAGCCACAGAGAACTTCGCTGAGGTTTCCTTTTCCTTGAACCTTTGGCTGACACTGTCCCACTTGGATTCTGAGAGGACAAATACGACAATCTTTCTGAAACTAGTAGCCACTGCACTTCTTGTATTTTGCCAGTGGTGTCACTGCTGCACCACAAGATTTGTGTTTTCCTGTAGGCTTGGAGAAAATAGCAGTAAGAGTGATGTTTAGTGCTTAAAGGGCTGGATGAAGCAGCTGATGAGCTGCATGATGCTACTGCTCTCCTCAGAACCACATTGGAGCAGGGGAGGCACCCTTTTAGTCCAGTACAAGGTCCCCTTGTACTTCTCACTTCTCTCCAAGCTGTCCCTTAAGCAGCAAAGGGAGATGACAACCCCGAAAGCCACACTTAGTACAGCTGGGGCCATGTTTGAACTGTCAGGCTGGACCTGGAGGACGCGCAGTCCCCATGGAGGGGAGCTGAGTAGCTGGAGTGCTGCTGCCCTCCTGTCCCCCTGCTTTCCCCTGGTGACTGCTGCCAGTCCCACTGCTTGAAGGTGCCTCAGTGGCTGCTGGCCTAAAGGGGCTGTGCAGGCTCTTGCCATGTGTCCTGTCAGGCCCATGGTGTGAGGAAGGATGTTTCCTCATCTCTGTGCTTACGTGGGGATTCCCTTGGGCTCCAGGGGGGGTTTTGAGGCTGGATGTGGTAGGCTTCTTTACAACAGCAAATAGGACTGACTGAGTCACATTGGAGCTTGCAGTCACCACCACAATGCAAATAGGAATGAATTCAAGGCAGCCCTCAGATGTTGCTAATCAGTCTGGTAATTTCCAAGTCTCAGTGGCGGAGGCAAACAAAGACTTGGACTTGCCTCGTCCTGGTTTGCTAGTGCTAGCTTCTTACATAGGTGGAGGCTGCTTGCCTTGTTTTATTTTGATTTTTAAGTCAGGGATGCTGTGTTTCCCCTGACAAAGAAATGACAGTATTTATCAGCAGCAGATGTGCCTGTTTTGGCTGAATTGCGAACACATGCATTTAATCTTTTTTCTAAGTGTCAGGCTCTAGTTTGAACAATAGGATGGCACCCTATAGTGAGACCTTAAGCTGAGGGGAAAACACAAATCGACTTCAGTTGTTGTTGAGCGGGGGAAAGGGGAAATCCTGTAAACTAATTAGCTCATTTGGCTCAGATGTCATTTCTGATCAAACCACTTAATGCTGCTTTCAGTGGCAGATCAGATGTCTTTTGCATTAAATACCATTCAGCAAGACCAAAATGTGTCTAGGGCACCTGTCATCTGCTCGATGGGGATGCTGGGTATACAATAAATGGCTGCATGTGAACACATCACTGGACCCGTTTCAGTCCCTGCAGTTCGATTCTGTTCTGTCAAAGGGTGTTTCTAGGGGGCTGACCAGATGCCAGTGAGCTTCAAGGGTTTGTCTTCTGCCTGTTTGCTGGGAATTCCTAGGGAAAGTCTTTTGTCTAAGGGACAAAACCTCCCAAGGAGCCTGAGGGTACAGAGTTACCTGTGCCAAGGGGTTTCTGCCTCATTTAGGTGCCTCCTAAGTCAAGAGGCAGCCACTTGTGTTTGGGGTGAAGGCTGTGCAGTTGAGAACTGGCAATGACAGGACTCAAGTCCCTGTAGCTTTGGTGCCAGCCTTGCAGTGAGTATTAAAGGGACTGCTAGGCAAGGAGGGTTAGCTTTTAGCAAATGGTACATATGATTAGCACCCAGAACTTGTAGAAAATGCAGGGTGTGTGTGGGATTAAGGGATATTGGCATTTGGCTTGTATTGAGACGACAGAAAAGGATGTGATTCATTTTTGCTTTCTACTCATTGATATGATTATTAGTGACCATTTCTCCCTCCAGTATTTTTTTTGACAGTTTATCCAATGTCAGAAAAAGGTTAAGAGAATAGGCAAAAACAAACCAGCAAGTGAGGAAGGTGCTTCTTAGATCCATTTTTAGATGGTCTGCTTTCTTTTAGGTAGTTCTGTGGGTTGTGGTGGCTTTGGCAGTGCTGTGCTTATAAAAGCTCTTGTGAGACACGTCCACCTGTAGCTCTAGAAAGAAAAGGTAGATGTTTTCTTTTGACCAGGAATAAATCACAAGGAATCATACACAAATGACTTTATTTAGAAGGATGGTGAGGAGAAGAACTGCAGACAGATTTAGTGCTTAACCTGGAGCCAGTGTTCCCACAGGTGGAAATTGGTCAAAATTTGGGCAGCACTGTTTTTGTGCTCAAGTGTCCCTAAGCTTTCCCAAAGCTTTCTCAGAAAACTGAGCAAAAGAAAAACAAAACGAATCTTCCTTTCTAGAGGGACAGACACATGTAAATTAGACTTACTCTCATCCAGTCCTGCATGTTCTGTCACAAGTGTGGTATGACAGCCAACGTGGTGAATCATGCAGGAGAGAGAAGAGGGCCAAGTTTTGACCTGGTGTAAATGTGGTATGTTTCTCTTGAAGTCAGTGGTTTTTTGCTGGTTTACACCAGCTGAAATTATGGTCCAGATGGTCCTGATGAGGGAGAAATATCATGAGCCTGCTCTTCTGTTGCATTGCACTTTATGTAATGATTTCACACCTGTGAAAATTGGTACAAGATCAAAATGGAGATTCATACAAATGTAGATACGCAATGGAGTGCAAGGCACCTGAGAGCAAAGCCCATCAATTTTTTCCAGAGATAGCTGCGCAGTGGAAAAAAATTATTCCTGGGGAGTCTCACTTGAAGCATGAATTCATACTTGTGTGTATTCTCTATCTTTTCTTGTTTGTGGATAATTACAGTGAGAGCACCTTGTATACAAAGGGGAAAAAATGATGGAACTGACGTTAATAAGTGTGTAAGTAGGAATATGTAGAGACAGTGGTGCTTGAGCCATAAGCTTTGCAAGTTCTGTGAGACACTCATGTCAGTTGCCACACTGGGATAAAGTTGGTGCAACTTCTGTCTTTGTAAGCATGCAGTAGGTGTACCTGTGAAGGGGACAGGTGTGCCTTGGCAGTGCATTACTGGAAGTCAGAGTTTTTAATCTCTTGAGAATTCAGTGAAAGATAAGTACAATTCCTCTAACTCTTGTTTTTTTTCAGATCACGGAACTAGAGGAATGAAAAAACTTTGGTAGCCAGTGCTTACCTCTGCTTGGTCTGATCCTCCCCCAAATGAAATAACTTTTCAACCTGCTGAGGTTGTGAGAACTAAATGAATCCAGGTCAGCTCAGGAGATACAAGTCTTTGTAACAGAGGAACACTTTTATCTTAATTTGATGATTGAAACTTCACTGTGTTGGGCTGAGAGGTTAGAAGTCAATTGACAGTAAGGGCCAGGTCAGGTGATGCTAGCTTTGCTCACAGAGCTCTGCTTGTATAGGGTTGCCAGAGATCTGACTTGGAAATAATGGAGAGCAGGCAGCACGTCTTTAATCAGAAATAACTGTATCAGTTGTCAGGATACCTGAGAAGCACTTTTTAGAAGCATTGCTCTCAGCAACACTTAAAGTATAGCTTGGCTGTGTGAACAGGACCTGCTATCAGCTAGCAGGTTCTAACCTCTGGCAACGACTGCACAGTTGGTTTGTTGTTTCTTTATTTTTTAAAGAAAAAAAAAGATTTGGAGGAAGGTTTGCATCTCAATATTTTAGCAGTCAAGCATAATAGAGTAAGAAAGGTGTCAGAATGCATTTTATCTAATACAACAGGATGCTGTAGGTAAGACTTTGAAATTTGTTGAAAAGCAGGTGACAGCCACCCATGGAAGAGTCTCACTTCCTTGAAGTGTGTTATGTTGTGCTGTTGCTACTAATTTCACAAGCTCTCTTGCAAGCAGGGAAGTGAATGAGTGATGCAATCCCACTATACAAAGCCGCCTTGGCCTATGAAGTTCCCAAGCTATTTAAACATGTTCCGTGTAATCCACTGCATGCATAAGCTTGTCTGGAGAACTTCAGCAAAACCCACCCTGTAATGTGTTCAGAAGGGGTGACTGCCTGCACCTGGGACTGGTCCTGCACGGCTCTGCTTGCGTTTGGAGCCGGCTGTGCTCCTCGTGGGTGAGCCAAGTGTGGGCAGGAGTTGGTGCTTTGACCATGCACACAGTACTTCAACTTGGAAATCGGGGCTGTCAGTTTGTGTGCTAGGGGCTTTACAGTAGGGCACTTAAATAATTTAGAATTAGAGATCCCCAGGCAGAAAACTGCTTTCTTCTGTCTTACTCCTTCTGACTCTAGCTCTGATAGGTGTTTAAAGTATAGGCAGATTTATTTGTACTGCTTGGGTCCTGATTCTGCTAAGAACGGTGCCGTACTTAAATCAGATGCACACAGGTTGCCTCGTTGTCAGTATCTTAATAGGCTATCACAGATCTGTTTGCAGAAGCTCTGGGGGATGGGGGAGATGCTTTGTGATCTGTCAGTTGTCTTTTGTGAGCTAAGCACAGTTAGCGACTGGTTCGGGGCAGGCTTCAGTCAGAAAGACTACCATTAGGATACGAGATGTAATGAAACTTAAGCTCCTAATTCATACTAAATTTCCCAGGGTTTTGAGGTCCCAGTTCTCCCAAAATACTGCGTTTGCCCATGCTAAATAGAGCAGTGCACTTAACCAGCTGTGTATCAAAGGTGTTTCTGCAAACTGACTGCTGGTGTCAGCTCTTATAAGGTTAGAATTGTTTTTTTCCTTACTATGAAAGTTTTTATTCAGGTGTATGACAGGCTAATATTGCACTGCACAGGATAAACTAAAAAATGAGTACAGGAAAGGTGGTATATTATAAATACTGTGATAAGACATAAGGAAGACATGATATATATTGGACCTGTATGTATTGGGGACATGGTTGTGTAGCAGCAGGAAATAGACACTACCATAACAAAGGAAGGTGTAAATGCTGTTCCTGCTCAGTTTTAGTCCAGAACCTCTTAATTCCGGAGAGCATTTTATGTCTGCCGAAGATCTTGTTGTGAATACCTGTCTGGTATGCAAGCTAAGAAGCATGCAGGAAGAGAAACCTTGTGATGCTTGTTATTACATTGGAGATGTGGACTGAGGACTAACATGCTTCAGCAAGTGACTCGTTGCTGTTGTTTTACCTGGGCCATAGAAACAAACAGTGGGAATGATAGGATAAGCATTATTCAAACACACCTTTCTGTTGGCAGACAGGACAGAAAATAAGACACTTTTTTTTTTCCTAGAACAGTGATAGTTTTTATTAAAAAGTAATTTTTTTCCTTAAAGTTGTTGTTGAGTTCAAATTCTGAAATCCTATATTGAAACTCAAGAAGCAGAAACAAAATCAAATGTAAACAATGTGCCTATGAAGGAAGTTGGGTGGCTTGATTTGCACCAGCATTGTGTTTTGCTCATGGTATAACCTTTCTGCTTTGTGTCGTGTTACTGTAGAGTTTGGACAGGCTGACTATTTATTCCCTGCATTTGCATAGTGTCCGGATAGAGATGAGAAATTTGCAATGTGTAGTGGCTCTTCTGTTTGACATGAACAGCTATAAGAGTATTATCCCTGTGGAAAGAAAAACGGGTTTTGTAGTGTATAATGTTTAAGAATCTTACAAAGCCCTTTAAGCTATTCGGGTACCCTAAATTAACTGTGGTCTACAATTCTGAGATGCAGGTCTCCATTGTCAGCTACGTCAGTATTGCTTTGTCTCTTGACAGATGTCTAGACAGGTTGGAGAATCAATTCCTAAACAGGATAGCTTGTGAAGTGGGCAAGCAACACACCTTACCTGCAGCTTTTCCTACCCTTCCCTTCTCTGCATATGTAGAAGCAAGTTTCCCACCCTCTTAATCTCTTAGGTTTTTGGTGTGAGCAAAAAGTATCAGAAAAGCCGAGGCCTCATGCAAGCACATGTTGAAACAGGAAACAATCTGTGGATTGTGCAATGTTTGTCTCCTAAGGCTGTTGGTAAGAAAACGAACCCCAAACACTGCGTCTGAAACCATGCTAGGAAGTGCCCATCTCATAACCTTTCTCTGCTGCATCTGTCCCCCATGCCAGGAGCAAATTCCTAGTCCTGTGTAACGCAGGATGGTGTTTTTCCTCTGCAGAAGGATCCCGTGGCTTTTCCCTCGTTTCTCTCTCTCTCCCCCCGTACGTGGGAGATGATGCTGAGACCCAAGCTGATGTGTGTGAAGATGCTATCCTTCAAGCGCCCTGGGACTGAAATGCAGCTGTCACTCTCCAGTGTGAATAACAGGAAATTTAATTTGTTGGGTGGAAAGAGTTAAATGAACTTTAACTGAAAAGCTCTATCTCTCCCTCTCAGGGTAGAAAATAGCCAAGGGCAACAGCGGATGACTAATGTGTAGAATATTGCAATTAGTATAGCAAGGTACTTACAGGGATCAAATTAAAAAATTCATTAACGTACGCACTTAATTAAGAAACACTTTTCGGTTTACATGATAAATTATGACACCTATTAAATCTTCTGGTACAAGCTGTAATGGCTTCTTTGCTCCTGGGCAGAGAACTATTGCCTTTGAGGTCCTTTGAACCTCCCCAAGGACCAACACTGCTAGTTACAAGTGTGTTAAAAACAATGCTTTTTTTTCTTTTTTTTTTTTCTCCTGTGAGGTACAAACCTTGCTTCACTGCAAACTAATTTCAAATAAAGTAACCAGCCTGGGGATTAGGAGACCCATCAGCCTGCAAACACAATGGATGATGAAACAAACAAAAAATGACCTTGAGAATAACTAAAGAAGAAAGTTAGCTGGATGCTGGGCGCCCATGAGGCAGCGGGATGCTTTAGATGGGATGGCATCTGCACATGTCCTCATGTGGCTTCGGTCAGACGCCACCCAGCCCATCTGGCACAAATGCAGCACCAGGAGTATGACAAGAGAGGTTTCTCTTGTCAGGTTTCTCTTGTCAAGGCAGGGCTGTTGGCTCCAAACTTTCCTTGCTGTTTGGGGTTTAATTTATTTCTTTTTGGACTAATTCTAAGCAACAGCCAGTTTAAGGAAAAAAAAAAAAGGTGGAAAGAACTTTTTGAAAAGGCTCGGCATATTTGTTGTTGGCTGCAGGTGGCTTTCTTTTTTGCAAGTTCTTTGTGAAGTGCAGCATTCAGAGATCCTGAGCTGTATTGCTGCAGGTGCTGGGATGTGGCAGAGCTGGGTGGGAGCCAGGCCGTTAGTTCTGCTGCACTGGGAATGTGACATGTTAACAGGACAATCTGGTGACTGCTGTTTCTTATATTGAAAAATAGACCAAAGCTGCAGTTGATGAAGTTTCTCTAACTGCAGTTTTGGAAGAAAAAATAATCATCTGGATCCATCTGATGAGAACAGTTTTTATTTCGGTTTTATTGTTGGACAAGAAATAGTTTGGAACTGCAAAATCCAGACCACCTGTTTGCAGCGGATTGCTAGAGAGCGCTCTGACCTTCAGGAGAATGCTTGTTCCACTTCGGTTTTGTAAAAAAGCTTATCTCATCAGTGGCTGTGTGAATCTGCCAGACCTTTTATTTTGGATTAATCTACATTTTCTCATCTAAAAAAGATTTCTCCGTATCAATGTTAAGAGGCAAGTATCAGGTTAGCACCATGGGCTAACTTCAGCACAAGCAGAGGATGGTACCCAGAGTCGTGTTTGACCACGACGGAGCTGATGGCCTGTGGTAGATGCAGATGTTCTTCATGCATTTTCTTAGTGAACTGTTCCAGAATCTGCCAGATAGATGTAGTTGTTCCCTGATTCCTTTCTCATAGTACATCTGGCCTGTAATCCCATTCCTTGTCTTTCAAACAGTGCCTGATTTGACTTAGTGCTGTGCCTAGCCAGGAATATTTCTGCAGCCAAGTGACTTTGAAATATGGCCTAAGTGTTAAATTCCACACAGCCTTACACAAGCAAAAGCAGCAGTACGAGGCGCAAGCAGAGGAAGAGCAAATCTTAAAGCAGTAAAGAGGGACTTGTGGCGTGTGCCTGCTGTAATCCTGTGGAAAATCATTTGGTGTCTGGACTCATCCCTGAGCAAAATCCTCAGGGGTGTAAGCCACTTTGAGTCTTTTTACCTCTAACACCTGACACCACTTGTAGGCACCTCAAAAGTGTTTGGTATCTAGCATCCCTTGAGCACTTCAGGCACCTTACTGCAGTCCACACGCTTCAATTTCCAGCTTTCCACAAGCACTCCAGCTGGGTGTTTAATTTTTAGCCTCCAAAATTCATCTCTTAAAATCTGACCCTGCTTATGATCCCAAATGTTTCAAACAGTCTGAACCTGTGTTGTGCTGCCAAAACCTTGGTGAAGTTGAATCCATATTTCTTATAGACTGACATGGATTTGCTCATAACTGAGTGTAAGTTGTGAATAATGTTGATGGAATGCACGCAGTTTATTAAACAGAGCAACTCTAACTAGGCTAAAGATTTACTGTTTATTAACAAATGCTTGAGATGTAGATGAGAATAACCCTACAAGAAGCAGGAATATCTTGGTTGCAAGAGGTACTTAAATGCTACTCAAAATTGAGGAGGTTTTCTGCAGACATGACTGCCTTCTGCCTTGATGTACAGCTACGTGCTCTCTTCCTTGAAGCCTGCTTAGCAGCTTGCAGAGTTTAGTGCAAATATTTGCCCTTCTCCGTGCAACACCCTTGATGTCATGACCTTGGCAAGCTGATGGTTGGTGGCTGGTGCATTCCCTGTATCTTCCATCTGGCTGCCCTGGAGACTGAGCTGCACTTGGGGGAGCTGTGGGGGCCATAGCAGGTTTGTAAGCAGAGGGACGGGGACCTGCAGTGCCCCGAAGCACCTGTGCCTTCTTCACCTTCTTTGTCTGGTCAGGATCAGAATTCTGTCGAGTGCTTCCACAAAGGTCTAGCCTTTGACTTAATTATATGGAAGGCAAGTGATATCTAGCATCCACAGTATTTTATCGACACTGACAGGCCTGCATAAATAAATAAAAATCTTATTTTATGCAGTGAAATATCTTGTTGCTTTTTAATAAATCAATAACTAGAGGTGACACTAGAAAAGTGTCTTTAAAACGATTTTTGAGGTGAAATGGAAAGCACTAGATTATCCTTATTAGCGATTTTCTTCGCAGATTGTTTGGTTTGAAATAAGTTCCCTGACGAGTTCTCCAGAACAGTCTATAATGACTGCTAATCACTGTGTTTGTCAGCACTTAGAGCTCTATGTCTTTCTTAGAGTGTGTGAGGTGCCTTATCTGTTGCAAGAAGTGCTACTAAAAATCACTACCAAATAAATATGCCAGTCTCATTTCAACTAAAACCACATATCTGTTTGCCAGAGAATGCTTGTCTTGAGTTAAAATATATCTCAGAAATCTGACTTAGAATCCTCTAAGGGAGGAGATTTTTTTTTTTGCTGGTCAGAGCTGCTTCAATAGCATCTGTTCAGAGCTCTAGTAAAAGTATGTGGTCGAGTCCTTTATCAGCAAAGAGTTAATGCTTTGCACAAAAACTTGAGCCTCTTCCAAAATGCATAGAGCTGTAAGACTGATGTGAGACCCTAGTTGTAAACTGCAGAGTCTTATAGCATAGCAAATGGGAAGCTATGCGTGCACCCAGTTTTTTTCTGTAACCAGAGGCCTTCCCTCTATTCCTTGCACAAACTCCACTCAAAGTGGCCAGCACTTGACTAGAACTATCTCATTGGATTTTGTAGAGAATGGCACGGGTGTTCTCAAGCAAAATAAATTGAGCCTAGGATCATAGCTGCTGGGTTGTTCTCGTAATTATGTCAAGAGTTGTATCACTCAGAAAAGGTACAGAATAAATAGCAGGTTGTGTGGAGACAGGTATTTGATCAAGCGTAGCTTGGTTTAAACACAAAGATTTGTTTCTTAAACTTGGATTTGTACTAGTGTGTACGAAACTTTGTTGTATATTTACAGAACTGCTTCTATACCAGAGTGCATTTAATGAGCCCTGATACAAAACATGTATCCAGTGGGGAAACTTGCTATTAATTTCAGTGTGCTTTAGATTGATGGCTTGTTTGCATGCACATTTTTCTATCTGAAGTACTTATTAGGTATCCCTGTGGTGCTGAGCCAGAGGTGGTGCCTGTTCGAAGAGTGAATTTCACTGTTCCTAATGGCAATTTTTGCTGTTATGAATGTTCATAGCCCACACAAACATGTAAAAAGTCTCTGCATGTAACAGGATGTAGTGATCGTTCAACTGGGAATGCCAGAAATTTGTTTAATATTCAGTGCATACAATCATAAAAATTGAGCACGTTTCTTTTGAAATTGTCATTCTGCAGATATGTAAGGCTGGGTGTTTAAAGCCTTGTTTGCATTGGTGTGAAATTCTGCTGTCACCTCGACTGCTGAAAATGAAAGGTTTTTGAGCGTCTCAGGCTAGCTCCTTCAACACGAAGGAATTGGGGAATTCCTTCTGAAACATACTGGTCAAGCGTAGTAATACTACTACTTCCCTTTTTTTCCACTGCCATTGTAACATGCATGTGATTGTGTCCCCTGATCACGCTGGAAATCTGTGCAATGACCTGGCCTGGAGAGAAACACAAGGACTGTGAGGTTTTTGGTTCCCACTGATGGCAGTTACCCCGCTCCATGATGGAAACACCTGTGTGTGTGCTGGTGGCGACCATCTCACCACAGAACATGCTCAGCCACACTCCTGTGTGGTGTCACAGGCAAAAAGAGCAACTGTTCACTGCAAAGACTTGGACAAGAACAAATTGTTTCTGTTGCTTTAACCATGCTAACCTTTGTAGGATTTCTTTCTTTTTTTTTTTTTTTTTTGTCTTCCTTCATCCTGTAGGCACTGGCATTGAATACTGATGAGGAAATACTTGGTCTAAAGCCAGCTAGTCAATTTTGGTTAATTAATTGGAATGGTGATTGGCAAAAACCCAGCCCAAATTTTTGTAGGTAATTTATAGCATAGGTAATCGTTTACTCGTGGATAATTATCTCTACCTGTAGGTAGCAGAAGGCAATGGTTATTGAGATCCAGATGCATCACTAACAAACGCGATTTTAGGAAATTGCAAATACTTAGACTGAGTTATCTGCTCAATTATTGAGGAGGCAACTTCAAGTGTACAGTAAATGCGCCCCTTCCTATTATTTGATTCCCTGTTCCATAAGCCCAGGTGAACAAAAATAAGTGAGAAACAGTTTATTGTTATTGGGAAGCCAGTATTCCTATTCTAAGTGTGCGAGCTAGCACAGATGAGCTAGACTTCTGGGATGTCATAACTTGCTTAATATAGGCTAGCAACGAATTGCTACTGCTTGGAAGCAACTGGGTATAAGGGGGATTCAGGAGAGTACTCTGGGATAAGTAACCTATTCTGTGGCACAGGTCATATCCTGAGCCGTGGCTAATACCGATTTTGAAAGCATGTGGTAGCTTTTGGGAAGGTGTCACCTTCAGGGGAGTAAGATAAGCTCATCAAGCAGAGAGCATAATGGGGCATCTTTATGAATATCGGTCTTTGCCAGAACATCAGCCTTGACAAAGGTTCCTACAGTGTTTGCGACCTGAGCAACACTGTTCCTGGGTGTACCATTTGTCACCCCTCCAGCGGAACTGAGGTGTATAACAGGTAGCCCTGGGAGCAACCTAGCTGCCTGTGCAGAAACGTTGTACTCGTTTGCAACAGAAGGCAGAGCAGAAAGACAAAAGCAGGCAGGGAGCTGGTGGCAAGGGGAGGAGGATGTTCAACCATCCTGCTGTTCTCTCATTCATTCCCACGAGAAGTAAATAAATGATGGCTCTGCACTTCAGGGGTAGGACCAAGCAGCTCCTGTGTCAAAAACCACCCTGAAGAAGGTGCAGTCCTGGGAATGTGTGGTTGGGGAGAGGAGCTGTTTTGGAATCAAGGATTAGTAACGACAAACAAAAACACTTGGCAAGTGTGCTGGTATAGTTCTCCGCTATAAAAGAACAAGAGCTGAGTGAACACCAGCTTTTCAGTGATGCAGCAGATAGCTTGCTCGTCTAGAGATTCGAGGTCCCTGCCCTGGTCCCTGCTGACCTTAGTAACTGGAGGAACAGTACTGCAGTAGGTGGACAGTAGTAGGAACAAAGCTAATTGCTTGTTTCTACTGTGAATGTAGCAAATATATTTTGGAGTGTGATGCCTATTTGAAATGATTCAACTGGACGTTTTCATCTTCTGTTGTAAATGTCAGTGTTGTGACCTCTTCTACAGACCGTGAATAGATGCATGTTTTCTCAGGTTTTGGCATTATTGGAAAATTCCTGTTGATCTGTTTGAGCATTTGATCTCCCTCTTGTTGCTATGAAATATCAGAAGTTTTAAACAAAAGAGCAATGTATCCCAGTGTGTGTTCAACACTCTTAGAAGTGACAGATATTTGAGAGAGAGACCAAATTGATGGGCTTCGAGACAGCCGTTTTCATTTTCCGTGAATGGGCTGGGCCCATTTTCTTTTTCACTTAAAGCTGTTTGTTTTGCACATGGAATCTGATGAAGTTTCCATCTTTTTGTTCCTTTTTCCAGTGCAAACTGTAAAAAACAAAAGCAAAGCCCCTGACATCATCTTACTGCAGCAGTGGGGTGATGTTTTTATCTTGTGAAATACTTGGTAAGTACATGGTGTTACTCCCAAAAGGGAACAGGCTGGAGACATGCCTTGGAATAAGAAGCAGGTCTGTAGGCTGTCATCCTAATTTTGCATTAGTGACAGTATGAAATTCAGCTCTGTCCCTCAAGAAGAGAGCAGAGGCTTCTCCAACAAGATGAGGGGAAAAAAACATTACGTTTTGCCTAGCAACAGCATGATATCTCAATTCTTAACACCACATTCTTCGAGTCCTGTCTCTTTTGGGCATGCCAACATTACAGTTCCTCCTTTTGTCCAGAGTGGGTCAGAGGGCCCCAGGACAGCCCGCACGGCTCTGGGGTGGTGGCTGGGGCTGCCTTGCTGAGCAGTTTTGCCTGTGAAGCTTCCCTTAGTGCTTCAGGGATGGTCATCCTCTGAGGACCTTTGAGGATGGGTCTCTGAAAGCAGTAAGCCTGAAAGGGGGCTCTTCAAGCTGTAAGTCAGGCTTACTGTAGCTCTCGTCATCTCACGTGAGGTAAGTCAGAAGAGCTGATTTAATACCACAGAAGTGCTGATTTAGTACCACAAAGTCGTCATCTCAAATCAGTTTATACTCTTGGCACTTGGCATAGTTTGATTTATATGTTAAAAAAAACCCTTCCAACCAGCAAGTTGCGTATATAAGGAAGCTGATGGTTTGAGTGGATTGCATATGGCCCAGGAGAGGCAAGTAGAATAGGAAACATATGTTTGGCACCCACAGGTACTGCAGAATCAAGCGAGTGTGAATTGCTAAAACGTAGTTTACATAATATGGTCAATAATATGCAGCAGATGGAGTCTGAGCGTATCGCTTAAATCACGAAATCTCTAAACACTGTAAGGGATTGCACAACAGCAAACTTGAACTTTGAAGGTAAATTGATAAATGATTTTCTGTTTACTCTAGCCGGTGTGAACCAAACTAACTGAATTAGAAGAATTCTTTTACTCTGGATGGACAGTTGTGATGGCCACTACTTTAATTATTCATGTTGGGAAGTGCTGGTTTGAAGAAAAGATAAGTAAATCGTCCTGTTGGGTGGTGTATGAGACTCAGCCTGCAGATTTCCTTGTACTGCCCGTAGACTGAAGTTGTTGCATTTTTTTTTTTATTGACAAAAACTGTCTGTGTTGGTAGACTTATTTAAATGGAAGGGAATTCTTCTGTCCCTTTACCTTATGGCCAGTTTTTGTGAACTTGTCAGAGCCAAACCCTGTGTCTTGGTTTTACTGCTGCCAAATTAGCTTTGCTCAGCTGGAAGATGCTTCTCACGAGGATCAGCCTGCAGTGCCAGCTGGGTCTGGATGGTTCTTTCCTCCTTCTGAGACATGACTGTGAATTAAGGTACCAAAGCCTGGCTTTAAGCTGTGTATATAGAAAGGACTGCCCCACAACCTTACTGCTGAAGTACTTGTTGATACTCTCTAGTCTGGGGCTGAGTACAACTTTTTTTAGGCCTTTGATGAAGGCTGAGGGAAGCGTTTGCAGGATGTGTGCAGGAGATGCTGATGAACGTAGGTCTTTACTGCTGATAAGCCTCAACCACTGATTTTCCAAGAGTCAAAAACCTATCTACACTGTAAAAGGAAAACCTTTCCTAAATTAACAGTTGGCATCTTAAATCTAAGACAATACTGTCCACACTCATTCAGCCAGGTACTTGTGATCTTAATACCTGTGCTGAGCAGTGCCCTCCAGGGCTCCCTCCCCAGCTCATCATTAGTGTGCACAGCAGAAAGCTGGACACAGGGTACCCAGTCACACTGGGAAGACAGCGCCTTCCTCATGGAGCTCACCAGAGGAAATGGCCCTGAGCAGCTTGCTGCTGAGTTCCTGTAATACTGTTGTGTCATGTGTGTTCCCGCTGACCAGTGTAGTTGTTCTGCCTGCTAGGGTCAGAGGTAGACGTTGAGTTGACCAACGTTGAAGCAACAAATGGTTGAGGAGAGTGTGTGTAACCCACAGCTCAACATAGAGTTTTGTCAACATAAAATAGTACTGAAAAGCAATCAGAAAAATACAGGGTGCTTCTGAGGCACATTTTTTTTTCTCTCGGTGTTTTGCTGCCTGCTCTGTTACGGATTTACAGGATATGAGGTGAGGAGTAACACAGAGAAACTCCAGTATGGTTGTTGGAGAGGGCTTTCAGGCTACAGTGTAGGAATAACAGGTGGTTTTTGTGCCTGACTGGTCAGGAGTCCATAAGAAATTCAACTAGAAGACTGTGTGTGTAACTCGTTCCTAACGTCTTAGCAGAGATGAAAGTTGGCACATATATAGTCTTTGCTTGGATCTTTTGTTGTTATATACTTTGCCAAAATTCAGTTTGGCTATTTTCATTTTATGCAAGTGTGAAAAATGTTATCTGTTTAAGTTGCTTCTTTGCACTTCTATGAATAAAAAATGGCTTTAATTAAATTAAGAAAGAGCTTTGACAAGTGATTTGTCTATAATATGTACTTATGGTTTGTGGCATTTCAAAGAATAAATAACCAAGATGTTGAGGCTTAAACATTGGCTGCTGCACATGTTCTGTCAATTCCTTGGTTGAGGGAGAAATGTTTCTTTGAGTTTAGATTCAGGTCCAGATCCTGCAGTTCCTGTATATTCAGATCCCACGTCACCTTGGGAGATAGGGGAAGATCTACCAGGGGAGAGTTTCAGTCTGTCATTGATGTGGTGAATGAACTGAACTGGAAACAGCCCAGAATGTCTCAGGAGAAGTTCTTAAGGCAAGCAAGAGCAAGGCTTTGATTTCAGCTCTGCAGACGTGCGGGAGAATCAGGAACAGCAGGCATCTAGTTAAATCCACGAGCAGATGAAACCACGTAAGCTGCAGCAAGTTAGAAAGAACCGAGACTTTGGAGAGACTTTGCTCCAGTCCCAACACCACCCCAGCTGCAGGCAGGGGAGAAGCAAGTAATTTTTTCTGGGTAAAATTCAAAAAAGAGATGATCTATTGAGAAGTTATCATCTCAAAAGGACAGGTTTGGAAGCAAAATGCATCCCAGGATTATCCACGGTGATGTGATTGTGGCTTTGCCTTCTTTAGCATTGGAGATAAAAAAAAAAAAAAAAAAAAAAAAGGAAATAGAAGCATGGAGAAAATCCTTAAAACAGTGAATTGTGTTCTGAAATCTATAGAATATAGGTTGATTTTGAACTTTTTTTCTTGAGTGATTTTTCTCTCTGACCTGGCAAACTTATTGTGTGAGAAATTGCTTGTGCAGAAAGCACATGCAGAAAGCAACAGCAAAAGCCTTGGGTTTAGAAAAAAAGTCCTGCTAAATCAATGGGCCTTGTTCAGCCTTGGTCACGTTACATCTTGAGTGGAGACCGTGCTGACAAATGGCAAACAACTGCACTTTTTCTGTGCTGGAATGTAAATGTTGGCCGAGGCAAATGCAGTGAAAACTTTGCGCATGGGACAGGAAATCCTGATGTGGTTTGTGTAGCTGTCATGGGCTCACTTGTGCGGTTCATCCTTATCTTAAGATTGGACTGATGGAATCCTTTCCTGCCAATACAACTGTTGACGTTAAGCTTTGCCTGACAGTTGTGGGCTGGCGGTGGTGACAGTCTGAAAGTTTGGACAAATGCTGTCAAAATAAGCAGTGAAATGGGAGGGCTTCACTTGCTCCTTGTACCGTAGGGCGGGCTGGAGAAGGAGGAGCAGAGCAGAGGCTTGGTTACGAGGCAGGAGGGCAGCTGGACCTGTAGCCACTCGTGAAGCCATCAGACTGCAGTGGTCAGGCTGTGCCAAGGCAAGAGCTGATATGCCATGCATTTGGAGTGCTCATGTAGATCTTTGCTGCAGATGAGGTGGGTTTGATTCCTTTTAACAAGTCCATTTCTAAAAACAAAAGAAATCTAATGTAAACCTCACTGAAATCCACCTCTAGACCTAGTGCTTAGTCAAAGCTTTTTTTCAGGAGTTCCATGGCATTTAGTGCGCACCTAGGACAGAGGTTTTGGTTTAGTTCCCTCTGAAGTATCTCTGGTCAGCTGTTCAGCTACAGGCTTCGTGGAAGTTTGGCCGCCTACAGTTTTACTTGGTTTAAAAATACAATGTGTTAATAGCCAGGAAAAATCTGGAAAGTATCACCACACCTCAGTCTGTCGTTTTTAGTTGCTGTCTTGAAATCACAGGCCTTGGCTCCCCTTCTGTGTAATATGTCTGGCTGTCACTGTAAGTGCCTTCGGAAAGTTGTAGCTCTGGGTGGAGAGACAGGTGACACGGCTATTAGCGTGCGAAACCTTGCTGTTGAAGGGCAGCGGCAGTGCTGTGTTCACCTATGTGGAGGTTGAGGGTTGGCCTCTTGCCTCTGCTCTTTGCTGGTGGTGAACTTCCCACCGAGCTTGCTCGGAGAGCGACCATGCTTTGTTCTGCAAGTCAGCCGTGGTCTGGCTTGTGCTGTACAGCCTACCTTTTGAGTTATTTCTCTTTTTTTCTCGCTGACTCTTTGACACCCACCACCTCCCCGCCAGCCTGGTGTGGCTGATCAAGCTGTTCAAACAACTGGAAGACATCAGAAGTTAAACACTCATTATTTTAATTTGATGCTAATCATGTGTTAATGAGACTAATCCTTGCAATGATTCAGGTAATTTGCTTAATGGCTGCCCAGAGTACAGATTACAGCAATCAGTCACGTCTGATAAGATGTCTGTTGTGGAGGAGGTTGTCAGGTGAATGAGGTGGGAGAAGGCTAAGGAGTAAGGTCTGATCTCGCGTAAGTCACCAGTCTTCCTCTATTTAGAGTGGGGAGGCAGAAAAGTCCTGCTGTACATCCTTGCACTTTGCAGAGATTTGTTTCTTTCAGTAGCCAGGGAAAAGCGGCTCAACTGCCTGTGCCTAGAGGTTGTTCTGTCAGTTCTGGAGATCAGATCCTCTCCTGCCTTGGGAAGGGAGTAGTATGTGAGGTCTCCAGCTGACGTCAGTGGGACGTGAATTTCTTGAGGTCATTTGGATCTTGGTCAAGTCTTGGGGTATAAATGAAATCTGGATCTGATACAAAATGATAGATGTGGGTTCTGATCTCTAGCCAGTATAAAATGGCATAATACTGCTGGAATTAGTGGAATTGCACTACTTAATCCAAAGGAGCAAGTCATGGACTGGTCAGAGGTCTCTGCTTTCAGCTGTCTTCCCATTTCCCTGCTTAGCTTTCCCAGTTCTCTTCAACAGTAAAAGTAGAGCTGTTGGCCTGAGCTGCTGGGTTGTACTCAGCATTGGAGATGTTCATATGAGCTGTCTGTGTACTCCCAGGAAGAAGCATTTGGCCATGTTCTGCAAGTGGTCCCAGCTGTCTGTTAAGCCTGACTTAATTCATAATGTGCTGGTAGAAACTTGATATGGATGTATCAGGTGTTGGTCTCTGGGTTGCCTGACAGTCTCTTTTAGTTGTAAGCCCTTCAGAATAAAAACAAACCTGTTTAAGCATTTAGTTCATAATGAATGCTACATGAAGTATATCTTAAATGTTAATAAACTAATTGTGCAGAGCTAATTGGTAAGAGAGTGAGAAAACAATCCATCAGTGATAGCAAAAAGGGGAAAATTGCTAGGCTTGTATGCCTTGGTCACCACAATTCAGACGTTACTTAAATGTAGACTGACTGCTCTGCATGAAATCGTAGTAAGAATATTTTGGAATTTGAAAGTGTGTTAATATTTTCTATTATTGTTATTGGTTTGAGAAATACACCAAGAATCCTAGAAGTTGGTCAAAAAGGCAGTTGTGGAGCTTCAAACAAAGGACTTGACCTATCACCAGGGGATCTGTGCTGCATTCCTAGCTGAACTGCTGTCTGCTCTGCGATGAGTTTGAGCCTGGTGTGCTCAGATATTTCTCCAGCTCCTTATACATCCTGCTTCTGTAGTTCAAAAGCTCTTCACTACATATGTCTGTGTTTACACACTTAATAGTCTGTGAAGGCAAAACATCAATAAGGCCTTCACTCTGCTAAAGGTATGCATAAAAACAAAATACACACTTACGTACTTGGACACAGTGGGCAAAACACATAAGGAGGTAAGTCTTGTCCTTATTTCTACAGATGAGGAAATAAGACATAGGGGGATTCAATCACAAAGGGTAGATTGGTAATAAAATGCAAGTTGTGTACTTTATAAGGCTGTTCCTTTTGATTATGATCTTTGTGGCGTGTACATGAACTGTAAATCAAGAATGTTGCAGTTTGCAATGAAACTCGTGATATCTGTAGGAAGCTGTGCTGTACCCACACTGTTCCAGCAGGTCTTTGTTAGATGAAGTGCAGTCTTTATTTCAGATTCAATACAAGTATTAATCCAGGAGTAAAAGTAACATTTCACACTTAGAGTGAGACAAGGCTACATATAAATGGGAGGATGCGGGTACCCAGATACTTCTTTGGGTAAGGTGGCAGTGCTCAGGTGCTTGGCAATATGTCCCCCGTACCTCTCACTGCAGGCACATATACTAAACCTTGAGGTGCTGAGCCTCAGCATCTACATTTCCAGAGCTACACAAACTATCTCTAAACCCATGCAAAATACAGCTGGAGAGATCTTTTGCATGTGGGAGATCAGTAGCCCAATGATCACTGAAATTGGGGGTTGTTTTTTCCCTGTCATCTTCAGGACTAGGGTATTTTTCTGAGCTGTTCTCTTCCAGAGTACTGTAGCCACTGAGGTACTGGATATGTGTTTCTGGGGGAGGCAAGCAGCAACATCTTTTTCTCAATATATATCTAAACAAAAATACTCTTTTATAAATACAGAGGAAAAAAAATAAAAAAAATTTAATGTACAGAAGGGGATTCAGCATTGTCCTGCTTATGGTCAAGTATCTAAATCCCTGAAGAAAAGCAAATAATAACCCGTACTCTTCTCCTTCATGCTTTTTGTAAGCAAGTTCAGGCAGACTGTGTTGTGTGACTCAGTTATATGTCAGAAAGTAGATGCTGTTGGGGACCTAGGGTTTAAGCATATATTGTTGGGGAAAACATTGCAAGGGAGTAAGAGGAGGCAAAATGGTTCATATCTGTGCTAGTGATGTCAAGCAACTAAAATAAAAAATTGACGGTGAAGGGAAATTATTTGAATACCCCTGTTAAAGCACCTGGTTCCTTGTCAGTCTCCAAGGTCTTGAAAAGAGCTGTTAGAAATAGAGTAGACCTGCAAGGTACAAAGAACTGTGACTTCCCTGCTGCTACAGGAGTGCAGACAAGGAATGTTTGGCCTCAGTTTCCCACACTGGGATGCAGGTAAATGAACCAGGGTTCAGGATTCCTAAAACAGAAAATGCAGTGGCTTTCTTGAACTTGGATTAGTGGAAAGCCACTGATAATTGTTCTGTCTCCACATTCAGGAATTAGAAAATATTTTCCTGTTTTCTTCATGAGATGTGGCAGCAGTTATGATTTCTTGAATGATATTTTGATTCAACCATTTGTCTGTGGCAAAATATGCTTGGATTTAATCAATTTGCATCTCTGTTTAAGGCCCAAATTGTTACAGGCTTTAAGGGGCTGACATTGTCCTAAAGCACTCATTTAATAATTTAGAGTAAACAGATGGTTTTATTTTTTCCCATTAGAACCTTTCAGCTTTTCTAGTTGCATAGAGATAATAATTATATCTCTCACATTGATTAAAATGCACTGTATTAATATCTTACTCTGTCTGGTTTTGATTGTGTTATTTCTCTGTGGGTTTTAATAAGTACTGTGGAGTTAACATCATGTGCAATAAACTGTGCTGTGCAAGTCTCGCAGTATCAAGTGATGGTGAACACGAGGCAGTTTTTATCTTGACAGGCCTAGCAGCATAAGTGCATATTTGGTGCTGTTAAATAAGGCTGTTATGCTGCTCTTGCTTGAAGAAATGAGCATTTTCCTTTTACAATATCTGCTAGATGGTATCTGGGCACATATTAGACAGTGGACAACACTTAGCTCTTAGATCTTGAATGTTCTTTACTAATTAGCTTTGAAACTTGCATTGAACTTAGGAAAATCAACGCTGCTCTTCAAGAACAGAGGGGGAATTATTTGAACTTAGGTCCCATTACGGAGGTTGAGGAATTCAGTGGTAATTTGAGGAAAGTCAATTCAGAGGTACCACAACAGTAAGCACAAAATAAGGTCATGGGACAAGATGTTCTCTGGATTTAGGGTGCAATCTTGTGTCTGAACAGATCTGTTCTCACGAGCTTTCTGTTGATCATCTGAAGAAGAATGCACTTGCATCTCTGCAGTAATTGCTGACAGCCTGAAACGACTGAAGAGGTGCTCTGACCAATGGTTCCTCCTGTCAGAGCCCGTTCCTAGAGGCTGGTCAGTAACAAATGGCTGGAGGATGCTTTTGTCCTCAGCCAGAGTAGCTGATAGCTGATTGTGGAACAGGAGAGTAGCAAGGCTAGGTGTCACCTGAAAGTGCTGCGATCAGTATCAGAGATCAGCATGTCCATGGGGAAATGGGTATCTCAGAGCAGTAGTGTTGTGATGGCTGGAGCTTTGGGTGGTTAAATTTCTGCAATGTGATTGCTGATTTAACGTAGTTGTGTAGTCCGGTGCAGTCTGGAAGGTACAGGAGACTGCGTTTTTTGAAGTTCTTAGCGTAGCCAGTTGTACATAGGTTTGGTTACATAAAGCTGAGCACACTGAAGTTGGGATTGGAATGAAGCAGGATCTTGTTGCAACCTTGATAAGAAGTGATTACAGGATAAAAAAAAGGTATTTATATATCAAAGTCTATGGACTGAGAGTTGATTCTGGTCCCATGAGCATTTTCTTCTCTCTTCTGTTGAATTTGAAATAAATAAATATTTGGCCTGGCTTTTGTGACTGATAAAAGGTCTGTTTTAAAAATACCATCTGGGGGCATCAGCACTGAAACTCAGAAAACCATATGGTTTGTCTACAGTTTGTGATCAAGTGAGTGGGAGTCCCAGCTTAGGTGTTACATATCTGGTGCTCGTTAGTCTTAGGTGCTGGTCACTGTGATCACTTGACTTGTCATTTTCGCAATTATTAGTGGGCACTTCAGGTTTATCAATTTTTTTTCCAGGCTTTGAGTTACTTGTTTTGAGAGCATAATTTGTTTATAATATATGTTTTAACAGCATGATTTGTTTTGTGTTTTTAATTAATATTAAACTTTGACTCTAAAATTGCATGGCAAATCATTATGGAGAGCTATTACCTCGAATATTGCTGCTAAAGACTTGCAGTATACTGTAACTTTGTCTCCTTTATTGCCAAGTTCATTTTAGTGGTCTCGGAACTGGGATTTAGGGGCGGCATTGACAGAAGAAACTTTAGAGTACTGTTACATTGCTATGCTAGAATCAGTGGAGTTTGCACTTGTGTCCCTCTAAAAACTTTGCTGTGGTGCAAAATGAACCTGTAGTAGGGCAACAGATGTGAGAAGGGCTGTATCCTACACTGCAGAAAGTGTAGGGAAGCGTCAGAGAGCTGATGTAGAGGCTGGAGGTAGAGATCTGAGATTGATCAGATGTGTTTACCATGGGGTAAAAGTTGGCAGGAAAGTGATTTGGTTTTCTTTGTAGGCATCCGTGCGGAAGGAATATAACCAGTTCTAAGGGGCTGTTTTGCACAACAGAGGAGAAAGTACAGTGCGAGGAGAAAGACGGAAAGCAAAGTCTTAAAGTGCTTTAACCAAATGATCAGGCAGGAAGCTGGAGTCCCCGAGGAGGAGAAACTTCATTACACAACGCTTAAGTCAGTTGTACACCTTGCCCCAGGATGCCCTAGTATTTTTTTTTTAAAAAAAAGGGGGAAAAAAAAAAGAAAGAAAAGCCTCTCCATTATCTAATTGTGGTGTTGACTTTGCCCACTGCAGAGCCAGGTGTCTGGCAGTTAGAATTTCTTTTCTGTCTGGGTCTTCATGGGTGGGGTCCTCTGCTAACCCACTGAGCAGAATTTGGAGGGACAAAATGATTTGCCCTCAGAAATTCAGCTGATGGATTTTACCAACTCTACCAATAGTTTCTTTTCTGAAGTATTTGAAAGTTTTACAGTGTCTTTTTAGCCACTGGATGAGATGCCTTCTGTAAGGTGGCACCAAATCTGTATGTTACTCATGAATGCATGCTGTAACCATAGGGCTTTTTAAATTCTTCTGAAAATGATTTATTACTTGGCAAAACAAAATCATCTTAAGCATAACTGGGACATTTTCTTTTTGCTTCTTTGACCAAACAGTATATTTCCAGATGAAAACAAAAAAACAGTTGTAGTCTAACTCTACTAACACTGATTCTCTGGTGTACCTTAGTGGATAAGTCTCTCTCTAGGCCTTCTCATCTCCCATTGAAGCTGTCTTCCAGGTGAAAGCTTTTTTTAATAACGCAAATTAACAAGACTTGCTAAAGAACTTGATTGTTCTGTGCGTTGAGTGAGAGGATTTAAGTGGGCATGGAAAATTTCCTTGTTCTGTGCAAGGCTCTGGTGTGCTTAGTACTGACTTTTTAGGTAGGCTATAAATACAAATGAGCAACCAGCATGTACTGTCTAGGTCACGTGCGGTTAAAGGAAACAGTCAATGTGAATACACTTATTGTGAATACACTTGGAAAACAATGGAGTAAAAACAAGAAAAAAATTTAGTGAATTATTCTATTTAACTTTTTGGGTCAGTAAATCAAATTCATTTCAGAATGGGAAATAAGCTGATCTTCATGGTATTATTTTAAACCTTGTGTCTAGCTGGTACGGCAGAATACCTAAGAACAGTGCAGACAATTGGGACACAGAAAATGTGGATTTCTTCCCTTAAAGGGAGTGCAAGTTTTAGCTTGCACGTTTTTTTCCTCTTCCAAGAGCTAGGTTTGGGCAGAATAATATTCCCTGAAATGACTGATGATTTCTTCTTTTTGGAAAGACGAAACGATCCAAAAAGCCTAAATGAAATACTGAGAGTTTCACAAAAAGATGCAAGTGTTTGTTGGGCACACGCAGAAGTGTGTAATTTCTCAGTGAGAACTGCATGGTAAGGCTAAAAGCCGTTTTGGGTGGTGATGGTGATTTGAAAGGAACTCGGTTATAAATGACTTCGGTGAAGGAATGTGTGAATAAGGTGAAAGATGGCAAAACTCAGTTTAAACAGTCAATCCATAGAAAATGTGATGGCATTTTTCTTGTTAAAAATATAAATCTGTTTTCAGAGAGAAATTGGATAGATTTGCATGTAACATTTTTAGAAAGATTTGCACAGTAAGTTGCGCTTGAGAATGAAAATGTGCATTGTTTAAGAAACAAAAAAGCTTGCACATCCAGAAATTAATATCTGTGAATGAATGGGTATTTAAGACAGCTTATTGGAAGAAAATCCTAGGTATGTATTTTTTTTTCTGAATGTTCTTAATCAAGTGCTGTATGTAGATGTTTGGCCTCTGGAGAGCCAGGGAACCTGGTGTTTTCAGCTTCTGCGTATTAAGATATGTTTCTGCTGCTAGTAAATTAAAGCACTTCTATCTGTAGAACTCTTATGTCAAGAGCATGATAACTTTTTTTGAAAACTAATACTGTAAGCTAATAACTTGACTCTGTATTTGGGCAGTGTGGGGTACTTCTCAACTTCCCTTGTCCTCGAGTTTACAGACACTCTGAGTAGATATTCTTGAACCGTTTCGGGAGGAATTTGTTGAAAATGTGTGTGAGGGTTGATGTAGGCAGTAGTAGTCACAACCCTGGCAGTAGGATGGGACAGCATGCAGTTTAGTCTTAGCATTTGCATATGTTTGCTTAAGAAACCTGCAGTGAACAATTGATGCTAACTCTTCTTTTGCTTCTCTGTCAAGATGGGTAAAAAGCAAGAAGGTTGGTGGAAAACATGATTTGCAAGTAGAATCCTTTCATTCTCTCCTAATTCTAAAAGTTCATGATGTCTGTTTTGAGAAGAACCTTAACTTGCTGTGATCGTTCCTGAAGGTCAATGGGAGCATGCAAAAATAATACCACAAAGAATGTTACAGTTTGTCTTCTACTTGAAATCAATTTTCCACTAACGTGCGTTTGGAAAAGCACGCATTTGGAGCATTTTGATAATGTAGACGATTATCCCTCTAATTCCCTGTCCATCTGTAGGATAAACGCTTAGACTGTGTGTAAACTATACCAAGTCTATATCATACATAATGTATGATTGTATATGATAACGTGCCATGAATGTCAAATTTTATTTTATTAAATATAAGCTGCTCTTCCATCTGCCCGTTGGAGACCCCATACATTGTATGCCAAAAAAAGCACAATTTTGGAGCATTATATAGTTTCACGTGGAACCATGTGAAATACCTCAGCTTCCCTCGCTTAAATCGTTAAAACTCCACTTGTTCTGATGCCTCAGTCATCGTTTCTTCTTGCTCTATAAGAGCAGTGTCAGACTCTGACAGTTTAGCAGCAGTGCAAGCTCAGATGAGTTTGCCAAAAACACTGATGGCCAGATCCTTGACTGCTCTAACTCTGTTGGCGTCAGAGGTTTAGCAACAGTTTCTACTAGTCGAGCTCTGTCCTCCCTACCAGCCTTTTCCTGTAGCAGTCCAGCTCTCCAGTGATGACGAGGCCTTCAAATGAGCGAGGAGACAAATGTTTGTCATAGCTTTTGAAGCTTTGGCAGACAAGCTGCTAGGACCTTTAGTTGGCACCTATGTCTGGTTCCAAAAAAGCCAACCTTGTCACGGCTGCCTTTTTTTTTTTTTTTTTTTCAGAGATCTCGTGTTGTATGTGTGCGTGTGAGTCTGTATGTCTGGGTGTCTCGTGATACTCTGTGATGGATTGACAGGAACCAGAAGCCAGGTTCATCAAAGCCACAGATTTCTGATCCAGAATTGCAGTGACTGATTTGTGCCAGCACAGACCTAGACTGTCCAGATAGACTGAACAGGAGGAAAATGTAATGCCAAAAAGGAAGAAGATGAAATCTAATTAATCAGAAACAAATAAGTCATCCTAATGGCAGCGCAGAAGCAGTATCAATTTAATTTGAGAGTACCCTATGTTCCGTAAGGATGACATTGTGCAGTAATTCTGCTGCCAGTAACTGCCGTCAGAATTGCTGAATAGTAAGAAACAAATGAGTTACTGCCTCAAATGGTCTGTATTTTGTGAATTTAACATGCTGTGGTTCTTCAAGCTCAAATTCGGCTTGTGACTGTTTCTCCCCTGGTGCATGCCAGCATCCATACCGGGTTTTGTTCTGTTTTGTTCTTCCATGGTGGCAGAGTAATTAAGCTAAGGAAATAGTACAGCTGCCATTCAAGTTGGTAGAAGCCGTCAGAATGGGGAACGACTGCTGGAGTTGCATTGCTTCTTGTCCTGGGAGGTGCGGAGTGTGAAACCTTCCTGCCCTGTCTGGGGGCTGACTGCATTGCCTTTTTTGCCTTAGAGAAAGAGGTTCAGTCCTGGGAGCAATGGTCATGTAGTGTGAAGACCAGCCAGAGCTGTCATCATCTCCGGCTCTGTGCTTGAATAAGTGGAAGTGGCAGGCTGCAGAGGTATGGGTATTTTACATTTTGAGGTGATCAGAAAAGGCCTTCAGAGGAGATTTGTTGACAGTCACAGCCTCTCTGTGACTTATGCACAGGGCACTTTGCTTCAGATGAGATTGAAGTGGTGCAGCTTAGCACTTTGGGGACTGCGGTGTGCAACTGCCTCATTTCATTGCAGAGCCAGGCGAGTGCTGGCTTTTCCCCGCTACACTGTGTGCTACAGAGGCAGGTGGATCCGATGTGCCAGGCGGAAGGCTTGTTCTATGGAATTACCTTTCTCTGTGAGAAAGCCATCCCATTTGTTTTGTGAATGGGAGGATGCTGTGTCTGTTTGGAAAGGCTTCTTCTGCTCCCGGACTTGATCTCCATGGAGTACTAGGAAAAGCACTCAGTTTTCTCTGGTCTTTTCTCCCCCTTGGTGACCGAGCGCTCCCTCCCCTTTGTCACTTGTCTGTCTTGTTGCTGTGGGCCAGGAAGTTGGATTTTCCAAGATGAGATGGGAAGATGTGATAACGTGGTAGGGCCTTAAGAAATGAAAGGGGGTAGCATGCTGGTTAAGGCAGACCCGGTAAGTCTGGTGCGTGACAGGAACTGCCACCAAGATATTTGCTGCCAGCAGTGGGGACAGCACATGTGGAAAGGTGTCAAGTTAGCAAAGGTCACAGGGAAGAGGAAGGGGAGGAAATGAGGGAAAGAGTCGGTGTTCGGGAGATCAGCCCCAGCTACTACTGGGAGAACACTAAAAAAGAGAAGGGGTGTCATGAGCCGGGTTGTTGGGACAGGTAACAGAGCTCCGCTTAGATCAGCAGTGACTGCTGCTGTTACACTGATTTACCTGTGGAGACTCAGGCTACGCATGCTTTTCTTAGGGTAATACACTTCTGAGGGAAACAGAGACAGAGCAAGGACCCTAGGACTGAGCAGGCTGGACACCAGTGTTCCAAGCTCAAGGAAATGACAGATTTGAAGGTCTGGCATTTTGAACGACTGACTGAAATCTCAAATCTTACTGAAGCCTCTCAATGTGGTGATGCTCCAGTTTCATGCTTGAGGACAACAGAGCAGCAAGGCCAGCAGGGGCACAGCTGGTGTGTCAGGTCATGAGGTCAGTAAAGTTGTGCTGCTTGGCACGAGGGGAAGAGTGAGGCTCAGACTCTTCAGCTCTGTTTTCTCTGGGTTTGCTGTAAGCCCTTCATTATGGCTGTGCAGAATTGCACTTAAAGGGAGAGCACCCTTCTGAAAGACTCTGCAGCTGTCGTTACTGGGCAGTCCTTGTAACCTGGTCACTGATTACCAGATACTCACTCAATGGGAGTGCCCAAGCAGTCTCATCTCATTGCTCTCTTCTAACCTGTGTGGCTCTGACAGCATGTCTTGTTTAGGCAGATGCTCTGTTATGTTTGGGACCAACACATAATGAATGAGACGGTAGTTGCTGGAAGAATCTGTACTTGAAATACTGAAGATGGCTAAGATGGGAGAGAGTCACAGGTGCTGGGAGCCCTAGGGATAGAAGTAGTGGAAGAACTGAGAGCATGTAGGTCCTGGTTCAGTGTCTGAAATGCTGAACTGCTTTGGATGTCGCTTGGCATTTGGTTTTTAACAAATGTTAGACCCTATGGATGAAAAAAATATAAATAAAAAACCCACAACCTTGGGAGCAAACGTTATGTGCGAGAGAAAAATCCTTTCTGTTTCCTTGGTTACAGAAGTGCATGAATAAATTAAATCAAAAAAGCCCTCAGTATATTCTGAGTGGTCATCTGCGACAACTGTCCCTTAAGTGTTGACAGTAGGAGGAATGAGCAAAAGCAAAGCCTGTCTGAAACTGGCCTGAATCAACTGTGTAAAAGCCATGGGTATGCACTGCCGCGAACAGACTGACTCGTGGTAAGCTCAGAGTTTGAGCTGGGGCTCAGATGGAGCTGCGTGGTGACTGATCGCTGACCACCTGCTGCTGGTGTGGGGCGCAGGGACGGGAAGAGCAGCCATGGGCAATCCTGTCACACCAGAGCTATAAATGAAGCTAAAGCCCTGCTTGCGGCAGTCTCTGATTTGGAGGTCTGAAGCTGAATTTAGATCTCTGCAGAGCCCAGCTCTCTACTGACTGGTCTTGCAGAGCCTAAGTGTGACTTCAGACATGTCCATATGGAGCTGTTTTACCAGAACAAGGTGTGAACCTGAAGTTCCTCCTCTCTAGGAATGCTATTATGTGGACGGTTGCGTTTTCACTCAAAAATATTTGCTTTCCAATCTAGTTGATGTCATTCTGGAAATTGTTTGAACTAAACAAGCAAGCTATTCTTAGTGTAAGTACATCCTTCTGGATAGCTATACCATTTTAATTATGTGCTTATTATGTAAATGTACCAGTGAAGTTCCTTGAGTCTAGCAAGACTATGGATATCCAGGCACCAAATTTGCTTTTGAAATAGGTCTTGGAGTATGTACCCATGGCTTCCCAGCCCTGTCTTCATTCTAAAGGCTAATGCAGTTATTCCACTACAAGTCCTGATTTGATTTCTAGCAGGATTGCCCTCTGATTCTTCTGGCCAGGTGCCTTTACAGATATTACTACCCATGTACAAGATACTTTGCATCTGAGGTATAAAGAAAGTAATGGACTGGCCTGAGAGTTTCCAGTGGGTCTATGGCAAAGTCCAGAATGAAAGAAGGTATTAAAAATGCCAGTTTTCTGCCTTGCTTGTAGAAGAACTATCAGAGTTATTTCTTAAAGTCTCTAGGTGAGCCACCAGATGAAGTCCCCATAGGTTAGTTTGTACAGGGGAAACAGAAGGAAAATGAATGGTAACCTTTGGAGTATTCCTAAGCACAAAATGATGGGGAGAAGTAGGGTGTGCTCAAATGGCAAGAGACTGTGCTCTTCAGAGCCACTGCTGTGGAGCTGGTTGGTGTTCTGGAGCACTTCAGAGAGGCAGTGGAGCAAGTGTACATGTAGGCATGGCCTGGTAGGTTACAACATTCATATGAAGCTGTAAATCAGGATTTATTGTCGTGTGCAAGTTGAACAGTATTCCTTAACTGCACAAGGATATTTTGAACAGTTGTGGGGCTGCACCATGCAGGCAAATATTGCTGCTAGGATTCTTCTTTAAAACAAGGGGATTTGAGGATCATTTTGTTAATTTTTTTACCACTTAAAATTCTCAGACATGAAAAGTTAACACAGTTTGGAAGACTTTTTTTTCTTTTTTTCTGGCACTCACAAGTTCAGAATGCTTTTGTGCATTCCAAGCAGTCCTGCCCAGATCTACCACCTGTTCCATAATTCTCGGTATAGTCAGGGTATAGTTCTTTTCCATATGGGCAGCGTAATTCCATTAAGTAGCAATCCAGCACTCTTTTTTTTTTTTTAACATTAAACCTCGAGAGTTAATCATCCATCTGTGTGTAATCATTGATTCCATTAAGCCTTATGGCCTTGTCAGATTATCAAACATTTTAAACAGCACTTTTTTCTTTTTTTTTTTTTTTGCCTTACTCGACAGCAAAAGCATTTGTTAGGGGGCATGATTAGCTCGAAGTTTTCAAGACGTATTCCAATCTCAGATAGACATTTACGCTTACCAAATCTTCTTCCTGTTCAGAACGACAAAGCTTGCCCACAGTGTGTATGACAAATGACATGCAAGTCATTCAGGTATTTTGTGACAGACAAAGCTGAGATATTTATTTAATGTTTAAAAGCAACACAATGAAGAAACAAACAAAAACAAAAATCTTTTTCTTTCCGGTGATGGAACAATCAGCTGCTTACTCCCGTTTTTGGTTAGGATTAGGGGAATTGCATTAGTTTGGTTGAAGTAAGAGCAGACTCGCACCTCGAGACTGATGATGCAACAAACTTTTCTTGTAAAAGGGAGGAAACCTGGTTGTCAGATGGACATGCAGAAGTTTTCATGTCAAAATAGAACAAGAAAGCTGTTTTTTTCCACATACAGGATTTGAAAAGTGATGCCATGGTATTCCTGAAACTAAACACGTTGTCAATTGATTTCTTAAATGTGACAGTAAAACTTTGCATAAGCATCTAATTGCAGTTGTATTCTTCTACAGAAATCCCTGAAATGGGAGTTCCAAGCTGGTACCTGAAGGAGGAAATCACGTTAGAACTGCTCCCAAACAGAAGGAGCAGTTACTGTTGCAGGTAGCAGGTGAGGCTTGTTACTGGTGGGAGTTAGCACTTTGTGCTGCAGACTTAGTCACTTGCCCCCTTGCTAATTTTACTTGCTCGTATTGAGCATTAACCTAAGGATGTCAACGCTGCTTGGGGAAGAAATTGATGTTCGCGGTGAGCGATGCAGCCTTGCACCAATTCCGAAACCAAAAACCTCTGTCAGAAAAGGTCAACACCACATAGGTTATTTTCAGTGATGGACGCTCACAACAGAGCCATGAAATGTAAATGTGAAACGTTGCTTAGTAATAGGCAGATGGGAAGTATGAGGCCCTCACCCTGATACTTGTTGTGCTGTGTTCTTATACTGGTGGGAAGGAAGGGTACAAATCTCGAGTGTGGCAGGGGCAGGAGGCACTGCACTCCATCTGGGACTTCACTTGGATTCATGGAGTATCTCTGCACCAGGAAACCAGATATACTAGCTTGAGCACCAGCTCTCTGTTTTGACCATCTGAATGTGCTGAGGGTTTCTCTGTTGCTGAAGTTGATCTCTAGCAGTTGAAATGTATCCTTCAATCTTTGAATTTGATAAAAATCAGAACAGAGCAAAGCTAACAGCTGTCGGAACAGTGGTGGTAACTTCTGGTTTTGAAACTGCATAATCATAGACAAGGAGAAAGGTGTGTTCTTTCTCTTCTGGTTGTGTGTAAAAGAGTATGTGATAAATCCAACTCAAGTCCAGAGTAGAAGAAAGTTAGCATTGTGAAAAGGGATTGCATTATAACCTCGATCCATGCCAGTTTCTCAATTTTACCATTAACTCAAAACTCAGACAGAAATGAACTGAACAGTAGGGAGGGAACCTGAAGCCAGTTTTGAGCAGAGCTGACAAAGTCTGGAATTTCAGTCATTAAGTTTCATTGCAGTGCATTATCTCAGGAGACTTTCATAATGTTCCCACTGCATTTGTGGTTCACTTTGAGGTCATTTAACCTGAAATTCAAGATGAAATAATCAATGGCTAGAAATGTGTATGAATGGGAATAAATTTCATTTGCAGAGACTTAAGGAATTTCCCTGAGGAATAGGCATAGCTTGGAGCCATTATATTGCATATGCATGCAATATCAGTGCATGCCTTTGGATTGGTTCTAAACCTGCTGAAGCTATTTCAAGTTTCTTCGTTGACTTCTGCTGGCTTTCTGTCTGGCTCTGCATACCTGGATGTCTGTTTCACTTTCTGTGCCCATCAGAAATACTCTGTTTCCTGCTGGATTGGATTAGATGTGCTGTGTGCTTATTTCAGATGTTTTACCTTACAAAAAATAAGTAGTTTAGATTCACTTTTGATAGAATGGTTTCCTTTTTTTTTTCTGAGTAAACTGAAAAGCTACTAAGAAAACTTGGGAGGAGGGCAGAGTGAGGAGGAAAAAAATGTCCAGAAAGGTGATAAGGTTTTTGCTGTGAAAGATTTCACGAATTGCAAAAATCTATTAAAAACTGGCAAAAAAATGAAAATACCACTTTTTTTTCCCTAACCACTGTGATTACTATTGAACCTGATTAAAAAAAAAAAAAAGGCAGGGCAGGGGGGCTTGTTTCTTATTTCCTCGTTAATTACACTAATCTTTTTTTCTGAAAAATATTAGAGTGATAATTAGGCCACACGTCATGTGTGGTTGGATAAATACTATTTACATGTTGAGAAAGGGGGCAGAAGAATTATATCTAATGAAAGGAACTGGTGCCAAATAGTAGAGAGATTTGTGTTTGTCTTAGTGAAATGAAATTCATTCACCTCAGCTGGGATATCTTCAAATGCACTCCTGCATCTCAGTACATCTGAAGAAAAAACGTGATTATGTAATTTGTGAATATATCATTATATCCATTCTGTGAAGCACAGACTGTTTTGTAAATAGCACTTTTACCTTTTGTTAGAGGTGTAATGTTTATGTACTTTGTACAGTGATGAGGTGTAGTATCTTTAATGGTGGGTTGAAGTCAGTTGTGTTTTGGCAGACTGGCAAGGTGGATTAAGGTTTTGGTAAATTATACATATAATTATATATATAATATATATATGGAAGGTAAGGATTTATATTTGATCTGGTGGTCCAGTATGCAAGAGTGCTGGCACAGACTTCCAGTATTTGTTCCATTTCAAATCCTAGAGTTTTGCGTAATATTTGCTGCTGATACCTTCAGTGTGCTTTGTTACTTCAGCATATTAATGTAGTATTTCATTTAACAGGTCACAGATGATATTTTTAAGTCTGTGGGAGCACTTGGGGACAGAAAGTGCAAATCAGTTGTATGTTTCCAGTTTTGCTGTGGAGATTTTTAGTAGGAGCAAATAGGAATATATGGGACAAAAATCAGGTGTCCATGTCCTGTTTGTTGTGTTCCAAAGTTGTGTCCAACCCAACTCCCTGTGATGTGGATGGCAAAATGCCAGTTAGCACTAGGGGAATGAAACAGATGCCATGTACGGATTCATCTAGAAATTTAGTGTACTCTGTGTTGTGAATTCTGCACATGATTTCTTCTGTCTGTATGTTACCAGTATAGAAGAACACAAGATGCTGAATAGTGGAAAGAAAGCACATGCTCTTGTTTCAGCCTCTGAGCTAAGCAAGCCCACTGAGTTTAACAAAGATGATTTCTCTTTGCATTGTGGCATTTTTGTCTATAGACTGTTGGATTTCATGGATTGTTCAGATAGCAAGTTGTTACCTGTTGTGGAAGGATGAGAAGCATCATGTGTAAGAGCACGTGTCTAAGACCCTGCAAGACCATATCTCACTCCAGTTCTGTGCCATATTTTTCTGTTCAGTGTTGAAGAAGAAAGACTTCGTCGTGTGTTACCTTTTTTCTCTGATGAACTGGAATTACCTTCTGTTAAATATTTGTGTGAAGCTTATTACAGTGGGCCTCTCCTTTCTGCTTTCAATAGCTACCACTCCCAGCATGATAACTCCTGTAAAATTAATTTCATCAAGTCTGTCACTAGAAATTTCAGCTTTTTCTCCCTTTGCGTCGATTTCTGTGATAGTTGGAAAGGTCATGAAAAAGTGGAACAGTGTCTCAAGACGCAAATTATGTTTCTTTTTCATAGCTGCAGTTTGGGGGGTTGCAGATGTGGTGGTAGCTTGGAGACTTCAAAAATTGGGAATTTCTAATTTGAAAAACTTTAAAGTTCAGAATTGTCAGAAGCTGCAGTTATGGAAGTTCAGAATTGAAGCGATGAACTTCCTAACTGATTCACAAAGAGGTTGAAGAAACAGTGTTCAATAAAAATGTACTGAATGTTTAAAGTTGGAGATTTCCAAAGTTTTTCCAAATTTCAGAAGTAAAAAGGAAGGAATCAAGCTTAATTGCTGTTTCTCCTAGTGATGATTTTATCTTGATTAGGTCTTCTAAGGTACTTGACAAAGGATTCGTAGTGAATTTTCACTTGATCTAAATCATGTTATAAATGTTACAGATGTTACGGATATAAAGAAAATAATTCTGCCTCTCTGTTAGCCTGTTAGCATGCACCATGCACGGTAACTCAAATATGAAATCGAAAAAGCTGTGCAGCATGTATAACGCCCCAGAATACGCACTAATCTCTTCACCTTCAGCCATACAGCTATTGTTTTCTCTTGCCAGCTTGTACTAGGAAAGACCCACCGAGTCCTGTTTTAAGCAATTAGAAAAGTTGCCTTTCTCCAATCAAAGAGAGGTATTAGTGAAATGAATGGGAGTAATTAAATCTAATTTAGTCATGTAAATGAGTTTAATTAAAAGAAATCTACCCTTTAATAACTTCAGGGGGAAATGCTGTTCCTTACGGAGTTCGAAATTTAGTTAGGCTAACAAGACACAATAGCTGAACTGATGAGCCCATGATGCTGTAATCTGCTTATGTAAATAATGGCACATCCAGGGTTTCCTAGCTGCCGTGGTTGTGATGCAGTACGATTCTGGAGCGCAGAGAGGTTGGGTGCGCCCCAAGTACGATGGCTGTAGGAGGTGAGCTAGTACCTTCACTTAGCTCTGAAGTCCTACCTACTGAAATTAGATGTACTTAAGGCATTTGGGAAAAAAACAAGCAATCGTTTTAGGTAAGGAAGGCATTAGAGACCCAGTTATTGCCAACTGATGGTATTAATAACCAGTAATTTCCTAGATGTTAGTATAAAATGGCCTCACAAAGTGGTGGTAGGTCAGGTGAATTGTAGAGAGTGTGACAGGTTGGAAGTGGACTGGGCAAGGGCTTTGTACCTCTGCCCTATCCTTTATCAGCGCCCATACAGGACTTCTTTTTCTCTCGTCTCCTTTTCCACAATGGCGCTCTAGATTTTTTTTTGAAGTTTGTCTTTTTCAGGTCTTAATTTAGATGTAATGTGATCTAGAACATGGTCATGACTTGAAGTACTTCTTTAAATATGTGTACCTTTTAGGCTATAAATAAGTAAAACTTTTCTTTGGATGGTTTGTCATTCTCAGCTCTCCACTCTGAGCCAGTTGGTGTGTTGTTTTTTTTGTAGTTTTAAACTAATCCACAGGAAGTAATTGTTTTAAACTTGGGTGTGGTTTTTCAATAAATGAGTAAGAATTGTTCTGAAATTCTACCACTGTTCAGTGGCTGCCAAACACTTAGCTGCTTCTTCCACTGTTTCTTACTGTCAAAAAAACATAATAAAGCACAGTTTTAGTGTTTCAGAAGTTTTCTTGCGCTCTGCTATTCTGTTCAGTAAGCTTTCAACAGCTCTTTAAGTTCATGTCATTTCTTCCACTTCTGCTTCCCTGTGGTTTCTCTTCCATTTGGTAGTCAGCTAAATCACAGATTATTGCATACTCCAACTTCTGTCCAGTGAAATTAAACTTGTCTCAGGATATCGCAGAGCGTACATTGAAGTTTTTTAGGTTTTCTAAAGAACATTCTCTATAGCACATGCTGCTTGATTACTCAAGTTGTACGGAATTGTGGGGGAAGAAAAGGCTTTTTTTTCCCCCCTTACTAGTGAAAGTAATTTGACAAATTGTATTAAAAGGAGCCATAAAAGCATTATGATGGAAAACCTGAAATTCACAGGACAACTGCTTGCAAAGAACTGCCAGATGCAATTTCTTTTTGTAATGGGCCTCTTCTGACATGCTAATAGTCTTAGAAACAAAATCACACTTTGAACTCACAGAAGGTCTTAAAATCACATTTGTCTTCTGACACCTACGTTGTGTTTTAGTACGACTTGGGCCAAGAAAATCCCTTCAGGTTCTTTAGCTACTCCTTGATGTTGGGTCCTACAAGAGAAGATATGAGTCTTTATTATTTCCTAAAGAGTTACTTGTTGGCAATGAGCTTTTACTACATATTGATAAATCCATAATAAATCCACTAAGTGAACCCATGGGAGGAAGGACAACTGGAAAGCTCCATTGTGACTGAAAGTAACTAGCTCCAAGCCAAGTGGCTCATCCTGACATATCCACCTGGTTCATCCTGACATCTCTGCCTCATCCCTGAGGTGCTGTGCCCCTCCACATTTTCTAGGGCAAAACTGATGCAGGGAGAAGAAGGGATGGCCGGCCATTGGGAAAGTACAGTTGTTTCCAGCAAGGTTTCATTTTTCTTTTAGAGCAGCTGTCAGTCCTTGTGAAATTGCTATTTCTGCTTGTATCAGTTAAAGAGTAGATCTTCATTGTGCCAAATACTCAATTAAAGATAGTGTTACATTCTGTATCATCTGAGAGGTGCAGCAGTGGAGTCATCCAAGTATTCTGATGGAGTTGCTAACGCTATTTCTTCCTCTGAATATAACAAGGTGAGGTGGCAAAGAGAATTTAGAGCTGGTGTCATGCTTGCTACGTGGAAAATTGCAGGGGTGCATTAGAGCGCTGGGTGAGGGCAGAGGCTAATAAATGCAGGACACAAAAAGTCATTAAGATAGCTCAGAGGTCTGGCTGAGGGTTGAAGAGCATTGATCTCCTCCCATTTGGGTTCAGAAGGTATCAAGTGAACTGAGAGAGTGGTGAAGGAATCTCACCTGACAGTGTTTCATAGAGAAGAGAGTGAGGAGACTTCGCTGAAGAGCAGCTGAACTGGCAGAGAGGCTCACTAAGAGGACAGTTGTCCTGGGCGAAAAGCATCCGTAGCGTGAGCAGTGAATGCAACTTTTGGGCCATGAAGATCTACATGCTCTGCTGGTGTCATGATCACAGCTGAAATCAAGTCCATGTTTCCGTAGCTGATGGCCAAATCACTGTGGCTGTGTGTGTCTGCAGTAGGAAGAGGATGAACACTGAAGACAGTGGGATATAGCTGTGCTGGATTCAGAGCTGAATACTTCATTTTCACATGGTACGTTAATGTTGGCTGCCTTTGAAGAAGATTCAAACCTTCCAGCCTGTTTCTGGCCAGGATGGTGGCAATTGGAGGAGAGCATGCATTCTGTACTCCTGTTACTGCGTAATGTTTTCACAAATCTTAAAGAGCTGCAAAGCATTTGTGAACTATCTAACGCCACAGTTGTAGGCTGTGAAGTTCATCTTGGTTGGCTTCAGCTTCTGGTACTGCAAGATGCATTTCAAGCGGGGTGTCTTTCTGTGGCTGGTAGGCCAGAGGCAGAGCTTTTGGAGCTGTGCCTCTTCCTTGGCTGGCTGTGAGAAAGCAGCATGCCTCACACCTACACTGTAAACAAATAGTTCTCGGTGAATCATTACTTCAGACCCATAAACATTGTCTGTGTTTTGTTTGCCGTAATTCTAATTAAAAGCCCAGAGGCAAGTTAGAAAACAAATGAATTAAAACAACAGCTAAATTGAGCTGAGCAAGGGTAGGGGAGAGAAGAACAGAATCTGATACCAGTAAGCTCCCTGCCTACAGATTTTCAGCAGACTCTGAAGACACGGGGGTGTCTACAATGTGGTGGCATTTCTTGGAGACCTACCTGACAGAGCTTTAAAGCAACATCTAAAGTGGCAGGAGCAGGGACCCTTCTGAGAAGCTAAATACACAGGCGAGTCCAAAGAGCTTGGCTTTGGCAAGATTGGAGTTCAGCTGGTTTTAAACCACCTTTTATCCCTGCCTGACCTTGTGCGGCCCCATGTTCCTGCTGGCACCCCGTTAGTCAGTGCTGTACCACAAAGGCTTTGCGAGCTGATCTTTCCTAAGGGTTGATTTCCAGCTGATGGCTCGGAAAACCAATCCAGTAAAGAAACTTGTCTATTAGTATCTTGGTTTTTATCATATCTTTTTGTCGGGACAGTGACCCAAAAAAACTTCTAATGTTTATGTAGGTTTAACGTTAACAGTTCAGTAGCAAGTGCTCTGTGCTTATTCCTAAACTGTGTGATTTTTCTGGATTGGGCAATCTGCAACTTACTGCTGAACAGGAAGAATTTAGCAAAATTGTCACTTCAAGACTGTTTAAACCTTCCATTTGACAACACTTAGAAGAGCTAGAGGTCTTGGCTTTGGAAGGATTTCAGATAGCTAGGCTAAGATTGCTGAAATATCTGCTTTCATATTCCTGCAACATCAGAAGCACCATCTGTAATGAACAGAACTCTCTCTCTGCCAGAGAATGCCACTGCTCAGGTTTTGTCTTCTTTAAAGACGTTGGCAGGTGTTCTATAATGTCTTCAACAAATAAGCTTACTAGTTTAATAAGATCATGGTGAAAATCATGTGCAGTGCTGTTCTCATTTGCATATGTGGAAACTTCTCATATTCCAGAGTCTTTTAGATTTGTACATTTATTTTTCTGACTTAATTTAAACCAATTGGGATGTAATTCAGTCATTAGTTTCAGTTACTAGCTGCCTATGCAGAAACCCAGGGTAAATGGTTCTCCTGCCAATTCATACAAAAGAATATTTATCTTCTGCTTAATGCTAGCAATTTAGCCTTATACTGTGTAGGATGTGTGGAGTTTTTTTATATGTAGATCAGGATGTGTAGCTGAAAATAATTGATTCCTATAAGCTCGAATGTATGGATCAGACTCAACTATACCCACTCAGTGATTTTTCTTTTTTTTTTTTTTTATTTCCTTTTGAATACTGTTCTTTGACAGCAGTTCCTAACTGGAAATTCCATTGAATGTTTTCTCTTTCATGGTCTTGATTTTTTTTTTAAAGACATCTCATAAAACACTTAATTTCTTCTTAAATACTGCTCAGCATTCTGCGTCTTGAATTTCAAGTGATGTTTTCAGAAAAGCATGTATCTTTTGAATAGGATGGAGCAGGCTTCTAAAGAGTTGGAATGTTTGATTCTCATAACCAGCTCCTTTACGTAGAGCTCCGCTCCCGAGGTTGTCTGCTGAATATCCTTTCTCTTTCCAGCAGATCCTTTTTCAAGTGGATGTTTCCCTCGTTTCCATGCTCTTCACTGCCACCTACAGATCCTTTATTCCAAGGGAAGAAATGAACCACCTTCCCTTTGTGCTTATGCCACTGAGCTTCTGGTTTTGCTGCCTCAAAACTTATTCCTGTTTCACCCTAGTTGCTTCGTGATCTATTTTTTTAGCCTACTCTTGGGTAGGCTGGCCTGTTGCATGCAATGTTCAATTTCTGTTTTATGTAGAAGCAGCTATTGGAAGGCATCCTGCGGCAGCTGGCAGTCAGGCTCCTGGTGCTGAGCGCGACAGCAAGCAGAGCTCTGGGCTGAGCAGAATTGACCTGGAGGAGCCAGCCCAGTCCAGTGCAGCAGAGACATCATGGTGCTGTGCTGGAGTAACTGAGGGCTCCTTTTAGGCAGAGGGAGGTACACGTCGGGGTCACAGAGAAGGCTGCAGATGCTTGACAATGGGTCTCTGTTCTCAGACGTGTATGGTAGAGCTGATGCATTGGCCTTTGCCTCACAGAGAAAGACGCCTGTCTTGGGGACCAGCAGGCCTGGAGCAAGGGACGTGCCACAGCTCTGAAGGAGCAGATGGCTTGAAGGCTTGAAGAGAGCAGGAAGTCGTAGGTCTTCAATGTCCGAAGGAAATACAGAAAAAAGGCTTATTTCTGCTGTAGCTGAATGTTTTTTCTTTGAGTTTCTTGTCCAGTGTTTAATTTCAACTTGAAAAACAAAGCCCATAAAGTTTAAAAGTACGTTTTGGGTTGAGTAAAAGGGAGAGCGCTTACCGATGGGGGTGCTCACAAAAAAAGATGACCCCTTTTGGGTTCATCCTTTCTCTTCTGCTTTGGTATAGCTTGCCTTTTTTAGGAATTGCTATTTCTAGAGGAATAAATTAATTTCAGACAGCGTTGATAATGATGTCCCCCATTGGTTATTGGCTTGCGCAACTTTTCTGAAATTAAAACAATATATTTTCTCTGCAAATTATTTGCTTCTTAAGGGTTTCTTTCCAAGATGGTTCATCACCACAGTAAAAGCAGTTAAAGCTGTCAGTACTCCATTTGAATGTACTCGGTGTTATCAGCTTTAAAGAAAAATGCAGCCAGGACATAAAAGTTTCTTGCTAATTGTCTCTACTGGCAGAAAGTCAAAAGGAAGACTTAGAAACTAAGTTACTTGAATTACTCAGTTGTAGGAACTTCAAAGCAAGATGCTGGGCTTTGCCAAATTGTACTTTTTATATATTTATTTTGGTGTGACTCCTCTGGCTTTCTTTAACATGCTTCATACGTGCACAGTTTGCTTTTAGGCAATTTCTGGTCATTCATCACTCATAGGAGTGAAATAATTGTTTATTTTAGCTGCTTGCAAGCGTGGTTGTATGTGCTATGGATGATACACAGATGGATAAAAATCACCCTTGGATTTTAGTTTTCCGAAAGGCCCCCGCACTGTCTGTGTATCTACACGGTGAGTGCCATGGTCCTGCTGCAGAGGTTGCTCTCTGTCCATGTTGCTAGGGGAACTTGAAGAGCAGAGTGAGCTCTGGGTCTGAGAAGCTGCCTCAGCTCTGCGCTCCTTTCCTGGAGCACGAGTTGTTAATTCAGGAGGGGCTGAGCACCTAAATACTTCTAGGGAACTAGTCGTCTGTGGTCATATGGAAATCTCTGTTGGATTGTGGGCTGGAATAAAAAATGCCCAAGTCCTTTGCTGCTGATTAGGCTGGTTTGCTTTTTTTTTTTTTCATTCAAACGTGTGCTTACCTAGAACAAATTTGTATTTGTAATTATTTACAACAGGCATAGTGATTATTTGGAGGGTCCTGTACTGCTGGAGGCTGGCTGTCTTTTTCCTTCTCCACAAACATTCATGTGAACTTGTGCAGGGACTCACTGAGGGGCATGGGGGTGGAGAGGAGCTCAAGCAGGACATCTTGGGACGTGGCACAGGCATCGCTCATGCCTGCGTGCGTTTTCAGCTTTCAAGTTGTCTGACAGTAGGCTCAATCCGCAGAGGTGCAGCTCAAGGAGCGGGGCACATGTGGCACTTCAGCGTTGCTCTCTGCAGTAGGGCTGGCAGAGGCGTTGAGCATTGCCATTAATATTATTTTCACTCAAATACTGGACAAGAGAATCCACTGCAGAGATAGGGGAGTCTGTCCTGGCCTTTGTGGACTGAGGTCACGTCTTGTGGGTGTGGAAGCTTCCCTTGGGTGCTGTTCAGACCAGCCACTACCACACATTTGGAGGTATCTGTGCAACAGTCTCACTGCTTGGTTTTGAGAGACACCTACTCAGTCCTAAATGGCAAGTTCTTGTCTTATATGCCAGGCGTATGCAGGGGGTAGAACAGGATAGTGGTTGCAGGAGCTGTAGTAGTCTATAAAAATAGAGCAAACTATAAGTATTATTCATGTAGCTACTGGAAAGAAACATGTCAAACTGTGCTCTTGCATGTGCCTGCTGTAAATCAGGAGTAGATCCCCCACCCCTACCCTGTGCTCAATTGTTCTGCTCTGGTTGGACACCAGCAAGCGAAGTAGAGCCTAATAGTAGGGTGTGTGCAAGTTATGCTAGATTGTGCTGAATTCCGCTATACAAGTCTCTGGTCTTTCCTGTTGTTATTCAGACAGCTTATTATTTGCACAACATATGGAAGGTCCCGTAGGTGTGCTGTGCTGTGCTGCAGCTGGGCTCAGAGGAAGGTGGAAAGGTGCACCGGTTCGAGCACAAGTATGCGGGGATGACAGCTGTTAGAGGCAGCTGGGGGATGCTGTCCTGGATGCTTTCAGGACGTGAGGGCAAATGAACATCTTTAGGGATGCTAAGTTCGTAAGTCAGCCTAGCTCTCTTCTTCCCCATGCCCCAAAGGCATTTGATGTGGTTGTGTGCTAAAGCGGGTGATGCATAATTGAGCAGTGCTATATTTGAACGTTTGGAGTACAAAATATTCATCTGTATGAAAAGAGTGTTTATGTATTAATGTGCATTTCTTTCATGCATTCCTGGTTCCATTAGTAATGGAGGCATTATGTAATATAATAGAAATGATTAACTTTAATTGCACTTCTTTGTTGGGGAAATAGATATGTAATTAAAAATCTGACATGCGTTGTACTTCTTTCTGCAACAATTTACTTGCTGGCATCTCTTCAAGAGGGTATTCCACAAGGCCGCTGCCACTTCCTCCTTCACATATCTCACTGCGTCCAACTTGTGTCTTTCAGAAATGTACTCATTTCTGATGCCTAGACTGAAGTGGCATCGTGGCAGTCGGCCCCTCGTTTCCCAGAACAATAACAGCCGTGGTTCTTAGAACATTGCTCATGTTGCGGGATACTTTAGAGTGTTTACTGGAAAATCAGATGCTTTTAAAAGCTTCCTAGAAAGAAAGCATGCTAAAAATGGTAATAACCCAAATCGTTAATGACTTGTGAGGATCCTGAGTAAGTATTTTCTAATTGTTGTTCTCACGAGTCCCCTGTTGATTTGAGCTCCCAGCCTTTTCTGGATTCGTACAGTATTTGTCTCTACCGTACCATAATTGCTGTTGACCAGTGTACTAAAATACTGAATAACGATGAATACCCTGTGAAGAGTAACAAAAGGATTTTACGGCATGAAGTAACAGTATTAATTCAGAAAGGCATGAAATGTGGTGAAAAAGCAATGCCACAAATATGTGAATTTCCTCAAACTTGTAAGACCATAGGTCCTCTGTGGATATTCATCAGAATCCGAGCTAAATATTAACAGAATTAGAGGATTGCTTTTTGGAAACTGTTTCATTGTGATATCAAATCAGGGGTGTCAGCTGAAACACTCAGGGAAGGTAAAGGCAGGCCTGCGAAGCAAGAGCAAAAACATGCCTTTATGTTTGTTTTTCATGGCCGTGAAATGACTTCGTGATGGAGACAGGATCTCAAAACAGACCCTAGAGTGCCAGCTCTTCTCTTGTACCTTTTCAATGGAACAAATGTTTGTGGTCTCCAAATGCTGTTTTTATTGCTTAGTTGTGTGTTTTGTTTTCAGTGCATGTAGTCAGACCACAGGCAGTAATGTGCAGAGTCTCAGTGCATGCTGATACAAGGCTTTTTGTTGTTTTTAGGTATTTTCAGAGGTTTTTATTAATGATTGTTGTATTGAGCTTAGTGTACGTCAGGATCACAGCCTGGAGCATGTTAATAACCCATACTGCTGTGAGGCAGGAGAGCTACCTTGCCCTCCAAGGCAACAGGCCTTTGTTTCCTCCAAAGAAACAAAATCAAGGAGCAGGTTACCTGTTCCCTTCTCTCCTTCCATTTCTGTAGCAGCTTCTACATGTGAGGTATGGAGAAACAGCTCATGTACACTCATAGGCAGAGTAAGAAATTAATCCTCTGAATGACCAGAAGAACATGCAAACGAGTGGATTTCTTCATAGGAAAGATTGTCATGTAAAGGGTTTCCATTCCTTTCTTGGGTGTGTGATGGATAATGGGGAACTGGAACGAGTCAGATTTGAGTCTGAGGTGCATTTCATAGCACTGTGCCTTTACTGGAGACCAGCTTTGGGGAGACGTAGAGGGATTCGTGTCTAGGACACGAGCACAAGCTTCTTGGTGGCACATGTCTGGTCACCTTTTTTTTCCTTTTTTCCTTCCTTTTTTTCTGTTACGGAACATGCCCAGTTTTTGTTCTGTATCTCCTGTCTGCAGAAAGTGGGACATGTCTCAGGCCACCCTTCAGGCATCTGAGTTTCATCAGAAATACTTGCTTGGATGGTGTCCAAAAACCCCTACTTAAGAGTAGAATCTGCGTGTGCTGAGAAGATCCTTCAGGATTTTGCAGTAATATCCTCTTTTCCAAAAAAAAAAAAAAAAAAAGCAGATGCTAACAACCAGCCAGTGTTACCCACTGCTGGTGCTGGTCCTCTGGCAGAGGCTCTTGTGGATTTAGTTAAATCCCATCCCTTTGCATGTCCATGAGATTCGGCACATTTGGAATTGGAACTGCTTTGCTGAACACCTAAAAACTTTGTGCAATATCTCTGCAGTGTTCTGCCAGTAATAGCATGCTGGATCATGTGGATGGACTAACAACAGTCCCCACAGTTTGCATTCTGATTTAGAGAAACGTCTGGGGCTGAGAATCCTGGAAATGCCAAGTTTTCCAGAATTTCCTACTGCCTCTGCTGTTTTGTCTTCACACCTGTGTTTTTCATCAATCTTCTGTCTATCTTGTAATGCATTTTGAGGTTTTCTTGCTTCATCATTTCCTCTCTTGACTCCATTTCTGGAAATTCCTGCCCCCTTGTCTGTCTTTCAGTTGCACATAGCGTTAGGTTCCTGAATAGAAGTGTTCCCCTGGCCTTGTGCTGTGAGTGAAATGGAGTAAATGAGATAGCGTGATCCAGGTCAATTTCCTTCACAGCAGGCATGGCAGGTACAGCATTTCCATGCAGGATCAGGGCATTGCTCTGCCTCTTTAGCTGCCAGTGCCGGGCCAGCTGATGGAGGAGAAGAGGGAATATGTGAGCCGTGGGCTGTCAAGGTGCGTCCTGCCTGGATGAGTACATTTTTAGCATGTTGCAGTGAAAGCTTACAGCGTTTGACCCACTTAGACCAGCTGGGTCACAGTCTCCAGTTGAAAAAAAGCAGGGCACTGCACTACCTCGCTGTGCCACCTGCCCTTCAGGTTATGTAGGCATCAGAGGCAGAAGCAGATGGTAGCTGGGAGTGTACCAGGGCTCAGAGCTCTTCTCTTCAGTTTAGAGCTGGTGGTCGAGCATTGGGCAGAATCTAGCAGGCACATTCTGACTCCGGAAAGGGTTTTCTTATTTCACTGTGTATAACTAGGTTCCCTTTAGCTTGTAAGGTCAACTTGTGATGATGTTGCCACTTGACTCGAGTACAACTGTTGAGAGGGCAGCGTGGTACCTTCTTCCCCTTACTTGGACCTCCTTGAGATCCAGGAGGTAAACTCAGAATGAATATCCCTGAACAGACAAGTCTAGATGATTGGTGTTACCACACTAAGATTCAGGCTTTTGGTCCTATTAGAGAAAATACCTGTGCTACTAGCAACGGAATATGGAATGCTGTGCCAGTTCCTGCGGCATACTTCAATCTCTCAGCCTGGCAGACACCAAGCAGTAGGTGCAATGTGCAACAAAAGACTAAAACTGGGGGGAGATGCAACATGTGTAGAGGAACTTAGTGACTTGTGACCCCTTTTCTTAGTTCTCATATCTGTAGCCATGCTGCAAGTTCCTAGCTTATGACAAATGGTGGTGAGGATCTCTTATTTGACCAGGCAGCACATTTGTATGGGGTGTGACCACACCAGAGACTAAGACATACTTTTTTGTCAGGACTTTAGAAATAAATTGAAATTTAAAGATCTCACATTAAACTTGCACTTTTCAAATTGCGTAGCAGATGATGCTAAGAAAAAGGAAGGCCACAGCCATTTCTTTGTACTCTCACATTGCCAAAGAATAAACATGATTTAAGTATTGCTGAGAAAGAAATGTACTTGCCAGAATAGAGGAAACGTAAATTTTAGATTTTGTGAACGTAATAGGTGTATTCACGTCCATAGAACATGGTGCAGTTTTTCCAGATACTCAGCTTTATTAATCTGTGAAACGTTATCTTTTGTCTCAGATAATTCAAACAAAAGAGAGGGTCTTATAACAGGCCTAAGAAATAGGCTGGTGATGACAACCTAGAAACTTGCTGTCCCTTAGCACTGCTTCACTGTCTAATTAATAGCCATCTTAATTGGGATCTGAAATGACTCTCTAATGGGCCCAGGTCTACTTTCTGGTTTCGTTCTATATCATCTGATTAGTTTAGGTAAAGATCCAGATGAAAAGTAGCAAAATATTTTTTAACAGAGATGATTAAGCACTGGATAAAGCTACACAATAGTTTGTAAGTGGTCATTAGAAGGTTTTTAGAACAAGTAAATGCCAATCTGTTGGAGGTGTCTTGCATGATCTTAAAGTACCTAAAACTGCATGCTTGTGTGCGTTTTGTTTTCCCCCACTAAAACTTATAAGATGTGCTTAATGCATGTAAGATTGTCAGTTTAGTTGATGCCATTCCCCCTGCCCTCCCCACCGTGTTGCTTCCCATAACTTATTTCAGCACACTGTCTGCATGGCAGATATTGGTGCTTAGGGAAATGAGCTATGAACGTTTCTCTCCAGCAGCATGAACCAACAAAGTAGGCCCTCTCACTCATTATCATAGTCAAAGGGACTGTATTTTCACGAGAAAGCTTTGAGTGAGCAGTGATACAGATCCAAGGGTGCTGATTTCACAGGAATCCCTGCTGATTTCACTGACTACAGAGCAATATTCAGCCTTAAAACAATAGCAGCCAAACAGAAAACTAGGACTGAAGTTCTGATACAGGATTGAAATCTTTGGCTGTGGTCCAAGACTGCAATATCTGCAGTGGAGAGCATTTAAAAATAATAATGAAAAAACAACACCCCAAACAGAGCAATAGTTACATGACTGGGGAGAAAAGCATCGCGTCTCCAGTGTGTCTTGCGCTCTGCTGCAGTGAGGGGCTCTACAAAAATGAATCCTATACATAGCAGTCACTGTTGGTGTATTGATGGTTTGTTTTCAGAAGCTTCCAAGGCGAGGCAGGGCTTTACTGACCCCTCATTTTCATCGTACTGTTGATCTTTGACATAGTCACTTTTGTCCATCTTTATGCAATCTGTGTTGTTTTCTGGTTCTTTTATTGTCATTATTCAAAACATGAATAGAAGTGAATATCCTATAAGTTATGAATGTAATCAATTTTGAGTCTTTAATTGTAATTTTTTTTCCATAAAATGCTTTTAATTTAGTCTAATATAATGGCACATCAAGCAGTAATGGGTACATTAAATTGAATCATGATGTTCATATACACATTTTACGACACAATCAAATATCCCAATGCATTAATTCATGTCAATCAGTTAATAAAATCAAATAGGAAACATTTCTCTAGTGCTATTAACTGCACTTCTTCCATTTTGTGGGTGACAAGATGGTGAGGACCTTTATGTCTTGGCTTGTTCACATTTTCCTGTCTCTCTTGGAGTCAATATAGTTGTTTGATTAGGACAAAGCATGTTGGATCCTGGTTATCCCTAGCCAAAACACAGTAACTGGGAGCAGAAGGCAACACCTTTACTTTGTCCTACCCTGGTTCTTTTGGTACAGTCCTGCCCCCAAAGACTGCCACAAATAAGAAAGAAATATTAACGGTGAACTTGGGGAATAACTTCTTTCAACATTTCTTCAATTCTGACGTTTGCCTTCAAGGACAAAGAGATCTAGTGAACTTCCTGGCACTCTCTTTTTAGGAATGAGAAAATTAAATTTAAAACAATTGTCAAGTGGTTATATTTTGAGCAGGTTCTTTGTACTTCTCATCTGCTGTACATTATAGTTTATAGTATTTTCACCTCCTCTTTTGTAGCATTAGAGTTTTTGACACTTCTTTTTAAACTTTACTATGCAAATGTTCAGCCTCAACCATACAGCCCTGGGAAGTCTGATGGGAGCTTTTTGGAAGAAATGATAGGATATTTGAGGAGTCACAGTAGAAAGGGGCAGACTTACCTACTAAGGAAGAAGAAAACATCAAGGCAGTTGTTACTCATATCCTGTGTGCTGGGATCAACATCTAGCCTTCTCTAACATGTCACAGTCAAATGTTCTGGTGTGCAAGTGGAAAAAGAGAAATATTTCCAAGTAGTTGTTATGCAGTTTAGTATTACTTGTACTGCATTTAAAAAAAATAAAAATGTGACATTTCATGCAGAATGGGTTTCCTAAAACTTAAGGGTGTATAGATATCTATCCAGTGCTGCTTGTGTGCTGTCCACATTATTTTGGCAGGTAAGTAGGTGAGAAAGGTAGCGTCAAACCCAATGGAAAATTGCTTTTGTCTTTGTGTTGAACTCTCCTCTATGTTTGAGCTATTGGATGGTATTTTCTGTGGTAACTGACTTGTTTTTATTCTCCGTTTTGGTAATGTATTGAGACCTTTATTCTCAAAATAACATCTTACTCAGTATTCCACTAAACAATGGATTACTGTTCTGAAGTCATGGGAGCATGTCAAAAGAGATAGGTTATCGGTTATATGGTAGATAGCAGCAGAGCTCCACAGAGGGTCTTGAAATTACAGTAGGTGGGTTTCTCTTCTTGGTTTTTAGGCAAAAGTTTGCTTTCTAGTAAATGATTTTTTCTTTGATAATAGTCTAGTGAAAGATTCTTGAAGCTAAATTTAAAATACTGGATTGAAAATTGATTTTTGGTACAACAGTTATTTAGCGTGCATCCACAGTTAACTGTAACTAAGACTGAAATGAAAGCTTTCTGAATTTTTCCAGTTTTGGGTTGGAGCAGTTGAATGTAGGTGGTAGCAGCTTTCACTTTCCATCTAAAAGGATTCAGTGTCGATCAGCAGCTAAAGAGCTACATGAATTGTGTCCACGTACTCCAGATACAGTCCCAGAGCTGACATTCTCAGCCTACATAAAGATAGTGTTTGCTATCAGGCTGTCACATCCTTTTACAGCAGAATGAAGGGTGACTTTGCAAGACTGAATAATGTTGCCTATCCTACTTCGCAGCCATGGGCAAGTAAAGGAAATGCTGCTCCGGTGCTGAGGGAGATGTAATATATAAGGCATCACTGAATTAAGAGGTGTAAGAAAAGCCTGGGGTCATCAGCTGCAGGAAAGAAAATGACTATGTTGTCATTTGATCTCAAGGTAACGAGGAATCTCTGCCAGGCTAAATGAAGTAAAAGGAAGACCAGACCGAAATGCCTGAGGTGAAAGAGGTGTTTCCTATGTGATGCTTGGAAATGTTATTTGTCTTTCCCTTTTTTCGTCCTTTTTAAACACTACTTGCTGGGTTTGTAACTATTGGATCTAATCTCCGTAAAACAATGCAAGACTTGGCAACAAAAAGTGCAGATAGAGACAAGTACCCTTTTCCAGGGAGCTAAGGCTCAGCAAGCAAATGTTTGCAAACCTTGCTCAAGTAACATTTTAGCATTCAGGTACCTATATACTGACTTTAGGAGGAGCAGGTCATAGTTCACAGAAGTTGCAGTGGGTCTGTCTGCCAGCTGCAGCATTCTCTGAGCCGCAGAGGCACATGCAGTATTCATCGAACCTTAGGAAGTGCTGAGCTCCTGTGTCACATGGAGATGTCTGCCAGGGACTTGCTGTCCCTCCTGGAACGGAGGAGAAGCAGCTGCTGGGGCTAACTTGTCTGCTTTCAGCTTCCTGTTCTTGTTATCACTTGCACATTAAGAAAGCCTCTTTGCTGCTCCTTCTTACGAGGTTAGTTTTTCACCATCTTTCTCTGATGCTCACTCTAAGGACCTGAAGAAAAAAGACTAAAAAGTCTTTTGCCTGTTAATTGTATCCTTTTGGGAAGATTCTTCCTTGGGTTTGCTTGCCTTGTGAAAAACAACTTTGTACCTGGTTGTCGTAAAGCATTGAAGAGTGATGCGGTTTTCAAGAGCCAAAATTGATAAATTGTTAATAGGATTTTGAACAGCTCTCTTTCCATATTTCAGTGAGAGCATAATTAAGTTTTCTTCAACATCCTTAAGGGATTGATTACATCCTGGAGTTCTCTACTACTTTGAGTACTGTGATGAATATATTTTATTCCTTCACATTAGGTGAAGATGCTGACATCTTGCCCATTGTCACTTTTTTAGACTGGGGAAAAAAAGGGGATTTCTGGCTGATGGGTGGAAAAATTCTGTCTATGATGTTAAGAAACTAGCAAAAATCCAGTCTCTTTCTTAGGGAGCTTCCAGCAAGGAAAGGCCTGAAATTGACACAAGTATCTAACGAGACCTCTCATAACTGAATGAAGAAGTGAAGATGGATGGAGTTTATACTCCGAGGTTAATTATGAGTTGAAATCATATTTGACCTAATAGCATTAGTTTGAGAAATCTTTTATTTGGTTGGCTGTTCATTCTTCTCGTGCTTTAACTTATTGAATTCTCTTGTATAATCATAGTAAGTCAGAGTCATCAGAATCAGGGTGCTCTATAAACTTAGTTGAAGTCCTTCCAGCAAAGCAGTCGTTAGGGTAATGTTTGCAGGCCTTGAATTTGGTCACATCCCTACCACTGTTACAGTCTTAACTATGATATTGGCAACTGTTCAATTCTTTTGTACAGTGGATAATTTTAATTTCCATTATCAGCAGCTCAGCAACTTCACCCTCAGGTTGCTGCTCCATGTCTTGTTGCTTACTGTCCGGCTTCAGTAATGCATTGCTGTTGAAGCGAATAACTTGTTCTAAAATCTTTTTTTCAGATGTAATTGGGTGTTACCTCATTTTTAGTATCTGTAAATTCTGCTGCTGGAATAACTCCCCAGAATGCTTAAACTGATCTCACAAAGAGGATCCTGTTTCTGGAGAAGCAATGAGTGGAAATAGCTTGTTCAGTAGATAGAGAATCTGTTCTGAATTTTCTCTGAGCTCACGTACAACTCGAGTCTTCGCATTATGATTTAGATCTGTATTTCACTTCTGTCTCTTCCTACTGGAAATTGTACTCAGAAATGGGGAAGGCCGAATTTAGTCCTCTCACATAAGTTCTTCAACCTGTTGTCCCAGCCGGACTATTCGGTGTATGTGGACAGATGCTGTAGTTGTAAGTTGCCTCACATGATCCAAAGGTAGCCTCAAATGCAAATTATGTACCCAAAATTCAACCCAATTGTTTAATTCCTCTTCTTTAGGGGACTTCCAGGTACAGGATCTTAGTTGAAGAGGAAGAATGATGTCTAGTTATCAAGCATGCTAGAGGCAGGCCAAACGGGAGTGGAATGATCATGGGGGCTCGTGGTGGATGTCTCAAGTAGTGAGGAAGTGTGAGCAGTTTTAAACTCTTTCTGCAGATTCACAATTTGGAGCAGAGGTAGGTATCTGTAGTACACCGAAAGTATAGTGAATTGTATTGAATTGCATCGAAACTATGCAATTGACTCTCAGATTTGAGCCGAAGACATTAATGGTCAAGATCTTGACTCTAGGCTTCCGTATGGAGGAGGACGCATACAGGGGGAGGATGTTGTCTGGTTAGAGAAGAAAATCGAGCTGACTGTGAACTTGGGCTATTGATAAGCATTTTGTCACACGAGTTGGGTCATAGCATAGCAGTGCTGTCTGAGGATGGATTTTTTTCATTTGTGGTCAGGTGAGTAACTGTGATCTCAACTTGCATGTGGTCATGTGCTGTCAATTTATGGAAACCACTGTCTTGTCTGCTGAGAATCAAACACATCCTGTGTGAATCCTATAGCAGGCTGGTCAGGGAGAAGGAAATAATGTTCTCTGAGAAGGTCTCAGTCTTCTTGTACGTCTTAATTTGTTCATAGAGAAGATAATGGATCGTTATCTAGGATAGAAGAATATATTTGTGGGGTAGGAGGTGGTGGTAAAGGACAGCACTGTCTTCTTCGTTTTGCCCTTATTTTAGTTGGAATTCTATGGGCTTCCTTATACCATCTGCTCCCATCCTATTCTAGGCAGTACGTGTCCTGATTTGAGACATCTAAACTGTCTTTTGTGAAATTAGGTTTGCTTTCTCTTTTGGCTTTCTCTTCAGTTTCTCTCGCAGTGATTGACAGTCTATCAAGGAGGGAAAGCTAAGGCATCACCAACCAGGAGTTGGACCGATGATTCTTCTGGGTCCCTTCCAACTCAGGATGTTGTATGGTTCTGGGCTTCTCAGGCTACTCAGAAGCTGAAGCTACAGAAGCTGATGGGGAAGGAAGGCAAACTGTAGGAGTACCTCTAGATTGAAGGGATGTGCAGGGGAAAAAGCAAAGGCAATGGAGCAAAAAAGGACTAGGGTTTGTCAGTACTTAAAAAAGAAGTAATGACCTTAACGTGTATTTTGGCAGTTAGTGTAGATGTTTGCTGGCCTTGTATCCAAACACAGGGATAACTGGAAAAAAAAAAAAAGTAAGTTGCATTTTTAGTATTTGTAAGTGCTGTTTTCCAGTAAGGGCACTTCTTGCACTGTTGTACAGCAAGAGCCAAGGATCGTCAGTGAATTTTGGATCAGTGATGGAAATTAGTGGATTATCGTCCTGGATTATCGTCCTGTTGATCTGGGTGGGCATTGCAGCAGCCGAACACATGTAGAAATCAAATGCAGGTACTTGTGTTCCTACTGTGTTGTGTTAGCTCCCAAAGCATGCTTACTCTGTGCACCTGGGAAATGTCTGTTGTGGCCTTTGTTTGTGTTACGGAACACACAAATCAAGGCACAAACCCGGCTACGCTGCCAGCAGGGAACTGCTAAATTAGTTTCCACTTTGAAGTGAGCAGAGTGGAAGGGATCTCTTGCAACATGCTTTGAGTGAGTATCAAAGTTCATACCTTGTTCACATACCTTGTTCCTAGGGACAGCCTCTCTTCTCTGCTGGCCACACTCATCTTCTGGTGTAAATGCAAGCGTGGGGCCAATGGCAGGATCATTGCAGTGGCCTCTCCTGGATGTGCTTCTAGGAAGCCAGCCTATATGCTTCCTCACTGCGGTTAGATGGAGTCCCGATCCTTGCTGGCACACGGTACTGTAAGATTTTCAGTTGCATCTCCTTAAACGGGTAAGGTAAGAGCGGCACTGGAGAGAGCATTACCCTGTTAGGCATGTCAGTGATGGAATAGCTACTTTGGGGTGTATTAATTGTATCTGCAAGTGCGCTGCTCTATCCCCTTAAGCTCTTTAATTAGAAGCTGACTAGACTTGCTGGCAAGGATTTGTGGGGAGGGAATTTATTGCTTGCTGCTTATTTTTGTCTGAACCGTCACTATTTCTAGAGGCTGATTCAAGGATGTGCTGAACTTTGATACCTGCTTTTCATTAAATTTAGTTTTAGTTACGGGTTAGAAGTAACTGCTATCTAAATGTGAATGAAGAATGAAGTTGGGTGGAGGTAAACAAAGTCCCAAACTTGCTAAATAGTTGTGCAAGGAGGAGAAATGTTTAAGGCAGCTGTGGTTTTGCCTAGGTGTGAAATATCCATAAACATGCTGCGTTTGGATGCCAGTCTTTCTACTGAGTGAGTTTAAATCCTCCAAGCCCTTGTGTTTTTGTATCATCTGATATTAGGGTGGATTTGAGAACAATGAGAAATGACAGCCTCATGCATCTGGATCTTTGGTGAAAGCTAGTGTGTGAGAGAAGATAAGGCAAAATACACCGCACATGATATATATATATATCTATGTATCTATATATATGGCTGGCATAGACGAGGGAGCCCTCTACTGACGAGTTAATGTAGTATATCCAGGCTGTTGGCAAGTGTCATGTGTGAGCATTTGACAGGTCTTAGCACCTCCAAAGAGGCTGAACAGTGCCCAGAGTGTATCTTCTTGCTTTTCCTCCCCTCCTCCCCCCAAAATGAACAATTTTTAAGGGATGTGAATCTATAGCATATGCAGATGCATACAACAATTTGCATATAGGGTAAAACACCAAACAAGGATAAAAGTCAACCCAGTGTTGTGCTCTGTACCTTTCACAGGAAGGTTCTTTCAGAGCAGAATGAATGGCGTTACTGCTGTCATGACTTTGAGGGCTAGGTTAGAGGTGACAAAAAAGTGGCTCTAGCCATATTTGCTTTTTAAAAGGGCTCTTCAAGAAGGCGGAAAGCTCTAACTAATCTGTTTCCTAGGAGGAAATAGAATTTTGAGGTAATTTCCATCCACGTCTAGTGCATATGATGAAAGGTAGCTACAGTACCTTAGTAAGAAGAACTCTGTGAGCCATTTTCATGGTTGTATAGTGTCCTTGAAGTTGTCTTATGTGGAAGAGATGAGCACCTCTGTGCTTGTCATCTCAAAAATACATGCAGTCTGATGTTGCAATGCTTTTCCTGTCTGCTTCATCTCATTTGAGAGAGTATGTTTAGTCAGCAGAAACAGAACATGGTTTTTGTTGCTTTTTCCATGCATGGCAGTGTTTATTTGCAGTATCCTCACAAAACTGTCAGTTGCTAGCAAATCTGTCTGAGGTGACCACTGTCAAAGAACATTTCAAAACGGTGTCTATTTCTGTATAGCTAGAATTGTATTCACTGTTTTATGCTTTGTCAGGAATGGCTTGATTTAGGTATGTCAGGAGAAAACCTTTGAGAAACTGATTGGAAAGAAGACTGCAAATATCTTTCCACTAGAGAGGCAAAGCCAACTCTCAGATGGTAAAAGCCAATGGAGGAGGATTTAGATGGACCACCAGTTAACTCTAGTATTGCATTTCTGGTTCCCTCTGTAGGAACACTTTCCCTTTACTGTTCTAGAACACTTCTAGCTTGCCAGAACCACCTGGCCAGTCACTGTGTGCCTTTTACAGTAGAGCAGGTATGAAGGGAGAGGCTCTCACCAGTTCTGTGCTCAGCCTTCATTCTGAAAGGGGAATCGGGCAAGTCCACCTGAACACTTTAACTGGTGCTCATGTACAATCACACTGCCAAGAAAAGGATTTATTTTATAGCAGAAGGCATGTGACTTGCTCCATTATTATTAATGCGTGCCAGTATTCCTCATGAAGCAACATCAGATGCCTTGAAAACCTACAGCTGCTTGTCTTACATGCTGGGTAGTGAGGCAAAGAACACTATTGTTGCTCTTAAACTGAAGTGTGGAAAATATATTTCCAAATTCAACCTATGGAACTATTGGTACAGGAAGTCACTAGATAGCAGTAGTTGCTTCATGGGTGGAAGGGCTTCCCACACAAGTTGGATGGGGAAAAAAATAATACAGATATGGGTGTAGAATGGAGCTCTGTGCCTATGTTTGGAGCTGGTATCAGTTTCCAGTTGGATATGAAGTGTGATTTTGCCTGAGTAGTACAGGACAGCATGCTAGAGAATCATAGCCTTCCATAAGCCGTGAACAGCATCACTGTAACTTGAACTTAACCCTTTTTTGAGATTTGTGCACTCTGCCTGATAAAGAACAGCCTAAATTTTAGTTCTTCCCTCTCAGAAATGTAGTTCTCTTCAGAAAGCTTAGCTTTCTCCTGTGTCTGGTGGCATTTGACAGGTAATAATTAGACTGGAACTTGAGCTCAGCCACAGAGTCTGTACAGCTAAAAAATTAATCTTTCAAGTAAACCACTGCCTCTTTCAATTCAGCGAAGGTGGTCGAAGCATTTCTGCTTTAGGAAATGATGCTGCCTTGCTTTTTCCTGGGAACTCTTACTGCACCTTTCCAGCAAGCTACCGGCTTAGTCTGCGTTGTCTGCTGCAAAGCACTCCTTTTGGCTGTAGGAGAGCGTGGGAAGCTACTCAAAACAACCAGCAATTCCAGTGAAATCCTCAGTTCCATCCCATCCTTCCCCTCCTACTGCTCCCCCACGTTTTACACAACCCATCTCCTTGCAAAGAACACATTTTTCATCCATAATGTATCAGGTCACATTAAGGTCACTAGCATGCCCAAGAAAAGTAGCTTTTATTCTAGCCAGTGAGTCAGACTAGTGGTATTTGTCCCCGTTTTATTTTTTGTGCTTTGAAGGGTGAATATTTCTGACAAGTGGGGATTTGCCAGCTGTTTGTAAGTGCAAACAGGCTGTCGATCTCTGCACGGAGTTCACCCAGCTATGCAGGGTGAGATGCGTTTGCTGCTCAGCACTACAGCTTTGTGATACTCCAGCTGTAAGGTCTTGCTTCAGGAGCAGTTAGTTACCTGCGTGGACAAATGCTTAAATATTTTGGAATGCATCATGTTTTTCCCAAGGCAGTCAGCAAGATCTGATGAAAGGAGAACTCAGCTGCAGGTCTGGCAACTCCCACCACAGCATCAGCTCCTGCGTTGGGCCAGCTGATTGTAGTGCAAGTCAGTGCAGTCTCTGGTGCCAAGATAGCAAACAACTAGTTCTGTGTGTGTTGAAGAGAGGTAGTGGTGTTAGTTTGTAGAGTATTGAGCTGCTGTTATCAAGAAGCCTGCATCTGTTTGTTCTTGTTCTACCATTCCCTCTGAGCCCATAACCCTGTTTCTTGATAGGTTTGGGATTCCCACAGTGGGAGTCAAATGTAAGTGGGCCTTGGGGAGGTATCTGTGACGCAAGAGCTGCAAGCAGGCACATCTAACCCCCACCGTCAGCCTGTGACTGTGTATACACAGTGAAATGGCCTTCAGGCTGGCACCTCAGTACCAGCCTCCAAGCTCTAAACTCTGTCCCCACCGCTGTGGTGTTCTTCGGGGGGCTCCTGCCCTCACACCGATGCAGGCCGGCTCGTCGGTAGGAGATGTGGAGCTTAACTTTGGCACCAAAAGATTCAAAGCTTTCTAATGCAAACGTGGGAAAGCATTTGTGCAGGACAGAAGGAAATCAGAAGTGAAGAAGAAAATTGGTGGCTGTGTTTTGTTTGGCTGTTCTCTGTCCTGAGAAAGCACTGAGCTGGGTGTGAGTGCAATTGCACGTGGAGGAACCCCAGAAACAGCAAGTGACAAGTGGTTGTCTCTGTCCCGCGCTTACTGCCTTTATGAACGGGAGAGGGTCTTTTTTAGGCTTGAGCCTGGGAGGTAAGGTAGTAGGTGAAAGTGGCCAGGGGGTGAGTTGTGGTAATGATTCCCACATGTTATGGGAGGATTGTAAATGAGAACAGTGAACGGCAAGGGGTGAATGCTGTTGAGTATGGCTGCAAAGAGGATTTTGGCTGTGGGAGGGATGGATGACTCTTTTTGTCTGTGTATACTAAGGGATGCAGAAGAGATGATCAAAGTAGTTTGGTAAACCCTGGGAAGCAACCCTTAAATGCTGAGCCAGGATGGCCTGTTTTGAAATCGGGTGCTGCTTCTGCCTGACTACAAACCTTGTGCAGAGCGGGCTGAGTGTGGCAGCAAGTACATGGGTTTCAAGAAACAGCCTCTGTTCTTTCATCCCTCGTTGCAACATCTATGCCTGTGCGGCAGTTGGGGCACGATGAAGTCTCAGGGGTGCTTCCTGAGGAGGGAGGGGATGCGGAAAGGAGACATCATGTCTGAATTTGACAGGAGGGATGGGAGGTCCCTGCTCTCTTCAATCTCTCTTTTTCCAGAGCAGAAACAGATGCCATTGGGTTTCTGGTGCATGTATTTTTGAGTCCAATTCCCAGTCAAGGCTCCTTTTGGCCATGGAGCAGAGGATTCTGTAGGAAGGAATAGAAATCCTCCAGTGTCTACGGAGCGGATAAACAGCTGCCGTGGGGGCTGGGCATAGATTTTGCCTCAGGCTTGGACCTATCACATGGTTTGTGGGAGAGTGTGCCAGTATACACACAGTTGACAACGCTGCAGGTCTGAGGCACTTTCCCTTCTTTGCTGTACTTCTCTCCCCACCAGACTTAAAATATTTAAGGACTAGCATTCCTCTCTCTTGACACGAGGAAAAGGATGTGATGGGTTTGTGGGTAGCAGCAGGGGCCAGGAACCAACTGGGGCTCTCCAGGCTCACGGCCTCGCGAGCTCAGTCTGGGGCTTCTGGGCCTAAGCCCTGCCCCGTGGCAGTGTGCGTGGCCCAAGCCAGAGCACAACTCTGCTCTGACCTGTCTGGCACTGATCCTTCAGGTGTGAAGGACTCAGAGCCTTGTGAGAGACAAAAAGTCTTTCGAAAAGAAAATCCATTTCCCCCTTTCAGCTGAGCCCTCCTGCCCATGGGTGGCTTCAGCAGGAGAGCTGAGCTCCTCTGATGGCTTCCTGCAGAAGGACTGAGTCATCCCAGCTGTCATCTTACGGATAGAGCAATGTGCCTGACGCATGGACTCAACAGCTAGTCAAAGTGACTTTTGAGACGGGGATCTAGGCATGGTCAAAGGCTTGTACAACAGAAAGAGATGCCCTCAGCTCTCTGGCATGCTAGGTTACAAGTTGGCAGTGTGCTGAGATGAACCTGCTGCAGAAATCAGGGTGATTTAGGGAGCAAAGGACTGAAGATCTCCCATTTCTGGTGCCTGATCTTTACAATTCCCAAATCTGTAGCTGTAATTCATCAATTTATCATTGCAACAGCAATAAAAATGTACGGGATGTTCTTGCAGGAATATGAGAATTTCATAAGCTTTGAACATACAGGAAAATAATATATGTACTGTATGCTGACTTGTCTATCTTGCAGCTAAAGTTGAGAACCAGTGCAAACACCAAACTCAGATGAAATGTTTAATGTAGAACTTGACAAAAGAAGGGTTAGTGATTAGCTGCTTGGCTTTAGCAAAGCGGTAGGTTTCAGAGAGAATCCTGTTTTTCCCTTGGCCTGTCATTCATACAATGGTAGGTAGTGCTTACACATCTGTTTTGCAGCCTGGGTGGTGACAGTGACAGAAGATTTGCCATGTGCCTTCAAAAATTGGGCTTGCTGGCATGGTTGTGAGTGTATACAGTTCCTTAGGGCTTAAAGGCAGGAAACCTAGGTTAGCCGTAAGATGAATGAAGCAGGAGCTACTGGGCTGTTATTCCTATGTACCCTAAGCCTGAGATTCCTATTGTTGTCTCAGATCAAACCTGAACAAACTGCTTGAAATTATCAGTGACCGTCTGTGGAAGGAGGAATTGTCATCATCTGTGGGTTACCTGGAAAGAAGCAGCAAGTCGAAGGCTTAGTGAAGGAAGCCAGGATCCTTGTCCTGTTTTCATTATGGTGCTTTTAGTACAAAAACTCTTTTTTCTGATAAGCATCACTGAAAGAAAATTGCAGAACAAATGAAATGATCTGCTTTTAAAATCGGGGTGAGTTAAGAAAACCAGTCTAGCTGCCTTGTTTTGTTTTTTTTTTTTTAGGGTCTTTTTATGTAGTCTACGATTAGCAGTGAATATGGGATACAGTGAGACTGATGTTACAGTGTGTTTTCTGTATAAAATCTAAAATCCAAGGTGTGTGTGGTGTTGGAGGAAGGAGGGACATGTCTGAAGAATTCACTAATGAAAATGTTCATTTTAAGTGAGGGAAAGGGCTCTAATCAGTATGCCTCATTTTGGGTTATTAATGTAATTGAAAACACAATCTACCTAAATCATGCAAATTATATGCAGGGTGAGGGTTTTTTCAGCTATCGTAATGATAATCTAAATAAAATGTGGATTGTATGTGATGTTCTGAAAGACTGGATCTGAGATTAATATGAAATGCAAAAATATGTAGAAGACACCCATGGTGTAGAGCTGCAACTCTGCTTTTATGACATTTGAAACCTGATTTATGAACATTGTTACAAGGTTTTTAACTGTACTGAAAATGAAATTAGGTTAAACTTCTTCCTATTAGCATTAGAGTTACAATCACAACACATTACAATAGACTAATAAATGTTACTTTTTGAATAATGAAATTGCCATCAAGACACCGTTAATCGGAATGAGATTATAATTGGAGTTGTGCTGTGCGGGGAATGGTTCTGTGCAGCAGAGGTTGAGAGAGCCCCGATGGCATCCTGGGGACAATCAGCAGTCTTAGCTGGGTGCTTCAGTCTCTACCCGAGGAGCTATCCTAGCACGTGAGAATACCTAGATGTTGCTTCAAGTCATGTGGACTCACAGAAGGGTGCTCGAGTGGCTGTATCATCAGCTGATAAGGAGGATTTGTGACCTGAGCCTGGCAGTACAAACTGCATCCTTCAGGTGAGACGTGCTGGCTTGGTGCCACTGGTACAGTCCTGAGCTGTCTGAGCAGGGCTGAGGGCTTCTTCTGCAATCCTTCGGCGATGTTTCAGGTGAATGGCAGGGTCTGCTCAAGGTGCTTTTCTTTCAAAATGATGTGTAAAGCTATAGAGCAAATAGTATTGGAAGAAAGAAAGGAATCAGTGTTCTAAATGATTAATGATTTTTCTAAAGTTAGGTGCAATTTGTAAATATGAAGGCTAATCGTAGGCATGAAAACTAGCTATTTATGGTGGGCAGAAATACTGGGTTGCAAATGTGCTGGTTGCATTTCAGTTTTTCTTCCCTAGCTGTAAGGAAAGACCCTGAACTGACAGGACCAGAGTGGGGATTGGGTGTTTTCCTGAGACTGGAAGTGCCATGAAATAAGTACAGCTTAAGCAAAAGTAGCACCCCAATAAGCTACCAAGCAGCTGTATCATAGGCAGCCCTTCCAACCCAAACCGTGCTGGGGTTTTGTGGATGTTTGGAGGTATGGGTTTCAATTCCTGAGTGCTTCTGTGCATGGAAAGTCATCTAGAACACCAGTAAGTTCAAAGGGATGCCTGTCCTTGCATCAGTTCAGACCAGTCACAGGCTGAAAGCTGGTTCACGCCTGGTGAATGTGTTGAGTTCTTAAGTAGTGCCTTTGTTTTCTGTCATTTTCGTCATACTGATGGAAGATGGGGCCAGTTCTGGATTGTACTGCCAGAGAAAAGCCAGGGCTCGGTCATGTTGGACATGACAATGAAAGGGTGGATGTGTTCTGTAAGCTTTATGTGAATTGTTCTTCCTAACTTCCTAGGGCTGAATACTTTGAAATGAGACAGGTGTTGTGTCTGGCCAGCACCTTCATAGTTTATTTAAAAAAAAAAAAAAAGCCAAACAAGAACAACAAAACCTTTTAATTGTCATCGTTGGTTTCAGTGGTAATTAGACTCTGTAGCCAATTTTTCACCATTTGTTTTAGGACTGGAGCACTGTGGAAGAACACCTTAGGCTTGGAAAAATTGCACTGAAGAGCTCTGTGTCTTGGCAGAGCCAGCAGCGGCCATCCATAGGGTTGTAGCAAACATGGCTTACAGTGGGGCACAAGCACAGGAAGCAAAGGCACTTGGCTATCTGAGAGGTAGAGGGTTAAGTGTTGTGATCATAAACCATACAGTAATTGCTCTCAGACCTATTAGCAGGATGTCTTGCATAGACTGTCATCCTGCCCTTTCCCATGGGCCCTGTTCACTAACCCTTTGCATTTTGACAGTAATTACCATCCAAACAAGCACAAACCATCACCAGCTACTACACAAACCTACTGTCATGGTAACGTAGCAACCTCCGGTTCATCTTAAAGATGTTTAGTTTTATCTCATATGCTTAAAATTGGCCTCAACTCAAAGCCATAATGAAAAGAGCACCGACAAACTTAATGAAAAAATCAAATGAAATTTGATACTTCACATTTCAGCAGAAGCTTATAGTCCGGCGTGTGCAATAGATGCTTAATGAGAACAGGAGATGTAGCTGGAGGAAAAGGCAAGCTTTCAGGTAAATGAGGAAGGCATATGGGTCTGAAAAATTCTCTGTTCTTTTCCGAGCAGACAGCTGGTCCAACAGAAGATGCTGGCTTTCTTCACCAAAGTTTCACCTTATTTCTGGTCTAGAAATGTGTTTAGGAAATAGCTGAGGCTATTCCTAATCCACTAACTTAAACTTTTTGTTGTGGGCAGTGGATGCTGTTCTTTGGACTAATGCCCAATGTCATCACTCTTGTTAGGGAAGAAAGCACTATGGATGGTGACTGTTGCCATGCCTTTTAAAAATATTTGAACTAGATGTTGTCCTAAGGCCATGCAGAAAATACAGCCCAAATCATCTTTTGATGTCAATCAGCCTAGCTGCATTGATCTCGGTGCTAATGATGCGATGTATTTGCAGGAGGATTTTGCCTGCTCTGCCTCATATTCTCACAGTGGATTCACAAGTTAATTCCCAGAAAAGTGCACTTCCCCAGGTCCTTGTTTTTGATTGCTAAATCTTTCCCTAAATCTCTTTCTGTGGCAGTCCCTGCACAGCATAGCAAATGGGAGGAGCTGCTGCTGCACTTGATGGCAAGGGTCAGGACACGATGTCTCTTGGTGGCAGTTGCCCACCTCTTGGAGGGTGACAGCACCCAAGGTCGGCTTCCCTCCCCTTGCAGGTCGGCAGGCTGTGTGCCCCCCTGGTAGGTGACATCTCCTTTCTGTGCCTGCCCACACAAAGGGTGTCATGTAGTACTTCCAACTTCTGAGAGGTCTTTTTTTGGGGGAAAAAAAACATTGAGGGAAGCATCTAGCCTGAAGTTACCGGGAGTACGCCCCTGTCCCTGCATAACGTGTTTCATTGGTTTCACATTTTCATGCTCAAAAACATGAGCTCTAAATACAGTCTCAAGTTTTTTACCTGTTGGTCGCAAACACTGGATCACATTATGGATTGCTAGATTAAAGAGCCATCTACTGCAAAAAATTACTCCTTGACATAGCAGAGGGACTTGCTCTTGAAGTTACTTCTTACTGCCTCATCTCTTGTTCTTTTCTCATCTTGTGATGAAATGTGGTGCTGCTGGGATTTGTGGATGCACATGTATGCAGGCAATATGCCTCTGAGGGTTATAAAGCTGGGAATGTAAATGCAGGAGATGAGATCCTGACCTCATCAAAATCAGTGGGAGTTGTGCCGTTGTCTCTCCTGGAATGTGATCTGGACATTGGGGAACTGAGAGTTATGCTATACTGACCAGGACCTAACTTCTTGAAATAGAAATAACTGCTTCAAGCTGCTGCTGCTAATCAGGGCTCATCTCTTTGGCGCTTGCACTGTGGTAGTGGTCTGAGTTGGGGCTGCGGTGACAGACAGGCAGCTGTGGTGGTGGACAGGCTCCGAGCCCCACGCAGACAGATGGTGGTCCCTCTTGTCACCTGGGCTGTAAGGTTTTTCACAAGGACAGTCACTCAGGACGTACTGGTGTGGCCATGATGTTAGCTGGGATTTCCATTCACTTATTATATAATTTCTTATAATTTTTTTTTTCTTTCTGAGCTTTATTTTCTTCTTTTATATTATTAATCATTTTAATATTTCCATCGTGGTATTGGTACCCCATTCCTATTCTCGTGGACAATTCACTAACTAGTGGGTGTTTTTTTTGCAAATGCTATTAATTTGCTTTTCAGTTGGCCTTCTAGATCAGCAGTCAAGATGCTAAATTAGATCTGACCATATAGAGATATTCTTTGTTAACCCTTTTGCTATCTTCAACTTCCACAAATACAAAATAGTGCTATTTCTGCCTCGTGTTTACATTTTGCAAGGCCTGAGGCAGCAATCCTTTAAAAGGCAGTGCTGTTATCACTCCACCTATTTTTGCTGCTTTTAGTTTTTAAAGAAAAAGTAATCCAGTGTTTGATGATATTGTGCTCTTAGCTGGTTCCAAATAGCAGTGAATTTCTATCCAGAATCTAGTGTTATTTCAGCACAGAAAAGATGGTTCCCTTTTCCCTTTTTTCTTTTTCTAAGCAGATGTGTATCTCGAAAACACAGTGGTGTTTTCTGCCCACTTTTCTCTGTAACCCAGGTTCTGCCACTGCAACCTAATCTGGCTAAGATGGCGTTGTGTTAGCTGCAGAGCAAACAGGAGTCTTTGAGTTCCCACTGTGCAAAGCCCCAAAAAGGTCCTCGATTTTTCTTCCTGGAGAAGAAGGGCCCCATGAGCTCGTGCAGGTGCCCTGCTGGGACGTACCGCAGGTCAGCTGTGAGTCAGCTCCTGGCTGCCGTGCCTGGTTCTGCCTGCCGGCTGCCTGCCACTACGCTCCTGCTGCCACTCTTGCTAGAAGTAACTGATGGCCGACAGAGGCTGGCTCTTTGTCACTTCGGGTCTCCCAGGCAGAGCCTGATGTGCTGCTTGCAGAGAAGCAACCACTCCCGACAGCAAAGCTCGGTGCGCTGCTCCCTTTGGACAAGTGATTGATTCCTCTGTAATATTTGTAAATGGGAGCTGTATTGGAATCCAGTGCAGTTGTAGGATCGGAGAGACAAGGTCTTTAGCATTAATTGGACCACCCTGTGTCAGGTGAACTGCTCTGCTTATGGGCCAAATGCAGATGTCACTTGAAGTGATTGTTACAAGGGAACAAATGCGGGTTTGAGAGCACTACTTGTTTTTAGAGCACAGGTTTTTAGAGCAAAGCATGTAGTGCTAACGGGGTTGGAATCATTGCATTTGACAGAAATGGTCGCAGATCAGCAAAACTCAGAGACAGAAATATGGGTGGTTTTTTGTCGTACATGAAAAATCTAGTTGTGCTCCTGAGGTTAAAGGACTCACAGCGCTGGTGGCTGTCTGCTTATCTCTCATCTCTTACCTCGGTGAAACTAGCTGTGTGTGTGGATGCAATATCTAATAAATGGAAGAACATTCTATGACAGGCAGCCTATGCAAAAGCAACTGTTTGTGTCCATCCTCTACAAAGAAAAGGAGTTTATGAAGCCTTGCAGTGGGCAACTCATCTCTTCTTCTATTTGATCTCGTAAAATCAGTCACCTCATGTATTCCATTTTGGGAGGGTTTTGAGCCACTAAAGGCATGTTATGTCCAGACTGCTCACCTGCACGTGAGGGAGCAGACACAGTACAGATGACACAAGCAGGAAAACACCAATGAGGCCAGTGCAATTGTTTGTGATTACCTTGCAACATAATGTGATTTTTTCGAATGGTAGAATGGTTAGTAACTGGAGTTGGATAGTTCTGCTCATCTCCATGTTTTTCTGTCTTGTCTTGAGCACGTTGGTGAATCAGCATCATTACTGGTTTTCAAGGTAAGCAGCAATATCAATTGGTGAGCAGTTTGTTTGTCTGCCTTTGAATTAGCTGTGCAAAAATGTTGGCCCTTTTTCCCCCAACTCGGTGGTCAGTTCAAATGAAAAATTAGCGACCAGTCCCCCTCTTCTTCTAACAGCATGGTCAGGTTGACATGAAACCAAGTTTTGACTTGTGTTCTCAAACAAACAAAAAATAGACCGAAGTACACAAAGAAATACAGTAACATCATCAAGCTTGCAAGTTTGAGTGAGAGAAGATGGTAAAGATGGATGTCAAGAGGTTTGGGCAAGAAAAACAGATTGCTTGAATATGGTCCTGTGGAGTTGTGACTGGCAGTGGGCTCTCTAGCTGAGACTGCCAGATATGTCTGTCTGGTGCCTGTAAATCCTACGCAGAGGCAAACACAAGAGAAGGTGGTAGCAGAGGGAACATCAATATCTGTGGAAGAACAAAAATGTCAGCTAAAAATTAAAGGAAGATTGCTGTCTGATGGTGATGTTCAGCCTCGTAGGTGAAGAGGTGGAAGTGAAAAGAAAACCAGACAAAACCAACTGGCCTTCAAATGCAGCTTGAAAAACATTTGAGCTTTGAAAGAAAATGTTATTGATGCCTGGAATAGTGTGGCGTGGGCTCAGAGGAAGGGATTGAAGGCTACCAATACATGCATCAAAGTAGAGGAGGCAAGCTCAGAAGAGGAAAAAAGAAAAGTGCTAAGACCTGTCGGGACATCCAAGAGAAAAGGAACTTCTCTGTGCAGGGTAGGTGTGCCCTGCAGCAACAAGTCAAACACCAAAGACATGGTGGAAGACAAAGTGCAAACCAGACCAGGGATTTTAAATTAAGTGCATGTGATTTCCCAGAGCCTGTGGTTTAGATGTATTAAGTTTAGCATCAAAGGAAACTTAAAAAGAAGAAAATAACCATCTAAATATATCTCCCTATATCCTCCTTAATGCTCCTAATCCCACAGAGGGTGTGTGTTTTCCCGTTTGTAGTTCTTTCAGCAGTCCCTTTAGCAGCTTTTGCTAGAAGGATGTTCTCTGTCAGCAGCTTTCCTTCAGCTTCAGGCTGACCCCTGGACTTGAACTGAGCTGCTTGCCTTGTCTTCGTTTCAGCTAGGGGTGTCTGACACTGCACTGAGTCAGGCTAGGCAGGTCTGGCTAAGGACTCTCATGCCTTCCAGTAAAAACAGGCTCGTTGCTTTGGAGGTGTAAATCAATGCCTGTCTACTGCAGGCAGTGGAATCATGCCAGCTCCAACTTACTCATTGCTGAGTACGGTTTGTAGAGGAGGAAAAGCCATGGCAGCAATTGCTTCACGGTGCATTGCCTTGCTGCTACTGCAGCTCCAAAACGTGTGAGGTGGAGGCAGCGCTGCTCCTCGCAGACGTGCCGTTGTGCAGGAGCGGTGGCTCTGTAGAGGTGCAGAGCTTGTAGGCACGGGCACCTTTGCACAAGGCAACGCCACTGTGCTGCTGGTTTGCAGCACCCGTGGATGTGCTTCTGTAGAAACCTTTCTGGGTGGGCTGTTAGGTCCTAAAGGTGATTATTTTTACAGCTGTTTTAAAAATAACCTAGGGATAGGTCACAGGACCTGTCCTCGTCTGGTTCACCTACTCAGAAAAATAAATTCTGCAGTTACAACTCAAGAAGAGAAAGCAAACGTAGCTCTGTGTTTTGACGTGTCTCTTGGGCCTGAGGGCACAGACTGGTGGTAGGGGTCCTGCAGCTTGGCTGGCAGGTGTGTGGTGTATGGACTGCAGGAAACAAAACCTGGGGGCAAACCCTCGTGGAGCTCAGCCGATATGTTGTAGCCCAGCTGCCCGAGCAAGCAGCTTCATGGTTTTTCAGAATGGTACCTAAATATGTTTGCTTGTCACTAAGATGCTGTTAGTTTCATCGTTGCCCTGATTGTACTGTACAACTCAGTGTTTTGTGTTGTTTTTTTTTTTTTTTTTCTTTAAAAGGCTGTTTGTGCTGTGTAAAACATGGCCTTCCCTTATTTTGCCAAGCTGTGTCTGGTATGGCTAGTCATCAAATTGGGATGGATTCCTCTTGCATTGAGGAACTGCTTTTGGAGATGATAAATGTTTTTGGAGGGGATGGGAAGGAATGAGCCTTGGTCTTTACTGAAGCTGTGAACAAAGTAATGTTTTGTGCACAGTAGACATTACTTAGTGTTATGCACTGGGGGGATGTCCAAACGCACCCCCCATACACACCTGAATCACGCTGTTGGGCAGGTTGTGACTAAGGAGGAGACTGCGCTGGGCTGTCTGGGTATGCACAAAGGTACGCAGGCTGACCTGGCTGCACAGGGGGTCAGGTGATGTTGCCTCAGATCACAGCGTTTTTTCCTCATATAAGAACATGTTTGTGTTTGCTTGCTGTTTTTCTGTTTTAAGTTCATTTATTCAAGTCTGTGGGGTTGTTTTTTTTTTTAACACCAGAACCACATTTACCTTCTGTCATGCTTTTCAAAGTTCCTGTGCTAGCTACTAAACCTTTGGAAATATTTAACTTGAGAGCATGTGAGGGTTATTTTGTTTGTGAAGTCTTTTTTTAATAGCGCAGGCAATCATTGTAGGAGTCAGCATGTGTGGCAGATACAAAATGGTCCTTTGCTACTTAGCTGGTGACATGTTGGAGCCAGCACCGCACGCTCCTCAGAGTGGCAGTGCGCAGAGATCTGTGCAAGGGATCCCAGTCAGCCCTTGCCTCCTGTTGCGATGCTGCTTTCTCGTAGCTGTGAAAGGGCTGCGTTTTTCCATCTCCCTGCCATCTTTCCTCGTCTTTTGCCTGCTGTGTCGTTCCCGTGTCCTTTTTTCTCCACGCTGCCCTCTCCTTTCTGGATCCAGGCTCAGTGCTGTTTGTCCATGTTCTGCTCTTACGTGAGTGGGTCCTGATTTCTTACGTGTGCGGCTTCCCACAGCACGTGGATTTGTATTTCTGAAGAAAGTCAGGAAGGAAATCAAGGAGTTCACCCAGTCTTTGTCTGTAGTGCGTAGTAGAGCAAGGCTGAAGGATGTGAATTGGGGAATGTGTACTGGAAATAGTGCTAAGACAGATGATGGGATTATTTCTTTGCCTTGGCAGAAATTCGATCAGACACAGCAAATCTTGGTGAAAGACTGAAGCCTTCCTTAACTGACCCCAACCAGGATAGCTTTATTTTGCATGGTTTGCAGTAAAACTGGGATTATCTGTTCAGGATGCAGACCCTCACTCTACATTTATAGCTGAAGTTTCATGAGGGTTGCCTGCATTATATGCCACGTACACGTAGATGAATATTATAGCTGTTATTACTGTTATTACTCTATGTAGTTTGTGATGACCTATACTAGATACTACAGAGAGGATGCAGAGTGATATTCTCTGGCACTGTGATTTTTTAAGTGTATAATTATACTGTAGTCATTTAAAATAAAGGGTAATAGATAAGGTTAAATAACATTTCCCAGATATTTTCAGTTATTGGAAAATAATTCTGGTAAATTCTATAGTTAGCATGGATAGCTGGGAAAATGATTCACAAACCTTATGGAAATTCCTATCATTCCTGTACTGAAATACCCATTTTCATGATTTATTCAGTTCCTCTAATGGCTCAAGTTCCTAGTCTCGACGTGATGATGAATGGACCATGTATAACACAAACAGCGCCAATAAGGGAGAATCTTTGTGAGAGTTGTGGCTCTCTTTGGTCGTTTCCACTTTCTGCTTCAAGTGCAAGGCAAGTCCCTGTGAATAAAGCAGCTCCAAGCTCCTTCCCATGGACATAGGGCCAGGCTCTGCTCTACCACAGACCTGTGAGGCCGGTGAATGTGCACTGCAAGGATGAAAAGCAGAATCCCAGCAAACAGGCACGCTTCTCTTGCCATTTCTGTCCCTGGAATAGCCTTCCCCTTCTCAAGAACAACCGCAGCACTTGCCTCTTAACAACCTGGTGTGAGAAGAGGTGTGCCTCCCAAGCAGATGACATGCTTAGCCCACGAAGCCGTGAGAGTGATCTCCTGCCCACAGTCTCCTATGGGAGCGGTGGCACTGCTCTGCCAGTGCCAGAGCACCCGCAGAATCCACCCCAAGTGACAGGTACCTGAGCAGCAGCTCTGTGGTGCTTGCTTGTTGGTTTCTTGGTGTTTTTTTTTTCCTTTTATGCAGGCTTATATCCGATGAAATCTCCCAGTTTTACTTTAATTGCTGTTGGCAACATGTGGTCTCTGATAAAAAACATATTTTCTGTCGAGATTGCATTCATCAGTTGGGCTAATTTTTCCTGGCCCTCCACCCATCAGAGCTTCTTTGGAAAGGGAAACAGCAGCTTGTGGGTTAGCAAATGCCAGGCAACTGAACAAAAAGAGAGAGGGAGAGAGAGGAAAAAACAACTCACAAGTCTGTTGCAGAGCATTTGTACAAAAAGTCTTGGAAGGATTTCTTTTTAGCCCGTAGCCCTGTCTATCTGGTGAATGCTTAGGTGCTGGTATATAGAATGTGTTGCCCTCGGGGCCTTACGGCCTTTGCAGAATTCGTACTCCAGTCTTGTAATGGATCATTTGCAAAATCATTGCAAAGACAGCTTGCTTATACTGTCACTGTGCCAGCACCAGAAGCTCATTGGGTATTTTTGTCTTGGCAGATGCACATTCTGTTGTAAAGGTCTGTTCATCTTGTGCCTTCCTTGTTCTCAGGTAGTGCTGAGCACATTGATGCAGAAGGAGATAGCTTGTATTATGATTTTTTTTTCCTCGATGTGAATGTGGGAATAAATGGGGGAAGTGAATTCTGATGCAGCTCAGGCTGTACAGTCGTCGGGCGGTGCTTTCCCAGATGTGTTATCTGAGCTTTCTGAGCCAGCAGCTCCAGGACTTTGAGGTGTCTGCTGTGGGTGACCCTGTTTGTGCACGGGATCCACAAAGAGAAGATGACGAAAGGAGGAAGACTGAGTGGGGAGGCTCTGTGTCATTTACAGGGAGTTGTTACGCTGACTGTTTTTAAAAACCACCTTGGGTTCTTGAGAACTTGCTCTTGAGTTAACAGAAGGGGGGGAAAAAAAAGAAGTTTCAAAAAATTGATTAGCATTAGTTTTGAAGCTATGCTGAAATGTTTGCAGGGTTTGCATGCTGGTCTCCATATGTCTCTTTTCAATTACATGTGCTGGAAGAAAAAAATGGCAATGTGTAAAGTGATTTGTTAGAATGGAAAAATGAAAACGCTGTGCCACTAGTAGGCTGCTCTGGAGAGCAGCGACCTTCCAGCCCTTTCCTCAAAAGAGAGATTTGAGAGATCTGAGTCATTTGAGAGCCTCTAACATGAGAACAATTAATAGTGGCTCAATGGGAAGCTGAGTTCCCTTGCTTTCTTCTGGACTGAGAAATGCAAGAGACCAAGTATTTGAGTTGTCTGCTTCACAGCCACTCACATCACCAAGACGGTTTCGGCAAGGAGGTACGAGACAAATAGCAGCATGCTCCCTTCAGGGAAGATTTCCCAACAATCCGGTCCATTTTCTCCTCCAGTACGAGTAAGCGTTTTTCTTTTCTAAACCCAGATAGAATAAGCATTGTGCTAATGCAAGTCCCTTTCTAAGCTTCCGTCTTCTGAAGTGAATGGCAAAACTCCCGTTGACTTCAGCGAGGGCAGGACTGGGCCATCTGTCTCTGCTTCTCTCGTACGGATACGCGCACAGACACACGCACATACATGCATATTCACCCATACGCAGGGGTTTTCACAAAGCAGAGCCGCTCGGTACAATATTGCTTGTATTTCCTGAATGGATTTATAATCCATCCAATACGGTACATTTTGAATGTGTTACAAAAAGGACAGATTTACAGGAGACAATCTGCCTTCGTGATGATTGCATATTGTGGCATTTCTAGTCCATATGGATCAGTAAGACTTGGATAGCAGGCATTTGACCTTCAAAATCATGCAAATGTGAAACCAGACTTCCATTTCTTACAGCTGGGAAAGTCACAGTGTGGCTTCTTCATCTGATTTGGGAGGCATTGATTAAAATACAACTTGACTTTAGAAATTATTGAAATTTTTCATACTGCCTTTTTGCAAACCCGTGGCTTGAGATCTTTCTCCCTTCTTCCTCACCCCTTCTGGCTAAACTTCACTCATTAACACCTATGACTCAATTGATCATTTAAGAGAGAAGCTGCTAATTTAGAGCCACAGGCGAACTACAAACAAGACTTTAAACCTTTTTGCTCACGCCATAGTTAATCTGTGATAATAACTCCTGAAAGCCTTTGAAAAGGTCTGAGTGTGGCTTTCTGTCAGCCGCATTAGGAAACTGTACATTTTCTCACTAAGAAACCTTGATTGTGCCAGATCCAATCAGGCTGCATGTACGGCAGCATTAATCTTGGTTTACGGTATAATAACTCACCAAGATTGTACGGATGGCATCATTAAAAGAGAGGCTGGGTTTTGCTTTGATAAATGTGCACCGGGGTAAAACTGCAGTTTGGTTTTTGCTCGTAGCAAATGTTTGCTGAGTGGAGATGGAAGGCAAGGCGTGCCGTGCTTTGTGATGTCTTGCTGTAAGGACATCCAGATTCTGCTTTGTCCTCGGAGATCCCTGCGGGGGGAGGCAGACGGGAGCAGCTGCCGGCAGCCCCATGACCACTGCCTGCCAAGACGTAGCGCCGCAGACATGCAAAAAGTGGATTTGTGAAGTGGTCAGCGCACAGCTTGAGTCCCAGTGAAGCAAGCTGGAGTTAGCGCTGCCCACACTGCTGTTCTGCTCGAGTGGCTAAATGCAACCGGGCACAGGTCCGTAGGGAAACACGGGTGAGCCACAGGCCTGCAACATGCAGCAGCACCAGCGGTCTTGCGTGCAGTCAGTTCCTGCTTTGCCACTGGCTCCTCTTAGCTGGGGCGTAGTTGATCACATAACATGGCTAGTGGTGGGGAAACACCGTCTTCTGGAGGTCCCCGTGGGTCACAGCACTGCCCATCCACCCTGAGCTAGCACAGCTGACACTGAGTTTGTGGCAAATTTCTGTATTTTTAAATTTCTGTCTCCCTGGCATGTAAGTAACATTCACTGATGGTCTCTCACATGATTGCTGTGGCACCACCTTTGGTGGGAGCAGCTTGCTTTGATGAATGCAGCAGGGATGTTGTCATACTTCCCAGCTCAAAATCCCGCCAGCTGTTTTACCTTTATGTGCATTTTTCAAAGCTACAGATGTATTTTTTTTTTACTTGGCTGTATGTTAACATCCACTCAGTGGTACGTCTTTCTCTGCTCTCAGCTACTGTGGTTCCAGAGTAAGTCCATGGTTATGGCTCCCGTTTTCCCAACCTCAGCAGCATGCTGCTTGTGCGCTGATTGGCACAAATAGAGAGAGCATTTACCAAGACTTTCTGGCTTCCACCAGTACCCTGCGTAGCAGAGCCTGTGTATCAATAACTGTGCACGTTCACAAGAAATCATTCATAAAGTCCTTCCTTTGTAATCATTAGGAGTGCCTAATTCCTGACTTGTCAAGTTAGGAAAAAAAAAATATATATGTGTATAGACAGCTTATTCTGGATTACATAGTATTCTGGCGAGACTCACTTGACAATTTCCTTTTGCATCTGCAGTTTCCATGTACTCCAAAAAGAACATGTCTAGATCTAGGTGAGGAGCATCCCCCCAGACACTGGGCAAAGGAGAATTAAAGATGTGCAAAATAATGGCTTTAGGTTTCCTGGTTTCCTATGTGGTTATTGGTGACTTTTGATTGTAAATTCCTTCAATTTCCTTTTCTGTTACTTTGTTGTTCCTTTCTGGTATTGATGCATCTACAGCATTTTATGCCATCTATAAACACTTCACGCTCTACTGCAGAGCACTTGGTCACCTCCAGCAGGCAGCCTACCACAGAGGTCTTGTTCCACTTTTAGTGTGTTGAAAACTGACCACTCGTTTGTGCAAGTTACCCTTTTAGCCAGCTCTGCTTTTAGTGCAGTGCTTTACCTCTCAGCTTGTAGCTAACACCAACCCAAGTCCTGGCCAGTCTTTCCCCGTGTGTGCTCTGGATTCAGCTGTTCAATCCAGCACCTAGTGAAGAAGCGAGGAAATACTATAGGTCAGTCTGATGCAGAGGTTGACCAGCCTCTTCGTGGTGATGCCATGTGTTATTGCTGGTAGGTGCTCTTTGACATCCTGCACCTGAACTCATAACCATCAGCCTCCTGACCTGAAAAAGGGGGATCGAACAGCCATGGCGGAGCTGGTTCTGCAAACCATGCTGCAGGGACTATGTTTAAGGATAGGTAAAGAGGGAAAGGATTCTCTGCTCTCTAGTTTAGTTTCTTTTTTTTTTTGTAAAAAACAACAACAACAACAACAACAAAAAACCACAATTTTCTGTTTCTTTCATTTTAAAATTAACTCATGGACAGAAGTTTCTGAAGTTTCTGTAATTTAGTGGCCATATGCCACAGAACTGTTTCCTGCTGTGAAATCTGTCACGGACGAAGAATTGAAAACAGAAGGAAAACCTACACTAATATCACCAGCTCCATTGGAAAAGAAAGAAGGAATCTTAGACTCTGGACACTGCGAGCAAAAGCAATAATTAAGGCCTGTGTCTGACTTTTCTTTCACGTGCCCCTTTCAATGACAATGTCTTTCCCCAGCACGAGCGGAGAAGCGGGTCCAAGTAATGCTGTCGGCTTGTTGCCTTCCCTGTGAACAAAACAGTTCGCTTCAGATGGCACTCTGCAACGTAAGCAGCAAATAGCCTAAGCCCACATGCTTCCACTGACACTTGATTAGTTTTGGGGTCTCCTCTGCCATGCTTGGCAAGCTAAAAGGACGAGACTGGCCCTGCCAGGGCGCAGGCTTTACCCCATCACTGGTTTGCAGGTGCTGCCCCTGGGTGCCGCGCTCCTGGCCAGCAGTGGCAGTGTGTGTCGCACGTTAGAAGTAGCAGCAGCAGCTCTGTAAACCAGGAAGGCATTCTATCCCCAACAGTTTTGAAACAGCCAATATCTACCAGAGACTGAGATGCCTCCTCGGAAGCTTGGAGTAGCTTTGTTTGTTTTTCCTTTCCTTTCAAGTAATTTTGACAGAAGTAAGCGGAGAAGGTCGGGTTGTGTGGTGTGGTTTTTTGTTTCTTGTTTGTTTCTTTTTAATTTTGTGGAGTCGTTTGTTGTAGAAGCCACAGTGGACAGTAAATGGGGAAAAAATGTAGGAGAGTTTTTCTCTGTGCTTTCTTTGTTCTGTCATACTTCGAACTGCACAATCCATCTTTGTCATAGATTGAAACAATATTTTTTCTGAGTCCTGCCCGCCCTCTGAGGATGCCACAGTGCTCCTGGCCTTTGTCAGCAGCAGCAGCCACCACTGGCTCTGGGGCTCCAGGCTCAGCTCTGATGGCTCAGTTTGCATGGGACTGGAGCCCAGCTCATCAGTATCAGCCCTGGGCAGAATAGCAAGCAGGCAGCAGTTGGTCCTCTGCACTCAGCTGCAAGCAGGGGTGTAAAGATATGCAGTGGGAAGCAAGTCCTCTGCCCCCTTTATGCCACGTGTGAGATGGAAACGACAAAGGGCGATGCCATCATTAAACTGTAAGGAACTGTCCATCCTCCAATTCACGCAACACCAGACACATGGCAGCACTTGACAAATTATACATTAAACTGGTAATTAGAGAGAGCAAGTAAATAGGAGTTTTTACAGTGAATATTCAATCTTCAGACACCCAGTATCGCGTGCAGGGTGGTCTGTTATTATTAGTTACTACTGGTAAAGCAGCAGACCTTAAAGATAATCATATTTGCTGGAACGTGTTTGTCAGGAAGCCAGCTTTTCTTTTAGAACGGCTTTTATTCTCCCTAAAGCACTTGTGGTAGCTAGTTGTGTTTAACTCATGCTGTTCCTGCCTCTCCTGAAATTCCCAGTAAACCCGAGTCTGCCTGAAGCAAGCTGCCCGTGTGTTACCCCAGTAGAAGAGGGAAGCACCCAACAGTGCTAACACCTGACTGCCGGGGTCAGGTCCTTGGAGTCCTCCTGGGAACAATGGCCTCAGCTCGAGAGCTGGTGGCAGAGGCACCTTTGTCCACATTGGATGAATGTGCTGGGAGCTGTTGGGGCCTGAGCCCTGCTGCACAGGCTCTGAAGGAGCTCACCCTTGTAGGGCATCAGAGCATGAGCTGTGGGGTCAAGACATGGTGACGACAATGGACAGACCCTTGAAGGGGTCAGTTTTGCCTCTCTGAAGGCACTCGTGTGAAACAAAAGCAGTACACGTTTGAATAAATGAGTTGGAAATTCCTCACGTTTCAGGGCCCAGCTTTGTCTTTGTGCACACAACGTTCTATTTTGTACTAGAAGCAGGGATACTGGGTAGGATAGGTTGAAGGTAGGATAGGTTTTGGCATCTTAGAGAGAACCTGAAAATGGCACCTGCCCCCCTTCCAAGAAATGCCACCACCACCAGCATGGGATTTCCACAGTCTCTCACGCTGTCACAAATACCTGGAATTGGGTGGAAATTGTGTTTTAAGCATCACGGACAAAATTGTGACTGTGCAATTCAGAAACATAGCTTAGCAAAACAATTGCTGCAACTTCTGTTGTTCTCTTCTCTGGGGGAAATAATTTGGTCAATCCAAATGCTTTGTTTTCATTGCGTTGTGTTTTCACTTGTGAGTGTAAAATGTTGAAAAACTCATTTCAGCAGGGAAAATCAAAACGAAAGTCGCAGTGAAATGAATTCACTCTATCAGAAATTCTTTTGTCATTTCAAAAAGTGATATACTGTCAAAACATGCTAAACGTTTCACTTCTGATAAGTTGTTGCCTTGTGACAGGAAACTCTTCCATCAGAACACTTCTGACCAACTGTACTAACGTCCCGAAGCAGCACCGGGCAAATCGGAAAAGATCCGAATAGTTTCCATAAACCACATCTTCCAAAAATCTGAGGTCAGCACCAAGTACTGTGTCTCACAGCTGTAAGAGCAGCTCATTCCCCTCTTCATTCAATATTTCAAGTTGTCAGCTTTCTGGGAAAAAATGCTTAGCTCCCAGATAAATCTTATCTGAACCTTCCAAGCACCATCTCCACTTTGGTCTCCTCCCCTGCCCCCTTTTCTATATATCCTTTATAACTCTGCATGCCTTCTCTTCTATTTCTAGCTTCTCTTTAAGAATAAAATTATACTACTGGAGCTTGTGGTGTTTCTTCCCTTAACAACCACCTTTCTTAATCCTAAAATGCTTTCAGGAGAGATAAAGGACTCTGGCTTTCTCACTACAGACCCAAGAGTCAGAGGTTGAGGGAGGTCACCTGGTTCACCCGCCACAGCCCGACCAGTTAGAGCTGTGTCACCTGTCACATACGTTCACCTTCCCTTAACTTTAAAGATGCTCCATTTATTCCAATTTGGCATGGATTCAGGTTGGTTCCCAGTATGGCTATGTGCTTCCAGCGTTCTCCGCGGTGTCTCCTGACAGAGGCTGACAGTGAACTCTGTATCTGATGACACTGATCAAAGGGACGGCGTGGCACTGACTTCACAGGGCTGTGAATCAAGTGCTCGTATGAGCAGGGATATCCAAGAGCGTTTCTCAGTTTCACACTGTGTCATTATGTTTGGAACAGGTGCTGCGACACAGAAGGTACAGCAAACTGTGAAATGTGCAGTGTATTGTGGTACAGGAACTCGTTTGCAGAGATAATTTAAACAACCTGAATGGCAGGTGACTCTGATAGTTCTGTCTCATGGTGTCCAATTAGTCAAGCAAAGAACTGATTTAAACTTCATCTGTGTGGCTGTGCAGTCAAAGTATTTCGTAAGGGTTGGAACTTTCTGCAGATGTTACTGCAGCTTTGCTGGGCAAGCAGAGAATCACAGAAAGGCAATGTTCTTGCTTCCACAATCATCTCAAACATTATTTAAAAGAAGCATCTTGTAGTGCAATTCTTTTAGCTCTTAGGATTTGAAACCTGGTGATGTTAACAGCAAAACAGATGAGTTCTGTAAGCTCCTAGCAAGCTGCATACACATATGTGGGCTCTGCAGACATTTACATTTGATGTTGTAAACTCTTTGTAATGTCTCAGATTAGACAACTTCTGAGGAAAAGGAGAGGAAAGAGAAAAGCGGATGTGAACATGAAAGTTGCCGGAGCAGTTGGTTACAAGTAACATAATAAGATGGGATATAACATAGGACTCAAGCTACAAATAGTGAAATATATTCAAGTCAAGCACCTCAAAATATTGTGGAGAATCTGGTGCATTTTGTTTCCTGCCACTTTAGGCCAGATGCATGTCCTCTTTCCCAAGGCACATCACCATGGTTATTATTCAGGCTGACCTATTTGATGTCGGAAGAGCTGTTCTGTGTTAGAGCAGCAGTGAGGACCTGATCTAGTGTCTTCGACTAAAATTTCGGCTTTTTTTTTTATCTGTAATGATCAGGCTTGTCTGCCCCTCTCCCAGGTCGCTCCGGTATCTAAGCCTTCTGTTGCCATTAGTTGTAGAGTGAAAACAAAGCACTGGGTGTTTAGTCTCCAGAAGGAACGTTGGTTGCACTCTGTTTTGGACACCAACAGCAGTTCAGATCCAGCTTGTACTCTTGTTATTTGTATTATTGGTGAGCATTCAGTGATATTAATTGCAGGGAGATAAACTGGGCTGCTTCTGTGTACAATGGTTAGACAACACTGTGGGTTAAACTGGTAGCTGGACTGTACAAGAAAAAAGGAGCAAATCTTTTTTCTTTTTTTTTTCTTCCTTCTTTTCAGCACTTAACTCTCCCTTCTGGTGGGCAAAATCTACCTTGGCAGATTTGAAGTTGTTCTGGTTTAATAAGCGTGTGCTGCTCTGTGAGTGGTGAAGTTTCCATGGAAATTCTGCCTATCTATCAGATTCTGAAATGGCTCCACGTACAGTCTGCATTTTAAAATAATTGTTAGCTTGTAATTTATTTATTTGCTACTTTTTAATGGAATTAGCCTGTTTTGTATAAGTCACAGAAGAGTTTCTTGAGCGAGCAGACTCCTTGGTGGGGTTGCCTGATCCGTCTGAAGAGCAGGGAACGCCTGCCTAAGGCTGCCTCTGCTGCTGCTGTGTGGGGTAAGACACAGCCTGACAAGATGCAGCTGTACCACCATGATGGGTGTGTGTCCTCCACAGGAGCTAAAAAAAAACCACCACAGATAGCTCCCAGTGCCTGTTTGTAGTTCTTCCCAGTAACTTAATGTGCCATTCCCAATCCATGGGCTGTGAGCAAGTGCCGAGTCCCAGAGACAGCCAGTGCGCTGTTAGGTTTGTTTGCCTGTTCCATTTTTTGTGTCTGATTTGTGAGTAATGCCTAGGAAAAAGCTGAGGAGAGCGGTGAGGCGCAGCTGTTCCGAGTTGGGAGTTAGTTTTGAGTAGAGTTCCCTGGAGGAGGGATTGCCATATATAAAACTGGCTGGCATCTCTGTTTTGGGACTGGGCAGTGTCCAAACAATTTTTTCTTCTGATTTCTGTTAGTAGTCTGGTCTATTGCACGACCCTAGGTACCTGCCGGGATGCAGCTGAGGAACAGGATTGCTTGGAAAAGTTTTGAGGCCAGTATTTTCATTTTGTTTCCTCAGAGCTCTCTGTTGATCTAGCTACCTAAAGATTTGATGATACAGGTTAATATGTGTAGAGATGCATGTGCCATACGTGTATAAACCGTGAATTTCCTGTAGGATGTTTTACCTATGGAAAGCTACCAGCTGCCCAGGTTCAGAGAATGTGGTTCTGTAAAAAGCCCCAAAACTCCTGGTATGTAAACATGCACAGTGCTTGGGGAGAGAGGAAAAGTGGCTGTTGCAAGGAGGTTTTTGTTTCGGTGACTGTTCTTCCTTTTATTTCATCTTTTTCTCTGTTAACATCATCCGACTTTATTGCCTAACTGCCTTTTGAAACACAAATTGTTGGTCCAAGTCCACAGCACCATGCTGCTGCTTTTAGTTATTGTAGGGGAAAAGTGCGTGTGCACACATGCAGAGTTTTCTAACTTGGAGAGCATCAACTGGCTAAGGACACTTAGCAATTTTTTTGTGATTTTTTTTTTTTTTAAAAGGCTTTCTGTGCTAAGAAGTATCTCTTTTATATAGTTTTTTTTTTTTTTTTATATAATTCTCTCATCTTCATGTAGAAAAACTTGCAGGCAATTTAAAAAGTCACTGAAGGAGAAGCTGCTAGACTTTTGGGTTGGTAATCTGCACTTCAAAATGTAAATGTGTTCGTGAACAGCTCCAAAGGAATCATTCAGTACCAGTGGGTCAAAAATCTGCATTTTAAGAAGACCCTTAATATGTATTTACATAATCTGCATTTTTAAAAGTCCTTAATTATGTATTTACATGAGAGATCATAACAGCTCCGAAGGAGCCATTTCTGTCTGCTGTATCTCTCCTAATGTACTTCTATAAGGGATAGTTTCCTTGTTCACGTTGGTGTTGTGCATCTGAAGGTAAAGAGACGAGGAGTGACGAAGTGGGGCTCTTATTAACAGCAGAGAGAAGCTGTCTGTCCTGCTGTCTTCGTGTGTATGGAACAGTTGCATTTCAAAAGAAGTTTTATTTAAACAGAACCTGCAGTTTAAATTTACTGTAAGATGGTTTGCGTCATGGTGTTAACACAATGTGCATTGTTATGTGCTTGCCACTATGTCCTACTGAAAGACTTGCATAGAATAAGATCAGGTGAAAACTGGCTGATAGATTTTAATTTATTTATTTATTTTTGCTCTCTGAGGGTCAGAACTTTACTGTAAGCACAGTTCCCTTCTGGGAGAAGAGACAAAATGGTCTCAGCATTCCCATGGACTACGTGTAGGTGCAGCTGCTTGTGGGCCCAAGAAGGGCTCCATACATTTTAAACCCAACCATTTGACTCCAACCAACTTGAATTAAGCATAGTCTGCAATTTAACATTCACTAAGTGCTGTAAAACACTTCCACAAAATCTTGGGGCTGTCCTCCCTCGGACATAAAGGCCCCATCCAGTATCTGCCAACGTTGCAGTGACAGAAAGAAGCGAAGGTATGGGGTAAGTGCAGGCGGCTTTCTGCATTTGCCAGGGGGTGCTAGATCTGAAGCCTGCCTATGTGGTTAGACCTGTGCCCGAGGGCTGCTGTGGAGAAGGCTACTAACTAGCATCCTGCCGGCACGCACAGCCACTTGTAGCGACCTGGCTGCTCAGCAGCTTTGGAGAGACTTGGAGAATAGGCCTGCAAGTTGTCATGGCTGGGGATTTGCCTGCTGGTTTGCTGTTTGCTTTTCTACAGGAGCCTGAAACAGTCTGGCCCCCACGAGACGTAAGTACTTGATAACGCCCAGAGAAGATCTTTATTAATGTTCTTCATGTTTCACGCAGTTCTGCTAACACCTGCAGAAATGTAGGAGGCAAATTTGTGGCCCGATTTACATAGATGCAGAGCTGTTGTCTTGAACGTAACGATGCCTTCAAACAAGGGCAGGATGGAATTTGGGTAACGACATACTGCCTGATGGTATCTGTGGAAGGATCTTTGCAGCTTGCCCCAGCCTCAAGAAGTCCACCAGTGAGCAGTTTGCTGAGAGCCTCGCAGTACGTTGGAGTGGTTTTGTCCAGGCACAAGCACTCAGACAAAACTCTTTTTCTGCTGGAGCTTTGGCAGGGAAAGTTCTGATGAAGGGCAGGGCTGCGTTGCAGTGGGTTAAAGGATGAATTCTGCAAGGGACCCCCCCTTCCCAGGGTTTGCTCCCTGTTCTCCTGGCTATTACTTCCTAAGTATTCTAATAACTCGAGTAAACTGCCGGGACAAACAACGCCGCTACAAATGTGTCTGGAGATTCTGCATCTGCCTGCCTTAATCAACTTCCTTCCCTGAATATGAATTGAAATAATGAGTCAATTAATGTTCTCAAATGCCAATGAGATGCAAAAGAGATTGGTGGAGGTGGTAGCAGTGCGATTCGGGAGCTGTTCCAGCGCCGGGATTTTAACAAGAATCACACACTGAGCGCGCAACTGATTATTTATCAGATGAAAACGTGCCTGCCTGGCGCTTAGCCATGCTCACCCCGCCCCAGGTCACCCAGGGAAAAGATCTCCTTTTAAAGTCAGGCTGTAAAGCCTTAATTGTACGGGGCAGGATAATAATAAGGCCTGGCTCCTCACAGTCCTATAGGCAGCCAGGTAGGCTAAGACAAACACAAAGCCTTCCTAGTTGCCATGATTTGTAGCCACCCACAGGTGGGGGAGTGTTTTGTCTGTGGGCTGAAATCTCAGGGGCCACAGTTCCTGTGATCCAGGCCCATTGCGGTGTTTCGGCAGGGACCAGAGGAGCCAGTTGGCCGCTTGGAGCCCGTTGGTTGCTGTGTTAAAGGAGGAGCCTGTGGCTGTATAGATACTGGGAAGCTGGGGAAGGCAGTGGGTGTCAAGCTTGGACTGTGATCTGTGGTTTGGGATGTGACTCTTTTTGGTACCTGGAAAACTCTACTTGAAGGGAGATGCTTTAGTTTCTGACATGGGAGAATTGGCTTCTTCACTGCGACCGTCTGGACACTGGATGTGTGCGCTCTGCTTATGCGAGGAGAGATCCCATGCAACCCATTGAAATGGCGTGGTGCGACATTAAAAAAAAAAAAGCCAACCCACTCGGCCTGACATGGCCGTTTGTGCATGGCTCTTTCTCTCATTTGTTGTACTACAAGAGAGCCATGATTTGTCCAAACAAAGCTCTTGCTTCCCCATGAAAATACCTGAGACTTCCACTGGTGTTCACCATTTGTCTTAATTCTGTTCCCATTGAAGCTGGAGGTGGTCTTTCTGCTGGCTTTAAAGGGGCTCCCTGAAAAAAAAAATTAAAGCAAAAGCAAACCAAGAAGAAAAACCCTCTGTGTACTCAGTTCTGCTTATGTCCCTGCTAAGGATCATTGAATTCATCTTTGCAACCTGTACAAATTATTTTGGCAAGTGCCTCGTTGTCGTCTTTTTCTTGGACTTCACCTCTGTTCAGGCAACACTTCAACACTTCTTATCACACTTTGCACAGTCCCTCTCATGAAGTATAAAAACTCTGAATTAGAAAAAACACAACTGAAATAACCGTGAAGAAGTGAACGTTTCCTTAAAACTTGGCTAGCAGAAGCAGACAGGAGTGATGTTTAGCCTGATTAAAATGTGATGCAGAAGGAAAATAGGAATCAGCCATTTATGCACAACTAAATTGTACGTCTCCATCATTATTTTCCCTGCCTTTGCACGTGTCTGATTGTGATGGCATGCTAGAGTGACTTGACCTTTAGTTCATTAAATTTTCTGTGAGACGAGCGTTGACAAGCATTTCTGCACAGCGCATCCCTCTGCCCTTCGCACAGCGCGTGATGAGGTGCGTCTGCAGGAAGCCTGAGACTTCTCCCACCCGTATCGCTGCTGACGGGGTGCTAGTCCCCAGCCACCACAGCCCCGGGAGCTTGCTGCATTTTGTCCTGATGACACGGGGTCTGAGCTGGTGGTAGGCTAAGCTGTTCTCTATTTGCTGCCTGCTGTTTCGGATTTCGCCAAGATGCGTGGAACAGCAGAGAAAGCCTCCCAGAGATCCGCTCCCAGTCTCACATCGTCTGCAAAACATGAACAATAGCTGCAGGACCAAGGAATTTTAGCTGGTGCTTTCTATCCCAGTGGTGTGTTCATATGATTGTCTGTATCAACAGGGACATTTGGACAGCATAAGAGAAAAATATCATCATGCTAGTACAGGTTAGAGCAATCTCAGTACTTGGCAGTCGTCACTCCTTTAAGTAAGTGAGGCTGGTGAGCGGCTGCTGGGGTCTGGGTGCTGTGCACGAAGCAGCTAGGCAATCTGCCCCGTTCCTCACAGGAACCTTTAGCAGCCTTCCTCAAAGCTAGTCACGTCTTCTTTTACATTTGGTACCGATGTTTTCTCTTTCTGGTGATGAACAATTCACCCAATGGTCGTCTCTGTGTCCTGGGGTATGGGACAGCTCAGGAAAGTCCTTTTGTGAGCATTATTGAATAATCTGTATCCTATACTAATTAAAATCAGCTTCAGTTGGAATAAAATACTCTTCCATGGCTCACTGAAACAGTAGGAGATATTCCTGTATCTCAGCTTAACAAACTCTGATACAATACCTTTCATTATAGCAAAGAGGACATTTAGGGATGTAAAAAGTATCCAGGAGTTGTAATGGTTAACATTAGCTATTATTAGTTTGTCATTGCAGGTTCCTGGTTTTTCCTAATCAGAAGGAGCCCAATGACTGGCAGCACCAAGCGGAAGAGACCCGGCCCCACGGAGCCCTTTCCTCTTGTGAGTGGCTCCCCTGCCACTTCTGGGAGAACTTTTGGAGGAAGGCAGTGGGCAGTGCAGGGTGGCTGCGAGGCTTGTAGGAGGCAACTCAGAGCTCAGCACAGGCACAGTCTGGGAAAAACCGCTTCCTACTTTGTCAGACTTTGTCTCACATTCCAGTTCATCCTCTCCTGTCCTCTCTCTCTTCTCCACAAAAATATTTTTGGTTGCTTTTCATACACGAGATTTACTTTCTTTGTAGTAGAATCTCAAGGGGAACTAGGCAGTGTAAAAAACACCTTCCTCTTGTTCCTCCAACTTGCTATTTTGTGCTCTTTATTGCTGTAGTGGTACTTGACGTTCTGAGTAATATCCTTGCTTGTGGGATTTGCGTCTCAAAACAAACAAAAGAAAAAAAAACAGTGTGGGGAGAAAGGATGCCTTTTTACCCCATCCTTCAGATGGCAACCTCGCATGCTGGTTGGTTGTGTGCGTGATTCAGTTTGTGACAGGAGCAGGGGCTGAAGGTGAGCATCTAGCATGGCACAGATGTCCCTGTGCGGTGGTCAGCTAGGCTGGTTGACCCCAAAATGAGAGTGCTGGCAGAGTGCTGGTCAAATCTGAAACCCACTTCACCCGTGAATAATTTGTGTGCAGAGTGTAAGCAGCTGCAGATCGAGGATGCGTAGTGGCAAAATGCCCCTGCTCACTGCCAGACCAGGTGATGGAGCTGCTCCTCAGCGCTATTGTTCGTCTCCTGGACAGGCCTCCCCTTACACTTACTCCTCTACTGGATGACTTAGAAAAGCCTGCACAGAATTATTCCACCTGACAGCAGCGGCACAGCATCCAGGTAAATAAAGATCACAGTCTGGTTGAGAAATTAAGTTGGATCTCAGTCAGATCTAATCACAGTTACCTCTCTGAAAAACTTCCATGTCAGCATGTGTAAGGCTTATATAGCATCCCTTCTCATGGCGTATCGTAGGCGAGGGGATGATCCTGTATCCCGGGCTTGGCAGGGTATTTGCTACTCTCTACAGCTGCTGTAGAGTCAGTCCCTGCAGCGTGCAAGGCACTGCTGAAAGATTGGTCTGAAAACTCTGATGAATAATTCCTGTTCACATGGCAAAAACAGAAGGGATTATGTTTTCAGGAAAAACATATACCTATAAGCAGGTTAGAAGCCTGAGTTGGCTCGGAAATGAGGCTTGAGATTTTTGAATCTCACCTTTTGGAAATGTTACCCTGATGTCTGCAGGCACAGCTTGTGGCAGGTGGGAAGAAGCATTGAAGTTTGTCCACTTCTTAAGTAATTTCTGCTGTTCCTGCTGATTTTCTTTGCTTAGTTTTCTCTCTGACCCTAAAACAGCAGCTGGTGTGATATTTGCATATTGTTGGAAAAATGGCTAAGAAGGCTGGACCCTGCTATGTAGTGGCCTTAAAGATCAGCATGATCAGATGACTTCAGGAATCTGGAGCTGCTGCCAGTGGGGTTTGTCTAGCCTTGCAAGCGCCCCTGAGGCCACCTGCTCCTCTCTAAGCCAAACAAGCAGAGCACAAAAATCTTTGCAGCAAGACAGCAGAGAAAACCTGTGGCCACATCCATCATCGTTGTTATCTTAGAGAAATCAAGCTTCAGACAGAAAACAAGAGAAGTCTTTCCTAGTGGGAAAACTGAACTCCTCTGCAGCCCCTGCAGTACTGTCCTTAAAACCCCGTCCTGGGCAGTGAAGGCCCGTGCAGGACCTCATCACACGTGGTGCTTTGCCATTGCATCACCTGAGCAGCACACAGCCCTGCCGGGTCAGTAGATGCTGTTCCTGTTCTCTCTGCCATCTGTTACTCCTCAGTCCTCGCAATTAGAAGCGGGGCTGGTGCTGAAAGCTTATTTTCCTTGCACTGAGTAGTGAGGGATCTTGATTTTTGAGGGGACAGAGGTAAATAAGCAATAGTGAGACTTTGAACCCCTTCTGTTAAAAACATTTGTCTGGAGTGCTCTGCGTTGGTGCCTTGTCAGGGTAAATGAGCAAGAAAAGCTTAGAAAAAATGTTTTCAAATGAATAGACTTAAGTAATGCCAAGTGGGGGTGGGTCTTGTGAGTGGAGACAGTTCTTCCCTTCCTGATTCTGTTCAGCATCTCCCTGTGTATGGGTAAGAAGGGGCAACGTGTAAAACATTTTCAGCTGTTTTCAGTCTCCGTACAATACAGAATTGTTATTTATGTGTTTATTATTAAGTCTTTCAGTGGCCTTGTGCAAAACTGCTAAGGGTTTTTCTCTCATTAGCTGTGCACCCCCAACATTTTCTAAATTTCAAATGTGTTGTAGCTGACTGGGGTGGAGGGGAAGGCACTGACCTACCTGCTCCTTCCCCAATGTCTTTTTGACTACTTGAGTGCCTTCTCGCTCTTTATTCCTTCCCAGTTAGAAACATGATGTTTTCCCCTGTCATTCTTGTGTCATCTTCAAGCTTAGGTACCACAGCATGGCCTCCTCAGTAAGTGTCGGGTTCCCACAATTCTAGTAAGCCTTTGTCATTGCGTCCTACTTCTGTGTTATTTCTTCCAAAAATGACTTCTGGTAAACCCACAATTGAAAGGAAACAAACTTCTAGGCTGGCTTGCTTCCAGCTTTGTCTTGCTTCTCCACCAGCCACCGCTATCTCCTGGCGAATCGGGCAGCAGCATCTGAATAATGTCTCGTGGGTAGAGGCTGCCCCGACCCACACTGCATGACATTGTGGCGCTTTGAGGGGACTCCATCATATGGCACATGTTGCTGGCTCCTGACAGCAGTGTATTTACTTCTCCTAATTCTGCTTTTTTTTTTTTCTTCTTTTTTTTCTGGGAAGACATTTACACTACATACTTGTACTCCTTTGGTCGTTAAAACTAGTCCAGAAATGTGGTAGCAGTGAAGAGCATGCCTGTGAACCAAACAGGTAAAAGCTTTCTGCGGCTGGCCCCCAGAATTTATTTGTAACCAGTTGCATGTGAAAGTGTGATTCTTTCCAGCTTCCTCCCTGGTAAATAACGAACTGTATGTGGAACACATTATTTCTGTCTGTCAGGAGGCACTGCCTAATTGCAATGGGAAATGTAACGTTATCCTTTAACTTAACATTTATGAAGCAATTTGCTATAGAAATGGGGACTATGTGATGGCTTGCTTGAAAATGCACACAATTTAAGAACTGACAAATCCAATTCTGAGGCAGAGGAGGAGCGTGGTGATATTTTGGCACTGTTTAAATATTCACTCATTTGCCTGCCCTGTCTGTGGAAATATGCTAATGGTTATTGCTGTAGCCTTTGAACTCGCAGGGCAGGTGAAGCCCAGAATGCCACCGCAGCATTGCCAGTGATTCTGATTGTAGCTGATAGATGCAAATTGCTTTGGCTTTGATATTTGTGTTTGATCTGAAATGCTGTCTGAGTGTGCAGGGTTTGTGCTAAAGATACAAGAGGATAAACCTCTGCTGCAGGCAGAAGGAGCTGGGATAACGGGTTCACCTGCACCAATGCGTGGAAGCGAGCGCAGGCTACGTGCTCTGTAATACAAACATGAAATGAAAAGACAGCAGGCTATTGTAAGACTTAGAGTGGAGTTTCTTGAGCAGAATATTTCAGGTGAACTTTGGCTAACTGGGCAAACTGGGTTGCTTATTGTAGTTGTGGTAGACAGAGAAATGGGGGGCAGCCACATGTGAGTCCTGAGAAAACTGCGGAGGGGGAGCTAGGAGAAAAACCTGCTAACACCTTGCCTTTTCGCAATGGTCTGCAGGCATTTTCCATGCTCCTAGACCTGGTCAGTAGTTAAAGAGTCTGAGTCGCTCAGTGGAGATGTTCCTCTGGGTGTAAAAGGGAGCTGGGCCTTGCTGCAAGTCTGCAAGCAACAGAATACAGAAATGTGAGGCTTTTGCCCTCACGTGTCTGGTTCACCTCGTACCATTACACTTCAGATGGTTCAGCTTTCCCTTGCTGTCCCTGCTTCATCTCCATCCTTGAAATAGCTTTTAGAAATGCACTTTTGATACCCAGCAGCAAGAGGTGTTATTTCTACCAGGATAGATTTTCTGTCTTATTTTCCCCTGTGCCTCCATGTGTTATTACAAGGCGGAGTAAGTGATACACGGCGCTACAGCTCAGTGGATTAGTCACTGACCTTTTACTTGGGGAATTTTCTTTGATTTAGCCCTCGTGCTAAGTGGAAGTACAGAAACTGGTTTTGCGCTCCTCCGCCGAGCAGAGTAGCTGGCAAACTTCTGCAGAATTTCCTTGTGCCCTTTTTTGGATCGCTGCTCTTCCTTGGTGGCCTTGGTTTTGTCCTGGTAAGTCTTACTCTCAAGTGTTGAGATAGTCCAGCCAGGGCAAGACAAGGCAGCTGCCTTTGCGGGATCCTGGAGAACAGGCAGCTCAGGCTGCCTCTGCTTGGTGAGAGAGGCAAGTGGGACCCGCTTTGCGTTATTAATTATTTAGCCCTGCTGGTCTGTGCATCAGTTACTGACACTTTGCACTGTCAATACCAGCCTGTAACACTGTGTTGCAGATGACAAGGTAATTTTCTGCAACTACAAGTCCTGTTAGCCAGAGGATCAAAGTCTCTTGAGGAGAAAGGGGTGCACTTTAAAGCTGTCAGAAGCAATCAGAGTAACCTTGCTTATCATACAGATTTTTTTTCCCTTTATTCAAAGGCTACAGACAAACTCTGGAAGGAAATGAATATGAAAACCATCCTCTTTACCGCTCTTTGGTTGTGTCTTTGGTTTGTTTTGTTTTTCTGTTCTGTATAACAAAACAAGGAAACACATTAAAGAGTCGGCCTATTTAACCTGAACCCAATTGCAAAGCAGTTTGCACAGGTTGCCTATGAGCTCTGAGAGGAGGTAAGGAGGGCTATAGTTTGGAATTTGCTGCCAAGAGATGGGTATCAGCCACTAAAACACCTGCTGTGTTGCCATCTCTGGTAGGTGCACAGTTCTGAAGTCAGTCCTGGTCTTTGTCCTCATGGTATAGCCCAGCTCTTGTGCTTTTCATTGCTTGACCTCAAACCACTTCTGATTTTTTGTTAGTTAAAAACAGAGGTTAAAAAATGGCGGTGCCAGCTGAAGCCAGCTGTCCTGTGCTGCTCCCTGGGGCTGCGTGAGGTAGCAAGTACTACGTTCACATATTACTCGGCAATTCAAGTCTCAACCCCAGGTCTTGAGATTCAGAAGGGCCCTGGTAGCTTCACAGTTTGTGTTAATTTTAGTATCTCACACTATACTATAAAAGACACAGAATTCAGCTAAGCATGGTTAGAAAAAGAGCACTATGAGACGCTTGGCACAGCTACTGGTTTGGGCTGCTGACTCTCTCGTGATGTCAGTAGAGGTCCCTGAAACTAGAAACAGATGTAGGAACTTCTGCAGAAGTCTTCAGGAGCAGGTGGCTGCTTGCTCTGGAAATGTGGAATAAACTGGGTGCCAGTTTGCTGGCCTTTTTTGGGGGGTGTTTTGTGAATCACAGACGTACAACATATTGGGCAGACGCAGAAATACATAGCTGTTTGTAAATTAGCCATATATATCCATAGTAATATTTGCAAGTGCTCCTTGCAAATTAGAAATACAAGTCTCATTGACTTGCCATTTCACTTAGGCATTTGGCAAATACCTCTCAAAATAACTTGAGAGCATCTTTTCCAAGGAATATAGGCTAATGTGCATCCTGGGAATCACTTGTGGCTTATTCGTGTTAAGTGCCCAACATTTAATTCCAAATTGATCCAAGTTACATGCTGTTTTGTGATGCAGCAGTATCTTGGAGATGCTGTTTTGTGCTGTGTTGGGGTGGTTCAGGTGTTCCTACAAAAACTGAAGAGAGAGGGATACCTCGGGCAAGGTTTTAGCACCTTCCTTGGCCAGCTGTTACAAAGCAGCTTTGAACATGTGAGAGTGGGAATACAGTTGCCTGAACTAGGTGAATTGATGAAAAGGCAATAAAAAAGACAGGAATCGTCACTTGTGTCAATTTTGGATCCTTTGGGAGTTGCTGATGCTGACTCATCTCCGTTCTGTCAGGGAGGTAAGAAATATATATCAGCTTCTGATTTACCAGGCAGAGAGATGACAGACACAGGAAGAAGGAAGTTAAGTGCATGATTTTGCTCATTTTGAAGAGGGACTGCTGGCAGCTTGATTTATAGACTGTGCTACTTGAAGTCT